>NW_027361826.1:8478750-9722500 GCF_039654945.1 Dendrobates tinctorius
TTAAAGGGGTTGTTCCCTGCTTAGATATTGATGGCCTGTACGTAGGATAGTGAAAAATTAGGATGAATGAACTCATGGAGATCAACATCCAACACTGCGGAGACACCATCACATGTTTCTCAACGCAGTGATTCTAGAGCAATGCCCCAATCCCTTATGGGAAATATGCAAAAACATGCAAAACACAAGCCGCAGAGACACCATCACATGTTTTTCAACGCAAGCAATGACTAGCCAGGTCTTTCCCCGGGAAGGAACAACCACGGGAAGGGCAGTCTCCAATAGTGTTGAGCATTCCGATACTGTAAATATCAGGTATCGGCCAATATTCGCTGTAACGGAATTCCGATACCGAGTACCGATATTTTTACAATATCGGATACCGGAATCGGAAGTTCCCATAATGCAATGAGCCAGTGTTGTGGCTGTGATTGGCTGCTGAAATGATGTCATCATGATGCGCGGTCTGTGCGCATCATGATGCGCGGTCTGTGCGGGCCTGCTGGGGGTCTGTGCGGGCTGCCGGGGGTCTGTACGGGCCTGCCGGGGGTTGTGTGTGTGTGTGTGCAGGCATCGTCCGATGGGACTACAAGTCCCATCGGGCTATGCCTGCTACAATGACAGTGATTGACACATTAGCCAATGATGGGACAGTAGTAGTCCCATCATCCGGCTAATGTGTTGAATGTAAAAAAAACAAAACCCAAAACATACATACATACTACATATATACAACATTCATACATACATACATACTTAATATATACTACATTCATACAACATACATACATACTACATATATACTACATTCATACAACATACATACTACATTCATACTACATACAATACATTCATACTAAACATACATATAGACATACAGTACATATTATTATTATTATTATTATTATTATTATTATTATGCATTTATATAGCGCCATTTATTCCATGGCGCTTTACATGTGAAAAGGGGAAATATAGACAAGTATAATAAACATGTGTAAGACAAGGGACGCACAAGTACATAAGGAGAGGGGACCCTGCCCATGAGGGCTCACAGTCTACAGGGATGGGTGAGGATACAGTAGGAGAGGGTAGAGCAGGTCGTGCGGTGGTTCAGTAGACCGAGGATCATTGCAGGCTGTAGGCTTGACGGAACAGGTGGGTCTTCAGGTTCTTCTTGAAGGTTTCCATTGATGGTGAGAGTCTGATGTGTTGCGGCAGAGAGTTCCAGAGTATGGGGGAAGCACGGGAGAAGTCTTGTATGCGGTTGTGGGAAGAAGAGATAAGGGGGGAGTAGAGAAGGAGATCTTGAGATGATCGAAGGTTGCGTGCGGGTAGGTACCTAGAGACCATGTCACAAATGTATGGAGGACACAGGTTGTGGATGGCTTTGTATGTCATGGTTAGGGTTTTGAATTGGAGCCTCTGGGCAATAGGAAGCCAGTGAAGGGCCTGGCATAGTGGGGAGACAGGTGGATTAGTCGGGCAGCAGAGTGTAGGATGGACTGGAGCGGAGCCAGAGTGCTAGAGGGGAGGCCAGAGAGTAGGAGGTTGCAGTAGTCGAGGCGGGAGATAAGAGCATGCACTAGTGTTTTTGTGGTTTCGTGGTTGAGTAATGAGCGGCTCCGGGAAATATTTTTGAGTTTGAGGCTGCAGGAGGAGGCGAGGGCTTGGATATGTGGTTTGAAAGAGAGCGCAGAGTCGAGGATCACCCCAAGGCACCGAGCATGCGGGACTGGGGAAAGACAGCAGCCATTGACATTGATGGATAGGTCTGGTGGAGGGGTAGAGTGAGATGGGGGAAAGATGATGAATTCTGTTTTGTCCATGTTCAGTTTGAGAAAGCGAGCAGAGAAGAAGGCTGAGATAGTAGACAGACATTGTGGGATTTCAGTCAGTAAGGAGGCGAGGTTGGGTCCAGATAGGTAGATCTGCGTGTCATCGGTATAGAGGTGATACTACAAACCGTAGGATTCTATGAGCTGTCCCAAGCCAAAGGTGTAGGTGGAGAATAGTAGGGGTCCTAGGACAGAGCCTTGAGGAAGACCAACAGACAGGGGGCGAGGTGAGGAGGTGGTGTGTGAGAGGGAGATACTAAATGTTCGGTCTGTTAGGTATGATGAGATCCAGGATAGGGCCAAGTCTGTGATGCCAAGAGATGAGAGAGTCTGTAGCAGGAGGGAATGGTCTACTTTGTCGAAGGCAGAGGACAGGTCCAGGAGAAGGAGAACAGAGTAGTGTCGCTTGCTCTTGGCGGTTAGTAAGTCGTTAGTGACTTTAGTTAGGGAAGTTTCAGTTGAGTGATGCAGTCGGAAGCCAGATTATAACCGGTCAAAGAGGGAACAGATGGAGAGGTGGGAGGACAGTTCAAGATATACATGCTGTTCCAGTAGTTTTGAGGCGTAAGGGAGAAGAGATATCGGGCGATAGTTAGACACAGAGGATGGATCAAGGGAGGGCTTTTTGAGGATGGGTGTGATTGAGGCATGTTTGAAGGATGAGGGAAAGACACTATTTGTAAGTGAAAGGTTGAAGAGGTGTGTTAGAGATGGGATGAAGACTGTGGCCAAGTTAGGGATGAGGTGAGACGGGAGTGGGTCGAGGGCACAAGTGGTGAGGTGTGATCTTGACAGAAGGGTGGAGAGCTGATCTTCTGTCATGGTGGAGAAGTTGGCTTTTGCAGAACAGGGCTGAGCGGCTAAGAGGGGCATTGGGGGCTGCGGGCCAAAGTTTTGTCTGATCTTGTCTATCTTCTGCTTAAAGAAGGAGGCAAAGTCTTCAGCAGAAATGAGAGAAGGGGGAGGAGGTGCTTTGGGACGGAGTAGAGAATTGAAAGTTTTGAAGAGTTGTTTAGGGTTGTGAGACAGGGAGGATATGAGAGATGCGAAATAAGTTTGTTTAGCAGCAGAGAGCGTGGACTTAAAGCTGGCAAGGGACTGCTTGTATGCACTGAAGTGCTCAGTAGAATGGGTTCTCTTCCATCTCCGCTCAGCGGTCCTGGAAACTCATCTCAGTTCTTTGGTCAGACTGGTCAGCCATGGCTGCCTGTTGATTGTACGAGTTTTGCTCTGCATGAGGGGTGCAGTCGAATCAAGTGTTGCTGTTATTGTGGTGTTATAAAAAGTGGCAGCAGCATCTGTGTCATGAAGGGAAGCTTTGTCTGTAAGAGGGAGAAGGGACTCAGAGAGTGATTGTAAATTGAGGTGTTTGAGATTCCTGCGAGGGTGAGCGAGTTTATGGAGTGGGGGTTGCGCAGTAGGAGAGGAGAAGGAAGAGAATGTCAGTAGGTTGTGGTCAGACGGGGGAGGGGTGAGTTATTGAGATTAGTGAGGGAACAGAGACGGGTGAAGATAAGGTCCAGCGTGTGATCATCTTTGTGAGTGGCCGCAGAGGACCATTGAGTGAGGCCAAGGGAAGCCGTGAGCGATAGAAGTTTAGAGGCAGCTGGGGTGGAAGTGTCAATGGGGATGTTGAAGTCGCCCATGATGATGGTGGGAATGGGATGTCAGCAGAAAGGAAATGGAGTAGCCAGGTGGTGAAGTGGTCGAGAAAGGTGGAGATGGCTAGTTCTGGGGGGCGGTAGATGACAGCCAGTTGGAGGGGGAATAGATGCGGACGGAGTACACCTCAAACGAGGGAAGAGTAGCGGAGGGTGGCAAAGGAATTGGGGTAAAGGAGCAGGTATCGGAGAGGAGCAAGCCAACTCCTCCACCACGTTTGTTGCTGGGGCGAGGGGTGTGAGAGAGATGGAATTCGCCATAGGAAAGCACAGCTGGAGAGGCTGTGTCAGAGGGAGTGAGCCAGGTTTTAGTGATGGCAAGGAAGGAGAGTTTGTTGGTGATAAAGAGGTCATGGATAAACGATAGCTTGTTGCAGACAGAGCGTGCGTTCCATAGTGCTCCAGGTAGGGGGACGGGGAGAGTGGAGGCTGGATGAATAGGTATGAGGTTGTCATGGTTGCAAAAAGTGTAGAGGATGGTGGCAGGATGTTAGAAATGAGTGTGGGGATGTGTTGAGGAGGGCCAGGATTTTGGGATACATCGCCAGCAATGAGGAGTAATCGACAGAGCATTAGAAGGTGGGAGCAGGGTAGGACATGATGTGGCCGTGTGTGTCTGGAGAAAAAGGATTGTATGTGGAGGAAAAGTTGTGACGAAGAGGTGAGATGGCTGGGAAGGATGGAGGGGGAAATGACTAGTTCCTTACTGGGTTGAGGGATTGCAGGAGTTAGGGAGAAATAGAGTAGTATGGGGGTGATAATAAAAAGGTGAAACATTGTTGTGGTGTTATAGTCCGTTACCTTACAGTCAATTCCAGTCCAATTCTAGTCTAATTCTTGTCTAATTCTAGTCTAATTCAAAGTACTTGGAAATATGGATTTTGAAGTAGATGGAGCCGACTACGTCTGGAGCAGACCCATGGAGCTGAATATATGTGCAACTAAACACAATCAGCTGTGAGTGAAAGTGGGGTGTGACTGCCCAGGCCAAATGCACAGAGTTAAAAGGGGAAAGGGGTTATACAGACCACTTAGATGTGTGGCAGAGATAACAAGAATGGAGTACAATTATGGATACAAGAAGATGGGTAAGCAATGCATATATAACATAGAGTACATACTCACCATCACTTGTCACTTTGATCCCCAAAGCCAGTGTCATCTTTAAAAAAATATTAAAATAACAAACAAGCAATATACTCCCTGATCCGCAGAATCCACGAGTGTCCCACGACTATCTCCTGCAGTGCATCACTGAGAGGTTACTATAGTTCACTGGTCTCACTTTATGGCAAAAGCTGTGGGAACTTTCTCACACAGCAATGCTAAAAGTGAGACTAGGGACTATTTTTTTTACAGTGGCGGAGGAATACAGTGCGGAAGGATACCTACCTCCCGTCATTGTATTTCTGGGGCCCCTAGAGAGGGGTGTCATCAGCTGATGCTGCTGTTCTCCACGGGAGATCGTCGTGGGACACTCGTGAATTTCTGCGGATCAGGGAGTATATCGGTTGTTTGCTATTTTAGTATTTTTTTAAAGATGACACTGGCTTCGGGGATCAAAGTGACAAGTGATGGTGAGTATGTACTCTATGTTATATGTACTGTATGTGTTATATGTACTGTATGTGTATATGTATGTATTGTATGAATGTATTGTATGTAGCATGTATGTTTTATGTATGTAGTATGTATGTTGTATGAATGTAGTATATATGTAGTATGTATGTTTTGTTTTTTTACATTCAACACATTAGCCGGATGATGGGACTACTACTGTCCCATCATTGGCTAATGTGTCAATCACTGTCATTGTAGCAGGCATCGCCCGATGGGACGATGCCTGCACACACACACAACCCCCGGCAGGCCCGCACAGACCCCCGAGAGGCCCGTACAGACCTCGCCCACACACACAGACACGCACAGTGTCCGCCCACGCACCGCCCACACTCTCCCCCCCTCCCGAACTGGATGTGCAAGTAAAGAAAGGGTTTTTTTTAATTCCGACTTGCATGGGGCTTCCGGTATCGGAATCGGCGATACCCGATACTTTTTGGGTATCGGTCCGATCCGATATTTCTCAATATCGGAAAGTATCGCTCAACACTAGTCTCCAATGAAGGAAACCACCTATGCCAAAACATGCTATCCATGCACAGACAGCTGTTTCAGGGTATTGCCCCTCATCAGTGTGGAGTAGGAAACTGGCCAGTAGGAGGAATGTCTAATAGAAGACTGTGAAAAATGAGGATGAATGAACTCATGGAGGTCAACATTCAACACTGCGGAGACACCATCACATGTTTCTCAACGCAGTGATTCTAGAGCAATGCCCCCATCCCTTATGGGAAATATGCAAAAACATGCAAAACACAAGCCACGGAGACACCATCACATGTACGTAGGATAGAGCATCAGTATCAGATTAGTGGGGGTTGAAATGCAGTTCCCCCACTGATCAACTGTTTGTATCTGGACCATGCTGCGACCATTGTACTGAGCTGGAACAGCATGGCTGCGCACATCGAAGAGGGGTTATCCTGCAGTACCCTGGAATGGACGCTTGTTCTAGCTCTGTACATTTTTTACATCTGGAACTGCACACAGGTGAGAGGTTGGGGGGCTGCGTGTCTGACCCAATTTGATCTTGGTGATCTATCCTGAGGATGGACAACCTCTTTAAAGTCTTTGGGGGCAAACATTGCTTTGACATGCAACTAAAAATCCCACAGTGTTCTACATCACAACCTCTGACCTAAAACTAGTAGTAGCTAGTAGGATTTTATATGAAGAGTTGCGTACATGCTATATTTTAACCCCTTCCCAACCTGTGACACAGCGTATGCGTCATGAAAGTCAGTGACAATCCGACCTGTGACGCATATGCTGTGTCATGGGGGATCGCGTTCCTGTGGGTTGAGTGACCGGTGTCACTGAAAGGTCACCTGACCCGCAGGTACAGGGGGCTTTGTACTTCACCCCCAGGGGGGTGGCTTAGCCCCCCGTGGCTACGATCACTCTGATTGGCTGTTTCACGTTTAACAGCCAATCAATCAGAGCAATTGTAATATTTCACCAATGAACTTTAGTGAAATACAGTATTACAATCCAGCCACGGCCAATGCTGCAATAGCATCGGCCAAGGCTGGAGACCGAGATCCGCCCCCCCCCCCCACGACTGATGGGGCGATCGGCTGCCATCAGCATCTGCTCCCCCTCCCCTTCCCTCCGCTCCCCCCTGCCTTCGGATCCCCCTAGCCCCCCCGGTGACTCCCGATGTCCCTCCATCTTCCATCATGGGCGCCGCCATCTTCCAAAAGCTGGCAGATTCATTCATTCAGGTACATTTTGATCACTGTGATAGATTCTATCACAGTGATCAAAATAAAAGTAAATATACCCCCTGTTAATCACCCCCATAGGTAGGGACAAATAATAAAATAAAGAAGAAATTTTTTTTTTTCCCGTTGGGGTTAGGGTTAGAATTAGGGTTAGGGTTGAAATTGGGGTTAAGATTAGGGTTAGGGTGTGTTGGTATTATGGTTAGGGTTGGGATTAAGGTTAGGGGTGTGTTGGGGTTAGGGCTGAGTAAGAATTGTGGGGTTTCCACGATTGATTCCAGACAATTTTGCGTTCAAAATGTCAAATGGCGCTCCTTCCATTCCAAGCCCTGCCGTGCGCCCAAACAGTGGTTCACCCCCACATATGGGGTACCAGCGTACTCAGAACAAACTGGACAACAGCTTTTGGGGTTCAATTTCTCCTGTTACCCTTGTGAAAATAGATTTTTTTATTTTAACGGTTCAGCATTATAAACTTCTGTGAAGCACGTGGGGGTTCAAAGCGCTCATCACACATCTAGAGAAGTTCCTTGGGGGGGTCTAGTTTCTAAAATGGGGTCGCTTGTGGGGTGTTTCTACTGTTTAGGCACATCACAGGCTCTGCAAACGTAACATGACGCCCACAGACCATTCCATCAAGTCGGCATTTCAAAATGTCACTACTTCCCTTCTGAGCCCCGACGTGTGCCCAAACAGTGGTATCCCCCACATATGGGGTACCAGCGTACTCGGGACAAACTGGACAACAACGTTTAGGGTCCAATTTCTCCTGTTGCCCTTGTGAAAATAAAAATTGCAGGCTAAAAGTTAAAAAAAAAAAAAAAAAAAAAAATTTTTGAGGAAAAAAATGTTTTTCTTATTTTCACGGCTCTGCGTTATAAACTTCTGTGAAGCACTTGGGGGATCAGTGTGCTCACTACACATCTAAATAAGTTTCTTGGGGGGTCTAGTTTCCAAAATGGGTCAGTTGTGGGGGAGCTCCAATATTTAGGCACACAGGGGCTCTCCATACGCTACATGGTGTCCGCTAACAATTGGAGCTAATTTTCCATTCAAAAAGTCAAATGGCGCTCCTTCCCTTCCGAGCCCTGCCGTGCGCCCAAATAGTGGTCCCCTCCCACATATGGGGTTTCAGGACAAATTGGACAACAACTTTTGAGGTCCACTTTCTCCTTTTACCCTTGGGAAAATAAAAATTGTTGCTGAAAGATAATTTTTGCAACTAAAAAGTGAAATGCTAATTTTTTCCTTCCATGTTGCTTCTGCTGCTGTGAAGCACCTAAAGGGTTAATAAACTTCTTGAATGTGGTTTTGATCAGCTTGAGGGGTGCAGTTTTTAGAATGGTGTCACCTTTGGGTATTTTCAGCCATATAGACCCCTCAAACTGACTTCAAATGTGAGGTGGGGTTACACAGAGCTCATGAATATAGAGGACTATCTGCAAGCTGGTTTCATAGTCCTCTAGTGATAATCTCCTGCTGATAAAACTGTGATTAAAATCAAATCTACAGCAAGCAGCTCAGTAAGTGACACATCACTGGACTCAGTGTCTGTCTCTACATTTTGCGGCTCTCAGATTAGGTGTCAAAAATCTGGTGACAGATTCCCTTTAAATCTATATTTATAGTGCGTTCCAATTACTGTACAGGAATACTTAGAAATTAATTGCGGCAGCATTTTGAACCTACTGACGGTAGTAAAAAGAAACAAACAACTTTTATATAAGGAGATTGTCTATTAAACGTCCTCTGCTCTTAGGCTGTGTGCCCACGTTGTGTTTTTGTAAGCGTTTCCGCAGCGTTTGTGTCGGATCAGACGCTGCAGAAACGCTTAAAAAAAGCTTCCCATTAAATTTAATGCATTTTTGGCTTTTTGTGCCAATGCATGCGTTTTTAAACGCTTAGAAAACGCTTGGCGGCTAAAAACGCAGCATGTCCATTAATTTCCGCATAGCTGAGCATTTTTAGCCATTTCCAATGTTTCCAGAAACCGCGTTGAAAAAAACGCATCAAAATGCGCCGTTTTTGTGCAAAAATTGCGAAAAAAAACGAGCGGAAATAAAATGCGCGGAAATAAAACGCGCGGTTTCTGGGAAGGAGTCCAGTTTTCTAAGCGTTTAAAAACGCTAACGTGGGCACATAGCCTTAAAATAACAGGCGGTTTTGGATTGTCATTAGATTATACACATTAGGTTACGCTGATTAGCCAGCCCCATAAAGTGAGACTATTAGTAACCAGGGGAAGCATGTGAAATGGTTTTAGAGTTTTTCTTTTTTATTGCAGTGTTATATGACAGTTGCAGTGTGTGTAGACACTAGCGCACCTCCTCGTCCCGATGCACCGCTGCCGCCCAGACATTACAAGATTTTAGATTTTTTTTCTTCTTCTTCTGAATCTACGAGACGGTTTCACTTCTTTTCCTGTTAACCTTTAACATAACAGCAGCCGTTCCTGTTTTTACTTCTCGTTTATTTCTTACTCACTAATTCCACTGTACAGACATCAGCTCCTGGTTGCGTCCAAAACCAGAGAGGGGCTTTATACCTTTTATGTGGGGTTAAAGGAACACTATATTTAAAAATAAAAATAAAAAGTTAAATTTTATTTATTTATCCCCCTGAATGATTACTTTTTTGTTTATTTGCAAACAATGAAAAGTACACACATTGTGGCCAGTGCTTGGCATCAGTGACTGCAGCACTCGGGTGACGCCACTCCACTGAGTGTCTATGTGGCAAAAGCGCTGGTGGAGTCAATATACAAACCATCAGCACTACCAGACCTGGATCTGCTTCCAGATATGTGGGTATGAGCACATTTCCAAAACAACACATGCACGGATTGCCTAACAAACAGGTAACCCCTACGTGTGTTATAGCTGTCGACCAGCCGTGAGACATGCAGCCGCGAGGACTCGAACGTTATTATTCGAGCATGGCGAAGACACTTGATTAGCACATGAGCATGCTCAGATACCACCTTATCCCAGCACGTTCGCTCATCACTAGTTACGTCTTATATATGTATTCAGCCCCGGTCCTTCTATTAGGGCCTGGAGCCTCTGTAGGAGATAATGTGACTTTGGTAGATGTCATAAAGTGATAAATCCATGTACTATGAGTTCAGTAATAAAGTTTTTGTCTTATCACTTCTAATGTATGGATGTAGTGACGCCACCTATGTCACAAAACTAATTACTAATATCTAAAATGGACTCCACAGCTGTTGGCGAAATATCTGTCCTGTCTGAGGCGTCTATGAAATATGCAGAGAATAAGCCTTTGTTTGTTTTATTGCACAACTAATCTAAGTTCCTTGCACGTAGTATAAGGCTACATTCACACAATGAGCTTATAGTGAATTTTTGTTGTTGCACATTTTCTGCACCCAATTATGTAAATTAGGCTACTTCCATTTTTAGTGTTTTTTTTCTTACGTGCATGTTTCTCGTTTTAGTCTCATCTTGGTATGTCATGTTGTAAACAAGGCTGCTTTATTTTTGATACTTTCTGCTATTTGTCTTTGACAAAATGTTATTGGTGCAGTAATATGTGGATTATATGGGTTTTTTGGTACTTGTGCATTTTTTCACCTGCAGATTTTCCGCATCTAATGCAAGTCTATGGGAAAAATCTGTACGTGAACCTTGGCATACCCACAAGAGAAATTGACACATTGTGGATCTGGAGCGCGCACTACAGGTCTGTTTACACTGTGTAAATAAGAAGCACAGAGGGCAGGAGATTTCTATAAATCCCATCCACTTTGCGGAATCTGTAAGATGTTGTGCTTTCAATGCCGCAAAAATACTCAGCATCAAAAACGCACCAAAAACTTATCATGTGCACACAGCCTTAATACTCACCAGTCGCTGTCTTCAGCTGTTCCTGGTTGCTCCGGTCGTCTTCTGCAGACTGTGACCTGCTCGATGGCTCTGGTGTTTGAGTAGTGACTGCCGGCTCGCCCAGCAATGTAAGTCTATGAGACAGAACGGGGCTCCCATAGACTTACACTAAGAGCTGGCGATCCTTACCTCTGACTTCCGCTCAGTCAGACGTTGCGGTCACAAGATGGCACGGAACCAAAGCAGTGCTGGGAAGAGCTGAAGACAGCAGCTGGTAAATATAATACTGGGGGCTCAGATTAATGGCTCTACTCCAGCACTGAAATAATAATACGACGGAGTGGTGCTTTAAACATTTGATTAATGGGACCCATGTAAGGCTACTTTCACACTTCTGGCTTTCGGTATCCAGCGAAAAACCAGACTTCCGGATCCGGCGCCTGTTACGGCCAGATCCGGCTTTTTCCCCGTGCTATTTCATTGCCGCCGCATGGCGCCGGATGGCAATGCGGCGCATCCGGTTTTTGCCGGATCTGGTTAAAATAGCCGGTCCGGCGTCTTGAAAAAACGTTGCATGCAACGTTTTTTCCAAACGCCCGACCGGTTTTTCGCACTGCGCATGCCCGGAAGACCTTCTCTGCCAGGAATATATCCGGCAGAAAGAAGGATCCGGTGTCTGCGTTTGCGGCAGGATGCGGTAGTCCGGTTTTTCGCCACACCATGCCGGGACAAAAAGCCTGAAGTCTGAAAGTAGCCTTAGTCTCAAACATTGACTGCCTCCGTCAGTGGAAATGTGGCCATGTGTGTGGCTATCTCTATTTACGTACATGGAATTTCCAAGAAATTGGCAATTTTTCTCCCTCCTTCTGAGTCCGGTGTAATGTAAGTAACATGTTATATATAATTAAAAAAAAAGAGTAATGGCACCTCTGAGTGGTGACAGATGTATATTGGAGCTTAGCAGGAAGCCTCCTGCCTTCACTTCTGCATCAAAACTTAAGGAATCTTCTTAATGACCTACTTAGTCCTCAGCTTGTGAACCCAAGCGGTGTATTTATTAATATTTCACCCAAGTCCGGACTCCAGGATTTCGTCTACACCTATTCCGGTTGTGGGTGATGGGACAAAGATGAAGAGATACTCAGCGGATTGGAACAGTCTGCCAAGAAGTCCAGGCTAACACTGAGATACCAGCGGGGAGCAGGAAGAAAGTGGGGGGAGACGGCTCAAACAAAAGCCTTATTTTCTTTGGAGAAACTACAGAATGAGCTGAATTTCTTAGCGAAGAACAATTGATGTTATATAATGGCTCTACCTCCAAGTCACGTTGTTATATGAAAGTGGATTTATGTTATGGATTTGTGGGAGGGAGGATATATGCAATTTATCTACAAGATCACAATACTTCCAGAGCCTTTATCATGTGCATTTCTATTATTCTAGTATACTATAGGAACATTATGCCAAGAAAAATGAGTGGTCTACTACTGCCTATATAATGCGTAAGGAGCCCTAAGGCCACGTTCACACCAGCATTAGTAATTCCACTACATTGTGATAGTTTTCATGTGACATTTAAATATATTTCCATGATGTATATAGGGTATGACAGCTTTAGGCTCTGCTCATGTCAGCGTTGCTTTTTCTTCTGGTAAATAGGACAGCGTGTACAAAGCTTAAACTTAAAGGGAATCTGTCAGCAGGATTTCACACCCTAAGGGCAGTTTCACACATCCAGATAATTCCGGTACCGGAAAAACCGATACCGGAGCTATTCGTGTCCGGGTGCATACGTATGCCATGAGTGTGACATCCGTGTGACATCCGTGTGCTATCCGTATGTCCGTGTGTACCATCCGTGTGCTGTCCGTGTTTTTGAAAAATTATTTTCAATGTTAACCCTTTGACTCTTAAAAACGCACACGGATCGCACACGGACATCACATGGACAGCATCCATGTGCGGTACGTATTTACATGGACCCATTGACTTGTATGGGTCCGTGTGATCCGTGCTGTTGCACAAAAACGGACATGTCAGCGTGTTTTGCACATGGACACACGATCCGTGAAAACACGCTGACATCTGCATAGACACATTTATGAGAATGTGTCTATGTGTGTCAGTGTCTCCGGTACGTGAGAAAACTGTCACTACAAGTACCGGAGACACAGACGTGTGAAACTGCCCTAAGGCTATGTGCACACGGAGTTTTTTGGCTCTGCGGATTTGGTAGTAAAAACCGCAGATAAATCCGCAGGACTAAAGTCCTGCGGTTTATCTGCTGTTTTGCCCTGCGGTTTTACACCTCATAATGGATGAGGTGTGAAACTGCAGCGCTTCTGCACTAAAGAATTGACATGCTGCGGATTGTAAACTGCAGCAAAACCGCGCGGAAAAATCCTCAGCATGTGCACTGCGTTTTCCAGTTTACCATTGAAAACAATGGTACTGTACAACACACCTAAATCTGCTGCGGACCCACAGCTGCGGATCCGCAGCAGAATCCGCACCATGTGCACATACCCTAAACTATATGGCTCCTTTGCCTGAAGTTACACATCATCTAGGCTGTCAGTCACACAGGACGAGGCCGTGCTGGGTGGGGATTAGAGCTGGAGAGACAGAGGCTTCAGATCTACTTTATTAAACCCCAACATATGAACTATCATGTAACTGATAATGTAGTTGTAACTGGGTCTACCAAGCTGGGGTACCTCTTTCAGTACCACCCCGTGTTTTCGGAGGTCCGCTCTGCGTTCGCTGGAGTCTGAATGAATGACGCTGGCTGGAATTCCTTGTTTTCATGGGCGCATATAAAAGATCACTGCTTCTCCATGTATTTCCAGTCTGACAACACTTTACTCACAGGACACAGAATATATCACACAGATACAGAGGGCAGGCCAATAGAAAAGCGGCAGGCCAGACATGCATTACAAAAGCCGCAGGTGGCCGGAGCCTGCCGATGTTTACTGTGGGAATTACAAAGGTGGGGGGAGGGCGGACAAAAGGGGAATGCTGATGCATTAGGGACATGCATCTCACATAGAACCTATTATCCATACATATAACTGCACAACATATTCTGGGTGCTGAGTGGTTCTGTAACACGTAACACGGCTCCCCCTTTTCAGCGACGCGATCGGCATACACAGTCTGATCCTCAACGGATCGATTTGGGGATGACCGAAGTTTATGGGGTTGGTACAAGTTCCGTTTGTCGACTTAGTCCATCGGCATTACCGTTTTGTTTGCCGGGTCTGTGGTGGATGGTGAAGTCCAGAGGTTGTAGGGCTAAACTCCACTGCAGCAATCTGGCGTTGTCTCCGGAGACCCGATTAAGCCAGACTAGCGGATTATGGTCCGTTAAGAGGGAAAACTGTCGTCCATACAAATATGGTTGCAACTTCTTGAGTGCCCATACTACCGCCAGGCACGCCTTCTCGATGGCCGCATAGCTTACTTCACGGGGCAGTAGTTTCCGACTCAGGTAAGCTACCAGGTGTTCTTGGCCGTCCGGCCCGACTTGGCTCAGTACTGCCCCCAATCCAAACATGGAAGCGTCTGTGTGAACCAGGAAACGTTTAGTTGGATCGGGTGCGGCCAATACAGGGGTATTGGTGATGGCGTCTTTTAGTTGGCGGAAGGCTTCCTCACACTCTGAGGTCCAGGTTACCTGGCGGGGTTGGTTCTTACGGGTCAAATCAGTGAGGGGCTTGGCTATGCTGCTGTAATTGGGAACGAATTTCCTATAATACCCCGCTGTCCCTAGAAACGCCATGACCTGGGCTTTAGTGCGTGGGATGGGCCATTTGGCTATGGCCTCAATCTTGGCTGGTTCTGGTCGCTGTTTCCCACTTCCCACCCAATGCCCTAAATACTGAACCTCTGCTTTGCCCACGTGACACTTGTTTGGGTTCAGGGTGATTCCGGCCTGGTGGATCCTGTCCAATACTGTCTCTAGGTGATTTAGATGCTCTTCCCATGTCGCACTGTAGATGGCGATGTCATCCAGGTAGGCACAAGCATAGTCCTGGAGACCATCCAGAAGCCGGTCAGCCAGCCTTTGGAAGGTTGCCGGGACATTCTTCATCCTGAATGGCATAACTTGAAACTCGAATAAGCCGAACGGGGTGACAAATGCCGACTTGGGAATAGCGTCAGAACTAAGGGGAATCTGCCAGTAGCCTTTGCATAGATCGATGGTGGTCAAATACTTTCCCCCGCCAGCCGGTCTAACAACTCATCCACACGCGGCATGGGGTATGCATCCGTCACTGTTTTCTCATTGAGCTTACGATAGTCTACACAAAACCGTGTAGTCCCATCCTTCTTGGGCACTAACACTACAGGGGATGCCCAGGGACTATCTGACTCTTCAATGACCCCTAAACGCAACATCTCTTGTATCTCTTGTCGCATCCCCTCTTGTACAGATTCAGGGATGTGGAAGGGGTTTTGTCGCAGGGGGGTCTGATCCTGGGTCTCTACCTTGTGTTGTGCCAGGCGAGTGTACCTCGGTCTCTCTGAAAACATCCTTTGTCGCAGCCTCAACAACGCCTCCACCTGCTGTCTCTCCCGGGGGCCTAGGTCTTCACCCAAGTGTACCTGGTCCCATGTTTTAGACTGAGTCCTTTCCCCTAAGACATCCGGCAAGGGAAGTCAGGCTAAATCCTCTGCTTCAGGTGCACAGATGGCCACTACCTCTTCAGGGCGCTCCCGGTAGGGCTTCAGCATATTCACGTGGAACATGCGGATAACCCTGGGGTCGTCACAATCGGCGACATTATAGGTTGTGTCGGCTATTTTCCCCACTACCTGGTAGGGCCCCTGCCATGCAGCTTGAAACTTATTCTGCTTAGTGGGCTCTAACACCAGGACCTTCTGTCCTATTTCCAAAGTGCGCTCTCTGGCCCTCCGATCGTACCATATGCGCTGGCGCCGCTGGGTCGCCTGCATGTTCTCATGTACAGCCTGAGTCAGCTCCTGTAGGTGGTCCCGGAATTCCAGCACATAGGGTACAATAGGTACCCCTTCTATGAGGCCCTCCCCTTCCCAGTGTTCCAGCACTAAGTCTAGGGGTCCCCTTACCCGTCTCCCGTATACCAGCTCGAACAGGGAGAACCCCGTGGATTCTTGGGGCACCTCCCGATAGGCAAACAGGAGGTGTGGCAAGAATTTCTCCCAGTCCCTGTAGGTCCTGGTAAAAGTCAGAATGAGCTGTTTTAATGTCCCGTTAAAGCGTTCACACAACCCATTGGTTTGCGGGTGGTACGGGGTGCTTCTAATGGACTTTACGCCGCACAGCTTCCACAGTTGGCTGGTCACCTCTGCTGTAAACTGGGTACCCTGGTCCGAGATGATCTCCTGGGGAAATCCAACCCGTGAGAAAACCTGGAGCAGGGCGGCCGCCACCGTCTCTGCCAGTATGTTAGGTAACGCAACCGCCTCTGTATACCGTGTGGCATAATCTACCATGGTCAATATATACTTTTTCCCAGATGGACTGGGTTTGGCTAACGGCCCTATGAGATCGACCGCTACTCGGCTAAATGGTTCCTCCACAATGGGGAGGGGGCGTAATTTGGCCTTGCATCGATCCCCCCTCTTGCCAATGCACTGACAACTGTCACAGGTCTGGCAGTACTGACGAACATCATAGGTTACCCCCGGCCAAAAGAAGTTTTGTGTCAGACGATGCCTGGTGCGACTGATGCCGAAGTGCCCGGCCAAGGGTATATCATGAGAGATTCGCAGTAGCTCCTGCCTATACTTTTTGGGAACTACCAGCTGTTGTTTTATAGTGGGGCTCGTCCCTGTGTGGTGCTGCTCTGTGATCCGGTAGAGGAGTCCCTGCTTCCATACAAACTGTTCCCCTTCCAGTACTCCTCTCCCCTCCCACAATATCCCTCTAATGAAGGATCCTCAAGTAACTCCCTCTTAAATTCATCTGGGGTGGCCCAAGAAATGTGTCTGGCTATGGGAATACGTGCAGGGCTGGGATGTCTTACCTGGGCCTTCTCTGAGTGTGATTCCGCCTCCGCAGCTCGAGCTTGTCTCCGGGTGGTCACAGGATAGGTCTCAGCCAGAGGGGCCACCGAGAATGCAGACAACATGGGCCCCAAGTTATTTCCCAGCAAGACGTCTGCAGGCAAATCCTCCATCAAGCCGACTTCAACAAGGCCATCCCCGACTCCCCAGTTCAGGTGAATCCTGGCAGTGGGTAGTCGATGTATAGCTCCCCCAGCTACACGGACTGCCACTGTCCGGTCCGTCTTCTCTTAGTCCCTGACGAGATGAGGCTTCACAAGGGTCAAAGTTGCCCCTGAATCTCTTAGTCCCTGCATACGTTTCCCATTAACCCACACGACCTGTCGATGCTGTTGTCGATTATCTGCCCGGGCTGCCTGCACGGGGTCTACTTCATGCAGCATTTCCTCCATCTCTTCCACCCTTGGTTAGTCGTAGCCCCCAATGCCGGGTCAGCTTCGCCTTGGTAGCAGTGTACAACAGCCCGGCTGAAGGTAGCTGTTCCTGCCTTTGGCCACTGGGTATGCTGAGTCCGGTTGGGGCATTGTCTTTGCAGGTGGCCCAGCTGACAGCAGGTGTGGAATCGCGCCCCAGGGGGACTGTGGTAGGCCGGGTTTCTAGCTGGTCCCCCTACAATCTTCGGTGGTTTGGGGCCCTCCAGGTCCATGGGCAGGCTCCTAGTGACCACCTTTGATCCGGAGAACTGCGGCCTCCTGGCATCATGATGTTCATCGGCCAGACGAGCGGCTTCCTCAAGAGTCATTGGCCGCCTGTCCCGAAGCCATTCCTGTGTCTCGGGGTTTAGTCCATTAAAGAATCGTTCTAACAGGAAGAGCTGGAGGACGTCCTCCTTAGTGGTTGCTTGGCTCCCTTGTACCCACTGTAGCAGTGACCGCCGTAATTTACAGGCCCATTCAGCATGGGTATCGGTTACGCGTTTTATAAGTCCGCAGAACTTTTGGCGGTAGGCCTCTGGTGTCAGCGCCTACTGGGCCAAGATCACTTCTTTGATCCGCTCATAGTCCATACAGTCCTCATCAGGTACCGTGCGATAGGCGCCCGCTGCCCGGCCTGTCAGCTTGCTGGCCAGAATCTGAACCCGTTCCTCCGGCTTCACTTGATGAAGGGCAGACTGCCGCTCAAAGTCCTGCAGAAAGCCATCAATGTCTTCCTCTGCCTCCCCCAACTGTCGGAAGGTATGATACTGGATCTTTTTGTGGCTTACTGTTGAAGGTACCTGGTCGAAGGCCAGAGCTCCCCCTACTTGCTGGCTCTCCTCTCTCCACTCTGCCATCTCTATCTTGGCCAGCTCCACTTTGGTCCGCTCTGCCATCTCCATCTTGGCTAGCTCTATCCTGGTCCGCTCGGCCATCTGTTCCTTCAGGTCAGTACGCACATCAGTCATCACCTCTCGTATGATCTCTACTGCAGGGTTTAGGCCATAGAATGCCAGTCTGTTCTTTACCTCCCTCTGGAATTCGGTCTCCTCCACGTTCACATTGGGGGGCGCTGCACTGTCGTGTTCCATGATGGCTGCTATCAAATCCGCTTTTGTTTTGTTGCTGGCGATCAACCCTCGGGCTTCCACCAGATCTTTTAATGTAGTCCTCTTTAACTTCTGGTAGTTATTTTCCATTCATTCCTTTCCTCCTGTAGAAGGGGTATCAAATCCCGCTGTCTGCCACCAGTGTAACGGGGTCTACCAAGCTGGGGTACCTCTTTCAGTACCACCCCGTGTTTTCGGAGGTCCGCTCTGCGTTCGCTGGAGTCTGAATGAATGACGCTGGCTGGAATTCCTTGTTTTCATGGGCGCATATAAAAGATCACTGCTTCTCCGTGTATTTCCAGTCTGACAACACTTTACTGACAGGACACAGAATATATCACACAGATACAGAGGGCAGGCCAATAGAAAAGTAGCAGGCCAGACATGCATTACAAAAGCCGCAGGTGGCCGGAGCCTGCCGATGTTTACTGTGGGAATTACAAAGGTGGGGGGAGGGCGCACAAAAGGGGAATGCTGATGCATTAGGGACATGCATCTCACATAGAACCTATTATCCATACATATAATTGCACAACATATTCTGGGTGCTGAGTGGTTCTGAAACACGTAACAGTAGTGATCCAGTTTTAGTTGAGGATACTCTTTACATCTAATGGTCAATGACAGGAGTACACAACTCCAGTCCTCAACGGCCATCAACAGAACCTGTTTTCAGGATTACCTTATATTGCACAGGTGATAGAATCATCTCCTGTGCAAGTGATTAAATTAACACCCAGTGCAATGCTAAGGAAATCCAGAAAGCATGCACTGTTGGTGGCTTTTGAGGACTGGAGTTGCGCACTGCTGGTCAAGGACAACAGCACATCTTAGGCTACTTTCACATTAGCGTTTTTTTGCGCAGCGCATCGTCTGCAATAGAAATGCATGCAAAAACGCATCATGCGTTTTTGCATTTGTTTGCGTTTTATGCGCATTCGTTCTCTAGGGGTTAAAACCAGTGTCTAGACATTTTTACGCCAAAAACGCATGCGCACTAAAACGCAGATGAACGCATTTCTATGCGCACGCCTGCGTTCCCATAGACTGTAATGCGTTATTTAGTCGCATTCCATGGGCAAGCATGCACATGCGTTTTTTACGCCTTTCGGCGGACCCAAAAATGCAACAGGTTGCGTCTGGCGCACTTAGGCGCACACGACGAAAAACCGCATGCGCACGAAAATGCATACTAACTCATGCAAATGCAAGACCATGCGCTCCCCCATGTTAAACATAGGTACGCATGGCGCATGCGACCGATAGTGCACGATGCGCTGCGCTAAAAAACGCTAATGTGAAACCAGCCTTAGTCCACTTTGCTTAGTGCGAATTCAACTGCTTAAAGGGAATCTGCAGTTTTTTTTGCTATGTAATCTGAGGCCAGCATCAGGTAGGGGTATCAGCACGAATTTCAACCCTGCATCACATATCCAGCTGTGTGCTGTTTACTTTAATTGAAGGCTTTATCACCTGGTGATTGTCATTGTTGTGACTAGCTGGCGCGAGTGCCCTCATCTAACTCCACCCTCTTCTGTAATAAACAGCTCACTGTCTATAGACAATGTACATACAGAGCCTGGTGTTGGTGTGGTTAGCTTTCTCAGCTTCCTTCAAGGTCCCATTAAGTAATAGATGTTTCTTAAATTTATTGCAATGTAACTAAACGAGAATTCCCTTCCGAACAAGTCACTACAAGTTGTTTTACTTGTCCATTTTCTGCTACAGATAACTGCTGGAGGCTTAGGAGGTAATGAATGGCAGCGTTCCCCGGGGGTCCACTTACTTCTCGCACAGTATCAGTTTCTGGATGAGCACTCTTTACAGAAGATGAATATTTCTACAAAATGTATCACGAAACTAAAAAGCAGCGGTGTCAGTGTGGCACAAAGCTGCTTCTGCCATGTTGCGACACTGGCACTCACAAATAATGTATATAGTGAAGCAGCAAGCGCTAGATATGATCAGCCTTTGTGATGTATTTTCTGCTAATGTCCTGTCCTTCAGAGCTGATTGTTTGCTTACAGGCCTGTGGGTATAGACCACCCTGAGAATATGATAAGTACATAGAGATCATTCACATGGTGGCAAGGAAGGGAAAGAGCCGCCAAAAACGTCCAATTTCTTCGCTGGGAGTGAATGGTTGTACCTGGCCAAGTTACTACTCCCAGTATGGGTGTCTATGAGAGGCCCGAGATATTCGTCTACCACTCTCTGTGTGTGGGCAATGGAATCCGCAGTGAGTGTAATAACACCGCAGTATAGCAGTGACTTATCAAAGCACCAACCTGTCCATCAAGGATCATTTCCCCAAAATATCAGACTTTTACAATACTTCTAACACTGACTACTATTTCCTAATGCTGCACCTCTCCTTTAAAGGGAATCTGTCCACCAATTTGTTTACAAAGAAATCTGAGATCAGCATAATGTAGGGGCAGAGACCCTGATTCCAGCGATGTGTCACGTCGTTTTCTGGGTGCAGCAGTTGTGATCAGTTTTCTCTGCTGCATATCTAGCATAGTTCCAAATTCAGAGCCCTATATAACCCCACCACATCACTGATAGGTTACTCTCTATGGTTACTTTCTGCCTATGCATAGTGCACAATCAGTGGTGGGGGTAGGGTGATACAGAGCAGTTGACTAGGAGGCACCTAGTTTTTATCCTCTTAATATATTGCGATCATCATATAATACTGTATACTTACAATTGTTCATTTTGCCCTTCTACCCAGCTAATTCAACTCCTGACACAGCTGCTTCACTTCCCTGACAGGGACTTTGTAGTGATGTAGAATTGTAGTTCTAATGATGACTCATGCAGGGAAAAGAGACTTCCTGTTTCAACATAGAGCTTGGAAGGATATAGTTATTCTGGTTTTGTTCACGTGATGTCGTAGAACTAATGGAAAAGAGAAGAATTAGCTGGGTAGAAAGGCAAAATGAGCAATTGTAAGTACACATTGCCATATAAGATGATGATTGCAATATATTAAGAGGATACAAATTTTGATAGGAGGAGTGTTTTTTTTTAGAAATGATTGAAATATACAAATATAATACGAAACATTTTAAGTATTTTGGACAAAGTGTATTTGTTTTTCAGTTTTTACCCCAAAGCCATTTACCTCTCCAGTGCACAATAGTTGTAACGCAAAGTCTTGTAAAATAAACTGTCCCAGTCATTACAGATGGAGATGGACTTTTGGAGCCTAATATGTTAGAGACCTTTCACAAAGTATTGCACTAGTTAGAGTGTTATAATGGACACGGTCTCTTCCATGTAAAGGTATCATTTGGTATCTTTCTCAAATAAAGAACAAGGTTTATCCGGTGACAATGTCTTTGGAATAAGAAATGTTTATAATATTAGTGTGTTGGTACATATTCACCCTGTATGAAGTGTGATTTCGATCAGAAATATTTTTGCTGTCGTTCACCTGTAAAGAAGTCCAGGTTATGTATCCCACTCCTTCACTGTCAGTCTCTATTCTAGATCTCCTCATACCGTACCAACCGCACATTTAGCGTCTCCCACTCCCACACTACCTCCTCATCTCACCCTCTCTCTGTTGGAGTCTCTCAAGGCTCTGTCCTAGGACCCCTACTCTTCTCCATCTATATACTTGGCCTGGGACAATTCATAAAATCCTATGGCTTCCAGTACCTTCTGTACGCTGATGACACTCAGATCTACCTCTCTGGCCCAGACGTCACCTCTCTGCTGTCTAGAATCCCTGAGTGTCTGTTCGCCATATCCTCCGTCTTCTCCTCTCGCTTCCTCAAGCTCAATGTGAACAAATCTGAACTCACTATCTTACCTCCAGCTCACCTATCTTCCTTACCTGACCTATCTATCACAATTAATGACATCACACTTTCCTGTCCCGGAAATCAGACTCTGCCCTATTCTTCAAACCGCACACCCAAGCTCACGCCACCTCCTGTCGCCTCCAGCTCAAAAATATTTCCAGAATCCGTCCTTTCCCCAAACCTTAGTCTACTAAAATGCTTGTGCATGCCCTAATCATCTCCCACCTCGACTACTGCAACATCCTCCTCTGTGGCCTCCCTGCTAACACTCTCGCACCTCTCCAGTCCATCCTTAACTCTGATACCTGAATAATTCATCTCTCTGCTCGCTACTCCTCTGCTTCTCCCCTCTGTAAATCCCTTCACTGGTTCCCAATTATCCAGCGTATCCTGTTCAAACGGCTAACACTGATCTACAGAGCCATCCATAACCAGTCTTCTTCGTACATCTCCGAACAAATCTCTCAATATTTTCCCTCATATAATCTCCGCTCCTCCCAAGACCTCCTTCTCTCCTCCACACTTATTCATTCAAGACCCAATCACTTTCAAAACTTCTCCCGAATATCCCCCATCCTCTGGAATTATGTGCCCCAACACATCCGATTATCCACCACATTTGGATCCTCCAGATAGAACCTGAAAACCCATCTCTTCAAGAAAGCCTACAGCCTGTAATGACCACGTGGCCACCTCACCTTCACCGAAGCTACTGCAACCCCCAACCTACTGTCTCCTTCCCGATTATTCTGTACACTGTAAACCCTCAAGGGTGGGGTCTTCTTCCCTTTGTACCAGTCCGTCATTGTTGGTATGTTTACTGTAAGTGATATCTGTATTTTGTATGTAACCTTCTCATGTACAGCACCATGGAATCAGTGGTGCTATGTAAATAATAATAGTGGCACTAATTTCTGAAGGAAGCGGTCATGTTTTTCTAGTCTCATCCAACCCCCTTAAGCCTTTCGTATTACCGTACATTATGCGTATGGTACCTACTCCAATACCTACAGGGAGTTAAAGAATTCTATTATATAAGAGTTAATTAATTTCTGTAATTAATCCAGCAATATTTGTTTTTTTTTAAACCTGTGATTATTATTTAATTAGAATAAAACAAATCCTTTTTTTTCTTCTCCTGTGATAGAAAATAATCATATACCACTACGAATACTTGTAAATCGTTATCTTTGTAAATGGTTTTATTTAATTTCACCCTTAAAGGGATGTTTAAGAAAGATATTATTAATAAAATTGAAGAATAAAAGAAAAAAAAAGCGTTAAAGTAATTAATCTGTGTGTTTTATTTCTGGCTGTATCGTGTATGTCGTTAAATGAAAACGCCTCATTAAGCAGGTTTTCCTACTGGATTTAAGAAAGAAGGAGCAATTAATGTGATTCACCCTGTTAACAGCAGTTAGTGGAACGTTTCTATAGAAATATTCCTACATAGAAGATAATAGCAATTGTAGAGCTAAAACATGTTAACAGATAATTGAAAACTGTATTAAATGTGAATATTCCTTTATTACCATTTTCACTAAGTATATACTCAGCCAGCATACACAATACAGTATAATGGCACCCACAGCCTCTAATATACTGCCAGGCCCGCCATCAGGGCATTACTGCCCTAACTGGCGTATGGGGCCCAGTGGGCAGAGGGGGCCGCATCGGGCCCCGTCTCATCTGCTCACCGGGCCCTACTGGCAGGCTAGACCGTGCCCTTAGCGGCGTTGTGGTGCGACAGTTGACCGCTATTGACATGCCGGCCCGCAGGTCAATAGTTAACAGCCACCAGCCAATCGGAGGCTGGCAGCTGACCTCAGCCGCAGCGCGCACGTCGCCAGTGTCTGACGTCACTGTCAGTTGCCGGCAAGTGTGCACTTCAGCTGCATGGAGGGAGCTTTGCCGCTGGAGCGCGGCCAGGTAAGAAGTACTTGTTTTTTCTTCTTATTTTTTTTTTATTGAAAGCGGCGATCCGGGGGGCCCGGGGCAGACTGTGATACGGGGGTAGAATGCAAGACACGGGGGCAGAATGCAGACATGATGGGGGCAGAATTCTGGACATGGGGGGTGTGGCGCCCTGCCTCTTTATCGCCACAAAAGGGTTAAATATGTACTGTTTTGTATGTGTTTTGTGAGCAATGGGAGTTATGCTTTCTCTGCTAGAGACCACAACACACACATACAATTTACCTCACTCCCTTTCTTGTCTGAAGTTTAGAGCTTTTCAGACATACCCTAACTGGAAGGGGGTGGAGTCGTGAGTTGTTGTTTCAGTGAACAAGAAGGAGGAAGAAAGTCTTGGAGGCCATGTTTAGACATGTGCTCGATCCAGGAGTGAGAGCTAAGAAGCATCAGGGATCAGCCCTTAGGCCATCCATGCTTTCAGAGCAGGGTGGTAAGCTGAGAGACTGCGTGGGATTATACGACCAGCAGAAAAGTGTTTTCCCTCAGAAATACTGCAATAACCTAGGATCAGTGAAGGACTGTCAGGTCTGCCATGTCTGTTTTGCCTCATGACCCCTGGAGCGGTGTGCACGCGCATCTCATGTCTGCTATACTGCATGTTCCCTAGAGCAGTGTGCACACTCACCTCATGACTGTTGGGCTGCAAGATGCCTGCGTTTCTGCTCTGCCTTCTGTGATCATCTCTGTGTTCCAAAAACCCCTGATCATGTGACCTTTCCTAGGCTCCAGCACTGTCTGGTTCTGCAATCATCTCTGCATGTCTGGAACCCTGATCATGTGACTTTTCCTAGCTTCCAGTACTGTCTGGTTCTGCAATCATCTCTGCATGTCTGGAATCACTGGTCATGTGACTGTTCCCTGTGATCCTGGAGGATCTGAACTGGAAGTTCTCCCCTGGTCCTGACCTGGAAGTACTGGTGCTATGGTGCTATATCAGACGGTGGTCCGGCCTCCCTATGGTCAGGGCCTGAGTATTGTGTTGCTTCCCTGCATGGCTGCTTGGTCTGCTCGGTCGCTCCCTCTATTCTTTGCCCTTGCACTCTGCCCTGTCGTGCGTCTCTGCACACGCTCCGTGCTCGTATTCTGCCTCTTGTCTCGTGCCATGTCTTGTGTTGTCTCTCGTGCCATGTTTGTCCTTGTCTTGCTTTGCTTTGTAGTACTTCTGCTGTTCTCTGTCTTAGTCTGTTTTGCTATGTCTCGCCTTAGCTATTCTTTGACTTGTAGTCCTTCCTCTGTTCTCTGCCTTGCCTGTTTCGCTATGTCTGGTCTTTGCTATTCTGAGCCTTGTAGTACTTCTCATGTTTCTTGTTTCTGCCTGGTTTTCCGTACTCTGTCCTATGGTGCTCTCCTGCACATTTCCATGTCTAGTCCCAAGGTGCTCCCTTGGCCCGGCTCTGGGCTTCGGCCTACGCTCCGCTGCTAGACTCTGTCCTCGCTCTGTCCTGGCTCTGTCTCTGCCTATGTTCCGCTCCATGTTCCGTACCTTGCCTTGCCTTGCTTCTTGCCTAGTCTTGCCTTGTTCCTTGCCTTGTCCTTGTCTTGAACCCCGACGTGGGTTCCCCTTGGCCGTCTCCTGTGCCGTGGTAAGTGCCTCGTGTTTGTGGACAGCCGTGTGCACTGGCCAGTGAGGCGTGCCTCCTGCGTGGTCCTAGCATGCAGCCCTTCCTTGAACCCTGGCGTGGCTCCTAGCACGCACCCTGCCTTGAACCCTGGCGTGGCTCCTAGCACGCACCCTGCCCTGAACCTGGCGTGGCTCCTAGCACAAAGGTTCCTTTGCGCACCTCCTGTGCCTTAGTCGTGCCTCGTGCTGGCGTTACAGCCATGTGCACTGGCCAGTGAGGTGTGTGTCCCGCGTGACTCCTAGCACGCGTCCTGCCCTGAACCCTGGCGTGGCTCCTAGCACGCACCCTGACTTGAACCCTGACCCTGGCGTGTCTCTTTGCACGTGCAGGACTCTGCTTTCTTACCTTGTGCCTTGGCGTGTCTCTATACACGCACCCGGTCTTGTTTGTTACCTTGTGCCTTGGCGTGTCTCTATACACGCACGCTGTCTTGTTTGTTACCTTGTGCCTTGGCGTGTCTCTACACACGCACCCTGTCTTGTTTGTTAAGCCTTGAACCTTGGCGTGTCCCTTACACACGCACCTTGCTTTGTACCTTGGCGTGTCCCCTACATACGCACTTAGCCTTGCACCTTACCCTGGACCCTGGTGTGCCCCTAGCACGCACCCTGCCTGGAATCCTGCCTTGGACCTTGGCGTGTTCCTTAACACGCACCATGCCTGGAGATCTGTCATGCCTCCTTGACTGAACCCTGGTTTGCCTGCCAGATGCCCGGAACCTGCCGATCGCTGCCAGAGATCATAAGCCTGATGACTGCGGCCTGATTCCCGGGACTGATGTCAGCAGCCTGATGCCTGATCATGTCGATCGTTGCCAGCTGTCCGGAGTCCGATGCCATTGTGCCTTTGCCTGTACCCAGGCGTGCCTCCTGGCACGTACCATGCTATGGACCTTGGTGTGCCCACGCAGGCACCTTTCTGTGTTTGCTTTCTCACATTTTTACACTGAAAGTGATCCTGAGTTATCCTAATGAAGATTCCTTGCACCTACGTCTTGTCTTCCTGCTCGTCCTTGTCATCAGACACTTGCACATAGTGTTCCCCTGAGCCGGCCGTCTGGTCCCAGCAGTCGTGGTGGCTCACCCCCTTGGTCTTGCCCCTGACACTCCCTGTATATGGGGGTGGATTCTCACAAGGTCAGCTAGCCCTCGGTGTGTGGGTGCCACGACCCAGAGAGTCCACTCAAAAAACAGCTCAGCAGAAGCTGAGTCCGTCACAAGGATAGTGCAAGTGGGAACTTGAGTTGCTTCACACAGGATTCACGCTGCAAGTTGCTGAAGGCGAAATACACAGTGAGTGGAGGCTATACTGAGAAGTTCTAAACTCCGGGAAGCCTTGGTCCAAGAAGGGATTAGAATAGCAGGAAGTTAAGGCCCCTTTACATTTAGTGATGCACCAGCGATCCCGCATCGCTAAATGGTCGCTAGTGAGCTGCCACACAGGCAGATCTCACAGTGATGCAGCAGCGATACAGTGGTCGTTACTTACCTTTCAGACACGGCGATCCTGACGTCCTCCCGTCCACGTCCACGCATCACTCATCGGCGCCAGCAGGAAGCGCTCGACGAGAAATGGAGCTGCGCGATCAGCGACAGACAGCGGGGGAGCCGGTCGGCAAGGTAAGTATCACACATAGCGATATCGCTAGCGATATCGCTGCTGCGTCACCAAATCGGTGATGCTTTAGCGATATTGCTAGCGATATCGCTATCTGTAAAACCCCCTTTAGAGTCACAGCAGGGAAAGTTAACTCCCATTCTGCAGAGCAGACTGTAACCTGATGAGAGATGTAATGTCTCCTATGAACTGCACCTGAACTACAGTAAATGATAAAGTGACTTTTCTTGTCTCCTGCCTTATTACTCTGAGCCTTCTACTTTCATCACAATCTCTGGGAGTCTGCCCTGGTTGGAGAGGGTTTAACATCTGCACTGCCATCACCATCTACTCCCCCAGTGATCATCTGCAGTGCCGGCTATACTACAGTCGAATACTCCATTTCTACCCCTTTTACATGACCGCCTGAGGCCACGGACCGGGTCACTGCCACTGTGACATTTCCCATTGAAGTTAACGGGCCCGCTGCCGAGTATCCCACGGCCTCTGGGGTGCGTCAGGGGCAGAATGCTGGACATGGGGGCAGAATGCAGATGTGGTGCCCCTGAGGCTTCAGTCGCCACAGAGGTACTGCCCCTTCTCCTAATGTGTAGTGCCCCACCATCCAGGTAAGGTGGGAACTCCTGACCACGCTCCACACCTGCATTCCACACACAGGATAGTTTAGTGGGGCCACCTAACAGCTTCAGGCTGGGGGCTAGCAGAGCACCCCTCGTGGAACCCTGCTTCGTAACATGAGATGTGCTGGGAGGCGGGTGGAGTGAGATGATATAAAAGAGTGGGAAGAGTGAGAGTCAGGGGGTTAGTTGGAGAGAGAGGGAGAAGAGTGAAGATGGGTGTCTGAAGGACATGCTGCAGCAGGTCCCAGTGATCTGGGCTGCTGGCATAAGAAAGACCAGAGAAAGAGACTGATAAGATTGATAACCTAACCTTCCATAAGTGAGATAGAACAGATCGGAACGAAGGAGAATAGAAGGACGATGGGAAGCTGGTTGAAAAAAGATAGAGAACCCTTCCAGTCCAGAGCGCAAAGGCCGGGGCCCGGTCCCCCAGGTTGATTGGATCTTTATGTCCGGCAACAGACACCGGAGGAGTAGTGAGCCACTAACGCTACAGCTGTCATACAAGTAAAGACTAGGAACACCTAGAGAGAGGCATTCCAGGGTAACTAAGTACTGGAGTGCTTCGCACCTAAAGGCGCATTGGAGGAGTCATTCAGTGAAGGTACATAATGGTGGAGTGTGGAAGGGAGAACCCTATCTGGCCTGGAGGTTGGCTGGAGCCCTGACCTGGAGAACACAGCACGGAGGCAGGCGTGTGTGTGAACTGCAAACAGTGAGTAAAGCCTTGGAACCGCACACCCTGGTGTCCTCCAGTTATTCCAGCACCGCTACACCTGGGTAACAACATCTATACCATTCTGCGCCTCTCCTCATCCATTGCACCTACACTGCCCTGGGACTACAGCTCCACCTGTGGGGAGCTACACCATCTTTGCTGCACCACACCATCAGTCCCAGCGGATCTGCATGCAGTGTTGGCTCAACATCTTACTTGCCAAACACCACGGGTGGCGTCACGAACTATTCTACCATTAACTACATCACCGCCATTGATATTGCGTGCCCAGGGCCACAGACCGGGTCACCGCTGCTGTGACACACATCCCCCTGACACCGGACTGGTACCGAGTACCCCACTGCCCTGGGTGTGAGGGGCGACCCACAGACATGGGGGCAGATTGCAAGACATGATAGGGGCAGAATGCAGACATGGGGGTAGAATACAGTCATGGGGCAGAATGCAAGACATGATGGGGCAAAATGCAAGACATGATGGTTGCAGAGTGCGAGACATGGGGGCAGAATGTGACAGTAAGACACAGGAGGGGAGGATGGGAGACACATGGTGTAGGATCATGGGGCAGGATGGATACGATGGAGACAGATGGGGAGATCATATGGGGCACCATGGAAACTCATGAAGGCAGGATGGGAGAACATATAGCTGGAGCCAGGAATGAGACACACGGGAGCCAGGATGGGGAATATTATTACCATAGGGGCTTATTAAGGGATATTATTACTGCAGTGATGAATTTATTTTATTTTTTGAGGATACTGTTTTAAATGGGGGAAGGTCCTGTTATTGTGATGTACAAGTTGGGAAAAAATAGGTAATGTGTTCTGCAAGCAGAGTTCTAGATAACTGTGTTATTTCCTGCAGAGACGAGCCCTGGCTGGAAGAAGTGATGGTGGTCTGTGCTGGATGAAAGATGAAAAGCAAGGATGAAGGACTTCACCTAGAGATGTCACTGGTGAGTCAGTGTGTTACCTATACACTGACACTATACACTGTATACTATATACAGAGGTCCTGTGTATAATGTCATTGATCACTGTATTACCTGTGCACAGACACTGCATACTAAGTACAGTGTATAATGGCACTTATAGTAATAATATTATGTTTTTTTATTACTGATCAGTATTGTAGTATTCAGTCACTATGTGGTGGTAATATGTGGTCTGGACATGGTGTTGCGGTATTTGTTCCTTGTATGTGCTATTATTTGGTCACTTTGCGGTGGTAATATGTGGTCTGGTCATGGTGCAGTGGTATTTGTTCCTTGTATGTGATATTATTCAATCACTATGGTAGTAATATGTGGTCTTGTCATGGTGTGGTGGTATTTGTTCCTTGTATGTGGTATTATAGGTCACTATGTGGTGGTAGTATTGTGTCTGGTCATGGTGTGGTGGTATTTGTCCCTTGTATGTGATATTATTGGTCATTTTAAAAATTGAAAAATAAATAAAAATATACCTAAATTGTATTGCATATTTTAACAAATATTTAATAGGTTAGCGTAGCATAGGGCCCAGCCAAAAGTGTCTACAGTGTTGTGATGGCAGCTTAAAAAACCTTTTGGTCAAAACAAAAGCTGCGGGCTATATGTGTGATTGGTGGGAGGTGGAGTTTTTCCAAGAGAGAGCAATGGGACTGTAGACAGTTTGAGGGGTGGAGGCGGGGCTGGGGTGGAGACTGGGTGGAGTCTAAAGGGGGACTCAAAAATTTTGCCAGTATGGGGCCCCGAAATTCCTAGTGGCAGCCTTGTATAAAGCATAATGTCTCCTACAACACCCCAGAGTATATCCACTACAGATAGTTATGATATCCCCACAACCCAGGTATAATGTCCTCCACTGCTCCTCTTATAATGTCCCTCATATTGTGTCCTCACAGCCCTCATATCATGTCCCCCCCACAGCGCCTCATAACATGCACCCACAGGGTGACTGCCTTGTCTACACCTCGTCCCGGCCCTGCTGCCATCAATTTCTCTTACATCTAATACTGTATGAGAATTTCTCCTGTTTTGTGTTACTTGTTATATGCAGACATGCGGAATAGCTCATAGAGCTTCATCACTAATTTACACATTAAGAAAACTGTAGATTTCTCTGGGATAAGACATCGGATTGCAGATATCAATGTATCACGCCTCCTGACGAAGCTACTTTTGGCGAAACGCGTGTCGAGGCTGCTGAGTGGGACTCCTATAGGGGCACCTACCTCTACTTGCCAGCACCATGACTTCAGGTATATTCCCTCCCTTCTTTTGAAGGGACGTCTAGAAATGCTGCTTAGGTTACCACTTTAGTAATGTGTATAGACTGACTGCCTGTTATAAACTCTAGTGGTAATCATACCATCAATTTTTACCTGATTATCTATCTACAAACTATATAGTCCAGATATATGTAGATTTATTTGAGATAAACAATGGTGTTTTGAGGTTCTATATATGGAATTGGTTGATTCTTATTTAGACCTATGTATTGATAAACACCTGCCATATTGCACAGTCTTTTTACCGTTTGAACCTCAGCAAGTGGGTGCTCTGTGTTAGCAAGTCCCAGTTGTCCTTGTGATGATTCGTACTGTGTATCAATTCTCACAAAATTATTGTCATGATCTATTATCATACATATTGTTAGTATTTTATTAATAAATTTTGTATTACTGAGTAATACTCTCTTATAGTGACCTTATTTCTATGAAGTTACATCTACTTTGTAGATTAAGTGTTCACACATTGGTTGTATGTTTAACACTTGATAGTGTTTATGAAGTAACAGCTTCATATTTAGAGAATTAGCTTGTTGGTGTATCAATGTATCACTTTATTCAACTTTCTATGACCTACACGCCCATATAGACAGTTTAGGCCTCTTTCACACTTCAGTTTTTTGAGATCAGTTTCAATCCATCAAAGTGTGAAAAAACGGATCCATTGCAGATTGCCAGAGAGAGAGACAGAGAGATTTTTTTGTGTGTTCCAGAACAGCTTTTGGGGTTAAATTGCATGAATGGAAAAATCTTCCGGCGCTTAAATTCCAACGAATCCGTGAAAACACGGCTGCAACGGACGACCATCCGTCACAATCCGCTGCTAATGTTAGCCTATGGGAAAAAAAACGGATTCCATCCAAAAAAAAAGGATCCATTATTTTCAAAAAAGGGTGGATTTCGACTGACGTCCACAGACTGAAGTGTGAAAGAGGCCTAAGGAGTTGATCCTTCTGACTAATTCCCTTTAAATTATAGAAAAGGCATGGAGCTATTTGAGGTCATGTTTTGAAAAGCAAAAAATATAATAGATGATGCACTGTCTCACTTGCTGTATCGGGGCCCTTATCCAAGAAGGGCTAGGTGTCTCCCGAGAAGGAAGAAGATATCGGGACAAGTATTCAGCTTAATGTTTTATAATGTTTTAATCCTTGTACTAGCTCTTCTTTTACCGTAAAGTGAACCTGTCAGCAGGATTGTGCACAGTAACCTACAGGCAGTGTCAGGTCGGTGCAGTTATACTGATCAAAACGATACCTGGTGATGAAATGCGTCTTGTGGTTGTTGTTTAATCTTTATTTGTAGTTTTGAGTTAATGATATGATCATGTTCCAGGGCGGCCTGTGGGAGGTCTTCATGTCGTGGTCTGTTTAGGTATTCATGATGAAGACGGCTGACAGGACTGATCCCTCAGTGACCTGCCCCCTAGTTTACATAATGAATATTATATATACACTAGCTGAAGAGCCCAGCGTTGCCCGGGCATAGTAACTAATTACGGTTAGTTATAACAAATTATAATGATTATATCTATATATATAAAATTGAATGTATGTGTGTGTCACCAACCAATCATGAAGCATCTTTCATTTCACCAGAGCTGTTTAAAAGAAGCTGAGCTGTGATTGGTTGCTATGAGCAACAGTTTTCCCACTCGACAACGCCTCAGCAGACACTTACCAGGTGGGAGAAATCTAGCATCCCCGGGAACATAAGCTCCCAACTATTGTCTGCCCCCCCAGAAAGGAGCAGAGAGCACATAACAGAAATCAATCACCCCCCCGCCCATATACCCATCACACATCATCCATCCCATAGGCACATCTTCCCTCTTAAAGGGATCTCCGGTACAGAAGTTAGGGCAAATCCCTCAGCGCTCTGATACTGGTTTCTATTAAAGGGATCATTGGTATGGAAGTTAGGGCAAATCCATCCAGCGCTTTGATTTTGATCCCAGGCCTCTCTTAAAGGGATCCCCGGTATGGAAGTTAGGGCAATTCCACTCAGCGTTCTGTTTCTGACTCCAGGCTCTATTAAAGGGATCCCCGGTATGGAAGTCAGGGCAATTGCCTTCAAATGCACTGGTTCTGACCCCAGGCTTTCTTAAAGGGATCTCCTGTATGGAAGTTAGGGTAAATCCCTCAGTGCTCTGATTTTGACCCCAGGATTCTATTAAAGGGATCATTGGTATGCAAGTCAGGGCAAATCCACTCAGCGCTCTGGTTCTGAACGCCGCTGATCGTGATGACGTATTATCCCGCCCCTGGTCATAGGGGCCCGGGTCCCGTGGACGGGTTAGTACATCAGATGTCAGGAAGGGGTTAAAGGGATCCCCGGTACGGAAGTGAGGGCAAATCCCTCAGTGCACTGGTTCTGACTTCAGACTTCTGTTAACGGGATCCCCGGTATGGAAGTCAGGGCAAATCCACTCTGCGCTCTGGTTCTGACCCTAGGCCTCTATTAAAGGGATCCCTGGTATTGAAGTTAGGGCAATTCGACTCAGCACTCTGGTTCTGACCCCAGGCTGACGGGATGATGTGGGATATTAGGGGTAGTAGTCCAGTGGCTATGGCTGATGGAATGATGTGGGATATTAGGGGTAGTAGTCCGGTTGTTCTTGCTGACGGGATGATGTGGGACATTAGGGGTAGTACTTTGGTGGCTCTGACGGAATGATGTGGGATATTAGTGGTAGTAGTCAGGTGGCTCTGATGGGATGATGTGGAATATTAGTGGTAGTAGTCCGACGGTTGTGACGGGATGATGTGGGATATTAGTGGTAGTTGTCCGGTGGCTCTGGCTGAAGGGATGATGTGAGATATTAGGGGTAGTAGTCCGGTGGCTCTGGCTGACGGGACGATGTGGGATATTAGGGGTAGTAGTCTGGTGGCTCTGGCTGACGTGACGATGTGGGATATTAGGGGTAGTAGTCCGGTAGCTCTGGCTGACAGGATGATAGAACAACTAGGCACAGACTGCGACAACCCTGGCACACGCTGCAAACACGCTTCCTACAGCGGTGCTCCAGGTGCACTGAACGTCTGTGGAGAATATCCAATCTACCCAAAGATTTCATCCATTATAAGTTTATGCTTAAAACATACAACACTGCCCTTCACCTCTCCAAACAAACCTATTTCAACACCCTCATCACCTCACTATCCAATAACCCGAAACATCTCTTTGACACTTTTCATTCCCTACTTAACCCAAGAGTACAGGCCCCAACCATGGATCTCCAAGCTGATGATCTGGCTAATTATTTCAAAGAAAGAATTGACCATATCTGACAGGAAATTATCTCCCAATCACCTCATATGCACAGTACTCCCTCCCCCACTGCATCTAGCTCACTCTCTGATTTTGAACCAGTAACAGAAGAAGTAAGCAGGCTCCTTGCATCTTCTCGCCCTACCAATTGCACCAGTGACCCCATTCCATCATATCTCCTCCAGTCCCTTTTCCCTGCTGTCACCACTCACCTAACAAAAATATTCAACCTCTCACTCTCTTCCGGTATCTTTCCTTCCTCATTTAAGCATGCCATCATACAGCCATTACTTAAAAACCATCCCTTGACCAAAACTGTGCAGCTAACTATAGACCTGTCTAGAATCTTCCCTTCATCTCTAAACTCCTGGAATGTCTGGTCCACACCAGTCTTATCCGCTATCTGTCAGCTAACTCTCTCCTCTACCCTCTACAGTCTGGTTTCCGCTCTACTGAAACTGCCCTCACTAAAGTCTCTATTGATCTTCTAACAGCTAAATCTAATGGCCACTCCATGCTAATTCTCTTGGATGTCTCTGCAGCATTCGACACTGTGGATCATCAGCTCCTCCTCACTATGCTCCGTTTCATTGGCATCCTCCTATCTCTCTGACCGCTCCTTTACTGTATCTTTTGTTGGCTCCTCCTCCTCTCATCTTCCCCTTACTGTTGGGGTTCCTCAAGGATCAGTTCTAGGCCCCCTCCTCTTCTCTTTGTATACTGCCCCTATTGGTCAAGCAATCAGTAGATTTGGGTTCCAGTACCATATCTATGCTGATGACACTCAATTATACACTTCTTCTTCTGATAACATGCCTGCTTTTTTGGAAAACACCAGTGATTGTCTTACCGCTGTCTCTAACATCATGTCCTCCCTCTATCTGAAACTGAACCTGTCAAAAACTGAACTCCCCGTGTTTCCTCCCTCTACTAAGCTACCTATGCCCGACATTCCCATTTCCGTGTGTGTTTCCACCATTACTCCCCAGCAACATTCCCGCTGTCTTGGGGTCATACTTGATTCAGAGCTTTCATTCACCCCCCACATCCGATCATTGGCTCACTCTTGTTATCTGCACCTCAAAAACATTTCTAGAATTCAACCCTTTCTTACTTTCGACTCTGCAAAAACTCTTACTGTTTCTCTTATTCATTCTCGTCTGGACTACTGTAACTCTCTACTAATCGGTCTCCCTCTTACCAACTCTCCCCTCTCCATTCCATCCTGAATGCTGCAGCTAGGATCATATTCCTCACCAATCGTTATACCATTGTCTCTACCTTGTGCCAGTCCTTACACTGGCTACCCATCCACTCCAGAATTCAGTATAAACTTATTACCCTCACCCACAAAGCCCTCCATGGCTCAGCTCCACCCTACATCTCCTCCCTCATCTCAGCCTACCATCCTACCCGTGCCCTCCGTTCTGCCAATGACCTGAGGTTAACATCCTCATTAATCAGAACCTCCCACTCCCGTCTCCAAGACTTTTCACGTGTGCCGCACCAATTCTTTGGAATGCACTACCCAGGCTAGTACGATTAATCCCCAATACTCACAGTTTTAAGCATGCCTTAAAAATGCAATTGTTCAGACTGGCCTATGGCCTCAACACATTAACTTAAATAACCCTGTGTGGCTCATTCAAAAATTTTTACCATAACCAGGTTCCTCGCATCATGTTCTCACATGCTTTTTGCATTTAATAGCCCTCTGTGTCTGTAGTGTTACATATTTAGACTGTTATCTGGTTCATGCAGCAACAGGAACACCCGATTCTTATACTTGGGATGGTCCAAACAATAAAAACAATAAAAGCAATTGTTACCATCCACCTTTTATGTCTCCCCTTTTTCCTTATAGATTGTAAGCTTGCGAGCAGGGCCCTCATTCCTCTTGGTATCTGTTTTGATCTATGTGCTGTAGGGATTCAACTCTCTTAGGTGCGACGGGAGACAACCAGGAGGCACGTTCCTTTAAAAGTTCATAGGGTTTATTGCTCCATAACCCATAAACCAGCACATAACATAAGGAATAGCCTTTAGCTCAGGCGAAAGCAAGCATAAGTGTCCATTATTTCCGGCTCAGTCCTGGAGCCTCAGCAAACACAGGAGGCTTATCCCTCCTCGCATACAGCCAATATACACAGGCCTCACCGGGTCAGCAGCATCAGCACGTGGTCTTCAGGAAGGTAGCACACCTTCCTCCACATAGGCCTGCTGGGACCTTCCACATGGCCCAAACAAATCCATGCGCTCTCTCTCATGTGACCGGACCTCAGGTACCGTATATGGTCCATAACCACTCCCACAGGTGATCACATGGCTATGACCTCACTAAAGGTCCTATTACACACAGCCACACATATACTTTATTATGACACTCTTAAACACACCCCTGGGTGGGTTAGTAGGTAACCAGGTCCGCCCATCTAGTTCCTGGAGACTTCTCCCTTATACATTGAAGCAACACCTCAGCAATATCATTGCTGAACAACACATAAGTCTCCATCCCAAAGCCACACACTTTGGGATACTTAATGGCCATTCCATATTCTGCCATTCCTCCTTTCTCCTGGGACATCCACACAATGCCCCCTAGCGGACTCAATGGTTACTACACCACACTGTTTAATGCTATGCTATGCTGTGCTGTAATGTCTTTTGTCTGTAGATGTCCCCTCTATAATGTAAAGTGCTGCAGAATATGTTGATGCTATAGAAATAAAATTATTATTACTATTATTACCCATAATATCCCACAACATCCTCCGTCAGCCAGAGCCATCGGACTACTACCCCTAATATCCCACATCATCCCGTCAGAGCCACCGGATTACTACCCCTATTATCACACATCATCCAGTCAGCCAGAGCCACTGGACTACTACCCCTAATATCCCACATCGTCCTGTCAGCCAGAGCTACCGGACTACTACCACTAATATCCCACATCATTCCGTCAGATCCACCAGACTATTACCCCTAATATGCCACATCATCCCATCAGCCTGGGGTCAGAACCAGAGCGCTGAGTGGAATTGCCCTAACTTCCATACTGAGGATCCCTTTAAGAGAGGCCTAGGGTCAGAACCAGAGCGCAGAGTGGATTTGCCCTGACTTCCATACCGGGGATCCCGTTAACAGAAGTCTGAAGTCAGAACCAGTGCGCTGAGGGATTTGCCCTCACTTCCGTACCGAGGATCCCTTTAACCCCTTCCTGACATCTGATGTACTAACCCGTCCACGGGACCCGGGCCCCTATGACCAGGGGCGGGATAATACGTCATCACGATCAGCGGCGCTCCCTTTTGGGGGGGCGCCGCTGATCGCGGACGGGTGTCAGCTGATTATTACAGCTGACACCCAGCTCTATGTGTCAGGGGCGGTCACGGACCGCCCCCGGCACATTAACCCCTGGCACACTGCGATCAAACATGATCGCAGTGTACCGGGGGATTAGGGAGGGGGCTCCCTCCGTGCTTCCCTGAAACCCCCAGCACAGCATGATGTGCTGGACTGCTCCGAGGGTCTCCTTCCCTGCAGGTCCCCGGATCCAATATGGCCGCGGGGGCCTTCGGAGGCCTGCAGGGAGGCGGCTTCCTCAGTGCCTGCAGAGCGCAGGCATGAGGAAGCCTTGTGCAGAGCCTGTCAGATCGCTGATCTGTCACAGCGCTGTGTGACGTGTCAGATGAGCGATCTGACACATGACAGTGTATAGTACAAGTTATTTTTAATGGTTTCAACACTCCAATTAATTATTTTACTAATATATATATATATATAATTCCCCCACATGTGCTCTGAAGCTCCTCCTCCAGCTTGCTGTATTTCTGCCATGTGGCACTCATGAGGCCCCCTCCTCTAGCTTCCTGTATTATATACTGGTTAAAACAGGTATTGAGGGGATGTGTTTATAGCCAATGGACAATAGACTTGTGACATCATTTCCCACATGGTGGGGCTGGACACACCTTTTAGCTGGACATTTAAAAGAACCAGGACACATGGGCTCGGTCTCTTTTGTCTCCTGGAGGATGAGTGGTCGACGTCTATCTGAATAATGTAACGTATGAATAATGCTTGTTTTCTGATTGATGCATATGTATTTATAGTTTTATATTGTTTATTGATTTATTAAGTAAATCAATTTAGTAAATTCAATTCTTGTGTGAGCATTTTCTTATTCATTACAATCCATTGGAACCTTTACAATACAAATTGGTGTCAGAAGTGGGATTGTTTTGAATAAAAATGTTTGCAAAACTGAATAAGTTTGTTAAGAGTAGGAAAGCAGTTGAGAGTAGTGTCAGATCTTTGCCAGAATGGGTGTTACCAGGAAAGTGGACCCCAATGGCACAGGAATGTAACAAATATATGGAGGGACTGCGCTTGCCAAATCCCCAGGATGTGGCTGCCAAATTTGATCTCTCAAGGTATGATGCAAAAGAGCAGAAAGCTGCAGCAGCCGTTGGATGGATCTGTGTGCAAGTGTCTCAAAGCTTACAGGAGGAGATAGATAATTTGCGTTTAGAGCTGCATACAGCTATAGAGCAAAGGATTAGCTTGCAATCAGCCTTGAGAGACCAAATGAAACAGCATGACAATATGCAAAGGAATTTTGAAGCTTATGTAATGAAAAATGTGAATAAGAATAGACGCAGAAGGAGACAGCAGCCAGTGTCAGATATTTGTACTGCACAGATTAGGACCATGATTGCACATGAGAAATGGTCAGATTTGCTAGAATGGGATGGCTGTGACAGTGAAATAGATGAGGTAGAAAAGCAAGCCAGACCGATTGTGACTACTAAAACTAGGAGTGAAGTCACACAGCGTAGTGGAGATAGGATGGATGCAGGAAACGCAGCTACAGGAGCAGAAGTTTCAATGACCGAGGAAACTAGGAACTATACAACAGGAGAATTAACAGAATTAACTACCAGGTACAGGCAGCAAGCAGGAGAACCTTTGTTAGCATGGATTCTCAGATCATGGGATCAGGGAGCCGATACTATAATCTTGAACCGTCTTGAGGCAGTAGGACTTTGTAGTATTTGTATTGATCCTATGGTGCATCTAAAAATGAGACGTGCAAGGGACCCTACAGAGACTTTCTCTTTGCTGCATTTGGTGAGGGATTCTGTGGCACAAGTGTATGACTCTCCCATGGAATTAATACCACAGGCACGATGGGAGACTCTTGCAGATGGAGTTCAGAGATTGAGAGAAATCGCAGGTATAGGTGGCATAACTCGCAATCCTTTGCCGGATCTGAATGATCACTTTGCTGTTGTTGAGGATTGGAAGGGACCAGATGCTGCAATATTGACAGTATTGATGAAGAATAAGTTCATAGAAGGTGCCCCAGTGTCATACAAAGCCCGATTGTTCACTATGTCCAATGCACTTATGGGAAATTCCACTAATGTCTACACAGCATGCAATTTAATCTCCCAGCTATCTGCTCTAGAGAGAGCAAAAGTATCAAAAAATAGTACAGTAAAGAGAGTAGATCAAGAAAGGAGAAAAGAGGATGATACTCAAATTAGAAAGAGCAGGAAGGAGTTGTTTGTGACCTGATAGCTAGTGGAGTTCCATTCCAGGATATAGATGGGATCTCTACAAGTGGTCTGTTGAGAAGATGGCAAGATCTGAGGAGGAGAAGTGAATTGCAATTCACCAGGCCCAAGAGGGTGGCGACAAAAGAGATTGGAAAGATAGAGGTGGGACACCTGATGGAGGCATGCAAAGCCCCCACTGTAACCGCCCCTTGCACTCTTCCAATACCCTGACATTCTACACCCCCTGCTAAGATTCCCTCATGGACTAATTTTAAATGCAGATTTTAGATAAAAGTTGTGGAACATAAGAAAAACCATCAGTGCACTAATAGACATAAACGTCTCATGCACCGCAAAGAACCAAAGGAAGCCAATAGGTCCGTTAAAAGTCCATGCTTTATTAATACAAGTTTATTTCCATATATGAAAAGAAGGACCAATTGTTACAAATAATAAACATGGTGCCAATCTAAAAGACCATACAAGCACTGCAAAAAAGCATCAAAAAAATAAAAGGGCATATTGCACTAAACCACTGAAATCATATTGAACTGAATGGGTGTATACAGGCAAAAGCTCTCTTGTTTCAATACAGCATATATACATGGATAAAAGATTTTAGCCTTAGTAAATTTCCATGCAATTGCCTAACAAAGAAAGAGCTTAAAATTATCCGTATTACCTTGGTTAAGTATCAGTGGTGTACACGAGTGGATAAAGTGCTGCAGTGCTGGTAAGTTCCTTCAAACCCCGACGTACGTTTCGTCACTTTCTTCCTCAGGGCGCCCCCTGAGGAAGAAAGTGACGAAACGTACGTCGGGGTTTGAAGGAACTTACCAGCACTGCAGCACTTTATCCACTTGTGTACACCACTGATACTTAACCAAGGTAATACGGATAATTTTAAGCTCTTTCTTTGTTAGGCAATTGCATGGAAATTTACTAAGGCTAAAATCTTTTATCCATGTATATATGCTGTATTGAAACAAGAGAGCTTTTGCCTGTATACACCCATTCAGTTCAATATGATTTCAGTGGTTTAGTGCAATATGCCCTTTTATTTTTTTGATGCTTTTTTGCAATGCTTGTATGGTCTTTTAGATTGGCACCATGTTTATTATTTGTAACAATTGGTCCTTTTCATATATGGAAATAAACTTGTATTAATAAAGCATGAACTTTTAACGGACCTATTGGCTTCCTTTGGTTCTTTGCGGTGCATGAGACGTTTATGTCTATTAATGCACTGATGGTTTTTCTTATGTTATTTATTGAACCTTGAAATTTGTGGACTTTTTTGATACTTTTATAAGTTGTGGAACATCCCTGAAAATTGTTGATTGAACAGTTTTGACATTTTTTGATGTCTAATGATGTTTGTTTTCATTCTAGAGTTTCTTAGAGAAATATTATTGTGAGCATACTGTGACGTATGCACTGGCTGATATATGATAAATTGGGTTTGGTCTTGGTGATGCATAAATGTGCATTCCTCACCTGAGGGTTTGTAATACACCTTGATGTTTTAAAAGACAAAAGACCACAGCAGATATAAGATGATTCTGTATGTGGGAGCCATGTGAGAGAACCATACAAGGCAAAGAGGGAGTGACATTACAGACAATGAATTTAGACTGACCTAAAGTTAGATGACTGATAATATACTGGGGGGTTGACAAGATAAATAGATGACTTATTTGTACTAAGTGTTGTCTTTGTCATTGTATGTGCGTTGTGTATTTGTCATGGATATCCCTTGTTAAGCCAAAGAAAAAAATCCACGTGGTATTTTTATTTTTACTTTTTATTTGGTATATTTTGATTTTTTTATGAGCTCATCTTCTGAATTTTTATTGTACTGTGTTTAGCATTCTTGGTTTTTAAAGGAATTGTTTTTTTTCTCTTTTCCGTCCACTACATGTTGGATTGGGGGGTGGGGGGTGTAATTAACCTTTTGTTTGCAGGAGTAAAAGAAGAAACCTTGGCCATTTAATTAACATGTAAATACAGTGCACAGTAAAATAGTTCATTTCTGCAGTAGTGAAAAAGGAATCCATCTGCCTAATATAAGATGATATTTTATGACTTATTTTTGAGTTTTAACATTTTTTATTTTATGGGAGCTCCCGTGTAATTTTGGTTTTGAAGAACATATATGTTAAATGATTTCAATGAATGCTAGTTTGTTAATGTCAGTCTTTTGTTCTCGATATAGCTTTGTTCACCTACACCTGAGTCATGCAATGCAAATGTGTGGGTACCCAAAGTGTGTGTTTGTCTATATGTAAATGAGAATCTCTCCTGCTTACTGAATGAATGCTTTAGGTGAAGCCAGAGTGTGTGTGTTGATGTAATGTGTATATTATGATGTAAAAATAATAATTTGCTAGAATTGGGTTAATAGCAAATTGGTTTGGTTTGTTTTCCTTAACATGTAATTGTACTGATTCTGATTAGTAGTAACATTATTTTGTGATCTCTATGAACATGATTGTACTGGTAATTATGATCATCGCTATTATGCAAATGTGTTTGATATGAATTTGATGTGTTTGATAACTGGTATCTGATATTTTGATATTATGATTTATTTCAGTGTATAAGTCCATACACATATGATATATTTTATGTAGTAGTTATTATCTAGAGTAGAAATATTCGCTACAGTAGAAAATTTCAAAGGTCATTCTGGGCACAATTAATTTGGACCAACAAACCTACGGTAATTTTGTTTGATTCATTTGATCAAGGGGTGGAAAACAAGCCACCAGGACTGAGTTATATTTAACAAGTTATTCTATCTTGGACTGTGAATATATCATGGACCGAGTTATTTTGGACTGTTTCTTTGGACTGAGTTAGCTCTGCCAAGACTTTGGAACTTTCAAGTATGATTGTGAATTTCACTTTCCCTCAGTGCAGGCTGTGTCTTATGTGTAGACTGAAGATGTCCAATTGAGCGCTGAGACTGAGCCCAGATGATGCTGAGCCGTCACCAGGGTGAATCCTCATGACTGCCAGCTGATGACAAGGAGGGGACAACTAACCCTAGAAGCTTCTGCTGGAAACCAAATGGCATATAAAGTGAGGCCCTGAACAGCTGCAGCAATAGAAGATGAAAGGACTCTTATGCTCAGTCATTGGACACCTGCACCGAGGGGTTAATGTCATGAAGGGCAGGGACAGATTGCTCTGTAGAGTCTGTTCTTTTGCTAACCAGGGAAAGTAGTGAAGTCACCCCAAAGTGATGAGGGCATAATACTCCCTGTGCTTCCCTGCAACAGAGACCCATTTAAAAATTGCGGTCAAGAAGATCCGAAGAAAGAAAATTTCTACAGACATTTGATATTTCAGCAACTGCTGGAAAAATGTTGTTTTTGTTTTGATTTTTTCCGTTTTAAGCCCAGGATGTTGTTTTTTTTACCAAAACGGTTTTCTATTGGTAGCAAAGAAATAAATAAATATATATATATATATATATATAGGATCAATGCAATAAATGATAAATGGTATAGTTTAGTGGCAGGTTAATTAATTAAAGTGATTGGAACCAGGGGTGGAATGTATAGTACAAGTTATTTTTAATGGTTTCAACACTCCAATTAATTATTTTACTAATATATATATATCTATATATAATTCCCCCACATGTGCTCCGAAGCCCCTCCTCCAGCTTGCTGTATTTCTGCCATGTGGCACACATGAGGCCCCCTCCTCTAGCTTCCTGTATTATATACTGGTTAAAACAGGTATTGAGGGGATGTGTTTATAGCCAATGGACAATAGACTTGTGACATCATTCCCCACATGGTGGGGCTGGACACACCTTTTAGCTGGACATTTAAAAGAACCAGGACACATGTGCTCGATCTCTTTTGTCTCCTGGAGGATGAGTGGTCGACATCTATCTGAATAATGCTTGTTTTCTGATTGATGAATATGTATTTATAGTTTTATATTGTTTATTTATTTATTAATTAAATCAATTTAGTAAATCCAATTCTTGTGTGAGCATTTTCTTATTCATTACAATCCATTGGAACCTTTACAATACAGACAGTGATGTCCCCCCTGGGACAATATAACAAAAAAGTGTAAAAATAATTTATAAAAAAATCGCTAAATAAATAAATAAAAAATATTCCCTATTAAATTCATTTTTTGGAAAAAAACAAAACAAAACAATAAAAGTACACTAGTGTTGAGCGATACCATCCGATATCGTGAAATATCGGATCGGACCGATACCCAAAAATTATCGGGTATCGCCGATTCAGATACCGGAAATCCATGCAAGTCAATGGGGCACAAATATCGGAATGAAAATAAACCCTTTCTTTACTTGCACATCCAGTTCGGGAGGGGGGAAGAGTGTGGGCGGTGCGTGGGCGGACACTGTGCGTGTCTGTGTGTGCTGGCGGGGTCTGTACGGGCCTCTCGGAGGTCTGTGCGGGCCTGCCGGGGGTCTGTGCGGGCCTGCCGAGGGTCTGTACGGGCCTGCCGGGGTCTGTACGGGCCTGCCGGGGGTCTGTGCGGGCTGCCGGGGTTCTGTGCGGGCCTGCCGGGGGTTGTGCGTGTGTGCAGGCATCGTCCGATGTGACTACAAGTCCCATCGGGCTATTACTGCTACAATGACTGTGATTAACAAATTAGCCAATGATGGGACAGTAGTAGTCCCATCATCCGGCTAATGTGTTGAATGTAAAAAAAAAAAAAAAAAACAACATACATACTACATACATACTACATACTACATATATACTACATTCATACAACATACATACATACTACATACATACTTCATATATACTACATTCATACAACATACATACATACTACATACATACTACATATATACTACATTCATACAACATACATACTACATACATACTACATATGTACTACATTCATACAACATACATACATACATACTACATACATACTATATTCATACAACATACATACATACTACATACTACATACATACTTCATATATACTACATTCATACAACATACATACATACTACATATATACTAGATTCAAACGTATGTATGTTGTATGAATATAGTATATATGAAGTATGTATGTAGTATGTATGTATGTATGTTGTATGAATGTAGTATATATGTAGTATGTATGTATGTTGTATGAATGTAGTATATATGTAGTATGTATGTATGTTGTATGAATGTAGTATATATATGTAGTATGTATGTAGTATGTATGTTTTTTTTAATTTTTTTTACATTCAGCACATTAGCCAGATGATGGGACTACTACTGTCCCATCATTGGCTAATGTGTCAATCACTGTCATTGTAGCAGGCATAGCCCGATGGGACTTGTAGTCCCATCGGACGATGCCTGCACACACACACACAACCCCCGGCAGGCCCGCACAGACCCTCGGTACGCCCGCACAGACCCCCGTCAGCCCTCACAGACCTCCGGCAGGCCCGCACAGACCCCCGGCAGCCCGCACAGACCCCCGGCAGGCCCGCACAGACCCCCGGCAGGCCCGTACATACCTCCGGCAGGCCCGCACAGACCCCCGGCAAGCCTGCACAGACCCCCGGCAGGCCCGCACAGACCGCGCATCATGATGACATCATTTCAGCAGCCAATCACAGCCATGCCATTAGTTAACATGGCTAACACAACTGGCTCATTGCATTATGGGAACTTCCGATTCCGGTATTCGATATTGTAAAAATATCGGTACTCGGTATCGGAACTCTGATACATCTAATATCGTCCGATACCCGATATTTGCAGTATCGGAATGCTCAACACTAAAGTACACATATTTAGTATCGCCATGTCCGTAACGACCCGCCCTATAAAACTGTCCCATTAGTTAAATAAAAGTAAAAAACAAAGCAAAAAACAATGCTTTATTATCATACTGCTGAAAAAAAAGTGCAATAACGTGCGATCAAAAAGACGGATATAAATGACCATGATACCGCTGAAAACGTCATCTTGTCCCACAAAAAACGAGCTGCCATACACCATTATCAGCAAAAAAATAAAAAAGTTATAGTTTGCAGAATAAAGCGATGCAAAAATGATTATTTTTTATATAAAATTGTTTTCATTCCATAAAAGCGCCAAAACATAAAAAAAGACATAAATGAGGTATCGCTTTAATCGTACTGACCCGAAGAATAAAACCGCTTTATCAATTTTACCACACGCGGAACGGTGTAAACGCACCCCCCAAAAGAAATTCAGGAAATACTGGTTTTTGTTCATTCTGCGTCCCAAAAATCAGAATAAAAAGCGATCAAAAAATGTTACGTGCCCAAAAATGGTACCAATAAAAACGTCAAATCATCCCACAAAAAATAAGTCCTCACATGACTCGGTGGGTCAAAATATGGAAAAATTATAGCTCTCACAATGAGGTGATGCAAAAACTATTTTTACAATAAAAAGCGTGTATGACAGCTGCCAAACATAAAAACCAACCATAAATAGTAAATCAAACCCCCCTTTATCACCCCCTTAGTTAGGGAAAAATAATAAAATTTTAAAAAATGTATTTATTTCCATTTTCCCATTAGGGTTAGGGCTAGGAATAGGGTTAGAGCTAGGGTTAGGGCTGCAATTAGGGTTAGGGGTGTGTTGGGGTTAGGGTTGGAGTTAGACTTGGGGGTTTCCATTGTTTAGGCACATAAGGTGCTCTCCAAACACAACATGGCGTCTGATCTCAATTCCAGCCAATTCTGCATTGAAAAAGTCAAACGGTGCACTTTCCCTTCCAAGCTCTGCCATGCGCCCAAACAGTGTTTTACCCCCACATATGGGGTATCAGCCTACTCAGGACAAATTGGAAAACAACTTTTGGGGTCCAATTTCTACTGTTAGCCTTAGGATAATAAAAAATTGGGGGCAAAAATATCATTTTTGTGGAAAAAAAAATGATTTTTTTATTTTCACGCCCGGGCGTTATAAACTTCTGTGAAGCACTTGGGGGTTCAAAGTGCTCACCACACATCTAGATAAGTTCCTTGGGGGGGTCTAGTTTCCAAAATGGGGTCACTTGTGGGGAGTTTCAACAGTTTAGGCACATCAGAGGCTCTCCAAACGCGACATGACACCTGCAGACCATTCCATCAAAGTCTGCATTCCAAAACGTCACTACTTCCCTTCCAAGCCCCAATGTGTGCCCATACAGTAGTTTTCTCCCACATATGGGATATCAGCGTACTCAAGACAAATTGGATAACAACTTTTGGGGTCCAATTTCTCCTGTTACCCTTGGAAAAATAAAAAAATTGGGGACTAAAAGATCAAGTTTGTGGAAAAAATATGATTTTGTTCTTTTCACGCACGGGCGTTATAGGCTTCTGTGAAGCACTGGGGGGTTCAAAGTGCTCACCACATATTTAGATAAGTTCCTTGGAGGGTCTAGTTTCCAAAATGGTGTCATTTGTGCGGGGTTTCCACTGTTTAGGCACATCAGGGGCTTTCCAATCGCGGCATGGCGTCCGATGCCAATTCCAGCCAAAAAAGTCAAATGGTGCTGCTTCCCTTCCGAGCTCTGCCATGTGCCCAAATAGTGGTTTACCCCGACATGTGGGGTATCAGCAAACTCAGGACAAATTGCACAATAACTTTTGGCATCCTGTTACCCTTGGGAAATTAAAAATTGGGGGTGAAAAGATCATTTTTTTGGAAAAAATGTGATTTTTTTAAATTTTACGGCTGTACGTTATAAACTTCTGTGAAGCCCTGGGAGGTTCAAAGTTCTCACCACACATCTAGATAAGTTCCCTGGGGGGTCTAGTTTCCAAAATGGTGTAATTTGTGGGGGGTTTCCACTGTTTTGGCACATCAGGGGCTTTCCAAACGCGACATGGCGTCCGTTCTCAATTCCAGCCATAAAAGTCAAATGGCACTGCTTCTCTTCCGAGCTCTGCCATGCGCCCAAATAGTCATTTACCCCCACATATGGGGTATCAACGTACTCAGGACAAATTGCGCAATAACTTTTGGGGTCCTGTTACCCTTGGGATAATAAAAATTGGGGGTGAAAAGATCATTTTTGTGGAAAAAATATGATTTTTTAATTGTACGGCTGTACGTTATAAACTTCTGTGAAGCCCTTGGGGGTACAAAGTTCTCACCACATATCTAGATAAGTTCCTTGGGGGGGTCTAGTTTCCAAAATGGGGTCACTAGTGGGGGGTTTCCACTGTTCAGGGGCATCAGGGGCTCTCCAAACATGACATGGCGTTCGATCTGAATTCCAGCCAATTTTGCATTGAAAAAGTCAAACGGCGCTCCTTTCCTTCTGAGGTCTGTCATGCGCTGAAACAGTGGTTCCCCCCTACATATCAGGTATCACCGTACTCAGGACAAATTGCACAATAACTTTTGTGTCCAATTTCTCCTGTTACCCTTGGTAAAATTAAAAAATTGGACCTGAAGTAATTTTTTGTGAAAAAAAGTTAAATGTTCATTTTTTTTTTAAAACATTCAAAACATTCCTGTGACGCACCTGAAGGATTAATAAACTTCTTGAATGTTGTTTTGAGCACCTTGAGGGGTGCAGTTTTTAGAATGGTATCACGTTTGGGTATTTTCTATCATATAGACCCCTCAAAGTGACTCCAAATGTGTTGTGGTCCGTAAAAATAAAATGGTGTTGCAAAAATGAGAAATCACTGGTCAGCTTTTAACCCTTATAACTTTCTAACGAAAAATAATTTTGGTTCCAAAATTGTACTGATGTAAAGTAAACATTTGTGAAATGTTATTTATTAAGTTTTTTGTGTGCCATATCTCTGTGATTTAAGGGCATAAAAATTCAAAGTTGGAAATTTGCGAAATTTTCTAAATTTCTGTTTTTTTCACAAATAAACGCAAGTTATATCAATGAAATTTTACCATTAACATGAAGTATAATATGTCACGAGAAAAAACTGTCAGAATCACTGGGATCCATGGAAGCATTCCAGAGTTATTACCTCATAAAGGGACAGTGGTCAGAATTGTAAAAATTGGCCCGGTCATGAACGTGCAAACCACCCTTGGGGGTAAAGGGGTTGAGAGGCCTGGGGTCAGAACCACAGCAGTGGAACGGTTCTAACTTCCATACCGGGGATCCCTTTAAGAGAGGCTTGGGGTCACTACCAAAGTGCAGAGTGGATTTGCCCACACTTCCATACCGGGGATCCCCTTAAGAGGGGCCTGGGGTCAGAACCAGAATGCTGAGTGGAATTGCCCTAACTTCCATACCAATAATCTCTTTAAGAGAGGCCTGGGGTCAGAACCAGAGCGCTCAGTGGATCAGTATTAATTTTCCATACCGGGGATCCCTTTAATAGAGGCCTGGTGTCAGAACCAGAGCGCTGAATGGATTTGCCCTAACTTCCATACCTGAGATCCCTTTAAGAGGGAAGAACTGCCTATGGGACTATGGGCTGGAGGATGTGTGATGGGTATGTGGGTAGGGAGGAGGGATTCATTCTGGGGGGGCAGACAATGGCTGGGAGCTTATGTTACTGGGGATGCTAGATTTCTCCCACCCGGTCAGTGTCTGCTGAGGTGCTGTGGAGTGGGAAAACTGTTGCTCATAGCAACCAATCACAGCTCATCATCTTTTAAACAGCTCTGGTGAAAAGAAAGATGCTTAGTGATTTGGTGGGGGTATGTGGAGTGCGCATGGCTGATACACACATATACATACACATACATACACGCATACATTCATTTTTATATACTGTATATAGATATTTAAATAAATAGCTAAATGAATAGCTAATCAGAGCACCACATGAAGACCCCCCACAAGCCACCCTGAAGCATGAGCATCTCATTCATTCAAAACTGAAAATAAAGATTAATCAACAACCACAAGATGGATTTCATCAACCAAGGAATCATTTTCATTAGTATAATGGTGCTGACCTGACAGTGTCTGAAAGATTACTGTGCACAATCCTGCTGACAGGTTCCCTTTAAAGTCTGGTACAGTTGAGGAAGACCATAATTAAAGTGGGGTGGAATGTAGTAGTGGAGGGGCTGATGGCCTGCTCTCTGACACTCTGAGGGGTTAAATGTGTCTTATATTCATGCAAGTTGTCAGGGGCAACACCCAATGGGGCTGCAAGCTACCCTAGGCCGGGTTAACTGTATTGGTCGACCCAGTTTGGGGAGGGGGAACTGAGAGTTTGTGCCAAGTTCAGAAAGTCACAGATTAGTGTAGGACAGTAGTGTGAAGTGACAGCAGCAGTTTCACGCATTAGGCTGCTAGGGACAATGTGGGCCAAATGATCAGCGCAGTGGATTGCCAAAAATACCCTGCTGTGTGATTCCGCCTGCTAGCCTGGGGAACCTCGAGATGGACGTCGGGGACCTTGAGCGCACTCAGCCTGTGAAGCTACAGGGAAAGATGGACTCAGACTCTATGAGGCGGGAGGTGTTGCAATCCAGGTGTGCTTGTAGTAGTGGAGAATACTTCCTAGTGCGAGTAAAAATAGCAAGAGGGATACTCTGCCTATACCAAGAATCAGGGCTGAAGTTGTGTCCGGTACCTGTGGGAAAGATGACAACTCATTGGGCCATATCCTATATGCCTGTTTGTAAAAACTGCCAACTGTCCAGTAAAAGATTGATTGTTTTATAAAACAAGGGTTCCCTGGAATGATCGCTGCCAAGGTTCCGAAAGAGGAAAGCCTGGAGCTAATAGAGGTTAGAAGGAAGGAAAGCCATAGTCGAAAAAGAACCTTTCCAGGAGAGGGAAGTAAAAATAACCTGGCTGATATCACGTACCTATGGGGTCATCCGTTTGTTGAACAAATCAGCACTCAGGATGGTGACTCTGCACCCTGCCTCCCAGCAGTATATGAGGATCCACATCAGCTCTTCCATGCGGGGTTATTCACAAAAGTCACCATTGGGAGACCTGCACCAGACTTGCAGACAGCCACGAGCCTAGGGGCGGACCTACCGCCCGTGCAGACGGTTCATTGAATAGGGGCCCCGGGGGGAGAAGGGGGCCCCTCCTGCACCACATGGCTAATTATTCAGTTTTTAAATTAGCCATGTGGAGCGCAGGAGGAGAGGAGAGCAGTGACTAAGCCATGGAGGACCTGTGGTGATGTCATCGTCATGTGATCAGGGGGCGGAGCTGATCACATGCCATCACCATTGATCAGCTCTGCCCCCTGATCACATGATGATGACATCACCACAGGTCCTTTAGCAATAGCTGAGCTCACACAGGAGCTGCATCTTCCAGCAGTAGCACGGCTGTTATGAATGCCTGGATGACCAGCCAATGTGGAGCAATGAATTTCCGACATCACTCTCTTTCTCCACTGGTCAGGAACATACAATTTTCCCATAGGGCAACCCTCAGGTTTATCCTCCTGAAATTCCTCCAGGGCGTGTCTCAAATCGGGCGAAATGGCAGAAAGAACTACCCCCTCACCTAGGATGGTAGTAGGCTCGGTCACACTAAGGGAATCGGCAAAGAAACTCCTAGAAAGGGCGTCTGCCTTAACATTCTTAGTGCCCGGAAGAAAAGAGACCACAAAATTAAAACACGTGAAAAACAAGGCCCATCTAGCATGTCTAGGATTCAAGCGTTTGGCCGACTCCAGATAAATCAAGTTCTTGTGATCGGTGAGGACCACAACTTGATGTCTAGCTCCCTCCAACCAATGTCTCCACTCCTCAAATGCCCACTTCATGGCCAACAATTCCCGATTCCCCACGTCAAAGTTGCGTTCAGATGGGGAGAACTTTCGAGAAAAGAAGGAACAGGGATTCATCTTAGAAGTCACAGGATCTTTTTGGGACAAAACAGCTCCTGCACCAATCTCAGAAGCATCTACCTCCACCTGAAATGGAAGTGAGACATCAGGTTGCCGTAAAACTGGAGCTGAAGTAAATCTCTACTTAAGCTCCTGAAATGCTGAGATAGCCTCAGGAGACCAATTCAGCACATCAGCGCCCTTCTTGGTCAGATCAGTCAGTGGTTTGACAATACCAGAAAAATTACCTATAAATTTACGATAGAAATTAGCAAAACCCAAAAACTTCTGGAGGGCCTTCAAAGAAGTAGGCTGAACCCAATCATAAATGGCCTGTACCTTGGCCGGGTCCATTTCAATAGTCGATGGAGATAAGATAAATCCCAAAAATGAAATCCTCTGTACACCAAAGAGGCATTTCGATCCCTTAACAAACAGGGAATTTTCCCTCAAAATCTGGAACACAGTCCGGACGTGTTCCACATGAGAATCCCAATCACTAGAAAAGATCAAAATATCATCCAGATAGATGATCAAAAACTTATCCACAAAGTCATGGAAAATATCATTCATCAAGGACTGGAAGACAGAAGGGGCATTAGTGAGCCCAAAAAGCATCACCAGGTACTCAAAATGTCCCTCCGGAGTATTAAACGCCGTCTTCCATTCATCCCCGTGCTTGATGCGAATAAGATTATACGCCCCCCTGAGGTCAAGCTTAGTAAACCAGCAGGCACTCTTAACTCTGGAGAATAAATCAGACATCAGAGGTAACGGTGTAGGGAAGGTGACCTGACGGACGGACTAGTCAGAGTGAAGAAAGATAGGTTTGCACAGTGTAGGTAGGAGTCAGTGATTACAGTGGGGAAACAACTAGGAAAGTGTAGTGGACGTGCAGTACCTTGGGATGACCATTAGATGGCAGGGTGGAGTGTGAGCAAAGGACTTTACAGCAGCTTAGGGCTTTAGAAACCGTTGGTCATGGGGGGCGTGGTGACAGTTAGTGACAGTTTCAAGGAACCGGGGGAGTTATAAATACTGAGGGAGGGTTCCTGAAGGTTCCAGTCCCCAGGGGGAGCCCAGGTGACAGGAGGACTACGCCAGTCTGTGTGCCCTGAGGAGAATCCGACCAAGGGGACTGAGGAGAGGAAACGTCAGGGGGTGGTCCTGACAGGGAAGGACCGCAGCAGAGACAAGGCTCTGGGTGGAAGACACCGTATGTGTAACGACGAAACTGACCAGTAAAGTGCTGTTGGTGTACGGGCCTAAGGCGGCCACAGTAACCGAGCTGTCAGGATTGTCACAGTGTGAGACGGGACGTTGCGTATAAATACGTCCCTAGTGTGACATACGGTGTTGAAGCGACCCTGGACACGGAGGGCAGAGAGAGAGATATCGCGGTGTACCGCGAGGACCGTCAGTCGGACGGTGAGCAATAAACTTGGACCTGTTGCACCCAGAATCTGCCTCCATCGTGTCTCTGTTGTCATCTCTGCGCGGTATAAAAGTAGGACCACCCCCCCCAGCTCGGCACCCCACCACCGACACTACATTTGGCGTAGTCGGCAGGATCACCGCCGCTAATACATCATCTTCTGCAGCAGACCTGCCTCAAAGAATGGAAAAGGACTCAGTCTACTCAGTTTGGATTACAATTACCGGTGGATTGCAATTGGCTTACCAGTGGATTACAAATGAGGAGCGCAGTGATGAATCTGTGTGGCCAGTAGAGGATCCGGGGCGGTACCAGAGACAGTGCAGTATGGCAGCGCTCCTTCAACGCAGAGGCGAGGTCCGGGTGTTCGCAGTAGTTCAGAATGGACTGGGACCTCCTCCAACGTTCCCCCGTGGACAGCAGTATGTGCCCGGAGGCCGACGTTTCCAAAAATTGGACCCTGACAGGTGGGTGGAGAGGCCTGCCAACGCCCCACCCCACAGAGGGAGTGACACCGAAGAAAAGCCTGGGAGCGACTGTTTGGCGCCATTCGATTGCTGCCCACCGGACGGTATGAGACGCTGCGGAAGTCGGGGTATTGGCCGCCTAGAATGGCAGTGGCGGCAGGAGAACGAACTGAGACAGAAGACGTCATCTTCGGGTCCATGGGCAAGAAGAGAAATCTGTGCGGAGCCCCTGCGGAACCAGAAGGAGCGGCCGCCATTGATACCGGCGGAGAGTCTCCCCGCGGAGCCCCTGAGCCTGGAAGCTGGGCCCGCTGTGCAGCGAGTTGGAGAGCGGAGGCTGCGGGATGAGCCGTGCGGTGGTGTGACGGAGGCCGTGGCGCCGGGGAAGGTGAGAGTTCCCCCGGCCCTGCCGGCGGCTTCACAAGCGGCCCCTATCATTTTGCCACAACACGCAGTCTCCAGTGTACCGGAAGGCCCGGCTGCGGAGGGCCCTATGCTATACGTAGAATTGAGCAAGGCCCTAGCTTCCGTTCCCGAATCTCCCCGCCCGGAGTCACCAGGGCGGAGCTTATTTACAGAAGGCGCGGTTGCGCTCCCTCGGCCGGTGTCAGCCTCATCACCCGAACCGGCCGTTACTCCGGCTTTGCTGGGAGTTGTGGATGCGGCCTACCCTGTGGCCGCGGTGAAGCCAGTATTGGAACCGGCTGGGGTCTGTTTATCGGGCCCTGTGGACCAGCCCTCCGGAGTCACGGCTGCTCCCATCCGCTACCCGGCCCCAGCGGCTGCTGGGCCACAGATATCATCGGCCGCCTCTACCCCACGCCCTTTCTCGGCAAGGTCCCGCCCACCGGACTATGGGACTGGCGCGGTACCCTCCGTTTGGGTTGCGGAGGTGGTAAAACAAAAGAAGGTTCGAGAGCAGGAGGTATGGAGCCTGCTTCATTCAAAAGGGGAGGCTGGCATGGCGGTGGAAAGATCCCGGGGGCAGCTGGTGTACACTAATGTGGCCCGGGGGTATGGCTTCATACGTGATCAGACTGGCCAGAAGGTATACGTGAACGTAGCCTCCATACGCCACGGCCGTGCCCTGGAAATAGGGGACTATGTCTCTTATTATAAGGAATACTGCCCCCGCGGGTATTATGCGGTGGCGGTACTGGCGGTACCCGAGGAACGTGAACCCCCGTAAAGAGGACTGTATTGGACACTCCCTTCACCCCAGGAGTTCCACGGCTGTGGGCCCCTTGCTACCGGCCATCAGGAGATGGCCTGGACTGTCAGAATTTCGGTGCACCGTTGTGCAGGTTAAAAAGCACAGTTGTGTTTAAAAAAAAAAATGTGTTTTGTAGTTAACTGATGCAATTATTTTCTGTTTCTCTCTTTTCTTATGTTCCATGTATGGAAAGCAAACGTAAAGTTGATTGCCTGACAGAGCGGGGATATGTAGAAGAGAGGGAGTGTCCATGTCCAAGGAAGGGGGAGGGAAAAGGAGTACTGGTGATGTTTACTGTTGGATGTTGAGTTTTAAAGCAAAAGAAAATGAAAAAAAAAATAATATAAAAATGGGTATTTGTGCTATTATAAAGTTATTTATTGTATAATATGCCAAAGTAAAATGCAACAGGTCCGGGTAAGGGAAGGTCTGCGGGACCAAAGGAAAGTGTGAGATCCGGTAGGGATCTAAGAGTTGAGGTCTGGGAGACCGGGACGCCGACCATGACATGTAATTGAAAGAAGGAAAATGAATGGGAAGACGTGAGAAAGACAGCCGTCCTAGGTCAGGCCCCCAACACCACGGACACCCCTGAAGAAGGAAAGGCGGGCGCCGGCAATGATCTGGTAGGTGAGTGGCCTCGATCATGGCGTACCGGATAGTGAAAGGTAACAGTAGGGGAGAGTAGGGGAAAGATACATGCCGTAGAGAGAATACGGGTGTACCTTGCCCAATTTGAAAGACGTTGTCATGTGGCGTGCGCGCTGGTGAGTAGCAGTAGGCTGCTCAGAGCATAGTGCTCCCAGTATAGTTCGGCCCCCGCAGATAGTGGGCTTGGCTCAACTTCTGGTCCGACAACAGAATGTAGGTGTAGATTCAGAACGACGAAGGCAGGGATGACGATTGTCGAGGATGACAATGGACAAAGGAAGGGGGAGTGTAGGGAAGGTGACCTGACGGACGGACTAGTCAGAGTGAAGAAAGATAGGTTTGCACAGTGTAGGTAGGAGTCAGTGATTACAGTGGGGAAACAACTAGGAAAGTGTAGTGGACGTGCAGTACCTTGGGATGACCATTAGATGGCAGGGTGGAGTGTGAGCAAAGGACTTTACAGCAGCTTAGGGCTTTAGAAACCGTTGGTCATGGGGGGCGTGGTGACAGTTAGTGACAGTTTCAAGGAACCGGGGGAGTTATAAATACTGAGGGAGGGTTCCAGAAGGTTCCAGTCCCCAGGGGGAGCCCAGGTGACAGGAGGACTACGCCAGTCTGTGTGCCCTGAGGAGAATCCGACCAAGGGGACTCAGGAGAGGAAACGTCAGGGGGTGGTCCTGACAGGGAAGGACCGCAGCAGAGACAAGGCTCTGGGTGGAAGACACCGTATGTGTAACGACGAAACTGACCAGTAAAGTGCTGTTGGTGTACGGGCCTAAGGCGGCCACAGTAACCGAGCTGTCAGGATTGTCACAGTGTGAGACGGGACGTTGCGTATAAATACGTCCCTAGTGTGACATACGGTGTTGAAGCGACCCTGGACACGGAGGGCAGAGAGAGAGATATCGCGGTGTACCGCGAGGACCATCAGTCGGACGGTGAGCAATAAACTTGGACCTGTTGCACCCAGAATCTGCCTCCATTGTGTCTCTGTTGTCATCTCTGCGCGGTATAAAAGTAGGACCACCCCCCCCCCCAGCTCGGCACCCCACCACCGACACTACATTTGGCGTAGTCAGCAGGATCACCGCGGCTAATACATCATCTTCTGCAGCAGACCTGCCTCAAAGAATGGAAAAGGACTCAGTCTACTCAGTTTGGATTACAATTACCGGTGGATTGCAATTGGCTTACCAGTGGATTACAAATGAGGAGCGCAGTGATGAATCTGTGTGGCCAGTAGAGGATCCGGGGCGGTACCAGAGACAGTGCAGTATGGCAGCGCTCCTTCAACGCAGAGGCGAGGTCCGGGTGTTCGCAGTAGTTCAGAATGGACTGGGACCCCCTCCAACGTTCCCCCGTGGACAGCAGTATGTGCCCGGAGGCCGACGTTTCCAAAAATTGGACCCTGACAGGTGGGTGGAGAGGCCTGCCAACGCCCCACCCCACAGAGGGAGTGACACCGAAGAAAAGCCTGGGAGCGACTGTTTGGCGCCATTCGATTGCTGCCCACCGGACGGTATGAGACGCTGCGGAAGTCGGGGTATTGGCCGCCTAGAATGGCAGTGGCGGCAGGAGAACGAACTGAGACAGAAGACGTCATCTTCGGGTCCATGGGCAAGAAGAGAAATCTGTGCGGAGCCCCTGCGGAACCAGAAGGAGCGGCCGCCATTGATACCGGCAGAGAGTCTCCCCGCGGAGCCCCTGAGCCTGGAAGCTGGGCCCGCTGTGCAGCGAGTTGGAGAGCGGAGGCTGCGGGATGAGCCGTGCGGTGGTGTGACGGAGGTCGTGGCGCCGGGGAAGGTGAGAGTTCCCCCGGCCCTGCCGGCGGCTTCACAAGCGGCCCCTATCATTTTGCCACAACACGCAGTCTCCAGTGTACCGGAAGGCCCGGCTGCGGAGGGCCCTATGCTATACGTAGAATTGAGCAAGGCCCTAGCTTCCGTTCCCGAATCTCCCCGCCCGGAGTCACCAGGGCGGAGCTTATTTACAGAAGGCGCGGTTGCGCTCCCTCGGCCGGTGTCAGCCTCATCACCCGAACCGGCCGTTACTCCGGCTTTGCTGGGAGTTGTGGATGCGGCCTACCCTGTGGCCACGGTGAAGCCAGTATTGGAACCGGCTGGGGTCTGTTTATCGGGCCCTGTGGACCAGCCCTCCGGAGTCACGGCTGCTCCCATCCGCTACCCGGCCCCAGCGGCTGCTGGGCCACAGATATCATCGGCCGCCTCTACCCCACGCCCTTTCTCGGCAAGGTCCCGCCCACCGGACTATGGGACTGGCGCGGTACCCTCCGTTTGGGTTGCGGAGGTGGTAAAACAAAAGAAGGTTCGAGAGCAGGAGGTATGGAGCCTGCTTCATTCAAAAGGGGAGGCTGGCATGGCGGTGGAAAGATCCCGGGGGCGGCTGGTGTACACTAATGTGGCCCGGGGGTATAGCTTCATACGTGATCAGACTGGCCAGAAGGTATACGTGAACGTAGCCTCCATACGCCACGGCCGTGCCCTGGAAATAGGGGACTATGTCTCTTATTATAAGGAATACTGCCCCCGCGGGTATTATGCGGTGGCGGTACTGGCGGTACCCGAGGAACGTGAACCCCCGTAAAGAGGACTGTATTGGACACTCCCTTCACCCCAGGAGTTCCACGGCTGTGGGCCCCTTGCTACCGGCCATCAGGAGATGGCCTGGACTGTCAGAATTTCGGTGCACCGTTGTGCAGGTTAAAAAGGACAGTTGTGTTTAAAAAAAAAAATGTGTTTTGTAGTTATCTGATGCAATTATTTTCTGTTTCTCTCTTTTCTTATGTTCCATGTATGGAAAGCAAACGTAAAGTTGATTGCCTGACAGAGCGGGGATATGTAGAAGAGAGGGAGTGTCCATGTCCAAGGAAGGGGGAGGGAAAAGGAGTACTGGTGATGTTTACTGTTGGATGTTGAGTTTTAAAGCAAAAGAAAATGAAAAAAAAAATAATATAAAAATGGGTATTTGTGCTATTATAAAGTTATTTATTGTATAATATGCCAAAGTAAAATGCAACAGGTCCGGGTAAGGGAAGGTCTGCGGGACCAAAGGAAAGTGTGAGATCCGGTAGGGATCTAAGAGTTGAGGTCTGGGAGACCGGGACGCCGACCATGACATGTAATTGAAAGAAGGAAAATGAATGGGAAGACGTGAGAAAGACAGCCGTCCTAGGTCAGGCCCCCAACACCACGGACACCCCTGAAGAAGGAAAGGCGGGCGCCGGCAATGATCTGGTAGGTGAGTGGCCTCGATCATGGCGTACCGGATAGTGAAAGGTAACAGTAGGGGAGAGTAGGGGAAAGATACATGCCGTAGAGAGAATACGGGTGTACCTTGCCCAATTTGAAAGACGTTGTCATGTGGCGTGCGTGCTGGTGAGTAGCAGTAGGCTGCTCAGAGCATAGTGCTCCCAGTATAGTTCGGCCCCCGCAGATAGTGGGCTTGGCTCAACTTCTGGTCCGACAACAGAATGTAGGTGTAGATTCAGAACGACGAAGGCAGGGATGACGATTGTCGAGGACGACAATGGACAAAGGAAGGGGGAGTGTAGGGAAGGTGACCTGACGGACGGACTAGTCAGAGTGAAGAAAGATAGGTTTGCACAGTGTAGGTAGGAGTCAGTGATTACAGTGGGGAAACAACTAGGAAAGTGTAGTGGACGTGCAGTACCTTGGGATGACCATTAGATGGCAGGGTGGAGTGTGAGCAAAGGACTTTACAGCAGCTTAGGGCTTTAGAAACCGTTGGTCATGGGGGGCGTGGTGACAGTTAGTGACAGTTTCAAGGAACCGGGGGAGTTATAAATACTGAGGGAGGGTTCCAGAAGGTTCCAGTCCCCAGGGGGAGCCCAGGTGACAGGAGGACTACGCCAGTCTGTGTGCCCTGAGGAGAATCCGACCAAGGGGACTGAGGAGAGGAAACGTCAGGGGGTGGTCCTGACAGGGAAGGACCGCAGCAGAGACAAGGCTCTGGGTGGAAGACACGTATGTGTAACGACGAAACTGACCAGTAAAGTGCTGTTGGTGTACGGGCCTAAGGCGGCCACAGTAACCGAGCTGTCAGGATTGTCACAGTGTGAGACGGGACGTTGCGTATAAATACGTCCCTAGTGTGACATACGGTGTTGAAGCGGCCCTGGACACGGAGGGCAGAGAGAGAGATATCGCGGTGTACCGCGAGGACCGTCAGTCGGACGGTGAGCAATAAACTTGGACCTGTTGCACCCAGAATCTGCCTCCATCGTGTCTCTGTTGTCATCTCTGCGCGGTATAAAAGTAGGACCACCCCCCCCCAGCTCGGCACCCCACCACCGACACTACAACGGGTACTGATATTTAACCGTCATCTTGTTAAGGGAACGATAATCAATACAGGGTCTTAATGAACCATCTTTCTTGGCCACAAAAAAACCCCCAGCACCTAAAGGTGACGAGGATGGTCTAATATGACACTTCTCCAATGACTCCTTAATATAGGATCGCATAGCATCATGTTCGGGTACTGATAAGTTGAAAAGCCGACCCTTGGGAAATTTACACCCAGGCATCAACTCAATTGCACAGTCATAACTCCTAGGGGGAGGCAAAGACGCAGACTTGCTCTCACTAAATACATCAGAAAAATCGGCTAGATTATCAGGAATATCATGAGACTGAGGAGAGGTGGAGAAAAAAGGAGTGTCCCTAAGAACACACTGACAACCCCAACTCACCACAGACCCTGATTTCCAATCCAAAACTGGATTATGAGTTTGCAACCAAGGAAAACCCAGAACAATAGTATCATGCAAATTATGCAGCACCAAAAATTTACAATTTTCTTGGTGGTCTGGGGCAACTCACATTGTCACCAGGGTCCAAAACTGAGGTTTATTATCCGCCAAAGGAGTAGCATCAATACCCCTCAAAGGAATAGGCGTCCGCAGAGGCGTCATGGAAAAACCACAACGTTTAGCAAAGTCCAAATCCATCAGATTCAACGCTGCTCCTGAATCCACAAAAGCCTTCGTGGAAAACGTGGATAAGGAGCAGATCAGAGTAATTGCCAAAAGAAACTTAGGTTGTACACTGCCCACAGCAAATGTGTGTGCAAAATGTTTCTCTCGTTTAGGGCAGACAGAAATAGTATGAGAGACGTCTCCACAGAAAAAACACAGCTTATTACGCCTTCTAAAGTCCTGACGTTGCGCCCTAGACAAAACCCCATCACATTGCATAGGTTCAGACATTTGTTCAAAAGGTGGCAGCGCCTCCCTTGTAGTTTTACGTTCACGTAAACGCCGATCAACTTGAATGGCTAATGACATAGAATCATCCAGACCAGAGGGAACAGGAAATCCCACCATAACATCTTTTACGGTCTCTGATGAACCCTTCCGAAAGAGAGCTGCCAATGCACTATCATTCCATGTAGTAAGGACCGCCCACTTTCGGAATTTTTGACAGTATAACTCTGCAGAATCCTGACCCTGGTTTAATGCCAACAGGGTTCTCTCAGCTTGATCAACAGCATTAGGTTCATCATACAACAACCCCAAGGCTTGAAAACATACTTCCACATTAGTCAGAATAGGATTTTCAGGTGTCAGAGAAAAAGCCCAATCCTGGGGATCGCCGCGCGAGGTGACAATTTTAACCTGCTGCCCAGAGCTCCCCAATGAGTTAGGCTTCAAGGCCAGAAATAATTTCCAATTATTCATAAAATTCAGAAATTTAGACCGATCCCCAGAAAACACATCAGGAGTAGGGATCTTAGGTTCAGCAGCATGTGACTGAATGAGGTAGGTGGAAATTCCCTTCACTTCAGCAGCAAGCTGCTCCACACGATCAGACAATTGCTTAATCTCCATTAGGAAAAAGAAAAAAAAAATCCTCCTACGGCTCCAGAGAAAAAGAGGAAAAAATATTTTAAACAAAATTCTGACACTTTTTTTGTTAACAACTTTTTCCTGCTTTTGAGTACCCTAGAATCTGCGGTATGGCTGGTGATTCTGTTATGAATGGGTCACCGAGGAGAAAAAAGCAAAACAAGCTAAGTCACAGAAAACCAGAGAGGTTGGTAACTATGCAGATTGCAGATCCCTGATCCTACCACACAACTAGCAGCAGCCGTGGAGCGTACCTACGATGTTCCTAGACGCTTCGTCACAGCCGGAGGACTAAATAAGCCTGAAGCATGAAAAGGGGAAAACTAACTGCCCCAGAGCAGACCCCAAAGGAAAGACAGCCCCCACACATGTATTGACGGTGAAACAAGATGAAGGCACAAACACAGGCAGAAAAATAGGCTGAGCAAACGATGGGGCCCAAACTAACTAGAAAGGAAAGGAAAGACACTGTCTGCAACCTGCAAAAAACCCTACAGAAATAATGTCCAACACTTCTGATAGCAAAATTAACCCTGGAGTCACTAGACTTCTCCCACTATATCAGCACTCTGAAATATTCTGAGACAGAGCAAAAAGAGACCAAATTAGTAAGGGACAAAAAGCAAATTGGCAAAAAACTGATAAATAAGAGTGTAAATTCAGCACAGCCCCCAGCCAGGGCTGGCTGACCACACAAAAAACTGAATAGATCAACAAAATCAAGTGTGAACATTAGCAGAAAAACTTAGCTTTAGATGACTGGAACAGAGCTGAAAACCAAGACCTGACAAGCCAGAAGGAATCACCAGCAACTGAATAGGGCGTCGGCTGTCTTAAATCCAATCTGAGACTCCTGAGGTCCAATCGTCATCCTCATTCTCAGGTGGCAGATCTCCACCGATCAAATCAGCCTCACTACCTCCTGTTACCACCAGAGGGAGTCTGGAAGGAGAACTCACAACTGGTGAACCAGAGAATGAACTCACAACACATGTCTCCTCTCTGTTCTCCTACTCCTTCGTTCCGCACTGTTCTTTCTCTCTCTTATGGAAGCTTAGGTTGCAGTCCTACGTCTTTCTCCTTCTGTTCCTTTCCCAAGCCAGCTGGCTCAGATTACTGAGGCAGCTGCAGCACTCCTTCTCCTCAGACCCGTCCTCAGACTCTCCTGACTGACTGTCCGTCTCTCGCCTGACCTCCCATCAGACTGACCTGTAATTCTAAACCTTCCCCATCTTTTATATGGATCTCAACTCCACCCACCTCCCAACACATCCAGTGTTCCATGCAGGGAACCACCAGAGGTGCTCTGCTACTCTCTAAGCAGTGGTTGTGCAGAACTACCCTGTTGTGTGGGGTGGGAGTGTTGGAGTGTGGAAAGGAGCTCCCAACTTACCTAGGTGGTGGGGCACTACACCTTAGGAGAAGGTGCAGTACCTCTGTGGCAACTGAGCCTCAAGGGCGCCACATACTCCCCCGTTAAACACAGCACATCCGCGGGCTGCAAGACAGCAAAGTTGACAGTACAGGAACATACAAATTTTTTTATAATGCTGTATAAACAATTCTTACACAAAACTTCCTAGTATAGGAGGTACTTAATCTTGAACGTTACAAACAATTCTTATGTAACTATCTAAATTTCAAGTCAAAAAGTGCAATTTTTCACCTTTTCCTTCTCTAGTACACATTTCTTGATCATTTTTCTACTTTCACTGTCTCTTCTAGATGCAAGACGTTGACCGCAAGTACCTGGTCCGTCACCTGACTACTTTCAATTCTTTATTCTGAATTCTGTCTCAATTCTCTGTAAAAGCCATTTCTCAGTTAATAATACTATAATAAAACACATTATCAACAATAAAGCATTTCAAAGATTCTTGTAAGTGCTGGACACCGCTCCCAGCCGGGACTTCTTGCAGTGTCCTTTGAGGTAGACATCATCTTCGAAAAGTGTCCATGCAAAACATCATCTTCGCAAAGTGTCCTTATGTAAAACCAAGAGAAAGCACCTAAAGAGGCGCAATCTATTTACAAGAGAGTTTGTGATACACTCCAAGTTCATGATCACTGTAGTTCAAAATTGAAGAACGCTGCCACTGCAAAAATTAGGCAACAAAAGTGCTACCAGAAAAACATGATAACCAACAAAAATAGAAACAGGCACAACGGTGCAAACAAACCCTCCTGGGTAACGAGATTTTGAACGTTTTCTAATTGTCTTCCCCTCCTGGGGTAATGGAAGTTGAACTGGAACTGTTACCAGACGTGTGGTATTCATTGGCCATCTTCAAGTATTCCTCTTCTCAAGGTGTCAAGTTGGGGACCTTTAGCTTAGGCTGCCGGGCTGGGTCTGATGCAAGGGCAGCCGGTTTCCTGGGAGCAGGTACCTGAACAGGCTGGGTGACAACTGTGGGTGGAGGGACAGCAGGTCGCTTCAGCTTGTACCTCTCAATAAGCTCCTCTGGGATACGGCGTATATTCAGGGCATACCACCCCCTGAGCCCCTCTTGCCGGGTGATTGTCACGTACTCCCCAGGCCTCAGGTCTCTATCAGAATGTCGCTTCCTCAGATGGGGCTCCACGTCCCCCCGACTGAAGAAGACGTCACTTATTCTTTTGGGGTCTGCAATGAATCCGAAACCCCTCTCCTTGTTCACGTTCAAAACTTGCCCCCATCCAGCTGCATCCCGGGGACCGTAATGACCAGCACGGGCCTTCTCTTTCCGGTCTAAGTCGGGGCCCAGTATCGCTAGTCGGCGCTGCTCCCTCTCCCTGTATTCAGCTGCCAGTTGCCGGATGGTCTGCTGGCATTGGGCCCAGCTCTCCCCTTCCTCCTGCTCCTCCCGGGACCGCTCCAAGCTGATTTTACACCGCGGCGATACCGTCGGGGGTCCTGATGTTTCCCCCTGGGGACAGTCATCCCGGTCCCAGACCAGGTCTAGCACGACCTGGCCAGCCGCTGCAACCGTGGTACACCCCAGGGCCTTCCCAGGTGTAGGGACATCTGACGTACCTGGGGCCTCCTGGCGGTGCGGCCTCTGCTCCGGTGCAGGCTTGACCACCGGAATGGTCGGTCCGGGTGCCGGCGGTGGTGATACTGATGGCGGCTCCAGGTCCACGGGGGCTTTGGTAGGGACCTGCACAGCCGCGACAGGTCCGGGCGGGAGCACGGTCTCATCCCCCGGGCCTTCCGGTAACTTTTTCAGGCAAGCGGCACTCAGCCGCACAGATAGCGTGGAAGTATAGATCAGCGCTGCCTGAGGACAGTCCGGTGCAGCGGTAGCAGGTACTGGTGGAGCGGGTACCGCAGGCGTAGGCCCCTCCTGGGCATGTTGCCGGCTCAGTCTCTCCAAGGCCTCTTGTCTCAGCTGCAGCCGGGTGGTCAGCTCGACTATTTCTTCTAACTACCAGCGGCTCATCCCGGAGATTAGGTTGGAGCCGTCAGCCATGGTGCCAGGGAGATCCGTTTCCCTGCGCTCCGCAGGCCTCCCTCCCTCTCTCTCCAAAATTGCGTCCTGGCGTTCTTCTTCCTGCCTCGGCCCCTTTCCCACCACTGGCTTCTTCTGCCCCTCTTCCGGTGGCGGCGTCTTCTTCCAGCGTCTCCATACCAAGCCAGTATACGAACCCCTCGGGGGGGGTGGGTCATGTTGCTGTCACATAGTAATTCAGGCAGGGGAGGCCCAAGACTCTTCGCGGTCTTTTCCTAGGACCTCCTATCTCTTCACGCCCTTCTTCTCTGCGCCAGCAGCCATTTCTAATGTCCATTTTACAGTCCATCAAATCAGGTCTTCTGCACATTTTCAAAAGTACAAAGTCCAACAAATCTCAGGCACTCAGAACCCGATGGTATCGGGTCTCGTCATCCTGTTCATGACGCCAAAATTGGGTCGCCGACCCAGGGCTGTGGGGTACTCAGTACCGGGCCGGTGTCAGGGGAATGTGTCACAGCAGCAGTGACCCGGACCGTGGCCCTGGGCGCCCAAGTCAATGGCGGAATGTATATGTAGTTAATGGAACAGTTTGTGACGCCACCTGTGGTGTTTGACAAGCAAGATGTTAAGCCAACGCTGCGTGCAGATCCTCTGGGGCTGATGGTGTGTTGCAGCATAGATGGCGTAGCTCCCCACAGGTGAAGCTGTAACCCCAGGGCAGTGTAATTGCAATAGATGAGGATAGGCGCAGGCGGTGTGAGGAATGCTGGTGCCCACATGTAGCGGTGCTGACGGTGTTAGCGCACAAATGAATGGAAGACACCAGGGCTTGCAGTTCCAAAGCTTTACTCACAGTCCGTGGTACACACTGGTGCCTGCCTCCATGCCGTGTCCTCTGGGGCAGAGACTCAATCAACCTCCCGGGCAAGTCAGGATTCTCCTCTCCTAGACTCCGCCAATATGTACCTTTCCTGAACGACTCCTCTATTGCGCCTTAAGGTGTGAAGAGCTCCAGTACCTTGGTACTCTGGAGTTCCTCCTGTCAGATGTTCCTAACAACTCTACTCGTATGGCAGACAGCTGTAGCCTCTCTCGGGGACTCCCTTCTCCGAAGTCCTGGCTCTCTATTCTGTTGTTGTTGTGCCCCCAGACTTAGATGGGAGTAGTGCATTTACAGCCAACTACTCCACTGGTGTCTGCTGCAGAACCATAAGTGTCCATACAACCTCGGGGATCGGGCCCCGGCCTTGCGCTGAGAACCTATAGGCTTGGTTCCTCTTCCAACCCACGTCTCCTCTCTGTTCTCCTACTCCTTCGTTCCGCACTGTTCTTTCTCTCTCTTATGGAAGCTTAGGTTGCAGTTCTACGTCTTTCTCCTTCTGTTCCTTTCCCAAGCCAGCTGGCTCAGATCACTGAGGCAGCTGCAGCACTCATTCTCCTCAGACCCGTCCTCAGACTCTCCTGACTGACTGTCCTTCTCTCGCCTGACCTCCCGTCAGACTGACCTGTAATTCTAAACCTTCCCCATCTTTTATATGGATCTCAACTCCACCCACCTCCCAACACATCCAGTGTTCCATGCAGGGAACCACCAGAGGTGCTCTGCACCTCTCTAAGCACTGAGCCGCAATGTGGTTGTGCAGAACTACCCTGTTGTGTGGGGTGCGAGTGTTGGAGTGTGGAAAGGAGCTCCCAACTTACCTAGGTGGTGGGGCACTACACCTTAGGAGAAGGTGCAGTACCTCTGTGGTGACTGGGCCTCAGGGGCGCCACACATGCACTGAGCAAGACTGAAGTTCTAATGACATCTGGAACTCAAACATTTAAAGGGTAAATGTTGTTATAAAATAACCTCTTGCTTAAATCTGTTTTTGCTTTTTATGTACATTTAAACAAATAAATGTTGGCAAAAATTTTTTCACACCATGATCCTTATTAAAAAAAAAGTCATTTTTCAATTTTCACATTTGCTATTTTAGACCCATACTTCCTGCCCATTCAAGAACAGTTTTCAGAAGGCTCTTATCATCAAAGGCAGAATTACAATGACAAGTAACACCTCCACACGCAGCTGATAACACAGGATCCAAGGGCCAAATATTCCCAGCACAATTTTGCCCAGAGCAGTAATCTCTCTATTTGCCATCTTCTTGTAGGTTTTCCAGGTACCATTTCTTTAAAAGGTGAGCCATCAACATTTTCAGGGCATTCCAGTAATTCATCAGACTAGGCCATATTGTTTCTTTGCTGTTTAGTCTAGTTTTGACGCTTATATACCCATTGTAAGATGGCCACCGGACAGGTCCTTTAGGGGAGACACGTGTTATCATGGTTGGTAGCTGCATTGATGTGAGCTCGCAAGCATGCTCCAGACATATAGTGCTGAGAGAGTTATTAGGCCATTCCAGGGCCGGGTTTTACGATCAGTCATAAGAGATGGGTTTGAATGACTCCTCACATATCCCCACCCCAGATGCAAGGTTTGGCAGATAAAATGGAGACCGAGTATCTCATTCAGCGTCTGGGTCAGGAGATTTGTGGATCTTCTGTGTGTTGGTCTGTGCTAAGGCCTAAAGAACCAGATACTATCCTGAGCGGGCGAACCCGCTATATTGTATGGAGCAGTTTATAAACCTGCCTGGACATTTCAGCAATACCCCTTCCTGTGCCTTCCTCAACCGCAGCTGAGTGAGTACAAACCCATACAATTGGTGCTAGAAGCACGGGCACGAATCCCAAAGGGCAGTGTGATTGCCGCAGAGATACCACATGTCCTGGGTGAAAGCAACTGCAGGAGCGACAGCCGACAACATGGAGGAGTTGGTAAAGCAACTTGTGCAGGCTAATATCCAGCAGCAACAGATATAGCAGCATCAGCATCAACAGATGCAGCAGCAGCACAGGCAGCAGAGGGAACTCCTAGCTGAGGTGATCCGGGGCAGGGCAACCGCCCCAACCCCAAATCCAGGTGATGACTCTCTCATGAGGAAAACGGTAAGAAGAGCATTGCAAAAGATGACACCGGGTGATGAAGTTGAGGCGTTCCTGACAGTTTTCCAGAGGGTGTTGGGATGGGAGAAAGCAGTGGGCGAAGGTTCTTGTGCCATATTTAAAAGGGGAACCATAGAAGGCCTATTATGACCTATCCTTGCAGGACACAAGAGAGTATGCCAAGTTAAAAACTTACACCTTGAGGCGCTTAGGAGTGACTATGACTGTCAGGGCACAACAAGTGCACCACTTGGTCCCAAATGTTTGATCTCCTACATCTGGTCCAAAAATGGTTGCAACCTGAGTCTTCCTCCCCAGCACAGATGGTGGAGAGGATTGTCATGGACAGGTTAATACACTCCCTGCTAAGGCTGGTGCAATCCTGGGTTTCCCAGGGACGTCCCTGTAATGCCAATGACCTAGTGAGCCTGGTGGAGAGATATGAGGCGGACAAGAGTTCCTTGGGGAAGCAAGGGGTTGTAGCATCTTCATACTGTGGCTCCCAAAGGGGGGCTGACACCCAAAAGAGGGGAGCTAGAGCCACACCTGAGGGGAGTCCAAGAGCCCAGGAGTTATTGTTCAAGGCCCCATCCAATAGTGTAATTTGTTGGCGGTGTCATACTAAAGGCCACATAGCCACCCGTTGTCGCATGACCACTGAGCCAAAGGACTGCAGCACAGGACGGCGCATCTCCTATTTTGCATATTCTGCCTGCAATGCTGTCCCTCAAACGGGAGAGGGTCCGCAGGCATGCCCAGTGTCAGTAAATGGAGTGGAATTGACAGTTCTGCTGGACTCAGGTAGTTTGGTAACCCTAGTGAGGGCCACCATTCCTCATCAGTTGATTCCTGGGAAGAAGGTGGGTGTCGCTGTATCCATGGTGACGCTAAAAACTACCCTGTGACCCGAGTGGTCATAAACACAAACTGTGGCACCGAATCCCATGAGATGGGCGTAGTCAAGGACCTATTGCACACTATTATAATAAAGCGGGACTTTGTGGGCCGCCCTCCCAGGGCCGTGGGGTACTCGGTACCGGGCCGCTATCAGTGGGATGTGTCACAGGAGCGGTGACCCGGACCGTGGCCCTCGGCGCCCAAGTAATAGTAAGATTTATGATGGAATGTAGTTAGATGAATAGTTTGTGACGCCACCTGTGGTGTTCGGCAAGGGAGGTGTTAAGCCGACGCTGCAGACAGATCCTCTGTGACAGATGGTGTGGTGCAGCAAAGATGGTATAGCCCTCCACAGGCAGGGCTGTTGTCCCAGGGCAGTGTAGATGTAGAGACACTTAGATGGTGTAGTGTCCGGCCCAGGGGATGTAGCCGTGCTAGGCGGACGGACGCTGGAAGGAATGGAGGACACCAGGGCATGTAGTTCCAAAGCTTTACTCATAGTCTGTAGTGCCCGCTTCTGTGCCGTGTCCTCCGGATCAGGGACTCAGTCAACCTCCAGGCAAGATGGAATGCTCCCTTCCACACTCCGCCAACTTATGCGCCTTTCCTGAACGTCTCCTCTATAGCGCCTTAAGTGTGAAGATCTCCTAGTACTGTGTTACACTAGAGTTCCTCCTGACAGATGTTCCCAAGAACTCTACTTGCACGGCAGACAGTTGTAGCCTGCTTCGGGGACTCTCTACTCCTGAGTCCCGGCTCTCTATCCGTGTTGCTGTTGTGCCCTCAAGTCTTAGAAGGGAGTAGTGTATTTACAGCCCACTACTCCACCGGTGTCTGCTGCAGAACCATTAGTGTCCATACAACCTCGGGGACCGGGCCCCGGCCTTGCGCTTAGAACTTCTAGGCAGGGTTCTTCCTCTAACCCACGTCCTCTGTGTTCCCTTTTACTCCTACGTTCCGTACTTGTCTTTCCCCTTCTATGGAAGCTCAGGCTTCGGTTCAATGTCCTTCTCCGTCTTTCCTTTCCCATGCCAGCTGACTCAGGTCACTGAGGCAGCTGCAGCACTCCTTCCTCCATCCCTCTTCCAGGGATCCCCACTCCTTCCGAGTGGCTTCCTCTCTCCTACTCCACCTCTGAACTCAACTGAACCTCAATCCTGGAACTGTCCCGCTCTTATATATATATTCTGAACTCCACCCACCCCCCAGCACGTTTAGTGTTCCAAGCAGGGAACCACCAAAGGTGCTCTGCCTCTCTCTAGGCAAAGAGCTGCAATGTGGCTTTGCTGAACTACTCTATTGTGTGGGGTGCGAGTGTTGGAGCGTGCTCAGGAGCCTCCAACTTACCTGGATGGTGGAGCACCACACCTTAGGAGAAGGTGCAGTACCTCTGTGGCGACTGAGCCTCAGGGGCGCCACATTTGCGTTATTTGGGAACTTGTGGGGGAAAGAGAGGACATCTGATTGCCCGGACAACAGACAGGTCACTCCTAAAGAAACCTCGTCACAGGCTGCAGCTGACAGGTCTTTGTTTTGTGTGATTGTTAGCGATAAGGATGAGGCTGCATCCCCAGAGGCCAACATTCCTGAGCTGAAGGTGTCCAGGGGAAACTTTGGAACCGCCCAACTCAGGGATTAACTCTAAAAGGGGCGTTTGATAATGTGACAGTACTTAATGGTGCTGCTCAAGAGCTGGGGGCTGACACCTGGTACCCATATTTTGCTGTGAATGGGGAGTTATTAGTAACAGGGCTGTATAGATGCTAGGTATTAAATATGTCCCATACCCATGTGTGGTCATCTAGGGATAGAAAAAAAAAGGAACGGATCCTCCAGAGGTTCTACTGGCCCGGTTTTCACAGTGATATTATGAATTTTTCTAAGTCCTGTCTCAACCGCCAGTTGACCTCCCTGATGGCTCACTTCCGTAGCCCTTTAGTGTCATTGCCCATCATTGAGGTTCCATTTGATCGCATAGCCATGGATCTAGTGGTACCCCTAGTCAAGTCTGCTAGAGGCACCAGTATATCTTGGTGGTACTGTACTACGCTACACGGTACCTGGAGGCCGTTCCACTATGTAACTCCTCCGCCAAGTGTAGAACCTGAGATTTGGTCTATATCTTTTCTAGAATGGGGTTGCCTAAAGAGATCCTAACGGACCAAGGGACCCCGTTTATGTCAAAGGTGATGAAGGAGTTGTGCAAAACCCTGCAAATCACACAACTCTGGACCTCAGTCTACCATCCACAGTTGGATAGCTTGGTGGAAAGGTTCAATAAAACCTTAAAAAACATGTTAAAGAAGGTCGTAGAGAAGGATGGCCGGGACTGGGACTGTCTACTACCGTACCTTCTATTCTCCATCACAGAAGTGTCATGATCCAGGTTGGATCTGACAGAGTAAATGCACAAAGTAACCTTTTTTTCCCTTGGCTGTGTGCCGAAGGTGGTTTTGCCCCGGTGGCCATTAGAATCATTGCACTGTGGTGATTTCAGTTGTAGTTTTCCCCCCGTGGCCATTAGGGTCATTGCACTTTGGTTACCTTAGTTTGTGAACTTAATTATGTAACAGGTGTGGTAGCTCTATAAGAGAGTATCAGGTGTGTTAATCACGGTTGGTGATAAGGTATTCATTTGCAAGCAAGCCTTGGTGAAGGATGAAGCTAAAGGAGAGTCACGAGCAGCTCAGTGAGATTCCTGGAGTGTCAGCTATGGTGTCTGCAAGGAGTGCTGGCATGGCGTGGTGGAGTCACAGTTATGGTGTCAGCAAGGAGTTCGTGCATGGATTGGTGGAGTGGCAGCTGCGGTGTAGAGCTGCACTCAAAATGCTGGACTTGGTTGCTGAGAGCTGGACTCAAGCATGCTGGACTTTTTGCCAGAAAAGCTAGACTCATTTGCGGGACTCTGTTTCTGGACAGCTGGACGCAGGTGTGGACTCTGTTTGCTCCAAGGCTGCACTATGATGCTGAGAAGGTCCGTTTCTGGACAGCGCACCCAGATGTCGGACACAGTGGAGGAAAAGATGCACGCAGGTGGTGGGCTCTGTTGCTGGGAGTGTAAGCAACAGAGCAAATTTAAGTGGTGTTCCCCTGTTTTGTCACTTTTCCTTGTGTGTGTTTAGTGCAGTGGTGGGATTAGTTTCCTCACCGACCAATTCCCTAGTGAGGATTTAGGTGCAGGGCGAGTCAGGGTTTTGAGGTTCCTGATCGCCGCCCGGTGCGGAACCGGCCTAGGGAATGCTAGGAGTGTAGAGACTCTGACTCAGGGGAGTGCAGGAGGTCTCCACTTCCCTGTTTCCCTATCGCAGGGCCGCCATTGTTATTGTTACCCATGTTTTCCCCATTCCCTTTGTCTTATTGTATTAGTTACCGGCCTGCGGGCCACGTCACATAGAACAATTACACATGCCGCGTCCTGTGGTATCAGTTACCGGCCTGCTGGCCGCGTCACTCAGGACGGGGCATGTGACAAGAAGTCTCACAGGCTTCTACTGGGTTCTCCCCTTTTGCACTGTTGTATGGCCGACACTCAAGTGGGCTCATTCACATAGCAAAGGAGACATGGGAGGTGCAGTCTACACCGTACCCGAGTGTTGTCAAACATGTGGCCCAGATGCAAAAGAGGATTGCCAAGGTGGTGCACATTGTGAGAGAACACCTCAAAGAACAAGAGGCACAGTTAAGGGTGTACACTAGGTCGGTGAGGGTGAGACACTTCGACCCTGGGGATTGAGTACTGGTGCTGGTACCTATGGTGGAGAGCAAATTCCTGGCCAAGTGGCAGGGACCTTACAAAATAGTTGAAAAGGTTGGAGATGTCAAATATAAAGTCCACCAGCCAGGGAGAAGGAAACCATACCAGGTATGCCATGTCAACCTGATTAAGCCATGGCGAGATAAGGAGCCCGTTGAAGCTCCGTGTTTGGTGGCCAAGCCTGAAGCTGACATTGAAGAAGTTAAGGTGGCAAAAACACTGTCACGTGCCCAAAAGCAACAGTGCTGAGAGTTGATACAGCTGAACAGAGACCTGTTCTCAGAACTGGAGAAAAATTCCCTTGATTCTCATATTTCCTTTTTAGATCTGTCCTTGACAGGTGCAGGTAATACCATTTCAACCTCTACTTTTTGTAAGCCTTTGTCTGGGAATAGCATTTTACATGCGTCTAGTTGCCATCCTAAACATACAATAAAATCTGTACCAGTGGGGGAATTCACCCGTATTAAGCACAACTGTAGTAATGGCATTAATTTGGTGATGGAATAACAGGAAACTGGTAGGAAATTTAAAAATCGGGGTTATCCGGATTGGATGCTCAAAGGGGCAAAGAAAATAGTTGAGGTAAAAAAAACTCCCTGAATTGTTGGATAACAGTGTAATACGGAAGAAAAAATGGCACAAAAAACCTGTTTTGTCTTTTCAGTACATGCCTCAATTTAATGACATTAGGAAAATTGTTCTAAAACATCTCCCTCTCTTAGAAGAAGATGCAAAGTTATCCAAAATTCTGGAGCCTTGTTGTGCTTTAGTGGCAAATCGAGCACAAACTATAGGTAATGTTCTAACTGGTTCTTATGGAAACAAAATTGGAAGTAATTCTACGTGGTTTAGTTGTAAAGGTTTCTATAAGTGTGGGGGTAGTCGTTGTAGAATGTGCAAATTTGTTTTTTCTACAAAAATTTTTTTCTAATTCTGATCAATCGATACAATTTCATATTAGACAATTTTTAAATTGCACTAGTGAAAATGTTATATATATTATTAACTGTTCTACTTGCAATAAAATGTATGTCGGGTGCACTAGCTGGAATTTGAAAAAATGTATTTCTGAACATTTAGGTGACATTTATAATTATTCTCCTGATTCCTTTTGCACAATGTCACAGGCTTCCCGGCATTTTGTGCAACATCATGAATGCAACACTGCTTCATTTCAAGTTTATGCGATAGAACGGATTCATTTATCTCCAAGAGGAGGAGACATTCGTAAGCGTCTTCGTGACCAGGAAGCATTTTGGATGTTTCACTTGAACACCTGCAATCCCTTTGGCTTAAACCTCCAAAGAATTGTTATTTCATTATTGAAAGTCTTGCCTGTTATACATAATCTTTTTGGTATAGTTTTTCTATTAAGTTTGTCATTTTTTTGTTATTTTTTTGTTGTTATTTTATATAGCAATTTTAATTAAGGATATTTGCATTTTAATCATGTGATTTGTTGGGGGAGTGGTTTTTCCACAATGGATAAATTGTTTGGGTGCTGTTTCATATGCAGCTCTGATAAAGAACACACCAGTTGTTCGAAATGCGTTGCTACGTTACTGCATCTGTCTATGCGGCACGACATTTTAATGGATTTTCAATAAACAGCCTTTTCTATTCATCTGGACTACAGATTATTTTCTCCAGTATTTCAAGTCGGTTCTCTTGGATCCCGTGCTGATAAACGCTGCAGCAGGTGAGCTGGTCTATCTCCTTTTTTCTGTTCTCAGAACTGCCAGGTTGTACAAAGGTCATCATAGCATATGAGGTTTAGACGGAGACTCAATAACCATTCTGCCGCCTCACCACCGCCCGAACTGCCGCCTCATCACCACCCGAGCTGCTGCACCCCCGACCTTCTGTCTTTTCCCCGCTATCCCATAGAATGTAAGTGTGGCGCCCCTGAGGCTCAGTCGCCACAGAGGTACTGCACCTTCTCCTAAGGTGTAGTGCCCCACCATCCAGGTAAGGTGGGAACTCCTTTACACACTCCAACACTCGCACCCCACACAACAGGGTAGTTCTGCAGAACCACATTGCGGCTCAGTGCTTAGAGAGTAGCAGAGCACCTTTGGTGGTTCCCTGCTTGGAACACTGGACGTGCTGGGAAGTGGGTGGAGTTAAGATACATAAAAAAGTGGGAAAGTGTAGGATGTGAGGTTCAGTCTGACAGAAGGTCAGCCGGGTAGGAAGTCACTCAGATAGGAGTGAGGATCCCTGGAAGAAGGGATGGAGGAAGGAGTGCTGCAGCTGCCTCAGTGATCTGAGCCAGCTGGCACAGGAAAGGAAAAGAAGGAGAAAGACGTAGAACTGAAACCTAAGCTTCCATAAGAAAGAAAGACAAGTACGGAACGAAGGCGTAGAGAGAACAGAGAGGACGTGGGTTAGAAGAGGAACCCTGCCTATAGGTTCTCAGCGCAAGGCCGGGGACCGGTCCCCGAGGTTGTATGGACACTTATGGTTCTGCAGCAGGCACCGGTGGAGTAGTGGGCTGTAAATGCACTACTCCCATCTAAGACTTGGGGCGCAACAGCAATTGGATAGAGAGCCGGGACTCAGGAGAAGGGAGTCCCCGAAGCAGGCTACAGCTGTCTGCCGTACGAGTAGAGTTCTTGGGAACATCTGTCAGGAGAAACTCCAGCGTACCACGGTACTGGAGATCTTCACACTTAAAGGCGTTATAGAGGAGATGTTCAGGAAAGGCACATAGGTTGGCGGAGTGTGGAGGGGAGCTTTCCATCTTGCCTGAGGGTTTGGCTGGGTCCCTGACCCGGAGGACACGGCACAGAAGCGGGCACTACTGACTGTGAGTAAAGCTTTGGAACTACATGCCCTGGTGTCCTCCATTCCTTCCTGCGTCCGTCTGCCTAACACTGCTACATCCCCTGCGCCGGACACTACACCACCTATGTGTCCCCACATCTACACTGCCCTGGGACAACAGACCTGCCTGTGGAGGGCTATACCATCATTGCTGCACCACACCATCTGTCCAGGAGGATCTGTTTGCAGCGTCGGCTTAACACCTCCCTTGCCGAACACCACAGGTGGCATCACGAACTATTCCATTCCATTAACTACATCCCCCCATTACTTGGGCGCCCAGGGCCACGGTCCGGGTCACCACTGCTGTGATACATTCCCCTGACGCCGGCCTGGTACCGAGTACCCCACAGCCCTGGGAGGGCGACCCAACTTGGCATCACGAACAGGATGACGAGACCCGATGCCATCGGATTCTGTGTGCCTAAGATTTGTTGGACTTTGAACTTTTGAAAATGTGCAGAAGACCCACTTTAATAGACTGTGACATGAATATTAAAAATGGCCGCTGGCACGGAGAAGAAGGGCGTGAAGAGATAGGAGGTCCTAGGAAAAGACCGCGAAGAGTCTTGGGCCTCCCCTGCCTGAATTACTATGTAACAGCAACATGGCCCACCCCCCGAGGGGTTCGTATACTGGTTTGGTATGGAGGCGCTGGAAGAAGACGCCTCCCCCGGAAGGAGGGGCAGAAGAAGCCAGTGGCAGGAAAGGGGCCGAGGCGGGGAGAAGAACGCCAGAATGCTATTTTGGAGAGAGAGGGAATGAGGCCTGTAGAGCGCGCGGAGGTTAAGTCGGATCTCCCCGATGCCATGGCTGAAGGCTCAGACCCCGTAGTGGAGATGAACCGCCAGCAACTGGAGGATGAAATTGCCCAGCTGACGCGCCACCTGCAACTGAGGCAGGAACAGCTATGGACATTGAATCTGCAGCGCGCCCAGGAGGGGCCTACACCTGCGGTACCCGCAATACCGGTACCAGCCGCTGCTGCATCGGACCTCTTCCGGCAGACCATGTGGAGCCTGCGACCGCTGCCATGTCACCGGCAGCACGCCTTGTTCCCTCTCTGCCGCTACCACCGGAGAAGTTGTACACAGCCCAGGGAGCTGAAGCGGAGGAAGAGAAGCCCCTGCCCGGACCTGAGGTGGCTGTGCAGGTCCCGCCAGCGACCCCCACGGAGCCGGAGCTGCCAGTGGTCCACTGCCGTCCTCGGTGTCTCACCGGGCGGCGCCCGTTGCCACCATGCCTGCACCAGAGCGGAGACCACACCACCTGGAGGCACCAGGTATATACCCCGGCTCTCCTAATGGGTTGCCCTCCGAATTCACGTTGTCATAGGCGGGTTTGCGGCAACTCGAAATGGGGCAGTTTGAAGAGTCCCCTGGGGGCGCTAGTCAGTCAGAGATGGGGCGGTGGCGGAGGGCCCTACTAAGAAGGGTACGGCTGGAGAAGGCGCGCACGATTCGATATCTGCGGGGAATAGAGGAGTCTAGGTCGCTTTGGGATAGTGACCTCGGGATCCCTTCGCTGCTGAACCCCCGTATAGTTGCCTATCAACACCGTCAAGCTGCGGAATCCCTCGGTGCTAGGCCTCGTACCAGAGCAGGAGAATCACCTACTGAGGAGGAGCAGTTGATGGGCATTGAGATGCATCATGGGTTCCCTTTACCACAGCTTCAGGGCCCTATAGCACGTAACAAGCAACATAATCAAGATGAAAATACCACGTCTGGTAGCAGTTCCCAATCAGCTTCCAGAACCCCAGGAGGGGACGAGCACTAATGACTTGCAGTAACTCTCGTTACCCAGGAGGGTTTGTTTGCACCGTTGTGCTCTTGTTTTATTTTGACCATCATGGTTCGTCTTGTTTTCCCAGTGTTGCCCTATGTTGTTGGCAGCCTCTACAATTGAACTAGCGATCATGAACTTGGAGTGATCCAAAAACTTTTATTGTAAATAGTTGCACCACTTTAGGTGCCCTCTCTTGGTTTTACATAAGGACACTTTGCGAAGATGATGTCTACCTCAAAGGACACTGCAAGAGATCCCGGCTGGGAGCGGTGTCCAGCACTTTCAACAATTATTCTCGTAAGTTTTAATGTGAAGTATTTCATAATGTGTCTTATGATAGCTTTTATATAGAATGAGAAATGTTTTTGATACAGAGATGAGAGATTGGAATAAAGAGTTGAAAATGTGAATGGTGAACCAGGCATCAAGGGTGTCACTTGAAAGAAAGTAGAAAATGTGCACTAGAAAGAGAAGAAGAAATGTGTACTAGAGAAAGAAAGATGAAGAATATTGAAGTGATAATGAGTCACAGATAATAGCACTTAGAATTACGTAAAGTATGAAAAATTGCACTTTTTGACTTAGAATTGTAGGTAGTTAATTGATAACTGTTTGCAACGTTCAAGAAACAATGCCTCCTATATTAGGAAGTTTAGTATAAGAAATGTTTATGCAGCATTACAAAATTTTGTTTGTTCCTGTACTGTCAACCTTGTTTGTCTTGCAGCCCGCTAACGTGCTGTGTTTAACGGGGGGTATGTGGCGCCCCTGAGGCTCAGTCGCCACAGAGGTACTGCACCTTCTCCTAAGGTGCAGTGCCCCACCATCCAGGTAAGGTGGGAACTCCTTTCCACACTCCAACACTCGCACCCCACACAACAGGGTAGTTCTACACAACCACATTGCAGCTCAGTGCTTAGAGAGTAGCAGAGCACCTTTGGTGGTTCCCTGCTTGGAACACTGGACGTGCTGGGTGGTGGGTGGAGTTAAGATACATAAATGAGTGGGAAAGTGTAGGATGTGAGGTTCAGTCTGACAGAAGGTCAGCCGGGTAAGAAGTCACTCAGATAGGAGTGAGGATCCCTGGAAGAAGGGATGGAGGAAGGAGTGCTGCAACTGCCTCAGTGATCTGAGCCAGCTGGCACAGGAAAGGAAAAGAAGGAGAAAGGCGTAGAACTGAAACCTAAGCTTCCATAAGAAAGAAAGGCAAGTACGGAACGAAGGCGTAGAGAGAACAGAGAGGACGTGGGTTAGAAGAGGAACCCTGCCTATAGGTTCTCAGCGCAAGGCCGGGGCCCGGTCCCCGAGGTTGTATGGACACTTATGGTTCTGCAGCAGACACCGGTGGAGTAGTTGGCTGTAAATGCACTACTCCCATCTAAGACTTGAGGCACAACAGCAATTGGATAGAGAGCCGGGACTCAGGAGAAGGGAGTCCCCGAAGCAGGCTACAGCTGTCTGCCGCACGAGTAGAGTTCTTGTGAACATCTGTCAGGAGGAACTCCAGCGTACCATGGTATTGGAGATCTTCACTCTTAAAGGCGCTATAGAGGAGACGTTCAGGAAATGCACATAACTTGGTGGAGTGTGGAGGGGAGCTTTCCATCTTGCCTGGGGGTTTAGCTGGGTCCCTGACCCAGAGGACACGGCACAGAAGCGGGCACTACTGACTGTGAATAAAGCGCTGGAACTATATGCCCTGGTGTCCTCCATTCCTTCCTGCGTCCGTCTGCCTAACACTGCTACATCCCCTGCGCCGGACACTACACCACCTAAATGTCCCCACATCTACACTGCCCTGGGACAACAGACCTGCCTGTGGAGGGCTATATCATCATTGCTGCACCACACCATCTGTCCCGGAGGTCTGTTTGCAGCATCGGCTTAACACCTCCCTTGCCGAACACCACAGGTGGTGTCACGAACTATTCCATTCCATTAACTGCATCCCCCCATTACTTGGGCGCCCAGGGCCACGGTCCGGGTCACCGCTGCTGTGACACATTCCCCTGACGCCAGCCCGGTTCCGAGTACCCCACAGCCCTGGGATGGCGACCCATAAGTCCACAAGGACAGGGTCCTCTCCCCTCTGTACCAGTCTGCCATTGTAAATTTGTTGTGGAAACTTGTTTACTGTTAATGACATCTATAACTTTGTATGTAACCCCCCTTCTCATGTACAGCACCATGGAATTAATGGCGCTATATAAATAAATAATAATAACAATAATGTCCGGGTCAACTTGAAACCATATCGGATTCCCTAAGGCCGCCAAGAGGTGATCTCGAAAGAGGTAAAGCGGATGCTGAGCCTGGGAGTCATTGAATAGTTTCCAGAGTGGCTGGTCCAGTCCAATAGTCTTAGTACCGAAACCAGATGGAGAATGATGATTCTGTAATGAATACAGGAAGCTGAATGAGGTATCTAACTTCAATACATACCCAATGCCCCGTGTCGACAAATTAATTGAGAGGATTGGAACGGCTTGGTACATTACTACCCTTGACCTCACAAAAGGGTATTGGCAAATTCCCAAGTCCAAGACACCAGGGATATGACTCCCTTTTCAACGCCAGATGGATGCTTCCAGTACACAAGGATGCAGTTTGGGTTACAAGGCACTCCAGCCACATTCCAGATAGCCATGGACCTGATCCTAGCTCCCCACAAGCAGTACGCAGCGGCCTAACTGGATGACATTGTGATCTTCAGCCAGGATTGGGGAAGTCATCTGAGCAAAGCCCAGCCGAAACTTGATGCTCTATGGCAGACTGGGTTTCCCATAAACCCGAAGAAATGTGCCTTGGAAATGGAGAAAGCTAAATGCTTGGGTTATGTCGTAGGCAGGGGTGAAATAAAGCCCCAAGTTAATAAAGTTGAGGCTATCCAGAGTTGGCCACAGCCCTCACAAAGAAACAGGTCAGAGCGTTCCTGGGCGTTGTGGGCTATTACCGCCAGTTTAACCCGAACTTCGCCATGACAGCTGCATCTCTGACGGATTTCCTTAAAAGGACAAAGTTGGCTATGGCTAGTTGGTCTTCAGAAGCTGAGATGGCCTTCCAGGAACTAAAGCTAGCCCTGTGTAAACAGCTGGTGCTGGTGGTACCGGATTTCTCCAAGGAGTTTGTTGTCCAGATGGATGCATCAGATGTCAGGCTGGGTGCTGCCTTATCACAAGACGTGAACGAGGAAGAGCACCCCATAATATATCTGAGTTGGAAGTTGTCATCCTACGAGAAGAATTCTTCCATAGTGAAGATGGAATTTTCACCATCAAGTGGGCGTTAGACACTCTAAAGTATTCTTAGGCAGTAAGTTCAGACTATGTCCCACTGACGTGGATGAGGGAGAAGAAGGGGAACAATGCCAAGTGACCAGGTGGTTCCTAGCACTTCAGGATTTTAACTTCCATGTGGTAACTGCATGGCAATGCTGACGATCTGTCAAGAGTCAACTGTTTTATGGCAGAAGGTGCCAAGGCCCCCAGTTTTGGGCAGAGGAGGGGGGTTATGTAAGATGATGGGCCGATAGGGGAGATATGTGGTATTGCGGTTGGTAGTTGCAGTGATATGAGCTTGGAGGCATGCTCCAGCAAATATAGTACTGAGAGAGTTATTAGGTCATTCCGGCCAGGTTTTACAAGCAGTCAAAAGAGATGGGTGTGAATGACTGCTCAAATATCCCCACCCCAGGGGCGTGGTTTGGCAGATAAAATGGAGACCGAGTGTCTCATTCATTGTCTCGACCAGGAGATATGTGGGTCTCCTGTGTGTTGGTCTGTGCTAACAGGGTCGGATTGAGGCACCGGATTACTGGAGCATCCTCAGGTGGTAAAAAAGGGGAGAAGCCAGCGCTGCTTGAGGTCAGAACACAATACATAAAGTGCATACAGTTGTGGCCAAAAGTATTGACACCCCTGCAATTCTGTCAGATAATACTCAGTTTCTATCTGAAAATGATTGCAAACACAAATTCTTTGGTATTATTATCTTCATTTAATTTGTCTTAAATGAAAAAACACAAAAGAGAATGAATCAAAAAGCAAAACATTGACCATTTCACACAAAACTCCAAAAATGGGCCAGACAAAAGTATTGGCACCCTCAGCCTAATACTTGGTTGCACAACCTTTAGCCAAAATAACTGCAACCAACCGCTTCCGGTAACCATCAATGAGTTTCTTACAATGCTCTGCTGGAATTTTAGACCTTTCTTCTTTGGCAAACTGCTCCAGGTCCCTGATATTTGAAGGGTGCCTATTCCAAACTGCCATTTTTAGATCACTCCACAGGTGTTCTATGGGATTCAGGTCTGGACTCATTGCTGACCACCTTAGAAGTATCCAGTGCTTTCTCTCAAACCATTTTCTAGTGCTTTTTGAAGTGTGTTTTGGGTCATTGTCCTGCTGGAAGACCCATGACCTCTGAGGGAGACCCAGCTTTCTCACACTGGGCCCTACAATATGCTGCAAAATTTGTTGGTAGTCTTCTGACTTCATAATTCCATGCACACGGTCAAGCAGTCCAGTGCCAGAGGCAGCAAAGCAACACCAAAACATCAGGGAACCTCTGCCATGTTTTACTGCAGGGACCGTGTTCTTTTCTTTTTTTCTCCTGTAAACTCTATGTTGATGCCTTTGCCCAAAAAGCTCTACTTTTGTCTCATCTGACCAGAGAACATTCTTCCAAAACGTTTTAGGCTTTTTCAGGTAAGTTTTGGCAAACTCCAGCCTGGCTTATTTATGTCTCGGGGTAAGAAGTGGGGTCTTCCTGGGTCTCCTACCATACAGTCCCTTTTCATTCAGACGCCGACAGATAGTACGGGTTGACACTGTTGTACCCTCGGACTGCAGGCCAGCTTGAACTTGTTTGGATGTTAGTCGAGGTTCTTTATCCAACATCCGCACAATCTTGCGTTGAAATCTCTTGTCAATTTTTCTTTTCCGTCCACATCTAGGGAGGTTAGCCACAGTGCCATGGGCTTTAAACTTCTTGATAACACTGCGCACGGTAGACACAGGAACATTCAGGTCTTTGGAGATAGACTTGTAGCCTTGAGATTGCTCATGCTTCTTCACAATTTGGTTTCTCAAGTCCTCAGACAGTTCTTTGGTCTTCTTTCTTTTCTCCATGCTCAATGTGGTACACACAAGGACACAGGACAGAGGTTGAGTAAACTTTAATCCATGTCAACTGGCTGCAAGTGTGATTTAGTTATTGCCAACACCTGTTAGGTACCACAGGAGAGTTACAGGTGCTGTTAATTACACAAATTATAGAAGCATCACATGATTTTTCGAACAGTGCCAATACTTTTGTCCACCCTCTTTTTTATGTTTGGTGTGGAATTATATCCAATTTGGCTTTAGGACAATTCTTTTTGTGTTTTTTCATTTAAGACAAATTAAATGAAGATAATAATACCAAAGAATTTGTGTTTGCAATCATTTTCAGGAAGAAACTGAGTGTTATCTGACAGAATTGCAGGGGTGTCAATACTTTTGGCCACAACTGTATGTATGCACCTGTGTCTGAGATTGTGTGGAGATTAAACCTGAAATGTCTGTCTGGACCTGGTTGGCCTTTATCTGCGCTCACTGTTGTGAATTCTCTCTCTGGCTTCCCTCTGGTGATTACTGAAGGTAGTGGAGCTGGTCAGATTGACAGAGGGGTTGCGAGTTCTCTTTCTGGGCTCCCTCTGGTGGTTACTGGAGGTAGTGGAGCTGATCTGATTGACAGAGGCTTGCCACCTGATAATGAGGATCACCACCCATATGTTACTGCTTGTGCCAGTTTGCTTTGTCCCCTGTTATATTGGTCTCTTTTTGCTTTGCTTTCACAATATACCAGAGTGCTGATATAGTGGGGCGAAGTCGTGCGACTTCAGTGTTTTTGTGCATCAGACGTGTTGGACTTTTTGCAGGGTTTTTTGCGTGATTGCAGACAGTGTCTTTCCTTTCCTGTCCTGTCTAGTCAGTGTGGGCCCCATCGTTTGCTCAGTCTATTTTTCTGCCTGTGTTTGTGTTTTCATCTTGTCTCACTGACAGTATATGTTTGGGGGCTATCTATTCCTTTGGGGTCTGCTCCAGGGCAGTTTAGATTTCCCCTTTCTTGCTTTAGGCTTAGTTACCTCTCCGGCTGTGCCAAGGCGTCTAGGATCATCGTAGGTATGCTCCATAGCTACTGCTAGTTGTGTGGATAGGATCAGGGGTCTGCAATCCGCTTAGTTACAAACCTCTCTGGTTTTCTGTGGCTTAGCCTGGGCCTGCTATCCTCCTCGGTGATCCATTCATAACAGCTCACCTTTTCTGACTCCATGGGAGTGATTCAGAAATGCTTCAGGTATAGTGTGCATTTAATATGGTCTTGCTTTTAATACATATAGGAGGCCGCAATGGCACAGCGAATATAAAAAACGTAGAGTAGGACTGCCCCATATGAGATTGCCTTGGTGTGACGGGGTAGCTCAAATGATTGATCAATTTTTTGCTAAAATGTCTCATTTTGAAATACAGTTAGAAATAAATATGTATTTATGTATTGCGTTCTGATCACAAGCAGCACTGGCTTCTCTCCTTTTTTACCATCCTCAGGTGGGCCCCACCCCCAGCCCCAGCTCCTGCCTCCTTCATTAGTCCATGCCCTGCATGTCAATAGTGTGTCCCGATTTTAACCCCCCCACCCGCTTTCCCGCCGGGAGTCTATTTTTCCTGCGCTGCACTAAGATAACGACCTCCCATGCACCCCATCTTCGCCCTCCCGGAGAGACCCACTGCAGCCCCTCACAGCCTGCAATGATGTCGCTAGGCTGTTCTCTTCTGTGTGCTCAGAACCTGTGATGAGGTCACAGGAGGGGAGGAGTCAGGGGTCACATGATCAGGGTCCTCGGGTTATGCAGGACTCTGCTTTGCTGGTTGTCATGGTGCTGGATGAGGTGAAGTTTATGTGTGGGGTCAGGACGGGTTTACAGGGTGGATGCCGCAAAGCTGTGTGTATACAAGGTGTACGGAGCGGAGCCACGTGTGCTTGAGGTGTACGGAGCGGAGCCGCCTGTGTATGGGGTGTATGGAGTGGAGCTGCGTGTGTACAAGGTGTACGGAGTGGAGTCGCGTGTGTACAAGGTGTACGGAATGGAGCTCTGTGTGTACGAGGTGTACGGAGTGAAGCCGCGTGTGTACGGAGCGGAGCCACGTGTGTATGGGGTGTGCGGATCGGAGCCATGTGTGTACGAGATGTATGGAGTGGAGCCGTGTGTGTACGAGGTGTACGGAGCTGAGCCGTGTGTGTGCGAGGTGTACGGAGCGGAGCCCTGTGTGTATGAAGTGTACGGAGCCGTGTGTGTGTACAGGGTGTACGGAGTGGAACTGCATGTGTATGAGGTGTACAGAGAGGAGCAGCGTGTGTATGAGGTGTACGGAGCGGAGCTGTGTGTGTACGAGGTGTACAGAGCGGAGCAGCGTGTGCACTTGGTGTACGGAGCGGAGCTGTGAGTGTATGAGGTGTAGGGAGCGGAGCCGCGTGTGTGGGGTGGAGCCATGTGTGTACGAGGTGTACGGAGTGGAGTCGTGTGTGTACTTTGTGTACGGAGCGGAGCCGTGTGTCTACAAGGTGTACGGCGTGGAGCCAAGTGTGTGCGAGGTTTACGGAGCAGAGCCGTGTGTGTACGAGGGGTACGGAACAGAGCCGTGTGTGTATGGGGTGTACGGAGCGGAACCACGTGTGTATGGGGTGTACGAAGTGAACAGAGCTGAGCCGTGTGTGTACGGAGCAGCGCAAAACCATGTGTGTACAAGGTTTATAAATGGAGCCAAGGTTTATAAGTGGAGCCATGTGTGTACTGAGTGGAGCCATGTGTGTGCGAGGTGTACGGAGCGGAGATGTGTGTGGACGAGGCATACAAAGTGGAACTGTGTGTGTATGAGGTGTGCAGAGCCGTGCATGTACATGTATGGTGGGGAGCATTCATACCTCCCGACCTCCCCTCTTTCTCTCTGTTCTTTCTTTGCTTGTTTCTTTCTCTCTCTCTCTGTTCTAGCGGGACAGTCCCAATTTTGAGAGTCTGCCCCACTGTCCCGGCCGGGAGCTTACTTTTCCCATGGACACAGGAGTACACGGCGGAGCCCCGAGGAGCACTTTAAAACTCGCACGTGACGTTCCATCGGAAGTGACGTGCTGGAAGCAGGCCGGAAATGAGGTAATTTCGGGAGGAGATTGTGACGGAACCATGGAGGCACTTCAAGGAAAGCTTCATATCTTCTTCTTCCTTATTTTTTTTAAACAGCACTAACATATGCCCCGATGGGGCTCACAATCTAAATTCCCTATAAGTATGTCTTTGGAATGTGGGAGGAAACCGGAGTACTCGGAGGAAACCCACGCAAACACGGGGAGAACATACAAACTCCTTGCAGATGTTGTCCTTGGTGGGATTCGAACCCAGGACTCCAGTGCTGCAAGGCTGCAGTGCTAACCACTGAGCCACAGTGCTGCCCATTCAGATACATCACTGTTATGAATGAGTCACCGTAGGAGGCAAAAACAGAAATACTAGCTAAATCCAGAAAACCAGAGAAGTTGGCAGCTATCGGATTGCAGACCCCTGAACCTATCAACAACAACTAGCAGTAGCCGTGGGGGGGTTCCTACGGTGCCCTAGACCCCTCGATCACAGCCGGAGAACTAAATAGCCTAAAGACAAAAAGGGAAATCTAAACTGCCCCAGAGCAGACCCCAAAGCAATAGGCAGCCCCCAACATATAATGACGGTGAAGCAAGATGAAAAAACACTCACACAGATAGAAAGATAGGCTGAGCAAATGATGGAGCCCAAGCTAACTAAATAGGACAGGATAGAAAAACTGCTGTCTGCAATCCGCCAAAACCCTATCAAAACAAGAGCCAACAGACTGATAGGGAAAAAAGCCCTGAAGACGCTAGGCTTCAAAAAGACTATCAGTACTCAGGTATTTTCTGAAGACAGAGCAAAAAGGAATTCAGCTCACCCCAGCAGGGAATGGCAGAAATACAGAAAAACAAGGCAAAAAAAACCAAAACACAAATGCAAAAAGCAGAGCAGAAAACTTAGCTTTTGAGGAGCAGGAATCAGACTGGTCTCCTAGAATCCCTCTGAGAAATCACCAGCAAGGCAGAAGGGCGTCGGCTGCCTTATATCCAGTCAGCAATTCCAGTCACCCAGTCATCATCTTGCTCAGGTGCTTGGTAATCAGTCTCACCACCTTCCTTCACCAGAAGAGGGAGTTCACCAGACCTCAACGGCGAAGGGGAAAATGAACTCACAACAGTACCTCCCCCTTGAGGAGGGGTCACCGAACCCTCATCCACGCCACCAGGGCGATCAGGGTGAGCCCGATGAAAGGCACGCACCAATCTTTTGGCATGAATATCAGAGGCAGAGACCCAGGAATTATCCTCCTGACCATAACCCTTCCACTTAACCAAATACTGGAGTCTCCGTCTAGCCAGACGGGAATCCAGTATCTTCTCTACCTCATATTCCATGTTACCTTCAACCAATACAGGGTCCGGAGGTGCCACCCCAGGAACAACTGGTTCAACAAACCTCTTCAACAAGGACTTATGAAACACATTATGGATTTTAAATGTGACAGGAAGAGCCAACCGAAAAGAGACCGGATTAATAATCTCCAAAATCTTGTAAGGTCCAATAAATCTAGGCTTAAACTTAGGAGAAGCCACCTTCATAGCGATATTTTTTGATGATAACCAAACCATATCACCAACCTTAAACTGGGGACCAATGGTCCTAAGTCGGTTGGAAAACTGCTGGGCCTTTTCCTGGGAGAGAGATAACTTATCCACCACTTGGTCCCAGATCTGGTGCATTCTCTCCACCACAGTGTCAACACCTGGGCAGGCAGAAGGCTCCACCTGCCCTGAAGAAAATCGAGGATGAAACCCAAAGTTACAAAAAAAAGGTGACATCAACGTGGCAGAACTAGCTCTATTATTTAAAGCAAATTCGGCGAAGGGCAAAAATGAAACCCAATCATCCTGATCAGCAGAACTGTTGTGAGTTCATTTTCCCCTTCGCCGTGAGGTCTGGTGAACTCCCTCTTCTGGTGAAGGAAGGTGGTGAGACTGATTACCCAGCACCTGAGCAGGATGATGATGACTGGTTGACTGGAATTGCTGACTGGATATAAGGCAGCCGACGCCCTTCTGCCTGGCTGGTGATTCTGTTATGAATGAGTAACCGTAGGAGGCAAAAACAGAAATACTAGCTAAGTCCAGAAAACCAGAGAAGTTGGCAGCTATCGGATTGCAGACCCCTGAACCTATCAACAACTAGCAGTAGCCGTGGGGGGTTCCTACGGTGCCCTAGACCCCTCGAACACAGCCGGAGAACTAAATAGCCTAAAGACAGAAAGGGAAATCTAAACTGCCCCAGAGCAGACCCCAAAGCAATAGGCAGCCCCCAACATATAATGACGGTGAAGCAAGATGAAAAAACACTCACACAGATAGAAAGATAGGCTGAGCAAATGATGGGGCCCAAGCTAACTAAATAGGACAGGATAGAAAAGCTGCTGTCTGCAATCTGCCAAAACCCTATCAAAACAAGAGCCAACAGACTGATGGGAAAAAAAGCCCTGAAGACGCTAGGCTTCAAAAAGACTATATCAGTACACTGGTATTTTCTGAAGACAGAGCAAAAAGGAATTCAGCTCACCCCAGCAGGGAATGGCAGAAATACAGAAAAACAAGGCAAAACAAAACCAAAACACAAATGCAAAAAGCAGAGCAGAAAACTTAGCTTTTGAGGAGCAGGAATCAGACTGGTCTCCTAGAATCCCTCTGAGAAATCACCAGCAAGGCAGATGGGCGTCGGCTGCCTTATATCCAGTCAGCAATTCCAGTCACCCAGTCATCATCATCCTGCTCAGGTGCTTGGTAATCAGTCTCACCACCTTCCTTCACCAGAAGAGGGAGTTCACCAGACCTCAATGGCGAAGGGGAAAATGAACTCACAACACATCACCGTGTCCTTCTCCAACGGCGGGATCGCCTTGGAATCAGGGATGCCGACCATGTCCTGCATCAGGAGGCTCAGGTGGGCCCTACAATGGGAACCGGGCTGCTATAGTATCTTTATAGAATCTTTCTCTCTCTGTTTCTCTCTCTCTGTTCTTTCTTTCCCTCTCTTTCTTTCTCCCTCTCTGTTCTTTCTCTCTGTTCTTTCTTTCTTTCCCCTCTTTCTTTCTCTCTATGTTCTTTCTTTCTTTCTTTGTTTCTCTCTCTGCTCTTTCTTTCTCTCTGTTCTTTCTTTTTTCCCCCTCTTTCTCTCACTCTGTTCTTTTTTCTGTCGACTCTTTCTTTCTCTCTCTCTGTTCTTATTCTTTCCCTCTCTGTTTGTTCTTTCTTTCTCTCTCTGTTCTTTCTTTCCCCTCTTTCTCTCTGTTCTTTCTTTGCTTGTTTCTTTCTCTCTCTCTGTTCTTTCTTTCCCCTCTTTTTCTCTCTCTGTTCTTTCTTTGTTTCTTTCTTTCTCTCTCTCTGTTCTTTCTTTCTTTTGCTCTCTGTTCTTTCTTTATTTCCCCTCTTTCTTTCGCTCTCTGTTCTTTCTTACGCTCTGTGTTCTTTCTTTCTCTCTCCATTCTTTCTTTCTCTGTTCTTTCTTTCTCTCTTCCTCCTTTCTTTCTTTCTCTCTCTGTTTTCTTTTTTCTGTCTGTCTGTTCTTTCTTTTCCTCAGTACCAGTCTGTGCCCATAATGCCAGCCACTGTGCCCTCAGTATCAGTCAGTGTGATTAGCAGTGCTAATGGAGCGCCCAGCCATGGCAGTGGGGTACTCGCTACCAGACCACTTTCTTAAAGGGGCAGTCTCACAGTGGTGGTGACCCGGTCGATGGCCCTGGGCGTCGAAAAAAAGGGGTGTATTTAAAAGGAATAAAAGATCAAGAGTTTTTGTAGTGAGTTTGTGACGCCACCCGTGATATCTGATCAATAGTGACCAGTAGAGTTGAGCGATACCGTCCGATACTTCAAAGTGTCGGATCGGAATGGATCGGCCGATCTTTAAAAAAAGTATCGGTATCGCCGATTCCGATACCGGAAGTCCCATTCAAGTCTATGGGACTTCCGGTATCGGAATAAGAAAAACCCTGTTTTTGCCTTGTACAGCCTCTCTGGGGTCTGTACGGGCCTTTCGGGGGGCTGTGCCGGCCTGCCAGGGGGTCTGTGCAGGCTCCGGTGGTCTGTGCCGGCCTGCCGGGGGGCTGTGCCGACCTGCCGGTGGTCTGTGCAGGCTCCGGTGGGCTGTGCCGGCCTGCCGGGGGGCTGTGCCGGCCTGCCGGTGGTCTGTGCAGGCTCCGGGGGGCTTTGCCGGCCTGCCGGGGGGCTGTGCCGGCCTGCCGGTGGTCTGTGCAGGCTTCGGGGGTCTGTGCAGGCATCGTCCGATGGGACTACAAGTCCCATCGGGCGATGCCTGCTACCATGACAGTGATTGACACATTAGCCAATGATGGGACAGTAGTAGTCCCATCATCCGGCTAATGTGTTAAATGTTAAAAAAAAAAAAAAAAATACTACATACATACTACATGCATGCTACATACATACTACATGCTACATACATACTACATGCTACATACATACTACATGCATGCTACATGCATGCTACATACATACTGCATGCTACATACATACTACATACCTACTACATACATACTACATACATACTACATGCATGCTACATACATACTACATGCTACATACATACCACATACATACTACATACATACTACATACATACTACATACATACTACATGCATGCTACATGCATGCTACATACATACTACATGCTACATACATACCACATACATACTACATACATACTACATACATACTACATGCATGCTACATACATACTACATACATACTGCATGCTACATGCATGCTACATACATACTACATGCTACATACATACCACATATATACTACATACATACTACATACAATACATTCATACAATACATACATAGACATACAGTACATATAACATAGAGTAACATACTTACCAATACTTGTCACATTGTTCCCCGAAGCCATTGTCTTTTCCGGAATAAATATTAACATAACAAACCACAAAAATACTCACCCACGATCCGAAGCAGTCCACGAGTGTGTCCCACGACGATCTTGGGTAGAGAACTGCAGCATCAGCTGTTGCTGCCGTTCTCTATGGGCTGCAGGAATCCAATGACGGAAGGTAGGTATCCTTCCGCACTGTATTCCTCCGCCACTTAAAAAAAAAAAGTCCCTAGTCTCACTTTATGCCATTGCTGTGTGGGAAATTCCCACGCAGCAATGGCATAAAGTGAGACTAGGGACTTTTTTTTTTTTTAAGTGGCGGAGGAATACAGTGCGGAAGGATACCTACCTTCCGTCATTGGATTCCTGCAGCCCGTAGAGAACGGCAGCATCATCTGATGCTGCCGTTCTCTACCCAAGATCGTCATGGGACACACTCGTGGACTGCTTCGGATCGTGGGTGAGTATTTTTGTGGTTTGTTATGTTAATATTTATTCCGGAAAAGACAATGGCTTCGGGGAACAATGTGACAAGTATTGGTAAGTATGTTACTCTATGTTATATGTACTGTATGTCTATGTATGTATTGTATGGATGTATTGTATGTATGTATTGTATGGATGTATTGTATGTATGTAGTATATATGTGGTATGTATGTAGCATGTAGTATGTATGTAGTATGTATGTAGCATGCATGTAGCATGCAGTATGTATGTAGCATGCATGTAGTATATATGTAGTATGTATGTAGCATGCATGTAGTATATATGTAGTATGTATGTAGCATGTAGCATGTATGTAGTATGTATGTGGTATGTATGTAGTATGTATGTAGCATGCAGTATGTATGTAGCATGCATGTAGTATATATGTAGTATGTATGTAGCATGCATGTAGTATATATGTAGTATGTATGTAGCATGTATGTAGTATGTATGTAGTATGTATGTGGTATGTATGTAGCATGTAGTATGTATGTAGCATGCATGTAGCATGCATGTAGTATGTATGTAGCATGCATGTAGTATGTATGTAGCATGCATGTAGTATGTATGTAGTATGTATGTAGTATGTATGTAGTATGTATGTGGTATGTATGTGGTATGTAGTATGTATGTAGCATGCATGTAGTATATATGTAGTATGTATGTAGCATGTAGTATGTATGTAGTATGTATGTAGTATGTATGTGGTATGTATGTAGCATGTAGTATGTATGTAGCATGCATGTAGCATGCATGTAGTATGTATGTAGCATGCATGTAGTATGTATGTAGTATGTATGTAGCATGCATGTAGTATTATGTAGTATGTATGTAGCATGTAGCATGTATGTAGTATGTATGTGGTATGTATGTAGCATGTAGTATGTATGTAGCATGCATGTAGTATATATGTAGTATGTATGTAGTATGTATGTGGTATGTATGTAGCATGTAGTATGTATGTAGCATGCATGTAGTATGTATGTATGTAGTATGTATGTAGCATGCATGTAGTATGTATGTAGTATGTATGTAGTATGTATGTAGTATGTATGTAGCATGCAGTATGTATGTAGCATGTATGTAGCATGTATGTAGTATGTATGTAGTATATATGTAGTATGTATGTAGCATGTAGTATGTATGTAGCATGCATGTAGTATATATGTAGTATGTATGTAGCATGTAGTATGTATGTAGTATTTTTTTTTTTTTTTTTTTAACATTTAACACATTAGCCGGATGATGGGACTACTACTGTCCCATCATTGGCTAATGTGTCAATCACTGTCATGGTAGCAGGCATCGCCCGATGGGACTTGTAGTCCCATCGGACGATGCTTGCACAGACCCCCGGACATCAGCACAGCCCCCCGGCAGGCCGGCACAGCCCCCCGGCAGGCCGGTACAGACCCCCACAGGGTGCACAGACCACCGGCAGGCCGGCACAGCCCCCCGGCAGGCCGGTACAGACCCCCACAGGGTGCACAGACCACCAGCAGGCCGGCACAGCCCCCCGGCAGGCCGGTACAGACCCCCACAGGGTGCACAGACCACCGGCAGGCCGGCACAGCCCCCCGGCAGGCCGGTACAGACCCCCACAGGGTGCACAGACCACCGGCAGGCCGGCACAGCCCCCCGGCAGGCCGGTACCGACCCCGGGCAGTCCACACAGCCCCCCGGCAGGCCGGCAGGGACCCCCGGAAGGCCCGAAATGACGGCGCATCATGATGACGTCAGGCCGTCAATCAACTTTGAACTTCCGATTCCGATGCCGAATTCCGATATTGAAAAAATATCGGAAGTCGGTATCGGAATTCCGATACAGCAAGTATCGGCCGATACCCGATACTTGCGGTATCGGAATGCTCAACACTAGTGACCAGCGCTGCAGTGCAGATCCACTGTGACAGATGGTGATGCAGCAGAGGTGGTAAAGCTCTCCATAGGCAGAGCTGAGTCCCAGCGCAGATGGAAGATGTTGAGGGATAGATGGTGATGTAGTGTGGAGCAAGGGATGTAGCAGTGCTGAGAAGGTAACGCAGGAAGAATTCAAAGGACACAACAGAGTGCAGTTTCCCTTTACCTTTTATGGAGCTTTGTAGGTACAGTCCAGGGTTCAAGTTGCAATTGGTACAGGAGTTGGTCGGCCTGGAAGCAATTTGGGAATCTCTCTATACAGGTGGGTTGTGAGGTCTCCTTGCTAGTGCTATTCTGAAGTACTTGCGGTTGTAAACTCCACTCAAGTTCCACTTTCTGTTGGTTACTTAGAACTCCACTCTCATGAGAGCAGCTGTAGCCTCCTTCAAAGACCGCACCACTATGGCATCTCCGGCTCACACACATGCTGCTGTGTCGTCGAGTCTTAGTTGAGAACAGAGGATTTGTAGCCTCTATTCCTCCGTTTTCTGCTGTGGGATCTTTAGCATCCACACAGCCTCTGACTCCGGCGTCCTGTCCCTGGCGCTTCAGCTTGGGACGAGCTCTACTATAGCTCCAGTCCCCAGCTTGTTTCCCATGTCCTCCCTCTTCCCTGTCCACACTCCAACTCCCTACTCCTTCCTCTTTCTGACCAGAGAGAGCAGCCTCCCAGAAGTCGGGTTTAGAGCTCCCTTTGTTGGCCTGGAACAGGAGCTGTGTTGTATGCTGGAACTACTGTACCTGATAAAGAGATCCTTTCCTTGCTTCCAGGCATGACATCACTCTCCCTAGGAGGGAGGTAAGGTCACTGTGGCAACCGTACTCCTGGGGGCGCCACACTACATTGGTGCGGTTGGGGCGTGGACAAGAGTGTGTCTAATTGTGAAATGGGTGTGTTTGGGGCGTGGCCTAAAATTTGCCACAGCGTTCACAGCACACCGCAGGCTTTGTCCCATTTTCCCTTCTTCAGAACTTGGGAGGTATGATGGTGGGCCCCAAGAATGATTTTTCTCTGGTGGGCCCAAGGTACTCCAGTCCGACGCTGTGTGCTAAGGCCTTAAGAACTGGACAATATCCTGAGCAGGTGGACCCACTGCATTGTATGGACTTTTTACTTTGTGTTTTCACTTTGTGCCGGAAAAGACTGTTCTTTTGTTTTGCTTGCCTGAGCAGTTTATGCAGTTTTAAATAAACTTGCCTACATATTTCAGCAATGCCACTTCCTGTACCTACCTCAACCGCAGCTGAGTGAGTACAGACCATTACACCATTATAAGGAGCTTTTGGAAGTTGACAGTGGTCAGCATGGGCGATCTGGCCAGTATGAGGTTACACAGCCCCATACACAGAAAATTGCAACGTACTCTCACCGCCGGTATTTAATTATTTTGGGGGACTTTTTTATTAATTGCCTATCCTTAGGATAAGGTTTGCTGTCACTCAGTCCACTAGTCAGCAAAATTTTTACTTTGTCAAAGTTGCTGTGATACACTCACCTCTTGATTTTCCTGCAGTTAACACATTGAATGAAAAAAAAAAAATGGCCATGCACTAGCTGACTAATATAAATTCCCCCAGGGAAAGGTACCATGGTAACAAGAAAAGCAGTGCTATTCACGTCATTGGTTTTAAAATGATAGCTGATCATATATCTCTTTACTAATTGATACCAGCAAGCCACATGTGAAATATTGATAAACTGTATTTACAGTACACCCACCCTCCTGTGTCACTGGCGGCCTCCTGAAGGAAGCTACTACTGGAAGCCACTCGCTTTTAGTAATTGAGGTGATGTACAGAGCAGCTGAAGTCTCCGCTCACTATACAGTGAGTGCGGCTATTAACACTCCCCTGCACTTTGATTGACAGTTCACGCATGCTGTACATACACACGGCAGAGCAAACTGTGAATCAAAGTGGCGTGGAGTGACTCCGACCCGATGACTGGAAGTGAGCAACTGCAGGGAGAATATAAGTTCATTTTCTCCCAGTAGCCTACACTTTCTAGACAGCATTTTAATGCAATTCATCTGCAAATTAACCCTATATCTGCAGGCAAATAGCATTTCTTACACGACAGATTCCATTTAAATACGTTCATTAGCCGGTATTACAGCTCCTGTAAAAGTCTGGTCTATCAAAAAGTTGACATCAACTAGTGCCTTAAAAACTGTAATAAGAAAAAAAATAAAAGCCTCAGAATTGAGGCTTTTCAATCACCACTTCAACCTTAAAAATTCAATAAGCGATCAAAATGTTGTTTGTACAAAAAATAGATATAAATAAAAACAGAAATTCGCCATGCAAACCAACAAGCTCTCACACAGCTCAACTGACGGAAAAAAACTCTGTGCCTCGGAAAGTAGCGACACAAGCAAAAAAAATATTCTTAAGAAAGTCAATTTTTGTTTTTCACCATTTAAATAAGAAACTTATACAAATTTGATGCTGCCATAATTGTACCGAAATGGAGATTCATTTTTCAGGATAATTTTTACCACAGAATGAACACCATAATAACAACCCCCCCCCCAAAAAAAAAAAAGGCTGAACTGCGTGTTTTTTTCACCATTTCATTTTACTTGGAATTTTTTTCCTATTTCCCAGTACACTGTATGGTAAAATAAATGGCGTGATTCAAAACTACAACTAGTCCCGCAAGAAACAGGCCCATATATGACGGTCAATGGAAAAATAATAAAAAGTTATGGCTTTTGGAAGAAAGGGATGACAAAACAAAAATGCAAAAACTAAAAATCACCCGATCATTAAAAGGTTAAATATTGATTTTTTTTTCTTCAGATTACTACATCCAATAGGTGGTGCCATAGACCCTAATCTCTTGTTTTATAAAAGGGCTATTTGCATATTTGTTGGCATTTTTTTCTTATTAGGTCAAAATGTTGCCGCCAGTCAGTAGCATATTATTGAAAAGTCTACATATGCAGTAGTTTTGATTTGTAATTTGTGCAGTTTTTATTCTGCGCACAGCATGCTCTGTTTATGGCATTCATTTACGCTGTTTTTCATATAGGCTTCTCCTTTAAAAATGTTTTATCTTTTGCATAATAAAAAATATATATTGCCCTACTCAATGTTTGTAGCTACACAACACCAACCGACCAGGAAGCTATTGCACAGCTCTTAGCTTCTCTGTCATAAACCTGTGGATTACTTGATGTGGCACATAAATTACTTCACTATGTGTGCAAAATGCTGCACTCTTATCTTACAGTGCAAACATACCACATAGCACAGAGGCGTATCTAGGGGGGTGCAGCCGGCAGGGGGGCGCAGTCGGGCTGCCTAATGCGGCGATCCGCAGTGTCTCCCCTGGCGGCAGCATTCTGCCGCCCCCCGGACTGGGAGTCGGCCGTTCTCTGTGTCAGCTGACAGCCGGCGCAAAGAAGCTGCCGTGCCCCGGCTCCCAGGATCAATTGTACTGGTGTCTGTACAGACACGAGTACAACTGAAGCTCTGACTGTCGGGTCAGAGCGATGCCAGCAGCGTGATCAGGTCATGTGATCACGCTGCTGATGTCACTCGCCGGTGCCCAGAAGTGGGAACACTGGTGGTAAGTGTGCTCCACTGTGGAGCTGAAGAAACCACCAAAGATTGTGTGGGGGGAAATTTTGAGTGGGGATATTTAAAATGTGTGGGGGGATTTTGAGTGGGGATCAGGGAACATAATGTGTGGGAGGATTTTGAGTGGGGATGGGGGAACATAATGTGTGGGAGGATTTTGAGTGGGGATGAGGGAACATAATGTGTGGGAGGATTTTGAGTGGGGATGAGGGAACATAATGTGTGGGAGGATTTTGAGTGGGTATGGGGGAACATAATGTGTGTGGGGATTTTAAGTGGGGATGGGGGATCATACTGTGTGGGGGGATTTTGAGTGGGGATGGGGGAACATAATGTGTGGGAGGATTTTGAGTGGGGATGGGGGACCATAATGTGTGGGAGGATTTTGAGTGGGGATGGGGGACCATAATGTGTGGGGGGATTTTGAGTGGGGATATTTAATGTGTGGGAGGATTTTGAGTGGGGATATTTACTGTGTGGGGGATTTTGAGTGGGGATATTTAATGTGTGGGGGGATTTTGAGTGGGGATATTTAATGTGTGGGGGGATTTTGAGTGGGGATATTTAATGTGTGGGGGGAGTTTGAGTGGGGATATTTAATGTGTGTGGGGAGTTTTGAGGACACAATATGAAGACTGTATGTAGGAGGGCACGTATGAGGAAACAGTATGGAGGATGGATGCAGACACAGTATGATGAGTGGGAGGATGGGTGCAGACAGTATGGGAGCGAACGAGTAAATGTATGTGGACACAGTATGAGTAGCGATGGGAAAAATCTATGTGGACACAGTATAGGGAGTGAGGGTGATGGGATGTGTGAGGACAGTATAGAGAGTAAGGGAGTAAATATATGAGGAGACAGTATGGTGAACAGGGGGATGTTAAAGGAGACAGTATGAGGAGGGAGGGGAATAGTGTGAGGCGACAGTATATTGCAGATATTTTTATTTGGGAGCATTATAATGACACTTCTGTCTTTAAGGGCATCATGTGGAGCTTTGCTTCAGAAGACCGGAGAAGATGGAAGTCTGCAGAGACGAGATGTGGATGAGAAAACTCATCATGGGGTCTGGACAAGAAGAAGAAAAGGAGAACGACTCCAGAGACGACATCATCTATAAGGTACCTGGATGTAAATATTATTGGTGATACTGACTAATTCTCACGTTTTTATTTGTTAGGAGCATTAACCCCTTAAGCCCCAAGGGTGGTTAAATCACAGAGATACAGCACTCAAAAAACTTGATAAGTAACATTTACCACATGTTTACTTTACATCAGCACAATTTTGGAACCAAAATTTTTTTGTTAGGAAGTTATAAGGGCTAAAAATTGACCAGCGATTTCTCATTTTTGCAACACCATTTTATTTTTACAGACCACATCACATTTGAAGCCACTTTGCGGGGTCTATATGATAGAAAATACCCAAAAGTGACACCATTCTAAAAACTGCACCCCTTAAGGTGCTCAAAACCACATTCAAGGAGTTTATTAACCCTTTAGGTGTGTCACAGGAATTTTTTGAATATTTAAAAAAAATGAACATTTAACTTTTTTTCACAAAAAAAAACTTCAGGTTCAATTTTTTTTATTTTACCAAGGGTAACAGGAGAAATTAGACTGCAAAAGTTATTGTGCAATTTGTCCTGAGTACGCTGATACCTCATATGTGGGAGAAAACTACTGTATGGGCACAGGTCGGGGCTTGGAAGGGAAGTAGTGACGTTTTGGAATGCAGACTTTGATGGAATGGTCTGCGGGTGTCATGTGTGTTTGGAGAGCCCCTGATGTACCTAAACTATTGAAACTCCCCACAAGTGACCCCATTTTGGAAACTAGACCCCCCACGGAACTTATCTAGATGTGTGGTGATCACTTTGAACCCCCAAGTGATTCACAGAAGTTTATAACGCCCGGGCGTGAAAATAAAAAAATCATTTTTTTCCACAAAAATGATATTTTTGCCCCCAATTTTTTATTTTCCTAAGGGTAACAGGAGAAATTGGACCCCAAAAGTTGTTTTACAATTTGTTCTGAGTAGGCTGATACCCTATATGTGGGGGTAAACCACTGTTTGGGCGCATGGCAGAGCTTGGAAGGGAAGGAGCACCATTTGACTTTTTCAACGCAGAATTGGCTGGAATTGAGATCCGACGCCATGTTGCATTTGGAGAGCACCTGATGTGCTCAAACAGTGGAAACCCCCAATTTTAACTCCAACCCTAACCCCAACACACCCCTAACCCTAATCTCAGCCCTAACCCTAACCCTAGCCCTAGCCCTAGCCCTAACCCTAACCCTAATGGGAAAATGGAAATAAATACATTTTCTTTTAATTTTATTATTCTTCCCTAACTAAGGGGGTGGTACCGGGGGGTTTGATTTACTATTTATAGCGGGTTTTATGTTTGGCAGCTGTCATAGGCTAAAAGACGCTTTTTATTGTAAAAATAGTGTTTGCATCATCACATATTGAGAGCTATAATTTTTCCATATTTTGACCCACCGAGTCATGTGAGGCCTTATTTTTTGCGGGACGAGTTGACGTTTTTATTGGTACCATTTGCGGCACATGACATTTTTTGATCACTTTTTATTCCTATCTTTGGGACGCAGAATGAACAAAAAACAGTGTTTCATGAATTTCTTTTGGGGGGTGCGTTTACACCGTTCCACGTGCGGTAAAATTGATAAAGCACTTTTATTCTTTGGGTCAGTACGGTTACAGCGATACCTCATTTATGTCTTTTTTTATGTTTTGGCGGTTTTATGCAATGAAAACTATTTTATATAAAAAATGATTATTTTTGCATCGCTTTATTCTGCGAGCTATAACTTTTTTATTTTTTCGCTGATGATGCTGTATGGTGGCTCGTTTTTTGCGGGACAAGATGACGTTTTCAGCGGTACCATGCATATATATATGCGTCTTTTTGATCACGCGTTATTGCACTTTTTGTTTGGCGATATGATAATAAAACATTATGTTTTGCTTCGTTTTTTATTTTTATTTTTTAAGGGGTTCAATAAAGGGGTTAACTAATGGGAAAGTTTTATAGGGCAGGTCGTCATGGATGCGGCGATACCTAATATGTGTACTTCTATTGTTATTTTCTTATTTTATTTCCAAAAAATGAATTTATTGGGGAATATTTTTTTTTTCTAATTTATTTAGCGATTTTTTAAAAATTATTTTTACACTTTTTTTTAACTTTATTAGGTTGTCCCGGGGGGACATCACTGTCCTGTGACAGATCGCTGATCTGTCACATCACAGATCACTGTGACAGATCAGCGATCTGTCACAGGCATAGACGCAGACTTCCTCATGCCTGCGCTTTGCAGGCACTGAGGAAGTCAGCTCCCTACAGGCCCCCGAAGGTCCCCGTCGCCATCTTGGATTCGGGGACCTGTAGGGAAAGAGACCCCCACAGCAGCGCTGCACATTGCCGCTGCTGTGGGGGGCTCAGGGAAGCACGGAGGGAGCCCCTCCCTGCCGATGCTTCCCTTTAACCCCCGGTACACCGCAATTGTGTTTGATCGCGGTGTGCAAGGGGTTAACGTGTTGGCGGCGGTCCGTGACCACCCCTGACACATTGTGCTGGGTGTCAGCTGTGATAATTAGCTGACACCCGGCCGCGATCAGCGGCGCTCACCACGTGGGCGCCGCTGATGGCTGTGACGTACTATCCCGTCCCTGGGAATTAAGTCCCAGGGCACATGGATGGGATAGTACGTCACATGGGATTAAGGAGTTAAAGGGATTGTCCAGGATTGTGCTGAGTCTGCAGTCATTCTATTTGACTGCAGACTTCTGAATTCTCACAGTGCTCACTGAACGCTGTTAAGATTTTCTCGTGCCGGTAATTTACAAACATGCGGTCACATGCTGAGTGATTAGACAACTAGACATGTGTGGCCTCACTCAATGAAAGTGAACGGAGCGAGGCCGGGCAAGGAAAGTCGGAATGTGGCCAGAAGTATATAAATCACATGCTTGTGCTGACATGACCATGTACTCTTGTCACTGGTATGGGAGAATCCTAAAAGTGTGTAATGCTGTCATGATCCCAGTGCGGGTTTTTGAGCTGCACGTCAGGGGTTAATGTCTGGAGCTCAGTGCAGGTTTTGACCTGCACACCTGGGGTTAATGATTGTGGCCTCTCTTTGGTTCTGGGAGAGCTTCTTAAACCCCTGGGAAGCTCCAATCCCTGTCAGTTATACTTTTGCCTTTGGCCGAGTGTGGTGACCTCTGTGTGCCTGTTTGTTTCTATAGCTTGTTTATATGGTTCTGACCCGGCTCTGTTCCCCGCTGTGAGTTTGCCTGTTGATTCTGTACTGCGCTACCCTCTCTGTGTATGACTCAAGGCCTGTGATCTGACTACTCTCTGCTCGCCCCTCTTGTACCTTGCAGCTATCTCTGTGTATGACTCATTGGCTACGTCCTGACTATCCTCCCTGTCTATGCCCCTTGGTAACTTTGTCTCCCAGTTATCCTGCTAGGAGTTCTCTTGCAGCTCCTAGCTCTCTGGAGTTTAGGCCACGCACCCAGCAGTCACGTGCTTCAGGTCCTGCTGTTCTGAAGTACGCACCTGCTCGGCTGCTGCCCGCTCCTCAGGTATCTTTGAGCACAGTTCACTTTACTCAGGGCACGCTCACTGGCTCAGTGAGCAAGTTCAGTGCGGTGTTCCTGACAAGTGCATTCGTTGTGAGAATTCAGAAGCCTGCAATGTCAGGATTCAGCTCGGCAGGTTCCCGTAGTCATCACATGGACACTTCACTCATATGCAACTTTCATACTTATGGTCCTGTGACAACGAGCTTCTCTTCCTGCTTCTCTCAGTTTTTCACTGAACATTAACAGCATTAGGAAGAGCAGCTCATCGGTACATGACTAAGTGTGCAAATCGGATGCCAGAAAGCCTAGATACACCTCTGGCCGAGAGGGAGGGGATTTCTTTTCTCTCTAAAGCCAAACTCAGACTAACATGTTTTACAGCACACAATCAGCACACTGACCAATGTTACTCAATAGGGCGGTCCAGATGGGACTTTTTCCAAATGGACAAAATGCCGTTGTGATGCGCTATTCTCTTCTGTATGTCAAATGAGACTCATCTATTCAAGTCTATAGCCCCGATTCATCAAAGCTTTTACATTCACATTTTAGCATAAAAAGCTTTGAAAAGTTGCAAAGTTTTTGTGCACAGAGGAGTTGCACAAAAGTTTTGCGCAACGCGGAGTTGCACAAAATCTTAGTGACTTTTCTTGGTTTCTCCCCAATTTTGTCTAGCTTTGCTAGAATGGGCAGAGCTAGGGCAGGACAGGGGCGTGGCGGAGCATGGTAACCCCTACTTAACAAATTTGTGACAAGCTGCGTTGACTGGAGTAAGATTCTGGCGAGGCGCGTACAGTTGTGCAGTCTACTTCAGGCCTGGCATGATTCATTAAGATGTAATAAGGGTGACCAGGGGGGTAGTTATGGCCAAGTTACTTAACGGCACAGTTGAAAAACAGAGTACACTGAGCAATCGGTCAGCAAGCACCCCCCCGGCCCCTTGTACGTAAATAGACGAGACCAACACAGCTTTTCCCACAGTTTACCTTGTTCTCTATCCAGCCACGGGAGTCCAGGCAAAATAGAGTCCAATAAGGCAACTGTTGTCCAACAGGGAAATAATAATAATAATCTTTATTTATATAGCGCCAACATATTCCGCAGCGCTTTACAGTTTAACAGTTTCAAAACACAAGTCATAAGTAACAACTTTAACAATATAATAATTAAAGTAAAATAAGACGACCCTGCTCGTGAGAGTTTATGTGGCGTCCCCAGGAGTAAGGTCGCCACTGTGGCTTTGCCTTCCTCCAGGGAGGGTAATGCCATGCTTGGAATCAATGGCGGGTCTCTCTCGCAGTCAATCTATGCATGCAACACAGTTCCACTCCAGGCCAGCAGGGGGGGACTCTGAACTGGAATTAAGGGGAGAAGTGCTCTCTGAGGGCCAAGAGGAAGGAGTGGTTAGTTAGTCTGCGGGGGGTGAAGTGTGCAGACGTGTGGAAGGAGCGCTGAGATAGAGCTGAGAGGAAGAGCTCATCTCCCGTAAGAGCGCATGAACTGGAGCCTGGTCTCCACGGCTGTATGGACACTGATGGTCCTACAGCAGACACCAGAGGAGTAGAAGGCTGTAAATGTAATACTTCCATCTAAGACTTGAGGGCACAACAGCAACACTGATAGTGAGCCTGGAACAGGCTACAGCTGTTTGTCGTACAAGTAGAGTTCTTGGGAACATCTGACAGGAGGAACTTCAGTGTAACTCAGTACTGGAGATCCCTCAAGTAAGCGCTAGGAAGGAGACTGCACAGTCCATCTGCTGAGAGAGAATTCCTGAGTTGCTTCCAGGCTAGCCTGCTCTGGTACCATCTGTAACCAGGACCCTGGACTGCATTTATCAAGTAAAGGTACAGAAATTGCACCCCGCTGTGTCTTGTCTGCTTCCTACCTTTCCGGCACCGCTACATCCCCGTGCCAACCACATCTACACTGCCCTGGGACTACAGCTTCACCTGTGGGAAGCTTTTACATCTTTGCTGCACCATACCATCAGTCCCAGCCAGTGGTGGGATTCAAATTTTTAACAACAGGTTCTGTGTTTGTGTGTAGGAAAGCCACACCCGTTTTTAAGCCACACCCATTTTTAAGCCACACCCATTTACACGCACCTTTTCCTCAAACATATACAAGTAGGGGCGCAGTCAAACAGTTAAAAAAAATAATAAATTCGGAATGAGATCAGAACAGTGTACAGGTCCCAAAAAGGCAGCACAGGTCCCCAATAGGCAGCACAGGTCCCTAATAGACAGCACAGGTCCCTATAGGCAGCCTAGGTCCCTATAGGCAGCCCAGGTCCCTAATAGGCAGCATTGTTCCCAAATAGGCAGCACAGGTCCCCAATAGGCAGGCACAGGTCCCCAATAGGCAGGCACAGGTCCCCAATAGGCAGCATTGTTCCCTATAGGCAGCACAGGTTCCCAAAAGGCAGCACAGGTCCCCAAAAGGCAGCACAGGTCCCCAATAGGCAGCACAGGTCCCCAATAGGCAGCATTGTTCCCTATAGGCAGCACACGTCCCCAAAAGGCAGCACAGGTCCCCAATAGGCAGCACAGGTCCCCAATAGGCAGCACACGTCCCCATTAGGCAGCACACGTCCCCATTAGGCAGCACACGTCCCCAAAATGCAGCACACATCCCCATTAGGCAGCACACGTCCCCATTAGGCAGCACACGTCCCCATTAGGCAGCACAGGTCCCCAGTATGCAGCACAGGTCCCCAATATGCAGCACAGGTCCCCATTAGGCAGCACACGTCCCCATTAGGCAGCACATGTCCCCAATATGCTGTACACGTCCCCATTAGGCAGCACACATCCCCATTAGGCAGCACACGTCCCCATTAGGCAGCACACGTCCCCAATATGCAGCACATGTCCCCATTAGGCAGCACATGTCCCCATTAGGCAGCACAGGTCCCCAGTATGCAGCACAGGTCCCCATTAGGCAGCACAGGTCCCCAGTATGCAGCACAGGTCCCCATTAGGCAGCACAGGTCCCCAATATGCAGCACACGTCCCCATTAGGCAGCACACGTCCCCAATATGCAGCACATGTCCCCATTAGGCAGCACATGTCCCCATTAGGCAGCACAGGTCCCCAGTATGCAGCACAGGTCCCCAATATGCAGCACACGTCCCCATTAGGCAGCACAGGTCCCCAATATGCAGCACAGGTCCCCATTAGGCAGCACACGTCCCCATTAGGCAGCACACATCCCCATTAGGCAGCACACGTCCCCAATATGCAGCACATGTCCCCATTAGGCAGCACACGTCCCCATTAGGCAGCACAGGTCCCCAGTATGCAGCACAGGTCCCCAATATGCAGCACACGTCCCCATTAGGCAGCACAGGTCCCCAATATGCAGCACAGGTCCCCATTAGGCAGCACATGTCCCCATTAGGCAGCACACATCCCCATTAGGCAGCACAGGTCCCCAATATGCAGCACACATCCCCATTAGGCAGCACACATCCCCATTAGGCAGCACAGGTCCCCAGTATGCAGCACAGGTCCCCAATATGCAGCACAGGTCCCCATTAGGTAGCACACGTCCCCATTAGGCAGCACAGGTCCCCAATATGCAGCACACGTCCCCATTAGGCAGCACACGTCCCCATTAGGCAGCACACGTCCCCATTAGGCAGCACAGGTCCCCAATATGCAGCACATGTCCCCATTAGGCAGCACAAGTCCCCATTAGGCAGCACACGTCCCCATTAGGCAGCACACGTCCCCAGTATGCAGCACAGGTCCCCATTAGGCAGCACAGGTCCCCAATATGCAGCACACGTCCCCATTAGGCAGCACACGTCCCCAATATGCAGCACACGTCCCCATTAGGCAGCACACATCCCCATTAGGCAGCACACGTCCCCAATATGCAGCACACGTCCCCATTAGGCAGCACATGTCCCCAATATGCAGCACATGTCCCCATTAGGCAGCACACATCCCCATTAGGCAGCACAGGTCCCCAGTATGCAGCACACATCCCCATTAGGCAGCACATGTCCCCATTAGGCAGCACACGTCCCCAATATGCAGCACATGTCCCCATTAGGCAGGACAGGTCCCCAATACGCAGCACATGTCCCCATTAGGCAGGACAGGTCCCCAATATGCAGCCAGCACATGTCCCCATTAGGCAGCAGCACGTACTGACCTGACACAGCAGCACCGGTGTGACCAGTCCAGGATGATGAAGATGGCAGGCCGGGCCCGGGGTGAATAGGAAGGCAGGCCGCAGACCACGCGCAGCTCACACTGGGTAGCGGCGCGCGGTTCGTCCTGGTTAGTATCAGTGCGCGGGGGACGCTGGGGTCCGGCGGGGTGTGCTCTGTCCCTGCGGCTGGCCGGCTGCACGTATCAGTGCGCGGTATCCGGCGCGGCAGGTGGGACTAGGAAGCAGAGCAAGAGTCCTCCTCTGCTCCTGCTCCTTGCCAGCTGCTGCAGGAACATCAAAGTACCGGATCGCGGCTGTGAATCTCCCCGGTTCAGGGAACCGGCTGCTTTTTTAACAACCGGTTCCACCGAACCGGGGAGAACCCGCTGAATCCCACCCCTGGTCCCAGCGGATCTGTATGCAGCGTCGGCTTAACACCTCCCTTGCTGAGCACCACAGGTGACGTCACGAACTATTCATCTAACTACATTCCGCCAGTCACATTTTCCTATTGCTTGGGCGCCCAGGGCCACGGTCCGGGTCACTGCTGCTAAAACATGTAAATCAACAGCCGCGGAGACACCATCACATGTTTCTCAACGCAAGCAATGAGTAGCCAGGTCTTTCTCCGGGAAGGAACGACCACGGGAAGGGCAGTCTCCAATGAAGGAAACCACCTATGCCAAAACATGGTATCCATCCACAGACACCTGTTTTGGGGTATTGCCCCTCATCAGTGTGGAGTAGGAAACTGGCTAGTAGGAGCAATGCCTAGTGAAAGACTGCGAAAATGAGGATGAGTGACCTCATGGAGATCAACATCCGACACTGCGGAGACACCATCACATGTTTCTCAACGCAGTGATTCTAGAGCAATGCCCCCATCCCTTATGGGAAATATGCAAAAACATGTAAATCAATAGCCGCGGAGACACCATCACATGTTTCTCAACGCAAGCAATGACTAGCCAGGTCTTTCATCGGGAAGGAACAACCACGGGAAGGGCAGTCTCCAATGAAAGAAACCACCTATGCCAAAACATGGTATCCATCCACAGACAGCTGTTTATTTACATGTTTTTGCATATTTCCCATAAGGGATGGGGGCATTGCTCTAGAATCACTGCGTTGAGAAACATGTGATGGTGTCTCCGCAGTGTCGGATGTTGATCTCCATGAGGTCACTCATCCTCATTTTTGCAGTCTTTCACTAGGCATTGCTCCTACTAGCCAGTTTCCTACTCCACGCTGATGAGGGGCAATACCCCGAAACAGCTGTCTGTGGATGGATACCATGTTTTGGCATAGGTGGTTTCCTTCATTGGAGACTGCCCTTCCCGTGGTTGTTCCTTCCCGGTGAAAGACCTGGCTAGTCATTGCTTGCGTTGAGAAACATGTGATGGTGTCTCTGCGGCTGTTGATTTACATGTTTTTGCATATTTCCCATAAGGGATGGGGGCATTGCTCTAGAATCACTGCGTTGAGAAACATGTGATGGTGTCTCCGCAGTGTCGGATGTTGATCTCCATGAGGTCACTCATCCTCATTTTCGCAGTCTTTCACTAGGCATTGCTCCTACTAGCCAGTTTCCTACTCCACACTGATGAGGGGCAGTACCCTGAAACAGGTGTCTGTGGATGGATACCATGTTTTGGCATAGGTGGTTTCCTTCATTGGAGACTGCCCTTCCCGTGGTTGTTCCTTCCCGGTGAAAGACCTGGCTAGTCATTGCTTGCGTTGAGAAACATGTGATGGTGTCTCCGTGGCTGTTGATTTACATGTTTTTGCATATTTCCCATAAGGGATGGGGGCATTGCTCTAGAATCACTGCGTTGAGAAACATGTGATGGTGTCTCCGCAATGTCGGATGTTGATCTCCATGAGGTCACTCATCCTCATTTTCGCAGTCTTTCACTAGGCATTGCTCCTACTAGCCAGTTTCCTACTCCACACTGATGAGGGGCAATACCCCGAAACAGCTGTCTGTGGATGGATACCATGTTTTGGCAAAGGTGGTTTCCTTCATTGGAGACTGCCCTTCCCGTGGTTGTTCCTTCCCGGTGAAAGACCTGGCTAGTCATTGCTTGCATTGAGAAACATGTGATAGTGTCTCCGCGGCTGTTGATTTACATGTTTTTGCATATTTCCCATAAGGGATGGGGGCATTGCTCTAGAATCACTGCGTTGAGAAACATGTGATGGTGTCTCCGCAGTGTCGGATGTTGATCTCCATGAGGTCACTCATCCTCATTTTCGCAGTCTTTCACTAGGCATTGCTCCTATTAGCCAGTTTCCTACTCCACACTGATGAGGGGCAATACCCCGAAACAGCTGTCTGTGGATGGATACCATGTTTTGGCATAGGTGGTTTCCTTCATTGGAGATTGCCCTTCCCGTGGTTGTTCCTTCCCGGTGAAAGACCTGGCTAGTCATTGCTTGCGTTGAGAAACATGTGATGGTGTCTCCGCGGCTGTTGATTTACATGTTTTTGCATATTTCCCATAAGGGATGGGGGCATTGCTCTAGAATCACTGCGTTGAGAAACATGTGATGGTGTCTCCGCAATGTCGGATGTTGATCTCCATGAGGTCACTCATCCTCATTTTTGCAGTCTTTCACTAGGCATTGCTCCTACTAGCCAGTTTCCTACTCCACACTGATGAGGGGCAATACCCCGAAACAGCTGTCTGTGGATGGATACCATGTTTTGGCATACGTGGTTTCCTTCATTGGAGACTGCCCTTCCCGTGGTTGTTCCTTCCCGGTGAAAGACCTGGCTAGTCATTGCTTGCGTTGAGAAACATGTGATGGTGTCTCCGCGGCTGTTGATTTACATGTTTTTGCCAATGTCCCATAAGGTATGGGGCATTGCTCTAGAATCACTGCGTTGAGAAACATGTGATGGTGTCTCCGCAGTGTCGGATGTTGATCTCCATGAGGTCACTCATCCTCATTTTCGCAGTCTTTCACTAGGCATTGCTCCTACTAGCCAGTTTCCTACTCCACACTGATGAGGGGCAATACTCCGAAACAGCTGTCTGTGGATGGATACCATGTTTTGGCATAGGTGGTTTCCTTCATTGGAGACTGCCCTTCCTGTGGTTGTTCCTTCCCGGTGAAAGACCTGGCTAGTCATTGCTTGCGTTGAGAAACATGTGATGGTGTCTCCGTGGCTGTTGATTTACATGTTTTTGCATATTTCCCATAAGGGATGGGGGCATTGCTCTAGAATCACTGCGTTGAGAAACATGTGATGGTGTCTCCGCAGTGTCGGACGTTGATCTCTATCGGGTCACTGCTGCTGTGACACATCCCACTGATACCGGCCCGGTACAGAGTATCCCACAGCCCTGGGAGGTCGACCCAACTTGGCGTCACGAACAGGATAACGGAGCCCGGTACCCCCGGGTCCTGTGTGCCATAGACTGTGTTTGTGTAAAAGACTGTGTTGGCGCCATTGCTGCCATTGCCACGCTGCTTGGCGTGTGCGGGAAACAAAAGAGGCGGGCCTTCGAGGGCAGAGCCCCTCCGAGGGGATGAGACAGTGAAGTCCCGCGCGGGAAGAGGAAAAAGCGCGCGAGAAGTGGGAGGAGCTGAGGCCTACAGCCCGGAGCATCGGGCCTGCGAAGCGGCCGCTGGTAAGCTCACACAACCCCCGGCCCTGGCTAACATTAACTGGGGGGGAGAGGATGTCTGCACCCCACAGCAATGCAGCGGACGGCGCCGCCGCTCACCCCTCAGTGCCGCAAGGAATAGCGCCCACCGCAGCGGTCCCCATAATGCCGCTGTCTATGCCCTACCTTACGGGAGCAGCCTGGCTACCGCAGTACTCGGGTGAGTCGCATACCCTGAGTGAATTCAAAGAGAGACTGTGCAGTTTGTGTAAAGTATACCCTCTGTCTGAAAGCCAGAAAGTGAATATCCTGATTGGACAGCTAACGGGTGCAGCACAGAGAGAAGTGAAAGCCAGGCAGGACACTGATAAAGAGACTGTTGCAAAGATCCTGGCCAAGCTGAGAAGCACCTTTCACACCCGCACTGCAGCTGAAATCAAGATGAGGTTCTTTGGCTGTAAACAGAAGGCGCAGGACAGTATAGGGGACTATGCTCTCAACCTGCAGGAGGCGCTGCGAGCAGTTAAGCAAGTTGATCCTAACAGTGTGAAGGAGGAAGATAAACTGTTAAAGGAGCAGGTCATTGAAGGACTTCTATCCAGTACACACAGAGGACAGTTGCGCATCATAACCCTGCAAGACCCTGATCTGGACTTTGCTGATTTTAAGGACAGGGCTATACGGGTACTGCTGGAACCCACTGACAGCCGTCCAGCGCCCCTGAGGCGCCTAGCGATCACCTACCACCAGGAAGCAACGTCTTTTCCTTCCATCCCTGTGGAGGCTGATGCACAGACTCTGGATAAAGATCCAACTGAAGAGCTGCGTCTTCAGGTCCAGGAGTTGACCAAAGGAATGGCTGCACTTACTAAAACTGTGCAGTCTCTGCAAGTGTCCTCCAAGGAAAAGATCCAGCTGGCTTCCGCCACTCTGAGGGAGGATCAACGATCGCTATGACCAGGACGGACGTCCCATCTGTTGTCGCTGTTATAAGGCAGGTCATCTTGCAAGATTCTGTCCTTTAAACGAGCAACCCCTGGGGCAGAGGGCCAACCCCCAGGAATAGGATCCCCAGGCCCAAAGAACTGGAGAGCCAAGTATGTTGGAGGGAGACCAATCCTTCCAGTGGTGATTGAAGGTATCCCCATGAACGCTCTGCTGGACACTGGCTCTCAGATGACCACTATGCCGTACATTCTTTACAAGAGGCATTGGGCTGATTCTGAACTTACCCGTGGCCCAATTGATGAACTGACAGTAGTTGCCAGTAATGGTCAGTCTTTGTCGCAGATTGGATGTAAAGAGATTACTGTTAAAGTGGGTCGGGTAGAGCTAAAATATCAAGGTCTGATAGTTGTGGATATTGATCGACGTGAATGTAATCCCATGATGACTCTTGGTACAAATGTAATTGAAAACTGTCTTTCCGAGGTTATTGTCTTGTTGCAACAGGTGGCTGAGACTGCTGGTTTCAGTGAACAACGAGTCCTGCAGAAGGAGATCAGAGCCCTGATGGAAAGACAACAGGTAGAACTCTCTGGCGGAGAAATTGGCAGTGTCAGAGTGAGTGATCCCTTCCCCATAGCAATACCACCCAGGTGTGAAATGTTGATTTGGTGTCAGGCAGCTATAGGTCTCAGAGGGAGAGATTACCAGGCATTGGTAGAACCAGTATACTCCGATAGCAGGCCCACTGTCCTGACAGCCAGAGGGGTGGTTGATGTACGAAAAGGGAGAGTGCCTGTATGCCTCTTGAATTGTGGGGAGGAGGAGGCCACAATACCTCGGTACGCCACAGTTGCTAAGCTGCTCACTGTTAATAACAACTCATTGCAGGCAGCAGAGCCCTTGGTCTCATCCGACCAGGTGGAGGACAATGGCTCTGTGAAGCAGCCAGAGGAGAGTTGTCAGCAACTGCAGGTGGGAACTGACTCTACACCCTCATACCAGAAAAATGGGGTTTACAGAGTGACACAAGAATATGAGCGGGTATTCAGCAAACACTCACTAGATTTTGGGCAGGCAAAAGGGGTTCAACATCATATCCCCACTGGAGATCATCCACCCATTAAAGAAAGGTACTGGCCTATACCCCCAACACAATACCAATGTGCTAAGAGTATGTTGAGAGAGATGAAGGAAGCTGGGGTTATCAGAGACAGTTGTAGCCCATGGGCAGCTCCCATAGTTTTTGTAAAGAAAAAAGATGGTACCATGAGAATTTGTGTCGATTACAGGAAAATTAACAGCATTACACATAAAGACGCCTACCCATTACCTAAAATTGAAGAATAATTAGCTGCACTTAAAACTGCTAACTACTTTTCCACCTTAGATCTCACTAGTGGGTATGGGCAGGTTCCCGTGGCAGAGGCAGACAAGGAGAAAACAGCATTTACCACTCCAATGGGTCTCTGTGAGTTCAACTATATGCCATTCGGGCTCTGCACCGCTCCAGGAACATTTCAACGGCTGATGGAGTGCTGCCTGGGACACATGAACTTTGAGACGGTCCTGTTGTACCTGGATGATGTCATGGTTTTCTCCAAAACCTATGAAGATCATCTGGAACATCTGGCTGAAGTGTTTGAAGCTTTGTCCAATTTTGGCCTGAAGGTGAAGCCTTCCAAATGCCAGCTCCTGAAGCCCAAGGTACAGTACCTCGGTCATGTGGTCAGTGCAGAAGGTGTGGCACCAGATCCTGACAAGGTCACAGTCATCCGGGACTAGCCGAAGCCCAGCAACCTTCATGAAGTACGCCAATTCCTTGGACTGGTAGGCTACTACCGAAGATTCATCAAAGGCTTTACTGAAATAGCCACCCCTATGCAAAATCTTCTGGTGGGGCAGTCCAAGAAGACCAAACAGAAAAATTCCACCTTTGAATGGACTGAAGAGTTGGAGAGATCCTTCACTTGGCTGAAGATGGCTCTCACAGGTGACGAAGTTCTGGCCTACCCAGATTATGACAAACTCTTTGTGCTGTACACTGATGCCAGCAATGTGGGACTAGGAGCAGTACTGTCGCAGGTACAGAATGGAAAAGAAAGAGTAATCTCCTACGCCAGCAGGAAGCTGCGTCCCACTGAAAGGAATCCTGACAACTACAGTTCTTTCAAGTTGGAGTTCCTTGCCATAGTCTGGGCTGTCACCGGAAGGTTCAAACATTACCTAGCCTCAGCCAAGTTTACTATCTTCACGGACAACAATCCGTTGACCCACTTGGAAACTGCAAAACTAGGTGCACTGGAGCAGCGATGGATGGCTCGGCTATCTAACTATGAATTCACCATCAAGTACCGAGCAGGGCACAAGAATGCCAATGCTGACGCGCTGTCCAGGATGCCTAATTTGCCAGATGCAGGAGAAGACCCTGAGGCTCTTGAAGAAATAGAGCTACCTCCCTTCCACAGGCCAATTGCGGCCCAACGTGCCCAAGGAGTGAGAAACCGATGGTCTGGCTTGAAGGAAGTCACCCTGAATCCATTGCCCCATCATGACTGGGCTGAAACGCAAGATAGTGACCCTGCAGTCCGCCTGGTGAAGGAGCTACTGTCACAAGCTGACTAAGGCTAAGTGCACACGTTGCAGAAAATTTCTGCACAAAAACCTGAATCCCTTCCCAGAAACCGCACCTATTTTTTCCGCTGCGGTTTTTGCGCGTTTTTTGCGCGGTTTTGATGCATTTTTGATGCGTTTTTTACCGCAGCAGTTTCTAAACGCATGGGAGAAGCCAAAACCGCGGAAAAATCCGCAAAATTAATGAGCATGTTTTTTTTTTTACCGCGATGCGTTTTTTTCGCGGTAAAAAACGCATCAATGTGCACAAAAAGTGCAAAATGCATAGAAATGACTGTGCAGCTTATTTTTAGCGGTTTTATAGTGGTTTTATAGTGAAAACCGCGGTAAAAACCGCTAAAAAAACGCTGTGTGTGAACACAGCCTCACGCCCAGAGTCAGATGCTCCTGAGGAAACCCAGCAGTTGTGGAAGGAGAGAGGCCGGCTGTTCATCTATGAAGGAAAGCTGTGTCGGAGGAGTATCAATGCCCGTACTCATGAGCTGGTCTGGCAGGTGGTAGTCCCGAAGAGAGAGGCATCAATGGTCTTGGAAGCATACCACAATGGAGCTGGACAATTCGGATGGAAGAAGTTGGAAGCTTTGCTCCAAGAGAGGTTCTACTGGGCTGGTATGAGGAAAGCCATTGAAAAGTGGTGCCGAGAATGTGGACAATGTAACCTGCACAGAAAGGATCGAAACAGCCAGAGAGCTCCTGTGCAGCCAATTGTAACCAAATAGCCACTCGAGTTGGTCGCCCTGGACCATGTGAAGCTGGTTCCAAGCCGTTCAGGATACATCTATGCTCTTACCATCGTGGACCACTACTCAAGATTCCTGGTAGTTGTGCCTGTCAAAGATCAAACAGCCAGGACAGCAGCCAGAGCATTCCAACAGCACTTCTGTAGACCACATGGATATCCTGAAAGAGTGCTTACAAATCAAGGTCCAGCTTTCGAGGCAGAAGTGTTCCAGGAATTCTGTAGCTTGTATGGTTGTAAGAAAATCCAGACAACACCGTACCACCCACAGACCAATGGCATGTGTGAGAAGATGAACCAGGTAGTGATTGACGTACTGAAGACTTTGCCCTTGGAGGAGAGAAATCTTTGGCCAGAGAAGTTGCCAGATCTGGTGGACCTCTACAACCATATTCCAGTGAATTCCACCAACTGTACCCCAGTCTACTTAATGAGAGCAAGACCTGGTAAACTGCCTATTGATTTGGACATGGGAGTCCTTACGCCTGAAGTAACGTCACCAGATGCTGACTGGGATACAGAAAGACAACAACAGTACAGAAGAGTTCAAGAATGCGTGGAAAGGAGTCTAGCTCAGGCAAGACAAAAGCAGGAGAAGCTTTACAATCAAAATGTACCTGCCGTTCATTTGTCGCCGGGAGAGCAAGTCTTAAAAAGGAAAAGAAGATTGCACAAATTGGATGATCGATGGGAAGCTGAACCTTATACCATTCTGCCCTCAAACTTTGATAATACCAAGGTATGCCTTATTAGCAAAGATGGAGGAGAAACCTCAGCAGCAATATCAAGAGATAACCTGAAACTATGTCCTGACCTGTTGAAGGAAAGAGTGGAAGAACCAGATAACTCAGAAGAACCAGAAAATCAGGCAGCAGATGCTACACCAGCAGTGGAGATGTGGCGCCCCTGAGGCTCAGTCGCCACAGGGGTACTGCACCTTCTCCTAAGGTGTAGTGCCCCACCAACTAGGTAAGTTGGGAACTCCTTTCCACACTCCAACACCTGCATCCCACACACAGGCTTCAGACTGGGGGTAGCAGAGCACCCTTCGTGGAACCCTGCTTCGTAACAGGAGATGTGCTGGGAGGTGGGTGGAGTTAGTATAAAAGAGAGGGAAAGTTGAGGATAGTAGGTCAGTCTGGGGTGAGTCCCAGAGAAGAAGGTCAGTCTGACAGGAGGTCAGGCGAGAAAGAGTTCAGTTCTAAAGTTAGTTTTGAGTTCAGTTTGAGTTCAGTTTAGAAAGAGAGTGCTGCAGCTGCCTCAGTGATCTGAGTCAGCTGGCACGGGAAAGAGAAGAGAAAGAGAAAGACGTAGACCTGCAACCTAAGCTTCCATAAGAGAGAGAAGGAACAGCGTAGAACGAAGGAGTCGGAGAACAGAGAGGAGTTGTGGGTTGAGAGAGTACCCTGCCTATAGGTTCTCAGCGCAAGGCCGGGGCCCATTCCCCGAGGTTGTATGGACACTTATGGTTCTGCAGCAGACACTGGTGGAGTAGTTGTCTGTAAATGCACTACTCCCATCCAAGACTTGGGACACAACAGCAACCGATTAACGAGCCAGGACTCTGAGAGGAGTCCCCGATAGAGGCTACAGCTGTCTGTCATACAAGTGAGGTTCTAGGAACATCTGACAGGAGGAATTCCAGAGAACTACGGTACTGGAGTTCTTCACATTAAAAGGCGCAACAGAGGAGTCGCTCAGGAAAGACACATGTTGGCGGAGTGTTGGAGAGGAGAACCCTGACTTGCCCGGGAGGTTGATTGAGTCTCTACCCCAGAGGACACGGCACGGAGGCAGGCACCAGTGGGTACCACGAACTGTGAGTAAAGCTTTGAAACTGCAAGCCCTGGTGTCCTCCATTCATTCGCCACTAACACCTTCAGCACCACTACATCTGGGTACCAGCATCTATACCATTCTGCGCCTCTCCTCATCTATTGCACCTACACTGCCCTGGGACTACAGCTCCACCTGTGGGGAGCTATACCATCTTTGCTGCACCACACCATCAGTCCCAGCGGATCTGTATGCAGCGTTGGCTTACCATCTCCCTTGCCAAACACCACGGGTGGCGTCACAAACTATTCATATAAACTATACTATTAACATCACCACCATTGATATTGGGCTCCCAGGGCCACGGACCAGGTCACCGCTGCTGTGACACATCCCCCTGACACCGGCCCGGTACCGAGTACCCCGCTGCCCTGGGTGTGAGGGGCGACCCAATTTTGGTGTCACGAACAGGACGACGAGACCCGATGCCATCGGATTCTGTGTGCCTGACATTTGTGAGACTTTGTGCTTTTGAAAATGTGCAGAAGACCAAATTTAATAGACTGTAAAATGGACATTAGAAATGGCCACTGGCGAGAAAGAAGAAGGGCATGAAGAGATGGGAGGTCCTAAGAAAAGACCGCGAAGAGTATTGGGCCTTCCCTGCCTGAATTACTATGTGACCGATACATGGCCCACCCCCCGAGGGGTACGCATCCTGGCTTGGTATGGAGGCGCTGGAAGAAGACGCCGCCCCCGGAAGGAGGGGCAGAAGAAGCCAGTGGTGGGAAAGGGGCCAAGGCAGGAAGCAGAACGCCAGAACGCCATTTTGGAAAGTGAGGGAAGGAGGCCTGCGGAGCGCGGGGAAACGAATCTCCCTGGCGCCATGGCTGACGACTCCAACCCGAACTCCAGAATGAACCGCCAGCAACTAGAATCTGAAATAGCTGAATTGACAGCCAGTCTGCAGCTGAGGAAGGAAGCCTTGGAGAAGCTGAGACGGCAGCGTGCCCCGGTGGGGCCTACACCAGCGGTACCCCCTCCATCGGTACCTACTGCTACCACACCGGACTGTCCCCGGGCAGCGCTGATCTACACTTCTACCCTGACTGTGCTGCTGGGTGCCGCCTGCCCTAAGGAGTTACCGGAGGACCCGGGAGTGGAAGCGGAGCTCCCGTCCGGACCTGATGCGGTTGCGCAGGTCCCCGCAGAGACCCCTGCGGATCCGGAGCCACCATCCGCTCCATCACCACCTGCACCGGAGCAGAGGCCGCACCGCCAGGAGGCCCCAGGTATGTCGGATGTTCCTCCACCTGGGAAGGCCCTGGGATGTTCTGCAGTCGCAGCGGCTGGCCAGGTCGTCTTGGATCTGGTCTGGGACCGGGATGCTAGTGCCGTGGGTGAGAGCTGGTCCCGGGAAGAGCGGAAGGAGGAAGAGAGTTCGACAGCTGTTAGTGGAATATCGGGAGAGGGAGCAGAGAAAGAAAACTGTGCTGGGCCCGGATCTGGCCCGGAAGGAGAGGGCCCGTGCTGGGCATCATGGTCCCCGGGATGCAGCTAGTTTGGAGCAGGTGCTGAACGTAAACCGAGAGAAGGGGTTCGGATTTATTGCGGACCCCAAAAGAATCAGCGACCTGTTCTTTAACCGGCGTGATGTGGAGCCCCATCTGAGGAGGGGGCATCCTGATAGAGACCTGCAGCCTGGGGAGTATGTGACCTTCACCCGGCATGAGGGATTACGGGGGTGGTACGCCCTGAATATCCGCCATACTCCGGAGAAGTTTATCGAAAGGTACAAGCCGAAGAGACCTGTTGCTGCCCCTCCATCCACTGGTACCACTCAGACTGCTCAGGTACCTGCTTCCAAGAACCAGGCTGCTCTTGCATCACCTCCAATTCGGCAGCCCAAACCAAGATCCCTGGCTTGACACCGTGGGAAGAGAAGTACCTACAGATTGCCAATGACTACCATGAATCTGGTAGCTGCCAATAAATTTCAAATCTCGTTACCTAGGAGGGTTTTGTTTGCACCAGTTGTGCCCTGTTTTGCTATCATGTTTTTCCGGTAGCACTGTTGTTGCCCTGCTTTTTGATAGCAGCGTTTTTCTACATTTGGAACTGAGGAGATCATGAACGCTGTATGATCCAAAACTTTTATTGTAAATAGTTTGCACCTCTTTAGGTGCCCTTTCTTGGTTTCACATTTTGAGACTCTTTGCGAAGATAATGTTTTTGCATGGACACTTTTCGAAGATGATGTCTACCTCAAAGGACACTGCAAGAGATCCCGGCTAGGAGCGGTGTCCAGCACCTTACAAGAATAACTGTTGAATGTTTTACTGTGAAGTATTTGATAATGTGTTTTATAAGAGTATTAGTAACTGAGAAATGGCTTTTATAGAAGAATTAGGAATGTCTGATATAGAGATGAGTGATATGAATAAGGAATTGAAAGTAGACAGGTGATGGACCAGGTACTTGCGGTCAGCGTTTTGCGTCTAGAAGAGACAGTGAAAGTAGAAAAATAAATGTGTACTAGAGAGAGAGAAAAATGAGAGAAAATGTGTTACAGAGAATAGCACTTTGAATTGAGAATTGTACTTAGAATCAAAAATTTTAGATAGGATTTAAGATAGAATTGTTTGTAATGTTCAAGATGAGTACCTCCTATACTAGGAAGATTAGTATAAGAAATGTTTATGCATTGCAAAATTTTTGTATGTTTCTTTGCTGTCTACTTTGTTATCTTGCAGCCCGCGGACATGCTGTGTTTAATGGGGGGTATGTGGCGCCCCTGAGGCTCAGTCGCCACAGAGGTACTGCACCTTCTCCTAAGTTGTAGTGCCCCACCAACTAGGTAAGTTGGGAACTCCTTTCCACACTCCAACACCTGCATCCCACACACAGTATAGTTCAGTAGGTCCGCCTAGCAGCTTCAGGCTGGGGGTAGCAGAGCACCCTTCGTGGAACCCTGCTTCGTAACACGAGATGTGCTGGGAGGTGGGTGGAGTTAGTACAAAAGAGAGGGAAAGTTGAGGATAGTAGGTCAGTCTGGGGTGAGTCCCAGAGAAGAAGGTCAGTCTGACAGGAGGTCAGGCGAGAAGGAGTTCAGTTCTGAAGTTAGTTTTGAGTTCAGTTTGAGTTCAGTTTAGAAAGGGAGTGCTGCAGCTGCCTCAGTGATCTGAGCCAGCTGGCACAGGAAAGAGAAGAGAAAGAGAAAGACGTAGACCTGCAACCTAAGCTTCCATAAGAGAGAGAAGGAACAGCGCGGAACGAAGGAGTTGGAGAACAGAGAGGAGTTGTGGGTTGAGAGAGCACTCTGCCTATAGGTTCTCAGCGCAAGGCCGGGGCCCGGTCCCCGAGGTTGTATGGACACTTATGGTTCTGCAGTAGACACCGGTGGAGTAGTTGGCTGTAAATGCACTACTCCCATCCAAGACTTGGGACACAACAGCAACCGATTCGCGAGCCAGGACTCTGAGAGGAGTCCCCCGATAGAGGCTACAGCTGTCTGTCATACAAGTGAGGTTCTAGGAACATCTAACAGGAGGAATTCCAGAGAACTACGGTACTGGAGTTCTTCACATTAAAAGGCGCAATAGAGGAGTCGTTCAGGAAAAGCACATGTTGGCGGAGTGTTGAAGAGGAGAACTGTTATGAATGGGAAACCGAGGAGGAAAAAAAGACAACAAGCTAAGTCTCAGAAAATCCCTGATCTTACCCGCACAACTAGCAGCAGTCGTGGAGCGTTCCTACGTTGGTCCCAGACGCCTCGTCACAACCGGAGAACTACATAAGCCTGAAGCAGGAAAAGAGAAAAACTAACTGCCCCAGAGCAGACCCCAAAGGAAAGACAGCCCCCCACATGTATTGACGGTGAAACAAGATGAAAATACAAACAAAGGCAGGAAAATAGGCTGAGCAAACGATGGGGCCCGGCTAACTAAAAAGGGCAGAAAAGGAAAGACACTGTCTGCAATCTGCCAAAAAAACCTACAAAAATATTGTCCAACACTTCTGATAGCAAAATTAACCCTGAAGTCACTAGACTTCTAAACCTATATCAGCACTCTGAAATATTCTGAGACAGAGCAAAAAAGAGGCCAATCTAATAAGGGACAAAAAGCAGATTGCCAAATACTGATTAATAGGAGTGGAATTTCAGCATAGCCCCAGCAGGGGCAGGCTGATTACACAAAAAAAAGAATAGACCAACAAGCGCAAGTGTGAACATTAGCAAAAAACAAACTTAACTTGAGAAGACTGGAAGAGAGCTGAAGTCCAGGACCTGAGAAGCAGACTGAATCACCATCACCCGGATAGGGCGTCGGCTGTCTTATATCCACTCTGATACTCCAGAGATCCAATCGTTATCTTCCTCATCAGGTGGCAGATCACTACCACTTAAACCAACCGCACTAACTCCTGTCACCACCAGAGGGAGAACGGAAGGGGAACTCTCAACTGGTGGAGCAGAAAATGAGTTCATGACAGTACCCCCCTTGAGGAGGGGTCACCGAACCCTCATCCATGCCACCAGGCCGATCAAGATGGGCCCGGTGATAAGCGCGAACCAATTTATTGGCATGAATATCAGAGGCAGAGACCCAAGAATTATCCTCCTGGCCATAACCCTTCCATTTGACCAAATACTGGAGTCTCCGTCTAACCAAACGAGAATCGAATATTTTCTCTACCTCATATTCCACATTGCCTTTAACCAGTACAGGATCAGGAGGTGCCGCCACAGGAACTACTGGCTCAACAAACCTCTTCAACAGTGACTTGTGAAATACGTTATAGATTTTGAACGTAACTGGAAGAGCCAATCGAAAAGAAACAGGATTAAGAATCTCCAAAATCTTATAAGGTCCAATAAATCTTGTCTTAAATTTTGGAGATGCAACCTTCATAGGAATATTCTTAGACGACAGCCAAACCATATCACCCACTTTAAACCAGGGACCAATGGTCCTACGCCGGTTGGAAAAACACTGGGCCTTTTCCTGAGAGAGTGACAACTTATCCACCACTTGGTCCCATATCTGCTGCATTCTCACAACCACAGTGTCCACACCTGGGCAGGATGAAGATTCCACTTGCCCTGAAGAGAATCGAGGATGGAACCCAAAATTACAGAAAAAGGGTGACATCAGAGTGGCAGAACTAGCTCTATTGTTCAGCGCAAATTCGGCCAAGGGCAAAAATGAGACCCAATCATCTTGATCAGCAGATATAAAACATCTTAAATAAGACTCCAGGGTCTGGTTTGTTCTCTCAGTCTGCCCATTGGTCTGGGGATGAAGCGCGGAGGAGAAGGATAACTGAATTCCCAGATTGGAACAAAAGGCTTTCCAGAATCTGGAAACAAACTGGACCCCTCTATCGGACACAATGTTCTCAGGAATCCCGTATAACCGAACCACCTGTTGTAAAAACAAGGGCACCAACTCAGCGGAAGATGGCAACTTTGGGAGTGGTACAAGATGGACCATCTTTGAAAATCTATCACAAATCATCCAGATAACAGTCATTCTCTGAGAGACAGGAAGATCAGAAATAAAATCCATTGAGATATGGGTCCATGGCCTCTTGGGCACCGGCAGGGGCATCAGCAACCCACTAGAATGAGAACAGGGTTTAGACCGAGAACAAGTCCCACAGGACTGTACAAAATTCCTGACATCACGAGATAAGGCAGGCCACCAAAACGACCGACTCACCAAATCTCTGGTACCAAAAATACCCGGATGACCAGCCAATGCGGAGCAATGGACTTCAGACATCACTCTCTTTCTCCACTGGTCAGGAACATACAATCTTCCCATAGGGCAACGCTCAGGTTTATCCTCCTGAAATTCCTCCAGGGCGCGTCTCAAATCGGGCGAAATGGCAGAAAGAACTCCCCCCTCACCTAGGATAGTAGTAGGCTCGGTCACATTAAGAGAATCAGCAAAGAAACTCCTAGAAAGGGCGTCTGCCTTAACATTCTTAGTGCCTGGAAGAAAAGAGACCACAAAATTAAAACGTGTGAAAAACAAGGCCCATCTAGCCTGTCTAGGATTCAAGCGTTTGGCCGACTCCAGATAAATCAGATTCTTGTGATCGGTGAGGACCACAAATTGATGTCTAGTTCCCTCCAACCAATGTCTCCACTCCTCAAATGCCCATTTCATGGCCAACAATTCCCGATTCCCCACGTTGCGTTCAGATGAGGAAAACTTTCGAGAAAAGAAGGCACAGGGATTCATCTTAGAAGTCACAGGGTCTTTTTGGGACAACACAGCTCCTACACCAATCTCAGAAGCGTCCACCTCCACTTGAAATGGAAGTGAGACATCAGGTTGCCGTAAAACTGGAGCTGAAGTAAATCTCCGCTTAAGCTCCTGAAATGCTGAGACAGCCTCAGGAGACCAATTCAGCACATCAGCTTCCTTCTTGGTCAGATCAGTCAGTGGTTTGACAATACTAGAAAAGTTACCTATAAATTTACGATAGAAATTAGAAAAACCCAAAAACTTCAGGAGAGCCTTCAAAGAAGTAGGCTGAACCCAATCATAAATGGCCTGTACCTTGGCCAGGTCCATTTCAATAGTCGATGGAGACAAGATAAATCCCAAAAATGAAATCCTCTGTACACCAAAGAGGCACTTCGATCCCTTAACAAACAGGGAATTCTCCCTCAAAATCCGGAACACAGTCCGGACATGTTCCACATGGGAATCCCAATCACTAGAAAAGATCAAGATATCATGCAGATAGATGATCAAAAACTTATCCACAAAGTCTCGGAAAATATCATTCATAAAGGATAGGAAGACAGAAGGGGCATTAGAGAGCCCAAAAGGCATCACCAGGTACTCAAAATGCCCCTCCTGAGTATTAAACGCCGTCTTCCATTCATCCCCGTGCTTGATGCGAATAAGATTATACGCCCCCATGAGGTCAAGCTTAGTAAACCAGCAGGCATTCTTAACTCTGGAGAATAAATCAGATATCAGAGGTAACGGGTACTGATATTTTACCGTCATCTTGTTAAGGGAACGATAATCAATACACGGTCTTAATGAACCATCTTTCTTGGCCACAAAAGAAAAAACAGCGCCTAACGGTGACGAGGATGGTCTATTATGACCCTTCTCCAACGACTCCTTAATATAGGATCGCATAGCATCATGTTCGGGTACAGATAAGTTGAAAAGTCGACCCTTGGGAAATTTACACCCAGGCATCAACTCAATTGCACAGTCATAACTCCTATGAGGAGGCTAAGACGCAGACTTACTCTCACTAAAAACATCAGAGAAATCAGCCAGATAATCAGGAATATCATGAGACTGAGGAGAGGTGGAGAAAACAGGAGCGTCCCTAAGAGCACACTGACAACCCCAACTCACCACAGACACAGATTTCCAATCCAAAACTGGGTTATGAGTTTGCAACCAGGGGAACCCCAGAACAATAGTATCATGCAAATTATGCCGCACCAAAAATTTACAATTTTCTTGGTGGTCTGGGGCAACTCGCATTATCACCTGGGTCCAAAACTGAGGTTTATTCTCCGCCAAAGGAGTGGCATCAATACCCCTCAAAGGAATGGGTGTCTGCAGAGGCGTCATGGACAAACCACAACATTTAGCAAAGTCCAAATCCATCAGATTCAGAGCTGCTCCTGAATCCACAAAAGCCTTAGTGGAAAATGTGGACAAGGAGCAGATCAGAGTAATTGCCAAAAGGAACTTAGGTTGTATACTGCCCACAGCAATTGTGTGTGCAAAACATTTCTCTCGTTTAGGGCAGACAAAAATAGTATGAGAGGGGTCTCCACAGAAAAAACACAGCTTATTACACCTTCTAAACTCCCGACGTTGCGCGCTAGACAAAACCCCATCACATTGCATAGGTTCAGACATTTGTTCAAAAGGTGGCAGCGCCTCCCGTGTAGTTTTACGGTAACGTAAACGCCGATCAACTTGAATGGCTAATGACATAGAGCCATCCAGACCAGAGGGAACAGGAAATCCCACCATAACATTTTTTAGGGTCTCTGACAAACCTTTCTGAAAGAGAGCTGCCAATGCACTATCATTCCATTTAGTAAGGACCGCCCACTTTCAGAATTTTTGACAGTACAACTCTGCAGGATCCTGACCCTGGTTTAATGCCAACAGGGTTCTCTTAGCTTGATCAACCGCATTAGGTTCATCATACAACAACCCCAAGGCCTGAAAAAATGCATCCACATTAGTCAGAATAGGATTTTCAGGTGTCAGAGAAAAAGCCCTATCTTGGGGATCGCTGCGCAGTAAGGAGATGACAATTTTAACCTGCTGCACAGAGCTCCCCGATGAGTTAGGCTTCAAAGCAAGAAATAATTTACAATTATTCTTAAAATTCAGAAATTTAGACCGATCCCCAGAAAACACATCAGGAGTAGGAATCTTGGGTTCAGCAGCATGTGACTGAATAAGGTAGGTGGAAATTCCCTGTACTTCAGCAGCAAGCTGCTCCACATGATCAGACAGTTGCTTAATCTCCATTAGGAAAAAAAATCCTACGGCCCAGAAAAAAAGAGGAAAAAATACATTAAAAAAAATTCTGACACTTTTTTTTTTCTTTCTCTAACAATTCTTTCCTGCTTTTGAGTACCCTAGAATCTGCGGTTTGGCTGGTGATTCTGTTATGAATGGGAAACCGAGGAGGAAAAAAAGACAACAAGCTAAGTATCAGAAAACCAGAGAAGATGGTAACTATGCAGATTGCAGATCCCTGATCTTACCCGCACAACTAGCAGCAGTCGTGGAGCGTTCCTACGTTGGTCCTAGATGCCTCGTCACAACCGGAGAACTACATAAGCCTAAAGCAGGAAAAGAGGAAAACTAACTGCCCCAGAGCAGACCCCAAAGGAAAGACAGTCCCCCACATGTATTGACGGTGAAACAAGATGAAAATGCAAACAAAGGCAGGAAAATAGGCTGAGAAAACGATGGGGCCGGGCTAACAAAAAAGGACAGAAAAGGAAAGACACTGTCTGCAATCTGCCAAAAAAAACCTACAAAAATATTTTCCAACACTTCTGATAGCAAAATTAACCCTGAAGTCACTAGACTTCTAAACCTATATCAGCACTCTGAAATATTCTAAGACAGAGCAAAAAAGAGGCCAATCTAATAAGGGACAAAAAGCAGATTGGCAAATACTGATTAATAGGAGTGGAATTTCAGCATAGCCCCAGCAGGGGCAGGCTGATTACCCAAAAAACTGAATTGACCAACAAGCGCAAGTATGAACATTAGCAAAAAACAAACTTAACTTGAGAAGACTGGAAGAGAGCTGAAGTCAGGACCTGAGAAGCAGACTGAATCACCAGCACCCGGATAGGGCGTCGGCTGTCTTATATCCAGTCTGATACTCCAGAGATCCAATCGTTATCTTCCTCATCAGGTGGCAGAACACTACCACTTAAACCAACCGCACTACCTCCTGTCACCACCAGAGGGAGAACAGAAGGGGAACTCTCAACTGGTGGAGCAGAAAATGAGTTCATGACAGAGAACCCTGACTTGCCCGGGAGGTTGATTGAGTCTCTACCCCAGAGGACACAGCACGGAGGCAGGCACCAGTGGGTACCACGAACTGTGAGTAAAGTTTTGAAACTGCAAGCCCTGGTGTCCTCCATTCATTCGCCACTAACACCTTCAGCACCGCTACATCTGGGTACCAGCATCTATACCATTCTGCGCCTCTCCTCATCTATTGCACCTACACTGCCCTGGGACTACAGCTCCACCTGTGGGGAGCTATACCATCTTTGCTGCACCACACCATCAGTCCCAGCGGATCTGTATGCAGCGTTGACTTACCATCTTCCTTGCCAAACACCACGGGTGGCGTCACGAACTATTCATATAAACTATAATATTAACATCACCGCCATTGATATTGGGCGCCCAGGGCCACGGACCGGGTCACCACTGCTGTGACACATCCCCCTGACACCGGCCCGGTACCGAGTACCCCGCTGCCTGGGTGTGAGGGGCAACCCAGAGACAGAGAACCCTCGCCCTACCAGTAGTGAATCTGACATGCCCATAGTGACTCTAAGAACACGTAGACATGTACCACCCAGTTCACATACTACACCAGTAATTAGAACCAGACAATCAGTAAGGGCCATTACAACACCTGTGTTATGCAGATTTACTCGTATCACCCAAGGCATACTACCAGTTAGATTCCGCATATAACTGTCCAATATAAAATAAAGTTGAGTATTGTAACTGTTAACCTGTCTGTAAATATGTAACTGTTTAAGCTTTTGTACCTACAGGTAACCTGTAAGACTTTCATTTAAATTTTCCGGTTTTTTTCCCTTGTTTATGGATATTGGACCACAGGACTGCGTGTGGTTAAAAACTTTCCTTGTAAATAGTTCACCATTTGCCCAGGAATGGACCATGGACATTGATGCTTGGACTTATCATCATAGGACCATTTTTGAAGCACTTGGTTTTTGTAACTTTTTCATTTTTAAATCTTGTACAATTATTATTGTTTAACTGTTTATGTTTCATGTTTTGTTCAGCCCAGGAGTGCTGACTTGCACTAGGGGGGAATGTGGTGCCCCCAGGAGTAAGGTCGCCACAGTGGCTTTGCCTTCCTCCAGGAAGAGTAGTGCCAGGCTTGGAGGCAATGAGGGGTCTCTCTCGCAGTCAATCTATGCATGCAACACATTTCCACTCCAGGCCAGCAGGGGGGACTCTGAACTGGAATTAAGGGGAGGAGTGCTCTCTGAGGGCCAAGAGGAAGGAGTGGTTAGTTAGTCTGCAGGGGGTGAAGTGTGCAGACGTATGGAAGGAGCGCTGAGATAGAGCTGAGAGGAAGAGCTCATCTCCCGTAAGAGCGCATGAACTGGAGCCTGGTCTCCATGGCTGTATGGACACTGATGGTCCTACAGCAGACACCAGAGGAATAGAAGGCTGTAAATGCAATACTCCTATCTGAGACTTGAGGACACAACAGCAACACTGATAGTGAGCCGGGACTTAGAAGTGAGGAGTCCCTGGAACAGGCTACAACTGTTTGTCGTACAAGTAGAGTTCTTGGGAACATCTGACAGGAGGAACTTCAGTGTAACTCAGTACTGGAAATCTGTTGTGAGTTCATTTTCCCCTTCACCATTGTGGTCTGATGAACTCCCTCTTCTGGTGAAGGAAGGTAGTGAGGCTGATTACAAAGCACCTGAGCAAAATGATGATGACTGGGTGACTGGGATTGCTGACTGGATATAAGGCAGCCGACACCCTTCTGCCTTGCGGGTGATTACTCTGAGGGATTCTTGGAGACCAGTCTGATTCCTGCTCCTCAAAAGCTAAGTTTTCTGCTCTACTTTTTGCATTTGTGTTTTGGTTTTGTTTTGCCTTGTTTTTCTGGATTTCTGCCTTTCCCTGCTGGGTGAGCTGAATTCCTTTTGCTCTGTCTTCAGATAATACCTGAGTACTGACATAGTCTTTTTGAAGCCTAGCGTCTTCAGGGCTTTTTTCCCTATCAGTCTGTTGGCTCTTGCTTTTGAGAGGGTTTTGGCGGATTGCAGACAGCAGCTTTTCTATTCTGTCCTACTCAGTTAGCTTGGGCCCCATCATTTGCTCAGCCTATCTTTCTATCTGTGTGAGTATTTTTTCATCTTGCTTCACCGTCATTATATGTTGGGGGCTGCCTATTGCTTTGGGGTCTGCTCTGGGGCAGTTTAGATTTCCCTTTCTGTCTTTAGGCTATGTAGTTCTCCGGCTGTGATCGAGGGGTCTAGGGCACTGTAGGAACCCCCCACGGCTACTGCTAGTTGTTGTTGTTAGGTTCAGGGGTCTGCATTCCGATAGCTGCCAACTTCTCTGGTTTTCTGGACTTAGCTAGTATTTCTGTTTTTGCCTCCTACGGTGACTCATTCATAACAGAAATCCCTCAAGTAAGCGCTAGGAAAGAGACTGCACAGCCCATCTGCTGAGAGAGAATTCCTGAGATGCTTCCAGGCTAGCATCTGTAACCAGGACCCTGGACTGCATTTATCAAGTAAAGGTACAGAAATTGCACCCCGCTGTGTCTTGTCTGCTTCCTACCTTTCCGGCACCGCTACATCCCCGTGTCAACCACATTTACACTGCCTTGGGACTACAGCTTCACCTGTGGGAAGCTTTTACATCTTTACTGCACCATACCATCAGTCCCAGCGGATCTGCTTGCAGCGTCGGCTTAACACCTCCTTTGCCGAGCACCACAGGTGGCGTCACGAATAGTGTTGAGCATTCCGATACCGCAAGTATCGGGTATCGGCCGATACTTGCTGTATCGGAATTCCGATACCGACTTCCGATATTTTTTCAATATCGGAAGTCGGCATCGGAATCGGAAGTTCAAAGTTGATTGACAGCCTGACGTCATCATGATGCGCGGTGTGTGCGCATCATGATGCGCCGTCATTTCGGGCCTTCCGGGGGTCTCTGCCGGCCTGCCGGGGGGCTGTGTGGACTGCCCGGGGTCTGTACCGGCCTGCCGGGGGGCTGTGCCGGCCTGCCAGGGGGCTGTGTGGACTGCCCGGGGTCTGTACCGGCCTGCCGGGGGGCTGTGCCGGCCTGCCGGGGGGCTGTGTGGACTGCCCGGGGTCTGTACCGGCCTGCCGGGGGGCTGTGCCGGCCTGCCGGTGGTCTGTGCACCCTGTGGGGGTCTGTACCGGCCTGCCGGGGGGGGCTGTGCCGGCCTGCCGGGGGGCTGTGCTGATGTCCGGGGGTCTGTGCAATCATCGTCCGATGGGACTATAAGTCCCATCGGGCGATGCCTGCTACCATGACAGTGATTGACACATTAGCCAATGATGGGACAGTAGTAGTCCCATCATCCGGCTAATGTGTTAAATGTTAAAAAAAAAAAATACTACATACATACTACATACATACTACATGCATGCTACATACATACTACATGCTACATACATACTACATATATACTACATGCATGCTACATACATACTACATACTACATACATACTACATATATACTACATGCATGATACATACATACTGCATGCTACATACATACTACATACATACCACATATATACTACATACATACTACATGCATGCTACATACATACTACATACATACTACATGCATGCTACATACATAACACATATATACTACATGCATGCTACATACATACTACATGCTACATACATACCACATACATACTACGTACATACTACATGCATGCTACATACATACTACATGCTACATACATACTACATATATACTACATGCATGCTACATACATACTACATGCTACATACATACTACATATATACTACATGCATGCTACATACATACTACATGCTACATACATACTACATATATACTACATACATACTACATACATACTACATGCATGCTACATACATAACACATATATACTACATGCATGCTACATACATACTACATGCTACATACATACCACATACATACTACATACATACTACATACATGCTACATACATACTACATGCTACATACATACTACATATATACTACATGCATGCTACATACATACTACATGCTACATACATACTACATATATACTACATGCATGCTACATACATACTGCATGCTACATGCATGCTACATACATGCTACATACATACTACATGCTACATACATACCACATATATACTACATACATACTACATACATACTACATGCTACATACATACCACATATATACTACATGCATGCTACATACAATACATTCATACAATACATAAATAGACATACAGTACATATAACATAGAGTAACATACTTACCAATACTTGTCACATTGTTCCCCGAAGCCATTGTCTTTTACGGAATAAATATTAACATAACAAACCACAAAAATACTCACCCACGATCCGAAGCAGTCCACGAGTGTGTCCCACGACGATCTTGGGTAGAGAACTGCAGCATCAGCTGATGCTGCCGTTCTCTACGGGCTGCAGGAATCTAATGACGGAAGGTAGGTATCCTTCCGCACTGTATTCCTCCGCCACTTAAAAAAAAAAAAAGTCCCTAGTCTCACTTTATGCCATTGCTGCGTGGGAAATTCCCACACAGCAATGGCATAAAGTGAGACTAGGGAATTTTTTTTTTTTTAAGTGGCGGAGGAATACAGTGCGGAAGGATACCTACCTTCCGTCATTGGATTCCTGCAGCCCGTAGAGAACGGCAGCATCAGCTGATGCTGCAGTTCTCTACCCAAGATCGTCGTGGGACACACTCGTGGACTGCTTCGGATCGTGGGTGAGTATTTTTGTGGTTTGTTATGTTAATATTTATTCCGTAAAAGACAATGGCTTCAGGGAACAATGTGACAAGTATTGGTAAGTATGTTACTCTATGTTATATGTACTGTATGTCTATGTATGTATTGTATGAATGTATTGTATGTAGTATGTATGTAGTATATATGTGGTATGTATGTAGCATGTAGTATGTATGTAGTATGTATGTAGCATGCATGTAGCATGCAGTATGTATGTAGCATGCATGTAGTATATATGTGGTATGTATGTAGCATGTAGTATGTATGTAGCATGCATGTAGTATGTATGTAGTATGTATGTAGCATGCATGTAGTATATATGTAGTATGTATGTAGCATGTAGTATGTATGTAGCATGCATGTATGTATGTAGTATGTATGTGGTATGTATGTAGCATGTAGTATGTATGTAGCATGCAGTATGTATGTAGCATGCATGTAGTATATATGTAGTATGTATGTAGCATATATGTAGTATGTATGTAGCATGTAGTATGTATGTAGCATGCAGTATGTATGTAGCATGCAGTATGTATGTAGCATGCATGTAGTATATATGTAGCATAAATGTAGTATGTATGTAGCATGTAGTATATATGTAGTATGCATGTTGCATGCATGTAGTATATATGTAGTATGTATGTGGTATGTATGTAGCATGTAGTATGTATGTAGCATGCATGTAGTATGTATGTAGTATGTATGTAGCATGCATGTAGTATATATGTAGTATGTATGTAGCATGTATGTAGCATGCATGTATGTATGTAGTATGTATGTGGTATGTATGTAGCATGTAGTATGTATGTAGCATGCAGTATGTATGTAGCATGCATGTAGTATATATGTAGTATGTATGTAGCATATATGTAGTATGTATGTAGCATGTAGTATGTATGTAGCATGCAGTATGTATGTAGCATGCAGTATGTATGTAGCATGCATGTAGTATATATGTAGCATATATGTAGTATGTATGTAGCATGTAGTATATATGTAGTATGCATGTTGCATGCATGTAGTATATATGTAGTATGTATGTTGCATGTAGTATATATGTAGTATGAATGTAGCATGTATGTAGTATGTAGTATGAATGTAGCATGTATGTAGCATGTAATTTTTTTTTTTTTTTTTTTTTTTTTACATTCAACACATTAGCCGGATGATGGGACTACTACTGTCCCATCATTGGCTAATGTGTCAATCACTGTCATGGTAGCAGGCATCGCCCGATGGGACTTGTAGTCCCATCGGACGATGCCTGCACAGACCCCCGAAGCCTGCACAGACCCCCGGCAGGCCGGCACAGCCCCCCGGCAGGCCGGCACAGCCCACCGGAGCCTGCACAGACCACCGGCAGGCCGGCACAGCCCCCCGGCAGGCCGGCACAGCCCCCCGGAGCCTGCACAGCCCCCCCGGCAGGCCGGCACAGCCCCCCGGCAGGCTGGCACAGACCACCGGAGCCTGCACAGACCCCCTGGCAGGCCGGCACAGCCCCCCGAAAGGCCCGTACAGACCCCAGAGAGGCTGTACAAGGCAAAAACAGGGTTTTTCTTATTCCGATACCGGAAGTCCCATAGACTTGAATGGGACTTCCGGTATCGGAATCGGCGATACCGATACTTTTTTTTAAGATCGGCCGATCTATTCCGATCCGATACTTTGAAGTATCGGACGGTATCGCTCAACTCTAGTAACGAACTATTCATCTAACTGCATTCCACCATTCACATTTTCCTATTGCTTGGGCGCCCAGGGCCACGGTCCGGGTCACTGCTGCTGTGACACATCCCACTGATTCCGGTCCGGTACCGAGTATCCCACAGCCCTGGGAGGGCGACCCACTTACAATCTACAATGAGGTGGGCGAGATATAAAGTACAGGTGTGTATTTACAATGGGGTATTTACGATAATGGTCCAGCCATCTTGAGGGAGTGAGGGATGGATGGAGATAGTGAATGGGCTACTCATGCACACTTACACATAGAATGATTTTGATTAGTGAACGTGATAGGCCGCTCTGAACAAATGTGTTTTGAGGGAGCGCCTAAAACTATGCAAATTGTGGATAGTCCTAATTTCTTGGGGTAGAGCATTCCAGAGGATTGGCGCAGCGTGGGAGAAGTCTTGGAGTCGGGAGTGGGAGGTACGGATTAGTGCAGATGTTAGTCGAAAGTCGTTTGCAGAGCGCAGCGGTCGGTTAGGCCGATAGACAGAAATGAGGGAGATGTAGGGGGGGTGCTGCACTGTGAAGAGCTTTGTGGGTGAGAACAAGTACTTTGAATTGGATCCTATAATTATAATGAAAGGGCAGCCAGTGTAAGGACTGGCAAAGAGCGGACGCGTCCGAGTACCGATTAGCCAGACAGATGACCCTGGCTGCTGCATTAAGTATGGACTGGAGAGCGGATAGTCGAGTAAAGGGGAGGCCAATTAATAGAGCGTTGCAGTAATCCAGGCGGGAGTGGATGCTACAGTGAGGGTTTTTGTTGTTTCCATGGTGAGAAAAGGGCGGATTCTAGAGATGTTCTTTAGGTGTAAGCGGCAAGAGCGGGCAAGAGATTGTATATGGGATGTGAAGGAGAGATTGGTGTCAAATATAACACCCAGACAGCGCGCCTGCTGCCGAGGTGTTATTATAGTGCCACCCACGGAGAGAGAAATGTCAGATTTAGAGAGGTTAGTAGACGGTGGGAGCAGAAGAAGTTCAGTTTTGGAGAGGTTGAGTTTCAGATAGAGAGCGGACATGATGTTGGAGACTGCGGACAGACAGTCACTGGCGTTCTGTAGTACAGCAGGGGTAAGGTCGGGGAATGACGTGTATAGTTGTGTGTCATCAGCATAAAGATGGTACTGAAAGCCAAATCTGCTGATGGCCTGTCCAATTGGGGTCGTGTAGAGAGAGAAGAGAAGGGGGCCAAGGACTGAGCCCTGAGGTACCCTGACAGCAAGAGGAAGAGGAGATGACGTGGAGCCAGAGAACAAAACACTGAAGGAGCGGTCAGAAAGATAGGAAGAGAACCAGGAGAGAGCAGTGTCCTTAATGCCTAGTGACTGGAGCCTAGAGAGTAGGAAATGGTGGTCAACAGTGTTGAAAGCTGCAGATAGGTCAAGAAGAATGAGCAGAGAGTGATCACCATTATGTTTTGCTGTCAGAAGGTCATTGGTCACTTTGATTAGTGCAGTTTCAGTCGAATGTAGGGAGCGGTAGCCAGACTGTGAAGGGTCTAGAAGGGAGTGAGTGGAGAGGTAACGGGTAAGATGGGAGTAAACTAGGCGCTCCAAAAGTTTAGAGATGAAGGGGAGATTGGAGACTGGTCTGTAGCTGTTTGTGCAGGATGAGTCGAGAGTGGGTTTCTTTAGTAATGGAGTAACAATGGCGTGTTTGAAGGAGGATGGGAAAATGCCCGAGGAGAGGGAAAGATTAAAGATTGTAGTTAGGTGAGTTGTGATGACTGGAGAGAGAGACTGGAGGAGATGTGAGGGAATGGGGTCGGTAGTGCATGTGGTCGGATGAGAAGAAGAGAGGAGTCTGGAGACTTCTTCTTCTGTGATGGGATCAAATGTGGAAAGTGAGCCAGGGGAGATACAGGAAGAGATGGGAGTCAGAGCACTTGGTGGTTGGGAGCAGATTTCCTGACGGATACTATCTATTTTTTCTGTGAAGTGGGAGGCCAGGTCATCAGCACAAATGTCTGTAATAGGGGCTTCTGCTTTTGGCCTGAGGAGGGAGTGAAAAGTATTGAAAAGTTTCTTGGGATTGTTGGCTAGTGAGGAGATCAGAGTGGTGAAGTAGGTCTGTTTGGCGAGGTGAAGGGCAACGTTATAGGTTCTTAACATAAATTTGAAGTGGATGAAGTCTTCTGGTGTGTGGGTTTTTCTCCATAGGCGTTCAGCACTCCTAGAGCATCGCTGGAGAAGTTGAGTTTGCGGTGTGTGCCAGGTGTTATGATGAGTCACCGAAGGAGGAAAAAACAAAATACCAGCTGAGTCCAGAAAAACCAGAGAGGTTGGCAGCTATCGGATTGCAGACCCCTGAACCTATCCACAACAAGCCCATTAAGAACACATGGACATTTTACATTTAGGTATTAACCCATAGGTACTCCATCCGAGTAATACATAAAATATTTATATAAAGTGCACGATGGGTCACACGGAAGGAGGAGAGGGCTCAACTGAGGGGACCGTCCACCTCCTTACAAAGAAGCGCTTAATAAATCAGGTGCCTCACATTTCATCATGCTTCCTCAGTAAAGAATGGCCTGAAAAATACAGGTGTAAGAAGACGAGCCAAGACAGAGTCAACGGTTTCTGGTGCCCTTTAAGGCCGGAACTATCGGGACTGTCACCACTGTTGCCGAAGGAGGTTTCTTCTGGGAGGGAAGGACTTTCCCACTGGACAGCAGGGTGCGCAGGGTATATAAGGAGGACTGAGCGTGGGAACGAGTCAGACTTGGCGGGAAAGCGACAGGAGATGGTTGACTCCCTCTCCGCTGCGCTGGCTGACAACGCCATGCCACCCATCACTCAGTGTGCTGACTATAAGATTGACTTTGATGCCATTAAGTTATCGTCTGACCCTGTTCTTTTGGACAGCACTGTCCTGCCTGTGGTAACAGATAAACTGCCTAGAGACTACCTTAAGGGACCGTCCGCTGCCGCGGTCTGTGAGCGTGCCCATGGCTCATGTTCGGCGCCATTCCTGAGGAACCCACATAAAGGACTGTTTCCATGTTCCAGCGCAATCAAGCCAAGCAGGACCGGATCCATCAGCACCATCGGGAGACAGTGCTTCTCGTTTATCCATAACAGAGCCAGAGACTTTGTTCACGATTTGCGACAACATCGGGAGATTGTCCCCTGCAAGAACTGCAAGCAATAAGTTACCTTGTTTTTGTATATCTTATTCTCGGATATTGTGTTTGTGTGCAATTCCCGCCGTCTTGCCTCCTTGCGTGGAGTATTACTTGCTAATTGCCTGTTCAGTAAATCCTGTTATCCCCTTCTCTGCCTCCGGCTCTTCACTGCATCCAACGAACCTCTCTTGTTTACACCAGTCTTGACAAATTGTGGGCCTATGAATGAAAAAAAAAACTAGAACCCATACAGTCCATAGAGCAACACGGTAGTTTAGTCATTAGCCTTGTGACCTTGCAGCAGGGCTGCCACTAGGAATTTTGGGGCCCCATACTGGTAAAATTTTTGGGGCCCCCTTGAGACTCCGCCCAGGCTTCACCCCAGCCTCCCCTCCACCCCTTGAACTGTCTACAGTCCCACCGCTCTCTCTTGGAAAAATTCCACTTCTCACCAACCACACATTAACAGTTCCCATCACCAGATCACACATATAGCCACCAGCCTTTGTTTTGGCCAAAAGATTTTTTAAGCCGCCACCACTGTTAAAATATCCCATACAATTTAGGTATATTTTTTTTTCAATGTTTAAAATGACAAATATCACATTCAAGGGACAAATATCACTGCCCTATGACCAGACAATATTACCACCACATAGTGACCTATAATACCCTATACACTGAACAAATACCGCCACACCATGTTCAGACCACATATTACCACCACAGTGACCGAATAATAGCACATACAAGGGAGAAATACCACTGCAAAATGTCCAGACCACATATTACCACCACAGTGACCAAATAATAGCACATACAAGGAAAAAATACCGCCACACCATGGCTGGACAACATATTACCACCACATAGTGACTGAATACTACATTACTGATCATTAATAAAAAAAAACAATACTAATATCACCATAAGTGCCATTATTCCCAGGCAATCTGTACTTAGTTTGCAGTGTCTGTGTACAGGTACTACAGTGATCACCGGTGATATTATACAGAGGAGCTCTGTATATAGTGTAAAGATAATACAGTGATCACTGGTGACACTGTGCACAGGACCGCTGTATATAGTATACAGTGTATAGTGTCAGTGTACAGGTAACACACTGGCTCACCAGTGACGTCTCTAGGTGAAGTCCTTCATCTTCGCTTTTCATTTTCATCCAGCACAGACCGCCGTCACTTCTTCCAACCAGGGCTTGGCTCTGCAGGAAATAACAGTTATCTAGAGCACCTCTTGCAGAACACATTACATAATTGTTTCCCAAATTCTAAATTACACCAGATGAAGAAAAAAAGGCGACAGTGATGCTCTGCACAGTAACGAGATAGCCTCCCCTATTTAAAACAGTATCCTCAAAAAATAAAATAAATACATCACTGCAGTAATAATGTTCCTTAATTAGCCCCTATGGTAATAATATCCCCCATACTGGCCCTGTGGGTCTCATTCCTGGCTCCAGCCATATGTTCTCCCATCCTGGCCCCATATGTTCTCCCATCCTGCCCTCATAAGTATCTATTCTGCCCCCATGTGATGTCCCATCCTGCCCCATGTGATCTCCTCATCCTGCCCCATGATCCTGCCCCATCTGTATCCATTGTATCCATTCTGCCCCATGATCCTGCCTCATGTCTTCATCCTGCTCCATGATCCTGCCCCATCTGTCTCCATCCTGCCCCATGATCCTGCACCATCGGTCCCCATCCTCCCCATATTCCTGCCCCATCTGTCTCCATCCTGCACCATGTCTCCATCTTGCCCCTGTGTTTCCCATCCTCTCTCCTGTCTCCCATCCTGCCCCCTGTGTCTCCATCCTGCCCCCTGTGTCTCCATCCTGCCCCCTGTGTCTCCAATCCTGCCCCATGTTACCCATCCTGCCCCTGAGTCTCTATTCTGCCCCATGTCTCCAGTCTGCCCCCATGTGTTTACCCCCCCTCTATTTCCCCCTAGCTTCAATGGCTCTCTATGGACGCATTTCTTCCCAGATTATTGGGTCTGAGTCTTGGGCTTCCTTTTTCTGTTATTCCCCAGGAAGTGGATGGGCTATTTTGCATTTCATATGTTATGTGAATCTGATTTTTTCTTATAATTTCTTGTGACTATATAGTGGCTCAGTTTACCTCCAGTATCATGGAGCACATACTTTTTGATACTATGTCTCCTTTTTCTGCATCTCTTCATTTTTTTCATGGATATGGTGCTGTCAATAGGTAGGAAAGTTTACATTCTTCTTTGATTGTGCTCCCATTGCCTTTCTGTCACAATATATAACAAATTATCATTTCTAATCGCCTTTGAGCCTTTTTTGCATTTACTGCATGCTTTGTGGGAATAGCTGTGGGTCTTCATTGCCACAATTTCATGGCATGATTAGATTGTGTCTTTTAGTCTTTTTAAAGGGAATCTGTCACCTCATTTTTCGCATATAAGCTACAGCCACCGCCATTAGGGGCTTATCTACAGCATTCTATAATGCTGTAGATAAGCCCCCGATGTAACTTGAAAGATAAAAAAAACAAGTTAGATTTTTCTCACCTGGGGGGGTGGTCCGGTCTGATGGGTGTCGCAGGTCCAGGTCCGGCGCCTCCCATCTTCAAGCGATGACATCCTCTTCATTGCTTCTGCCGTGGCTCCTGCGCAGGCATACTGATTTGCCCTGTTGAGGGCAGAGTACTGCAGTGCACAGACGCCGGGCCTCTCTGACTTTTCCCGGCTCCTGCACACTGCACATGGGCAGACATACCGCCGGTGCAACTGGTGCGACTGCACCGAGGCCCAGAGGCTCCAGGGGGCCCTTGCAGGGCGGCTAATGATGAGGGCAATCTGTTTCTCCGGGCCCGAGGCTCTGGGTGGACCCTGGCCAGATTGCCCTCATGTGCGTCGGGCAGGAAGTGATCCTAGCAGCTCCGCTGCCTGCAAGAGAAAATAGCAGGAGCAGAGCTGCAAGGATCCGTCCTGCTTCCTGCCCTGCGTCAGCGCTTCCTGTCTCTGAGAGCAGCGCCGCTGAATGACGTCATCATTCAGCGGCCGCTGTGACAGAGCGAGGAAGCAGCCGTTTACATAACTTGGGTGTTCCCATTTCTGTGGGCATGTTCTTTTTTCTTGTTTTATTCTCAGTCTTGTTTAATAACATGCCTTTGGAGAACCCCTTATAATAGAGTGTAGCGTTGCCCTTCGTCTTTCTTAGTTTTTCAATGACCATCTCCCTACAACAGACAGGGTCGAAGTGCAGCTCATGGGCTACAGCCGGCATGCTGGTTGTTCCAGTCTGGCCCGTGGACCAAGACAACCGAGGAGCTGAAAACACGAGTGCACAGGCTGCACCATGTTGCCGCCCTCCACCGCCTGGAGACCTCATTTTTCTGATATCTGCATCCTGGATATAGGAGGTTATGAGTGGACGCATGCTATATGTAAGGGGCTGGTGGGGGCTCATATTGTATATAGGAGGTGCTGTGTGTGTGATCATGGGTCGCCCCCCAGGGCTGTGGGGTACTCGGCACCGGGCCGGTGTCAGCGGGATGTGTAACAGCGGCGGTGACCCGGTCCGTGGCCCTGGGCGCCCAAGTAATGGGGAAATTGAAATGGTGGAATGTAATTGATTAAATGAATAGTTTGTGACGCCACCTGTGGTGTTTGGCAAAGGAGGTGTTAAGCCGACGCTGCATGCAGATCCGCTGGGACTGATGGTATGGTGCAGCAAAGATGTAAAAGCTCCCTACAGGTGAAGCTGTAGTCCCAGGGCAGTGTAGATGTGGTTGGCACGGGGATGTAGCGGTGCCGGAAGGGTAGGAAGCAGACAAAGACACAGCGGGGTGCAATTTCTGTACCTTTACTTGATAAATGAAGTCCAGGGTCCTGATTACAGATGGTACCGGAGCAGGCTAGCCTGGAAGCAACTCAGGGAATCTCTCTCAGAAGATGGGCTGTGCAGTCTCCTAACTAGCGCTTATTTGAGTGAAGTACTCCTAGTACTGAGTTACACTGAAGTTCCTCCCAATTCTCCTCTACTAGCACTCCTCGTATGGCAGACAGCGGTAGCTGCTATTCCTCTCTTGGCTCACTCCGTGCTGTTAGATGGGGGTAGTGCATTTACAGCCTCCTACTCCTCTGGTGTCTGTTGCAGGACCATTAGTATCCATACAACCGTGGAGACCAGGCTCCAGTTCATGCGCTCTCACTGGAGATGAGCCTTTCCTCTCTGCTCGATCTCCGTGCTTCTCCTCCACGTCTGCACACTTCACCCTCCTCACACTAACTGACTAGTTCCCTTCCCAGCCCTCAGAGCGCGCTCCTCCCCCAATCCTGGTTCAGAGCTCCCTCTGCTGACCTGGAGTGGGAACGTGTTGCATGTAAATGATTAACTGTTAGAGAGAGCCTTCCTTGCTTCCAAGCATGACATCACCCTCCCTGGAGGAAGGCAATGCCACTGTGGCAACCATACTCCTGGGGGCGCCATATTCCCCCCTAGTGCAAGTCAGCACTCCTGGGCTGATGAACAACATAAAACACATATAAACAATATGAAAGTTACAAGAGTTAAGAAAAATGAAAAATTTACAAAAAACAAAAGCTCCAAAAATAGTCCTATGATGATAAGTCCAAGCATCAATGTCCATGGTCCATTCCTGGGCAATTGGTGAACTATTTATAAGGTTGGTGACCACACAAGTCCTGTGGTCCAATGTCCATAAAACAAAACTGGAAAATTCAAAGGAAACTCTTACAAATTATCTGTAGGCACAAAACTTGAACAGTTACATATATACATTTCAACATTTACATTTACTTATCTATACACGATATCTGATGGGCGGTACACCTTGTGTAGCACGGGTAGACCTCCGTAACACTGGTGTGACTGTGAATCTTACTGGTTGCATGATGCTAACTACTGGTGTAGTGTGTGATGTACTGGATTCACTAGGTTCTGCATGGCACAGGGATACTAGATTTCCTAGGACCAGTTCTACTCACTGTGGGCATGACAGATTCACCACTGGCAGGGCGAGGGTTCTCTGGCTCCACTGCTGGTGTGGCATCTGCTGCCTGATTTTCCTGATTTTCAGGATTTTCTTGAGTCACTTCTTCCTGTGCTACCAGTTGGGGAAAGGTCAACACTGGCACCACTATTGCATCATTTACTTTAGTCCAATTTGCAGGGAATTCTCCAAGTATGGTGCTGACCTTTTCATCTTCCATGGGTTGGATGTTTTGCTCTTCCATTCTTTCTCTTAACTGGTCAGGGCATAATTTCAAATGATCCCTTGATACGGCTGCTGAGGTTTCTCCTCCGTCTTTACTAATAAGGCACACCTTGGTATTGTCAAAATCTGAGGCTAGAATGGTGTAGGGTTCAGCTTCCCATTGGTCATCCAATTTATGTGGGTCGCCCTCCCAGGGCTGTGGGGTACTAGGTACTGGGCCGGTATCAGTGGGATGTGTCACAGCGGCGGTGGCCCGTACCGTGGCCCTGGGCGCCCAAGTAATAGGAAGATGTGAATGGTGGAATGTAGTTAAATAAATAGTTTGTGACGCCACCTGTGGTGTTAGGCAAGAGAGGTGCTAAGCCGACGCTGCAGACAGATCTGGGACAGATGGTGTGGTGCAGCAAGGATGGTATAGCCCTCCACAGGCAGGGCTGTTGTCCCAGGGCAGTGTAGATGTGGAGACACTTAGGTGGTGTAATGTCCGGTGCAGGGGATGTATCAGTGCCAGGCGGACGGACGCAGGAAGGAATGGAGGACACCAGGGCATGTAGTTCCAAAGCTTTACTCACAGTCTGTAGTGCCCGCTTCTGTGCCGGGTCCTCCGGGTAAGAGACTCAGTCAACCTCCAGGCAAGATGGAATGCTCCCTTCCACACTCCGCCAACTTATGTGCCTTTTCTGAACGTCTCCGCTATAGCGCCTTAAGTGTGAAGATCTCCTAGTACTGTGTTACACTGGAGTTCCTCCTGACAGATGTTCCCAAGAACTCTACTTGCAAGGCAGACAGCTGTATCTTGCTTCGGGGACTCTCTACTCCTAGTCCCGGCTCTCTATCCGTGTTGCTGTTGTGCCCTCAAGTCTTAGATGGGAGTAGTGCATTTACAGCCTACTACTCCACCGGTGTCTGCTGCAGAACCATTAGTGTCCATACAACCTCGGGGACTGGGCCCCGGCCTTGCGCTTAGAACTTCTAGGCAGGGTTCTTCCTCTAACCCACGTCCTCTGTGTTCCCTTTTACTCCTACGTTCCGTACCTGTCTTTTCCCTTCTATGGAAGCTCAGGCTTCAGTTCAATGCCCTTCTCCTTCTTTCCTTTCCCGTGCCAGCTGGCTCAGGTCACTGAGGCAGCTGCAGCACTCCTTCCTCCATCCCTCTTCCAGGGATCCCCACTCCTCTCCGAGTGGCTTCCTTCCTCCCTGACCTCCTGTCAGACTGACCTGTCATCCTAAACCATCCTGCTCATATATATATTCTGAACTCCACCCACCTCCCAGCACGTCTAGTGTTCCAAGCAGGGAACCACCAAAGGTGCTCTGCTTCTCTCTAAGCAAGGAGCTGCAATGTGGTTTTGCTGAACTACTCTATTGTGTGGGGTGCGAGTGTTGGAGCGTGGTCAGGAGCCCCCAAGTTACCTGGATGGTGGGGCACCACACCTTAGGAGAAGGTGCAGTACTTCTGTGGCGACTGAGCCTCAGGTGCACCACATATGCATCCTCCTTTTCCTCTTTAGGACTTGTTCTCCTGGTGACAAGGGAACCGCAGGTGCATGCTGATTGCAGTGCCTTTCTTGTTTTTGTCTTGCCTGAGCTAGACTCTTCTCCACACAATCTTGTACTCTACGGTACTGTTGCTGCCTCTCTGTGTCCCAGTCAGCATCTGGTGACGTCACCTCAGGTGTAAGGACTCCCATATCCAAATCAATAGGCAGTTTACCAGGCCTCGCTCTCATTAGGTAGGCTGGAGTGCAGTTGGTGGAATTCACAGGAATGTTGTTGTAGAGGTCTACCAGATCTGGCAACTTTTCTGGCCACGGATTCCTCTCTTCCAAAGGCAAGGTCTTCAGTAGGTCAATCACTACCTGGTTCATCTTCTCACACATGCCATTGGTCTGTGGGTGGTACGGTGTTGTCCGGATCTTCTTACGAATTCCTGGAACACTTCTGCCTCAAAGGAGGGACCTTGATCTGTAAGCACTCGCTCAGGATATCCATGGGTCTACGAAAGTACTGTTGAAAGGCTCTGGCTGTTGTCCTGGCTGTTTGATCTTTGACAGGCACAACTACCAGGAATCTTGAGTTGTGGTCCACGATGGTAAGAACATAGGTGTAGCCTGAACGACTTGGGACCAGCTTCACATGGTCCAGGGCGACCAACTCAAGTGGCTGTTTGGTTATTATTGGCTGTAGAGGAGCTCTCTGGCTGTTTCGATCCTTTCTGCGCAGGTTACATTGTCCACACTACCGGCATCACTTTTCAATGGCTTTCCTCATACCAGCCCAGTAGAATCTCTCCTGGAGCAATGCTTCCAACATCTTCCATCCGAAGTGTACAGCTCCATTGTGGTATGCTTCCAAGACCATTGATGCCTCTCTCTTTGGGACTATCACCTGCCAGACCAGCTCATGAGTGCGGGCACTGATACTCCTCCGACACAGCTTTCCTTCATAAATGAACAGCCGACCTCTTTCCTTCCACAACTGCTGGGTTTCTTCAGGAGCATCCGACTCTGGGCGTGAGTCAGCTTGTGACAGTAGCTCCTTCACCAGGCGGACTGCGGGGTCATTGTCCTGAGTTTCTGCCCAGTCATGATGGGGCAATGGATTTAGGGTGGCCTCTTTCAAGCCAGACCTTCTGTTTCTCACTTCTTGGGCACGTTGGGCGGCAAGTGGAAGGGAAGTATCTCTATTTCTTCAAGAGCCTCAGGGTCTTCTCCTGCATCTGGCAGATTAGGCATTCTGGACAGCGCATCAGCATTGGCATTCTTGTGCCCTGCTCGGTACTTGATGGTAAATTCATAGTTAGACAGCCGAGCCATCCATCGCTGCCCCAGTGCACCTAGTTTTGCAGTTTCCAAGTGAGTCAACGGGTTGTTGTCCGTGAAGATAGTAAACTTGGCTGAAGCTAGGTAATGCTTGAATCTTTCAGTCACAGCCCAGACTATGGCGAGGAACTCCAGCTTGAAGGAACTGTAGTTGTCAGAGTTCCTTTCAGTGGGATGAAGCTTCCTGCTGGCGTAGGAGATCACTCTTTCTTTGCCATTCTGTACCTGTGACAGTACTGCTCCAAGTCCCACATTGCTAGCATCCGTGTACAACACAAAGGGCTTGTCATAATCTGGGTAGGCCAGAACTTCATCACCTGTGAGAGCCATCTTCAGTCGAGTGAAGGATCTCTCCAACTCCTCAGTCCATTCAACGGTGGAATTTTTCTGTTTGGTCTTCTTGGACTGCCCCACCAGAAGATTTTGCATAGGGGTGGCTATTTCAGTGAAGCCTTTGATGAATCTTCGGTAGTAGCCTACCAGTCCAAGGAACTGACGTACTTCATGGAGGTTGCTGGGCTTCGGCTAGTCCCGGATGACTGTGACCTTGTCAGGATCTGGTGCCACACCTTCCGCACTCACCACATGACCGAGGTACTGTACCTTGGGCTTCAGGAGGTGGCATTTAGAAGGCTTCACCTTTAGGCCAAAGTTGGACAAGGCTTCAAACACCTCAGCCAGGTGTTCCAGATGGTCCTCATACGTCTTGGAGAAAACAATGACATCATCAAGGTACAACAGGACTGTCTCAAAGTTCATGTGTCCCAGGCAGCACTCCATCAGCCGTTGAAATGTTCCTGGGGCGGTGCAGAGCCCGAATGGCGTATAGTTGAACTCACAGAGACCCATCGGAGTGGTAAAGGCTGTCTTTTCCTTGACTGCCTCTTCCACGGGAACCTGCCAATACCCACTAGTGATATAGACAGGTAGGCATCTTTATGTGTAATGCTGTTAATTTTCCTGTAATTAATACACATTCTCATGGTACCATCCTTTTTCTTTACAAAAACTATGGGAGCTGCCCATGGGCTACAACTGTCTCTGATAACCCCAGCTTCCTTCAGCTCTCTCAACATACCTTTAGCACATTGGTATTGTGTTGGGGGTATAAGCCGGTACCTTTCTATTATATGGGTGGATGATCTCCAGTGGGGATATGATGTTGAACCCCTTTTGCCTTCCCAAAATCTAGGGGGTGTTTACTGGATGCCCGCTCATATTCCTGGATCACCCTGTAATCCTCATTTTTCTGGTATGAAGGTGTAGAGTCAGTCCCCACCTGCAGTTGCTGGCACCTCTCCTCTAGCTGCTTTACAGAGCCTATGTCCTCCACCTGGTCGGATGAGACCAAGGGCTCTGCTGCCTGCATTGCATTATTACTGACAGTGAGCAGCTTAGCAACTGTGGCGTTCCGAGGTATGGTGGCCTCCTCCTCCCCACAATTCAGAAGGCGTACAGGTACTCTCCCTTTTCGTACATCAACTACCCCTCTGGCTGTCAGGACAGTGGGCCTGCTATCAGAGTATACTGGCTCTACCAATGCCTGGTAATCCTTCCCTCTGAGACCTATAGCTGCCCGACACCAAATCAACATTTCACATCTGGGGGGTATTGCAATGGGGATAGAATCACTCACTCTGACACTGCCAATTTCTCTGCCAGAGAGTTCTACCTGTTGTCTTTGCATCATGCCTTGATCTCCTTCTGCAGGACTCGTTGTTCACTGGAACCAGCAGTCTCAGTCACCTGTTGCAACAAGACAATAACCTTGGAAAGACAAATTTTCAATTACATTTGTACCAAGAGTCATCATGGGATTACATTCTCGTCGATCAATATCCACAACTATCAGACCTTGAGATTTCAACTCCACCCTCCCCACTTTAACAGCAATTTCTTTACATCCCACTTGTGGTTAAGACTGACCATTACTGGCAACTACTGTTAGTTCATCACTGGAGCCACAGGTGAGTTCAGAGTCAGCCCAATACCGCTTGTAGAGGATATAGGGCATAGTGGTCACCTGGGAGCCAGTATCCAGCAAAGCGTTCATGGGGATGCCGTCAATCACCACTGGATGGATCGGTCTCCCTCCAACATACTTGGCTCGCCAGTTCCTTGGGCCTTGTGGTCCTACTTCTGGGGGTTGGCCCTCTGCCCCAGGGGTCACTCGTTTAAAGGACAGAATCTTGCAAGATGACCTGCCTTGTGGCAGCGACTACAGATGGGACGTCCGTCCTGGTCATAGCGATCGTTGTTCCTCCCTCGGAGTGGCGGGTCTCTCCTCTTCCGGAGCCACGGGACATCCTCTGGACTGGAAGCAAGCTGGATCTTCTCTTTGGAGGACACTTGCAGGGACTGCACAGTTTTAGTAAGTGCAGCCATACCTTTGGTCAACTCCTGGACCTGAAGACGCAGCTCTTCAGTTGGATCTTTATCCTGAGTCTGTGCATCAGCCTCCACAGGGATTTAAGGAAAAGATGTTGCTTCCTGATGGTAGGTGATCGCTGGGGGCGTTGGACGGCTGACAGTTGATTCCTGCAGTACCCGAATAGCCCTGTCCTTGAAATCAGCAAAGTCCAGGTCAGGGTCTTGTAGGGTTATGATGCGCAGCTGTGCTCTATGGGTACTGGATAGGAGTCCTTCAATGAACTGCTCCTTTAACAGTTTGTCTTCCTCTTTCACACTGTCAGGATCAATTTGATTGATGGCTCGCTGCGCCTCCTGCAGGTTAAGAGCGTAGCCCCTTATACTGTCCTGCACTTTCTGTTTACATCAGAAGAACCTCATCTTGATTTCAGCTGCAGGGCGTGTGTCAAAGGTGCTTTTTAGCTTGGTCAAAATCTTTTTAACAGTCTCTTTATCAGTGCCCTGCCAGGCTTTTACTTCTCTCTGTGCTGCACCTGTTAGCTGCCCAATAAGGATGTTCACCTTCTGGCTTTCAGATAGAGGATACACCTCAAACAAACTGCACAGTCTCTCTTTAAATTCACTCAGGGTATGTGACTCACCCGAGTACTGTGGTAGCCAGGCCGCTCCCGGTATGTAGGGCATGGACAGCGGCATTATGGGGACCGCTGTGGTGGTCGTTACTTCTCGCGGCACTGAGGGGTTTGCGGGAGTGCCCGCCGCTGCATTGGCGTTGTCCTCAGACATTTTCTCTCCCCCCTAGTTAACGTGAGCCAGGCCACGGGGTTACGCTGACTTACCGGATGCCGCTCCTCGGCTGGATCAGGGGACGCCGGAACTGCAGGCCGCAGCTTTTCACTTCCCGCACGCTCTTCTCCGTTCGCGCTTCTTGTCTGGCTCCGCCCACGAAGGCCTGCCCCCTTTCTTCCCGTGTGCGCCAATCAGCAGGATAATGGCCGCAATGGGGCCATTTTCGCACACAGTCTACAGCACACAACAGTCTCTGGCACACAGGACCCGGGGATACCGGGCTCCGTAATCCTGTTTGTGACGCCAATTTGGGTCGCCCCCCCAGGGCTGTGGGGTACTCGGTACCGGGCCGGTGTCAGCGGGATGTGTCACATCGGCTGTGACCCGGTCCGTGACCCTGGGTGCCCAAGTATTGGGGAAATTGAAATGGTGGAATGTAATTGATTAAATGAATAGTTTGTGACGCCACCTGTGGTGTTCGGCAAGGGAGGTGTTAAGCCGACGCTGCATGCAGATCCACTAGGACTGATGGTATGGTGCAGCAAAGATGTAAAAGCTCCCCACAGGTGAAGCTGTAGTCCCAGGGCAGTGTAGATGTGGTTGGCATGGGGATGTAGCGGTGCCGGAAGGATAGGAAGCAGACAGTGCTGGAAGCGTAGGGAACAGACATGACACAGCGGGGTGCAATTTCTGTACCTTTACTTGATAAATGAAGTCCAGGGTCCTGATTACAGATGGTACCGGAGCAGGCTAGCCTGGAAGCAACTCAGGGAATCTCTCTCAGCAGATGGGCTGTGCAGTCTCCTTCCTAGCGCTTATTTGAGTGAAGTACTCCTAGTACTGAGTTACACTGAAGTTCCTCCCAATTCTCCTCTACTAGCACTCCTCGTATGGCAGACAGCTGTAGCCGCTATTCCTCTCTTGGCTCACTCCGTGCTGTTGTGCCTCCGAGTCTTAGATGGGGGTAGTGCATTTACAGCCTCCTACTCCTCTGGTGTCTGTTGCAGGACTATTAGTATCCATATAACCATGGAGACCAGGCTCCAGTTCATGCGCTCTCACTGGAGATGAGCCTTTCCTCTCTGCTGGATCTCTGCGCTTCTCCTCCACGTTTGCACACTTCACCCTCCTCACATTAACTGACTATTTCCCTTCCCGGCCCTCAGAGCGTGCTCCTCCCCCAATCCTGGTTCAGAGCTCCCTCTGCTGGCCTGGAGTGGGAACGTGTTGCATGTAAATGATTACCGTATTTTTCGGACTATAAGACGCACCGGACCATAAGACGCACCCCAATTTTCAGAAGGAAAATAGGGAAAAAATAATAATGTGTCAAATGGGGGTCCGTCTTACTGTCCGAATTCAGCTTACCTGGGAAGGGATCCAGCACAGGTGGAGGAGTGGTCACAGGGGTCATTGAGTGGTCCAGGCTCGTGTGGTGGCGGCTCTGTGCTAGGGCAGGTTGGTTGTGCTGGAGCAGCTGGGCTGTACTGGGGCAGCGGGGCTGGGCTGTGCTGGGGCAGGTGGGCTGTGCTGGGGCAGGTGGGCTGTTCTGGGGCTGGGGCAGCTGTGCTGTGCTGGGGCAAGTGGGCTGTGCCGGGGCAGCTGTGCTGTGGCTGGGGCAGGTGGGCTGTGCTGGGGCAGCTGGGCTAGCTGTGCTGGGGCTGGGGCAGGTGGGCTGTGCTGGGGCAGCTGTGCTGGGACAGCTGGGCTAGCTGTGCTGAGGCACCTGTACTGTGCTGGGGCAGCAGAGCTGTGCTGGGGCAGCTGGGCTGGGGCAGGTGGGCTCGGTGGGGTGAGGGTGGCGGCTTTCTGTGCTCCGTTGCAGGGGCGGCGGCTCCGCCGGCATTTCCTCCAAGCCCGGAGGCCCCCACACATCCCTTGCTGGCCGCCGCCATGTTACGGTGGCCTCCGGGAGCATGGACGCCGGAAAGATGGCCGCCGGTCCGGGGAAGGCGCATGCGCAGGTTCAGATCTCGTCCCGAGATCTCGGGGGACGAGATTCAAATCTCGGCAACGAGATCTCATCCCCCGAGATCTCGGGACGAGATCTGAACCTGCGCATGCGCCGTCCCCGGAGCGGTGGACATCTTTCCGGTGTCCATGCTCCCGGAGGCCACCGCAGCATGGCGGCGGCCAGCAAGGGATGTGCGGGAGCCTCCGTGCTTGGAGGAAATGCCGGCGGAGCTGCCGCCCCTGCACCGGAGCACAGAGAGCCGCCACCCCTGCACTGGAGCACAGCCCGCTGCCACCACCGCACTACAGAGCCCCGCGGCACCCGCACCAGCCTCGGAGGTAGGAACATTGCGACCATAAGACGCACCCCCCACTTTCCCCCAAAATTTTGGGGGAAAAAAGTGCATCTTATGGTCCGAAAAATACGGTAACTGTTAGAGAGAACCTTCCTTGCTTCCAATCATGACATCACCCTCCCTGGAGGAAGGCAATGCCACTGTGGCGACCATACTCCTGGGGGCGCCACATTCATACTGTGTATAGGAGGCTATATGATGGGGCTCATATTATAAATAGGATGTGCTGTGCATGAGATCATACTATATATAGGAGGTGTTGTGTGTGAGATCATAGTGTATATATGGGATGTGTGTGGGGGCTTATTCTGTATATAGCTCATGCTTTTGGAGATATGCACCTATAAGTTAGGTGGGCTCTCATCGCTTCAGAAATGCCAAACCTGGATGTTATATGTGGTTTAGGTACACTGTGGGGCTTAGAAGGGTGGAGCGATTTGGGAGCGGAGAATTTGCTGATTTTCTTTTGGAGGGTGAAGAGCAATTTTGCATTTCCAGAGCTTTTGTACTACTGGTAACATGGAAGCCCCCTATATTTCTGTTAACAGATGATAGATCTGAGAGGGGGGACTTGCTTTTTTTGTGGATTGAGTTGAAGCTTTTATTGGGAACATTTTATACAATGTTTGGGATCACAATTATCTGGCGCTCTACTCTGAGCAGTTACTTTGGGGTTTCCATCTAAATCTCTGAGTGACGTGATTCAGATGAAATCCCTGAGGGATCCATTCACTTTAATGAGGCAGCAAAGTTACTCTGGACTCTGTCTGGTCTCTGTTCAGCGGTTTCTTCTTTTCAAGACGGCACTTTTATGCATTCCTAAAAAGACAGACACCGCCGTATCACAGGTCTTATGGCGTCCACAGTGCCTCCACCTGCCTCATTATAGGGAATCTTCCGCCAGAGCTCCCATCTAAATCACGTATTTCAGAGATTTACACGGTCACCTCGGTGTAAGCGCTCAGTGCAGAGCACAGGATAAATGTACGCCGAGCCTTACTGCGATCTTTAGCAGGCAGAAAGAAAAAACCAACAGCAGCTGAATAATTGGTTTTATTTATTTTTTACACAGTTCCTCATGCGGTATAAGTAGTGTTGAGCGATACCGTTCGATACCCAAAAATATCGTATCGGATGGTATCGCCCAATACGAAAAAAATATCGGGTATCGCCGATTCCGATACCGGAAGTCCCATTCAAGTCAATGGGACTTCCGGTATCGGAATTAAAAAAAGCCCTTTATTTCCTTGTTGGCTAATTCTATATAATTGAAAACAAATAAGAATCATGTAGAATGTATTGTGGGAGTTGGATGAGACATTAAAAGCATAGTGGTTTATTCGAATCACATGGCATAGCATTAATTCCAATTTTTTTTTTTCAATACGTTCGGAGTTAAAAAGATATTAACTATGTTAACCTTTTTTATATTTTGTCAGATATGTACTGTATGTTTCACAACTTCCATGCTCTTCACCTTCTTTTGTACTTCCCGCACACTTTCTCCTTCATGATCCGCAGCAGCAGCATTTTTTTCATCAACTTTTTCTTCACCTTATTCATCTTCTTGTTCATCTTTTTCCCATTAATTTTTTTTTCCATTCTTCATATTCTTCTTATTCAGCTATTATTAATTTTAATATGCTATTTCTTCATCTTCTTCCTATTCTTCTTTGTCTTCATTTTCTTATGGTGACAGGCATTCCTGTAGTACTTATCTATAAAAGTTATAAGATTACACCTTACGTTCTGCCTGTCACAAAAGATTTACAACAGGATTTGTCCGCGTTCAGTTTGGCCTGCAGCAGCAGGCATTTTCCAGGGGCACCACGAGGAGGAACGGACTCACCCCCATTTACTGCTTAGTCTTCTTCTGCTTATAATTTTGATTTCTTCTATGCTGATTTTTAGTCTTATGCTTAATGTTCTTCTGCTTTCTGTTCTTCTGCTTTTGCTTCTTCTGCTTCTTGTTCTTCTGTCTTTTGTTCTGTATCTTGGTGGTTGTCTTCATGTTCTTTGTCCTCTTGGTCTTATTATTTAGGGTCATATTTCTGGTCTTCTTTGGTGTGGTCTTCAGGGTCGTCATCATCAGGGTCGTCGTCATGGAGATCAATAAGGATTACCAAAGACAATTTCAAAAAGCTTGATCTTGGAAATGTAGCAGAAGGTACAAGAAGGCTGAGAAACTGGCGAGAACCAGCAGACAGTGCTGGCACCCGGATGGGTAGCAGAAGGAACAAGAGCCAATGGCACTACCGAGGACCAACTGACGGTGCTGGACCACGGTTACTAAGCAGAAGGTACCTGTGCTAAAAAGCACTACCAAGGACCAGCTGACGGTGCTGGACCTCGGATACCGAGATGGAGGCACCTAGGCCAAAGGCTGTGGCGAGAACCAGCAGACAGTGCTGGCACCCGGATGGGTAGCAGAAGGAACAAGAGCCAATGGCACTACCGAGGACCAACTGACGGTGCTGGACCACGGTTACTAAGCAGAAGGTACCTGTGCTAGAAAGCACTACCAAGGACCAGCTAACGGTGCTGGACCTCGGATACCGAGATGGAGGCACCTAGGCCAAAGGCTGTGGCGAGAACCAGCAGACAGTGCTGGCACCCAGATGGGTAGCAGAAGGAACAAGAGCCAATGGCACTACCGAGGACCAACGGACGGTGCTGGACCACGGTTACTAGGCAGAAGGTACCTGTGCTAAAAAGCACTACCAAGGACCAGCTGACGGTGCTGGACTTCGGATACCGAGATGGAGGCACCTAGGCCAAAGGCTCTGGCGAGAACCAGCAGACAGTGCTGGAACCCGGGTGGGTAGCAGAAGGTACCCATTCAAAGCAAAGTAGCCAGGCCGCAAGCCGGCCGCAGTTACCGAAACCCACAGTCCTACAGGGGGTCCATGTCCCATTGGCACTACGGATCCAGCCTTCAGTGCCAGTTCCCGCAGCCCACATAGGAGTCACCTAAACAGTGGCGGATCTTAATAGGGGCGGATGGGGCGGTCGCCCCGGGCCCAAGGTTTTTTGGGGGCCCAGGGCAGGGGCCAATCCGGTCGGCATCTGTGTGAGCCGCCACCACCCAGTGGCGTAGGAAGGGGGTTGCGGGGGCGTGCGGGGGGGCGGGCCGCCCCAGGCGGCACGTGTGTGGGGCGGCGCAGCACGGCAGGAGCAGAAATTCCTCCTCTCTGTGCTGTGGGACTCGGGAGAGAAGCGTGGAGGCGGCCGGCCGAGGCACAGTGAGGAGAGAAGAGGACTGAGTATTAGCAGGAGATTTTGGCAGCGGCTAGCGCAGGTGGGTCACAGGTCACTCACCATTTGGGAGGAGGATGCTCTCTGCCTCTCCCCAGCCTCCCTCCATGCTCAGTCAGCTGCTGAGCTCTCCCTGCGGGCAGCTTCCTTCCTCAGTGTCACACAGAGTCACTCACACTCACACACACAGCAGCCAGGCAGTCGCAGGCAGCCTGTGTAAGGCTGTGTGCACACACTGCGGATTTTGCTGCGGTTCCGCAGCGGTTTTTGACATGTCAATTCTTTCTGCGGATTCTCCTGCGGTTTGCCATCTCCTCTATTGAGGAGATGAAAAACCGCAGGGCAAAACCGCAGAGCTATCCGCAGGTAAAACCGCAGGTATTTTGACCTGCGGTTTCACCTGCGGATTTTACAAAATCCGCGCGGATGAATCCGCACCTAATCCGTAGCGTGTGCACACAGCCTAAGTGTAACTTATATGTTAACACAAAAAAATGGAGTGAAAGTCCAAAATATTTTAGAAACGTTAGAAATTTATTTGAGGAACAACCCCATTATCCCGTGCTAAAGTGCTTACCCATCATGTGCTCCAGGACAAGTGCAGCGCCACCACCAGCGCAAGTGCAGCGTGGCGGCGCTGCACTTGTCCTGGAGGCTGGAGCACATGATGGGTAAGCACTTTAGCATGGGAGAACGGGGTTGTTCCTCAGGGTGCGCACCTGGGTTCTTCCCTACACTTTGTGTCCCGGTTTTATGGCCCATCATTACAAGAAGCACTTGGCTCCTTTTCACTTAATATTATATGGACAGGACAATTAGCAGCTGATATTACCCGATTCCTTCATTGTAGATGTTGTTTATAATTGTCAGTACGATTTTTATGTATAATAAATTTCGTACGTTTCTAAAATATTTTGGACTTTCACTCCATTTTTTTGTGTTAACATGTTATGTGGGAGTGTCCATTATCGATCCCCTTTGAGTCATAATTTTACAAATGGTGACTCGCCTGGGGTACATTGCGAATTGTTCCATTTGGTATTGTTTTATATATATATATATATATATATATATATATATATATATATATATATATAAGTGTAACTTATACTGCGGCCAGGGGCAGAGGAGGCGGAGCTGAGCCTGCACATTTCTGTCTGTGCTGCCTGGGAGCACTGTCGCAGGCAGTGTGTCAGAAATGAATGTCTGTCTGTGACTGTGTGATTAATCATTAACATCCCTAACCAGTAGTTGGCCAGGCCGGTACCCCCTCCCAAGCGCGGCCATTTTATTCCTTTCCAGACCCCGCATCCGAGCAGGCCATTCACCGCCCGGGGGGGCGCCAAATTCGGGAACAGCCGATTTAATATTATTTATATTGTTTGACCATACAATACAATTTCTTGTGAGAAAAAAGTAATATTTCTTTGTTTTTATGGTCTAATAAATGTTACAATTTGTATACCTAAAAATCAGCATATGCAGTGTTTTTGTGAGAAGAGCCACAAAATTTTGACAGAAAATGTTTTCCTGGGAAGTGGGGTACAGGGGCCCAGGTTTTATGAACAGCCCCGGGCCCATAGTCCACTTAATCCGCCACTGCACCTAAACTGCAGGCACCGTAGAGTCGGCTAACCCGGCCGCAAGACGACAGGACAACGGATTGGTGGCATAGTGACCTTGACACTACCCGGAAACAGCAGGCATGCTGAAAACAGGCTGGGCAACAGGGAATACCCGTGCCAAAGACACTGCCGAGAACCACCTGACGGTGCTGGAACCCAGATGGGTAGCAAAAGCTACAAGAGCCAATGGCACTACCGAGGAACAGCTGACGGTGCTGGACCACGGTTACTAGGCAGAAGGTACCTGTGCTAAAAAGCACTACCAAGGACCAGCTGACGGTGCTGGACTTCGGATACCGAGATGGAGGCACCTAGGCCAAAGGCTCTGGCGAGAACCAGCAGACAGTGCTGGAACCCGGGTGGGTAGCAGAAGGTACCCATTCAAAGCAAAGTAGCCAGGCCGCAAGCCGGCCGCAGTTACCGAAACCCGCAGTCCTACAGGAGGTCCATGTCCCATTGGCACTGCGGATCCAGCCTTCAGTGCCAGTTCCCGCAGCCCACATAGGAGTCACCTAAACTGCAGGCACCGTAGAGTCGGCTAACCCGGCCGCAAGACGACAGGACAACGGATTGGTGGCATAGTGACCTTGACACTACCCGGAAACAGCAGGCGTGCTGAAAACAGGCTGGGCAACAGGGAGTACCCGTGCCAAAGACACTGCCGAGCACCAACTGGCGTTGTTGGAGCCCAGGGACAATCATGGTGTAGGCCGAGGCCTACTTGGTGGTAGTTTTAGATTGTTTGTAGGCTACAACAGACTGTCAACGTGCTCCAATTAGGCATCTGTCTCCACTCTGTTTCCAGGATTTCACGTGACCACCAACACCGCCAGTTTATGCGTACAGTAGCCGTCTGCCCAATCCACACGTGTTCCTGTGTTACTGGTGTTCTGTAATGTCAGCAGATCCCCTGATGTGTGTCTGCCAATGTCTCCTGCTCTGTCCACATTCCCACCACTTGCAGTGGGAAGGTGGACAGCGCAGGAGACAGTGCCGGACACACATTGGGGGATCAGCTCACGTTACAGAACACCAGGAACACAGGAACAAGTGTGGTATGTGTGGACGGCAACTGTGAGCAGGAACTGGCGGTGTTGGAGGTCAGGGGAAATACTAGAGACAGAGTGGAGACAGAGGCCAAATCAGAGAATGTTTAAATCTGAAGTAGTTACAATTTGGAGGCAGCAGCAGTTTGCCCTCCACACAGCAGGGGATCAGCTGACGTTACCGAACCCCACTTTCACATGAACGAGTGTGTTTTTCTGTGTTGACAGCACTTCCGAGCACCAACTGGCGTTTTTGGAGCCCAGGGACAATCAGGGTGCAGGCCGAGGCCTACTAGGAGCCAGGTGTAAAGCTGTGGTATTTTGAATTTGGAGGCAGCAGCAGTTTGCCGTACACACAGCAGGGGATCAGCTGACGTTACCGAACCCCACTTTCACATGAACGAGTGTGTTTTTCTGTGTGGACAGCACTTCCGAGCACCAACTCGCGTTGTTGGAGCCCAGGGAAAATCAGGTAGTAGGCCGAGGCCTACTTGGTAGCAGTTTGCGATTGTTTCTAGACTACTACTAACTGTCAACGTACTCCAATTAGGCCTCTGTCTTCACTCTGTCTCGAGTATTTCCTCTGGCTTCCAACCACGCCAGTTGCTGCTCTGAAATGCCGTCTGCACAACCCACACTTGTTCCTGTGTTACTGGGGTTCTGTAACACCAGCTTCTCCCTAGAGGTGAGTCAGGCAATGTCTCCTGCTCTGTCCACATTTCCACTACAAGTAGTGGGAATGTAGACAAAGCAGGAGACATTGCCGTGCTCACCTCTGGAGATGAGCAGATGTTACAGGACCCAGGTAACACAGGAACAAGTGTGGATTGTGCAGACGGCACTTGAGAGCAGAAACAGGCGGTGTTGTAGGCCGGAGGAAATACTCAAAACAGAGTGGAGACAGAGGGCAAATCAGAGAACATATTAAATCAGAGGTAGTCAGAAGTTGTAGGCAGCAGGAGAGTTTGCCGTACACACAGCAGGGGATCAGCTGACGTTACCGAACCCCACTTACACATGAGCGAGTGTTTTGTCTGTTCGCACAGCACTTCTGAACACCAACTGGCGGTGTCGGAGCCCAGGGAAAATCAGGTAGTAGGCCGAGGCCTACTTGGAGCCAGGTGTAAATCTGAGGTTGTTTGACTGTGGAGGGAGCAGGACACTTTGCCATACACACAACAGGGGATCAGCTGACGTTACCGAACCCCACTTACACATGAGCGAGTGTTTTGTCTGTGCGGACAGCACTTCTGAGCAACAACGGGCATTGCTGTAGCCCAGGGAAAATCAGGTAGTAGGCCGAGGCCTACTTGGTGGCAGTTTGCGATTGTTTCTAGACTACTACTAACTGTCAACGTACTCCAATTAGGCCTCTGTCTTCACTCTGTTTCGAGTATTTCCTCTGGCTTCCAACCACGCCAGTTGCTGCTCTGAAATGCCGTCTGCACAACCCACACTTGTTCCTGTGATACTGGGGTTCTGTAACACCAGCTTCTCCCTAGAGGTGAGTCAGGCAATGTCTCCTGCTCTGTCCACATTTCCACTACAAGTAGTGGGAATGTAGACAAAGCAGGAGACATTGCCGTGCTCACCTCTGGAGATGAGCAGATGTTAGAGGACCCAGGTAACACAGGAACAAGTGTGGATTGTGCAGACGGCACTTGAGAGCAGAAACAGGCGGTGTTGTAGGCCGGAGGAAATACTCAAAACAGAGTGGAGACAGAGGGCAAATCAGAGAACATATTAAATCAGAGGTAGTCAGAAGTTGTAGGCAGCAGGAGAGTTTGCCGTACACACAGCAGGGGATCAGCTGACGTTACCAAACCCCACTTACACATGAGCGAGTGTTTTGTCTGTGCGCACAGCACTTCTGAGCACCAACTGGCGGTGTCGGAGCCCAGGGAAAATCAGGTAGTAGGCCGAGGCCTACTTGGAGCCAGGTGTAAATCTGAGGTTGTTTGACTGTGGAGGGAGCAGGACACTTTGCCATACACACAGCAGGGGATCAGCTGACGTTACCGAACCCCACTTACACATGAGCGAGTGTTTTGTCTGTGCGGACAGCACTTCTGAGCAACAACGGGCGTTGCTGTAGCCCAGGAAATAAAGTTCAGGTCATAGAAACATGAACACAACAGGAGACCTGGATCCTGTTGCCAGCCAATTATTTATTTTGGAAGAGGACTGGCAAATTCAGGTGAGATCCAGGCCTTGTTCATTTTCACAAAAGTAAGCCAGTCAACATTATCGGCGAATTGTCGCGTGCGACGGTCTGTTACCACACCACCTGCAGCACTAAAGACACGTTCCGATAATACACTGGCAGCAGGGCAAGCCAGCACCTCCAATGCATACTGGCTAAGCTCTGGCCATGTATCCAGCTTAGAGACCCAATACTTGAACGGGGAAGAGCCGTCTGGGAGAACACTAACAGGGCACGACAAGTAGTCTGTCACCATCTGACGGAAACGTTGCCTCCTGCTGACTGGAGCCGTCTGTGATGGTGTAGCCGTTTGTGGCGGTCCCACAAAACTTTTCCACATTTGGGCCATACTGGCCTTGCCTTGTCCTGCGGCACTGCCTCTGCTACCTCTTTGTGCAGAGCTTCCTCCACTGCCTCTACCCACATGGCTGCTTTGAAAAGCACTACCAGCAACACTTGCGGGGGGAATGGAGAACATGATGGCCTGCACAAGTGTTTCTTGGTACTCCCGCATTTTTCGCTCCCGGTTCAACTGTGGTATGAGGCTTTGTAAGTTGTCCCGGTAGCGAGGATCTAGGAGGGTGTACACCCAATAATCAGCCGTGTGGAGAATGTTGGCGATGCGGCGGTCATTTAACAAGCACTGCAGCATGAAATCAACCATGTGCTGCAGACTGCCAACTGGACCGGAAACGCTGTCCCCAGCTTGAGGCAGCATCTCTGCCTGCTCAGCATCACCCCACCCTCGCTGTACACACTGACTACTAGAGCCTTGTGTACCTCCCTCCTCTGGAGAGATGTGTTCCTCCTCCTCCATTGACTCCTCGTCATCCTCCTCACTAAGTGTCCCCTGCCTGGGCCTTTGTGTGGAAGCACGTTGCGCAGATTTGCCAGAAGCAGATGGCATTTCTGACTGCTCATCCTCGACCTCTTCAAAAACCTCCTCACTTAGTGCTTGTAAGGTTTTTTGAAGCAGACAGATGAGGGGGACAGTCATGCTGATTAGTGCATCATCTGCACTGGCCATCCGCGTGGAGTCATCGAAGGCACGCAAAACTTGGCAGATGTCCCTCATAGTGGCCCACTCAGTGGTGGTGAAGTGTGTCCGGCGCACAGTGCGACTTGTTTGCGCCTGATGCAGCTGGTACTCCATTACTGCTGCCTGCTGCTCACACAACCGCTCCAACATATGTAACGTTGAATTCCACCTGGTGGGGAGGTCACATATGATGAGATGTTCTGGCAGGCGGAATCGTCGTTGCAGAGATGCAATGCGCGATCTTGCCATGCTGGAACGCCGCAAGTGAGCACACTCTAGGCGAACCTTGTGCAGCAGTGCATCAAGATCCGGATAGTCCCTCAGAAAGCTCTGCACGACCAAATTGAGCACGTGTGCCAGACATGGTATGTGAGTGAGGTTGCCTAGGCCCAGAGCTGCCACTAGATTTTGGCCATTGTCACTCACTACCAAACCTGGCTGGAGATTCGCTGGCACAAACCACACATCGCTCTCCTGCTTGATGGCATTCCAGAGCTCCTGTGCTGTGTGGCTCCGATTCCCCAAAGAAATTAATTTAAGGACGGCCTGTTGACGGTTGGCCACACCTGTGCTCATATCTGGCCTAACAGGCTCATGCAGTGCTGATTCCGAGGAACTAGAGTAGGAGGAGGACTGAATATGTACAGACTGCATTCCTGCAATCCTTGGAGTTGGCAGAATACGTACAGAGCCACTCTCCAGATCTGTACCCGGCTCCACAACATTGACCCAATGGGCAGTGAGGGAAAGGTATCGTCACTGTCCATGGCTACTGGTCCACGCATCGGTGGTCAGGTGGACCTTGCTACTGAAGGCATTTAGTAGCGCATTTTTAATTTTTCCCTCCACATGCTTTTGCAGGGCAGGGAAGGCTTGCCTGCTGAAATAAAAGCAGCTGGGCACATTGTATTGTGGAACTGCCAATGACATAAAGTTCCGGAAGGTGTCAGTCTCCACCAGCCTGAATGACAGCATCTCAAGGGCCAGTAGTTTGGCAATGCCGGCATTCAGAGCCAGTGCTCGGGGATGGTTTGCCGAGTATGGCCGCTTTTTCTCCCATGCCTGTGCTACCGATTGCTGGTGAGTGGCCTGGGAGTGTGCTGATGACTGCGAACGTGGTTCAGTGGGTGGAATTTCACTGGGTCTCTGGACAACAGTGGCAGTGGTTCTTCCATGGCGTTCCAGTGAGGAAGCCGAACCAGCTGTGTGTGAGCTGGAGGAAGAGGCCCCAACACGAGCTGAAGAGGTGGTAGGTGCTGCTGTAGGTTGGCCTGCATCTTCAGTGTGTCTGTGTAACCCAACCTCGTGCTTGGTACGCACATGTTTCCACATATTTGTGGTATTGAGGTTGGTCACATTTTTCCCTCGTTTCACTTTCTGATGACACAGCTTGCATTTGACAAAGCAAATGTCATCTGCAACTGTGTCAAAAAAGACCACGCACTGCAAGTCCTGGGAGCGCCCGTTTTGGGTTTTGGAAGAGGATTGCTCCTCACGGGTGCCAAAGCGGAGGCTACAGGCAACCAAGTCTGCCCCCGCCCTCTCCCTCCTCTTTTGGCCGTTCAGGGAATCTCTTCCTCAGAGCTGCTCCCACCACCTTCCTGTGGCTGACGCCATGATGGGTCAAGGACCTCATCATCTCCACTCCCCTCTTCAAGCACCGGCTGGTCCTGGGTTGTCTCGCCAGCACCGTACGCACCAGAAATTGTCAACTGAGTCTCATCATCATCAGATGAGCACTGAGGTGTGCTGACAATAGGCACTGGCCCACCCGCCTCTTCAGATTCAGAGGGACAAAGCAGTTGCGCATCACTGCATACTCCCTCTTCTTCACGCTCTAGAATGCTGCTTGGCTGGCCACCTCTTTCCAAGCCAACAGATTCTGAGAACAGAAGTAAAGATTGAGATGGCTCCTGTCCAGGGCTCTCAGACTGCCTGGGCAATTTGGCAGGTGGTGAAGAGACAGATGGTTGCTCTTCAGTGCTCTGGCCTTGGGAGGATGCGGAAGTCATTGAAGTGGATGCGTTAGCTGCCATCCATCCGACAACGGCTTCAATTTGTTCGTCACGCAGCAGTGGGGTACGGCGAGGTCCTACAAAGCTGTGCATGAAGGACTGTTGCCTGGTAAAAGTGGGGGATGCCGGGTCACTGGTGGCCGCAGCAGACACCGAATCCCCACGTCCTCTCCCTGCTGAATCCCCCCGTCCTCTCCCTGCTGAAACTCCACGGCCACGACCACGTGCCTTACTCCCTGCCTTCTTCATCTTGGTAGACTGATAAAGATAGGCAGAAAAGTAAAAAAGGGGTGGCTTAGTGTTCTTATTCCTGAACACCTGCTAACCAGTATAAGAAACACTAATTTGGCTAAGAGTGTGTGTGCTACACTTTAATATGATCTAATGTGGCCTAGACAACTGTAAAGTGGAGTGTTTGGTGAACTTTATTTCCTATTTTTTTTGGGGGGGAAAGAAAAGGATGTGACCAAAGTTTGAAAGCTATAGTATCACAAACTTTTTGGAGCAATTACAATGCAGGAAGCTAACCTACAATGCAATTGATGAGGCTCCAAAAAATAGGGTGATACTAGTCTGGCTGGCCCTGAAGGGCACAAGCCAGCAAAAAGGCTCCTCTATCTAATCCTATATAGTGTTTGCAACCAACCAATGACAATGGATGCGGTTGGAAGCACACTAATATAGGAGCAAACATCTGGGTAAATTAGCTGCAAAAAAAGGACTATGTATGAGGCAGTGACGCACGCTGAGCGGACTACAGCTAGCGGTGGCTGTAGAACACACTGCAACGTGAGCTGCACTCACACACAGAGAGACCTATCAGACAGCCAAAAACAGTGCAGAGAAATGGGATATAGCACTGAAAGGCTGCTGAAAGGCTCCGCTGTCCACTCCTTTAGTGTTTGCAACCAACGTATATGGATACGTATGGAAGCACACTATACAGGAGAAAAAAAAAAGCAGCAATAAAAGAAAAATGTGTATGAGGCAGAGACACACGCTGGGCGGCCTACAAGCAGACGTGCCTGCAGGACACACTACACAGCGTGGGTCTGCACTCACACAGCCCTTGCAGACAGCTGTGAAAACATCGCTGCTAGGGAAAAGCAAGCTACAGTGGTGGTTTATGTAGCCTGGGTTAAGCACTATATGTGTTTTGAGAATCACTATTTCTAACTGTCCTTCACAGTCTTCAACAGCAGCCTGTCCCTAACTGAATTCACAGCAGAGTGACCAGAAATGGCGGCTGCAGCGGTTTTTATAGTGCATCATGACATCATTTCAGCAGCCAATCACAGCCATGCCAGTAGTTAACATGCCTACATGCCTAACAGGATGTGCCCACACTTCTGAGGATCCCCATTGGCTGAATCAAATCGAGCGGGCTCCTAGCATTATGGGAACTTCCGATTCCGGTATTCGATATGAAAAAAGTATCGGAACTAAGTATCGGAATTCCGATACAGCTAATATCGGCTGATACCCGATACTTGCGGTATCGGAATGCTCAACACTAGGTATAACTGATTAAGCAACTTTATTCTTTGCGTCGGTGCGATTACAGCGATTCCACACTCATATCGGGTTTTTATGTTTGGCTGCTGTCACACACTAAAAGACTCTTTTATTGCATAAACTATTTTTTTTGCATGACCATATTTTGAGAGCTATAATTTTTCCATATTTTTCCTGACAGTCATGTGCAGTCTTGTTTTTTTGGAACGAATTGACGTTTTTATTGGTACCATTTTCAGATAAATTAAATTTTTTGATCGCTTTCTAAAATATTCCAATTTTTCGGAGGCAGAATGTATAAAAATCAGCAATTCAGGATTTTTTTCATTTTTTGGGGGGTTAATGTCATTTCATGTGTGGTAAAATTGATAAGGCAGCTTTGTTCTTTGGGTCAGTACGATTACAGCAATACAGGGCTTCATTTATCTTTTTTTTGTTCTGGCGCTTCTACACAATAAAAACTATTTTATAGAAAGAAAATAGTTTTTGCATCGCTTTATTCTGAGAGCTATAACTTTTTAATTTTTCTGCTGATGGAGCTGTATGGCAGCTTGTTTTTTGCGGGACAAGATGACGTTTTCACCGGTACCATGTTTATTTAAATCCTTCTTTTCGATCGCATTTTATTCCACTTTCTGTTTGGCGGTATGATGATAAAGCATTGTTTTCTGCCTTGTTTTTTTATTTATTTTTTATGGTGTTCACTAAAGGGGTTAAACTAGGGGAACAGTTTTATAGGTTATGCATAGCTCCCAACAGTCACGATTCTCGCGGGACTGTCCCGTTTTTGACCCCCCTCACCCGCGTCCCACCCGGGACTCTATTTTTCCCGCACTGCACTGAGCCGCTACGCCCCCCCATGCACCGACCCCATCCTCGCCCTCCCAGAGAGACCCACTGCAGCCTGCAATGACATCCTAGGCTGTTCTGTGGCTGTGCGCACAAGACCTGTGATGAAGTCACAGGAGGGGAGGAGTCAGGGATCACATGATCAGAGACCTCCGGGTCTGCACTCAGCAGGACTCTACTGTGCTGGTTCTCATGGTGCTGGATGAGGTGAAGTTTCTGTGTGGGGTCAGGAGGGGTTTACAGGATGGATGTAGCAGAGCTGTGTGTGTACGAGGTGTATGGAGTGGGGCCGCGCGTGTACGAGGTGTACAGAGCCACAAGTGTGCGAGGTGTACGGAGTGGAGCCGTGTGTGTAAGAGGTGTACGGAGCAGAGCCACGTGTGTATGAGGTGTACGGAGCCACGTGTGTACGAGGTGTATGGAGCGGAGCCGCGAGTGTACAGAGCTGAGCCGCGCATGTACGAGGTGTACGGAGCAGAGCCGCGTGTGTACTTGGTGTACGGAGTGGAGCTTCGCATGTACGAGGTGTACAGGGTGGAGCCGTGCATGTACGAGGTGTACGGAGCGGAGCCGCACCTGTACGAGGTGTACGTAGCGGAGCCACGCGTATATGAGGTGTACGGAGCGGAGCCGCCTGTGTACGAGGTGTAAGGTGCCACATGTGTATAAGGTGTACGGAGCGGAGCCGTGTGTGTACGAGGTGAGCGGAGTCGTGTGTGTACTTAGTGTACGGAGAGGGAGCCGTGTGTGTATGGGGTATGCGGAGCGGAGTCGTGTGTGTATGGGGTATGTGGAGCGGAGCCGTGTGTGTATGGAGTGGAGCCATGTGTGTACGGGATGTACGGAGCGGAGCCAAGTGTGTACGAGGCATACAAAGTGGGCTTTTACTGCGGACACAGGAGTACATGGCAGAGCCCGAGGAGCACTTTAAAACTCGCACATGACGTCCCACCGGAAGTGATGTGCCAGAAGCTGACCGGAAATGAGGTAATTTCATGAGGAGATTATGACGGAACCATGGAGGCACTTCAGGGAATGCTTCAGATCCATTACCATGTCCTCCTCCGACAGCGCGGACAGAGGGATTGCCTTGGAATCATGGATGCCGGCCATATAAGCGGATCATGATATGTCCTGCACCGGGAGGCTCAGGTGGGCATTACAATGGAAGCTGGGCTGCTATAGTATCTTTATAGAATCTTTCTTTATTTATTTCTTTCTCTCTCTGTTTCTTCCTCTCGCTCTGTTCTTTCTTTCTCTCTTTAATCTTTCTTTTTTCTTTCTCTCTCTCAGTTCTTTCTCTCTGTTCTTTCTTCCCCTCTTTCATTCTTTTTCTTTCCCCTTTTTCTTTCTTTTTCTTTCTTTCTTTCTTTCTTTCTTTCTTTCTTTCTTTCCTTCTTTCTTTCTCTCCCCTTGTCTGTTCTTTCTCTGGCTCTCTCTGTTCTTTCTTTCTTTCCCCTCTTTCTTTCTCTCTCTGTTCTTTCTTTCTTTTTCTCTTTCTTTCTCTCTCTGTTCTTTCTTTCCCCTCTTTCTTTCTCTCTATCGCTCTGTTCTTTCTTTCTTTCCCTTCTTTCTTTCTTTCACGCTCCCTCTGTTCTTTTTTTTCTCTCCCCTCTTTCTTTCTCTCTCTGTTCTTTCTTTCCCCTCTTTCTTTCTCTCTGTTCTTTCTATCTGGTCTCTCTCTCTGTTTCTTTCTTTCTTTCCCTTCTTTCTTTCTTTCTTTCTTTCTTTCCCTTCTTTCTTTCTTTCTTTCTTTCCCCTATTTCTCTCTCTGTTCTTTTTTTCTGTCCCCTCTTTCTTTCTCTCTCTCTGTTCTTTCTTTCTTTCTTTCCCCTCTTTCTTTCTCTCTGTTCTTTCTCTCTCTCTAATCTTTCTTTCTTTCATTCTCTCTCTGTTCTTTCTTTCTCTCTCCCTGTTCTTTCTTTCCGCTCTTTCTTCCCCTCTTTCTTTCTTTCTATTTCTTTCCCCCTCTTTCTTTCTCTATGTTCTTTCTCTTTCTTTCTTTACTTCTTTCTTTCTCACTCTCTTGTTTCTTTCTTTCCCCTCTTTCTTTCTCTCTCTGTTCTTTATTTCTTTCCCCTCTTTCTTTTGCTCTCTCTCTGTTCTTTTTTTCTGTCCCCCCTCTTTCTTTCTCTCTTGGTTCTTTTTTTCTTTCCCCTCTTTCTTTCTCTCTGTTCTTTCTTTCCCCTTTCTTTTGCTCTCTCTGTTCTTTCTTTCCCTTCTTTCTCTCTCTCTGTTCTTCCTTTCTCTTTCTCTCTCTGTTCTTTCTTTCTTTCCCTTGTTCTTTCTTTTTATCTGTTCTCTCTCTGTTCTTTCTTTCCCCTCTTTCTTTCTCCCTGTTCTTTCTTTCTCTCTCCATTCTTTTTTTTCTGTCCCCTCTTTCTTTCTCTCTGTGTTCTTTCTTTTTCTTTCGCTCTCTGTTCCTTGTTTCTTTCCCCTCTTTCTTTCTCTCTCTCTATTCTTTATTTTGCTCTCTGTTCTTTTTTCGTTCCCCTCTTTCTTTCTCTCTCACAGGCAGTCCAATTAAAGGTAAAAAGGGAAGATCCATGGACGGTAGCTGTGGAGACAGCCCCTGTGTTTGAACCCCAATCACAGAGAAAGGGGTGTCACATCTTAAACAAGCCAGAGCTGAGTTGACAGAGTTTACACCACAGCAGGTGGAGCAGGTGGAGGCCTTACTGGGACGCTACCAGGACGTGTTCACTCGACATGAGGATGATTTCGGCTGTACGACTGCCATCACACATGAGATTCCAACGGGTAATGCTGCGCCTGAGAGAGAGCGTTATCAACAGATTCCTCTGCAATTGTGCCAGGAGGTAAAAGGAATGCTCACACAAATGCTACAGAACGGTGTCATCCGAGAAAGCCAAAGCCCATGGGCTACACCCATTGTCCTAGAGCGAAAAAAAGATGGTACTCTGCGGTTCTGTGTGGACTGTCGCAAATTAAAAGCCTGCACGGTGCGAGATTCATATCCACTACCCCGTATTGAAGAAACCTTGTCCGCTATGGGGAACGCAAGATACTTCTACAGTCTAGACCTGGCTAGTGTGCTGTTCCATCTAAAGTTATTATATGGTTTCATAGATTGTGTTATTTTCCATGCTGTGTAGTCTTGCATTTGGTCTGCTGCCCCCTGCTGGTCTTTTTTCTGTACAGCAGCCTGCAGCTAATTAATTCTAGTACATGCCTTCCACTTCCGGGTCAGTCACTCCTTCTCTTCCTGCTTGCAGCCATTCTTAGTTTCATTTTCACCCAGGAGAGACGCGCCTGTACCGAGCTGTGAAAGGCATCAGTTTTTTGACCACCTTGCTCCAACTTGCTACCAATTTACTGCACGCCTTGCTCCAACTTGCTACCAATTTGCTGCACACTTTGCTCCAACTTGCTAACAATTTGCTGAACACCTTGCTCCAACTTGCTACCAATTTTCTGCACACCTTGCTGCACCTTGCGGCACACACATTGCTGTATCACCTTGGTTGTTACATTTGCACGTCTGGAGAACCTGCTGCATTACAATCACATGCTGTATATCCAGATCTCCAAATAAACAAGTCTGGACTTCACAATCCTTGGTGTGTATCATCTCTCCGGATGCATGAACAGCAAAACAGCAACAATGGTCCTGTCTGCTCTGCATTGAGGAAATGGAAGGTAGGAATCTCTCCCAGCCCCAATCAACTACACCTCCATTCACCTCATGTGGGCACAGAACAGTCAAAAAACTGCCTTGAAGCCCAGCAAAAAATTACCCTTATATCCTAACCCGTCTGCCTGCTCACATACTGCAGCCCTGCTCTGCTAAGAAACTCTGCAGCGTCACCCCAGACCACATTGTGTATAGAGACTCTCCGTATATTATACAACATCGCTGCAGATTGTCGGACTGCAAAACCCCACAATTCTCTAAAAACACTTTGGGAATCTTATCAGGACGTCTTAACTAAGCTGCACTGCGATTTCCAGCCCCCAATTCAAAAGTTCAGCTTCTTAAAGAGAAAGTGCACCTTAAATCAAAATGGAAAAAGACCCTGCACAGTCTCCTACTGCTGAAACAGAGCAAATACTACTCGATACTGTCCATTATGAAGAGGGGGAAACAGACCAAGACTCACGACCAAAACGCTCTGTCAAACCAATCATAAAGGCTGCCGAAAACTATCACAATACGAAGGATGAGTTCAATGATAACCTGGATGATCTATGGGAACGAGTCACCTCCCTCATGTCAAGCATCCAATGCCACAAAAATTATGCAGCGAGTCTACAGAACAATATAAAACAGCTAGACACGGCCCACGGAAGATACAAGAGACTATCAGCAAGGTACGTTGCCTTCCTAAAAGACTCTAATATTGATGAAGCCTCATCAGAGTTAAGCAAAGTAGATTCCACAGACAGAGAAAGGGACGCCGCCGTGCAAGACGCCAAAGATAAAGCGGAGCTCCGTATTGCTCATCTGCAAGAATCAAGATTTCACAGGTCAGGTTCATCCAGACACTCTTCTCGGTCATACAAATCATCCTGCTCAAGGACTTCAACCCTCAGCGACAGAATTCTAGAGGCCCATTTAAATGCAGAGCGATCCAAACTAAGACGTTCCTTTACAGAAAAGAAAGCAGAGGCAGAAGCCAAGAAAGCCGAAGCACAGGCAGAAGCCAAGAAAGCTGAAGCAGAGGCAGAAGCCAAGAAAGCAGAAGCACAGGCTCAAGCAAAGATTCTTCAAACACAAATGGAGGAAGAAATCGCGCAAGCTAAAGTAAAAATACTCGAGCAAGCATTGAAGCAAAACCTCGACCCCATTTGCCTACCACCACTGGAAGAAGAGGACCGACCCAGCCGTCCATACCAGTGATTACATGTAGAAACAGATATCTGCAGCACACACCTTCTCCAGCGACGTTCAACCCAACAATGTGGAAACGTCCAAGTCAGCCCAACTTACGGTGCCAGTGTTACCCACAGCATCTGCAGAGACCCAAGACCAACGCCATGATGTGTCCCCTCAGGAGCAGCAATCCTCACAAGACGATCACAAGACACATTCCAGTCCATCTCCACAGTTCAAGCCACAATCATCAAAATCTCCAGAGGTTAAGCCACAGCTCAACCCTGCAGCAATATCATTCTACCCGGGAACAATTCACCCTTCCACGCCACACAGCTTACACGCCCGAGGGGCAACACAAGCTAGCACGGTAAAAAGGAGTGAAGGATCAGACATGTCCGAGTTTGCCAGGTTTATGGTGAGCAAAGATCTAATCAGCACTAGCCTCTCAAAGTCTTACGACTGTGCAGAGAACTACAGAGCCTGGAAAGCAACCTTCAAGGCCACCATTGCTGACCTCAACCTCTCCGCAGAACAGGAGCTCGAACTCATGTTAAAATGGTTGGGTCCTGACTCCACAAACCGTATCAAGAGTTTTCGGACCGTCTACGTGGGGCAAGCTGAATCAGGTCTCGCTGCTGCCTGGCTGAGACTAGAAAGAACCTATGGCAGCGCTGAAGCCATAGAAAAGTCCCTATTCAAGAGACTGCAGAACCTTCCAAGGATCAACGTTAAGGAAGCCCACAAGCTTCTGGACTTAAGCGATCTGCTTATGGAGCTGGAACTCGCAAAAAGAGACCCTCGTCTGTCTGGATTGTGCTGCCTGATCACCGCCCATGGGGTGAACCCAATCGTCTCAAAGCTGCCACATAGTCTGCAAGAGAAGTGGGCAGTATGCGTTTCCAGGTACAAAAGGTCACATGATGTCACCTTTCCTCCGTTCAATCAGTTCTGCAAGTTTGTCGACGAACAGGCCCAAATGAGGAACGACCCTAGCCTAGACTTCCTGGAGTCTAACACTACAGCTGCAGCAACACTGTCATCAAGGTACGAAAGCGTCTCACATAGACCCAAGGACGTGAGAAATAGTGTAAGTGTCAGAAAGACTAACCTGCTACCACCTGCGGTACGTGACCAATGTGGGGGAACTGAGAACCCAGATGTTTGGACGCATGCAGAAAGAGGGGGAAACAGTGACCCAGTATATGACTGTTTTGCAGGAACTGTTTTTAGCCATTGAAAGGAAGGATGGAGTCGGCGTGGGGACTGTGGATGTAACATTAAGTGACCTGTTAGTGACCGGGTTACGAGACACCCTGACAAGACAGGCTTTGCGGGAGCGGGTGCGAGTGGACCCACATCTGACATTTTCAGAAATAGGGAAGGAGGCACGGGTTCGGGAACAGGAGTAAGAGGTGACGGTCCCCGTGGGGATGGCTCGGAGTATCGAAGCATCCGTAAGTGCCCTGAGCGAACCCCACTGGGTACAAGAGGTGAAGCAAGAGATACAAAGTATTAAAGGTGAACTGGCCGAAGCCAAGAAAGCAGCCACAAGGAGTCGGCCGGGGCCGGGTAAAGGAGGCATGAACCAGTGCGGCCCTCACCCAAGTCGGTCCCCACGGCCATTCGCCTGTTACGATTGTGGAGAATTGGGACACTCCACCCGAGAGTGTCCATGTTCCAGGGGAAACCCGCCCCGCTGGCCAAAAAGAGCAGAGGACCCTGAGCCGTGGGGACGCCGCCCGGAGCCGGAGCCCATCACACGAGGTGGAGGAAGGCATAAAGACCTTGTCGCGCGGTGCCCAGTGGTATGGGCAGAGATCGAAGGCCGTGTCGTGCGATGCCTAGTAGATACGGGATCGCAAGTAACGACCATGCCAGAGACTTATTTTCGGCAGCATTTTCCCGAAGCAGTGAGACCTAAAGTTGGTAGCCGCCAACCAGCTACCAGTTCCTGTCGTCGGAGTAGCCTGGATGCAGATTTTGATAAGCGGCAAATCACTCGGCTGCCGGGGAGTGGTCCTGACCCAGGGAGACACAAACAGCAAACATCCGGTTACTCTGGGTATGAACATACTACGAGAGTTCGGCAACCTCCTCCTCAATGAGCCCACACAAGAGACTCTGAGCCACTGGGGTTCTCGCATGGCCCAAGGGCAGGTCTTCCAGCGGTTGGTGCGGGAGGCGCGAGTGCTCCAGGAGTGCCAGGAGGGTGAGGCGCTGGGCAAGGTCATTGCACCGACGCTCCCCCGCTCGTGCTTCCTCCAGGGCAGATGGTGGTGGCCCTGCCGGTCTGCGCCCCGATGCCACTGGAGGGTGTGGAGGTGCAGGTGGAACCATGTTACTCGGAGCGCCTGCACCCTGGCTTACTGGTAGCCCGCTCCCTGGCCACGGTGCGTGAGGGGACCGTCCTGGTGCGTTGTGTCAACCTGGAAGACCAAGATATCGCCCTGAAGCCCCGGGCCAAAATGGCCAAACTAGTGAGGCCTTTGAAGGAGATGCTGCCAGACCCCGCGGTCCAGTTGAAGGTGCAGCCCGAAGATCCTTGGGCAGTAACAGTATGAACCCAACAGACTGCCGTATCCTCGACCGAGGAGAAAGGTCAAGCCATCCTGGAGAGAATGCGGGCCGAACTTTCCGGCCTAGCGCCAGCCCAACTCCTTCAGGTAGAGACACTTCTTGGACAATGTTACAGTGTCTTCGCCAGTCATGAGGATGACTTCGGATGTACCACGGCCATCACACATGGGATCCCCACGGCAGGAACGGCCCCCATCCGGGAGCGATATCGGCAAATACCACCGCAGCTATACCAGGAAATGAAAACCCTCTTAGCCCAAATGCTTCGGAAGGGGGTCATACGAGAAAGCCAGAGCCCTTGGGCGGCCCCCATTGTCCTGGTTCGTAAAAAAGATGGCACTCTGCGTTCTTGCGTGGACTATCGAAAGTTGAACGCCTGCACCAGGATTCGTATCCACTGCCCCGCATAGAAGAATCTCTGTCCGCCTTGGGGAATGCGACGTACTTTTCAACTCTAGACCTGGCCTTTGGGTACTGGCAGGTGCCGATGTCAGAGGAAGACAGAGCCAAGACGGCATTTATCCTTCCCATGGGACTGTTCGAGTTTAATCGGATGCCGCTCGGGCTGGCCAACGCCCCAGGAACCTTCCAGCGGTTGATGGAGTGGTGTCTAGGAGACCTCAACTTTGAAGCCACGTTGATACTGTATACCTGGACGATATTATCATCAATTCCGCCACGCTCGAGGACCACGTGCGGCGGTTGGGGCAGGTGCTCGGCCGGCTGCAGAAGTACGGGTTAAAGGTGAAGCCCCAGAAATGCCACCTGTTCCGCACCCAGATCGAATATCTGGGGCATACCGTCTCGGCAGAGGGTGTCAGACCATCCCTGGAAAAGGTTGCTGCCATCCAGGGGTGGCCTACCCCCGAGACGGTGAAAGACGTGCGGCCTTCCTGGGGTTGGCTGGCTACTATCGTCGGTTCATGAAGAATTTTGCACACCAAGCCCGAGCCCTGCAGGACCTGCTGAAGGGGGCTCCAGCCGGGGCGAATGGACAGAAGATCCAGTGGCAGCAATCGCAAGAGGATGTGTTTCAAGATCTCAAAGCTGCACTCTCGGATGACCCGGTGCTGGCACATGCGGATTTCTCGCAACCGTTCATCCTGCATACCGACGGGAGCCTCCAGGGACTAGGAGCTGTGTTGTCACAGGTGCAGGACGGCCGGGAGAAAGTGATCGCCTATGGTTGCCGGTCGCTGCACGACTCCGAACGCAACCCGGACAATTACAGCTCCTTTAAACTCGAGCTCCTCGCGGTGGGGTGGGCAATGATGGAGCGGTTTGCAGAGTACCTGGTGGGCTCCGAAGTCGTGGTGTGGACGGATAACAACCCGTTAGCCCATTTGGAGAATGCCAAACTGGGGGCCTTAGAGCAGCGGTGGGTGGCCCGGATGGCCAAGTTCAACTACAAGATCAGCTACAAACGGGGAGCTGAAAACGTGCATGCCGATGCACTCTCCAGAATCCGACACACCACCCCATGGAGGAATCGAGACGGCGAATTAGAGGGGGAGATGCCGTTTGCCCTCACCACCACCGCGCTTGCAGTCAACGCACAAGAAGCACCTCATCTGGAGCTCTCAGGAGGAATACTGGAACAGCCACGCGACAAATGGATTCAGCAGCAACAGGAAGATAGAGAAATTGGTCTCCTGCGCCGATGGGTGGCCACAGGCAAGTTGCCCACTGGCTCACAGAGACAGACTTTGACTCAGGATATGTTGCTGATGCTGCACCAGTGGGAAAAGCTAGTCATCAAAAAGAGACTTTTATATCGAAAAGTCGTGTCACGAACAACGTCGGCTACAATATGGCAGGTAATCGTGCCCGGAACCCATCTCCGCCAACTGGATCGGGAAGACTTTGCAATGGCTGCAGCAGATAGTGTACCATCCACGCTTGCACGCTGCTGTGGAAGAAGTTTGCCGAACCTGCTGCCCGTGCGAGCTCGCTAAACCTCCCGCACAACGAGCCCCGGTGCAGACAATTGTAACATCAGCTCCCCTGGAGCTCCTCACGGTGGACTATCTGACCATAGGTCAGGCCTATCAGGGGTACGAACATTGTCTCGTTATGGTGGACCATTTCACCAAGTTCGCCGTGGTCACCCCCACCCAAGACCAGACAGCGGAGTCAGCCGCCTATGCGATTTGTAAAAACTTTATCCAAGTGTACGGCTGCCCGCAACGAATACATTCGGACCAAGGAGCGTGCTTCCTAGGAAGAGTCATGGAAGAACTACATCATCTCTACGGTATCGATAAGTCTCGGACTACACAATACCACCTGCAGGGAAACGGAGCCTGCCAACGATTCAATCGGACACTAATCCAAATGCTGCGTACCCTGGAGAGTGACCGAAAGGCCTGCTGGCCTGAATACGTCCCTGAGCTGGTGTGGGTATATAATAACCGGGTGCACCGGGTGACTAGTTACACCCCCTACTCATTGCTGTTTGGACGGGAAGGCAAAGGAATCACGGAAGTGGAGATAAACCCGGAGGAACCTCTACCTTAGACCGGTACCGGCTGCAGACCCTCCACCGAATCGTCCATACGAAGCTCCAGGATCTAGAACACCCGGGGGGGGAGCGCTGCCCCCACCAATTGACTTCCAGGCTGGGGATCGGGTACTCGTACTAGATCAACGCCCCCAAAATAAGTTAGAACCACGGTGGGAGGAGAACCCGTACCGAGTGTTGCGCCGGATAAGCCCCGACGGGCCTGTGTATGAAATACAATCGGAAAGAGACGGTGTACCTCTCACTCGTACTGTGCACCGAAATATGTTGCGCCCCTGTGCGTCCACTGATCCCATGCGACCAGAGCCGATCACTCAGGTCCCTGACCCCCATCAACGGTCTGGGACCATTTGTGCAGTTTTTAACAGCTATGATTTAGGTTTTTCTGACCACGTGATTGGATTGGCAGATTCAGCTGGTTAGATTTGGTTTGACTGTTACACCTTATCTCTTTCCAGCAATACAATAGCCCGTTTTTTACTAGGCTTTATAATAGGGGGCATCTGTGCAATTTTATATTGTTATTTTTGTACTTAAAAAAAGTTAAATTTCAATAGGGTTTTTTTCAGTTAGTCGGTTATAGGTAACCCTTGTTCACATTATACTTGTTAGTTGGCAGCTACTCTTCTCACCCAAAAGACCGGGAACCCGCTAACAGTTAGTGGAGAGATTACTCACGCAAACACCTACCAGAAACAGTGGAAACGTGTGCAGTACCTCGCTGATTATTTCTGGAACCGGTGGAGAAAGGAGTATCTTGTGATTCTCCAAGGAAGAAGGAAATGGCGACAGAGTAAACCGAATTTGAAAGAAGGAGACGTGGCGCTAATGAAAGAACAACAAGCCCAAAGGATCGACTGGCCTATGGGAATCGTTCCAAAGACTTTCCCTAGTCAAGACGGTAAGTTCCGGAAGGTGGAGCTGAAGGTCCTTAGGAAAGGCGAGCCTAAGACATTTCAGAGGCCAATCCACGAGCTCGTATTGATACTACCAATTGAGGACATTCCGGTAGGATGAACCATGAACAGAACACTGTCCTAGTACTTCGTCCATTGGATTACCGTTGGGTCGAAGACAGTTTGGCCTAGTGCGGCTTCTCCAATCCGAAGATGGGTTTTCTTTGGATTGTCTCAGGAACTGTCTGTCATCAACTTCGTTTTGAAGTTATTATTGCATGCATATTTGCGTTTGTTTTCCAGGTTATTGAGCTTTACTTGAAAACAAAATAAAAATATAGTGAAATCCCTTACGGAATTTCAGACGGGGAGTGTGCTGTTGCGTCTAAAGTTATGATTATATGGTTTCATAGATTGTGTTATTTTCCATGCTGTGCAGTCTTGCATTTGGTCTGCTGCCACCTGCTGGTCTTTTTCTGTACAGCAGCCTGCAGCTAATTAATTCTAGTACATGCCTTCCACTTCCAGGTCAGTCACTCCTTCTCTTCCTGCTTGTGGCCATTCTTAGTTTCATTTTCACCCAGGAGAGATGCGCCTGTACCGAGCTGTGAAAGGCATCAGTTTTTTGACCACCTTGCTCCAACTTGCTACCAATTTGCTGCACACCTTGCTCCAAGTTGCTACCAATTTGCTGCACACCTTGCTCCAACTTGCTACCAATTTGCTGCACACCTTGCTCCAACTTGCTACCAATTTGCTGCACACCTTGCTGCACCTTGCTGCACACACATTGCTGTATCACCTTTGTTGTTACATCTGCATGTCTGGAAAACCTACTGCATTACCAATCACATGCTGTATGTCCAGAACTCCAAATAAACAAGTCTGGACTTCACAATCCTTGGTGTATATCATCTCTCCGGATGCATGAACAGCAAAACAGCAACAATGGTCCTGTCTGCTCTGCATTGAGGAAACGGAAGGTAGGAATTTCTCCCAGCCTCAACTACACCTCCATTCGCCTCATGTGGGGACAGAACAGCTAGCGGGTACTGGCAACTGCCAATGTCAAAACACGACCAAGCGAAGACAGCCTTTATACTACCTATGGGCCTGTACAAGTTCAACAGAATGCTGTTCGGATTGGCTAATGCTTCCGGTACTGATCAGCGACCCATGGAACGATGTTTGGGAGATCTAAATTTTGAGGCCACTCTCATCTACCTGGATGATATAATTGTGTTCGCCCCCACGTTCGAAGAGCACTTACAGCGCCTTGAGCAAGTACTCAGCCGACTCCAGAAACATGGCCTGTGTGACGTCCGTCTGTGAGTCTGGGCTGCAGTAAGACAACACCCCGAGCAACCCTGATACCCTTTACCCCTATACAGGGATCTGGATTTATAGCAGAGCCCAGGAGGTAGCTGTCTAAATAAGAGCAGTGGACCAGAACAGGGCGGTCGCCAGAGAGGTGTTCCAATACGGGAGCAAAAACGTTGTTAGGCAGAAGCAGAGTCAGAAATCCAGGCCAAGGTCAGAGTCATAAACCAGGAGGGCGGCAGAAGCACAAAAATGGCAGGCAATAGAATGGTCAGAAATCCAGGCTGAGGTCAAAGTTAACTATAGCAATTCACACAGTAGCACGCAGGGGAACCAAGAATATATCCGGCGGCTTGCAAGACCAGTCCCAAGGTATTTGAGGGATCAGGTCATCCCTCACAGGTTCCTGGACTGATTATGTCATTAGGACCGCCCCCAGGACCAGACCAGATGGTGATGCAGTAACCCCCTGACAAATGACAGAGGGGCGGAGCCTGCGCCCACCAGATGCCTGCGCATGAGCCCCATCTCTGTCACCGCAACTCACGGGCGAACCACGGCGCCTCCCAGTGGCCGAGGCAGGAACAGCCGTCCCCGAGTCTGACGGTGAAGTGGCGGTCCAGCGCCTCCTAGTGGTCGCGACGGGAACAGCAGGCCCCGAATCTAACGGCGACGTGACAGACCGGCGCCTCCTAGTGGCCGCGACCAGAACAGCGGGCCCCAAGTCTGACGGCGACGTGACAAGCTGCGAGTGAAACCATCTAAATATCACCTGTTCTGCACCCAGATTGAGTACCTAGGGCATGTGGTCTCCGCAGAAGGTGTCTGTCCATCCCATGAGAAGATTGCGGCAGTGCAAGACTGGCCTACCCCGAGAACCGTAAAGGATGTTCGAGCCTTCTTGGGGCTGACTGGGTATTATCGACGGTTCGTGAAACACTTCACCCACATTGTGAATCCATTATTAGAACTGTTGAAAGGAATACCGGCAGGAACAAAAAATCAGAAAATTCAGTGGGAAGAGCGCCAGGACAAAAGTGTTCCAAGCCTTGAAAATGGCTCTGACAGAAGCCCCGGTCCTGGCCTATGCTGATTTTTCTTAACCCTTCATTCTCCATACAGATGGGAGCTTGCAACAGTGACCCATTTCCGTCACATCTCCTCCAGTCCCTTTCCCCTGCTGTCATCCCTCACCTAACTAAAATATTTAACCTCTCTCTCTCTTCTGGTATCTTTCCCTCCTCATTTAAGCATGCCATCATACATCTACTACTTAAAAAAACCATCCCTCGACCAAAACTGTGCCGCTAACTATAGACCTGTCTCTAATCTTCCCTTCATCTCTAAACTCCTGGAACGCCTGGTCCACTCCCGTCTTATCCGCTATCTCTTTGATAACTCTCTTCTCGACCCTCTCCAATCTGGTTTCCGCTTTTTACACTCTACTGAAACTGCCCTCACTAAAGTCTCTAATGATCTACTAACAGCTAAATCAAATGGTCATTACTCCATGCTAATTCTCTTGGATCTCTCTGCAGCATTTGACACTGTGGATCATCAGCTCCTCCTCACTATGCTCTGTTCCATTGGCCTCAAGGACACCGTTCTCTCCTGGTTCTCCTCCTATCTCTCTGACTGCTCTTTTACTGTATCTTTTGACGGTTCCTCCTCCTCTCACCTTCCCCTTACTGTTGGAGTTCCTCAAGGATCGGTTCTAGGCCCCCTCCTCTTCTCCTTGTACACTGCCCCTATTGGTCAAACAATCAGTAGATTTGGTTTCCAGTACCATCTCTATGCTGATGACACCCAATTATATGCTTCTTCTCCTGACATCACGCCAGCCTTTCTAGAAAACACCGGCGATTGTCTAAGCGCTGTGTCTAACATTATGTCCTCACTAGAGTTGAGCGACTTTTGGTTTTTTAGGGTCGAGTTTCGTTTCGTGAAACCCGACTTTTCCAAAAGTCGGGTCGAGCAAGATCGTCCGATTATAGGGAAAAGTCGGGGTCGTCCCGAAACACGAAACCCAATGTAAGTCAATGGGGAATAAAAGTCGGCAGTGAGAGGAGGACAGGAAACACACCTACAGTGCCCATTTGAATGCCAAAAGCATCAATTCTTCTTACTTAAGCTTGTCAACCTTAATTAACTTCATAATACAAGTTACGCACTGAAAAATGGGGGTTATTTGGCTAAAGTTGTGGGGGGGGAGGGCTGGCTCCAGGTTTTCATGTGCCCTGGGCGAAAGAGCGCCCCTTTAGCACATACCACAACTCATCATGCTCCGATACGGCAGAGAAATAGCGGTATAGTACAATGAAAAATACTTCACTTTTTACATCTCATGACAAGGCCCATCTATTTCTCCATACAGAATCATTGGTCCCATATAATGTTTGAAACAGTATATGATGAGCTCCACATAATGCTACAGTATATGTTGGTCCCCATGGATGAAGCTCCACTGTCTTATGGGCCCAAATAATGCTCCAAACATAATGGGCCCCATTTCTAATGCTCTAGTGTATAATGGGCCCTGTAAATGCTGCTCCAGTGTCTGATGTCCACCTTTGGAATGTTCCAGTGTATGGTGGGCCCCATCTATCATTCTCCAGAGTATAGTGCTCCCCAAAAATTGCTGTCCCAACATTGAAAACAATCAAATAAGTCTCCTCGCTAGGGAATCCCTCTACTAGTCTGGACTCCTCGTCGTCCCCATCTTCCATCTCACTGCACAGTATTTCAACCTTGCAAGTGCTGTGATCCTGAGCAAGCAGGGGGGGCCCACTCGTTGGCGACGGCACTGGCACAGGGCCTCTGATAGTACGGTGGTGTGTCTGATGGCGGGTGGGCCGAACCTGCACTTTCATCTGCAGCTTCCTCTTTGTCACCGTGTAAGATGGAACTGTATATGGGAAGGGTAACCTGAGTTTCATCAGGGTCAGATTCAGGCCGTGTAGCATGCGAGGGGAATGCAGTGGTCTGGGTCAATGTACCAGCAGATTCATCGAGCAGTGGCTGGGCATCAGTGCACTTGTGTCGCCCCCAGGAGTACGGTCACCACAGTGGCATTACCTTCTTCCTAGGGAGTGTGATGTCATGCTTGGGAGCAACGAACGATCTCTCTAGCAGGTTAACTGATTGGGCGGCGTTATTCCCACGAGTCATGACCCTCCAAACAGCGTTCATGAAGGCAAAGTGTTTGTTTTACGTGGGCAGTATGGTTGCAAAGCTGAACCTTAAAGGAATGTCCAGAAGGGCACCACCAGGAGTGGAGCCTACGGTTAAATTCGACTCCACCTGGGAAACCTCAACCATGCCAGCTACAGAACAGATGCACACATTGCAAGCTTAATTACGTTAACGAACGAGACTCCGTCATGCCCCGCGGTCCGAGTCCGGCTTACTAGAGGGACACGTGAGGCTCTGGCACATGAGATTGGCCAATAACTGGTGTGTCATGCCCTTACATGTCCGTGGCTGCATGTGCGCTACACTGAAAAGGCCAGCGTTTGTCGCTTACAGGTGCAGATAACCCGCTGAACAACGTTAGTGATGGGGATCACTGATTACAATTATTACCCGCGAACAATGATTTCCCAGTAAGTGCAGGTCAACCGCAGTTCCGGAATTAGGCCTAACCGTCATTCCTGAAAAAATGAAAAACTTACGTATGCAAACCACAGGTGCTGTAGCTTGCTTAACAGCTCGCCAGCCGTTCTCACGCCCAGTATGGATTACACGTGATTGCACAAAGGTGAGAAAGGGTACCGTATCCCCAGATAACATGTATGGATAGCGTACACATTCAAAATATATGTCTATACATCAGGAGGCAGGCTCAAACGGTGTCAGGCACAGTATGGATTTGACGGCCCAGACTACACAGCGGAGGAGCAGGGAGAGGTAAAGATTGCAAATGCTGGGGCCCTGCCCAAGCAAGGGGGGCCCACTCGTGGGCGTCGGTACTGGCACTGGGCCCCTCATAGTACAGCGGTGCGTCTGACGGCGGGTGTGCACCACCACCGTCAGAGACACTTGATTGCACTATGAGGGACCCTGTGCCAGTGCCCGCGCCCAAGAGTCGGCCTACCCACCTGTCCAGGGCAACGGCACTCGCACGGTGACGTGCGCTAGGTGGTGACCCCGGCCATGGGGGGGGAGGCAGCACAGTTAGGGAGTTTTAGAAAGTGGCATATGTTGATGTTGGACATTCAGCTGATGCAAAAGGTGAAATAGGTCAAGTCCCAGGAAGAGGTGGACCAAAGCAAGCCATTTTTCTGTCACCCTATGTGTCATCAGGGGAAGGTGGGACAAAATCCTTGGAAACCCATGAATGGTTCATTTTAATGAAGGTTAGATCATCCACATTTTGGGTTGACAGACGGGTCCTTTTTTCTGTCAGGATTGATCCAGCTGCACTGAAGACTCTTTCCGATAGCACACTTGCAGCTGGGCAAGCGAGCTCCTGTAAGGCATATTGTGCCAATTCAGGCCAGGTGTCCAGTTTAGCGGCCCAATAGTCAAAGGGGAATGACCTGTGTGGGAGAACATCGATATGGGAGGAAAAGTAGTTTGTAACCATAGTTGACAACTGCTGTCTCCTGTCACTTTCCATCGATGCAGTATTACCAGTTGTGTGAGCGGTACTTGAAAAATCAGTCCACAACATTGTCATGAAACCCCTGTCTCCAACGCCACTTCTGCTGTGTGCACCACGAACACCTCTGCCAAGCTGCCCCCGGCCCGTACGGCTCGTGTGAGAACCATCACCGCTGCTGTGTGCTGGGAATGCCTCAAGCAACCGATTTACCAGGGTTGCTTGTTTATTAGCCAATATTAGGTCAAGGTTCTCCTGTGGCATGATGTTTTGTAATTTGCCTTTATAGCGTGGATCCAGGATGCTGGCCAACCAGTAGTCGTCATCGTTCATCATTTTGGCAATGCGGGGGTCCCTTTTTAGGATCTGCAAGGCATAATCTGACATGTGGGCCAATGTTCCCGGTGTCAATGATGCACTGCGAGTGCTGGTTGGAGGAGCACTTTCTGGCAAATCCACATCCCTCCAGTCACGCACAAACCCTGTACCAGACCTTGCCACGCCAACATTTTCACTTGCCCCACGAGATGCATCCTCCTCCCCTAAGTAATCATCCCCATCATCCTCCTCCTCCTCTTCTTCCTCCACCTCGTCCAGGAGAGGTCCCTGAGCAGACAATGGCTGAATGTCATCAAGGAATCCCTCCTCCTCATCAACATTGGCTGCAGAAGCCTGCTCCTTAAGGTGCGTCAAAGATTGCATGAGCAGACGCATAAGTGGGATGCTCATGCTTAGGATGGCGTCGTCTGCGCTTACCAGCAGTGTGCATTCCTCAAAACACTGAAGGACTTTACAGAGGTCTTTCAGCTTCGACCACTGCACACCTGTCAACTCCATGTCTGCTCTCAAAGTGCCTGGCCGTGTATCCTCCCACAATATGCATTATGGCCTGCCTCTGCTCGCACAGCCGCTCCACCATGTGCAGGGTGGAGTTCCACCTTGTTGCAATGTCGATAATGAGGCGGTGGTTGGGAAGGTGGAGCAATCGCTGCAGCTTCTGCATACGAACGGAGTGTACAGGCGACCGGCGGATGTGCGCGCACAGTCTTCGCACCTTCTGGAGCAGGGCTGTTAACTCCGGATAATTTTTGAGGAAGCACTGCACCACCAGGTTCAAGGTGTGAGCCAAGCAAGGTATGTGGCTGAGTTTTGAAAGGGCTATGGCTGCCACAAAATTACGGCCGTTATCACTAACTACCTTGCCTGCCTCAAGATGTACACTGCCCAGCCATGACTCAGTTTGTCGCTGAAAGTACTCGGCCAGCACCTCGGCGGTGTGTCTGTCGCCCAAACACATCATCTGCAACACAGCCTGCTGACGCTTTCCACTAGCTGCTCGATAGGGGGACACATCGTGTGCAACAGTGGCAGCTGCAGATGGAGAGCTCGTACGACTGCGCTCTGTGGACGAGCTTTCGCTTCTGGAGGAGGAGGAGGAGGGTCGAACGCCTACAGCCAACTGTTTCCTATACCGTGGGCTAGGCAGCACTGTCCCACCACCGCTGTCCCCTGTGGACCCTGCATCCACCACATTAACCCAGTGCGCAGTGATGGACACGTAACGGCCCTGGCCATGCCGACTGGACCATGCATCAGTTGTGAGGTGCACCTTTCCGCTCACTGACTGCTTGAGTGCATGGACAATGCGGTCTTTCACATGATGGTGGAGGGCTGGGATGGCTTTGCGAGAGAAGAAGTGGCGACTGGGTAGGTCATAGCGTGGTACTGCATAGGCCATGAGTTCGAGGAAAGCTGCGCTTTCCACCAACCGAAAGGGCATCATCTCAAACGAGATTAGTTTGGCAATGTGGGCGTTCAAACCCAGTGTACGCGGATGAGAGACTGAGTACTTTCTTGACCTACTCATAGTGTCTGGGAGGGTGAGCTGGACTTGAGAGCTGCATATGGTGGAAGTAGCGGTGGACAGGGCGGACTGAGAGAGGGTTGATGATGGTGATGGAGTTGTTGTTCTTTCTGATGGCCTAGAATCAGTCTTTCGTTGATATAATAGTGGGATTCCCTGACTGCTGTGGCATTGCAACGACACCTCAACATTTGCTGCTGTGCTAACCGGTGGGCTTACAGTGGGGGAAACAATGTAGCGTTGCTGACTACCTTCGTTGTGATCAGTTGCACATGTGGCACTTGAGGTTTGGTGTTGTGTCCACGCTTGCAGGTGCATGCTGGTTAAATGTCTAAGCATGCAACTGGTATTCAAATTTTTCAGATTTTTCCCTCGTCTAAAGGTCTTTGCGCACTTCTTACAGATAACCTTGGCCTGATCATGAGGATTTTGTTCAAAAAAGTGCCACACTGCACTCTTCCTACTTTGGCAGACATTTTGCGGCCTAGCACGCTGTGATCTTTTGACCCTCTGGACAAGCTGTCCAGCAACTCTTTTGATGTTTGGAACCTGTCTTTGGAGTGCTCCGGGCCTGCCAGATAACAGCTGTTGCGATGTCGATGTCTGCTGTGGATGCTCCTCATCTGAGCTATTGGAAGCAGCACCCTCTTCCCCCAATGGATGCCAATCTGGGTCAACAACTGGGTCATCCATCACCTCCTCTTCTATGTCATGTGCACCTTCCTCTGTGTCACCGTGTATGGTGGTATAGTGTGCGGGAAGGTGCACCTGAGTCTCATCAGGGTCAGAATCTGGCTCTGTACACTGCGAGGACAATGTAGTGCTCTGAGTGAATGTACCAGCAGAATCATCCATCAGTGGCTGTGCATCAGTGCACTCCATGTCAGATTCATCTTGGCCTGGGTAATTCACCATTTCACTTGATAATCCAGGCATGGTATGTGAAAACAGCTCCATGGAGTAATCAGTAGTATGGCCTGCGTCATCCTTCAATCTTGGTTGGGGTGAAGGACACAAGGAAAGGTGTGGTTCATGAACATGAGCCTCCAATGACGACTCAGTGCTTTTACTTTTTACAACTGAAGAAGAGGAGGCGATAGAGCTGGAGGCTGAGTCAGCAATGTAAGACAAAACTTTTTCCTGATGCTCTGGCTTTAAAAGCGGTTTGCCAACTCCTAGAAAACTAAGCGTTCGAGGCCTTATGTAGCCAGACGATGACGCAGGCTCAACACCTCCTGCATTCGGTCCTATTTTGCTCTTGCCACTACCATCAGATCCACCACCAACACCATCATTACCAGCTGCCAACCCCCGCCCAATTCCACGGCCTCTTCCACCAGCCTTCCTCATTTTGGGTAGAAATGTAGACAAAATCCAACAAACTATATAGTTTGTAAAACAAGGTACAAGGTGTCTATAGGACAGGGGAGATTATGAATTTCTGCAGACACTTGTGGACACTGGACACTTATGGATTGTGTGAGGCCCACTGAGTATCTGAGCGCTCTGTCACAGGCTCGATGGCAGAGCTGTGACCAAAGAGACTAGAGGATAAGGGAGATTTTTAATTTCTGCACACACTTGTGGACACTGGACACTTATGGATTGTGTGAGGCCCACTGAGTATCTGAGCGCTCTGTCACAGGCTCGATGGCAGAGCTGTGACCAAAGTGACTAGAGGATAAGGGAGATTTTTAATTTCTGCACACACTTGTGGACACTGGACACTTATGGATTGTGTGAGGCCCACTGAGTATCTGAGCGCTCTGTCACAGGCTCGATGGCAGAGCTGTGACCAAAGTGACTAGAGGATAAGGGAGATTTTTAATTTCTGCACACACTTGTGGACACTGGACACTTATGGATTGTGTGAGGCCCACTGAGTATCTGAGCGCTCTGTCACAGGCTCGATGGCAGAGCTGTGACCAAAGTGACTAGAGGATAAGGGAGATTTTTAATTTCTGCACACACTTGTGGACACTGGACACTTATGGATTGTGTGAGGCCCACTGAGTATCTGAGCGCTCTGTCACAGGCTCGATGGCAGAGCTGTGACCAAAGTGACTAGAGGATAAGGGAGATTTTTAATTTCTGCACACACTTGTGGACACTGGACACTTATGGATTGTGTGAGGCCCACTGAGTATCTGAGCGCTCTGTCACAGGCTCGATGGCAGAGCTGTGACCAAAGTGACTAGAGGATAAGGGAGATTTTTAATTTCTGCACACACTTGTGGACACTGGACACTTATGGATTGTGTGAGGCCCACTGAGTATCTGAGCGCTCTGTCACAGGCTCGATGGCAGAGCTGTGACCAAAGTGACTAGAGGATAAGGGAGATTTTTAATTTCTGCACACACTTGTGGACACTGGACACTTATGGATTGTGTGAGGCCCACTGAGTATCTGAGCACTCTGTCACAGGCTCGATGGCAGAGCTGTGACCAAAGTGACTAGAGGATAAGGGAGATTTTTAATTTCTGCACACACTTGTGGACACTGGACACTTATGGATTGTGTGAGGCCCACTGAGTATCTGAGCGCTCTGTCACAGGCTCGATGGCAGAGCTGTGACCAAAGTGACTAGAGGATAAGGGAGATTTTTAATTTCTGCACACACTTGTGGACACTGGACACTTATGGATTGTGTGAGGCCCACTGAATATCTGAGCGCTATGTCACAGGCAGAAATTGGCTAGTGTATCACAAACTACAAGGTGTATGTAGAATTGGGCAGAATTGGAATCTCCCTAGAGTGCAGGTCTGTAAGAACGGAACATGTCCTCGACTTATTCTCACAGAGTGACTCACTGATAGCTTCACTGTGGCTGTGATAACAGCCGTTACACGGTACTGTGTGAGGAGCGTACACCGCTGTATGGTGTGAAAAAATGCACGCTCAGTACCTCAGCAGGACAAAAAAAAAAAATTGTGATTGCTTTTAAAAAAGCAGTTTGCGGAGCAGTGGGTAAACAGCAATGCAGGAATGTCAGGAAGCCTTAGAAGGCAGCCCAACAACCAACACCACTGATACACCACTATATAGCCTCCCCTTGCACTGCACAGTGACTGGTGTGTTGTACAGGCAAAATCGCTAGCAGCAGAAGCAGTTTTTTTTTCTTCTTCTCAGCAGGACAAAAAAAAAAATTGTGATTGCTTTTAAAAAAGCAGTTTGCGGAGCAGTGGGTAAACAGCAATGCAGGAATGTCAGGAAGCCTTAGAAGGCAGCCCAACAACCAACACCACTGATACACCACTATATAGCCTCCCCTTGCACTGCACAGTGACTGGTGTGTTGTACAGGCAAAATCGCTAGCAGCAGAAGCAGTTTTTTTTTCTTCTTCTCAGCAGGACAAAAAAAAAAATTGGGATTGCTTTTAAAAAAGCAGTTTGCGGAGCAGTGGGTAAACAGCAATGCAGGAATGTCAGGAAGCCTTAGAAGGCAGCCCAACAACCAACACCACTGATACACCACTATATAGCCTCCCCTTGCACTGCACAGTGACTGGTGTGTTGTACAGGCAAAATCGCTAGCAGCAGAAGCAGTTTTTGGTGTTTTCTTCCCTGCCTAATGCTCTCCCTACAAAATCATCATCAGCAGCAGCTCTCTCTATTCTGAGATCAGCATGAGTAACATGGCGGTCGGCGTGCACGCCCTTTTATACCCCCTGTGACGCCCACCAAAGCAAGCCAATCACTTGCATGCCCTTCTGAAAGATGGTGGTGACCCGTGCCTATGTCATCACGTTGCCCACAGTGTCCGTGGATCCTGATTGGCTGAAAAAGAGCGCAAAACAAACTTTTGAAACGCGACTTTGGCGCGTAAGTCGCCGACCTCGTGGCCGACCTCATCCTAGGGTCGGGTTTCGTTTCATGAAACCCGACTTTGCCAAAAGTCGGCGACTTTTGAATTTTTTCGACCCGTTTCGCTCAACTCTAGTCCTCACTATATCTGAAACTGAACCTGTCAAAGACTGAACTCCTTGTGTTTCCTCCCTCTACTAATGTACCTATACCCGACATTGCCATTTCTGTGTGTGGTTCCACTATTACTCCCCAGCAACATGCCCGCTGTCTTGGGGTCATACTTGACTCCGAGCTTTCCTTTGCCCCCCACATTCGATCACTGGCTCGCTCTTGTCATCTGCACCTCAAAAACATTTCTAGAATTCGACCTTTTCTTACTTTTGACTCTGCAAAAACTCTGACTGTTTCTCTTATTCATTCTCGTCTCGACTATTGTAACTCTCTTCTAATCGTTCTCACTCTCACCAAACTCTCCCCTCTCCAATCTGTCTTGAATGCTGCAGCCAGGATCATATTCCTCCCCAATCGTTACACCGATGCCTCTACCTTGTGCCAGTCATTACACTGACTACCCATCCACTCCAAAATTCAGTATAAACTTATTACCCTCATCCACAAAGCCCTCCATTGCTCAGCACCACCCTACATCTCCTCCCTTGTTTCAGTATACCACCCTACCCGCACCGTCCGTTCTGCTGATGACCTGAGGTTAGCATCCTCAATAATCAGAACCTCCCACTCCTGTCTCCAAGACTACACACGTGCTGCGCCAATTCTTTGGAATGCACTTCCCAGGTCAATACGATTAGTCCCCAATTCCCACAATTTTAAGCATGCCCTGAAAATGCATTTATTCAGACTGGCCTATCACCTCAACACATTAACCTAATCTATCCCTGTGTTGCACAGTCAAAAGTTTTTTACCATAACCAGGTTCCCCGCATCATGTTCCCACATGCTTTATGCATCCATTAGCCCTCTGTGTCTGTACTGTTACACACTTAACATTATGGCTGGTTCAAACAATCAGGGCAACTGCTACCACCCACCTTTCGTGTCTCCCCTTTTTTCCTCATAGATTGTAAGCTTGCAAGCAGGGCCCTCATTCCTCTTGGTATCTGTTATGATCTATGTGATTATTGTTATGCTGTAATGTCTATTGTCTGTACAAATCCCCTCTGAAATGTAAAGTGCTGCGGAATATGTCGGTGCTATAGAAATAAAATTTATTATTATGATTATTATTACTACATGGGCTCGGAGCCGTACTGTCGCAGATCCAAGGTGGAAAAGAGAGGGTGATTTCCTATGCGATTCGATCCCTCCATGACTGTCAACGGAATCCAAACAACTACAGCTCGTTCAAACTAGAATTGTTGACACTGGTATGGGCCATGACAAAAAAGTTTGCGGAATACCTATCCGGGTCTGAGGTAGTGGTGCGCACAGGCAACAACCCACTGGCCCACTTGGAGAGGGCGAAATTAGGGGCTCTGGAGCAATGCTGGGTCACTAGAATGGCCAAATACCGGTACAAAATAGCCTACAAACGCGGGGCTGAAAACACCCATGCAGATGTGTTATCCAAGGTTTCATATAAGCAGCCCGGCCCTAACCGAGATGAAGAGCTGGAGGCCGATGAAGTGCCGGAGTTCTGAGGATCTGCCAGGATATTGGCAAGTACGGAGGAACAAAATCAGGCAGAATCTCAGAAAGGTGTGCTGGGAGAGCCTCGTGATGAGTGGGTACGAATTCAGTAGGAGGATGGAGAGCTCGCCCGACTTCGGTAGTGGGTGGCCCTTAAACAACTACCTAGCCGGGAGGAGAGAGAAAACTTGTCTCCTGGTACGAAACAAATCCTACGGCAATGGGAGAGGCTCCACCTGAGAGAAGGATTGCTGTATAGAAAAGTCCAACTACAGCGGGACCTGACTGTCACTTGGCAAGTAGTGATTCCTGAGAAGCTGTTACATCATGTGGCCACAGAGGCACATGAAAAAGGGGCCCACTTCAGTCAAGAAAAAAAAAAAGCCTTTCAGTGGTTGCAGAGACTGGTGTACCATCCACTGCTTAAAACAACTGTGGAAGAAATATGTAGACTCTGTAAGAACTGTGAACTGTCCAAACCTCCAGAACAGAGAGCTCCCACACAAACTATCGTAAACTCTGCCCCGTTAGGATTGTTGAGGATAGACTATCTGACAATAGGCCCAGCCCATCAAGGGTATGAACATTGTGTAGTCATGGTGGACCACTTCACTAAGTTTGCTGCCGTGACCCCTACTCGGGACCAAACTGCCGATCTCACAGCTTACGCTATCTGTAAAAATTGAATTCAAGTATATGGCTGTATAATTCACTCAGACCAAAGTGGCTGCTTCTTAGGGTGAGTCATGAAAGAGCTACGCCATTTGTATCGAACTGCGAAATCTCGTACGACCCCTTACCATCCTCAAGGCAATGGAGCATGTGAACGATTCAATCGAACCCTTATTCAAACATTGAGGACCTTAGAAGAAGATCGAAAGGCCCGTTGGCCGGAATTTGTAGCAGAACTAGTGTGAGTGTACAACAATCGGGTACATCGCACCACAGGATACACGCCCTATACTCTTTTTGGCAGGTCAGGAAAAGAGATCACCGAACAGGAGCTGGACCCGGAGGAGGACTACCCACGAACGGGGGTGTCCACCTGGGTCCAAGAACACCATCATCGATTGCAGACTTTACATCGCTTGGTGCAGACCCGGTTTCAAGAGTTGGAACACCCAAAGACGGCTCCTCAACAGGGGACAGCTCTACAGGCCAGAGACCGGGTACTAGTTAGAGAAAAACGTCTTTGAGACAAGTTAGATCATTGATGGGAGAATACACTGTTTCGTGTATGGCAGAAAGTCAGTTCTGAAGGGCCTATCTATGAAATTCAGCCCGAGGGCCGATAGTGCTCCAACTCGTATTGTGCACCGAAACATGTTAGGCCCCTGTGTGTCTAGAGACCCTACACGAATAGAGAAAGAAGAGCACGATGCTCCTGAGAATCTTCTATCATTCACTAGTTAAGATGAAGATAACGAATGCTCTGAACCACCACGGGCAGAACCAGAAGAAGAACAGAAATCTGATGTCACGCGGGGCTTAGGTCAACTAAGGCAGAAATACCCGGGGCCCCTGTGATGTCCCTTTAACTAGGGGCAACCCTGTCTGACCCTCAACCCAGGGTTTTTGCTGAAGGTGCAAATGCCTGAGCCTCCACCCTTTCCTTATCTCCTGCTCAGCCCTAAGCTTAGCCCTCCACCCAGTGAGGAGACAAACCACCAAAGCCCCAAACAATAAAGACAGACAGGGAGAACTTAAACTGCACCGCGCCGCATACACACAGGACTATACAGTAATGTGAACAGGGCACAACAAAACACAAATATGGGAAGGCGAGAAGGTAACAATGGATCATACGACACCAGAAATGAATCTCTCTCTCTCCAACACCTCCACTCCAGACCACCACTTGGTATGAAACACAAGCTATAATCGGCGACGCCCATAGGCCAGCACGACTATTTAAAGACCGTGGGCGTGACCAAACATCCAACCTGATCTTCAGCTAGATTAACCCCCGATAGCCTGAGAAACTCAAGCCGGCGCCACTGAAGCTATAGTGGACGGAGGTGGAACTACCTCTGCCTGCCAGACGCTGTGGTGTGAATAGCGTCCGACATGACAGTACCCCGTCTTCTACGAGGGACCCCAGGGCCCTCAAGACTCATAGGACCCGGCTTGTCCGGATGACGACGGTGAAAAGAACTGACCAGCCGATCTGCATGTATGTCCGAGGCTGGTACCCAAGACCTCTCCTCCGGACCATACCCCCGCCAGTGTACCAAATACTGAAGAGTACGGCGCACTACTCGAGAGTCCACTACCTTGGAGACCTCAAACTCTAAATCGCCATCCACCATGACTGGAGGTGGCATCGGCGTCGTGTCCACAGAGCCTACCACCTTTTTCAATAAAGCCCTGTGAAACACGTTGTGTATCTTGTATACTGCAGGGAGTTCCAACCGATAAGCAACTGGGTTAATGATGGCAGCAATCTTAAAAGGCCCAATAAACCTTGGACCCAATTTTAAAGATGGAATTTTGAGTTTTATATTTTTAGTCGCTAACCACACCCATTCACCCACACACAGGTCCGGACCTGGCATGCGTCTACTGTCAGCCACCCGCTTGTACCTCGCACTCATGCTCAACAAACGCTGTTTCACCCTCCTCCAGACCGATGATAATTGAGCTCCTAGCTGGTCCTCCTCCGGGACGCCCCCCGAGTCACCCTGACGTAAGGTACAAAATTGAGGATGTTGACCGTAAACACAAAAGAACGGAGACTCTCCCGATGACTCTTGACGGTGATTATTTAACGCGAACTCGGCCAGAGGAAGGAAAGTAGACCACTCCTCTTGGTTGTCGGACACAAAGCATCGTAAATACTGCTCCAGATTTTGGTTCATGCGCTCAGTTTGACCATTTGACTGTGGATGAAACGCCGATGAATGTGACAACTTGATCCCCAAACGTGAGCAAAAAGCTTTCCAAAACCTCGCAACAAATTGAGTTCCCCTATCAGATACTATGTCCGACGGAACTCCGTGGAGTCTGACCACCTCCTGCACAAACACCTGAGCCAACGTCTTCGCATTGGGCAAGGAGGGCAATGAGACAAAATGCGCCATCTTTGAAAATCGGTCAACCACCACCAGGATGACCGTGTTCCCCGCCGAGACTGGCAAGTCAGTGATAAAATCCATGGAGATTTCTGTCCATGGCCTATTAGGTACCCCCAGAGGCTGTAGCGTGCCAGCAGGACGGGCTCGGGGCGACTTGGCCCTGGCGCACGTGATGCAAGCTGCCACGTACGAGACCACGTCCTGCCGGATTTTGGGCCACCAGAAACGACGCGATACCAGCTCCAAGGTGCCCTTAACCCCTGGATGACCAGCCAGTACTGAGTCGTGATGTTCCCTCAACACCTTAAGACGAATATGAAGGGGTACAAATGATTTGTTGGTGGGAAGTCCTGGCGGTACCTCCTCTTGGGCCTCAGCAATCTCCGCCTCTACCTCAGTCGTGAGAGCCGAAATCACTACACCTTCCTGGAGGATGGGTACCGGCTCTTCCCGAGGTTCTACCCCCGGAAAACACCTGGACAAGGCATCCGCCTTGGTGTTTTTAGCCCCAGGACGGTAAGTCACCAGAAAATTGAAACGTGTAAAGAACAATGCCCAGCGAGCCTGCCTAGGAGACAGACGCTTGGCCGACTCCAGATAGAGCAGGTTCTTATGGTCGGTGATGACTGTGACCTGGTGAGCCGCCCCCTCCAAGAAGTGTCGCCATTCCTCAAAAGCCAATTTGATGGCCAACAACTCCCTGTTGCCGATATCATAATTCCGTTCGGCCGGCGACAGCTTCTTGGAGAAGTAGGCGCATGGATGCATATCGCTCAAAGATGAGCCCTGTGACAGTACTGCCCCCACTCCCACCTCAGACGCATCAACCTCCACCACAAAAGGTTTAGACACGTCCAGTTGCACCAGAATGGGGGCTGAAGCAAAACTGTTCTTCAGACGCTCAAATGCACGTATCGCCACCTCAGACCAGCTAGTCAGATCGGTACCTTTTTTTGTCATGTCCGTGAGCGGTTTGGCTATAGTAGAAAAGTGTTTTATAAATTTCCTATAATAATTAGCAAACCCAAGGAACCGCTGGAGCGCTTTCAGATTATCAGGCCTTTCCCATTGTAGCACCGCTTGCACCTTAGCGGTGTCCATTTTAAACCCTGCGGCGGACACAATATATCCCAAAAAAGGCAACTCCTGAACAAAAAAATAAGCATTTTTCCAGCTTAGCATAGAGCTTATTCTCACGGAGCAACTGTAACACCTGCCTGACATGCTCTAAATGAATGTCCCGGTCGCTCGAATAAATGAGGATATCATCCAGGTATACAATCACAAATTTCCCCAGGACATGAGCAAACACGTCATTAATAAAATGTTGGAAAACAGTAGGAGCGGTTGTAAACCCAAATGGCATAACCAGACTCTCAAAATGACCCTCAGGAGTGTTAAAGGCCGTCTTCCACTCATCCCCCTGACGGACCCTTATGAGGTTATACGCCCCCCTGAGGTCAAGCTTGGAAAACCACTTTGCCCCCGCCACCTGGTTGAACAAATCAGGGATCAAAGGCATCGGGTATGGATCACGGATCGTAATCTGGTTTAACTCCCGGAAATCCAGACACGGCCGTAACCCCCCATCTTTCTTCTTAATGAAGAAAAACCCCGCTGCTACAGGCGAGGACGAAGGCCGGATGTGTCCTTTGCTCAGACTCTCCGCGATGTAGTCTTTCAGAGCTTGTCTCTCTGGACCAGAAATATTAAACATCCTGGCCTTAGGTAATTTGGCCCCGGGTTTTAACCTAATCGCACAGTCATAGGCTCTATGTGGAGGCAGTTCTGAGCAACCCTTCTCAGAGAAAACATCCGCAAAATCCTGCAAAGCCTCCGGAAGGCTGGGCGTCACGGCGGACACACATGTGGCCAAGCAATTGTCCTGGCAAAAACCACTCCAATGGACTATGTCCTGAGTTTTCCAATCAATCACTGGGTTGTGCCTGGACAACCATGGAAAACCCAAGACCATTTGTGCTGGGAGATTACGGAGGACCCTACATGTAACCCACTCCGAATGTAGGACCCCAATGTGGAGTTTCACCTCAGCCACAAACTCCGTAATCTCCCCCTGAGGGAGGGGAGCGGCATTAATGGTAACCACCTGAATAGGATGAGGGAGTTTTTCGATCTTAAACCCGGCAGTGCGTGCAAACTCCTCATCTATGAGATTGGTGGCGGAACCGCTATCCACAAACACTGATATTGGTAGCTCTCTGCCCGCGATAATAACCTTGGCAGAGAGCATACATTGAGATACCATCATGGAGGATATGCATACGCTCAGCTCCTCCATACCCACTGAGCTTAGTAGTTTTCCGCCGGTGTGACCTTCTTCAGTAGCACAGGACAAGCGTTAACATAATGATTCCTTTTACCACAGTAAAAACATGCTCCGGGCTTCGTGAACCCAGGGACGCGACGCTTAACCTGTGACACCCCCGCAATTTGCATAGGTTCAGTGGGCTCACCTGCAGCATCCACACTTGCACCCCTGCTTTCCCCCAGGGGTAGCGTCTCCTGTGCCCCCTGACGTAAACGGCGATCAATACGTATAACCAAACTCATGGCAGACTCCAACGATGCAGGAGTCTCATACATCAGGAGGGCCAGTTTAACTCTTCCTGAAACCCCATGAATAAACTGACTCCGCAGCGCTGGGTCGTTCCACTGTGTGTCTACTGCCCAACGGCGAAATTCGGAGCAATAGTCTTCCGCCATACGTTCCCCCTGACGGAGGGCGCGGATTTTAGATTCTGCTAGAGCTAATCTGTCGGGATCATCATAAATGAGTCCGAGTGCAGAAAAAACATTATCGACAGAATGAAATGTAGCAGAGTCAGCTGGTAAGGAAAATGCCCATGCTTGGGGGTCCCCACTCAGTAATGATAACACCAGGCCCACCCGCTGAGCCTCATTACCTGAGGAGACCGGGAGCATGCGGAAGTATAACTTGCAGGCCTCCCAAAATATGACAAATTTGCTGCGTTCCCCTGAGAATCGTTCTGGCAGCGGGATCTTCGGCTCTGCACCGACACCTGCAGATGCCGTTTGCACCTTCGCTACTACCAGGCCCTGCTGCTGAACTGCCCCTTTCAACTCGGAGACCTGTAAGGACAGCGCCGCCAACTGGCGGGTTATGGAATCCATGGGATCCATGGACTCCTGAAAAATGTGGGCCGATTATAATGTCACGCGGGGCTTAGGTCAACTAAGGCAGAAATACCCGGGGCCCCTGTGATGTCCCTTTAACTAGGGGCAACCCTGTCTGACCCTCAACCCAGGGTTTTTGCTGAAGGTGCAAATGCCTGAGCCTCCACCCTTTCCTTATCTCCTGCTCAGCCCTAAGCTTAACCCTCCACCCTCCACCCAGTGAGGAGACAAACCACCAAAGCCCCAAACAATAAAGACAGACAGGGAGAACTTAAACTGCACCGCGCCACATACACACAGGACTATACAGTAATGTGAACAGGGCACAACAAAACACAAATATGGGAAGGCGAGAAGGTAACAATGGATCATACGACACCAGAAATGAATCTCTCTCTCTCTCTCCAACACCTCCACTCCAGACCGGAACCACTTGGTATGAAACACAAGCTATAATCAGCAACGCCCATAGGCCAGCACGACTATTTAAAGACCGTGGGCGTGACCAAACATCCAACCTGATCTTCAGCTAGATTAACCCCCGATAGCCTGAGAAACTCAAGCCGGCGCCACTGAAGCTATAGTGGACGGAGGTGAAACTACCTCTGCCTGCCGGACGCTGTGGTGTGAATAGCGTCCGACATGACATCTGAGAACCTTGGAACTCCTGAAATTCCAACAAGGGCTGTTTCTCCAGGGCTGTGCGCACTCCCACATTTGTTCATTCAGCCTGATTCTATTACTCAAGTAGAACCAACTGATATTCCCAGTTTACGACGCTCTGAACGTTCGACAGCAGGAAATCCCCCTCACCGATTTGATCAGGATAGTTTTGTTTGGCAACAAGTTGTTCGAAATATAGAAGAATGTTAGCGCATACTTCAAGAACTCTCGCCCGATGGCGAGCACAAAGAGAGGGGAAATGTAAGGGAAAGGAACTAACTAGGCATGTCTCCTCTGTGAAGGGTCCGGAACCGTCTGGTCTGTCACCTATTTTGCTGGGTAGAAAGCTTGAGATTCCAGACCGTACTCTGTGTTTGAGAAAAGGGGGCATGGCTAAACAGACAGCTGCAGCACACGAGTGACCAGACAGTTTGGGCAGGAACTTCGGGTGCACGGGATGCCTGTGAGGTAAAATCAGCTGAGAGGTGTCTGGGCAGAGCAGAGCCTGGGACAGCAGAGCGCTTTGACAGGAGACCGTTGACAGAGTACCGCTCAGACACCGCTGTCTCAGCCGACATCACTGTCCTTGCTGATACACTGCCAACGTCAAAAGATACTACAACATTTACCTCAGGATTGTGACAGATCCCCAATGCAATGCAATCTAGGCAGCACCAGTCACAGACAAAAGTTCAACCGTGACTGGCGCCTGAGTGATAAGTTATATTTTATTGTATTGTTGGCTTTACTTGTTCCTGTACCTTAAGTTATCCCCATTAGCCTTTTGCTGTATTAGGGAATATTATTTCTCCGTTTTCTCCCTGCGTGGATTTTCTACTGTATAATAAACCCCTTCCACCCTTGGTCTGTGAAGAGTCCGTTACTGCATTCTACGTGCCTGCAGTCTCCTCACACTCGCCTGATCTCTTAGACGTAATAATCCATCCCTGGTCAATAAGGCTCAGGGCGCAGGGACGTATTATTCTGCCCACTGCCAGAAAGGGGTTAAAGTCCTCCTGAGAGAGGAGGGATTAGGATGTTTAACCAATGATCAATATGATAAGTGATAATCTATATAAGGATGTACTCTCTGTGCATTAAATTAGATTTTCTGCTTGTGACTGTGTGGCCAATCACAAATAGTTTTTCTCCATGTACATGTAAATCTGCTTGATATACAATTTGGCAACAGACAATTAATAATAATAATAATAATAATAAATTTTATTTTTATAGCGCCGACATATTCCGCAGCACTTTACATTTCAGAGGGGATTTGTACAGACAATAGACATTACAGCATAACAATAATCACATACAGTAGATTATAACAAATACCAAGAGGAAAGAGGGCCCTGCTCGCAAGCTTACAGTCTATGAGGAAAGAGGGAGACACGAAAGGTGGGTGGTAACAGTTACCCTGATTGTATGGACCAGTCATAATGTTAAGTGTGTAACAGTACAGACACAGAGGGCTAATGGAGGCATAAAGCATGTGGGAACATGATGCGGGGAACCTGGTTGTGGTAAAACTTTTGGCTCTGCCACACAGGGATAGATTAGGTTAATGTGTTGGGGTGGTAGGCCAGTCTGAATAAATGCGTTTTCAGGACACGCTTAAAATTGTGGGGATTGGGGACTAATCGTATTGACCTGGGAAGTGCATTCCAAAGAATAGGCGCGGCACGTGTAAAGTCTTGGAGACGGGAGTGGGAGGTTCTGACTATTGAGGATGCTAATCTCAGGTCATCAGCAGAACGGAGGGCGCGGGTAGGGTGGTATCCTGAAACAAGGGAGGAGATGTAGGGTGGTGCTGAGCCATGGAGGGCTTTGTGAGTGAGGGTAATAAGTTTATACTGAATTCTGGAGTGGATGGGTAGCCAGTGTAATGACTGGCACAAGGTAGAGGCATCGGTGTAACGATTGGTGAGGAATATGATCCTGGCTGCAGCATTCAAGACAGATTGGAGGGGGGAGAGTTTGGTAAGAGGGAGACCGATTAGAAGAGAGTTACAATAGTCGAGACGAGAATGAATAAGAGAAACAGTAAGAGTTTTTGCAGAGTCAAAGGTAAGAAAAGGTCGAATTCTAGAAATGTTTTTGAGGTGCAGATGACAAGAGCGAGCCAGTGATCGAATGTGGGGGGCAAAGGAAAGCTCGGAATCAAGTATGACCCCAAGACAGCGGGCCTGTTGCTGGGGAGTAATAGTGGAACCACACACAGAAATGGCAATGTCGGGTATAGGTACATTAGTAGAGGGAGGAAACACCAGGAGTTCAGTCTTTGACAGGTTCAGTTTCAGATATAGTGAGGACATGATATTAGACACAGCGTTTAGACAATCGCCGGTGTTTTCTAGAAAGGCTGGCGTGATGTCAGGAGAAGAAGCGTATAATTGGGTGTCATCAGCATAGAGATGGTACTGGAAATCAAATCTACTGATTGTTTGACCAATAGGGGCAGTGTACAAGGAGAAGAGGAGGGGACCTAGAACCGATCCTTGGGGGACCCCAACAGTAAGGGGAAGATGAGAGGAGGAGGAACTGGCAAAAGATACAGTAAAGGAGCGGTCGGAGAGATAGGAGGAGAACCAGGAGAGAACGGTATCCTTGAGGCCAATGGAACGGAGCATAGTGAGGAGGAGCTGATGATCCACAGTGTCAAATGCTGCAGAGAGATCCAAGAGAATTAGCATGGAGTAGTGACCATTTGATTTAGCTGTTAGCAGATCATTAGAGACTTTAGTGAGGGCAGTTTCAGTGGAGTGTAAAGAGCGGAAACCGGATTGGAGAGGGTCGAGAAGAGAGTTTTCTGAGAGATAGCGGATAAGACGGGAGTGGACCAGGCGTTCCAGGAGTTTAGAGATGAAGGGAAGATTAGAGACAGGTCTATAGTTAGCGGCACAGTTTTGGTCGAGGGATGGTTTTTTAAGTAGTGGATGTATGATGGCATGCTTAAATGAGAAGGGAAAATTAAGATGATCACACAGCTTTAGGGTATGTGCGCACGTTGCGGATTTGCTGTTGTAAAATTCTGCGCAGATTCTTGCTCTCTTGGCAGAAAGCGCAGTTGAAAATCCACGCAAATTTCCATGCGGTTTTCTCTGCGGATTTGCAAGCTAAATAAAGATATATTATTTAACAAAATAAAAAGAATTGTGATGTAATTTCCTTGTCCAATCTGTTCTTTTACATTCTCCATTGAAGGCCATAATATCATTACATACCGTGTTCAAATAAAATGTTTACACACACAAAACAAATATAAGTGAATATAATATATATACAGTTCTGGCAAAAATTAAGAGACCACTGCACAGTTTTATGAAAATCAGCTTCTCTACATGTCTGACAGCCATTCCATTCAGTGTCAGTTGAATTCCAACCAGAGTACACCTTATTCTACTTAAAGTGCTTCTGATTAGGTGATCACCTGAACCAAATCTTATTTAATGAAGGAAAGTTTAAAAAACCATGCTGCGGTGTTCACAATCCTCTAGCAATAGGACAAGCTGGATGCCAAAACAAGTGCTAGTAATATCCCAAAAGTAATAGGAATGAAAAAATAACTTTTAACCATGCCGAAGGAGTTGAAAAGAAAAGTCTTGAGTGAGGAAAAGAAGGGCTCAATTCTAGCTTTACTAACAGAGGGATACAGTGAGCGTCATGTTGCCTCCATCCATAAAATTTCTAAGACGGCAGTCCATTACAACAAGGTCAAGCAGCAGACATTGGGGACAACAAAGCTACAGACCGGCAGAGGGCGAAAACGACTCTCCACTGACCGGGGTGACCGTCATCTTATTCGAATGTCACTCAGCAATCGCAGGATGACATCAAGTGACCTACAAAAGAAATGGCAGCTGGGGTGAAGTGCACGTCAAGAACAGTTTGTAACAGGCTCCTAGTGTTAGGGATGGCAGAACGCACTAAATATAAAATAACGTAAAGTGCGTTCGCCGCCCGGGGTCCACCGCGCAGAAGGTGTTAACACTGCTGATAGATAATGGCGGACATACAATATGGCGGTATAACGCACGCGGTTTGAATGTCACCCGGGTGCGCTGAGCGATCTCTGTTAATTCACAGAGACGTGTATGTGTTAAACACAAAAGGCTGAGCCTGTTAACGCCACAGGTCTCAGAGAAGTGCACGCGCGGTATATGGTCACAGGAGCTGGGCCCTAGGCAGAGGGTCAGCGTCCGTCTAGACCTACCGTGCGTGCGGCGTTGCCACTGCGAACGCCAATAAGAGCTGCAGACTGCAGCGCGGCAACAGACACTGCCGCCAATCGACAATGCCAGGTAGCAGGCGCACTGTCGGACGCTAGCACTGTTGATGATGCTGCTGTGGCTTGTAGCTTGCCACTGGCTGGCGCTGACTCTAAGCCTAAGTCCCTGTACACACTCATAATATCAGAGGGAGGGGATCTTAATGAGACATTCGCAGGTTCATGTATCCATCATCATTCACACAGCAGGAAACTAGAGACTATACTAGCACATGGCCGTGCGGCCATGCGAACCTTTTATAGCCGGGACCTTCCAGAAGCTTCCAGCTCCCTGAGATGGACCAATCAGGTCACGAGAAGGACCTGGACATGTGACTCCCGATCTCCAATGGGAGATCGTCTCGTGAGCATGCTCGGTAGAGCGAAGGGAGGACTTAGCCTCTGAAGTGACTTGCTGCTGGGCTGCCTGCGCTGCTATTGCTGGCCCAGAGGTGGCAGCAATAGTCAAACCCAGAGAGCTAATCTGAGCAGAGCGTCTGGGACGCTGAGATTGCTGTGCAGGCTCCCGAGCGGTCGGTGGAGACTGCTGAATGCAAGGCTCTGGATTCCTGCTGTGCAGTTGCAGGAACCTGACACCTAGAGGCAGGGGTCATGTCATATAAAGGTAGAAAAAGCCTTTCAGCAATGAGAAGCAAAGGAGAGCCAGACTGAAGTTTGTCAAAGACCATAAGGATTGGACCATAGAGGACTGGAGTAAGGTAATCTTCTCTGATGGGTCTAATTTTCATCTTTGCCCAACACCTGGTCGTCTAATGGTTAGACGGAGACCTGGAGAGGCGTACAAGCCACATTGTCTTGCACCTACTGTGAAATTTGGTGGAGGATTGGTGATGATCTGGGGTTGCTTCAGCAAGGCTGGAATTGGGCAGGTTAATCTTTGCGAAGGACGTATGAATCAAGCCGCATACAAGGATATCCTGGAAAAATAGTTGATTCCTTCTGCTCAGGCAATGTTCCCCAACTCTGAGGACTGTTTTATCCAGCAGGACATTGCGCCATGCCACACAGCTAGGTCAATCAATGTGTGGATGAAGGCCCACCACATCAAATCTCTGTCATGGCCAGCCCAATCTCCAGACCTGAACCCCATTGAAAACCTCTGGAATGTAATCAAGAGGAAGATTGACAGTCACAAGCCATCAAACAAAGAACTGCTTAAATTTTGTGCCAAGAGTGGCATAAGGTCACCAAAAGCAGTGTGAAAGACTGGTGGAAAGCATGCCAAGACGCATGAAAGCTGTGATTAAAAATCATGATTATTCCACAAAATATTGATTTCTGAACTCTTCCTGGGTTAAAACATTAGTATTGCTGTTTCTAAATGATTATGAATTTGTTTTCTTAGCATTATTTGAGGTCCGCAAGCACTGCATTTTTTGTTATTTTCACCATTTTTCATTTTCTGAAAATAAATACAAAATTTAGTGTTTGAAAATTCGAAGACATGTTATCAGTAGTTGTATGTTGGGTATATGGTGTATACAGTTGTGGCCAAAAGTATTGACACCCCTGCAACTCTGTCAGATAATACTCAGTTTCTTCCTGAAAATAATTGCAAGCACAAATTCTTTGGTATTATTATCTTCATTTAATTTGTCTTAAGTGAAAAAACACAAAAGAGAATGAAGCAAAAAGCAAACATTGATCATTTCACACAAAACTCCAAAAATGGGCCAGACAAAAGTGTTGGCACCCTCAGCCTAATACTTGGTTGCACAACCTTTAGCCAAAATAACTGCGACCAACCGATTCCGGTAACCATCAATGAGTTTCTTACAATGCTCTGCTGGAATTTTAGACCATTCTTCTTTGGCAAACTGCTCCAGGTCCCTGATATTTGAAGGGTGCCTTCTCCAAACTGCCATTTTTAGATATCTCCACAGGTGTTCTATGGGATTCAGGTCTGGACTCATTGCTGGCCACCTTAGAAGTCTCCGGTGCTTTCTCTCAAACAATTTTCTAGTGCTTTTTGAAGTGTGTTTTGGGTCATTGTCCTGCTGAAGACCCATGACCTCTGAGGGAGACCCAGCTTTCTCACACTGGGCCCTAGATTATGCTGCAAAATTTGTTGGTAGTCTTCTGACTTCATAATGCCATGCACATGGTCAAGCAGTCCAGTGCCAGAGGCAGCAAAGCAACCTCAAAACATCAGGGAACCTCCGCCATGCTTGACTGTAGGGACCGTGTTCTTTTCTTTGAATGCCTCTTTTTTTCTCCTGTAAACTCTATGTTGATGCCTTTGCCCAAAAAGCTCTACTTTTGTCTCATCTGACCAGAGAACATTCTTCCAAAACGTTTTAGGCTTTTTCAGGTAAGTTTTGGCAAACTCCAGCCTGGCTTTTTTATGTCTCGGGATAAGAAGTGGGGTCTTCCTGGGTCTCCTACCATACAGTCCCTTTTCATTCAAACGCCGACGGATAGTACGGGTTGACACTGTTGTACCCTCGGACTGCAGGGCAGCTTGAACTTGTTTGGATGTTAGTCGAGGTTCTTTATCCAACATCCGCACAATCTTGCATTGAAATCTCTTGTCAATTTTTCTTTTCCGTCCACATCTAGGGAGGTTAGCCACAGTGCCATGGGCTTTAAACTTCTTGATGACACTGCGCACGGTAGACAAAGGAACATTCAGGTCTTTGGAGATGGACTTGTAGCCTTGAGATTGCTCATGCTTCCTCACAATTTGGTTTCTCAAGTCCTCAGACAGTTATTTGGTCTCCTTTCTTTTCTCCATGCTCAATGTGGTACACACAAGGACACAGGACAGAAGTTGAGTCAACTTTAATCCATGTCAACTGGCTGCAAGTGTGATTTAGTTATTGCCAACACCTGTTAGGTGCCACAGGTAAGTTACAGGTGCTGTTAATTACACAAATTAGAGAAGCATCACATGATTTTTCAAACAGTGCCAATACTTTTGTCCACCCTCTTTTTTATGTTTGGTGTGGAATTATATCCAATTTGGCTTTAGGACAATTCTTTTTGTGTTTTTTCATTTAAGACAAATTAAATGAAGATAATAATACCAAAGAATTTGTGTTTGCAATCATTTTCAGGAAGAAACTGAGTATTATCTGACAGAATTGCAGGGGTGTCAATACTTTTGGCCACAACTGTATATGTTGGGTATATGGGTGTATGTTGGGTATATGAGCACGGAACTATGCCATGGCAGATATGTATGATGGGTATATGGGCACGGGACTATGTGATGGCGGATATGTATGATGGATATGATGGGCACTGGACTATAGGATGGAGGATAATCATTATAATTTGTTATAACTAACCACAGTTAGTTACTATGCCCGGGCAACGCCGGGCTCTTCAGCTAGTATACCTATAAAGAGAAAAATCAAACTGCAAATTTTGCAATGGTCTCTTAATTTTTGCCAGAGCTATATATACTGTGGTACAGCAAATGGTGTTTTACTGGATGTGGGTCGCCCTCCCAGGGCCGTGGGGAACTCGGTACCGGGCCGGTGTCAGCGGGATGTGTCACAGCAGCGGTGACCCGGTCCGTGGCCCTGGGCGCCCAATGTAGAAAAGGGGAAGATTGCAAATGAACTCTACTTGCACGACAGACAGCTGTAGCCTGCTTCGGGGACTCCTTACTCCTGAGTCCCGGCTAACTATCAATGTTGCTGTTGTGCCCCCAAGTCTTGGATGGGAGTAGTGCATTTCCAGCCCACTACTCCACCGGTGTCTGCTGTAGAACCATTAGTGTCCATACAACCTCGGGGACCGAACCCCGGCCTTGCGCTTAGAACTTCTAGGCAGGGTTCTCTTCTAACCCACGTCCTCTGTTCCCTTTTTCTCCTACGTTCCGTACTAGTCTTTCCTTCTTATGGAAGTTCAGGTTTAGGTTCAATGTCTTTTTCCTTCTTTCCTTTCCTGTGCCAGCAGACCCAGGTCACTGAGATCTGCTGCAGCACCTCCTTCCTTTATCCCTCTCCCAGGGATCTTCTCTCCTCACTCCTCTCTGAGTGACTCTCCGACTGACTGACCTCTAATCCTAAACCCTCCCGCTCTTCTATGCATTCTAACTCCACCCGCCTCCCAGCACGTTTCATGTTCCAAGCAGGGAGCCACCAAAGGTGCTCTGCTACACTCCAAGCAGGGAGCCGCAATGTGGCTTTGCTGAACTACTGTGTTGTGTGGGATGCAGGTGATGGAGTGTGGTCAAGAGCCTCCAACTTACCTGGATGGTGGGGTACCACACCTCAGGAGGAGGTGCAGTACCTCTGTGGCGACTGAACCTCAGGGGCGCCACATACCCCCCCGTTAAACACAGCACATCCGCGGGCTGCAAGGCAAACAAAGTTGACCATACAGGAACATACAAAATTTTTGTAATGCTGAATAAACATTTCTTATACTAAACTTCCCAATGTGGGAGGCACGGTTTCTTGAACGTTGCAAACAGTTTTAACTAGCTATCTAAATTCAAAATTATGCTACCTAATTTAAGGTGCCATGGAAGCAACTCAATATCAATTCACATTTTCTAGCAACACATCTCTGTTCTGTTACTTTTCACATTCTCTTACTTTCTGATATGACAACCGCTAGTGTCTGGTTCATCACCTGTAACTTCAATTCTTTATTAACATTCAAGGTATTTGTACTTCAAAATTTCTTTAGTATACCGTTTACTAAATTTCTACATTTGTAAAACATTCACTATATTCCTTTCTCAATTATACCCTATAAAATCTGTCATTAAGCATTATCACTTTCTAGCTTTCTGTTTCAAAAATATATTAACCATTATCAATAAGTGCAAATAATAGACACGGGTCCGGCGAACATGTCTGGAAATGTCCATATGCTGAGGTAATTCTTCCTTCAAGAAGAGAGAGTCCTATGTAAAACCAAGAGAGAGCACCTAAAGAGGTGCAAACTATATACAATAACAGTTCTGGACCATTCAGCGTTCATAATCTCTGCAGTTCAAGTGTGAAGGCTGCCAATACAACTGGGCAACAACTGGAAAACAAAACTAAACCATGATGGTCAAAAATAGAAAACAAAAGGCACAACGGTGCAAATACCCTCCTAGGTAACGAGAGTTATTTTAAAGAAGCATCTTGACTAGTTGTTGTCCCCTCCTGGGGTTTCTGGACTGGAACTGCTTCCATGGGAGAAAAACGCGTTGGCAGTCCACAGGTACTACTTCTCCATCGGAGTCAAACTTGTGGTTTTCTGTACGCTTGACTGCGGGACTGGTGTTGATCTAGCTTGGCACGTGGGGGTAGGCACAAACACTGTTGGAGTGGTCACTGGGGATGAAGGGGCAGTAGGCGGCTTCTGCCTGCAGGACTTGATGAGATCCTCCGGGACCCGTCTGATGTTCATTGCATACCAGCCTCTCAATCCTTCATGTCTGGTAAACGTTACATGATCTCCCGGATGCAGGTTTCTGGCAGGGTGCCCTTTTCTCAAGTGGGGTTCCACGTCCCGCCGATTAAAGAACAGATTTATTTAGAGCTTCGGGCAGAAAATTATGGGTTATCCACGGTTCTTCCAGGAAAATCATACTCTCAGATATGGGAGGAGGGAGGTGGCCTAGCTCAGGGACGGGTGGGCGCAGCATGTGGGAGAGAGAAGCCTAGGAGATAATAGGCAGCTCCTCATTTTGGACTCAGTTTTTCTACTGTCAGGAGGTCCGCTACCTGATGTGGCCAGGGAATCACATAACAAAGAATTGGGCCTGTGATCCATCAGCGCCTCCATGTGGTCACATGCTACATAATATGGCAATTGCAACTTATCTATACCATACCATTGTACTACACTATATACATGCATATCTGTTCTTGTAAATATATACCTGTATATTTCTAGTGCGCCTTTCGGCGATTAAATATAAAATTATTCTTGGGCTGCTTTTATCTTGATTCACGAATCCCCAGGTCTGCACGCTCAGTTGGTTATTATATGCTACCTAGGATGGTTTCTGGCCTGATATAAGCCTGCTGTCGGACGGGGCTTACATCGAACGAGGAACTGATGGCAGCACTGTGTTAGTGAGGAGCCCTGACAGTGACGGCCGGGAGGTTTATATATATATATATATATATATTCCCCCTCACTGGGAGCGCTTCAATAACTTGTACTTATAAGGGAAGCCTTTCCGGCAACTATTTGCCCTCAGTGCAGTTCCCTGACTGACCTGGGGCAAGTGGTGGCGTGAGAGAGCCGATCCCTGCTGGGTGCTTCTCTCTCCTCCCAAGAGGTGAGTGAAGTCAACACACCCCTTCCCCTGTGCGATCTGTCACACACCTCTAACAAGGGAATGTTAACACCGCATTGCCTACTTATTTAATATATTTACAATTACAAAACAACTATACAATGCATATTTATAAAAAAGAAGCTCCAGAAAAAAATTTTAATGGACACATGTATTTACTAAAGTAGGAGAGAAGACAAGTTATTAGAAACCAGACAAAAGACAACTAAATAAAAGTGTGACAAAATATACACAGCAGTCACACCTAGTGTAGAACTGACTTTCAATAAAAATGAGCATAAATATATTACAAGAGGTTTTGCATGACAAGGTGGCCATACATCTACATGCCACAAATATGAGATCAAACAGGTGGAGAATGTGAATCTACAATAAGTAACCAATTATACCAGTTGATAAGCGAGACAAGAACTATAGTAGTGGAAGACAACAAAGACGGGGAGGGAGAAAGGGCAGATAAAAGGACAGAATCCCCGTAAATTGCTAAAGGAGTTTACACCACCCATCTTGTGGGGTAAAACAGCAAACTAGTTACTTCTTTACTAATTGTCATTTGCTTAATAGCCTATTTAATGAAATTAAAATTCACCACACACTCTTAGTGGAATGTCTTGCAGAAAATGTAAAAATTTATTGTGAATATACAATATATATATTGTGCTCATATAACACTGGAAGAAGAGGGTAAGGGGAGCAATTGCAACACAATTTTTTGATGTTTCGACTCCCGACTTAATCATAAGTCGCTGCAAAAACAAAGAAGGAGGACAAATAAATAAACCAATATACAGATCAAACATTATATATGGGATAAACCAAAATATAACAATCTCAAAAACTTAATGACAAAATAATACAAAATAAAAAACCATATGGTGCAAATCAGATATACATAATACAGAAAAGTTCACACATGACATCTAAAGAGCATCCAAAATGCTAAGTATGATCTGGATTTACCTTATTCCAGTTGTATTGTGTAAATGGAGTACAGATATAGTAGAGAAAGAAACCCTGTAGAGTTCAGGGTCTGCGAAAAATAGTAATAGTGTTACAATAAACTCTAGTGTGGTCACTTAGTAGAATAGGAGGAACAAGAGTATCTATAATCTTAATGTTGTAGCAACCAAATATTGAATGCCTGTAGTAATGGAGGACCTGTAAAAATCATGGAATAATTATATGGGTCTTGTGGGAATAAATATATCATATAGGAAGTAGAAATACCTTGGTGTCTGGTCCCAAAGGGGATAACAAGTGCGGCTTGGCCCCTGTGAATCCATAAGTGATGATATGGTTATGTATAGGATAAATGAGGATAAGATGTAGTGCCAAAGTAAGAGTCCAAGTACCTTAATCTGTAGCGTGGCCGAGCGGTGCTCCCGCACCGTGCTGTGCGGTGTGTATAGGTCTCCTCATGTGGGTTTAATTAGCGGTGTAATGCCACTGTACCGGGAGTGCCTGGACCGGAAGTGACATCATGCAACATCTCTGCCAAGACCGCGCATGTCCGGGCGCGTGCACCCCTAGTAGGGGGGTATAGCTGTCTTGGAAATAATGCTAGTCTAATACTATACTATCCACTGCTTGCTGTACTGTGGATACTGCGCTGATGAGCCTGTCATACCACCCACTGAACTACCACTGGGCTGACGCTAATACTGCCTGGGGACATAGTGAGACTATACATAAGTAAAGGCTTTACCCTATATGAGAGATTTAAACAATTTCCCATTATCCTATTAGAGGACGTTTTCCTTCTGAATACATCTGGCCATATTTAAGTGCCTTATACCCATGGTAGTGAATGCTCATTAGATGCAATTAATACAAAGGAGCAATTTGGGTCAATTTACCTACTGATCATTTCACTATACCTCTTGAAGGTGTACCTCAGTCTACACGGCTGGTTTCTATCCCAACATATTGGAGTGTGCTTAATCTGAGCAGTCGGTACTTGATGAAGGTCTACTCTGGGACCGAAACATTGTTTATTTTGGACTGCATTAAAATTTTCATAATCATCAAAAGTTGAGTGCTAAAGGCCCCGTCACACATACAGATGCACCAGCAATCCCGACAACAATACGACCTTGTCAGGATTGCTGATGCATCGCTACATGATCGCTGGTGAGCTGCCAAACAGGCAGCTTCACCAGCGATCAGCACCAGCGAGGACGCTGCCGGGAGCTGCCAGCACGCAGGTTTCTAAGGTACACATCAAGTAACTAAGGCTGGTTTCACATTTGCGTTTTTTAGCGCTGGAAAAAACCGCTAACCTGCGCATGCGTTTTTTCCCCTATGTTTAACATGGGTGCGCATACCTGCGCGCTTGTAAGCGCATGTATGCGATTTTCATGCGCTGCGGTTTTTTGGGGTGTGCGATTGGATTTTCCAGACGCATCATGTTGCATTTTTTGGCCCTGCAAAAAAGCGCATGCGCACATATGCGCACGTTTTGCGCTAAAAATGGCCATTATAGCCTATGGATGCGCATATGTGCGCACTGGCATGCTCATGTAAGCGTTTTTTTGCATATGCGTTTTTTTTTTTTAACCATGGAATTTAGGGGTTTGAGTTAGAGTTAGGGTTAGTTAAGGGGGTTTAGGGTTAGGGTTAGGGTCAGGGTCAGGGTTAGGGTTGGGTTTTGGGTCAGGGTTAGGGTTTAGTATGGTTTGGTTAAGGGTTAGGGTCAGGGTTAGGGTCAGGATTAGGGTTAAGTATGGTTTTGTTAAGGGTTAGGGTCAGGGTTAGGGTTAGGGTTAGGGTTAGGGTCAGGGTTAGGGTCAGGGTTAGGGTTAGGGTCAGGGTTAGGGTTAGGGTTAGGGTTAGTTAGGGTTTAGGGTTTGGGTTAGGGTTAAGTATGATTTGGTTAAGGGTTAGGGTCAGGGTTAGGGTTAGGGTCAGGGTTAGGGTTAGGGTCAGGGTTAGGGTTAGTAAAGTCATGGTTTGGGTAGTGTGAGGGGCCACCTAAAAATGTTGGAAAAAAACGCAAACGCGGTAAAAACGCGCTAAAAACGCATACAAACGCATAAAAACGCTGCGTTTTTTTCATGCATGCTCATAAAAATGCTTGAAAAAAACGCAGCAGTTGTATGCTTATGTATGCGTTTTTTCAATGCGTTTTTTTGCGGGAAAAACGCGCTGCAAAAAAAAGCAAGTGTGAAACTAGCCTAAGTGACGCACGCTGCTTAGTAACCCGATATTTACCTTGGAGACCAGCTCCCAGCGCCTGCTTAGAGCCTCGCTGATCATTGGCTCCCGCTGCCACACGCAGCGATGCTTGCTGGCCAGTGGGAGACCAGCGATCAAAAAATGGCCCAGGCCGATCGAGCACGATCAGTGATACCCGGCAGGGGGGGCGGGCGCTGATGCCCGTCACACACAGCGATCTCGCTGTGGCGTCACAAAATCAGCGATCTCACTAGTGTGTGACGGGGCCTTAAGTTTTCTCTTGATATTACTCACAGGTTTGAACCCAGACACATGACAGTATGGTATATATACCTCTGATTCCAATGCATGTAATACATTCGCAAGAAAAAGCAAGTTGGTCAAATGTAAATGTATTTCATGAGATGATGAACACAGACAGGTATTTATATATAAAAAACAAAAAGTCTGGCCTAAGCTGTTACTAGTGGTTCAGCCGCTCGACCCTTATTCACATTCACGCCACTTGGCAAGTGAAAAGGTTTTAAATACTAGAGTAGGGAATGTCCCACAAGGGTTGCCGTGACGTGGCAGGATGGCTTGTACATTTTTTTGATCAAAATTATGTTTACTAAATACCCTTATTATTATTATTATTATTATTACCTTTATGCATTATTTGCCTTATATTTTTTACTTTTTAGTTCAGGATATTTGTGTTTTTTGCTTTTTGTTTTCTCAGGTATTTATATATGTAGATTGGTAATACAATAAATTGGTTTGATAAGTAGAGGTCAAAAAATGTCTTCCGGTTGAGGTGCCACCTGCAGGTCATTGTGTCTTTCTGCAGGTTTATGGAAATGAATGTTTAAACTGTATTTAGTGATAAAATCGTGGATGTGTGGTTTGTTTGACTCTTATGTTGCTGAAAGGAGCAAGTTTACCTTTCAAATGGTGTATCGTGTGTGTGTGTGTGTGTAGTATGAACGGGGATAGAAAGGAATCACCGAAAAACAGTGTTTATAAATAGTAGAATAGATATATTTATATGTATTACTATTTTAAAACTTTATTTTATGTATTACATGCATATATATATATACAGTATATATATATATATATATACCCCAATACAATCACTGCAAGTTCCGCAATAACAAAAGAACTACTAGCCGTCACGACCAATCATTTATACAGGTCGACTGAACACCCGTTAAACATACCGTATTGCTTCAGGGGTGCAGTTTACAGAGCAATAGGAACAGAGCCATTAAATTTTATATATTTAATCCAGAAAGGTAGGCAGTGTTTATAAAAATATGCAAAGCCAATGTATAGCCGAAAGAAGAATAACGGCACTCATAGAATCCTTTTTCTTAAAAAGTCCTTTATTCCATTCAGTGGGACATTTGTGCGGCGCGCAGGGGGTATATGCGGGAGAGAGCTGATGGCAGCCATTTTGTATCTGAGTGACACTTCTACAAGGACCAGCATATACCCTCTGTGCACTGCACAAATGACCCACTGGATGGAATAAAGGACTTTTAAGAAAAAAACGTCCTCTGGCTAAGACCCTATTGAGCTGATTTCTCCTACAGTTTATTCCTAACAAAAAGTATTTGGAGAGTGCCGCTTTTCTTATTTCTGCTATACATTGACTTTCTCTGATCTAAGCAGAGCACCATCATTAATGCTGAAAAGCTGTGGTCATTTAATGTGAAGGTTTGGGATCTCAAGGGGCATGGTTTAGCCTGGTGTTGAAGAATTTCTTTTCTTGTGCATTTATAAAAATTACATAAAATAAAAATAAATAACGAAAGAAAACTACTAAACTTGTGTCACGGAAATGGCTCAGAGCTTAGCAGAGGGAAGCATTCCAATTAGGAAAATTGGATACACAGCGAACTATGTCTTCCAGAAAGACCAATGGCCAAACCCCAAATACTGCTTTTTATTAGTTCAAGGTTGCAAACACATGTCTTTTTCCCCAGTATTTATCCTGTTTTAATCACCTGTTCACAGCAGGAGGTCTCTGCTTCAAAGGAGGTTGAATCATCATCTCTATCTATTACAAATTTTAATTCATTTCTCCCTACCTAGCTGACAGAGGGTTGTGAAATTACGTCTGCAGGATATCTATCTATTCTATCATCTATCTATTTATTATCTATCCAATATCTTTCCATCATCTATCTACACTCACTGGCCACTTTATTAGGTACACCATGCTAGTAAGGGGTTGGACCCCCTTTTGCCTTCAGAACTGCCTCAATTCTTCGTGGCAGAGATTCAACAAGGTGCTGGAAGCATTCCTCAGTGATTTTGGACCATATTGACATGATGGCATCACACAGTTGGCGCAGATTTGTCGGTTGCACATCCCTGATGCGAATCTCCCGTTCCACCACATCCCAAAGATGCTCTATTGGATTGAGATCTGGTGACTGAGGAGGCCATTTGAGTACAGTAAACTCATTGTCATGTTCAAGAAACCAATCTGAGATGATTCGAGCTTTATGACATGGCGCATTATCCTGCTGAAAGTAGCCATCAGATGTTGGGTACATTGTGGTCATAAAGGGATGGACATGGTCAGCAACAATACTCAGGTAGGCTGTGGCGTTGCAACGATGCTCAATTGGTACCAAGGGGCCCAAAGAGTGCCCAGAAAAAATTCCTCACACCATGACACCACCACCACCAGCCTGAACCGTTGATACAAGGCAGGATGGATCCATGCTTTCATGTTGTTTACACCAAATTCTGACCCTACCATCCGAATGTCGCAGCAGAAATCGAGACTCATCAGACCAGGCAACGTTTTTCCAATCTTCTACTGTCCAATTTCGATGAGCTTGTGCAAATTGTAGCCTCAGTTTCCTGTTCTTAGCTGACAGGAGTGGTACCCAGTGTGGTCTTCTGCTGCTGTAGCCCATCTGCCTCAAAGTTCGACGCACTGTGCGTTCAGAGATGCTCTTCTGCCTACCTTGGTTGTAACGGGTGGCAATTTGAGTCACTGTTGCCTTTCTATCAGCTCGAACCAGTCTGCCCATTCTCCTCTGACCTCTGGCATCAACATGGCATTTCCGGCCACAGAACTGCCGCTCACTGGATTTTTTTTCTTTTTCGGACCATTCTCTGTAAACCCTAGAGATGGTTGTGCGTGAAAATCCCAGTAGATCAGCAGTTTCTGAAATTCTCAGACCAGCCCTTCTGGCACCAACAATCATGCCACGTTCAAAGGCACTCAAATCACCTTTCTTCCCCATACTGATGCTCGGTTTGAACTGCAGGAGATTGTCTTGACCATGTCTACATGCCTAAATGCACTGAGTTGCCGCCATGTGATTGGCTGATTAGAAATTAAGTCTTAACACACAGTTGGACAGGTGTACCTAATAAAGTGGCCAGTGAGTGTATATCTTCTGTAGTGCAGCAGGGTTGCTGCAGTGTGACAAACAGGCAGTGACTGTAGGAAAGTTCACAGAAAAGCGTGTTTAATTTCCAATTTCACACTGTGCACAGCACAAGGTATCCTCCAGATCGCAGCTGGGAAAACAAAGACAGTCCGTGAGCGGTTGCTATGTGCGACTGCACTGCCGCTGAGGGTGCCAGGCCTTTTGGCTCCGCTTGGCCCTGTGTTGCCTCACAAAGGTTGAGCTCTGCAAAGCCTTCTGCTCTGCCTGCTTGCAAAACCAAAATTGACACACCCCACTCCTTTATTGCAGGGTTTTTACAATAGACCCTGTGGCCATAGGCCACATGGAAAACCTGGGGCCAGGGAAGGAAATGGACCGCCCCACTACCATCCTGTAGTCCATTTAAAAAATACAAGTCCATGGCAGGTTTTCTTGAATCCGCCTTGGACAAATACAGTTGTGCTCAAAAGTTTACATACCCCAGCAGAATTTTTGTTTTCTTGGCCTTTTTTCAGAGACTATGAATGATAACACCAAAACTTTTTCTCTTCACATGGTTAGTGGTTGGTTAAAGCCATTTATTGTCAAACTCCTGCATTTTGTCTTTTTAAATCATAATGACAACCCAAAACATCAAAAATTACCCTGATCAAAAGCTTACATACCCCATTTCTTAATACTGTGTATTGCTCCCTATAGCATCAATGACAGCTTGAAGTTTTTTGTGGTAGTTGAGGCTGAGGTTCTTTATTTTCTCAGATGGTAAAGCTGGACACTATTCTTGGCAGAAAGCCTCCAGTTCCTATAAATTCCTGGGCTGTCTAGCATGAACTGCGCGCTTGAGATTTCCCCAGAGTGGCTCAATGATATTGACGTCAGGAGACTGAGATGGCCACTCCAGAACCTTCACTTTGTTCTGCTGTAGCCAATGACAGGTCGACATGGCCTTGTGTTTTGGATTGTTGTCACGTTGGAACATCCAAGTGCGTCCCATGCGCATAACAATAAACACATAGATCATAACAGATACCAAGAGGAATGAGGGCCCTGCTCGCAAGCTTACAATCTATGAGGATAAAAGGTAGACACGAAAGGTGGGTGGTAACAGTTGCCCTGATTGTTTGGACCAGCCATAATGTTAAGTGTGTAACAGTACAGACACAGAGGGCTAATAGATGCATAAAGCATGTGGGAACATGATATGGGGAACCTGGTTATGGTAAAACTTTTGACTGTGCCACACAGAGATATTTAGGTTAATGTGTTGCTGAGGTAGGCCAGTCTGAATAAATTGCCGATGATTGCAAATTTGCCTCCAGTATTTGTTGATAACGTGCTGCATTCATCTTTCCTTCAACTTTGATCAAGTTTCCTGTGCCTTTGTAGCTCACACATCCCCAAAACATCAGCAACCTACCTCCGTGCTTTACAGTAGGAATGGTGTTCCTATCATCATAGGGCTTGTTGACCCCTCTCCAAATGTATCGTTTATGGTTGTGGCCAAAAAGTTAAATTTTGGTCCTATCACTCCAAATTACCTTTGTCAAGTAGTTTTGGGGCTTGTCTCTGATGTTTTGCGTATTGTAGTCGAGATACTTTGTGACATTTGCACAGTAATGGCTTTCTTCTGGCGACTCGACCATACAGCCCATTTTTCTTTAAGTACCTCCTCATTGTGCGTCTTGAAACCGCCACACCGCTACTTTTCAGAGAGTCCAGTATTTCAGCTGATGTTATTTGTGGGACCTTCTTTGCATCCCGAACAAATTTCATGGCAGTTGTGGACGAAATTTTTGTTGGTCTATCTGACTGTGGTTTTGTTTTTACAGAGCGACTGATTTTCCATTTGTTACCTTTAGTAGCCATTCAAACTCATTTGTGTCAACTTCTGTGCATGTTATAAGGCCAAAATCACCATGGTATGTAAAATTTAATCAGGGTCATTTGAATGTGTTGGGTTGTCATTAGGATTTAAAAAGAGAAAACACAGTAGTTTGACAATAAATGGCTTAACCCAGCCACTAACCATGAGTGGAGAGAAAGTTTTGGTGTTATCATTCATATTCTCTGAAAAAGGCCAAAAAAGCAAAAATTCTGCTGGGGTATGTAAACTTTTGAGCACAACTGTAGCTTGCCCAAGATCAACACTTACTTCTATTCTGTCTTGCAATCACAGCTATGCCTGTGACTGCAATGCAATCCCCCGGCCTCCATATGCTTCTTTACACATCCTGGGTAACACATAGCGACCCGCGCATATGGCACCGGTCACTGCCTCACACTTCATATAAGATTGCTTTATTAGTGTTCACGGCCAAGCCGTTTGTCAGAGTGGTCAAGGAGTCCAAGGTCAGAAGCTGAAAGGGTACGTCATAAACAGAAGGAAGAGACAAAAGAGTAGTCTGGTAACAGAGTACAGGGAGGATAACGGATCAGAGCTGAAGGGGGTTAAACAGGCAGATGATCAGAATGAAGTCCAAGTCCAAGATCAAGCATACAGAACTCAAGGCACAGGAAAGCACAAACCTCACAGGCTGAATGTATGTCTGGCAGCGTTTTGGGAGACAGCTCAGTTAAGAAGCATGGCAATTAACTGGAATAATGAACACATGGAGACAGCCGACGCCTCACAGTCTCAGATTGGATAGTTGAGCGGTCAATCAACACATTGACAGCTGCCCACATCATCCCACAAGATTCCTATTTTGTTTCTCTCACTGAGAGCACTTTATATATTTTTTTCAATTAACAAACCCTAATCCAAGTTAATTAACTATTCGACTTTAACTATTTACAGATTCATCCTGCTGCTTGTTTACCTTTTAATTCTTCTGCTGTTTCCAGGGTAGTACATGGGAAAAACTTCCACTTGATCGGGGATATTCTGGGTCCAGTGTTACTATGGGTAACACCAAGAGGTCAGGTCCTACCATTGGGGTTTGGGTAGCCTGATTGTGCACCGAGGGTCGTGCTGGAGCTGCAGGATCGGTGCAGCAATTGGTGAAGAGGCCTCTATCTGTTATTCTTGATTGACGGACTCTGGCTTGAGTGCCTTTCACTTCAATAGGCATTTACGGACGTTAAGGGCATACCAACCCTTTTCACCCCAATGCTAGGTGTAGGTCACTTGATCTCCTGGATAGAGGTTGCGATCTGGGTGTCCTTCCAGAAGATGCGACTCCATGTCATGAAGGGTGACAAAAATCTCTGCAATCATCTCGGGATCCTTGATAATTCCCCAGCCCTTCTTTAGCCGGAAAGCCACCACAGTGCCCTGTCTCAGCGGACCCTGGTCAGTGTGTCTGGTTTTGCGGGCCAGGGCCTTGACCTGCATGTTTCTTTTTTCTAGGGCCCTCCAGTGAGCTTCGTGCTCCTCATCCTCCTTCTCCCACTTGTGCGACAGCTGACGGCAATACTCCTCCTTGCTGATGGTCTCAATTTGGGCCCCCTCTGGATGGGTCTTTCCAGGGAACCCCATCAGATCAGCTCCTGTGATCTCCCAGCAGAACGCCACCCATTCACCGTGCACCTCCTGGGGTGCCCGTTTAGGCTGCAGGGGCTCCGCTAGTCCGCTCTCAATGCCTGATGTCTGGTCCCAGGCCAAGTCTTTACATACTCTGCCGGGTGGGAGAGCTGACGGGGATTCCAAGGGGCCTCACAGGATCTCGTCGGTCACCGGGGCAGGATTGATCACATTACCTGCCTCTGCTGGGGTCGGGGATGTTGTCCACCGCACAATCTTCTTTTGCAGCAGACCCTCCCTCCAGCTTGTCATCGCCGAGAGCTGCAACTTCAGGATCCATCACTGGCAGCTGGTCCTGGCTTCCATCCTGTTGGCTGGGGGGAGTCCTCGACTTCCACCCCACGCTCCAGGTAGCCACCGCTCACCATGTTGGTTTCCGAGTTATTCTCTGTTGCACCCACGTGTGTCTCCTGCTCTCTCCTTCATGGGCAGTTCCTCTTCCTGGTTCTTTTCCAGCCATCCCAGACCAGGAGGCGGATCCGTCTCACCAGCTGACATGTTTGATTAGAATTAGAGTCCTTACAGTGGGCGGGCATGGTTTTTGCGAGTATCAGCAACCCTGTCCACGATGGGAGGCTGCTCCACCTCCATTTGCATATGTATGGTGCTTGTTCTTTTTTAGTGGGTGCCATTACACAGTCTTTTGTCATAGTCTCTGTTATGCCGCGCTCACAAGGAGGCGGGGCTTCGGCCCCGACGTCACTCCCTCCGGTACGGCGGTCCCTCAGGGGTCCCCGTCGGGTGCGCACGCGCAACTCTCGTCCCCGGGTCTCCTCCTCCATGCCACGTTTGCGCTTGCGCGCTCCTGTCAGTGCTGTATAGGGCTCGGTCCTCTCTATGGTATTGGAGGACCTGACCCGGAACCACTAGTGGTCATGTGCTTTCTGGCTAGGTCCTGACCCGGAACCAGTAGTAGTCATGTGCTATATCAGACGACCTCCCCCTAGGGGAGGTGCCTGATTATTGTTGTGCTTCCTGGCTGGGTCAGCTGTGTCCCAGCCTGGCTGTGCGCTGTTCTCAGGTCCTCTGCTCTGTCTGCTATTCTGTGGTGCTCCTAGCACTTGCTCTGAACCCTTGTTTCTTCATGCTCCGCCGTGCCTCCTGGCATTCACTCTATTCCTGTGTTCTGTTACTTGCTACACGCCTTATGTGCCCACGTGTACCCGTCTAGCACTACCCTGTACTCAGCGCACTCCCGTGTACTCTCCCGTGTTCCCTAGTATCCTGCACCCTCCAGTCACACAGTCTCGTATCTCCTGTGAGCCGGCCGCCTGGTGCCAGCAGTCGTGGTATCGTATCCCCTGGGGCTTGCTCCTGACACTCCCTGTATAGGGGGTGGTCCTCACTAGGCTAGCTCGCCCTGGGAGGGTTGGTGCCGCGACCCAGAGGGTCCACTCCAGGAGTCGCTAACACTCTAACAGTATAATCAGGCCATGGACTCCGCTGGTACTGCGGCTTCCGTCCAAAAGGAGCTGACGTTCCTCCGGGAAAACCAGATTAGGATTATGGCATTTCTCAAGTCCATGGAGTCCGGTTTATCTGCCTCTCAGTCCTCTGAGCCTGGGAATGCTGCCCAGTTGGCTAGTCTCCAGCAGGAACTTGCGCAGCAACGCGACTCCCAGGCTCAGATTCTCAACTATATAGCATCGGTAGATAATCGGCTCCTTTCCATACAATCTGCCCAGGCCATGCTTCCACACTCACTTCCGCGCCTATGCAAGCCACCCCGGTATAGTGGTGACCCTGTGTTGTGTCGCGGATTCTTGAACCAGTGTCGTTTGCATTTTGAGTTTTTGCCGCAGCATTACCCCACCGATCGTGCTAAAATAGCATTTATTGTTTCTCACTTAGAGGGTAAGGCGCTTGCGTGGGTGAATCCCCTTTGGGAGCGTAATGACCCGCTCGTCGCTCAGCTTTCCATCTTTTTGGACACTTTCCGTAAGGTGTTCGATGAGCCGGGTCGCCTTGCTTCCACCACCGAGTCCCTCTTTAATCTTCGTCAAGGTTCTCTATCGGTTGGACAATACGCGATATGTTTTCGCACTTTGTCCTCTGAGCTAGGTTGGAATAATGATGCCCTCGTAGGGGCCTTTTGGCGTGGTCTGTCCGGTCGGATCAAAGACGAACTGGCGGGCCGAGATACCCCTACCAATTTGGAGGATCTTATCTCTCTCGCGACACGCATTGATTTGCGCTTCCAGGAGCGCACCCGCGAGTCAGCCAGAGAGAGAGGGTCCTCTCGCCTCTCTTCGTCCACTCGCAGTTTTTCTCATCCGTCACCCGAGTTATCTGCGGCAGATCCGGTACCTGAGCCTATGCAGGTGGATCGCCTCCAGATAGCTCAACGGCGTCGTGTGAAAAGGCAGGCACAAGGGCTCTGTTTCTATTGTGGGGATGCCTCCCACTTTCTACGCTCATGTCCCAAGAGACCGGGGAAGTCTCTCCGCCTGGGACTGTTAAGTGAGGTCTCCCCAAGTGTATGTGATTCCTCTCTACCCCTGACCGTGCCTGTCTCCCTGAATTTTGGTTTCGAGACTTTTACTGTGAAAGCTATTGTGGACTCTGGCGCAGTGGGTAACTTTATTAGTCTCGAGGCAGTTAAGAAGTTTCGCATCCCTGTCAGATCCCTGGAGTCTCCTAGGTCAGTAGTTCCGGTCGACGATAAGCCCTTGCAGGACACCGTTAACCAGGTCACTGAGGAAGTTGAGTTGCAGATTGGCACATGTCATCGGGAGCGGATCTCCTTCTACGTATTGCCGACTTCGCCTCATACCCTTCTTCTTGGACTTCCTTGGTTACGTATTCATGGGCCGACCCTGGACTGGCAATCTGGTGATATACTCCGTTGGGGACCGTCCTGTCAAAAGAGTTGCCTGCTGTTCATTCATCCGAAGAACCCTGCTTGCTCGTCTTCGACGGTTATAGGTCCGCCGTCCACCATCCCGTCTGTGACTTGTGACATTGTCGAGAAGGAGGCTGAGAGTCAGTCTCCACATCCGTCAAGCATTCCGTCTGTGACTTGTGACATTGTCGAGAAGGAGGCTGAGAGTCAGTCTCCACATCCGTCAAGCATTCCGTCTGTGACTTGTGACATTGTCGAGAAGGAGGCTGAGAGTCAGTCTCCACATCATTCAAGCAACCGGTCTGTGACTTGTGACATTATCAACAGGGGGGCTGAGAGTCAGTCTCCACCTCCGTCAAGTGACCGTCCCAAGGTAATTACCGTGGCTTCCGTCAAGTTGACGCCCCAGCGTCCAGGGGAGACCTTTGTGTCTAAACGTAACCGTAAAGGTGTGTTATCCTGGGGACATTCTTCTCCGGCTGCCGGTCATGTTGGTGCCAAGAGGACACTCTCCCGTTTATCCCACGATTACTGGTGGCCGTCTATTGCTCAGGACGTCAAAGACTTCGTGGCTGCTTGCCCATCGTGTGCCAAGAAGAAACTTCCCAAGCAACCATCCTCCGACTGCTCGCCTCCTAAGGATGAATTGACTTCCAATGACTGCACCACCATTTCGGCCTCCAAGCATGTCTGTGTGCCTCTGCCGGTTCGACCTGTCTCGGGGATACCTGCCTCCGACTCTCTGTCCGTGGAGTTCTCCAGGGTATGGCAGGAGACCGAATTTTCTCGTATTGAGACTCTGGATCTCATTGGTCCTCATGCAGTTAGGAAGTGTCTGGATCCCGCTCCTAGTGTCAAGGTGCTATTTTCCAGTTCTAGAGAGAGGGGGCTTAAAGGAAGGGGTACTGTTATGCCGCGCTCACAAGGAGGCGGGGCTTCGGCCCCGACGTCACTCCCTCCGGTACGGCGGTCCCTCAGGGGTCCCCGTCGGGTGCGCACGCGCAACTCTCGTCCCCGGGTCTCCTCCTCCATGCCACGTTTGCGCTTGCGCGCTCCTGTCAGTGCTGTATAGGGCTCGGTCCTCTCTATGGTATTGGAGGACCTGACCCGGAACCACTAGTGGTCATGTGCTTTCTGGCTAGGTCCTGACCCGGAACCAGTAGTAGTCATGTGCTATATCAGACGACCTCCCCCTAGGGGAGGTGCCTGATTATTGTTGTGCTTCCTGGCTGGGTCAGCTGTGTCCCAGCCTGGCTGTGCGCTGTTCTCAGGTCCTCTGCTCTGTCTGCTATTCTGTGGTGCTCCTAGCACTTGCTCTGAACCCTTGTTTCTTCATGCTCCGCCGTGCCTCCTGGCATTCACTCTATTCCTGTGTTCTGTTACTTGCTACACGCCTTATGTGCCCACGTGTACCCGTCTAGCACTACCCTGTACTCAGCGCACTCCCGTGTACTCTCCCGTGTTCCCTAGTATCCTGCACCCTCCAGTCACACAGTCTCGTATCTCCTGTGAGCCGGCCGCCTGGTGCCAGCAGTCGTGGTATCGTATCCCCTGGGGCTTGCTCCTGACACTCCCTGTATAGGGGGTGGTCCTCACTAGGCTAGCTCGCCCTGGGAGGGTTGGTGCCGCGACCCAGAGGGTCCACTCCAGGAGTCGCTAACACTCTAACAGTCTCTAGGCGCATGGGACCCGGTTTACCGGGTCAGCACATCCTCTTCATGACGCCAAGGGGTTACTCGGTACCAGGTCAGTCTGTTCTTAAAGGGGATGTCACGGCAGCGGTGACCTGGTCCGTAGCCATGAGCGTGCAATGAAAAATGAAGAGGATGATGAATTTGATGATTTTAGGGAATAAAGATGGGGATAATTCGTGACCAGTAGTAAAGGAGTAGTTAGTTCCAGCTGCGTTTAAAATTTTCTTCTTCATTAATTCATGTTAAAATACACATGTATCAAACGTGATCTCCAAAAAGTGCCACCATCAAAGACAGAGGCTACGCGTTTCGATCTTGTCGATCTATGTCCAAGCCATACTAATACCTATGCACTTGTTTCTATATAGAGAGATTTAACCAATCACTATACATTTAAGCATCACATGACAAACAAGCTTGTCCTTCGCAAATTAAAAGCATCAACCATGACATATATAGCAAAATGCATAAGAATAAAAAGAAAAACATGGTAAATTAGCAATAATGTAACATTAGATCATTTCTTTTATTGAGACCACCAGGGATTCTAGTATTCAACTGGTAGATCCAATAAGCTTCTTGGGTAAAGAGACGCCATCTGGCATCTCTCCCCCTGAAATGGTGTAATAACACGTTCAATTCCTTGTACTTGAAAATATGTTGTATTACGGGCATGTTGTAAAATAAAGTGATTGGAGGCTGCTGACACATTACGATCCAAATTATTGGTGTTATAAATATCACTTAGATGTTCCCTAATACGTGTTTTTAATGTCCTAGATGTGCATCCAATATATGAAAGATTGAAAGCTTTCCAGTCTATGTTGTACACGACATTTGTGGAATTACAATTAATATAATTTTTAATTTTAAAATTAACTGTATTACCTGCATTAGAAAAATTATTTGAAATATGTGCGTGTTTGCACGTTTTACAGTTATTAGAGCCACACTTGAAAAATCCACTACAGTTTAACCAATTTTTATGAGATTTTTTGTTGTTTAGAAAAAACATAGTTGGGGATAGTTTTTAAACTATAGTTTAGATAGATAGTTTAGATAAATAGTTTTTAAATAGTTAGTTTTTATAGTTAGTTAGTTTTTAGAGAGATAGTTTTTAAAGTTTTTTTAGTTTTTATAAACAAATATATGGTTTATTTTTGATAACCTCATCATGTTTTTTAGTGGACGATTTAATCAGCTCCATGCGATTTTTTTGTTGCACGATTTTTTGTGCTCTGTTTAGTGTCCAACATGGATACTTGTGGTTTTTAAATTTTTGTGAGACATAGTCAAATTCCTTCCTTAAATCCATGTCCAAATTGCAGTTGCGTGTAACCCTACTTGAATTCACCCAACGGAATTGATTTAATGGTGTGTTTACTGTGGCTACTGGTGGCATGCAAAATGGTATTGCCACTGAGTGGTTTATGATAAGTTTTTGTAGATATAATATGGTTATTCGTTCCAATTAATTCAAGATCAAGAAAAGAAATTTGCTGTGTCCTCTAGGTCAGTAGTCCAGCCAGCTCTCAGGTAATTTGGGGTATACCGTGTCAGAACCCCCTTCAGACCTTCAGATGTTCCTTTCCTGGCCGTCTCATTGCGCTGGCTCCCTCCTCTCCTGACCTGCGCCTTCACACACAGTGTCCCAAGCCAGCATCCCCGGATCTTGTCGGGGGACGTGCTCTAGGTCCCCTTGATCCTATTCGGCTGCCTTTTCAGCGAATGTGTTGGATGTGGCTGCAGCACATGCAGATACTGCAACCTCTGGTTAGCTAGCTGAGTCCTTAGTTTCTACACTAGTCTGGAGCCGGTCCCCTACTGCAACCTGGTCCCTCCACCCACCTACAGTCGGCATGGATGCGGGCCCCACGGGTGGATTCCCCACACACAGGATAGTTCAGCAGGGACCCATCCATGCTTTATGCTGGAAAGGTCATAGGATGCCTTTTGTGGTCCCTGGCTTCGTAACACGGGAGGTGCTGGGGAGGTGGGTGGAGTTAGATATAAAAGAGAGGGAAGGTGTAGGATTTCAGGTCAGTCTGACAGAGGGTGAGAGAGAAAGGAAGTCACTCAGACAGGAGTGAGGATCCCTGGAAGAGGGATGGAGGAAGGAGTGCTGCAGCTGCCTCAGTGACCTGAGCCAGCTGGCACGGGAAAGGAACAGAAGGAAGGAGACGTAGACTGGAGACTACAGATTCCATAAGAGAGATAGAACAGATCGGAACGAAGGAGAATAGAAGGACGGTGGGAAGCAGGTTGAGAAAGAGAGAGAACCCTTCCAGTCCAGAGCGCAAAGGCCGGGGCCCGGTCCCCGAGGTTGATTGGATCTTTATTTCCGGTAACAGTCACCGGAGGAGTAGTGAGCCACTAACGCCTTACTCCCATCATAGACTTGGGACACAACAGCAACTGGATAGTGAGCCGGGACGCAGAGAGGAGTCCCCGAAGCCGGCTACAGCTGTCTGTCATACAAGTAGAGACTAGGAACACCTAGAGAGAGGCATTCCAGGGTAACTAAGTACTGGAGTGCTTCGCACCTAAAGGCGCATTGGAGGAGTCGTTCAGTAAGGTACATATTGGCGGAGTGTGGAGGGGAGAATCCTATCCGGCCTGGAGGTTGGCTGGGGCCCTGACCTGAAGAACACAGTGCGGAGGCAGGCATTTGTGTGAACTGCAAACAGTGAGTAAAGCTTTGGAACCGCATACTCTGGTGTCCTCCAGTTATTCCAGCACCGCTACACCTGGGTACCAGCCTCTATACCATTCTGCGCCTCTCCTCATCCATTGCACCTACACTGCCCTGGGACTACAGCTCCACCTGTGGGGAGCTACACCATCTTTGCTGGTCCACACTATCAGTTCCAGTGGATCTGCATGCAGAGTTGGCTCAACATCTCACTTGCCAAACACCACTGGTGGCGTCACGAACTATCCAAATAAACTATTACACCATTAACATCACCGCCATTGATATTGGGCACCCAGGGACATGGACCGGGTCACCGCTGCTGTGACACACATTCTCCCTGACACCGGCCCGGTACCGAGTACCCCACTGCCCTGGGTGTGAGGGCGACCCAATTTTGGCGTGACGAACAGGATGACAAGACCCGATGCCATCGGTTTCTGTGTGCCTTGGATTTACAACTTTTGAAAATGTGCAAAAGACCAAATGGCTGAACGCGACGTCGGAAGTTGAGAATAACTATATTTTTTATTTTGATTCTATTTTTTACAGCGATAGCAAGCGATGCTGGGCGCTCGGCATCGCTGTGCAGATCGCTGGTGAAGCTGTCTGTGTGACAGCTCACCAGCGATCACATAGCAACTTACTAGCGATCCTGACATCTTGATATCGGTGTCGGGATCGCTGGTAAGTCGCTTAGTGTGACAGGGCCTTTAGACTGAAGGAGTTCTTCTCTGTCAAAGACGACTTGGGGCTTCTGGGCAGCCAAACTCAAGTCAGACTAGAGAATAAGAAAAACTCTGACTGGACACCTCCCTCTGGCCGCAACACCATTTTGGACCAATATATTGACTCATTCAGACATTCGACGCAGTCCACGATATTGGATAAAAAAGCAAAGGAAACATCTAATATAAGTTTGCAGGAGAAAAAGGCGATTCACGGCCTTAAGAACAACAGGGAGATCACTACCATATCTGAGCTATCTCCTCCAAGTAGCCCTTTGATCTCACAGAACTTTTCACACTACCTATCTAATCTTACCTAATTAAGGATTCTCTCTCCAAGCTCATTGTTTGTTTATTGAAATGTTGTGCTTTAAACTGTCTATAAATAAGGTTTCTTCAAATATTTTGTCATATCAGCCTGATGAAGGGACGTAAGCAGTCCCGAAAGCTTGCTTTGTAACAACTCACTATTATTTGTTAGCCATTAAAAGGTATTATACCCACAAGATTCCTATTTTGTTTCTCTCACTGAGAGGACTTTATATATTTTTTTCTACTGGCTAACACGGTACCAAACCACTTTTTTCGTTTTATTAATTGAAAAAGACGCTGTGATCATGGACAGTGAGTGATCAGAGCTTCCCTGTAAATAGTTAACACCTATGTGCTCCTTATTGGTTTTACAGAAGACCTGTAGAGTGCAAGTGGGACACTCTACATTTTGCACAAGACCACAGAATAAAAACCGTATGGCGTGGCCGAACAGTGGTCCAGCGAGTTGATCAGCTATGCCCAGTTGCCACGCCCTGGGCCTACGTTGGGGGTTTGAGACGAGTTCCCCCATATTGCCCTTAAGAAGAGAAAGACTACGCCAGTTCGGGAATACACTGAACTTTATTGCACTAGATCTCGGGTAGTCTTTTTTTAAGAATATGTATGCGATCACCTCCGCCCTCTCAGGGTTGGTATATGTTCTATGACTTAGAACTTTAATTGTGAGACATTGTGTCTGGTTGTTATAAAGTGGTAAGGGAGGGGGAGCAGCATATTTTTGCATCTAATGGTCGATTTATGTTTCGAGATTCTATCTTTAATAGCTTGAGTAGTTTCCCCATTATCCCTATATCCTAATTCTATGCACTTGACTGTACACAATGCATCCTCTACTGAGAAAAAAAGACAATTTTGTTTCTTTTCTTTATTTCTTTTCTTGAAATTATGTGATGTCTGTTTATATGTACATATATTTTACTTTGCTTTATTTTGTTTTGTTTTCCTCATGATAAACAGACTGATGAAGGTCCAAGTAGGACCGAAACGTTTTGTTATGTTAAAACAGACTGCATTAAAATTTCTTCTGGATTCCTTCACTAAGTTGAGTACCAAGTTTTACTTTATTGCACATTGGTTTGGGAACCTACTTGCGCACCATCACAGTAGTGTCACAATATATTACATAGACCGATACAAGGACAGGTACAAGTAGCAAAGACAGGACCAGATTCACACAGGTACTTACAATGAAGTAGCAAGTGTACACAAAGATCACTAGCGTTGTACAGAGACAACAGAATAGAAATAAGTGCTGGTCCAGGGACTGCAGGTTTAAGGAACAGACACAGCAGAGTAGGGAAAGATCCAAACTTGGATACAAACAGGTACAGGGATATGTCCTACATCAGACAAAGACAGAATCAGATACAGGTTCAGAATTCAGGCCTTGGGACTCAGCTCCCAGGGTGCGGAAACAGGAAAAGTGAGATGCAGGTACAGACTCAGGGTACAGGCCTGGGTATACAGCTCCAGGGTGGCAGAAACAAGACCAGAAACAGGATAGGACAAGACCTGGAAACTCAGTAGTTGTACACTGTCTGAAAGAGAATGTTGCTTCAGGCATCTTCCCATTGGTGGAGATGTCTTAAGTACTAAGTGCCTCTTAACAACTGGCTGATGGTGACACATTAAGAATGTGCGCACTGTCTCTTCTATGAATCAGGAAGGGTAGGCACGGCCACTCTAATCATGCAGCCAGAAAGTATGCATATAGCAAGCAGAGGACAGAACTCACCGCATGGCCTGGAGTGGTGAGTAAGTTGGTGCACCTGCATGTTGGAGGATGGGAAGCCATGCGGTGATACAGGCAGGATATTACAGATTAGATGCTTTTTTTTTTACAGAAAAAGATTTTGCATCGCAATATTTTGAGAGCTATAATTTTTCTATACTTCTGCTGAAAGAGTCATGTGATGGCTTCTTTTTTTGCGGCTTGAGTTGACGTTTTTATTGGTACCATTTATGGGCACATGACTTTTTTTATCCTTTTCTATTACGATTTTTAGCCGGCAGGATGAACCAGCAAGTCATAAATTGTTTTACGTTTTTTTTATTGCCGTTGCGCATGTGGTAAAATTGATAAGGCAGCGTTATTCTTGGGGTCAGTACGATTACAGCATTACCACATTTATATAATTTTTTTAATGTTTTGGTGCTTCTACACAATAAAAATTATTTTCAAGAAAAAATATTGTTTTTTGCATTGCTATATTCTCAGAGTTATAACTTTATTTTTCCACTGACGGAGCTGTATGGCGGCTTGTGTTTTTGCAGGACAAGATGACATTTTCAGTGACACCATTTTATTTATGTTCATTTTTTTATCACATTTATTCTACTCTTTTTTTCCAGCGGAATGTTCACTGAAGGGATTAACTAGTGTGACAGTTTTAAAGATCGGCTTGTTCTGGACGCGGTGAAACCAGTTGAAACCAGAAGTTGCCATACACTATATAAAAAGACACATCTGCATGTTTTTCTCAATATCTGACATGAAATCAGAATATACCTTTCCCATTTTAGGTCAACTAGGATTACCATAATTATTAATATTTGCCAAATGCCAGAATAATGAGAGAGAGAATGTTTTAAGGTATTATTTTTACTTACTGCAAAGTCAAAAGTTTACATTCACTAAGATTACTATGCCTGTAAACTATTCTGGACTACCCATATGATGATGTCATGTGTTTGGAAGCTTCTGAGAGGTTTTTTGGCAACATCTGAGTTAATTAGAGACACACCTGTGGATGTATTTTAATGCACACCTGAAACACACAGTTTCTTTGTGTAGCATCTTGGGAATGTCTAAAGAAATCAGCCAAGATATCAGGAAGAGAATTGTGGACTTGCACAAGTCTGGCTCATCCTTGGGTGCAATTTCAAGATACCTGAAGGTGCCTCGTTCATCTGTAAAAAGAATTATACGCAAGTACAAACAAGATGGGAATGTCCAGTCATCATACTGCTCAGGAAGGAGATGGATTCTGTGTCCCAGAGATGAACGTGCTTTGGTCCAACATGTGCATATCAACCCAAGGACAAAAGCAAAAGATCTTGTGAAGATTATGATGGAAGCTGGTAAGATTGTGTCAATATCCACAGTGAAACGAGTACGGTATCAACATGGCTGAAAGGCCACTCTGCCAGGAAGAAGCCATTACTACGAAAGAAACATAAAAAAGCAAGATTATTGTTTGCAAATGCACACAGGAACAAAGACGTTAATTTTTGGAGACATGTCCTGTGGTCTCATGAAACTAAAATTTAACTTTTTAAATTTTAATATTTTAACTTTTTAAATTTAACTGTACCCGACTATTCATCTGTCTCTACACCCTCCATGCACACGATAACTGCACTTGATACTTGACTATTGCACTTAAGCACATGGGCTGATGACCGGATCATGCAGCTTTATAAGAAATCCCTATTTATTATAATTGCCAGACCTGAAATAACAAGCACTTTTCACCTACTGTGTCCCCCCCCCCATTTCCTTGTAGATTGTAAGCTTGCGAGCAGGGACCTCACTCCTAATGTCACTGTTTAAATTGTCTTAACTTGCATTGAATTTATTGTCTGTACATGTCCCCGCTTAATTGTAAAGGGCTGCAGAATATGTTGGCGCTATATAAATAAAAATTGTTATTATATTATTATAACTTTTTGGGCATAAAGACACATTTGAAGACACATTTGGAGAAAAAAAGGAGAAGCTTGGAAGCCTAAGAACACCATCCCAACTGTGAAACACGGGGTGGCAGCATCATGCTGTGGGGTTTTGCTGAAGGAGGGACTGGTGCACTTCACAAAGTAGATGGCATCATGAGAAAAGAAGATTATGTGGCAATACTGAAGCAACATCTCAAGACATCAGCCAGGAAGTTAAAGTTTGGGCGGAAATGGGTCTTCCAAATGGGCAATGACCCGAAGCATACTGACAAAATGGTAACAAAAGTGGCTTAAGGATAACAAGGTCAATGTTATCCCTACAAAGCCCAGATCTCAATCCAATTGAAAATTTATGGGGGAAGCTGAAAAGGCCGGTGCTAGCAAGGCCACCAACCAACCTGGATCAGTTACACCAGTTTTGTCAGGAGGAACGGGCCCATATTTAGACCAACTATTGTGAGAAGCTTGTGGCAGGATATCCCAAACGTTCAACCCAAGTCATTCAGTTTAAGGGCAATGGTGCCAAATACTAATGAAATGTATGTAAACTTTTAACGTTGCAGTAAGTATAATAAAAATGCCTTAAAACAGTCTCTCTCTCATTATTCTGGCATTTGGCAAATATTAATAATTATGGTACTCCTAATTGACCTACAACGGGAAAGGTTTATTCTGATTTCATGCCAAATATTGAGAAAAGCATGCATATGTGTTTTTTTTTATATATAGTGTATGTAAACTTCTGGTTTCAACTGTATGTGCATTAATTGATGTAATATTTTTTTGTTCTTTATTTTGTGGTGTTTTTTTTATAATTTTTTCTATCTTCCTCTTAACTTTTTTACTTAGTCCCTCTACTATGGAACTTTAACTTTTATTACTCTGATCACTGGTCTCATGGATTGCAATACACCAGCACTGCAATGCATGAGACCTGTGAGATTACATGGGCAGTATGCTTGTTGTTAGACCTCATCTATGACTGGGTCTAACAGGCCACCATACATGAAAAGCATCGGCTACCCCTGACTTAGTTGCAGGGGCGTTGATTGGGGTAGAGAGAGAGACCCTCCCTCTTACAAACTTCTAAATGCTACAATCACTATAGATTGCGGCAACTGGAGGGGTCATTAGCCAGGAGTGGTGCAAGCACTGGCCTTGGCTGTTACCACAGGAGCTCGGCTATCTGCTGAGCCGAACTCTCGGCGGTGATTGTGAAGGGAGGTGTTGATGTTTCACAAAGTGGCCTATTTTTCCGGAATTTCTGGATGGTTGTGTAACAAAAAGCCATGAGACCGCTGGAGATCTAGTTCAGGACATGACATTAATGAGGAGAGACTGCCATCTGCTAGCCAGCCGAAGTCAAGTGAAACCAAAGTGTGCTGGAAGATTTGCACGGGGAACGTCCTTGTGTGCTGAACCGGATCAGGTGACCCTCAGAAAGGACTTTCCTAAAACAAAAGCCCTAAGCGCCCAACTACAAGGAGATTTGGCGCCAGGGAAAAAAGAGCGGGCAGACGTGCTCCAGAGACACCGCTGAGACCAACATGACAGGCCGCAGCAGAAAGTCTGCGTGACCTAGATGCTGGTCACCACCTGATAAGGTCCTGATCCCCCAGAAGGTATTCCCGAGTTTGCCTGTCAAGAACTGATGCCAAGTCCTCTCTTGCATGAGAGACTTCCGCCGACGTTCAAGCTGAGAAGAGCCGTGCGGAGACTTCGACAGGAGAGGCATGCCTGCGATAGAGAAGGAACAGTGTGAGGGAGCAGGGCTGTCACTTTAGTTATCACCCACAGAGGGATCCCCATCCTGTAGCTCGGGAGCCACATGTGACTCGTGATCTCATGAATTGTGGCTCGCGGCTGTCTGCTAGCTTGGTGCATTAGCTCCAGGTCTAGCAAAGAGCTTTGAAGAGTGCATCTCAAAATGGTGAATTTTTTGAGTAGTCCGGCACAAAAGAGCAGATTTGGATGCACATATACTGGTCTTAGGGGTTTAGAGATAATTTAAGGATGGTGTGCTGGAGATAGGATGATACTACCAGTCAGAGGAGATGCTTGAAGCTGGATACGACAGTGTGGTGGGAGTGCTTGATGGGAGAATCCTGAAGGGGAGGATTGTGGGACCTTTGGATCTTGGTATACTGCTTCTGTGGAAAAGCTTTGGCAGTCATTATACCCATAATAGGGGCTTTGGTTGCCCCTAATGTGAGGGAGTGTGGGAGCCGGATGTGGCTCGCGACCATCTCTCAAAGCTGAGCATGGCGCGCGACCCTCTCTCAGAGCTAGTTGTGGCTCACGACCCTCTCTCAGCTGGATGTGGCTCGCGACTCTCTCAGAGCAGGATATGGCGCTCAATGTCAGCAACGTTGGGGACCACTGTTCTACAGTATTGGGGTCGGATGGGACTAGGATTACAGGTTGGGAGGGGGTTGGTTGGTGCATGGGAGGCTCAACAGGCTTTAATAGATTACGTCAGGTAGAAATGTGTGGCCTAGCGGGAAAACCTGGTGACCCCCGCTAGAGCCAGAGCTTCAAGTGAGAACTCACGTGGTGACTCCCAAGACTGGGTGCACCATCGATGTGAAAAGGACACTAACATTAAGTAGTGAAAGACTTTCTTCCTTACTGTAAACCTGTTGTTATTCCCTCTACTGTTAAATTGCATAGCTACTAACACCAATTGTTTAAAAGTTACCTTTGTATATAAATAGCATTATATCAACCTCTGGCTGTTTCCGCTTCGTGATCGCTGCTTGTTGCATCCAGATACCAGAATTACATTTGGAAACCCTGGAATTGAGGATCTTTGGGAGATTTACATGCTAATTGCATAATGCAAAACTCATTTTACAGACTGCTGCCAGCAGATCGCAGCATAGTTTTCCAGAAGAGCGTAGGAAAGTTCTGCCCCAATGAGGAAACTAGGGGAGGTAAGTGGTTCTGTAATGGGGACGATTGTGACGGTATGTGACCACTTTACTAAAGTTTCATCGTCTTTTAACACTGTTATTTGTTACAACAAATTTCCCATAAATTTCTAGACATACTGTATGTTTGAAAATTGCCGTGACTTTCATGAAGCTGGTACACATAACTTGGGCACCTGTATGCTGGATGGACATCCTACACTGATACAAATTATCGCACAATCTGGCCACCAAATGGCTTTTTGTCTGTAAACCCCATAACCTCGTCTATATCAGTAACACTGTGTATATGCCTATTACAGGAATGTTATAGTTTTATTGTTTTATGTTTATTGCTTTATGATACCATGTAATGTTCTTTGAACTGTATGTTGCTGCGCCCCACTGGGTCCACATAGTTCGCTGTGCTTGTAAAGTGGCTGATGAACAGCTGTATTCGGCAGGGTCACCTGCCATTGGTGTCTAACATGTCTCTCCTGGGCTGCAAGCCTACAAGTGAATGGGCTAGTAGAACTGGTTGAGAACACCTGCAGGTTAACGGAAGGAGTGCAAGGGTCAAGCAGAGGGAGTCACACCCCCCTATATTTAGCTATACAAAATAAACCTGACCAGCATCTTCCAAGTGTGAATAGGTGCACGCTGCAGTGACTGCAAAACATATACAAAAAAGCACAGCAGCCCAGGAGAGACATGTTTGTCCATTATAGTAGGTATTTTTAACCTAAAAGTGGCATATACAGTAGGATATGGTAGGGTTCAGACAGGACCCGTCAGAGAAGTGTCACCTTGCCGCGGTTGACGGGCACACATGAATTGCCCAAATCATGCGCTAGGAACCTTTGCTTTTGTAAGTACATCTTGCTGAGGGACACAGCGTTTGGAAGTTGTTATTTCCATTGACATCATATGTCTTGGCATTCACAGGGTGCTGCTGTGCTTTTTTTGTATATGTTTTGCAGTCACTGCAGCTTGCACCTATCACACTTGGAAGATGATGGTCAGGTTTTTTTGTATAGCTATATATATATATATATATATATATATATATATAAAATACCTAGGTATATATACCAAGAAGTTGGTATCACCATCCATTCCCATTTTATTTAGGTGTATCCATATAAATGGCCCATCCTGTATATATATATATATATATATATATATTTCAATAAAAATGAATTAAATGGGGAGGGAAACGCTAAGTTATAATGAATTGAGGTCGGGGGTTGGGAGAGAGGACATGACACAATGAATTAGAGGGAGTGGGGCATGTAAATGTAATGCATTGGAGGTACAGAGTGGGGGCGTTGAGGATGCAGGAGTGTGACTGGTAGTGAATTCAGGGAGAGCATTCAGTAGCTAATTAATGGTGGGTGCACGTCTGTATTTAGTGTTGCAGTGTGGGGGGATATTTTATTCAAGAAAAATGTGTACATATGCCGGTATGTGTTTTTTGTTTATTATTTTCAGCGGCGCGGTGGTCAGTGCGGCAAAGTCTTCAGTGACCCAGTCCCAGCAATAAGACATCGACATGAAGGTTTAACAAGTAGAAGATGAAAATATCTGTAGTCAGAGGAGACGTCAGCAGTAAGTTACTGGCTGTAACTATGTATTCTGTATAGGGGTACTGCATGTTTATACAGACCGACTGGCAGCACCAAACGGCCACCAATCAGTAAACCATTACCGATCGTCAGTCATTCTGTCTGTTTAAACAGGCTATTACAGGGGTGGGCCTAAACTAAATTTTATTTTCATCCTAAATCCCTATCTATTTAATGTCATAACGTAATCTTTTTCTAAAACACTTTAATTACAAATCCCTATCCTTCCCTAACTACGCTATCAAACTGCTTGATTTTTTTGTTCCAGTACTTCCTCTTTCATGATGCTTCGTTTGAGAATCTCAGTGCATCAGGGAGCAGAGACTGCGTGCACTGCCAGATCCTCTGCCACCTCCCTGAAATGAAGGGTCATCAGTGACCTCCATTTCTGGGAATGGGATGGTCCCTGCCCCACTCAGCATCCATTGTTTATCAATTTCGATGGACGCTCAGCAGATTCCTGTCACTGTGCACTATTCTTCTTAGAGCACAGTGACAGTGCACTCTTTCCCCGGCTGTGATCAGAAGTGATGAGCCAGTAACAATACTGTCATTGCACACCGTAAGTAAAGAACGAGCATGCAGAAACCAGAGCCTCCTCGGCAAGTGACGTCACTTTGTGGTGGCGCTGACCTTTGCTTGATCGTTCTCTCCCTACAATGTGCCTTGACAGAGCAATCAGTTGCCCGCTCGTCACTTCTAATCACAGTTGACGAGAGCGCACTGTCACTGTGCACTGAGAATAGTGCACAGTGACAGGAATCAACTGAGCATCTGTCGAAATTGGCAATCGATGTATGCTCTATTAGAAGTAGAGCTATTATAACACTGCACATAAGGGGAAAAAATTGCATAGCACACTACACGCACTGCTGCCTCCATCATTTTGCATTTGCAGATGTGCACCACATGTCAATCATGTGACCTATCACATGATCTCTCCAAGGAAATCATGTGACATGATGCATTGGGTACTGGGGGGGACAGACAGCCTCTAAACAGCCTGGGGCCCTGGCTACTCTTAATCGGCATCCCAACGTGGACAGATAGGAAGGAGGAACACATACTTTGGCACACAGCTATTTTTATTTTGTGAAGAGCTACTTCCCTAACCTCACACAGTTCTTTATATAGCACCATTCAAAATTTTGGATGCACTTATTCATGCAATGTTTTTTGTTGTGCTTATGAACACAAATGATTTCTTGACAAGTTATACCTGTTCATTGGAAGCCATTCCAGGTGATACCTGGTGAAGCTGTTTGCGAGAATGCCACAGGTGTGTAAAGCCATCATGAGAATAAAACGGGGGGAGTCTAAGGTATAACACATTCTGGTCTGTATCACATGTGTTTCTTTACTCCTTGTTTCCGTATGAGAACCTTCATATTTTTGCTGCCTTCTGTCTGAATCTACAATATGCAACCGTCCAATAAGGCGCCACTAAGCTCCGCCCCCGGCCGCGCCTCCTCCGGTCAGCTCCTCCTATGGGTGCATGACGCTCCATGCGATTAGCGTCCCCTATATTTAGCGTTGGGTACTCTGGCCGTGCGCTGGTATGATTTTGCCGGCGCGTGTGCCCTTTTGGCGCTGTGCCGAGTGCACAAAAATGCAACACGGTGTGTTTGGCGCACGTCGGCACAGCGCCAAAAGGGCGCTAGCGCCGGCAAAATCATACCAGCGCACAGCCAGAGTACCCAACGCTAAATATAGGGTACGCTGATCGCATGCAGCGTCATGCGCCCATAGGAGGAGCTGACCGGAGGAGGCGCGGCCGGGGGGCGCTTAGCGGCGGCCCTGCGCTGCGCCTCCTAACGCAAGTCTGAAAGTAGCCTTAGTCCAATATTTGATCATTTTTATTTCCTCCATTTTTTGCAGTTAGGGTTATGATTGGGCTTAAGGGTTCAAAATGATCACTATATCCCTGGATAAAATCCTTGATCGTGTAGTTTAAAAAATGGGGTCAGTTGTGGAGGGTTTCTACTGTTTAGGTACCTTAGAGGCCCTGCAAATGTGACATGTTGCCCGCGATCTATTTCAGCCAATTTGTGTTCCAAACTTCAAATACTGCTCCTACCGCTCCGAGCCCTGCCGTCTGTCCAAACAGAACTTTTTGACTAAATGTGGGGTATCGCCGCACTCGAAACTAGGCAACAAATTGTGGAGTCCATATTTTGGTGTTACCTCTTGCAAAAGTGACAAATTTGAGGCTAAAGCAACATTTTAGAGGTACAATTTACAGTAAATGTCTTTATTTTTCATTCCAGTTTGCATTCATTCCTGTGTAGCACGTGAAAGGTTAAACAAAAGTCCTGAAAAAAGTTTTGAAGTATTTGAGGTGTGCGGTTTTTAAAATGGTATCACTCGGGGGGCATTCCCAATATATAGGCCCCTCAAGGTCCATGGAAATCTGAACAGGTTTCTGCAAATTTGTTGAAAATACAAGAAATTGCTGCTAAACTTTTAACCCCTCTAACATCCTAACAAAATAAAATGACGTTTGAAAAATGATGCAGATGTAAAGTAGACACGTGGGAAATGTTATTTAGTATTTTGTACAGCAAGACTAACTGGTGTCACAGATCGGCTCACTCGGCTGCACACGGAGGTGGACACAGGTACACTGTCTCTTTAAATATTCCTCTGGTTTATTATACATGTGTAAAGTGAAAATGAACAGAAAAACAAAACAAAGTGGTATACAGTCTCTGCCGCTGTAGGAATCCGCCAGCTTAGGCTATAACAACCAGGATCAGTACAGTTTGGCACAAAACCACTTCTGTGGAGCTGCCGACTCCAGACCCACTGAACACTGAATTCCTCAGGAGGCCGACTATTTAAACCCCAGACCACACCATGGGGTGGAGATAAGGTGGACAACCTCCCACCCGCTCTATGGTTGTCTACAAAAACCCAGCCCTTAAGGCTGTGTGGCCACGCTAGCGTTTTTAAACGCTCAGGAAAAGGATCCCCTTCCCAGAAAACGTGCGTCTTTTTCTGCGCGATTTTTGACGCGTTTTTTGACACGCGATTTCTGGGATCATTGGGGATGGCTAAAAACGCTCAGCAATGCGGGAATTAATGAACATGCTGCATTTTTAGCCCCTAAGCGATTCCTGAGTGGTTTAAAACGCATGCATTGGCACAAAAAGCCAAAAACGCATGCTAATTCATTTGATGCATCTTTTAAGCATTTCTGCAGCGTCTGAGCCGGCTCAAACGCTGCGGAAACGCTTAACAAACCGCATCGTGGGCACACAGCCTCAAATGGCCGATTAACCCCTCTCAACACATAGTGTGCTGGAGCAAACTTCTGAGTTTCAAATCACTGAAGCTAATAGCCTCAGTGAAGCGTATCTCCCCTCCAGCACTTTACCAGTGATTTTGTCGCGCTGGTTTAAGGATATAAAGATTAAAAGTTAGAAAATTTTAAATTTTTTTCTTCTAAATTTTTGACAAAATTGCGATATTTTCACAAATCATATCACAAGTCGTATCAAACAAATTTGACCACTATAATGAAGGATATGTCAATAAAAAACAGCCTCAGAATGAATTACTTGGATACGTTGAAGAATTCCAGAGTTATTATCACATAACATAGCACTGGTCAGATTTGTAAAATTTCGCCTGCTCAAAATTAGCTTGGTCACAAAGGAGTAAACAATCAAAAAATCCATCCATGGAGTCTATCAGTTTATTTTCTGTTGATGATAAACGGTTTTGGGCCATACCAACCACAGCCACCCAGACACTGTTCAGAGAGTGTTTTCTCATGTGAGAACAAAGCCTAAGCCAAGTTCACACGGTCAGTATTTGGTCAGTATTAGATATCAGTATTTGTAAGCCACAACCAGGAGTGGGTGATAACTACAGAAGTGGTGACGTGATTCTATTATACTTTTCCTCCGATTGTTCCTCTCCTGGTTTTGGCCACCGAGTGTGTAACTAAACCCAGTGTGACAGCGCTCTAGTGACTTGTGACATGGCTTGTTTGAGTGTTTCACTTCCCAATTACAGTACAGGCAGAGTCCACTAGAGGGAGCCTGTGGCATGTGTATTCATAGTATACCCCTCTGTCAGCAGTGAGATCTTCAGAGGGGAATGTGCAGTACTTGGCTGAGCTGTAAATGGCGGTAATATAACTGTATATGGGGCAGTGAAACAGTCAAAACAAGAGAAATCCAGCTCAACAAACTTTATTTATTCACCAAAAGTGCTCAGCAGAGGGTAAAACATCAGCATTGACAGTTACATGATATGCAAAATCTATGTGTTTCTGGTGGGGTAGTATGACAGTTCTGTCACTGTATATGGGGGAATGTGACACTGGCTGACACTGTATATGGGGGAATGTGACACTGGCTGACACTGTATATGGGGGAATGTGACACTGTCTGTCACTGTATATGGGGGAATGTGGCACTGTCTGTCACTGTATATGGGGGAATGTGGCACTGGCTGACACTGTATATGGGGGAATGTGACACTGGCTGACACTGTATATGGGGGAATGTGACACTGTCTGTCACTGTATATGGGGGAATGCGGCACTGGCTGACACTGTATATGGGGGCAATATGATGCTGACTGACACTGTATATAGGGGAATATGACACTGGCTGACACTGTATATGGGGGAATATGACACTGGCTGACACTGTATATGGGGTAATATGACACTGGCTGACACTGTATATGGGGGAATATGACGATAGCTGACACTGTATAATGGGGGAATATGACGCTGGCTGACACTATATGGGGCAATGACACTGGCTGACACTGTATATGGGGGAATATGACGATAGCTGACACTGTATATGGGGTAATATGACACTGGCTGACACTGTATATGGGGGAATATGACGATAGCTGACACTGTATATGGGGGAATGTGACGCTGGCTGACACTGTATATGGGGGAATGTGACGCTGGCTCACACTGTATATGGGGGAATGTGACACTGGCTGACACTGTATATGGGGGAATGTGACACTGGCTGACACTGTATATGGGGGAATATGACGCTGGCTGACACTGTATATGGGGGGAATATGACACTGGCTGACACTGTATATGGGGGGCAATATGATGCTGACTGACACTGTATATAGGGGAATATGACGCTGGCTGACACTGTATATGGGGGAATATGACACTGGCTGACACTGTATATGGGGGAATATGACACTGGCTGACACTGTATATGGGGGAATATGACGCTAGCTGACACTGTATATGGGGGAATATGACACTGGCTGACACTGTATATGGGGCAATGACACTGGCTGACACTGTATATGGGGGAATGTGACGCTGGCTGACACTGTATATGGGTGAATGTGACGCTGGCTGACACTGTATATGGGGGATTGTGACACTGGCTGACACTGTATATGGGGGAATATGACACTGGCTGATACTGTATATGGGGGAATATGACACTGGCTGACACTGTATATGGGGGAATATGACACTGGCTGATGCTGTATATGGTGGAATATGGCACTGGCTGACACTGTATATGGGGGAATATGACACTGTCTGACACTGTATATGGGGGAATATGACACTGGCTGACACTGTATATGGGGGAATATGAAACTGGCTGGCACTGTATATGGAGCAATATGACACTGGCTGACACTGTATATGGGGGCAATATGACGCTGGCTGACACTGTATATGGGGGAATATGACGCTGGCTGACACTGTATATGGGGGAATGTGACGCTGGCTCACACTGTATATGGGGGAATGTGACGCTGGCTGACACTGTATATGGGGGAATGTGACACTGGCTGACACTGTATATGGGGGAATATGACGCTGGCTGACACTGTATATGGGGGGAATATGACACTGGCTGACACTGTATATGGGGGGCAATATGATGCTGACTGACACTGTATATAGGGGAATATGACACTGGCTGACACTGTATATGGGGGAATATGACACTGGCTGACACTGTATATGGGGGAATATGACACTGGCTGACACTGTATATGGGGGAATATGACGCTAGCTGACACTGTATATGGGGGAATATGACACTGGCTGACACTGTATATGGGGCAATGACACTGGCTGACACTGTATATGGGGGAATGTGACGCTGGCTGACACTGTATATGGGTGAATGTGACGCTGGCTGACACTGTATATGGGGGATTGTGACACTGGCTGACACTGTATATGGGGGAATATGACACTGGCTGATACTGTATATGGGGGAATATGACACTGGCTGACACTGTATATGGGGGAATATGACACTGGCTGATGCTGTATATGGTGGAATATGGCACTGGCTGACACTGTATATGGGGGAATATGACACTGTCTGACACTGTATATGGGGGAATATGACACTGGCTGACACTGTATATGGGGGAATATGAAACTGGCTGGCACAGTATATGGAGCAATATGACACTGGCTGACACTGTAGATGGGGGAATATGACGCTGGCTGGCACTGTATATGGAGCAATATGACACTGGCTGACACTGTATATGGGGGGCAATATGACACTGGCCGACACTGTATATGGGGGAATATGACACTGGCTGACACTGTATATGGGGGAATTTGATGCTGGCTGACACTATATGGGGGAATATGACACTGGCTGACATGGCTGACAGTGTGTATGGGGGAATATGACTCTGGCTGACACTGTATATGGGGGAATATGACACTGGCTGACACTGTATATGGGGGAATATGAAACTGGCTGGCACTGTATATGGAGCAATATGACACTGGCTGACACTGTAGATGGGGGAATATGACGCTGGCTGGCACTGTATATGGAGCAATATGACACTGGCTGACACTGTATATGGGGGGCAATATGACACTGGCTGACACTGTATATGGGGGAATATGACACTGGCTGACACTGTATATGGGGGAATTTGATGCTGGCTGACACTATATGGGGGAATATGACACTGGCTGACATGGCTGACAGTGTGTATGGGGGAATATGACTCTGGCTGACACTGTATATGGGGGAATATGACACTGGCTGACACTGTATATGGGGGAATATGACACTGGCTGACACCGTATATGGGGGGCAATATAACGCTGGCTGCAACAGTAGATTCAAGATTCAAAGAAGCTTTATTGGCAGGACTAAATACACATTAGTTTTGCCAAAGCAAGTGTACAAAAGGGAATAGGGATAGGGACTGTAGGGATGTAGGGACCCCAAGAAATCAGGACTATCCACAATTTGCATAGTTTTAGGCGCTCCCTCAAAACACACCTGTTCAGAGCGGCCTATCACATTCACTAATCAAAGTCATTCTCTGTGTAAGTGTGCGTGCGTAGCCCATTCACTATCTCCATCCATCCTTCAAGATGGCTGGACCTTCATTGTAAATACACCATTGTAAATACACACCTGTACTCTGTATCTCCCTCACCTCATTGTAGATTGTACGCTCTCACGAGCAGGGTCGTCTTATTTCGCTTTAATTATTGCATTGTTAGCGTTGTTACTTATGACTTGTGTTTTGAAACTGTTAAACTGTAAAGCGCTGCGGAATATGTTGGCGCTATATAAATAAAGATTATTATTATTATTATTATTAGGGATGTTGGGAAGGGGCTAACGGAAAGGTGGATAGGGGGCATGGGGGCAGATCCAGGATGGGGGCTATAGAAGTCCATGGCATAGGGAAGGTGGATGGGGGGATGGGGCATATCCAGGGTGGGGGCCATAGAAGTCCATGGCATATCATAGTTCTCTTTCTTGCAGTCTATGACATTCGCTCACATATTGCGCTGCTAACTCCACTGCTCCCTCTTTTTCCCCCAGCAGGATATGTTTTCTCTTGCTCCTTCATGGTGATTGTAACGGAGTCTACCAAGCTGGGGTACCTCTTTCAGTACCACCCCGTGTTTTCGGAGGTCCGCTCTGCGTTGGCTGGAGTCTGAATGAATGACGCTGACTGGAATTCCTTGGTTACATGGGCACATGTAAAAGATCAGTGCTTCTCCATGTATTTCCAGTCTGACCACACTTTACTCACAGGACAAAGAATATATCACACAGATACAGAGGGCAGGCCAATAGAAAAGTGGCAGGCCAGACATGCATTACAAAAGCCGCAGGTGGCCAGAGCCTGCCGATGTTTACTGTGGGAATTACAAAGGTGGGGGGAGGGAGGACAAAAGGAGAATATCGTGTCCCCTCTGCCCAGGGGCGCAGCCTGTGGGCTGATGCATTAGGGACATGCATCTCACATAGAACCTATTATACATACATATAACTGCACAACATATTCTGGGTGCTGAGTGGTTCTGTAACACGTAACATAGGGGAATATGATGCTGGCTGACACTGTATATGGGGGAATATGACACAAGCTGACACTGTACAGGGGGGAATATGACGGTGGCTGACACTGTATATGGGGGAATATGACGCTGGCTGACACTGTATATGGGGGAATATAACGCTGCTGACACTGTATATGGGGGAATATGACACTGGCTGACACTGTATATGGAGCAATATGGCACTGGCTGACACTGTATATGGGGGAATATGCACTGGCTGACACTGTATATGGGGGAATATGACACTGGCTGGCTCTGTATATGGGAGAATATGACACTGGATGATGCTGTATATGGGGGAATATGACGCTGGCTGACACTGTATATGGGGAATATGACGCTGGCTGACACTGTATATGGGGGAATATGCACTCGCTGACACAGTATATGGGGGAATTTGACACTGGCTGACTCTGTATATGGGGGAATATGACGCTGGCTGACGCTGTATATGCATATAACTGCACAACATATTCTGGGTGCTGAGTGGTTCTGTAACACGTAACACGGCTCCCCTTTTCAGCGACGCGATCGGCATACACAGTCTGATCCTCAACGGATCGGTTTGGGGATGAACGAAATTTATGGGGTTGGTACAAGTTCCGTTTGTCGACTTAGTCCATCAGCATTACCGTTTTGTTTGCCGGGTCTGTGGTGGATGGTGAAGTCCAGAGGTTGAATGGCTAAACTCCACCGCAGCAATCTGGCGTTGTCTCCGGAGACCCAATTAAGCCAGACTAGCGGATTATGGTCCGTTAAGAGGGAAAACTGTCGTCCATACAAATATGGTTGCAACTTCTTGAGTGCCCATACTACCGCCAGGCACTCCTTCTCGATGGCCGCATAGCTTACTTCACGGGGCAGTAGTTTCCGACTCAGGTAAGCTACCGGGTGTTCTTGGCCGTCCGGCCTGACTTGGCTCAGTACTGCCCCCAATCCAAACATAGAAGCGTCTGTGTGAACCAGGAAACGTTTAGTTGGATCGGGTGCGGCCAATACAGGGGTATTGGTCAGGGCGTCCTTTAGTTGGCGGAAGGCTTCCTCACACTCTGAGGTCCAGGTTACCTGGCGTGGTTGGTTCTTACGGGTCAGATCAGTGAGGGGCTTGGCTACGCTACTGTAATTGGGAACGAATTTCCTGTAATACCCCGCTGTCCCTAGAAACGCCATGACCTGGGTTTTAGTGCGTGGGATGGGCCATTTGGCTATGGCCTCAATCTTGGCTGGTTCTGGTCGCTGTTTCCCACTTCCCACCCAATGCCCTAAATACTGAACCTCTGCTTTGCCCACGTGACACTTGTTTGGGTTCAGGGTGATTCCGGCCTGGTGGATCCTGTCCAATACTGTCTCTAGGTGATTTAGATGCTCTTCCCATGTCGCACTGTAGATGGCAATGTCGTCCAGGTAGGCACAAGCATAGTCCTGGAGACCATCCAGAAGCCGGTCAGCCAGCCTTTGGAAGGTCGCCGGGGCATTCTTCATCCCGAATGGCATAACTCGAAACTGGAATAAGCCGAACGGGGTGACAAATGCCGACTTGGGAATAGCGTCAGGACTAAGGGTAATCTGCCAGTAGCCTTTGCATAGATCGATGGTGGTCAAATACTTTGCCCCCGCCAGCCGGTCTAACAACTCATCCACACGCGGCATGGGGTATGCATCCGTCACTGTTTTCTCATTGAGCTTACGATAGTCTACACAAAACCGTGTAGTCCCATCCTTCTTGGGCACTAACACTACGGGGGATGCCCAGGGACTATCTGACTCTTCAATGACCCCTAAATGCAGCATCTCTTGTATCTCTTGTCGCATCCCCTCTCGCACAGACTCAGGGACGCGGAAGGGGTTTTGTCGTAGGGGGGTCTGATCCTGGGTCTCAACCTTGTGTTGTGCCAGGCGAGTGTACCCCGGTCTTTCTGAAAGCATCATCTGTCGCAGCCTCAACAACGCCTCCGCCTGCTGTCTCTCCCGGGGGCCTAGTTCTTCACCCGAGTTTACCTGGTCCCATGTTTTAAACTGAGTCCTTTCCCCTAAGACAGGGTTCCCCAACTCCAGTCCTCAAGGCCCACCTACAGGTCATGTTTTCAGGATTTCCCTTTTATGGTACAGGTGATGCAATTATCACCTGGGCAATACTAAGGAAATCCTGAAAACATGACCTGTTGGTGGGCCTTGAGGACCGTAGGTGGGGAACCCTGCCCTAAAACATCCGGCAAGGGAAGTCCGGCTAAATCCTCTGCTTCAGGTGCACAGATGGCCACTACCTCTTCAGGGCGCTCCCGGTAGGGCTTCAGCATATTCACGTGGAACATGCGGATAACCCTGGGGTCGTCACAATCGGCGACATTATAGGTTGTGTCGGCTATTTTCCCCACTACCTGATAGGGCCCCTGCCATGCAGCTTGAAACTTATTCTGCTTAGTGGGCTCTAACACCAGGACCTTCTGTCCTATTTCCAAAGTGCGCTCTCTGGCCCTCCGATCGTACCATACGCGCTGGCGCCGCTGGGTCGCCTACAGGTTCTCACGCACAACCTGGGTCAGCTCCTGTAGGCGGTCCCGGAATTCCAGCACATAGGGTACAATAGGTACCCCTTCTATGAGGCCCTCCCCCTCCCAGTGTTCCAGCACTAAGTCTAGGGGTCCCCTTACCCATCTCCCAGCTCGAACGAGGAGAACCCGTGGATTCTTGGGGCACCTCCCAATAGGCAAACAGGAGGTGTGGCAAGAATTTCTCCCAGTCCCTATAGGTCTGGTAAAAGTCCCAATGAGCTGTTTTAATGTTCCGTTAAAGCGTTCACACAACCTACTGGTTTGCGGGTGGTACGGGGCGCTTCTAATGGACTTTACGCCGCACAGCTTCCACAGTTGGTTGGTCACCTCTGCTGTAAACTGGGTACCCTGGTCCGAGATAACCTCCCGGGGAAACCCAACCCGTGAAAAAACCTGGAGCAGGGCGGCCGCCACCGTCTCTGCCAGTATGTTAGGTAACGCAACCGCCTCTGGATACCGTGGTGGCATAATCTAACACTGTCAATATATACTTTTTCCCTGACGGACTGGGTTTGGCTAACGGCCCTATCAGATCGACCGCTACTCGGCTAAATGGTTCCTCCACAATGGGGAGGGGGCGTAATTTGGCCTTGCATCGATCCCCCCTCTTGCCAATGCGATGACAACTGTCACAGGTCTGGCAGTACTGACGAACATTATAGGTTACCCCCGGCCAAAAGAACTTTTGTGTCAGACGATGCCTGGTGCGACTGACGCCAAAGTGCCCGGCCAAGGGTATATCATGAGAGATTCGCAGTAACTCCTGCCTATACTTCTTGGGAACTACCAGCTGTTGTTTTATAGTGGGGCTCTTCCCTGTGTGGTGCTGCTCTGTGATCCGGTAGAGGAGTCCCTGCTTCCATACAAACTGTTCACCTTCCAGTACTCCTCTCCCCTCCTGTGCCTTCCCGCGATATCCCTCCAATGAAGGATCCTCAAGTAACTCCCTCTTAAATTCATCTGGGGTGGCCCAAGAAATGTGTCTGGCTATGGGAATACGTGTAGGGCTGGGATGTCTTACCTGAGCCTCCTCTGAGTGTGATTCCGCCTCCGCAGCTCGAGCTTGTCTCCGGGTGGTCACAGGATAGGTCTCAGCCAGAGGGGCCACCGAGAATGCAGACAACATGGGCCCCAAGTCATTTCCCAGCAAGACGTCTGCAGGCAAATCCTCCATCAAGCCGACCTCAACAAGGCCATCCCCGACTCCCCAGTTCAGGTGAATCCTGGCAGTGGGCAGTCAATGTATAGCTCGCCCTGCTACACGGACTGCCACTGTCCGGTCCGTCTTCTCTTGGTCCCGGACGAGATGAGGCTTCACAAGGGTCAAAGTTGCCCCAGAATCTCTTAGTTCCTGCATACGTTTCCCATTAACCCACACGACCTGTCGATGCTGTTGTCGATTATCTGCCCGGGCTGCCTGCACAGGGTCTACTTCATGCAGCACTTCCTCCATCTCTTCCACCCCTTGGTTAGTCGTAGCCCCCAATGCCGGGTCAGCTTCGCCTTGGTAGCAGTGTACAGCAGCCCGGCTGAAGGTAGCTGTTCCCGCCTTTGGCCACTGGGTATGCTGAGTCCGGTTGGGACATTGTCTTTGCAGGTGGCCCAGCTGATGACAGGTGTGGCATCGCGCCCCAGGGGGACTGTGCTGGGCCGGGTTTCTAGCTGGTCCCCCTACAATCTTCGGTGGTTTGGGGCCCTCCAGGTCCATGGGCGGGCCCCTAGTGACCACCTTTGATCCGGACAACTGCGGCCTCCTGGCATCATGATGTTCATCGGCCAGACGAGCGGCTTCCTCAAGAGTCGTTGTCCGCCTGTCCCGAAGCCATTCCTGTGTCTCGGGGTTTAGTCCATTAAAGAATCGTTCTAACAGGATGAGCTGGAGGACGTCCTCCTTAGTGGTTGCTTGGCTCCCTTGTACCCACTGTAGCAGTGACCGTCGTAATTTACAGGCCCATTCAGCGTGGGTATCGGTTACGCGTTTTATAAGTCCGCTGAACTTTTGGTGGTAGGCCTCTGGTGTCAGCGCATACCGGGCCAAGATCACTTCTTTGATCCGGTCATAGTCAATACAGTCCTCATCCGGTACTATGCGATAGGCGTCCGCTGCCCGGCCTGTCAGCTTGCTGGCCAGAATCTGAACCCGTTCCTCCGGCTTCACTTGATGAAGGGCACACTGCCGCTCAAAGTCCTGCAGAAAGCCATCAATGTCTTCCTCTGCCTCCCCCAACTGTCGGAAGGCAATATACTGGATCTTTTTGTGGCTTACTGTTGAAGGTACCTGGTCGAAGGCCAGAGCTCCCCCTGCTCGCTGACTCTCCTCTCTCCGCTCTGCCATCTCCATCTTGGCCAGCTCCACTTTGGTCCGCTCTGCCATCTCCATCTTGGCTAGCTCTATCCTGGTCCGCTCGGCCATCTTTTCCTTCAGATCAGTACTCACATCAGCAATCATCTCTCGTATGATCTCTACTGCAGGGTTTAGGCCATAGAACGCCAGTGTGTTCTTTACCTCCCTCTGGAATTCAGTCTCCTCCACATCCACGTTGGGGGGCGCTGCACTGTCGTGTTCCATGATGGCTGCTATCAAATCCGCTTTGTTTTGTTGCTGGCGATCAACCCTCGGGCTTCCCCCAGATCTTTTAATGTTGTCCTCTTTAACTTCTGGTAGTTATTTTCCATTCATTCCTTTCCTCCTGTAGAAGGGGTTTCATATCCCGCTGTCTGCCACCATTGTAACGAGGTCTCAAAAGCTGGAGTACCTCTTTCAGTACCACCCCGTGTTTTCGGAGGTCCGCTCTGCGTTGGCTGGAGTCTGAATGAATGACGCTGGCTGGAATTCCTTGGTTACATGGGCGCATATAAAAGATCACTGCTTCTCCACGTATTTCCAGTCTGACAACACTTTACTCACAGGACACAGAATATATCACACAGATACAGAGGGCAGGCCAATAGAAAAGCGGCAGGCCAGACATGCATTACAAAAGCCGCAGGTGGCCGGAGCCTGCCCATGTTTACTGTGGGAATTACAAAGGTGGGGGGAGGGAGGACAAAAGAAGAATATCATCTCCCCTCTGCCCAGGGGCGCAGCCTGTGGGCTGATGCATTAGGGACATGCATCTCACATAGAACCTATTATACATATAACTGCACAACATATTCTAGGTGCTGAGTGGTTCTGTAACACGTAACATGGGGGAATATGACGCTGGCTGACACTGTATATGGGGGAATATAACGCTGCTGACACTGTATATGGGGGAATATGACACTGGCTGACACTGTATATGGAGCAATATGGCCCTGGCTGACACTGTATATGGGGGAATATGCACTGGCTGACACTGTATATTGGGGAATGACACTGGCTGGCTCTGTATATGGGGGAATATGACGCTGGATGATGCTGTATATGGGGGAATATGCACTCGCTGACACTGTATATGGGGGAATATGACACTGGCTGACGCTGTATATGGGGGAATATGACGCTGGCTGACGCTGTATAGGAGGGAATGTGACACTGGCTGACGCTGTTTATGGGGGAATCTGACCCTGGATGACACTGTATATGGGGGAATTTGATGTTGGCTGACACTGTATATGGGGGAATTTGACGCTGGCTGACACTGTATATGGGGGAATATGACACTGCCTGACGCTGTATATGGGGGAACATGATGCTGGCTGACACTGTATATGGGGGAATATGATGCTGGCTGACTCAGTATATGGAGCAATATGACACTGGCTGAAACTGTATATGGGGGAATATGACGCTGGCTGACACTGTATATGGGGGAATGACACTGGCTGACACTGTATTAGGGGGAATATGACGCTGGCTGACACTATATGGGAGAATATGACGCTGGCTGACACTGTATATGGGGGAATATGACGCTGGCTGACACTGTATATGGGGAAATATGACGCTGGCTGACTCTGTATAAGGGGGAATATGACGCTGGCTGACACTGTATACGGGGAAATATAACGCTGGCTGACACTGTATAAGGGGGAATATGATGCTGGCTGACACTGTATATGGGGGAATATGATGCTGGCTGACTCAGTATATGGAGCAATATGACACTGGCTGAAACTGTATATGGGGGAATATGACGCTGGCTGACACTGTATATGGGGGAATGACACTGGCTGACACTGTATTAGGGGGAATATGACGCTGGCTGACACTATATGGGAGAATATGACGCTGGCTGACACTGTATATGGGGGAATATGACGCTGGCTGACACTGTATATGGGGAAATATGACGCTGGCTGAACCTGTATATGGGGGAATATGACGCTGGCTGACACTGTATACGGGGAAATATAACGCTGGCTGACACTGTATAAGGGGGAATATGATGCTGACTGACACTGTATATGGGGGAATATGACGCTGGCTGACACTGTATATGGGGAAATATGACGCTGGCTGACACTGTATATGGGGGAATATGACGCTGGCTGACACTGTATACGGGGGAATATAACGCTGCTGACACTGTATACGGGGAAATATAACGCTGGCTGACACTGTATATGGGGGAATATGACACTGGCTGACACTGTATATGGGGGAATATGACGCTAGCTGACACTGCATATGGGGCAATGACACTGGCTGACACTGTATATGGGGGAATATGACGCTGGCTGACACTGTATACGGGGGAATATAACGCTGCTGACACTGTATACGGGGAAATATAACGCTGGCTGACACTGTATATGGGGGAATATGACGCTGGCTGACACTGTATACGGGGGAATATGACACTGGCTGACACTGTATATGGGGGAATATGACACTGGCTGACTGTATACGGGGGAATATGCACTGGCTGACGCTGTATACGGGGAATATGACGCTGGCTGACACTGTATATGGGGGAATATGACGCTGGCTGACACTGTATACAGGGCACTATGGCTGCCGTGGTGTGTAGTAATAGGTGTGCAGTCACGCTGGAGTAAGGTGCGCAGTCTCACACATCCCCCCACTCCTCCATCGCCTGCCCTCACAGAGGTTTTCTGTTCTTTTTTTCTGGAGGGAGAACAGCAGTTTTTTTCTTGTGGCGGTGAATTGTGGGAAACCTCTACATCCCGCAGCTCCGGTGCTCTGACAGCCGGGAGCGCACATCCGGTCCATGTATCCCGGCATGCACTGCTACGCCGGAGACGCTCTGCACACTCCCTCATCGCGGGGCCTGTCTGCACGCACTTTTTCCTCTATGGTTCAGTTAACCGGAAGTGCATTCCCTCCGATCCCGGAAGCTCCGACATATTACCGGCGACCCTGAGAGGTACTGTGTACTGGGCGGCCCCTAGCTCGGCGGGAGGGTGAGCCGGGCGGGGACTGCCCGCTCCGGGGCTGTAATGTGCAGCAGCAGAGGAGGACGGGCCGCACACTGTGAGGAGACGGCTGTGGCTGCTGCAGGTACCTGGGCACGTCACATTGTGCTGTAATCATGGAGGTCACGCCTGCCCCATGTAGCTCCACATGCAGTGTGCTGCTGCTCTCTGTTATCAGGCTGGGGAGAGACTGACCTCTGGCAGAACAGCTCCCTCTAGACATGTCTGTGCAGGCTCCACTGGGGTGGTGGCCTCGGGGCCATGTGACTTGTGTCACTGCACATGTTGGAGGCGGCCTCATTGTGTCTGGGTAGTGCTGGTGTTTGTAGTGCACCCTGGTGACTTGGGCGTGTCACCGATCCTACTACGGCTATACTCGCACCCAGTTTTTACAGGATGTTTGGTTTTGGGAAGAGTCTTAGGAATCAGATCCTTTCCAGACTCAACAAAAACTGATAAAAAACGCAGTGAAACCTCTTCTGCTCCCGTCCGTGGGAGATCTCTCCCTATGAGGATTGTTTGGGGACATTCTTTCTTATCCTGGAGCGGTTTTGAAAAAGTGTCTGTGACTGATGGAAAGCGCTCCTCCAAACCTGGCAGTGTCCGATCAGAAGGTTGCTGTAAGGAATGGCGCATTACATGGTTTGGACCCTCAGTTTTACAAGGACCCCTGCGTGGGGCAGCACATATTGCCAGCTCTGAGGTTATGCATTTTACTAATCAGTACACAGGTAGGAATTATAACCTGTGCAGAAACAGATTTCTCAATACACCTTAAATCACATTACCAATTAAAGGGCCTCTTATCACAGAATGACTGTTCAAACCAAGCACAGGCGGTCGGTGTATCCTGACGTGGCCAAACATGTAAGTGCACCTTCTCACCTGTTTTACCACTATCTCACTTGTCAAATGACATGACCAGGGGGAAGGAAACCAACAAAACACAATGCAAACAGAAACTTTATTGGTCATAAGAGCAGGTTATGGATTAGCAAGGTTAAAACATGGGCAAACATGCAGCCGTGCACTGCGGTTGGATACTGGATTATATAAAACAGTATACGGCTTTATCCGCCATTGACACAGGGATCTGCTGCCAATGTATTTAAATCCAGTACAAAACTAGGATAACAATACTAAATAGGGCCATTTCTGTTTATATCATTGAACTTTGGATTGTGTTTTGTTGTTTTCCTTCCCCCTGTTCATTGAGCCTGAGAAGAACAGAGATAGGCGGGAAGGTGTGTATAATTGTTCGGCCCCGCCGTGAAGCACCGAGCTCCTGTACTTGGTTTGAACAGTCATTCTGTGCTGATGGAGTCCCTTTATGGTGCACAACAGTCTGTAATGGAGTATTAGCAAGAACACTTGTTCCCATTTATCAGCCCCTGTCCATGTGCTGCCGATCACCCAGTGAACCAGCAAAGTTCTCTATAGTTGGGGGAGTGGATTTTTTTATGCCGGTATATAAAAATAATTATCAGCTGCACAACCAACTAATTACACAGTGGTGCTGCCGATGACACAATGTTGTGTGGGGACCAACCATTTGTGCTCCCATAAGTATTCGTCAGCCCTCATAAACGAGCAGGGACTAACTTTTATGTAGTTTATTGATGTTTGCGTGAAATGCAGAATTTGACATATTTAAAAGCACCCTGAGTAGAGATGAGCAAACCGGAACCTAATGTCTGGTGCTGAACTCTGAACAGTTCGGGGGAGAGAGAGATTTTCCAGCTCCAATTTTGGGTCCCCATTGGTTTCTATGGGGTTCAAGTTCTGGTACCCGAACCAAACATTGGAGTAATCGAGTGACGTAAAAAGGATCCAGCTCCAGAAATCCTATAAAACGAATGTTTATTGAAAATTCTTAAAATCCATTATAACAGCATAGTAGCCACTGACCCTATAGGGGGAGTTCAGACCCCAAGGTCTTTAGTCATTGCATCCGCTACTACGCTGTTATAATGGATTTTAAGAATTTTCAATAAACATTAGTTTTATGGGATATCTGGATCATTTTCTTGATTCGTATTCCTGCTGACCTGTCCGTGACTGAGATCGCTGGCCTCAGTTGGGTGAGCTGACTTTTTCCCTTTTTCTTGGAACATTGGAGTAAAGTTTGGTCAATATAGGTAAACCTGAACTGCCACGTGCACACTTATCCCGAGGCCATGTTTAACAGACAGTATATGTCCATAAGCATACCTTGTATGCATAGTTGCATCAGTCAGCATAGAAATCCTTTGGAAAAAAGCATTTATATACAGTTAGGTCCATATATATTTGGACAGACACATTTTTCTAATTTTGGTTCTAGACATTACCACAATGAATTTTAAACAAAACAATTCAGATGCAGATGAAGTTCAGACTTTCAGCTTTCATTTGAGGGTATCCACATTAATATTGGATGAAGGGTTTAGGAGTTTCAGCTCCTTAACATGTGCCACCCTGTTTTTAAAGGGACCAAAAGTAATTGGACAATTGACTCCAAGGCTATTTCATGGACAGGTGTGGGCAATCCCTTCGTTTTGTCATTCTCAATTAAGCAGATAAAAGGCCTGGAGTTGATTTGAGGTGTGGTGCTTGCATTTGGAAGGTTTTGCTGTGAAGGAAACATGAGGTCAAAGGAGCTCTCCATGCAGGTGAAACAAGCCATCCTTAAGCTGCAAAAACAGAAAAAACCCATCCGAGATATTGCTACAACTTTAGGAATGGCAAATCTACAGTTTGATACATCCTGAGAAAGAAAGAAAGCACTGGTGAACTCATCAATGCAAAAAGACCTGGGCGCCCACAGAAGACAACAGTGGTGGATGATCACAGAATAATCTCCATGGTGAAGAGAAACCCCTTCACAACAGCCAACCAAGTGAACAACACTATCCAGGAGGTAGACGTATCAATATCCAAATCTACCATAAAGAGAAGACTGCATGAAAGTAAATACAGAGGGTTCACTGCACGGTGCAAGCCACTCATAAGGCTGTGTGCACACGTAGCGATTTTTAAGCGTTTTTGCCGCGATTTTCGGCGCGAAAACGCTTAAAAATCGTGTACAGAACGCCCCCCATGCATTTCTATGGTATTCCGCACATGCTGTGCTAATGCTGCGCTTTTTTCCGCGGCGGAATCGCATCGCGGAAAAAATCGCAGCATGCTCATTCTTTTGTGCGGAATCGCAAAGAATTGCCGCGATTCCGCACCCATAGGAATGCATGAGAATCGCTTACTTCCCGCATGTGGCTATGCCCACCATGCGGGAAGTTAAGCGTCTCATGTGCGGTTGGTACCCACGGTGTGGAGGAGAGGAGACTGTCCTACAGGCCCTGGGTACCATACCCCTGTAAAAAAAAAAAACAATAAAAAATCAGGGTATATTTACCTTCCGGTGTCCCGCGCTGCATTCCCGGCCTAGCGTTCCCAGTAATGCCTTGCGGCAAGGCCCTGTAATGACGTAGTCTCGCGTGACTCTAGCGGTCTCGCGAGATCGCTATAGCAACGCGAGACTACGTCATCACAGGTCTCGCAAGGCATTACTGGGAACGCTGAGGCCCGGGAATGCAGCGCGGGACGCCGGAAGGTAAATATACCCCGATTTTTTTTTTTTTTATTTTTTTTTTTTTTTTAGCATTTTAACATCCTATCTTTTACTATTGATGCCGCATAGGCGGCCTCAATAGTAAAAACCTGCTCACACTTGTCAAACACTATGTTTGACGAGTGTGACCAACCTGTCAATCACTTTCCAAGCGATGCTTCAAATCGCTTGGAAAGTGCTTGAATAACGCACGCGAAAATCGCGGCAAAATCGCGATCATAATCGCGGTGAAATCGCGCGGAAAAAAACGCGCGATTTCTGGGAAGGAGTCCGGTTTTTAGTGAGCGTTTTAAAACGCTACGTGTGCACATAGCCTAAGCATCAAGAATCAAAAGGCTAGACTGGACTTTGCTAAAAAAACATCTAAAAAAAGCCAGCACAGTTCTGGAACAACATTCTTTGGACAGACGAAACAAAGATCAACCTCTACCAGAATGATGGAAAGAGAAAAGTATGGCGAAGGCGTGGTACAGCTCATGATCCAAAGCATACCACATCATCTGTAAAACACGGCGGAGGCAGTGTGATGGCTTGGGCATGCATTGCTGCCAGTGGCACTGGGTCACTAGTGTTTATTGATGATGTGACACAGGACAGAAGCAGCCGAATGAATTCTGAGGTATTCAGAGCCATACTGTGTGCTCAGATCCAGCCAAATGCAGCCAAACTGATTGGTCGTCGTTTCATACTACAGATGGACAATGACCTAAAGCCAAAGCACCCAGGAGTTTATTAAAGCAAAGAAGTGGAACATTCTTGAATGGCCAAGTCAGTCACCTGATCTCAACCCAATTGAGCATGCATTTCACTTGTTAAAGACTAAACTACAGACAGAAAGGCCCACAAACAAACAGCAACTGAAAACCACCGCAGTGAAGGCCTGGCAGAGCATCACAAAGGAGGAAACACAGCGCCTGGTGATGTCCATGAGTTCAAGACTTCAGGCAGTCACTGCCAATAAAGGGTTTTCAACCAAGTACTAGAAATGAACATTTTATTTACAATTATTTAATCTGTCCAATTACTTTTGGTCCCTTTAAAAACAGGGTGGCACATGATAAGGAGCTGAAACTCCTAAACCCTTCATCCAATTTTAATGTGGATACCCTCAAATGAAAGCTGAAAGTCTGAACTTCAACTGCATCTGATTTGTTTTGTTTAAAATTCATTGTGGTAATGTCTAGAACCAAAATCAGAAAAATGTTGTCTCTGTCCAAATATATATGGACCTAACTGTATTTAATGTATTTTTATACCCAATGTCATTTGGAAGTTGCAGGTGAACACCAATTACCGTGGTGCCATACACACATTCTTTGGTTACATTTAACGTGAACCCCGGGAAACCATTTGACGTACACTTTAATCATATCCAGGTTGATCTGTCAGGCTAGCTGGATTGGGGTAGTAGAGAAGCCAATGGGGACCTGCACTGATGACTGTTCTTGTTTTTATGTGTTTCTTTGATTCCTGCACACACCCAGACCTAACTGTGTCACAGTTGGGGTACACGTGTATGGAGCGGGCTCAGGAAATGAACCCACCCCATACATGGCAGATGCCAGCTGTATTACATGGCCAATATCTGCTGTAACACCAACGATCAATGCTTGCCACAGTTGCTACTGTTTATTTAAATGCCACTGTCTGTGGGTAACCATTGTAGCCAAGGGCCTTCCTCATCACTATCTCCGTACTCCTCAGTTCAGCTGCAGGCTACTCTTCAAAGGAGATCTTGATTTTATACTATGTACTGTACGTAATATTGTGGTATTGCAGTATATAGAATAAGCAGTCAAAAGAGAGCAGGTTCATGTTCCATAGGGTTCCTAAAAACGAAGTTTTCCCAGTTTTAAAATAAAGAAATAAAATAAACATAATTGGTGTCACTACATCCATAATAGTCCTTTCCATCAATACATAAAATAAATTAAAACAATGCAACCCCTCCATTCAAAACCGCAGATCTGTGTTTTTCAGCCACCACAGTTTCATTCAACCTATACCCCCTCAGAAAAAAATGCATCAGAAATGTAGCATATACCTCAAAATGGTAACCATAAAAATGTCAGCTCTGCAGGCAAAAAATAAGCCTTCATACAGCTTCATCAACAGAAAAATAAGTTACTGGTCTGAGAAAATGGCGTCATACAAAATGAATTTATTTTTTTTTTACAAATTTCTGAATTTTTTTCATAGGTAAAACATTAAAAATTAAATAAAAAATTTAAACGTTCAGTGTCGCCATAATCGTACTGACCTGGAGAATCATACCGCCAGACTGATTTCAGCACACAATGAAAAGCCGTTACAATAAAAAAACAACGGTGGAATTGCAGTTTTTTGACAAATTTAGCCCACTTGGAATTTTTTATTTTTCAATACATGACACTGTAAAATGAAAGTTTCCTATCACAGGACCCCTTCAGCAGCATCTTGCACATATGCAGGGAGCAGCCAATGCCATGGCACATACACCGCTCTATACTGCACATATGTTAAATACAGCTACAGTACAGAGCAAATGTGGAGAAAATGCTGCAGCGTACAAATTCTTTACAATAGTGAATTGTTTATTTTTATCAATGAAAGTGATTGAACAAAAGAAAAATCTATATCATATTAATATTTATATGTGCCCACTGTTTGCATTCAGAGCAACTTCAAAAGGTTAATTCTTTCAGGAACAGATGCACAAAGTGAGATTTTGCAGAATTTTAGTTAGGTGTATGATTAGCCAAATTACAAGGTGATAATGATCATCATTTTCGCATGATGGTTGAACCAAAGTAATTAACTGAAACCATAAACTGCTGTGTAGGAGGCTTAAAACTGAGTGAGGAACAGACAAACTCTCTGCTACAAAGGTGAGTTCGTGGAAGACCCATTTCGTATCAGGTCATACGTTATGGAATAAACTGAGCACAGCAACAAGACACAAGGTAGTTATAGTGCATCAGCAAGGTCTCTCCCTGACAAAGATTTCAAAGCAGATTGGGGTTTTAATATGTCCTGTTCAAGCTTTTTTTGAAAAAAGCAGCAAGAATTGTTGAACGTTGAGGACCCTAAACATGATGGTCTACCAAGAAAATCTAGTGCAGCAGCTGAAAGACACATTGCTGGACATTTTCCGATTTTGAAGTAACAGTAGAGGCGTTATCTCAAAACCAGCAGCAGCCAATGGCACACAGCTAAAACCATCTATAGTTCAGAGAAATGTGGTCTTCATGGAAGGATTGTGGCCGAAAAGGATACCTTTGACATGGAAACAAGGCCAAACAACTCGACTGCACAAAAATATAAAAACTGGGATGCAGAAAAATGGCGGCAGGAGCTTGGGACTGATGAGACTAAATATGAAATATTTGGCTGGAATGGAAGGTAGATTTTTCGCTGAAGGGTTTGAGAGTGGCACAATAATGAGTCTACTGGAAACAGGTTCTATTTTTGAAAGAATTCTTACTCTGCAGCATTTTTTCCACACCTGCCTATAACATTAGCACAGTACTGTACCTTGTTGAAATTGTGTAACTTTTTTTTACTTTGACGTGACTTATTTCTACTAGAAACATTGTTTGTTTTTTCCGCTTTTCTCCGTAGACTGGCTGGTCCATCTCTTCTCTGCCTATACCTGCCATGGCAGGCTGGTCTCGTGAGGCAGTATTGTCGCTGTACCGTGCCCTTCTGCGCCAAGGGAGCAAGCTCGAATTTACTGATCGTGACTACTATGCTTCATTTGTGCGCAGAGAATTTAGGAAAAATCAGAGCCTTACAAAGCAGGAAGACAAAGAGAAACAGCTGGAGAAAGGACAGGTTTTCCTGAGGACCAACCTGGGAGGGTTGGTGTAAACGCTGCGATTTGGCCACTTTTTACTGACATCTACAGGTAAACGTTTTTGATATTTCATATCAGCTGGTAACTATGCTGGAAACAGAGGAGCACTTCAGAGTCAGACATTTACACAACCAGTGTCATTGGTTACTGTTTAATAGCGTGGGACTGGCTAAAGGTGCTATCACACTAAGCGATATCGCTAGCAATATCGCTATAACTTGTGACGTTATAGCGATATTGCTAGCGATATCGCTGTGTCTGATACTTACCTCCGACCCGCTCCCCCGCTGGTTATCGCTGATCGCACGAGAACATCCAGGACTGTTTCTCGTCGTCAGCTTCCTGCGGAGAGACGAGCGACGGGCGGGAGGACGCAGGATCGCCTAGTGTGACAGGTAAGTAGCGACCCCCGTCCCCTGCGATGTCGCTGGTGAGATCTGCCTGTGCGGCAGCTCACTAGCGACCACTTAGCGATGTACCAGCGATCCCGACCAGCGATATGACGTGGTCAGGATCGCTGGTACATTGCTAAGTGTGACAGTACCTTTATGCTAACTGGGGTAGCTTGTTTGTTGCATGACCATTGTAAGAAGAAGGCTCGTATAATGGCCTCACAATCTGGCATGCAGATCCTTGCAGAGTGCTTCAGTCTACTGAAATCATCTAAAATTCCTCTTTAGTTCCACTACAATCTCTTCTCTTTTTACAGGTAATATGGCAGGGGCTGGAGAGAAGAAAGGGAAGAAAGATGACAATGGCATCGGTACCGCCATAGACTTTGTGCTGTCCAATGCTCGCTTGGTGCTCGGAGTTGGTGGAGCTGCAATGCTAGGAATAGCAACTCTTGCGGTGAAGCGGGTATGTGTAGAAGAGAGGAAAGCACAGGCCCCGATTCATCAAGACCGGCGTTGTTCATGCCAGTCTTGATAAGGGGGCAGGTTGGAGTCTGACGTACGCCTCCCCACTAATCTTATCCCAGTCAACGAACAGACTAAAATGTCTGGTATAAGGTATGCCACAGTTTCCCTTTGAATTTGACAAGCGGGCATCGACCTGTTCTGCTCATTTTGGCAAAGTAGGCCGAAATTGGCATGTAATGGTGAAAAGTGGCAGCATTTTTCTTTTGCACTATTCATGTTGCGCTAAAAGTTTGTAAATTTTCACAGCATTTTAAGCCAGAGTCTCTTTGATAAAGCTGGACCTTAGTATTTTGGGCAATTACTGCTGCCGTGATTTGTATCTAATTTGGAAAAGAAAACTATTACAGTTAATGGGACCTTTTACTAATGCTAGCATACAGTCGAGTGGTGGTGCCGCCAATATAAGTAGTGAAAGCAATATACCCCAATATTATACAGGTGCTTCTCACAAAATTAGAATATTATCAAAAAGGAAATTTATTTCAAGGGAACCTGTCACCCCCTCCAGGCGTTTTTAACTAAAAGAGCCACCTTGTGCAGCACTAATGCTGCATTCTGTCAAGGTGGCTCTTTTCTTTAGCGTCCCTTCTACTGCCGAAAGAAGCGTTTTTAAAATTTGTCACTCATACCTGAAGTTTGTCCAGGGGGGCAGGTCTTTCCCCCCCAAATAGACACCTCACATCCATCAATCATTTCCTCTTGGCGCCGCCCCCGTAGCGTTCATTTATTTTCCTGGCGCCTGTGCGGTTATTTTTCTTTTCTTGGGCAGGCGCAGTTAGCGCTGCCCGTCCACTGACATCACATGATGTCTGTCTTAGGCTAGTTTCACACTAGCGCTTTTGAGCGCAGCGACGGCCTGCGAACGGCCGCCGCTAAGCCCCGCCCACTGCCACGTAGCTCCGCCTACCGGCGCATGACGCTGCATTCGTCCTGCGTCCCCTATCTTTATCACTGGGGGCACAGGCTGTGCGCAGTATGCGTTTGGCGGCGCATGCGCCTTTTTGACGGTGCGCCATGCGCAACCAAACTGCAGCAGTCAAAAGGACGCATGCGCCGCCAAACGTATACTGCGCACGGCCTGCGCCCCAGTGATAAAGATAGGGGACGCATGCAGCGTCATGCGCCGGTAGGCGGAGCTACCGGCGGAGGCGGGGCGGGGCTTAGCGGCGGCTGTGCGCAGGCCGTCGCTGCGCTCAAAAGCGCTAGTGTGAAACTAGCCTTATCGCGCCTGCATGGACGCGCGGCCCGAGATTCCGCCCCGCAGTGTGCATAAATCAGAAGAGACTGTGGGAAGGGATATTGGGCCGCACGTCCATGCAGGCGTGATAGGGAAGGCATCATGTGATGTCAGTGGACTGGCAGCGCTAACTGCGCAAGAAAAAAAAATAACAGCACAGGCGCCAGGAAAACAAATAAACGCTGCGGGGGCGGCTCCAAGAGGAAATGACTGATGGATGTGAGGCGTCTGTGTCCGGGGGGAAAGGCCTGAAGCCCCCCCCCGGACAAGCTTCAGGTATGAGTGACAAATTTTAAAATAAAAACTCTTCTTTCTGCAGTGGTGGAAGGGGCGCCAAATAAAAGAGCCACCTTTGACAGAATGCAGCATTAGTGCTGCATAAGGTGGCTCTTTTAGTTAAAAGCGCTAGGGGGGGTGACAGGTTTCCTTTCAGTTTGATACAAAAAGTGAAACTCGTATATTAGTTAGGTCCATATATATTTGGACAGAGACAATATTTTTCTAATTTTGGTTCTAGACATTACCACAATGAATTTTAAACAAAACAAATCAGATGCAGTTGAAGTTCAGACTTTCAGCTTTCATTTGAGGGTATCCACATTAAAATTGGATGAAGGGTTTAGGAGTTTCAGCTCCTTATCATGTGCCACCCTGTTTTTAAAGGGACCAAAAGTAATTGGACAGATTAAATAATTGTAAATAAAATGTTCATTTCTAGTACTTGGTTGAAAACCCTTTGTTGGCAATGACTGCCTGAAGTCTTGAACTCATGGACATCACCAGACGCTGTGTTTCCTCCTTTTTGATACTCTGCCAGGCCTTCACTGCGGTGGTTTTCAGTTGCTGTTTGTTTGTGGGCCTTTCTGCCTGAAGTTTAGTCTTTAACAAGTGAATTGCATGCTCAATTGGGTTGAGATTAGGTGACTGACTTGGCCATTCAAGAATATTCCACTTCTTTGCTTTAATAAACTCCTGGGTGCTTTGGCTTTATGTTTTGGGTCATTGTCCATCTGTAGTATGAAACGACGACCAATCAGTTTGGCTGCATTTGGCTGGATCTGAGCACACAGTATGGCTCTGAATACCTCAGAATTCATTCGGCTGCTTCTGTCCTGTGTCACATCATCAATAAACACTAGTGACCCAGTGCCACTGGCAGCCATGCATGCCCAAGCCATCACACTGCCTCCGCCGTGTTTTACAGATGATGTGGTAGGCTTTGGATCATGAGCTGTACCACGCCTTCGCCATACTTTTCTCTTTCCATCATTCTGGTAGAGGTTGATCTTGGTTTCATCTGTCCAAAGAATGTTCTTCCAGAACTGTGCTGGCTTTTTTAGATGTTTTTTTTTTTAGCAAAGTCCAGTCCAGCCTTTTGATTCTTGATGCTTATGAGTGGCTTCCACCGTGCTGTGAACCCTCTGTATTTACTTTGATGCAGTCTTCTCTTTATGGTAGATTTGGATATTGATACGCCTACCTCCTGGAGAGTGTTGTTCACTTGACTGGCCCTGCCAGGTCTTTTTCCGTTGATGAGTTCACCAGTGCTTTCTTACTTTCTTTCTCAGGATGTACCAAACTGTAGATTTTGCCACTCCAAATGTTGTAGCAATTTCTCGGATGGGTTTTTTCTGTTTTAGCAGCTTAAGGACTGCTTGTTTCACCTGCATGGAGAGCTCCTTTGACCTCATGTTTCCTTCACAGCAAAACCTTCCAAATGCAAGCACCACACCTCAAATCAACTCCAGGCCTTTTATCTGCTTAATCGAGAATGGCATAACAAAGGGATTGCCCACACCTGTCCATGAAATAGCCTTGGAGTCAATTGTCCAATTACTTTTGGTCCCTTTAAAAACAGGGTGGCACATGTTAAGGAGTTGAAACTCCTAAACCCTTCATCCAATTTTAATGTGGATACCCTCAAATGAAAGCTGAAAGTCTGAACTTCATCTGCATCTAAATTGTTTTGTTTAAAATTCATCGTGGTAATGTCTAGAACCAAAATTAGAAAAATGTTCTCTGTCCAAATATATATGGCCCTAACTGTATATAGTCATTACAAGCAGAGTGATCTATTTCACGTGTTTATTTCTGTTAATGTTGATGATTATGGCTTACAGCCAATGAGAACCCAAAAGTGATTATCTCAGTAAATTAGAATACTTTATAACACCAGCTTGAAAAAATGATTTTAAAATCGAAATGTTGGCCTACTGAAACGTATGTTCAGTTGATGCACTCAATACTTGGTTCGGGCTCCTTTTGCATCAATTACTGCATCAACGTGACGTGGTATGGAGGCGATCAGCCTGTGGCACTGCTGAGGTGTTATGGAAGCCCAGGTTGCTTTGATAGCAGCCTTCAGCTCATCTGCATTGTTGGGTCTGTGTCTCTCATCTTCCTCTTGACAATGCCCCATAAATTCTCTATGAGGTAAAGGTCAGGCGAGTTTGCTGGCTAATCAAGCGCAGTGATACTGTTTGTAAACCAGTTATTGGTACTTTTGGCAGTGTGGACAGGTGCCAAGTCCTGCTGGAGAATGACATTTCCATCTCCAAAAAGCTTGTCAGCAGAGGGAAGCATGAAGTGCTCTAAAATTTCCTGGTAGACGGCTGCGCTGACTTTGGTCTTGATAAAACACAGTGGACCTACACCAGCAGATGACATGGCTCCCCAAACCATCACTGATTGTGGAAACTTCACACTAGACCCCAAGCAGCTTGGATTGTGGCCTCTCCACTCTTCCTCCAGACTCTGGCACCTTGATTTCCAAATGAAATGCAAAATTTACTTTCCTCGGAAAACAACACCTTGGACCACTGAGCAACAGTCCAGTTCTTTTTCTCCTTGGCCCGGGTAAGAGGCTTCTGGCGTGGTCTATTGGTCATGAGTGGCTTGACACAAGGAATGCGACACTTGTAGCCCATGTCCTGGATACGTCTGTGTGTGGTAGCTCTTGCAGCAATGACTCCAGCAGCAGTCCACTCCTTGTGAATCTCCCCCAAATTTTTGAATGTCATTTTCTTAACAATCCTTTCAAGGCTGCGGTTATCCCGGTTGCTTGTGCACTTTTTCCTTCCACTCAACTTTCCATTAATACGCTTGGATATAGCACTCTGAACAGAAACAACACACGAAAAACCACATGACGACCATCAGTCCCAGATTACAGTACAGTATTAATACAATCAGATAAAAATCAAAAATATTAAAACTGGTATCAATATATGGAATGAGACAAGTTTTTATGCATATGCTGAAGAAATATACATTTTTTTTTTAAAAAAAAATGATTTTTATATGGGCAGTACCACCCCAATAGGACATACAGTTCGCATAATAGTGCAAAAATAATTATGTGAAAAAATTGTGCATACAATTGATTTATAAAATATAATTCTGTATATAATCTTGTAAAGTGCATCATAAATGTAAATAAAGTGCTGTGCAAATTTACAATAAAACAGTAAGTGTCAATATGTCCGTATAAACCATATACCGTATTTTCCGCTTTGTAAGACGCACTTTTTTTCCCCCAAAATTGAGGGGAAAAAGGGGGTGCGTCTTACAAAGAGGATATACATTTGCGCTGCCACTGAGGGTACTTGCCGCGGCACTCTGTGCCCTGATGCTGCCGCTGCGCTGTCCACCACCGCCGCGCTCCTGTCCCCCGGTGGTTTCTTCCGCCCCACCGCCGCCGCCGCGCTCTGTCCTGTTCAGCGTGGGGGGGTCTCTGTCGCTCCATGCCTGCTTTCTTCCTGGAAAATGGCCGCCGCGCATGCGCAGACGGACATCTCGGCACTGAAATCTCGGGAGATGAGATTTCAGCGCTGAAATCTCATCTCCCGAGATTTCAGTGCCGAGATGTCCGTCTGCGCATGCGCGGCGGCCATTTTCCAGGAAGAAAGCAGGCATGGAGCGACAGAGACCCCCCCACGCTGAACGGGACAGAGCGCGGCGGTGGGGCGGAAGAAACCACCGGGGGACAGGAGCGCGGCGGACAGCGCAGCGGCAGCATCAGGGCACAGAGTGCCGCGGCAAGTACCCTCAGAACGGGACAGAGCGCGGCGATGGCGGCAAACACCGGGGGGACAGAGCGCGGTGGTGGCGGTAAGAACCGGGGGAGAGCGCGGCGGTGGTGGCAAGCAGGCACCGGGGGACAGCGTGGCGGTGGTGGCAAGCACTGGGGGACAGAGTGCGGCGGTGGTGGCAAGCAGGCACCGGGGGACAGAGCGTGGCGGTGGTGGCAAGCATCAGGGGACAGAGGGCGGCGGCAGTAACAGACACCGGCAGCGGCACGCTGCACATCAAAACACCCCCTCATCCCAGCAGCAATGTTCCACTCCGGCCTCCTCCATCACCACCCCTGGAAAGCAATAAGACGCATGGATTATAAGATGCACCACCATTTTATTAAAAATAAAGTTTTTTTCCTATTTTTCTCCTCAAAATTTGGGGTGCGTCTTATAATCCGGAGCGTCTTATAAAGCGAAAAATACGGTAAATAAAGTGCTGTGCAATTTTGCAATTGAACAATAGGTGTCAGTATGCCTATGCAGACCATACAAGTGGTACTAAAAGACACCAAAGGTGTCACAGAATGATCCGTATGTCTGCTGACCAGGAAAGCAGTGTGACGTAGATACACGGATCATTCCGTGACACTTTTGGTGTCTTTTAGAACCAGTTGTATGAGCCTCTGAGAGGGAGAGGGCTGAGAGGAAGACGGTGGTCACCGGCGGTGACCTCCCCCCTTTTCTGTTTAACAAGGGGTTGACACAGTCTTCTGCACTGCTTGGACACAGTGCGGGGACAGAGTATCCTTACTCCCAGCGGCCTTCCTTCAAATCCTGGGCCCCTGTGGTCATCCTCTTCATGGACAGTGAAGTGGGCATTAGGTAAGCAATTCAATGCCCCCACCAGCCCCTAGTTCGTGTCAATAGAAGGCCCCGGGGTCGGCCCCTCTAATGGCCTCTTTCATGCCCGCGCTCCTGTTTCAAAATTTGCGCCCTTTTTTACACACGCGCTCCTCCCCAGGAACACACTGCCAGCTACAGCCGGGTGTTCGGCAGTGGAGCCCACAAGCAGCTAATCCCCTTCAGTACTGGCTTATCTTAAGTTGAGGATCCAAGAAAAGCACTTCTGAGCATCCGCGCTGCTTTAGACTCTGTACTGTAACCTGAAGAAGAGGTGCGGTTTGTCACCTCGAAACGCGTAGTTTCTGTAGTACACATAATAAAGAACTTGAAAGATTTATATGGATTTCTGAAGAATTCTTATCACTAAAGCAGCGCGGATGCTCAGAAGTGCTTTTCTTGGATCCTCCACTTATGATACCTAGTGGACGCTGTCCACCTGCACGAGCTCTGCAGCAGCTATATGACTGCAACAAACGTTGAGTGGTTGTGTCTGAACACAACCCATAAAGGGTGAGTACTCCAGAGTACTTTTATATTTTATTTGATTTATACCAGGTGAAGCCCTATGTCTGCGCCCCCGCCCTTGTTTTCTCTTATACTGGCTTATCTTGGCGGCGTCACAGGCTCTGGGAGCGTCACACGCAGATCAGGCTGTAGTTTCACTTTCACTTACAGGGCTGCATCTGGCACGCCCCCCGCTCTGCGCGCGCTTTGTTGGCGCTTTTTCCTAGCCCATCGCAGAGCTCCTTTCATTTTCGTAGCCCAGCAGTATTCCCCCTAACCGTCCCCCACGCAGTCTTTATCCAATCGCTGCACGTCCACTAAGCTCCGCCCTCTGCTAAGGTCCTTCGGTTCCTTCATCCTGTCACGGATCTGGCGCAGGGGACACAGCTATCCTGCGAGCTGCTGCGCTTAAGGGTCACGGTAGGCTTCTGCCTGGCACTCGAACTAGCTCTCCTCGGCAGTACCCTCACTTTTCCAGCGGTACTCGCGGCAGTTACTCTGCTATACTGCTGCAAACTTCACATATGCCCAACCCTGTAAGGGCTTCCTGCTCTAGACCCATCGCTACTCACTACGCTTTCGCGCGCTGTAAAAAGGAGTGGGTGTCAGGTCGGTCGTCTCCCTTCCCATCCTGCAGTCCTTCCACTATGTCTGCCCCACAGGAGCACACCAAATCCTGGGATGAGAGCAACCCCCCTCCCCCAGAGTGGGCCGTTGCAATGTCACAGTCAGATTCTGACCTGACTAAAGTGTCCCAATCCCTGGTCCAGGCCTTAGAACGACTACCGCAGCTATCTTCAGCCACCTGTGCTCCGACCGCCTCGCACGGTGAGTCGCACCTGACCGCGACCTCCAGAGGGACTGACCGGGTAGGAGTTCTAGGAAGCGGGCCCTGTCTGGCTCTTCTTCCAGCTCGCAAGGACCCTCCGCTTCACCCAGGCATCGTTCCTCGTCTCCTTCCTTAAAAGACGACCTTGGGTCAAACGAAGATTCCCAATCAGGGGCCTGACTCAGATGCAGATAACATGTCTAAAACACAGGACATGGTAGATTGTCTCATATCAGCTATTTTCCAAACGCTCAAAATAAAGGAGGACAAGACACCCCTACAGGAATGCTCTGTCCCTTTCAAACGAGCAAGACCCCCCTCCCAAACCTTTCCTAATCACAGTGCCTTCGAGGCTACATTTATCCAAACACTGAGAACACCCTGAGAAGCGATTCTCAGGCCACAGGCACTTAGACGTGCTATATCCCTTTAATGCGGACCTTCTCTCAAAATGGGCCAAAGCTCCCGAAGTGGATCCTCCAGTTTCCAGTCTTTCCTCAAAGACGGTTCTAACCCTTCCGGACGGGGCATCACTTAAAGATTCAACAGACAGGCAGAGTCGCTGGCTAAATCAATTTTTGAGGCATCTGGCGCCTCTGTCCTATTTTCGCCTCCGCCTGGGTGGTGAAAGTCATTTCAGCCTGGGCAAAAGTTCTTCGCAAGGGCATCTTAGCCTCAGCTCCTCAGGACGAGCTAGCGGAGTTAGCAGACCAAATTAATCATGCTGGTAAATACCTTTTGGCCGCCTCCTTGGATGCAGCCAGGTGTTCAGCAAGAGCTAACAGCAACATAGTAGCCATACGCCGTAGCCTTTGGTTGAAGACATGGAGTGCGGACACCACCTCTAAGAAGTCGCTCACCAGCCTAGCATTTCAAGGTTCTAGGCTCTTTGGCGCCAGGCTGGACCAGATAATCTCTGATGCCACTGGAGGTAAAAGTACCTCCCTTCCTCAGTCTCTGCCTAGACGTTTTTTCAACAGAAATGCTCCTCGGCTGTTTAGATCCTTTCGCCCTTTCTCTTCTGCAGAAAGTTCATCCCAGCAGGACCGGCACTCTACCTCCGGAGAACAGAGAAAACAACCGTATAAACCCGCTCCCCACTGGAGACCAAAAGGCCGACCTTCCAGGCCCTCAGGCTCCCGCTCCGGTAGATTCTCCTCCAAGTGACGGGTCACCCCCACCTGGAAATTCTTCCAGGGTGGGAGGCAGACTTTCTTCTTTCATGGACGCATGGCTGTCTGTAGTCGACGCATGGGTCAGGGAAATCATCACATCCGTATATAAAATCGAATATATTCCCCCCCCAATGAGACGCTTCTTTCTGTCTCGGCCACCAAGACAGCTGTCCCAGACCCCAGGGTTCCTTCAGGCAGTCTCCTCCCTCCTATCCGCCGGAGTAATCGTTCCCGTTCCTCCAAACGAACGGTTTTCAGGGTTCTGCTCGAATCTCTTCGTAGTCCTAAAAAAAGACTGCTCTCTTCGCCCAGTCTTGGACCTCAAATTACTCAATCGCCATGTGCAGGTCCTCCACTTCAAGATAGAGTCCCTGCGCTCGGTGATCGCCTCGATGGAACCCAGAGAGTTTCTCTGCTCTGTGGACATACAGGATGCCTATCTCCACATCCCTGTTTGCCTGTTTGTTTGCAACATCAGATATTTCTTTGTTTTGCGATTCAGGAGAATCACTATCAATTCACAGCCCTTCCTTTTGGCCTAGCCTCAACTCCCCGAGTCTTTACGAAGGTCATGGTAGCCGTCATGGCCATCCTTCGCTCCAGGGGGATCCTCATAATCCCTTATCTGGACGATCTGTTGATCAAGGGCTCGTCTCGCCGAGACTGCCTTCAAAGTCTTCAGATCACTCTGGATACTCTCACCCGTCTCGGCTGGATAATCAACAGGGAGAAGTCCACCTGCTCCCGACTCAGCGTCTGACGTTCCTGGGCATGGAGTTCGACACGAACCTAGCCCGGGTGTTCCTTCCGAGGGACAAATTTTCAACTCTTTGCAAGGGAATCCTATCCCTAAAGCGGAAAGGGCCCATTCCCCTTCAGTCCTGCATGAGGTTCCTGGGGAAAATGATAGCTTCCATGGAAACAGTGCCTTTTGCACAATTCCACACTCGTCCCCTCCAGCTGTCCCTCCTTTCAGCCTGGGACAAGACTTCGGTTTCTCTGGACCACACCATACTCCTGCCTTTCAGAGTAAGGCAATCTCTGACTTGGTGAACAATACCTTCATGAGTTCTGCAAGGGAGGTCCTTTCTTCCTCTTCAGTGGCAAGTCATCACCACCGATGCCAGTCTTCTCGAGTGGGGAGCGGTTTTCCATCGGAAAATGGCCCAAGGGCGCTGGAACGCCCAGAAGACTCTTCTCCCCATCAACCTTCTGGAATTCAGAGCGATCTTCCTTGTTCTCCTCAACTGGCAGCCTCTCCTCGCAGGCAAACCAGTCCGCATTCAATCAGACAACACAACAGCTGTGGCGTACATAAACCACCAGAGCGGTACTCACAGCAGACAGGTAATGGCAAAGGTAGCAAGTATTCTGCGTTGGGCAGAGCGGTACATCCCGGCAATCTCCGCCGTTCACATTCCAGGGGTGGAAAATTGGGCAGCCGACTTCCTAAGTCGCCAGGGCCTAGCGTCAGGAGAATGGTCTCTCCATCCCTCGATCTTCAATCAAATATGCCAGCGTTGGGGCACTCCGGACATAGACCTCATGGCGTCTCGGATGAATCACAAAGTGCCCCGCTTCGTAGCCAGGTCCAGGGATCCTTTGGCCGTCGGTTGCGACACTCTGGTAATCCCGTGGTCTCAGTTCCGACTACCTTACTTGTTTCCTCCACTTGCCTTGATCCCAAGGGTGATCAAAAAGATAAAATCAGAAGGCATCCCAGTAATTCTGATAGCCCGAGACTGGCCAAGACGACCTTGGTATGCGGAGCTGGTGAACATGCTTTCGGACGTCCCCTGGAGGCTTCGGGACCGTCCAGATCTTCTCTTTCAAGGCCCCCTTTACCACCAGAGTTCTCAGTCTCTAAGTTTAACGGCATGGCTATTGAGGCCGCGAACCTAAGAGAATCGGGTTTTTCCAGCCAGGTCATTCAGACCATGATCAGAGCTAGAAAGCCAGCCTCTTCCCGCATTTACCATAGATACTGGAAGGCTTTTTTCCGTTGGTGCGACGACAACAATGTCTTTCCAATGTCGTTCTCCATTCCATCCATTCTTGGCTTCCTGCAGGCCGGCCTAGAAGCAGGCCTGTCCCTCGGTACTCTCAAAGGTCAGGTCTCAGCTCTATCGATTCTTTTCCAGAGGGAACTGGCTCCCTTACCACAAATTAGGACCTTTATCCAGGGAGTTGCTCACGTGGCCTCCCCTCACCATTCTCCGATAGACCCGTGGGATCTTAACCTCATTCTCGGCGCTCTTCAAAGTGCGCCTTTCGAGCCTATTCAGGACATTCCTCTTTCCCTTCTATCATGGAATGTAACTTTTCTGATTGCCATCACCTCCATTAGGAGAGTTTCTGAACTGGCGGCTTTATCCTGTCGTTCTCCGTACCTAATCCTTCATCAGGATGGGGTCGTTCTTAGGCCCGTACCCTCCTTCCTTCCCAAAGTGGTATCATCTTTCCACATTAATGAGAACATCGTGCTCCCCTCCTTTTGCCCTTCGCCTGTTCACCCGCTGGAAAAGTTGCTCCACAAATTGGATGTAGTGAGAGCCTTGCGTGTCTATCTTACCAGGACCACTTCCTTTCGTCAATCCGATTCCCTGCTTGTCATCTCTTAAGGTCGCCGGTAAGGGCTCCCGACATCCAAATCCACAATCGCTCGCTGGATTCGTTCTACTATACTGGAAGCTTACCGCGGTCAGAAAAAACGGCCCCCTCCGGGAGTGAGAGCTCACTTCACCCGAGCTGTAGGGGCTTCTTGGGCTGTCCGACCCCAGGCTTCGGCTTTACAACTTTGCAAGGCCGCGACCTGGTCGTCCTTGCACACTTTTCCGAGGTTCTACAAGGTTCATACCCAGGCCTCATCTGATGGAGGCTTGGGTAGGAAGGTTCTCCAGGCGGCGGTAGCACACCGACCGTCCTAAGTCCTTCCTTCTCGTTCCCTAAGTGCTTTTCCCACCCTTGGGAATGCTTTGGGACGTCCCATGGTAATCTGTGCTCCCCAAAGAAAGAGGGATTTTTGGTTCTTACTGTAAAATCTTTCTTGGAGCCTTCATTGGGGGACACAGCACCCTCCATGTTTAAGTGGTACAATGTTGGGCCTACGAGCCCCTTGTTGGGTTGGTACATGTTAAGAGTTATTGTTCTTCTACTGCTTTTTTTTTACCAACTGAGGTACTTTGTGCCTGTCGGTGGGTGTATACTGCCAGGGAGGAGCTAAGTTTTCTTATTTTGCATAGTGTCAGCCTCCTAGCAGCAGCAGCATACACCCATAGTTATCTGTGTCCCCCAATGAAGACTCCAAGAAAGAGATTTTACGGTAAGAACCAAAAATCCCTCTTTTTGTGTGTTTTTGGTAAAATTTACGTCTGTCCTGAATATTTATAATGTCCATTTAGCTAGCAACAATGACATTTGTAATTTAATCTTATATTGATATTATATTGTTTTATTTGCTAGTTCGCCTAACATCTTTCTTTGTGTGGTAGCACTCTGAACAGCCAGCATCTTTAGCAATGACCTTTTGTGGCTTACTCTCCTTGTGGAGTGTGGTAATGCGTGCCTTCTGGACATCTGTCAAGTCAGCAGTCTTCCCCATGATTGTGGAGCCTATTGAAACAGACTAAAGGTACTGTCACACTTAGCGATGTACCAGCGATCCCGACCAGCGATATGACGCTGTCAGGATCGCTGGTACATCGCTAAGTGGTCGCTAGTGAGCTGCCACACAGGCAGATCTCACCAGCGACATTGCTGGGGACGGGGGTCGCTACTTACCTGTCACACTAGGCGATCCTGCATCCTCCCGCCCGGCTCCACGCTCGTCTCTCCACAGGAAGCGCCGCAGGAAACTGACGACGAGAAACAGTCCAGCCTGTTCTCGCGCGATCAGCGATAACCAGCGGGGGAGCGGGTCGTAGGTAAGTATCAGACACAGCGATATCGCTATAACGTCACAAGTTATAGCGATATTGCTAGCGATATCGCTTAGTGTGACAGGCCCTTAAGGGACCTTTTTAATTGCTAAGGAAGCCTTTACAGGTGTTTGTTAATTATTCTAATTTACTGAGATAATGACTTTTGGGTTTTCATTGGCTGTAAGCCATAATCATCAACATTAACAGAAATAGACACTAGAAATGGATCACTTTGTTTGTAATGACACTATATAATGATTCACTTTTTGTATTGAAGAACTGAAATAAATTAACTTTTTGATCTAATTTTGTGAGAAGCACCTGTACATCACTTGCCATATCTACTGGACCACCTCTTCCCTCACCCTAACACAGTTTTCAGATAATTGCTTCTGAATATGCAAAGGCCCTCCTAGCTCAGGTAAGTCATCCAATTAAGGTTTTTTTTAGTTCCCTGTTGAGTGGTTTATATGTTTATTGGTAATAGTAGTTAGTTCTCCTGTACCAGCCAAGTCACTTTCTATCTTCAGTATGTTTTCACAGTAGGTGATTCAATCTTCCCTTGTTTGTTTAGATGTACGATCGAGCTATCAGTGCTCCTGCGAGTCCTTCTCGAGCTAATCAGTCTGGGAAGCGGAGCTGGGAAGAACCAAGTTGGTTGGGCTCATCCACACGTTTGTTGAACAAAGATATGAAGACGTCTGTGAGCCGCAGCCTGCAGACACTTCCGTCTGATGCTTCAGTATTCGAGCAAGGTGTGTAATTGTAGTCATTCTAGTACTTGTATTGAGCATTGTTCTGAAATGTATGTATATGTAGATCTGTGATAGTAGTGATCAGGAGTGGCATGCATGTAAAACTAACATGGAAGCTTTGTTGTCAGAGCCATAGAAAGCTCGTGTTACACAATATGTTTCTTTGGCCTCACTGTGCACACGATTTTGGTACGTACAGTGGGGCAAAAAAGTATTTAGTCAGTCAGCAATAGTGCAAGTTCCACCACTTAAAAAGATGAGAGGCGTCTGTAATTTACATCATAGGTAGTCCTCAACTATGGGAGACAAACTGAGAAAAAAAAAAAACAGAAAATCACATTGTCTGTTTTTTTTTTTTTCCTTTTATTTGCATATTATGGTGGAAAATAAGTATTTGGTCAGAAACAAGCAATCAAGATTTCTGGCTCTCACAGACCTGTAACAACTTCTTTAAGAGTCTCCTCTTTCCTCCACTCATTACCTGTAGTAATGGCACCTGTTTAAACTTGTTATCAGTATAAAAAGACACCTGTGCACACCCTCAAACAGTCTGACTCCAAACTCCACTATGGTGAAGACCAAAGAGCTGTCAAAGGACACCAGAAACAAAATTGTAGCCCTGCACCAGGCTGGGAAGACTGAATCTGCAATAGCCAACCAGCTTGGAGTGAAGAAATCAACTGTGGGAGCAATAATTAGAAAATGGAAGACATACAAGACCACTGATAATCTCCCTCGATCTGGTGCTCCACGCAAAATCCCACCCCGTGGGGTCAGAATGATCACAAGAAGGGTGAGCAAAAATCCCAGAACCACGCGGGGGGACCTAGTGAATGAACTGCAGAGAGCTGGGACCAATGTAACAAGGCCTACCATAAGTAACACACTACGCCACCATGGACTCAGATCCTGCAGTGCCAGACGTGTCCCACTGCTTAAGCCTGTACATGTCCGGGCCCGTCTGAAGTTTGCTAGAGAGCATTTGGATGATCCAGAGGAGTTTTGGGAGAATGTCCTATGGTCTGATGAAACCAAACTGGAACTGTTTGGTAGAAACACAACTTGTCATGTTTGGAGGAAAAAGAATACTGAGTTGCATCCATCAAACACCATACCTACTGTAAAGCATGGTGGTGGAAACATCATGCTTTGGGGCTGTTTCTCTGCAAAGGGGCCAGGACGACTGATCCAGGTACATGAAAGAATGAATGGGGCCATGTATCGTGAGATTTTGAGTGCAAACCTCCTTCCATCAGCAAGGGCATTGATGATGAAACGTGGCTGGGTCTTTCAACATGACAATGATCCAAAGCACACCACCAGGGCAACGAAGGAGTGGCTTCGTAAGAAGCATTTCAAGGTCCTGGAGTGGCCTAGCCAGTCTCCAGATCTCAACCCTATAGAAAACCTTTGGAGGGAGTTGAAAGTCCGTGTTGCCAAGCGAAAAGCCAAAAACATCACTGCTCTAGAGGAGATCTGCATGGAGGAATGGGCCAACATACCAACAACAGTGTGTGGCAACCTTGTGAAGACTTACAGAAAACGTTTGACCTCTGTCATTGCCAACAAAGGATATATCACAAAGTATTGAGATGAAATTTTGTTTCTGACCAAATACTTATTTTCCACCGTAATATGCAAATAAAAGGAAAAAAAAACAGACAATGTGATTTTCTGGATTATTTTTTCTCAGTTTGTCTCCCATAGTTGAGGTCTACCTATGATGTAAATTACAGACGCCTCTCATCTTTTTAAGTGGTGGAACTTGCACTATTGCTGACTGACTAAATACTTTTTTGCCCCACTGTATCAGAGAATCAGAAAGATAAAATCACTTACGGTAATTTTTCCTCAAATAAGATCTACACAATATATTATGAAAACCAGAGGAAAAAAAGGAGCAAACGATGATTTGCAAAAAGTATCAATTTTTATTAATAAATAACATACACAAAAGTGCACAAGGTCATATTAAAGTGTCAATGTGACACAGATGAGTATACACCTGAACAGTCCCTCTCCCAAAGATGGAAAACAGTATCCTCATATAAGTGTTTAAAGCAATGTGCCTAATCAAAAGAGGCCCAACAATATAATGCCACCTTGTAAATGGTAAAGAGCCATGTGGCTCAAAATGCTCCCAATGCCTGCCCTGAGCACAACTCAGTCGTGGGAAGATGAATCACATCCATATAACACAGGGGAGCATGGGTTAAAATAAAGGAATTCCACTAGAGGCTATAAGTGAGCTATCTTACCGGAGGGAGAAGAAAGCCGCCTGGCAGTGACCCCCGACGCGTGTTTCGCGGCGCAGGACGGCCGCTTTATCAAGGAGATAAACGCGGCCTCTTTGGGAGAGGGACTGTTCAGGTGTATACTCATCTGCGTCACATTGACACTTTAATATGACCTTGTGCACTTTTGTGTATGTTATTTATTAATAAAAATTATTGATACTTTTTGCAAATCGTTTGCTCCTTTTTTTTTTTTCCTCTGGTTTTCAATGGACTATTGGAGCTGATGTGGCTTGTGCCATGGGTGAACAAAATGTTTTGATATCACCCTTTGGCAATTTAGCAACCTATATGGGATTCCTGTTTACAATATATTATGAGCTCAAATTTTATAAATTCAAAGACGACTTGAAACGTTTTCATGCAGATCTAGTCCCATTGAATCGGGCTAACCCAATGCCGAAGTCACGAGTGTTGGCCTCCGATCCCGAAAGAAAAGCCGCTCCAAAGTTGATAGAATACAATTTTTTTTTTTTTCTTTTTGCTACATAGTCATGTCTGAGCTGATGGGTTTCCCTCAAGTACAAATCCATTTGTGCCTTACCATCAAGAGGGAAAAAAGACTTAAAAAAATTAAAAAGAAAAAGTCTTTCAGGATTCGGCATTTTCAAAGCTTAGTTTTGCATTGGGCATTAGTGTCCAAAACGCTCCCAGTCATCTGCTTTCTGCTATATTTACAGTGTTGTAAAAATGACAGTTTTTAGTCACATTTGTGTGACCCGTGTGTGCTGTCCATTGGTTCTTGGGCAGCACACCGACCACAGGGTTTCATTGATCCTTACACCCATCCATTCTGTATAGCCTAAAACTGTAATTGGCAATTCAGTATGAAAAATGCTCCCGGTGCACTCTTTGAGTGATGCTTTTTATGAAAGGATAACCCTTCTCCCTCTGTAGATTCAATCCAACCAAAACCACCAAGTCGCAAGACCAAGTCTGATTTGATGAAAACTCGTTTGAAATTATCACTTCAGGAGAAGCTCTTCACCTACTACAAGAAGTATGTGGCCATTCCTCCTGGAGAGCAGAGCCTCGCCAAGCAGGCTGCTATAGACATCTGTGCCGAACTGCGCAACTTCATACACAGCAAATTTCCAGACATGCCCCTCCGAGACATGCACCTGAGCGGCAGCTTGTATGACGATCTGCAGGTAACCTTCTTGCTGGTATTTCTGCATTTGATAGTGAACAGACGTCAAAATTCCTCTCTTTACTGGGATGTGAAAGTGATGTGTAATTTTTATTTTTTTTAATACATGTAGCTTTTATTATTAATGTAAAAGAAATCTGCACTCCATGCACTGAATTTCAGGTGAGCTTGTGATGGGCTGGGACTTATAAATGGCGGGCAATCTGGAGAAACCCAAAGGGATGTGGACGGACAGAAAATCAGGCTGAGCCTGTTTTATCCAAATTGCTTCCATGCATAGGTACAAGAAGAGTGAGCCTTCTGCACACTGCTTACACATTGATCTCCTTATATACACAGTATATGGTAAGCTCCTAAGCCCTCAGCATACTCAACAGCCACATTTATATAAAGCATCAAAGTGGATTTCCTCAGGAATGCAAAATGTATCTGCTGCCAGGAAGAACCGTTTAAGCGTGTATATCACTACTTACCCCAGCACTGTGATAAGTTTTGTGACCCTATAGCTCCTGACAGATCCTCCATATTCATGAGCTCTTCCCACCACCGACTGGCAGCTTTCTGCCTATGCCCAGTGTACACAGAAATATGCCCAATCAGTGGTGTGGGCGGGGTTATACAGAGCTCAGCATTCAGAGAACTGCTAGATCTGCAACAGAGAAAACAGTGATTTCATATAAACTTTACCAAGCAGCCCAATAAGTGATACATCTCTTGAATCGGGGTCCCTGCCCCTACATCATGCTGCTCTCAGGTGGGAACACAAAAACCAGGTGACAGATTTCCTTTAAACTCAAAGCTAACTAAATAGAGAAAATTCTTATGTTAGATGATTGTCATGCTTTTATGTTGCTTTTCTTATGTTTATAATTTTTAGGTTGTTAGAGCCGATCACATTCAACTCATGGTACCTCTTTCTGTGGAAAATAATTTATGGTCGTGTGTCCCTGGAGAAGAAACCATCCTGAATCTTCCAGGCTTCTGCCTCCTGCGTAGAGAGAATGTTGAGTACTTTCCTCGTGGGACCAGTTATTGGGACCGCTGTGTGGTAGGAGGGTATCTTTGTCCCAAGGCTGTGGTAGCCACCTTTGAGAAAGTGGTAGCTGGTTCTATTAACTGGCCAGCCATTGGCAGCATGTTGGGCTATGTAATTAGGCCTGTCGTGCCCTCAGAAAGCCTCATCTTAGAGGTTCAGTATGATGATGATCGAAAGCTCTTTATAGACTTCTTGCCCTTAGTTGCTTTTGTGGACCGTGCCGCTGTTGCCAAAGCTCACAGACTACCACGTTATGGGAACATGTGGCGGTTAAGCCAGCGTGGAGCAGAAACTGCTGCTTTAATAGGTAGAGATCAACAAGATTCAGGCTGCCGGGGTCTCTGTCTAAAGATCCTGAAGGCGATATGTCGATACAATATACCTCTGTCCCATCTTACAGCCTCCCATCTCACCAACATCCTGCTTCATGTTTGTGAAAAAGAGGTGGACTGGTCCCAGGGGGCATTAGCAGACCGCTTCATCCAAGCACTTAGAGAAACTGTTGGATACCTAGAGACTGGGAATTTACCCTCCGCTTTGGACCCCAAGGTGAACTTGTTTTCTGAGCTTACACCAGATGAAGTGGATGAGATGGGATATTTTCTTTACTGCTCCCTATCAGAGCCAGAGGTGCTTCTCAGGACAGGAGAATGAGGCATTTTCAAGCATGTTCATCATGATTAAAAGGAAACATGACCTGGTTTTATCAGTGCGAACTTCTAAACGGCCGAGAGAGTTATCAGGGCATAGGTATTATTATTTTTTTTGGCGTTAGTAATCTTTTTATTTTATATATGTGTATTTTTTTTTTCCATTTCTTCTCTTCTCAGGAATGAGCTTTCTTTTTCAGCAAACATATCGTCCAGAAATCATTTGCTAGAGTCTCTGAACTAAACCGTTTCTGATAACATGGAACATAAATGGCAGTGAGGTATTGGAAATGCAACTATTTTCATCTCGCACTTTTCTGCTCGTTCACTTTTAGCAATGTTTCCCGTGATATTAAAGCAGTTGTCTGGCCACTTAAAAAATAAAATAAGTAATACTCTCCTTACCATTGAGCGCTGATGGAGCAGGAAGTACAGGAAGAACGTCAGACCTGGAAAGTGTCAGAATGAGAGCAATAGGGCATGGGGAAGGTGAATATTACTTATTTTATTTTTTTTAATTTTTTTAGCAGTGGTTTTCTGAATGGCTGTAAATTTTTACAGTAATTTTCTACTCCTGGTGCAGCTGGTCATAAGTATCAGATGTGGTTTTTTCATTTTCCTCCATTCATGTTTTGTGTTTGCAGCACCTATGCGTTTCCATGGCAACAGACAACAAAGAAGCGTCATGTAGTCTGATTCTGCAGGAAAGTGGCTACATAGGGTTTGTTTGCACTCTGCTGCCATTGGGATGTATAAGTACTGAAGACCCAATATGCTAAAATATTTCCAACCTAGAAATGTTTCAAAGTAGCTTTCTTAGGCCGGTTTCACACTAGCGCATTTTCAACGCGCGCACGGCCGGGGGTAGCTCCGCCCCCGATCCGGCTCTCTGCCCGGCGTGCCCGCCCCTTCCTTGTAGCGCCGCCTCCTAGCGGACAGCGGCGCCTGCGATCGGCGCACCCTATCTTTAGCATAGGGTGCGCCGATCGTGCGCAGGCCGTGCGCTAGTTGCGCTTTGACCTGCGCTGCGCACTTTTGACGGTGCGCCGTGCGCGCCAAAATCCGAAAAGTTCGATTTTGGCGCGCACGGCGCACCGTCAAAAGTGCGCAGCGCAACTAGCGCACGGCCTGCGCACGATCGGCGCACCCTATGCTAAAGATAGGGTGCGCCGATCGCAGGCGGCGCTACAAGGAAGGGGCGGGCACGCCGGGCAGAGAGCCGGCTCGGGGGCGGAGCTACCCCCGGCCGTGCGCGCGTTGAAAATGCGCTAGTGTGAAACCGGCCTAAGATGCACTGGAAAACGAGGAAAAATGGTTTCCATCATAGTAGGTGAAAACCACTGTGAGATGTGTATTACCTCCCATTCCTGCATTAGTACAATCTTGGGTCTCTAATATAACACACAGACCCCAGATGTTTCTTATAGGTCTCTGATTTTCTTGTGCTAATGAAAATGGCAGAATTTCCAATATGAAGAGAAGCGATTGCTGGTTCCGGGATCAGAAGACTCGTGACTTTCATGGAAATGTTGCCATATTGTCTGCCAGTGTTCAGTATCGCTTCCTCACCACTGCACGTCATATATAGGTCTGTCTGGCGTCTAATCAGCTCATCATTTTGCGTCTTTCGGGTTGAGTAGGATTGTTCAGCCATCATTTATAAGTTACTACCAACTCGGTGTTGCGATGTTCTTTTTGTTGCTTCCTCCTGTGTTTGCATTTAACGTTACATGTCTTAAAGGGGTTGTTCAGGATTTTGTGTTTTCAAATAGTAAGGAATATAAGAATAAAGCCTCCGTTCTTAATGCCCCCTTTGGTGTTTGCTTACTGTGGTGCAGCCATTATGTGCCGTACATGCCCGTGATCAGTGCAGCCACCACTGGCCTCAGCCCTGATCTACCTGTATGTACACTGCATGATTGTTACAGCAGTGGGTGAATGCAGGGTTGAGGTTTTATTGTATAGATTTCCCTACCTTTGTAGAGAAGAACAAAATTGTGAATAACCCCTTTAACCAAGCTGATGCTGGGGGAGTATGCACAACTCGGCGGATTTGATAACGTCGCCGTCCCCTCATGGACAGAGATCTCTTCCTTTTCTCAGATCCCTGTGGCGTCTTGTATTAGATAATGTTTCGTTATACAAAATATTTTTGTGTCTTGGGCAAAGAACCTCTTGACATCAGCCAGTATACAGATAAGGATTGTGCTGCAGATGATGAGAATCACATGGTAAGACTGAGGCTTGTATTGTAATTCTTGTGCTCAGCAGCTGCTCGGTGTGATTCACCAGCACCCACGTCTCTACGTGTCACGGTCATGACATGTTCACGAAAACATCATGTGGGTGCACCCACTGCACAAAGAGGAAAGTCCCTTACAGATTCTGGAGCGATTGGTGAAATTAGGCACAAGGGATCTGGATGTGTGGTGTACTATGTTAAGGGCTGTTACCATGTTTTCTTCTTTTAGTACACACATGTATTTCAAGTTTAACATGGTTTTTACAGATGAATTCAGTGATCGCCCGCTGTGTCCATGTTTATGGAGCCGATTACATTAAGCCACATTAGCAGAACCGCTAGGTAACCATCGAATGACTATAATGTAATCATGTCATCTCAGCAGATTGCTGAATTTTAAGTTGTGCTGGAGAGAATTGACTTTTCCACCTTTTAGTATGAATTATCAGATTATGCTACTCATAGTGAGCCCACTTTGTGCAATGTGCCCATTACAGATTTGATGGAGAATATCTAAGTCCAAGCAGATAACAAAAGAAATTTTGAAAAATTTCAATTGCTATAGTCCCCCTTACCTTACAGCCTATTCTCACCTCTGGCAGGGTTCTAGCGATGTGTGCGCCTGGTCTGCCACAGCTCACGTGACGTTATGTCATGTGAGCCCTGCAGCCAATGAGCAACTCCATCACTCTTATTTCTTGCAGACATAACTGACATTTGGGGGAAGTCTGAAAGCTGCAGCAGCTCTCACTACTTCCGAGTGTCTGCTACTGTATGTCCAAGGGAAGTAAGGCTAGTTTCACATTAGCGTTTACGGCTGCAGCGTCGGGCTGCGCACGGCCGCCACTAAGCCCCGCCCCCTGCTGCGCCTCCGCCGGTGCCTACGGGCGCATGACGCTGCATGCGTCCTGCGTCCCCTATCTTTAGCACTGGGGATGCAGGACGAGAGCAGGTATGCGTTTGGCGGCGCATTCATCCTTTTGACGGTGCGCCGACCAGCGCCAAACGCAACCTGTAGCAATTTGGTGCGCTCGGCGCACCGTCAAAAGGAAGCATGCGCCACCTAACACATACCTGCGCTCGGCCTGCGTCCCCAGTGCTAAAGATAGGGGACGCATGCAGCGTCATGCGACCGTAGGCGGAGCTACCGGCGGAGGCGCGGCAGGGAGTGGGGCTTAGCGGCGGCCGTGCGCAGCCCGACGCTGCGGCCGTAAACGCTAATGTGAAACTAGCCTAAGAGAGACGTAGCCCATTAGCGGCTGCAGGGCTGGCGTGACATAACATCATGCAAGCCCTGGGAGGGCCATAGCTGTCATCCCTAGAACAGAGGCGAGTACCAGCTTGTGTTTCTAAAAGGGGGAATATAGCAATTGAGAAGGGGTTGTCCGAGTAATGGACAACCCCTTTAAGCAGCAGAATATAATTATTGCATAGTGGAGCCAGAACAATTTGAAGGGAAACTAGTGATGAAAATATCTGATCAGCAGGCAGGATGTTAGAGAGCAAGAGAAGCTGATCACTGATGGTTTTGTGTGAAACGTTTTAGTGAAACTTGGATTTTATTTATTGCAAACAGCCCGGTATAGAGACAGAATGATATATAGGCTTGTTGGAAGAGATTCAGTAAAACTTGTACTTTACTCATTGTTATCCCTGGTGTCTGTATGCAGGCGTCCAGTGGACGTTCCTGTCCGTGATTGACAGTCCTGCTTTCTCAGACCTTTTCAGCACATTCATTTCTACCTTAGGAAGAGACTATACTCCTACGTGCAATATATTTGCAGCGGAAAATCCTCAGCAAAAAAAAAATAAAAAAATTCTGCAGATTTAGTTGTGGAAATGCGGATTCCCTTCCACACACTTCACCCCATGGATTGAAAAGCGTAAATTGACATACTATGGATTAATTCCACTGTGCCAGTAAATATATGCTGCAATGAGACTTGTGGAAATGTCATTGCCTGTGTGCCGACAATCCCCTGTGTATTACAATGTGATGCATATACGGCTCTGGGAACGTCCCCTCGCTAATATCAAAATGGGCGTTTTTAGTTCTGATGAGGAGCAACCGCGGGGAGTGGACTTGAATGTCGTCATAGAGCAGTCAGTCTACCTAGGAATCTCCTGTTATATGAATTTGCTAAATTAATAATATTATTGAAGACCACTGAAGTGGAGGAAGCCATTGTAGAGGCAAAACCTTAATTCCTATGTAGCATTTTGATGCATTGATGTTACTATTGAGGGTCTGCTCCCACTGGGTTCAGGCCTCCATGTAATGTGAATGGTGGCATCCTGGCCCTACCCAGACCAGATGTCATGTGAGATGAGGATTGGACAGTTGGACTTTATATGCCCGATTATTATGTTGTCTGTGGGGAGATACATGACCAACATAGATTTCTGGTAGAATCTCACTCTCCTCTCCCTATACAGAACACGTGATCGTCATGGCTGTGTACGGGAGCTGGGAGAGATGACTTATTCACGGTCCAGCTATGTCACTGCCACCTACATGAACCAAGCCTAGACTACATCGTCCACACACAACACATATTCTTCTGAAAGCGGGAATGTTAGACACATTGGTGTTAAATGTGTCCTGTTTGTCAGCGTCACTTTTAGTCTGTATATTTGCAGCGCTTTGGATTCCAGCCCTAAACTGGCATTAAGACATTATTCATCTGTGACTTCCCCTCTGCTGCCTAATAACTCAATGCTCTGCCTCTTCTATATTTCTAAATGTCTCCGGCACTTCCCCAGAATATGCCGACTCTTTCACTTGTGCTTCCATTTCTCTTAACACAAAAGTGGCGCCAAAAAAAGTTTTATCCTCACTATAAAAACCTCTCAGTTCTGCACTTAAGTGACCGTGTAAGCACGAGTGTGCAACTCTTAGTGATGAAAATGTGTCTGCTAAACCACATGGAGGGTATTAGAGGTCAATGTTTCCCTCTTTTTGTTTTTTTTTTTTTTTTATTCTGAAGTATTTATCAATGAAATGGTTTGAAAGGCTCGAACGTGCATGTTTTATTATTTTATTTTCTGGAGAGAGTGTTTAATATAAATAATAAATGGTGATTACAAGTACTAGTTGTGTGGAGTGTAATGGAGTTTTACATAGACATGAAATTTACAATATTTAAGTTGTGTCCAACACATGAACAGAGCAGTTTTATCCCTTAGGAATAAGCCAGGATGGTTCATACTTAAAGAGAATCTCACTGGGTGTGCAGACCCGGGGGAGTCGGAGGGCGCCCAGGTCCGCTAGCCGGAACCGCGTGGACCAGGGATTGTCCTGCCGAACGTCCGCTCTCCCATTCACATGGGCATAACGCTACTTAGACAACCTAGGGTGAGGGTAAAACAGTGTGGCAATACTTTATTGAGCTAACACATAGATCAGTCCCAGTAAAATTCCCCAGGATGGTGCACATTAGAGACTCACCCTTCCGCTGACTCGCCGGGATAATGGCAGATGTTACATCAGAGCTCCCAGGGTCGCTACCCCACTTGAGATACACATACACACACACACACACTGTAACGACAAGCGTAGGGAGGTGACAGTCCATTGAGTCCATACAAGGTCCAAAGCCAATTGACACGAGAGTCACCACCTGGCTTCTCCGAACATCTCCATGGAGCCAGGCGACCAGCGGGTCCCAATCCAGGCTTTCTCCAAACGTATCCATGGTTCAGCGATGGTCAATGGAGCAGATCCGTATTCTTACAATACCCCTAGGTCAGTGATGGCAAACCTTTCTGAGACCAAGTGCCCAAACTGCAACCTAAAACCCAATTATTTATGATGAAGTGCCAAATGCCCCATCATGATCCCCTTGTAGTAATATGCCCCATCATTGTCCCCTTCTTGTAGTAATAAGCCCCATCATGATCCCCCTTCATGTACAAATGCCCCATCATGATCCCTTTCATGCAGAAATATGCCGCATCATGATCCCCTTCATGTAGAAATATGCCCCATCCTTATCCCCTTCATGCAGATATATGCCCCATCATGATCCCCTTCATGTAGAAATTGCCCATTCCACCACCTCCATCATTTCCTCCTCCCCAACACACCATTATTGCCATCTCCCCCCACCACCATCATTGGCCCTCTCCCCATCATCATTCAGCTCCGCGGCCGCACCACTCACTCAGTGTGAGGCAGGAAGCTGCAGCTCCGGAATAAGGATGCCGCATGCCAGCTGAGAGGGCTCTGCGTGCCATAGGTTTGCCATCAGTGCCCTAGGTTGTTTCCTGTAGGTTGATAGAGCCATGTCCCTCGTGATGGAGCCATGATATTGGCTGCTGTCCTGTCTCTCGTCAATTGGGTGTTTTGCAGAATGTCCCGCTTTGTCGCTCTCTTTGAGTCTCTTTGTACCCGAGGCATGTAAACTATTTTTAGGTTTAAGAAGTGTCCTTCAGTCCAGCATCACAGATAAGGGAAACATTGGTGGTGAGATCAAGTAGCACTACTTGATTATTTACTCTGTATAGTTTTTCCCTCACTGCAACAAACTCAATACAATATCAGCATATCAGCAAACCTCCCTAGTCATCAAAGATAAGCGCACACTGTTATATGGCATGTCAGCGTACAAGTCACTGTTACAGGCTTACAGAAACAAGTCTGTTTTCTTGACCAACCAAAAATCAACACTTAAATCCAAAAGCCAACATACATTTAAAAAGTAAATTCTTCTTGATTTGCTAAACATAGTCGTCTGAGTAAATAAGATATACATTCAAAGAATATATAAGCCAGCTCACCGACTTCCATAGGAGCACGGATCACCATCCCACAGTGGCCAATTCAACAAAGAAATGAAAAAGTTATCCAGCTCCAAACGATGATTAATTTTAAAAATTTATTCCAATGAAGACAAGATTCTAGTCAGCTCCAGGGATGCATAGCTCACACAGGAGCGGCATTTAGCTAGCGACGCGTTTCGATCGCTGGGTGCGATCTTTATCAAAGCTACTAAATCAAAATCACACACAGGTTAAAAAGGAACGAAGACCAATCCAAAGTCCGATATAAATCACATGATTGGAAGGTCCTGTTCCGTTAGTGCAATACAGACAAACAACGAATTTATGAAATATATCTCAAACATAAATGTAAAATATACAAAAGGAAAACTATATGAATGTGAAACACCCATAATAGAAAAAATACACAATCTTAACAAAAACAATAAGGCTACATGTATAAATTCATGAATCATGTGACCGCAAAAAGTGACCTAATCAGCGCAAAAATCAATTAGCGGTATCACATATATTTGTCACAAAACATGAAAAATATCATGCACAAAATATATACATACAAAATAAATGTAAAAAACATTATATTGAAAAACATGCTCTGAAATACTAATAATGAAACATGATTTCATTCTTTTTGTTTAATCCATCAGGAAATCTCGTCCCCAGGTTAAAAATCCAGAAAGCCTCCCGGGTGAGCAGAGTTCTTCTAAGATCACCACCCCTAGAAGATTTCCTGATTTTTTTCGATACCGGTCACCTGCAGAGAAGCAACATTGCGAGAATGAAAATTAATGAAATGTTTGGCTGCAGAAGAAATATTGCGGACTCCACTTGTAACATTAATCACATCATATAGATGTTCAGCTATCCTCGTCTTTAATTTTCTAGATGTACAACCTATGTAGGATTTATTACAAATAATACAGTCAATTTTATATACCACAAAATCAGTGTTGCAATTAATAGTTATTAATTTTAAACGATGTAGATTTATCATTATTATAAAAAAAATTTAGTTTTTACCATATATTTACAAGTCCTACAATTATTGCCTCCGCATTTATAATTACCCTTATTGTCCAGCCAAGTACCCCTATTATTTCTGGATGAAAACAGACTTGGTGATAAAATATTGCCTAAAGAGGGAGCTCTACGTGCAACTATATTACATCCCTCTCCCAAAACAGCAGCCAAAATAGGGTCCTCGTATAGTAGAGGTAAAAATTTATTAATAATCTTTTTAATTTCAACAAATTGAGGACTGAATTGAAAGCATATAAAAGGATTTTTGGACAGAACATATCTCCTATTCCTATTATCAACTGAAACACCACTATCCTCTAACTAAATCCAAAGCTCTATTCAGCATCCAATTAGGATAATTTCTATTTCTCAATTTATTGCAAGACCTATTAAATTCCTCCTGCAACCTGTTGTTATTTTTACAATTCCTTTTAATTCTGGTAAGCTCACCAACAGGAATCGACTTTACTGTATGTCTGGGATGACTGCTATTAGCATGCAGGATGGTGTTTCCTGCCATTGGTTTGGAATAGGTACGGGTAGAAATGAGCTGACCTGGAACACCCTGCAAAAATAAATCTAGAAATGAAATTTCATATTTATTGTGCACAAAAGTAAATTTTAAATTATAATCATTAGAATTAATGTACTCCACAAAGTCTGGTATGGCAGACACATCTCTCCAAATAATTAAGGTATCGTCAATGTATCTACCATACCAGACAATGTAATGCGCAAATTCATTAGACAAAGAATACAAAAAATTATGTTCCCAAAAGGCCATAACGATGTTTGCCAATGATGGTGAAAATTTTGCACCCATCGCTACGCCCTTACATTGTAGATAACAGACGTGATCAAATGAAAAAAAATTATGAGTCATGAGATAAGAAGTGACCTCTAACATATAATTAATTAAATCAGAAGAATAATCACTATATTCCACAAGATGGAATTCCAAAGCTTCTAGAGCAATGTTGTGGGGTATATTAGTATAAAGAGCTGTGACATCACAGCTCAACCATGAATAATCTAGTAACCACTTTTTCTGTGTCAAAATATCAAGAACATCACCAGTGTCCTTAATAAAACCAGGAATCATGCGAACTAGAGGTTGCAATAAAGAATCCAGCCACTCACCCAGATGCTCATTAATGGAACCAATTCCCGAGACTATAGGTCTCATAGATGGAAAATCCTCATTTTTATGAATTTTGGGTAGACCATGTAAAATAGGCAAAACCGGATTTGATACCTCCAAAAAATCTGCCTGTTTCTTCGTTAACACCCCCAATGACAAACCTTCCTGAAGAATTTTATTAACTTTAATTTTATATAAAGAGGTAGGATTATTTGGTAATTTTTTATAAACAGAAGAATCAGAAAGCATCTCTAGAATTTTAACCTGATAATCACAGGAATTCATCACCACCACTACTCCACCTTTGTCCGACATTTTAATAATATCCGTCATATCCTTCAATTCTTGTATTGCCTTTCTTTCTTTAATAGACAAATTAACTCTTCTACTAAAATCCTTTTTCTTATTGTGTAGAATCTTTAATTCATGTTCAATAGCATCTTGGAAGCGATCCATACATTCTGAACGCGACTGAATTGGATAAAAAAATGGATTTTTCGTTTTTAACGCAGCAGACTGATTAATAGAAACATTCTCAACAATATTTTTCTTTGACAATTCTTTCAATGATATGAGAGAAATCTGCTCCTGAAAATCCAAATCATGATATTCATTGAAAAAAGCCGCATCAGAATCTTCCAAGACATCAGGAGAACCAGTCCAAAAATGCTTCCTAATAGTCAATTACGAATAAATTTGTTAACATCAAGCAATGTTGAAAAGAGATCAAAATCTGTATCAGGAACAAAATTCAAACCATATGCCAAAACTTTGATATGATCAGTAGACAAAGTCCTAGATGAAATATTTAGCACATTGTCAGAAACATTCAATTCCTTCTGTAATCCTTTCTGCGGCGAGTCATCATACCAAAATTGTTTTCTATGTTTGCGCCCACCGCGCCTTTTACGTTTTTTGACCTGTTAAAATTAACTGAACTGCTAGAAGAAGCTTCTGATGTGTCCAAATTATTTTCAATAGAGTCTCCTTCAGATGAAAAACTGACATGCTGTCTAGAATATATTTTCTTATGGTTACCTCGCTTCAAAATGGATTTAGGTGATTTAGACACATCCCAGGTGTTCCAATCATATACTTTATTCTGGGAGTAGTCTTGTAGATCTCTGTGAAAATTACGTTTTTTTTCGTTGCATGATTTCATCCTCCAATACATTCATATTATCCTGAATGTTTTTAATCCAACCTTCATATTTAATCAAGGAGTCTGATGCATTAAAAGATTGTTTGATATCAGAGATTTCTTTTTGTATATCAATTAATTTGATCTCTTCATATTGTATGATCAAACGCATCAAATTAAGTGAGCAGTTACTTAAAACTGCATTCCACTCATCCACAAATTTATCACAAAAAAACGTGGTACATTTTTTCCTAATTCTTAGTCCACGAGGAACCATATCTTTGGAGACATAATTTTGCAACGTAGTCAAATCCCACCAAGTCTTCATCTCCTGTGTCATCAACTTATCCAGCTGCACATAAGAAGCTGACACACCAGAGGGAACATTCACATCCACAGGTGCATGAAAAACCTGAGCAGCTTTTTTTATTCTGTCCATTGATGGATCAGACATGTTTCAAAATTAAACACAATCGTGAGATTGATAAAATGCCGTCCTGATATACTGAGAGCAAAAATAAATGCAATCCCATATACATGCAATATTTGGAGCAAAGTCAGGTGCTCGGCTAGCAGGAAAACAGTCAATCAAAGAATATATAAGCCAGCTCACCGAATTCCATAGGAGCACAGATCACCATCCCACAGTGGCCAATTCAACAAAGAAATGAAAAAGTTATCCAGCTCCAAACGATGATTAATTTTAAAAATTTATTCCAATGAAGACAAGATTCAAGTCAGCTCCAGGGATGCATAGCTCACACAGGAGCGGCATTTAGCTAGCGACGCGTTTCGATCGCTGGGTGCGATCTTTATCAAAGCTACTAAATCAAAATCACACACAGGTTAAAAAGGAACGAAGACCAATCCTTTTATATGCTTTCAATTCAGTCCTCAATTTGTTGAAATTAAAAAGATTATTAATAAATTTTTACCTCTACTATACGAGGACCCTATTTTGGCTGCTGTTTTGGGAGAGGGATGTAATATAGTTGCACGTAGAGCTCCCTCTTTAGGCAATATTTTATCACCAAGTCTGTTTTCATCCAGAAATAATAGGGGTACTTGGCTGGACAATAAGGGTAATTATAAATGCGGAGGCAATAATTGTAGGACTTGTAAATATATGGTAAAAACTAAATTTTATTATAATAATGATAAATCTACATCGTTTAAAATTAATAACTATTAATTGCAACACTGATTTTGTGGTATATAAAATTGACTGTATTATTTGTAATAAATCCTACATAGGTTGTACATCTAGAAAATTAAAGACGAGGATAGCTGAACATCTATATGATGTGATTAATGTTACAAGTGGAGTCCGCAATATTTCTTCTGCAGCCAAACATTTCATTAATTTTCATTCTCGCAATGTTGCTTCTCTGCAGGTGACCGGTATCGAAAAAAAATCAGGAAATCTTCTAGGGGTGGTGATCTTAGAAGAACTCTGCTCACCCGGGAGGCTTTCTGGATTTTTAACCTGGGGACGAGATTTCCTGATGGATTAAACAAAAAGAATGAAATCATGTTTCATTATTAGTATTTCAGAGCATGTTTTTCAATATAATGTTTTTTACATTTATTTTGTATGTATATATTTTGTGCATGATATTTTTCATGTTTTGTGACAAATATATGTGATACCGCTAATTGATTTTTTGCGCTGATTAGGTCACTTTTTGCGGTCACATGATTCATGAATTTATACATGTAGCCTTATTGTTTTTGTTAAGATTGTGTATTTTTTCTATTATGGGTGTTTCACATTCATATAGTTTTCCTTTTGTATATTTTACATTTATGTTTGAGATATATTTCATAAAACGGAACAGGACCTTCCAATCATGTGATTTGTATCGGACTTTGGATTGGTCTTCGTTCCTTTTTAACCTGTGTGTGATTTTGATTTAGTAGCTTTGATAAAGATCGCACCCAGCGATCGAAACGCGTCGCTAGCTAAATGCCGCTCCTGTGTGAGCTATGCATCCCTGGAGCTGACTTGAATCTTGTCTTCATTGGAATAAATTTTTAAAATAAATCATCGTTTGGAGCTGGATAACTTTTTCATTTCTTTAAATAAGATATAATTGGGTTTCTTCACACTGGGTTTTTGCTGCTTCATCTGAGGGCAGAGACCCTTTCTCCAGCACTGTCACTTACTGGGCTGCTTGCTGTCATTTTGATAAAAATCGCAGTTTTATTTGCTGCAGATCTAGCCGTTCTCTGAATGCTCAGCTCTGTATAACCCCACCTCTTATTGGCAGGTGTGTACACTGTGCATAGGCAGAATGCTGCCAGTCGGTGGTGGGTGCGGGGTTAGACTACCTGGCAGCAGCCTAAGTTGTCTTCTAGTGATAATCTGATAAACCAGTAATTTTATACATAAAAAAAAAAAAACCTACAGCAAGCAGCCCAGTAAGTGACACATCAGTGTAATCTAGCTCTTTGTTTCTACATTATGCTGCTCTCAGATTAGGCAGTAAAAACTGTGACAGATTAATTTTAACCCCTTCACGACCAATGACGCCACATAGGCGTCATGAAACCTGGTACAAATCTGACCAGTGACGCCTATGTGGCGTCATGACTTTAAAGACCTTTCAGTGACCCCGGTCACCCGACCCGCAGATACAGGGGGCTTTGTAATTCACCACAGGGGGCGTGGCTTCGTCCCCACGTGGCTACGATCGCTCTGATTGGCTGTTTCACTTTTAACAGCCAATCAGAGCGATAGTAATATTTCATCAATGAAAATTGATGAAATATTACAATCCAGCCATGTCCGACGCTGCTGTAGCATCGGACATGGCTGGAGACACCGATTCCACCCCCCCTACCGGCAATCGCCCCCCCCCCCCCCGCAACTGAATGACAGCGGCGATCCGCCGCTGTCATCTGCCCCCCCTCCCATTCCCTCTGCTCCCCGCCAGCCTCCGATCCCTCCCGGTGTCCCTCGGGTCCGGATGATGGGCGCCGCCATCTTGGAAAATGGCAGGCGCATGTGCAGTGCGCCCACCCGAATCTGCCGGCTGCAGATTCCATTCTTTCATTTTGATCACTCTCACAGTGTTCAAAATGAAAGAAAAAGTTAATAAACCCCCCGATTATCCAACCTCCATAGGTAGGCACAACTAATAAAATAAAGAAAATATTTTTATTTTTCCGTTAGGGTTGGAAAGAGGGTTAGGGTTGGAAAGAGGGTTAGGGTTGGAAAGAGGGTTAGGGTTGGAAAGAGGGTTAGGGGTGGAAAGAGGGTTAGGGGTGGAAAGAGAGTTGGGGTTGGGGATGGGGTTAGGGATGTGGTTAGGGGTGTGTTGCGGTTAGGGCTGGAGTTAGAATTGAGGGGTTTCCACTGTTTAGGCACATCAGGGGGTCTCCAAACGCGACATGGTGCAACCATTGATTCCAGCCAATTTTGCGTTAAAAAAGTTAAACGGTGCTTCCTCCCTTCCAAGCCCCGACGTGTGCCCAAACAGTGGTTTACCCCAACATATGGGGTATCAGCGTACTCAGGAAAAATTTCCCAACAACTTTGGGGGTCTAATTTCTCCTGGTACCCTTGGGAAAATAAAAAATTGGGGGCTAAAAAATTATTTTTGTGGAAAATATTATTTTTTTTATTTTCACGTCTGTTATAAACTTCTGTGAAGCACTTTGGGGGTTCAAGGTGCTCACCACACATCTAGATAAGTTCCTTGGGGGGTCTAGTTTCCAAAATGGGGTCACTTGTGGGGGGGTTCCACAGTTTAGGTACATCAGGGGTTCTGCAAATGTAACATGATGCCCGCAGACCATTCCATCAAAGTCAGCATTTCATAATGTCACTACTTCCCGTCCGAGCCCCGACGTGTACCCAAACAGTGGTCCCCACCCACATATGGGGTACCAGCGTACTCAGGACAAACTGGATAACAAATTTTGGGGTCTAATTTATCCTGGTACCCTTGTGAAAATAAAAAATTGCGCACTAAAAAATAATTTTTTGAGGGAAAAAAATTTTTTTTTATTTTCATGGCTCTGCGTTATAAACTTTTGTGAAGTACTTGGGGGTTCAAGGTGCTCACCACACATCTAGATGAGTTCCTTAGGGGGTCTAGTTTCCAAAATGGGGTCATTTGTGGGGAGCTCCAATGTTTAGGCACAGAGGGGCTCTCCAAACACGACATGGTGTCCGCTAACGATTGGAAGTAATTTGCATTTCAAAAAGTCAAATGGCGCTCCTTCCCTTCTGAGCCCTGCTGTGTGCCCAAACAGTGGTTCCCCCCCACATATGGGGTACCAGCGTACTCAGGACAAACTGGACAACAAGATTTGTGGTCCAATTTCTCCTGTTAGCCTTGTGAAAATTAAAAAGTGTGCTAAAAATCATTTTTGAGGAAAAAAAAATATTTTTTATTTTCACTGCTCTGTGTTATAAACTTTTGTGAAGCACTTGGGGGTTCAAAGTGCTCACCACACATCTAGATGAGTTCCTTAGAGGGTCTAGTTTCCAAAATGGGGTCATTTGTGGGGGAGCTCCAATGTTTAGGTGCACAGGGGTTCTCCAAACACGACATGGTGTCCGATAGCGGTTGGAGCTAATTTTCCATTCAAAAAGTCAAATGGTGCTCCTTGCCTTCCGGGCCCTGCCATGTGCCCAAACAGTGGTTTATGACCACATATGAGGTATCTGTGCACTCAGGAGAAATTGCTCAACAAATTTTATGATCCATTTTATCCTGTTTCGCATGTGAAAATGAAAAAACTAAGGCTAAAAGAAAATTTTTGTGAAAAAAAAGTATTTTTTTTCTTACAGATCAATTTGTGAAGTACCTGGGGGTTCAAAGTGCTCACTATGCATCTAGATAAGTTCCTTGGGGGGTCTAGTTTCCAAAATGGGGTCACTTGTGGAGGAGCTCCAATGTTTATGCACACAGGGGCTCTCCAAACACGACATGGCAACCGCTAAATATTCCAGCATATTTTCCATTCAAAAAGTCAAATGGCGCTCCTTGCCTTCTGAGCCCTGCCGTGCGCCCAAACAGTGGTTTATGACCACATATGAGGTATCGTTGTACTCAGGAGAAATTGCCCAACAAATTTTAGGATCCATTTTATCCTGTTTCCCATATGAAAATGAAAAAATTGATGCTAAAAGAAAATTTTTGTTGGAAAAATTAAAATGTCCATTTTTTCTTTCCACATTGCTTTAGTTCCTGTGAAACATCTGAAGGGTTAATAATCTTCTTGAATGTAGTTTTGAGTAGCTTGAGGGGTGCAGTTTTTAGAATGATGTAACTTTTGGGTATTTTCTGCCTTATAGACCCCTCAAAGTGACTTCAAATGTGAGGTGGTCCCTAAAAAAAATGGTTTTGTAAATTTTATTGTAAAAATGAGATCGCTGGTCAACTTTTAACCCTTATAACTTCCTAACAAAAAAATATTTTGTTTCCAAAATTGTGCTGGTGTAAAGTAGACATGTGGGAAATGTTATTTAGTAACTATTTTGTGTCACATAACTCTCTAGTTTAACAGAATAAAAATTCAAAATTGCTAAATTTTCGCCAAATTTCTGATTTTTTGACAAATAAACGCAAAAATTATCAACCTAAATTTACCACTAACATGAAGCCCAATATGTCAGGAAAAAACAATCTCAGAATCGCTAGGATCCGTTGAAGCGTTCCTGAGTTATTACCTCATAAAGGGACAGTGGTCAGAATTGCAAAAAAAGGTCAGGTCATTGAGGTCAAAATAGGCTGGGTCATGAAGAGGTTAAGGGCTGTAAGCCAAGATCTAAAGAAAAACCCTTTAGGTAGTAATGCCGAAAGTACCACCATATAAGCGCAGCTGTATTTTCCTTGTGTTTCTGTGGATAACGGAAGAATGGCACACTCAGCAGTTACAGGGGATGCTGGAAGTCCGATGTCAGCCTGCGATCATATCCATGCACTAACTTCCGCACATTTCTGTTTCTTGCCTTCTTTTGCTCTTGTATAGCTGCCACTCGGTATGGTTTCAGGTGAATTTTCTTACACACTCACCTGCTGGGATCTTTTGTGTGTGATTTCCTCAGGCTTCTCATAATCTGCTGCTGAATGTAACAATTTTTTTTTTAATCACTTTTGCTTAAAGGGAACCTTGTCTGCATATGTGAACACGCTGCCTAACAGTCCTTGTATTACATTGCACACACAAATAGATTTTTAGAAAATATTTCTCATGTCCGTTTGATATATAAATGAGGCCCGTGGCTAGCTGATGGTGCATTAGTGTCCCCAGACTAGTCGGCCTACTTAGCAAGTTATCACGCCCCTGTGGTCGCGATAGCGTGGCTCACAAGCACCAACATCATCGCCACCACTATACTTGCCTTGTGCATGTGTGCAGCTTCTTCCTCTGTTATCATTGATCCTCTGAAGCCACTGTAAGCGTACCGTCCTCAGTGAGGCTCTGCACTTCCGATCATGCACAGTGCATTTCTCTGAAGCCGGCACGCGTACACACCCGGCTTCAGAGGATTACTGATGCTAGGGAAAGAAGCCATGCGCATGCGCAATGTACATATGGTGCTAGCGCTGGCACTTGTAAGTCATCACGTTTACAGGTCTTCCTACAGCACCTCTTTTGTCGCAATCGCCATCCTCCTGGCCTTGCATCATTGCACGCGTCCTACTTCCTCATAGCAATATCACCCAATCGTTCTTCTGCATAGGCATATTTCGCTCTGCCATGCTGAGAGCAGAGTAAAGTACTGTAACGTGCATGCTCCGGGAGAGGCCAAAGGGCACCGATGACTGGGAATAAAGCTTGGCAGAGCGAAGTACACTGGTGCAGGAGCGCACTTACATACAACTTACTAGAATACTGTGAAAGAGGCAATAAAGGTGGTGGCTGTACTTTATTTTAGAAAATCCTGGTGATAAGTTCTGTTTAAGCCCTGGGTCAGTAAGCTGTAGTTATGGCATGTTTGGAAGGGTTACTAAAGTCTTGTTTTAAAAAAAAAAAAAAAAAAACGGCAGATCAGCTAGTTCCCAAGATGCATCTGAAGAAACCATAAAACTTGTGGAACAATGTCCTTTGGTCCGAAGAGCTTAAAGTGGAGATGTTTGGTCATAAAGCCCCTTGTCATGTTAGGTGAAAGCCAGACTTACAAGTGGAGGGATGAAGATTTAGGCTTATTTCGTAGCCACTGGACCTGGGCATCTAGCAGCCAAGGGGCCGACCATGAACTCGTAAAACTTAGCCGAAACTGGTTCATGCAACAGGACAATGATTCTAAGCACACCAGCAAATCTACTTCAGAATGGCTGAAAACGAAAAGGTGTTGCAATGGGCGAGACAGTCAATCTCTACCCAGTTGAAATCCTGTGGCAGGGACCTTAAGAGCTGTTCATAAATGACTGCCCACAAACCTCAATGAACTTAGGAATATTATAAAGAAAAATGAATCAAAATTCCTCCAGAACTATGTGAGAAATTATAATCATTCAGAAAATGTGTGCTTCAAGTATTTGCAGCTAAACGTGGTTCTACAAACTATTGATTCTTTGGGTGTACTTAATATTTCAACCAAGTTTTCTGCATTTTGGCTTAGTTTTTGTTAAAATATGACATTACAGTTTGTCACATGGTATTCATCTGTTGTTGCATTTTCCTAATTTTAAGATGTTCCACCAACCATAATGTCTCATAATGTAAAACCATAGAATTGAAAGAGGGTCTAGTTATGTTTTTTCATGACTGTGCCTTTGGGAACACAGTCTCAGGTAACGGGTTATTTCCCTATTTGGCTTTTACTCAAGGTTTATGCATTAATGTCTCTATATAAAGTCATAGCCGAATCTGTTGGCACCCTTGAAATTGTTCCAGAAAATGAAGTATTCTTCCCAGAATATTATTAAAATTACACGTTTTGTTTTACACATGTTATTTCCTTTGTGTGAATTGGACCAAAAAGAAAAAAGGCATATTGTACATAATTTCACACACAGCCCCAAAAATATGCCAGACAAATTGTTGGCATCTTTCCAAAATTGTTAGTAAACCACTTTGTTTCAAGCATGTTATGCTCGTTCAAACTCACCTGTGGCAAGTAACAGGTGTGGGCAATCTGAAAATCAAACCTGAAACCAGATAAAAAGGGGAGAAGCTGACTTATTCTTCGCATTGTGTGTCCGTGGGTGCCACACTAACCATGGAGAATGGAAAAAGAAGAGAACTGTCTGAGGACTTGAGAACCAAAATTGTTGAAAAATCTCAAGGATACAAGTCTATATCCAGAGATCTTGATGTTCCTTTGTCCACTGTACGCAACATAATCAAGATGTTCATAAACCATGGCACTGTAGCTAATCTCTCTGTACATGGACGGCAGAGAAAAATTGATGAAAGGTTGCAATGCAGGATAGTCCGCATGGTGGATAAGCAGCCCCAGTAAAGTTTTAAAGAAATTCAAGCTGTCTTGCATCCTCAGGCTACATCAGTGTCAGTGCAAACTATCTGTCGATATTTTCATTAAATAAAAGTTCTAGCAGGAGTCCCAGGAGGACCCTACTGTGGACACTGAAACATAAAAAAGTTTGACTGCAGTTTGCCAAAATGTACATGAATAAACCAAAATCCTTCTGAGAAAGCAAAGCGTCTTGCCAGATGAGACCAAAATAGAGCTTTTCCTAAAGCACATCATTCTACTGTTTACCAAAAACGGAATGAGGCCTACAAAGAAAATAACAGTACCTACAGTCAAATATGGCGGTGGTTTAGAGATGTTTTGGGGTTGTTTTGCTGCCTCTGGCACTCGGTGCTTTGACTATGTGCAATGCATCATGAAATCTGATTACCTAAGGATTTTGGGTCGCAATATAGTGCCCAGGGTCAGAAAGCTGGGTTTGTCATGGGTCTTCCAACAGGACAATGACCCAAAACATACTTCAAGAATCACCCAAAACTTGATGGAAAGAAAGTGCTGGAGTGTTCTGAAGTGGCCAGCAATGAGTCCAGATCTAAATCCCATTGAACACCAGTGAAGGGATCTTAAAATTGCTGTTGGGAGAAGGAGCCTTCAAATATGAGGAACTTGAAGCAGTTTGCAAAGGAAAAAGTGGTTCAAAATTCTTGTTGAGAGGTGTAAGAAGCTTGTTGATAGTTATAGAAAGCAATTGATTGCAGTTATTTATTCCAAAGGTTGTGCAACCAAATATTAAGTTAAGGGTGCTAAGAAATTTGGAGCATTTTTTTTGGTGTTTCGTGTGAATGTCCAATTTTACCCTTCGCCACGACAGCACCCACTGGAGGTAGCGGGATCTGCCCCACAGGAACAGGAAACCTACAGAAAGATAAAAGGGGGCAGTCCGCCTCTCCTCAGTTTTGGTTTTCTGTTCCCAGGGGGGAACCTCAGGAACAATCCTTCAGAAAGATATACCTGGGCCAATTCACGCCGCCTGTGCAGTATCTGTGAGAACGGCAGAGGCTGCAGTCCAGAAGCAGAGTCGGGGGAGTTTCCATTAGACGGCTCCCCCCTCGTCTAGAGGATGGACTGGAGTGATGATCGGGTCCGGGGAGGGCCGCCTGGTCTGACTCAGGAGCACTCCGGGTGTGCCGCATGGAGCGCCGGGACAGCCATCGGAAGAGCCGCCGCAGTAGGAGCGGTAAGAGCGCCTGTGGCGCAGGGAGAAAAAACGGCAGCTTTCCGGGACCGGGGGACATGGCCCGGCGTACAGAGCGGGGCCTGCGCATGCGCCGCCCGACGCAGATGCTCCGGGCCACGGAAGTAATGGGTGAACTTCCGGGGCATAATGGCTGAGGTTCAGGACACCTACAAGCGCTACTGCGCAGGCGCGAAGCACGCGATTTGACCCAGAATTAGAGGGGACTTCCAGGTCGGTGGGGAAAAAAAAGAGGAAGGTCCTATTTTAACACTCCGCAGAGCAGTCGGTGAGGAATCATGTCATCTCCAGGAGACGAGTACCTCCTGAGACCGCTTTGGCAAAGGATCTTCGGACACTGCTCGCAGAAGTGACGCAGGAGAATCAAGATGCGAGGACTGGACCTCAGCCATCTGATCTGGTACCATAAGCTTCACTGGGTGAGTGCGCAAAAGATACTCTGCCTATTAAGCTGACACCTCCTTTTTTCGCCATGTCTCCCCCCTCTTTTCAGGCCAAGAAAAAAGACAAATCTAAACACAAAGAATGCGCTTTATGCGCTCAGTCTCTCCCTGACTCCTACCCCCCCAAAAAAAAGGACCTCTGCGAGCAATGCATTATGGAACAATGTCATCTAGGAACAAACGGACCATCATTAGGGAGGTACTACAGGCTATCGCCCATGCTAGTACTCCCTCAGAGGGTAGGAGCAAAAAACAAGTAACTCTCAGCTCTGGTTCGGAGGAGAAACAAGAGATAGTCTCAGACTCCTCACTCACGTTGTCATCAGAAATTGAGGGACGATCATGGTTTCCCCTGGATAGTGTAGATAACGTGGTTAAATCCGTAAGAAACACTATGGGATGTGAGGAAACAAAGAGCGCCTAAACCTGGCAAGATTTAACGTTTGCGGGTTTGGGGAGAGAAAAAGGAGAGCTTTTCCAGTAATACTGGCGATTAAGGCCCTGATAAAGAGCGAATGGGAAAAACATGATCAGAGAAGGTTTCTCCCATCGGCCTCAAAAAGGAAATTCCCATTTAGCGACGATGAGCTACTAAAATGGACGAAAATTCCTAAGGTTCACGCTGCTGTAGCCTCCATCTCTAAACAATCTACTCTTCCGGTAGAGGATGCGGGCTTACTGTCCGACCCACTAGACCGTAAAGTGGAGTCATCATTAAAAAGGTCATGGGAAGCAACTACGGGTTTTTAAACCAGCAGTAGCCAGCACATGCACTGCCAGATCAATGCTCGTATGGTTAGACCAATTGGACCAACAAATTGAGCAGAAAGTGTCTAGGGAAAAGCTATGTGGTGCTATTCCATTAATTAGAGGAGCAGCAGCCTTTATGGCCGATGCATCTGCAGACACCCTACACCTAGCAGCAAGATCAGTGCATCTTGTAAACTACGCCAGGCGGGCACTATGGGTGAAAAGCTGGAAGCGGGACGCACAATCAAAATCTAAGATCTGCGTGATCCCATGCGATGGTGAGTTTCTCTTTGGGAAAGCCCTAGACATACTCACCAAAGCTAAAGAAGGGAAGAAAGCTTTTCCTGACTCTTCTATCCCTTTTTACAGGAGAGCCCTTAAAGGCGGCCATTTGGGAGGGCCCACTAAAGGGAAGAAAACAAATACTGAACGATCAGTCCCCCCAGTAGGAGGTAGATTGAAACTTTTATTTTAAAAAATGGGAAACAATAACATCAAGCTTGTGAATTCTAAATATAATCAAAGAAGGAATAAGACTAGAATTCCTTCATATTCCCCACGACTCATTTATTATAACCTCCCTTAACTCAACAATACAACAAAGAGCCCTCGAGATGGAAATTCGAAGTCTACTATCCAAGAGGGTCTTAGTAAAAGTCCCAGAGGGACAAGAGAGGTAGAGGGTTCTACTCTCCTTTATTTTTAGTTCCCAAACCTGAGAATACGTTTAGAACAATCATAAATCTGAAAAAAGCTTAATACGCTTATCAAAATTAAAATTTAAAATGGAATCAATCAGATCCTACATTAGACTTCTCTTCCCGAACTTTGTAATAGCAGACATTGACTTAAAAGATGCGTACTATCATCTCCCTGTTCATGAGACACCAAAGGTACCTAAGGGTCGCAGTAGCATTCAAAGGCAAGATCCAACGCCTTCAGTATACGGCCATGCCCTTCGGTCTCTCTATACCACCGAGAATCTTTTCCAAAGTGATGTTGGAGATGATGGCCGATCTGCGTCAAAAAGATACCTTGATGACTTCTTAGTTATCAGGAACTCTATCACCCAGTGTGCTAGACGTATGTCTGATACAGTTTCATCTTTACAGGATCTAGGTTGGATCATCAACCTCCAGAAGTCCAGACTTGTTCCACTCTCCCTCCAGACATTTTAGGGTTCCAATTAGACCCTACGACCCAGAGATGTCTACTCCCTCACATAAAAATTATGCTCATTAAGAGTAAGGTTAGAGCAGCAATGGATAGACCACGCATGTCTCAGAGAGGCAATGTCGTTATTGGGGTCACTCACCTCTTGTACCCCGGCAGTTCAGTGGGCCCAATTTCACATCCGCACACTGCAATATCACTTCCTCTAAGAGGCCAGACGGCATGGTGGTCACCTCGAGAACAAGATAACCCTATCCAGGAAGTCTTGACCTCTCTAGAATGGTGGCTAGATAGTAATCGTTTGACCGTGGGAGTTCCATGGGTAATATTACCATCCCATACTTTAACCACCGACACTAGCCCCCCATGGCTGGGGAGCCCATATGGGGAACAACTACTGTCAGGGAAGGTGGAGTAAGGAGTAACTACAGTACTCATCTAACTTAAAGGAGCTGACGGCAGTAGATTATGCATTACATCATTTTCTTCCACAGCTCCAGCAGAAGGATGTCAGGATCCTATCGGACAACACCGCCACAGTGGCATATTTAAACAGACAGGGAGGTACTCGATCAGAGACTTTGATGTCTTCCGCGGCAAGAATCTTAAGCTTAGCCAAGAATATGTTGTCCCTTTCTGCCCTCCACATCAAGGGAAAGAACAACCATAAAAGCAGACTTCTTAAGCTGATACACACTTCGACAAGGGGAGTGGCGCCTCAATCACCGCGTCTTCAAGGACATCATAGCTCTATGGGGAAACTTCAAGTGGACTTCCTTGCCACAAAAGAGAACAGGCAAGTAAAAAAACATTTGCCTCAGTGTCCTTGTCGGATCATCCAGACATAAGACGCCCTCCAGGCCCCGTGGAAATTCGACCTAGCTTATGCCTTCCCTCCAATAATCCTACCACAGGTCATTCGGAAGACCAGAGGGGATAAGGTGAGGGTAATTCTAATAGCACCGTTCTGACCCAAGAGACCATGGTTCTCATGGCTACGAACCATGTCGATATCAGATCCTTGGGTCCTCCCTTCGATCCCCAACCTACTCTCCCAAGGCCCTTTTTTCCACCCCCAAGTGGACAGCTTACACTTAACGCGTGGAATTTGAGGAGCAGCTACTAAAATCAAGAGGTTTTTCCAAAACACTAATTGCTACGCTCCTACAAAGCAGGAAGCAGTCCACTACTCAGATTTACATGAGAATATGGAAGAAATTTCTGCAGTTCCATACAGCCTCTCATTCCACAGAAATCCCGATAGTTCCTATTCTGGAATTTCTACAAAAAGGAAAAAAGATCTGGGGCTGGCAGTAAATGCATTAAAAGTCCAAGTGTCTGCATTAGGGGCACTTTACTGCCTTAATATAGCAGGGAATAAGTGGGTGTCCCGATTTACTACAGCTTGCGAACGAACGGTCCCTGTTCACATACCTAGAATCCCTCCTTGGGACTTAAACTTGGTCCTAGACACCCTAACGGAAGCCCCTTTTGAACCAATAGACACTATCTCCAAGATACTTGTCACTCAAGACGGCTCTCCTAGTAGCACTAAGGACTGCTAGGAGAGTTACCAACATTCAAGCCCTATCCATAGATCCACCTTTTTTTTTCAGACATAACAAGATAGGTTGATTTTGAAACCAAACCCCTCATACCTTCCTAAGGTATCAGCAAAATTCCATAGAGCACAAGAGCTAGTTCTTCCGACTTTCTTCAGGGACCCCTCCACTCCTGAAGAACAGAAATTTTCACATCCTGGACGTTAGCAGAACTGTCTTAAAATACATTGAAAGATCCAGGAGCTGGAGGCAGTGTAGGGCTCTGTTCATATCTTTTCAGAGCTGAAAAAAGGGGTACGCAGTCACGAAGAGCACCTCATCCCGATGGATCAGGGATGCCATCCGACTACCATACTCCGTGGGAAGTAAAGATCCTCCGGAGAGCATCAGAGCGCATTCTACCAGAGCAATGGTATCCTCTGGGGTTGAGAGGGGAGACGTTCCAATCAAATCCACATGTAAGGCGGCAATTTGGTCAACCCCTTCTACCTTCTATAATCACTATAGATTTGACCTTTCATCAACTTCCGACCTAAGCTTCGGCAGAACTGTCCTTGGCACAGTGGTCCCACCCAGGTGATGGTCTCTGGAATCTCTCCAGTGGGTGCTGTCATGGCGAAGGGTAAAAAGCCGGATTACTTACCAGTAATGCTCTTTTAATGAGTCCACGACAGCACCCGCTCACTTCCCTCCCTATAAAGATAACAATAGCAATAAATACACCATATATTAAAGTGTATCTCCTAAAGTAAACAAGTTAAATTTAAGATGCAAGAACTTTCCCTAACTCTTGGCGGTCCTCCTGGTACTCTGAAATACAACTGAGGAGGAGAGGCGGACCGCCCCCTTTTATCTTTCTGTAGGTTTCCTGTTCCTGTGGGGTGGATCCTGCTGCCTCCAGTGGGTGCTGTCGTGGACTCATTAAAAGAGCATTACCAGTAAGTAATCCGGCTTTTTCCTTTTTATTTTTTTGTGGTGTTCAAATACACACAAAGGAAATAAACGTGTAATTGCAATAATTTTCTGGGAAAAACTTATTTTTCTGGAAAAATTTCAAGGGTGTCAAAATTTTGGGCCAGAACTGTATATATATAATGCTAAGGCCTCTTTCACACATCAGTTTTTTTACGTCAGTCACAATCCATCGGATCCGTTTTTTCATCCGTTTCTTCATCCGTTTCTTCTGTTTTTCGACAGCTCCGGTTTTAAAAACGCCCACAGATGGATAGATGGACAGATCTATAGATAGATACATAGATAGATATGGGATAGATATATCTATGGATGTATAGATATCGATATCTAGACGTGGGGCCCCCTATATTTTATAGCCACAAAGGCTACGCAGACAGCTGCGGGCTAATATTCATAGCCTAGGAAGCAGGGCTGTGGAGTCGGTAAGCCAAACCTGCAACTCTGACTCCTCAATTTCTCTTACACCGACTCCACGACTCCGACTCCGACTCCCACACATATTGCTTATATTTAAGTGAAATATTTATTGTAGTACAATGTGAACCTCAGACATTTAATCATTTTTATGATCCCATAATCAAGATATTTAGATAGAACAGAATATATATTGGTGTACTACCCGGTTTTCATTCTTTTTGGTACAGATACGATATGGATAGACAGATATGGATAAATGGATAGAGCAGATTTCTAATCTGCTTTTGCTATTGAAAACATTATCTATGAGCTCAAAAACCTTTCAGGTGATGCGGTTTTTTAAAAAGATGATCAGCTTTTGCAGCTGAAAAACGTATCCTCAAAAAACACAGGAAAAACGCTGTGTGTGAATGTAGCCTTAGATCAGGAATAGAACAGCCATTTATAGGACATTTCATAACTTTCCCAAATTCCTATGAAAAAATATTCAGCACATCCTGCATTGAATTACTGTACCCAATTTATTATATATTTTAGGAGTCGGAGTTGGTCCATTTTATACCGACTCCAACTCCGACTCCGACTCCACCAAAATGAGCACCGACTCCACGACTCCGACTCCACAGCCCTGCTAGGAAGGGGCCATGGGTATTGGCCCCCCTGGCTACAAATACCAGCCCGCAGCCTCCCCAGAAATTGCGCATCTCTAAGATGCGCCAATTCTGGCACTTAGCCCCTCTTTTCCCACTGTCATGTAGCAGTGGCATTTGGGGTAATAAGGGGTTAATATCACCTTGCTATTGTAAGGTGACATTAAGCTCGGTTAATGATGGTGAGGCTTCGATAAGACACCTATCCATTATTAATCTAAGTAAGGCTAGTTTCACACTAGCGTTAGGAGGCGCAGGGTCGCCGCTAAGTTCCGCCCCCGGTCACACCTCCTCCGGTCAGCTCCTATTGGTGCATGACGCTGCATGCGACTGGCGTACCCTATATTTAGCATTGGGTATGCTGGCCATGCGCTAGTATGTTGTTGCCGGCGCATGCGCCCTTTTTGCGCTGCGCCAAGCACACAAAAATGCAACACTGTGCGTTTGGCGCACATCGGTGCAGTGCAAAAAGGGTGCATGCGGCGGCAAAAACACCAGAGCACGGCCAGCGTACCCAGCGCTAAATATAGGGTACACTGATCGCATGCAGCGTCATGCGCCCACAGGAGGAGCTGACCGGAGGAGGCGCAGCCGGGGGCGGAGCTTAGTGGCGGCCCTGCGCTGCGCCTCCTAACGCTAGTGTGAAACTAGCCTAATAAAGGGTTAAAAAAACACAGTATTTTAATTAAATAAAACACATTTTTTCAAAAATTTTATTGCACACCTATCCAGTCGAAGCCATCGGTCACCTGCAAAAAAAAAAATAAAAACAACATACTCCCTGTCCGACGTAATCCGATTAATAACGATTGTCCCACAACGATCTCCCCTATAGAGCTGTCACATCAACAAATGTGACAGCTCTATAGGCCTCCGATGTGCCACACTCGCATCCTGACTATTGGAAGTGAGCCAGGGGATTGTAGCCCCACTGTGCCACATACCAGACTACTCTGGAAGGGGCTTGACTAGGATAGCTGCCTTGGTTTCACTGGAGCCTCTGATGGTGAGGTCTGGCTTGTGCGGCAGGCAGCTGCCAGGTGCCACTCCAGGGTGGTGTATGGATGTGGCTGCTGATCCCACTTGGGGAAGCAGTGGCACAGCAGAGACACTGGAAGGTGGGCACGGCTGAGACACAGGGCAGGCGGGTGTGGTGTTTGAAGGAACAGGTAGAGATCTGTTCACACAGCGGGTGCTAGTAGTGGTACAGACAGGAAAGAGTGGAGTATGACGGAACAGGTTTGGCCCTGTTCCCATAGGAGGAGCAGGTACGGGTACTGACAGGAAAGGGTGGAGTATGACGGATCAGGTTTAGACCTGTTCACACAGGAGGGGCAGGTATGTGTATTGACAGGAAAGAGTGGAGTATGACAAAATAGGTTTGGGCCTGTTCACACAGGAGGAGAACCGCAAGGCTGCAGAGTAGATTGTAGAGCAGCAAGAGGTTCTGCAGCAGCAGAACCAGAACCGCAAGTGTACAGAGCAAAGGCAGGGCCTACACTGTGTTCCAAATTATTATGCAAATTGGATTTAAGTGTCATAAAGATGTAATTTTTTGTTTTTCAAATAAACTCATAGATGCTGTTGTGTATCAGGGCTCTTTGGATCACTGAAATCAATCTCAAACGCCTGTGATAATTAGTTTACCAGGTGAGCCCAATTAACCCCTTCACCCCCAAGGGTGGTTTGCACGTTCATGACCGGGCCAATTTTTACAATTCTGACCACTGTACCTTTATGAGGTCATAACTCTCGAACGCTTCCATGGATCCCGGTGATTCTGACATTGTTTTCTCGTGACATATTGTACTTCATGTTAGTGGTAAAATTTCATTCAAATAACTTGCGTTTATTTGTGAGAAAAACGGAAATTTGGCGAAAATTTTGAAAATTTCGCAATTTTCCAACTTTGAATTTTTATGCCCTTAAATCACAGAGATAAGGCACACAAAAAACTTGATAACTAACATTTCCCACATGTTTACTTTACATCAGCACAATTTTGGAACCAAAATTTTTTTTTGTTAGGAAGTTATAAGGGTTAAAAGTTGACCAGCGATTTCTCATTTTTACAACACCATTTTATTTTTAGGACCACATCACATTTGAAGCCACTTTGAGGGGTCTATATGATAGAAAATACACAAAAGTGACACCATTCTAAAAACTGCACCCCTTAAGGTGCTCAAAACCACATTCAAGAAGTTTATTAACCCTTTAGGTGCGTCACAGGAATTTTTTTGAATATTTAAAAAAAAATGAACATCTAACTTTTTTTCATAAAAAAAATACTTCAGGTTCAATTTTTTTTATTTTACCAAGGGTAACAGGAGAAATTGAACTGCAAAAGTTATTGTGCAATTTGTCCTGAGTACGCAGATACCTGATATGTGGGGGGGAACGACTGTTTCGGCGCATGGCAGAGCTCAGAATGGAAGGAGCGCCGTTTGACTTTTTCAATGCAAAATTGGCTGGAATTCAGATTGGACGCCATGTCACGTTTGGAGAGTCCCTGATGTACCTAAACAGTGGAAACCCCCTACAAGTGACCCCATTTTGGAAACTAGACCCCCCAAGGAACTTATCTAGATATGTGGTGAGAACTTTGAACCCACAAGGGCTTTACAGAAGTTTATAACGTACAGCGGTACAATTAAAAAATCATATTTTTTCCACAAAAATGATCTTTTCACCCCAATTTTTATTTTCCCAAGGGTAACAGGACCCTAAAAGTTATTGTGCAATTTGTCCTGAGTACGCTGATACCCCACATGTGGGGGTAAACCACTATTTGGGCGCATGGCAGAGCTCGGAAGGGAAGCAGCGCCATTTGACGTTTTTGGCTGGAATTGAGATCGGACACCATGTCGCGTTTGGAAAACCCCTGATGTACCAAAACAGTGGAAACCCCCCACAAATGACACCATTTTGGAAACTAGACCCCCTAAGGAACTTATCTAGATGTGTGGTGAGAACTTTGAACCCCCATGGGCTTCACAGAAGTTTATAACATAAAGCCATACAATTAAAAAATCATATTTTTTCAACAAAAATGATCTTTTCACCCTCAATTCTTATTTTTCCAAGGGTAACAGGACCCTAAAAGTTATTGTGCAATTTGTCCTGAGTACGCTGATACCCCACATGTGGGGGTAAACCACTATTTGGGCGCATGGCAGAGCTCGGAAGGGAAGCAGCGCCATTTGACGTTTTTGGCTGGAATTGAGATCGGACACCATGTCGCGTTTGGAAAACCCCTGATGTACCAAAACAGTGGAAACCCCCCACAAATGACACTATTTTGGAAACTAGACACCCTAAGGAACTTATCTAGATGTGTGGTGAGAACTTTGAACCCCCATGGGCTTCACAGAAGTTTATAACATAAAGCCATACAATTAAAAAATCATAATTTTTCCACAAAAATGATCTTTTCACCCTCAATTCTTATTTTTCCAAGGGTAACAGGACCCTAAAAGTTATTGTGCAATTTGTCCTGAGTACGCTGATACCCCACATGTGGGGGTAAACCACTATTTGGGGGCATGGCAGAGCTCAGAAGGGAAGCAGCGCCATTTGACGTTTTTGGCTGGAATTGAGATCGGACACCATGTCGCGTTTGGAAAACTCCTGATGTACCAAAACAGTGGAACCCCCCACAAATGACACCATTTTGGAAACTAGACCCCCTAAGGAACTTATCTAGATGTGTGGTGAGCACTTTGACCCCCCCAGTGCTTCACAGAAGTTTACAACGCCCGGGCGTGAAAATAAAAAATTTGTATTTTTTCCACAAACATGATCTTTTAGTCACCATTTTTTTATTTTCCCAAGGGTACCAGGAGAAATTGGACCCCAAAAGTTGTTGTCCAATTTGTCCTGAGTATGCTGATACCCCATATGTGGGAGAAAACTACTGTATGGGCACACGTCGGGGCTCGGAAGGGAAGTAGTGACGTTTTGGAATGCAGACTTTGATGGAATGGTCTGCGGGTGTGATATTGCCTTTGGAGAGCCCCTAATGTACCTAAACAGTGGAAACCCCCCACAAATGACACCATTTTGAAAACTAGACCCCCCAAGGAACTTATCTAGATGTGTGGTGAGCACTTTGACCCCCCCAGTGCTTCACAGAAGTTTACAACGCCCGGGCGTGAAAATAAAAAATTCGTATTTTTTCCACAAACATGATCTTTTAGTCACCATTTTTTTTATTTTCCCAAGGGTACCAGGAGAAATTGGACCCCAAAAGTTGTTTTCCAATTTGTCCTGAGTACGCTGCTACCCCATATGTGGGAGAAAACTACTGTATGGGCACACGTCAGGGCTCGGAAGGGAAGTAGTGACGTTTTGGAATGCAGACTTTGATGGAATGGTCTGCGGGTGCCATGTTGCCTTTGGAGAGCCCCTAATGTACCTAAACAGTGGAAACCCCCCACAAATGACACCATTTTGAAAACTAGACCCCCCAAGGAACTTATCTAGATGTGTGGTGAGCACTTTGACCCCCCCAGTGCTTCACAGAAGTTTACAACGCCCGGGCGTGAAAATAAAAAATTCGTATTTTTTCCACAAACATGATCTTTTAGTCACCATTTTTTTTATTTTCCCAAGGGTACCAGGAGAAATTGGACCCCAAAAGTTGTTTTCCAATTTGTCCTGAGTACGCTGCTACCCCATATGTGGGAGAAAACTACTGTATGGGCACACGTCAGGGCTCGGAAGGGAAGTAGTGACGTTTTGGAATGCAGACTTTGATGGAATGGTCTGCGGGTGTCATGTTGCCTTTGGAGAGCCCCTAATGTACCTAAACAGTGGAAACCCCCCACAAATGACACCATTTTGAAAACTAGACCCCCCAAGGAACTTATCTAGATGTGTGGTGAGCACTTTGACCCCCCCAGTGCTTCACAGAAGTTTACAACGCCCGGGCGTGAAAATAAAAAATTCGTATTTTTTCCACAAACATGATCTTTTAGTCACCATTTTTTTTATTTTCCCAAGGGTACCAGGAGAAATTGGACCCCAAAAGTTGTTGTCCAATTTGTCCTGAGTACGCTGACACCCCATATGTGGGAGAAAACTACTGTATGGACACACGTCGGGGCTCGGAAGGGAAGCAGTGACGTTTTGGAACGCAGACTTTGATGGAATGGTCTGCGGGTGTCATGTGCGTTTGGAGAGCCCCTGATGTACCTAAACTATTGAAACTCCCCACAAGTGACCCCATTTTGGACACTAGACCCCCCACGGAACTTATCTAGATGTGTGGTGAGCACTTTGAACCCCCAAGTGCTTCACAGAAGTTTATAACACTCGGACGTGAAAATAAAAAAATCATTTTTTTTCCACAAAAATGATATTTTTGCCCCCAATTTTTTATTTTCCTAAGGGTAACAGGAGAAATTGGACCCCAAAAATTGTTTTGCAATTTGTCCTGAGTAGGCTGATACCCTACATGAGGGGGTAAAACACTGTTTGGGCGCATAGCAGAGCTTGGAAGGGAAGGAGCACCATTTGACTTTTTCAACTCAGAATTGGCTGGAATTGAGATCAGACGCCATGTTGCATTTGGAGAGCCCCTGATGTGCCCAAACAGTGGAAACCCCCAATTCTAACTCCAACCCGAACCCCAACACGCCCCTAACCCTAGCCCTAACCCTAGCCCTAACCCTAGCCCTAGCCCTAGCCCTAACCCTAACCCTAACCCTAACCCTAACCCTAACCCTAGCCCTAACCCTACCCCAACACACCCCTAGCCCTAACCCTAGCCCTAACCCTAATGGAAAAATGGAAATAAATACATTTTTTTTATTTTATTATTTTTCCCTAACTAAAGGGGTGATAACGGGGGGTTTGATTTACTATTTATGGCGGTTTTTATGTTTGGCGGCTGTCGCACGCTAAAAGACGCTTTTTATTGTAAAAATAGTTTTTGCATCACCACATATTGAGAGCTATAATTTTTCCGTATTTTGACCCACCGAGTCATGTGAGGTCTTATTTTTTGCGGGACGAGTTGACGTTTTTATTGGTACCATTTTCGGGCACGTGAAATTTTTTGATCGCTTTTTATTCTGATTTTTGGGACGCAGAATGAACAAAAACCAGCGTTTCATGAATTTCTTTTGGGGGGGTGCGTTTACACCGTTCCGCGTGCGGTAAAATTGATAAAGCGCTTTTATTCTTCGGGTCAGTACGGTTACAGCGATACCTCATTTAGGTCGTTTTTTTATGTTTTTGTCGGTTTTATGCAATGAAAACTATTTTATATAAAAAATAATTATTTTTGCATCGCTTTATTCTGCGAGTTATAACTTTTTTATTTTTTCGCTGATGATGCTGTGTGGCGGCTTGTTTTTTGCGGGACAAGATGACGTTTTCAGCGGTACCATGGATATTTATATGCATCCTTTTGATCTCGCGTTATTGCACTTTTTGTTTGGCGGTATGATAATAAATCATTATTTTTTGCTTGGTTTTTTATTTTTATTTTTTAAGGGGTTCGCTAAAGGGGTTAACTAATGGGACAGTTTTATAGGGCAGGTCGTTACGGACGCGGCGATACCTAATATGTGTACATTTATTGTTTGTTTTTTTTATTATTTTCAAAAAATGAATTTATTGGGGAATATTTTTTTTTTTTTTTTTACTAATTTATTTGGCGATTTTTTTAAATTTATTTTTACACTTTTTTTTAATTTTTTTTTACTTTATTACATAGTCCCAGGTGGGACATCACTGTCCTGTGACAGATCGCTGATCTGTCACATCACAGATCACTGTGACAGATCAGCAATCTGTCACAGGCAGTGCACAAGGCTTCCTCATGCCTGCGCTTTGCAGGCACTGAGGAAGCCAGCTTCCCCAGGCCCCCGAAGGCCCCCGTCGCCATCTTGGATTCGGGGGCCTGGAGGATAGGAGCCCCCCGCAGCAGCGCTGCACATTGCGCTGCCGTGGGGGGCTCAGGGAAGCACGGAGGGAGCCCCCTTCCTGCCGATGCTTCCCTTTAACTCCCTGGACACCGCGATCGCGTTTGATCGCGGTGTGCAAGGGGTTAATGTGTCGGGGGCGGTCCGTGACCGCCCCTGACACATTGTGCCGGGTGTCAGCTGTGATAATCAGCTGACACCCGGCCGCGATCAGCGGCGCTCACCACGTGGGCGCCGCTGATCGCGGTAGACGTACTATCCCGTCCCCGGTCATACGGGCCCGGGTACCGTGGACGGGATAGTACGTCTCATGTCAGGAAGGGGTTAAAGGAAAACTACTTAAGAATGATGTTCCACATTATTAAGCAGGGCACAGGTTTCAAGGAATTTAGGAAAGAAAAATGATCTCTCTGCTGCTGAAAAGCATCAAATAGTGCAATGCCTTTGTCAAGAGATGAAAACATTAGCTATTTCCCAAAAACTTAAACGTGATCATCGTACTGTTAAGAGATTTGTGGTTGATTCTGAGCACAGACATGTTTGTGCTGATAAAGGCAGAATGAGGAAGGTTTCTGCCAGGCAAGTTCATCGGATTAAGAGAGCAGCTGCTAAAAAGCCATTACAAACCAGCAAACAGATATTTAAAGCTGCTGGTGCCTCTGGAGTCCCTCGAACCTCAAGGTGTAGGATCCTTCAAAGGCTTGCTGTGGTGCATAAACCTACTATTCGGCCACTCCTAAACAGTGAAAACCTACTCGACAAATGAATAAACCAAATTAAATTGAAGTCCAAATTATAAAGACTTAAAAAATGTTTTATTAATTACACAAAAACCAGACAAAAAGGACATAATGCAATACCATAAAATGTCATAATACATGAAGGTAGTAACTTAGTAGACACATAAGCCATAAATAAATATAGTGATCATAAAAATTCCATCCGCAACAAAGTGCATATAATAAGCAGGTAAAGAGTATAAAAACTCAAATAAAGTGCATAGGAAATGTAATAAGATCAAAGATACCCGTGATCAATGGCTACATGCGTCTCCAGCTCCCTCCAACGTACGTTTCGCCTACCGTGGCTTTCTCAAGGAGTGAGGTAATGGTGCAAAGGGGGAAATATTTATATGTAACCCAAACCAATGGAGATTCTTGGTTCCCATATCAAAATGATCAAAAGAATAAATGTAAAAAATAATAATCAAGCCCCATATTCAATATGATGTCTCCCAGACTAAACACATATGCCAAAGATAAGAAGGAAAAAATGTCCACATAAGATAATAACCAAGTGCGTTCCAGCGTGGAGCGCACGCCGCAGCCGCCATAAAAGTAATCGGAAGTGTCTCAGATAATGCGCCCAATACTGGTGGATGTACTGCTTACAGGAAGCCGGGACCCGGAGGTGACGCCCACCCGCTCAGAGGAATCAACAGAGCGGAGACAACTACGCCCATTCAGAGGGGAACAGCACATCACCATCCAAGTGCTGCAGCACCAGATGTAAACACATAACTCCTCCCTTACAAAGGGAGGGGGAGTGAGTTGTCACAGAAACACGCTCAAACATGGCAAATGCAGAGAAGTATACATGTTACATTGAAGAAATTATATGCTCCAATTAGAAATACAAATACTAAATAATATAGCAAAAAATAATCATAACGATTAGAACAATTATATCATATCAATTAGTAACATATATATATATACAACCCAGATATAAATATTATAGGAATGACCGGGGCAAACTAAAATTTACATAAAAAGAAATAGAAGACAATAAGCTATACAGAATCCAATCACAATGTATATATCATTTCAATAGAGATATATGTGCAGTCATATGAATATATCAATACATTGCAGTAATTTTATAAATATAATAAGAATAAAAATAAAAAGTGCAGTGAAACACACGTGCGATCGAGTGAAAAAAATAAATAAAAAAGGAATATATATATATATATATATATGTGTATGGACATATACAAATATAAGTATAGCATTATAAATAATCAAAATAATATAATACAGGTATCAGATGAATGGTCAGATGGATGAAAGAATTCCACGGAACAGGTACAAACTAAAAAGCAAAAAAAGAAGACGAAAAATAAATCAGATTAATAAACCATTTATAAAAACGCATTAAAAGATAACTGTTCGTTGAGGCCCTTGGGTGCAATAGTATCCAGTCTAAAAATCCACTTGGTCTCAATTTGCGCGAGACGTTTCTTGATATCCCCTCCTCTAGAGTTCAATATAACATGATCAATCCCTCGTACCTTTAATAATAATTCATTACTTTGATGGAATAACTTAAAATGCTTTGGTAATGTCTTAAGGGAGTCGATATCAGAAACATTTTTGGCTGCTTTGATATCCAAAACATGTTCTCTCACCCTACGCCTAAATTCCCTAGATGTTAAACCAACATATTTTAGGTTACAAGGGCAGCTCGCACAATAGATTACTGCAGTGGTAGTGCATGATATATGATGCAAAATTTTGAAAAACCTATTCTCATCAGCATTGGAGAAGTCCTCACACCTCTCTATATTTGGACATGCTACACATGATCCACAAGGACGACAACCCCATTTAGGACCTCGTGATCCAAACGCATTAACCTCCTTCTTCTTATAGTGACTATGCACAAGTGTATCACGAATATTCCTAGATCTCCTAAATGTAATGGCAGGTTTTGGAGGTAAATATTGTGCAAGGACCGGATCCAACTGAAGAACCTTCCAATGTTTAGTCAGAATAGTACTCATTTCACGCCACTTACAATTAAAGGTTTGAATATAGTGTACCTTATCAGAGGTCTGAATACTGGATTTGCGTTTATGAAGTGCCGATAAGCGTTCAGATTACTTTTATGGCGGCTGCGGCGTGCGCTCCACGCTGGAACGCACTTGGTTATTATCTTATGTGGACATTTTTTCCAAGTGCGTTCCAGCGTGGAGCGCACGCCGCAGCCGCCATAAAAGTAATCTGAACGCTTATCGGCACTTCATAAACGCAAATCCAGTATTCAGACCTCTGATAAGGTACACTATATTCAAACCTTTAATTGTAAGTGGCGTGAAATGAGTACTATTCTGACTAAACATTGGAAGGTTCTTCAGTTGGATCCGGTCCTTGCACAATATTTACCTCCAAAACCTGCCATTACATTTAGGAGATCTAGGAATATTCGTGATACACTTGTGCATAGTCACTATAAGAAGAAGGAGGTTAATGCGTTTGGATCACGAGGTCCTAAATGGGGTTGTCGTCCTTGTGGATCATGTGTAGCATGTCCAAATATAGAGAGGTGTGAGGACTTCTCCAATGCTGATGAGAATAGGTTTTTCAAAATTTTGCATCATATATCATGCACTACCACTGCAGTAATCTATTGTGCGAGCTGCCCTTGTAACCTAAAATATGTTGGTTTAACATCTAGGGAATTTAGGCGTAGGGTGAGAGAACATGTTTTGGATATCAAAGCAGCCAAAAATGTTTCTGATATCGACTCCCTTAAGACATTACCAAAGCATTTTAAGTTATTCCATCAAAGTAATGAATTATTATTAAAGGTACGAGGGATTGATCATGTTATATTGAACTCTAGAGGAGGGGATATCAAGAAATGTCTCGCGCAAATTGAGACCAAGTGGATTTTTAGACTGGATACTATTGCACCCAAGGGCCTCAACGAACAGTTATCTTTTAATGCGTTTTTATAAATGGTTTATTAATCTGATTTATTTTTCGTCTTCTTTTTTTGCTTTTTAGTTTGTACCTGTTCCGTGGAATTCTTTCATCCATCTGACCATTCATCTGATACCTGTATTATATTATTTTGATTATTTATAATGCTATACTTATATTTGTATATGTCCATACACATATATATATATATATATATATATATTCCTTTTTTATTTATTTTTTTCACTCGATCGCACGTGTGTTTCACTGCACTTTTTATTTTTATTCTTATTATATTTATAAAATTACTGCAATGTATTGATATATTCATATGACTGCACATATATCTCTTTTGAAATGATATATACATTGTGATTGGATTCTGTATAGCTTATTGTCTTCTATTTCTTTTTATGTCAATTTTAGTTTGCCCCGGTCATTCCTATAATATTTATATCTGGGTTGTATATATATATATGTTACTAATTGATATGATATAATTGTTCTAATCGTTATGATTATTTTTTGCTATATTATTTAGTATTTGTATTTCTAATTGGAGCATATAATTTCTTCAATGTAACATGTATACTTCTCTGCACTTGCCATGCTGGAGCGTGTTTCTGTGACAACTCACTCCCCCTCCCTTTGTAAGGGAGGAGTTATGTGTTTACATCTGGTGCTGCAGCACTTGGATGGTGACGTGCTGTTCCCCTCTGAATGGGCGTAGTTGTCTCGCTCTGTTGATTCCTCTGAGCGGGTGGGCGTCACCTCCGGGTCCCGGCTTCCTGTAAGCAGTACATCCACCAGTATTGGGCGCATTATCTGAGACACTTCCGATTACTTTTATGGCGGCTGCGGCGTGCGCTCCACGCTGGAACGCACTTGGTTATTATCTTATGTGGACATTTTTTCCTTCTTATCTTTGGCATATGTGTTTAGTCTGGGAGACATCATATTGAATATGGGGCTTGATTATTATTATTTACATTTATTCTTTTGATCATTTTGATATGGGAACCAAGAATCTCCATTGGTTTGGGTTACATATAAATATTTCCCCCTTTGCACCATTACCTCACTCCTTGAGAAAGCCACGGTAGGCGAAACGTACGTTGGAGGGAGCTGGAGACGCATGTAGCCATTGATCACGGGTATCTTTGATCTTATTACATTTCCTATGCACTTTATTTGAGTTTTTATACTCTTTACCTGCTTATTATATGCACTTTGTTGCGGATGGAATTTTTATGATCACTATATTTATTTATGGCTTATGTGTCTACTAAGTTACTACCTTCATGTATTATGACATTTTATGGTATTGCATTATGTCCTTTTTGTCTGGTTTTTGTGTAATTAATAAAACATTTTTTAAGTCTTTATAATTTGGACTTCAATTTAATTTGGTTTATTCATTTGTCGAGTAGGTTTTCATTGTCTTTCATGAATATCCGTATATGCTATATAGGTTGTTGGCTTGTTCACTCCTAAACAGTGTTCACAAGCTGAAATGGTTGCAGTGGGCCCAGACATACATGAAGACTAATTTTCAAACAGTCTTGTTTACTGATGAGTGTCGAGCAACCCTGGATGGTCCAGATGGATGGAGTAGTGGATGGTTGGTGGATGGCCACTATGTCCCAACAAGGCTGCGACGTCAGCAAGGAGGTGGAGGAGTCATGTTTTGGGCCAGAATCATGGGGAAACAGCTGGTAGGGCTCTTTAAGGTCCCTGAAGGTGTGAAAATGACCTCTGCAAAGTATATAGAGTTTCTGACTGACAGCTGTCTTCCATAGTATAAAAAGCAGAAATGTGCCTTCAGGAGCAAAATCCTCTTCATGCATGACACTGCACCATCTCATGCTGCAAAGAATACCTCTGAGTCATTGACTGCTTTGGGCATAAAAGGAGATAAACTCATGGTTTGGCCAGCATCTTTCCCTGACCTCAACCCTATAGAGAACCTTTGGAGTATCATCAAACAAAAGATCAATGATGGTGGAAGGCAGTTCACATCAAAACAGCAGCTCTGGGAGGCTATTCTGACTTCATGCAAAGAAATACAAGCAGAAACTCTCCAAAAACTCACAATTTCAATGGATGCAAGAATTGTGAAGGTGATATCAAAGAAGGGTTCCCATGTTAACATGTAACTTGGCCTGTTAGGATGTTTTGGAGTTAAATAGCTTTTTTGTTCGGTGAATGTGACCTCCTAATGCTGCAAATTCCACAAATGAGCATTTTCAGTTCTTTAAAACATATCAAATGTTTAGAAATTCTACTGTGCATAATAATTTGGAACAGTGCAATTTGAGTTTTTAGTCATTTTGGAGATTATACTGTTATCATTGGGAGGTTTCTTCAATAAAATTCGATGTATACTCTAACGGGTGATGACTTTTATTAGACTGACTGTCATTTGTACGGACTATTTAGGAAAATCAGAGAAAAATATAATTTGCATAATAATTTGGAACACAGTGTAAAGAGTACAGAGCAGGCTGAGTTGCAAAAGAGCGGAGCGCGAACAGAGCCGCAAGACTGCGGAGAAGAGTAGTAGAGCAGCAAGAGGTTCTACAGCAGCGGAACCAAGCAGAATGGCAAGAGTACGGTGGCAGCACGGTGGCTCAGTGGTTAGCTTGGGTCCTGGGTTCGAATCCCACCAAGGACAGCATCCGCAAGGAGTTTGTATGTTCTTCCCGTGTTTGCGTGGGTTTCCTCCCACATTCCAAAGACATACTGATAGGGAATTTAGATTGTGAGCCCCATTGGGGACAGTGATGTATGCAAACTGGAAAGCGCTGCGGAATATGTTAGCGCTATATAAAAAAAATAAAGACGAAGAAATAGTATGGAGCAAAGGGTGAGCCTAAAGAGCACAGAGCAGGCAGAGTTGCAAGAGAGCAGAGCACGAACAGACAGGGAGGACACAAGGAAAGACAGCAGGGAAAGAAGCTAAAGACAAGGAGACAGACAAAGGTAGGACAGAGTTCAGACAGGGCAACAGTACGAGACAAAGCCAAAGACACAGGGACCAGAGTATACACGGGTACAAAGCAAGGCTAGAACAAAGATACAGAGACCAGGATATTCTACCTCCTGGAGGGCAGACAGAGAAGTACCAAGCAAAGCTAGGAGTAAAGCCTCCAGAGAAGGAGGAACACAGAGCAAGACCTGGCAGCTCAGTAGCAAGACACTGAGTTAACACATTGCACAGGAGAGTCCACAGGGTAGGACTGCCCTAAATACTAGAGGGCTCTTTGTAATTGGTCAGGGACACAATAGATAGGTGCGCCCTGATTCCACAAGAACCAGAGAGTTCTGGCGCTGTCCCCTATGTACACAGCCAGGAAACATGGACAGAGCATGGAGCTGGTAGCAGACAGAAAGCAGCATGGCCTGGAGCAGTGAGTAAGTTGGTGTGTGGGGGATGGGAGGCCATGCAGCGATGCCAGCAAGGTTGTTACACCGATGACACACTGACCGATGTCCGATTTTTCGACATAGACAAAAAACGTACCTATGTCCGTTGTCTCCGGCCGATGGACAAAGAATTTCCGACGGATCCGTTGAACGATAGATGAAACGTGCGGCCATCCGTTGCAATCTGTCGCTAATACAAGTCTGAGAAAAAAAGATTCAGCGGCATCAGTCACAGGATCCGTTTTTTTTTTTTTTTTTTTTCAAAATTCTACGGATTGTGACTGATGGCAAAAACTGATGTGTGAAAGAGGCCTTAGAGACATGTGCTGGAACTGAAACACGGTAAGATCTACTCCAAAATTCTTGCAGATCGTCTCAAAAGAGTGCTTACCTATGTGGTCAATGATGACCAAATCGGATTTATTACCGGACGACAAGCACTAGACGGTACACGTAGCATTTTAAACATTCTAAACATTATTAGAACATCTAACATACCATCTGTTTTTGTAACCATTGATGTGGAAAAGGCATTCGATAGGCTGAATTGGGCCCATCTCAGAACAACCCTGTCAGAGTTTGGATTTAACGAACGCTTTATCTCATCTGTTTTCGCTTTGTACTCCAACCCAAATGAAAGCGTATCTGTTAACCTACTATCTAGTACATTCTCAATAACCAATGGTACGAAGCAGGGGTGCCCTCTGTCACCCCGGTTATTTGTGTTGGCTATCAAGCCTTTAGCTGAAAAAATTTGAAATAACAACCTTATCAGTAGTTTTAAAACCCAACATTGGCATTACAAGATAGGTTTGTTTGCAGATGACTTATTTTTTCTTTAACAGATCCCATCCGCTCTATAGAAGCATTATCTCTGGAATAGACTTGTTGCATTTTGGCGTGCACGGCGCACCTTCAAAAGTGCGCAGCGCACGGCAAAATCCTGCTAGCGCACGGCCAGCGCACCCTATGCTAAAGATAGGGTGTGCAGATCGCAAGCGCCCATGTGCGCTAGAAGGCGGCGATGACCGGAAGGGGCGGGCAGCGAGCCGGCAGGGGACGGGGCTTAGCGGCGGCTGTGCACAGGCCAACGCTGCGCTATAAAGCGCAAATGTGAAACTAGCCTAACAAATCATAAGATTATTATCACTCCTAATATATCTTTGTTCGCTCTTGATCTAGAAAATATTGACCCAATGGCTAAGTATGTCATAATTCATGTTTTCTTAGTTATTAAAAACCTTTTGGCTTCCTGGTGGAAAAAGGAGGATGTTTCTAATTTCTCTATTATTTTGGATGTTCTTCGACAACACAGTCAGCTGGAATAAAGAATTGCCATAAACAATGATTTTTTGAGTAAATACTATAAAAATGGGACAAATGGAACTCTAAATATATGGGGCTTTGAACCAGAAATGTTTAATTTTTGTTTGTTTTGCTCTGGGTCTGGTAACTTATTAGTTAGTTATAGTATATTTGTAAGTGATGTATTTGTACTCTTTACCTTTTATTTATATTTACATTTTTGCTACAATCAAACTGTCAAACGGGTTCTCTAATTTTTATACATTCTCCCTTTTCCTCCCTCCCTGTCCCTTCCCTCCTTTCCTATTATTAACTAAAAGTTTAATAAAAATATTTGAAAAGAATTGAAACACGGCTGTTAATTTTTTGGGAAACACTAGATGGTGCAATAGCATCAACTAAGATTGCAAAACACTATTCACATGTCAAAGAAGTAAGGTTTCTCCTTGCGGAGAGTGACATGCCAGCTGTGGCTTGTCAAGGTAAGGAGACTTATTCGCCGTGCAATGCTCCTCTGGGAAAATAATATGCAAATTGCCTCTTCAGAAAGAAAGAGGACTTTTACTCTACAGCGCCACCTATTGGTAGTAGCGATCCTACAAGTCACAATCAACCCTTTAACGAGTCTTGTAGTATGACTTAGGATACAAGCCAAATCAGAATCTCAATTTGCAGACACGGTGTTTCGAGCTGTTGGCTCTCGTCACTGCAAAGTATGAGATCTGATTTGGCTAGGTGAGAGGCTCTGGACTAGGGTCTAAGAAGTAAGGTTTCTCCTTGCGGAGAGTGACATGCCAGCTGTGGCTTGTCAAGGTAAGGAGACTTATTCGCCGTGCAATGCGCTGTAGAGTAAAAGTCCTCTTTCTTTCTGAAGAGGCAATTTGCATATTATTTTCCCAGAGGAGCATTGCACGGCGAATAAGTCTCCTTACCTTGACAAGCCACAGCTGGCATGTCACTCTCCGCAAGGAGAAACCTTACTTCTTAGACCCTAGTCCAGAGCCTCTCACCTAGCCAAATCAGATCTCATACTTTGCACTGACGAGAGCCAACAGCTCGAAACACCGTGTCTGCAAATTGAGATTCTGATTTGGCTTGTATCCTAAGTCATACTACAAGACTCGTTAAAGGGTTGATTGTGACTTGTAGGATTGCTACTACCAATACGGTAGGTGGCGCTGTAGAGTAAAAGTCCTCTTTCTTTCTGAAGAGGCAATTTGCATATTCACATGTCAGAATGAGCAAAACCAGGGCACAGGTGACTATTTCATAAGAAATATAGTGTGCCGTTAGGCTACCTTCACAATGACTGTTCTCATCTTCTGATTCAATTTCCCAGGCAGCACCCAGTAGTTCCTACTGCCGGACAGAACATACGAACGAAAGCAGAAAGCAAATCGTTAACACGCGATCACTAGACTATAAAGCAAACCTATTGAGCAATTCTGTGGAACAGCACACTTTTCTGGTAAATCATCGAAAGTTGCAGTTGTGTGCTATTATATCCCTCTGGTTCCTGGGCCATGATATTTTACCTTCCAGTAAACTTAGTTAATATTAACCATAGGTGCATCATCCTGCTTTTAGGAAGATGGGGGCTCATGTTGTCTGATCTCCAAGGAAAAGAAACTGTTTTCAAATGTTCGGGAGCTCAGAGATCCCAGCTTGAAGTTCCTTCCTTTTGGGTCTCTTCTCCAGAACTCAAGGTGCAGTAAGGCAACCTGTTCCCAGTATTTGATCTGAACAAGCATTGGAGAACTAGGAGTACTTTGCTGGACGATAAATGTGCAATGTTTTGTGCAGAGATCCATATAAAGGGGATTAGAGAATTCCTCAGCAGACAATCCTTGTTACTATGAAATGGAAGCTGAACCTAGCAGTTTTCTGGATGATTCCCAACAAGAGTTTTCATTCTTTTTTTTTTTTTTTGTTTTCGTCAAGAGTGGTCTACCATTTGCACTGGATGCATTCTCTGTCTTCGAATGGAAGTCTGATGTACGTCTTCCCTCCACTTTCAAACAAACACGTTAAACATCAGATTAAAGCAAGGCAGATTCAAGCATCCTTCTCTTTTGTCCAAAGAATGCCTGGTTTCTGTACTGGCTTAAAATCTTTTTCTACAGCACAGCATCCTGTGTAAACAGCAATGTGCTGCCAATATATTCCATGTGCCCAGAGCGATCATATTGGCTATCATTTTATATACATGTCTGTACAAGTTGCCTTTCTAAACAGGCCATTAAATGACCACTGATCTGCTTGCAGGTAGCTGATTGGCGGTTTTCTAGTCTAAATGAGCCCTAATAGGGTTGTAAGCAGGAGTGCGGTCACCCTATTGAAACAGACCATTAGACTTGGCTATCACAGCCATTAAGCCACCTCCGTTTGGCTGCATACAAGTGATTGGTGGCCATAATTTATTTCCCTGCTTACACAGGATGTTGTGCTGCCAAGAACAATGGTTTTAAAGTCAGCAGCTAAAGGCAGGCCAGTAATTGGGCAAAGTGCATTACTAAAAAAACTGTCTCAAAGATCTGTCAAAATGGGTCCTTAAGCATTACACATTTATAGATTGATGTTGGATATGAGAGCCCCTGCTACCAGAGATAAGAGACAAGCTGTCGTCTTAATAGAGATGGGTCTCTAATAGAGAATGCTGAAGCCCTTGACCAAACGAGTTGGTTCTCTGTATGGGAGAGCTGGCTGATATCCATCTAAGGCCGGGATCACACATGCGAGAAACTCGGACAAGTCCAGCATGTTAATACCCGGCACTCAGCAGTGGAGTGTTTGGCTGCATGTATTGCTATGCAGCCGCACGCTCCAATCCGAGTCCCGGTGGCAGTGCCGGGTATTAACATGCGGGACTTGTCCGAGTTTCTCGCATGTTTGATCCCGGTCTAATGTGCATGACGGGCTTAAGTTTCCTTAGAGTTCTAGTTAACTTGGATTTTAGGTTTTCCTCCAACAAAGAGATGACTAAGGCCTCAAAGGTAAGATGCTTTGTGTCCATTTCTTTTATTGCTTACTTGGACTTTAGATTCTCAAAGGTTTGACAATATTCAGGCCTAATATCAGATCTCTTGTGCCCAAGTCCTTTCTTGCTCTAGAGTTGAAAAGATTGACTTCTGCTCCATTTAAGCCACTTTATTAGGTTCGGTATTTTTTTTTATGAAAGACAGTCTTTTTAGAGACTTGCTCCTATCAAAGGATTTCCTGAAATGATTGTAACTTCTTTCTTAGCTCCTTGGGAAGATGCTCTTTACCTGCAGATAGGGGGTTAAGCAGCAGGTAAATAGCATTACAATGCTGACCGGCCGCCTTACTAAAAGTGCTGCTAACAGGAGAAAATGAACTTATTTCCTCGCAGGAACCACCGACTTTGTCATGAGCGATGACAGTAAGCATGCCCCAGCAGTGTGATTGACAGTGCTGTCCACGTCACTATAGTTGAAAGCTAGCAGCGCTCAGGAGGAAATACATTCATTTCATTCCTATAGCCATGCTTTTGGTAAGGCCGCCAAGCAGAAGTATGCTATTTTCCTGCAGCTAACCCTATAGTTGCAGATAGTGTTTTCTAAAGGGACAGATTCCCTGAAAAAATTTTCAGTCTACTTCAACTAGTCACAAAATGAAGAGGAGGAAAGATGTTGGCGCTTCTGATGGTCTTTTTTTTTTCTTCAGCTTTACGGGGCTAGAAAAGATTAAGATCCAAATATGCCTTCCCTTCCAGATGCATTAAGGCCACTATCCTAGCGTGGTACAAACCTGAAGAAGTGCATGCCTATTCTACAAGATCTACAGCTACATCATGGGCAGAATTGGCAAAAGTCCTATTACAATAAATTTACCAAGCAAATTCTCTGCAAAAACCTTTAGGATTGTTCAATACAGACTGACCATAGCGGATGGGAGAGCAGCCTTAAGCACTGGCATCTTACATAAGACTATGTGTTCTCTTCCCAACTCCAGTTATATAGCTTCTTAAAGCCCTGAGTGCTGCCAAAGAAAAAAAAGGAAGAGTTAAGGTATGTGCACACGCTGCGGATTCTACTGCGAAACCGCAGCGGTTTTGGCCCTGCAGTGTACAGTACCATAATATCCTATGGGAAATGGAAACCGCAGTGCAGACGGTGCGGATTTTTCCGTGCGGATTTGCTGCGGTTTCTAATCTGCAGAAAGAATTGACATGTCAATTCTTTCCATCTCCTCCATTGTAGAGGTGATAAACCGCAGGGCTAATCCGCAGATAAACCGCAGGTCTTTTGACCTGCGGATTTTGCAAAATCCGCGCAGATCAATCCGCAGCAGAATCCGCAGCGTGTGCACACAGCCTTAAAGTTACTCAAAATGTTATTTTCTTCAAAACTAATTGATGTGTAATAATTTGAACTTTTTGAAATAAAGTATTGAAGAATTTTACACATTTGAGACCGACTTTGCCTTCGACTACCTAGCTACTCTGGGAAAGTAATGTGGCTCTGATCCTCACGTACAAACTCTGATTTTGCAGTAAGCTGTCAATTTTTTTTTTTTATTTCTTAGGCCTCATTCAGACATCTGATTTTTCTGTTATGCAAAAAATAAAAACATTATCCCAGTTATTAAGTCAAATCAGATCAAAAGAAAATTGAACCATATCACACAGTCATCCTCCTTTCTAATACTCCTATTGTTTTGTCAATCTTAGGAGTAGCCCAAATAGTCTGCTGCAGGTGTGAGGCCTTTTAATCTGGGTCATGGGTGGAAATATTCACACGTCCGCTGTGTAGATAAATAAGTGACGCTCAGACCCGTATTTGTATTTCCGAGAGCTTTTGGCTAGTTTTCTTTCTCGTTGATTATTCTTACGATTGTAAAAGGTCAGAGCGCGATCCCTCCTTTATCTCAGAGTCAAATCTTCTAATAATGTCTCCATTACAAGAGAACGGACTTTTGCATTAATTTCAGTTTCAAAATAAAACATATGACGCAAGTAGTTTAGGTGTCCATGGCAGATCCTAAAGAATACAGAGTTTTCTGATGACCGCTTCTTTCACTGGTAGCATTAATTGCAGGATGTCTTCTATTCCTTTGCCCCTGTAGTAGTGCAAAGTGTTAATTGTAATATCTCCACCTTTCTTCTGTAACGACAGAGTCAAGATCTGCCGTAAATTCCCCAGTAGTAGTGGCAGCAACTGGTTTCTCACTATCTTCCATTGTCAATAGATGCAGGGTTCTCTGGTTTCCCTTATTACTGTAATGGTAGTGAGCCCTCCCTTTTTCCCAGTATGTCCTCCTAGCAGCATGGTATCCATGGTGGTATGAAAAAATGTCCCAATTGTCAATGTATTAAGCCCCCGTTACAGTGATATTGCTAGCGATATCGCTATGTGTAACGTCACCGATTTGGTGACGTAGCAGCGATATTGCTAGCGATATCGCTATGTCTGATACTTACCTCCGACCGGCTCCTCCGCTGCTCATCGCTGGTCGCGTGAGAACGTCCTGGATCATTTCTCGTCGGGCGCTTCCTGTGGCGTGGACGCGGGCGGGAGGACGTCAGGATCGCCGTGTCTGACAGGTAAGTAACGACCGCTGACCCCTGCTATGTCGCTGGTGAGATCTGCCTGTGTGGCAGCTCACTAGCGACCACTTAGGCTACGTTCAGACTTCAGATTTTTAAATCCGGCGGGCTGCGGCGAAAAGTTGTCAAACCTGATCCGGTGGAAGCCGCAGCCCGCTGGATCATCTGTTTTTGCCGGATATGGTGCAGGAGAGGGAGAGAGAGTCTTCGTGCATGCGCTCTGAAAAAAAGCGGTCCGGCGCTGTCAAAAGACGCTGCATGGAACTTTTTTTTGTAGACGCCGGACAGGCATTTTTTGCCGTTTCCGGCAAAAGCCGGACACGCTGCATGGCCATCAGGCGCAATGCGGCGATAATGTAAGTCTATGGGGAAAAAAGCCGGATCTGGTGGCAACAGGCGCCGGATCCGGTTTTTAAATTTTTCGCCGCATCGCGCCTGATGCTTCAAAACGGAAATCTGAAAGTAGCCTTAGCGATGCACCAGCGATCCATATCGATGACTGGAGCGCTGGTGCATCGCTAAGTGTAACGGTACCCTTAGGCTACATTCAAACATCCGTGTGACTCGTTCCAGTGCTGTCCGCTCTTTTCTCGGACAGCAAACTGATCCAGTTTCATTGATCCCTACACACATCCGTTGTAAAACCGGATCTGTGACTTCAGTCCGTGGAACTCAAAGCTTATTCTATTTTTATCCATTTTGCAAATCAGACGGCCATTAAAGTCTATGAGGGATCAGTGTAAAATGGATGACACACAGAAGACATATTTTGTACTTCAGATCAGGGCCGTGACAAGTGTTTTTTGGTGCCCTAGGCAGATGAAGCCAATAGCACACCATCACCACCTCAAAGGAATAGGTCAGAGACTAAGGTAACAGGACCCCTAATGAACTCACTAAGCTCAGCGCTGAACAGTGAGCCTTTTTCTCACTGTGAAAGCGGTGATCTCACTGAGGTCACCACAGTTCAGGGGCCCAGGACCACTACAAGTACATCAATACATGATCAGAACCAAAAGTAGCTAAATACATGAACCAAGCTTAGTACAACAATCAATTGTTATGTCAAGTCAGCCCCATAAACAAGTATATCGCATGAACCTACAACTCGCCTCACCACAACAATGGGAACGAGATACTGGGAGTTACTGACAGCCAGTCAGTATCACAAATAAACATTTACTTCAGGGTACCTTACAGATTACATCTTCTCTGGAGTCCTCTCTTTCTTTTCATCTCCATCTTGTCGGGATGCCATGATGACTTTTCCCAGCCACAGCTGTTCTCTGCAGACCTCCCTCTTCTCCGGTCTTTTGCAGCACGCCCCAACACTGTCCCCTTAAAAATAAGAATGTTATTAAAATGCCCTCTGCATAAAAATATCTGTCCATACTGAACCCCTTATGGTATATGGCCTCCACACTGTCTGCCATTATCAGCTCTAACTGCCACATCATCCGCCCTTATGAACCATGGCCTGTACCATGGCTGTCCCCTCTCTAATTTTGTTACACTTTCTATATTTCCACACTATCCCCCCATCATGCTAACCTCTCTCCATATTGTGCCCCCATTTCACACTGTTCCCTCTCCATATTCAGAACATTCTGTGCCCCTTCACACTCTGCCCTCATATTGCCCACCACTCTGCCCTCTTCAAACTGTAGCCACTCCTCAGGCTGTCCCCCTGGAACATAGTATGATGGTCAACACAGCTACCCATATGGTATGATATCCACAACAAGCTGCCAATATAAAGTATGGTCATCACCACAGCCCCCATATATAGTTTGATGGCCTTCACAGCACGCCATACAGTATTATGGTCACCAGAAAGCACCCCAAACAGTATGATATACACCACAGCCCCCTATCCAATATAGTCACAGGATAATGTCCCATATACAGTATGGTAACCACAGGTCCTTATACAGTCATATGTAAAAGTTTGGGCACCCCTATTAATGTTAACCTTTTTTCTTTATAACAATTTTGGTTTTTGCAACAGCTATTTCAGTTTCATATATCTAATAACTGATGGACTCAGTTATATTTCTGGATTCAAATGAGAAAATGAAAATGAAAATGTGCAATCTGCATTTAAACAAAATTTGACCGGTGCAAAAGTATGGGCACCCTTATCATTTTCTTGATTTGAACACTCCTAACTACTTTTTACTGACTTCCTGAAGCACTAAATTGGTTTTGTAACCTCATTGAGCTTTGATCTTCATAGCCAGGTGTATCAAATCATGAGAAAAGGTATTTAAAGTGGCCACTTGCAAGTAGTTCTCCTATTTGATTCTGCTATGAAGAGTGGCATCATGGGCTCCTCAAAACAACTCTCAAATGATCTGAAAACAAAGATTATTCAACATAGCTTTTCAGGGGAAGGATACAAAAAGTTGTCAGATTTAACCTGTCAGTTTCCACTGTGAGGAACATAGTAAGGAAATGGAAGAACACAGGTACAGTTCTTGTTAAGCCCAGAAGTGGCAGGCCAAGAAAAATATCAGAAAGGCAGAGAAGAAGAATGGTGAGAACAGTCGAGGACAATCCACAGACCACCTCCAAAGACCTGCAGCATCATCTTGCTGCAGATGGTGTCACTGTGCATCGGTCAACAATACAGCGCACTTTGCACAAGGAGAAGCTGTATGGGAGAGTGATGCGAAAGAAGCCGTTTCTGCAAGCACGCCACAAACAGAGTCGCCTAAGGTATGCAAAAGCACATTTGGACAAGCCAGTTACATTTTGGAAGAAGGTCCTGTGGACTGATGAAACAAAGATTGAGTTGTTTGGTCATACAAAAAGGCGTTATGCATGCGCTGTATTGTTCACAAGTTCAAGGCAAATTCTGTCAATTTTACCAAGAGAAAAGCGCAGAATGCTGAAACCTATTTTTCCATTAACATCACGACCACACAAACCAAACAGACCTCAGTGTGGCTAATGGGGTCTGCTCTGTCTGTGTTCATTTTAGGACAAACCCATTTCTTAAAGTTCTGTTGCTTTAACAGAATTTCTAAAATCAGTGTGAACCTAGCCCTAAGGCTGTGTGCACACGCTGCGGATTCTGCTGCGGAATGATCCGCACGGATTTTGCAAACCGCGCGGTTTATCTGTGGATTAGCCTGCAGTTTATCACCTCTACAATGGAGGAGATGGTAAACCGCAACGGGAATCCGCAGAAAGAATTGACATGTCAATTCTTTCTGCGGATTAGAAACCGCAGCAAATCCGCACCGTCTGCACTGCGGTTTCCATTTCCCATAGGATATTATGGTACTGTACACCGCAGCAGAATCCGCAGCGTGTGCACACACCCTAACAATTCCAACAAGCAATGAGTGTCTGTCCACAAGAGCTTACAATCTATCAACACAAGCTGAAGGGATGTAAGGTAAGATGCTGCTCACCGCTCCCCACCCTACCGGGCTTAAATTGCAGGAGGCAAAAATGACTTTTTCTCCTGCTTTGATGGGAGAAAATAGGATTGTGTGAGTGGTAAGCACGTTTCTTGATATACAGAGCACCACGGTTGTTTCTTTTGTTGTAGAAATGCCTTTGCTGTATAATTCTCTGTCTCCAGGAGATTAGTTGAAATGACGTCCATTTCTCGACCTATGGATGCTGATCCTAAATGCCAAGTCTTAATCGTTACAGGTCCCATCCTGCCAGCTCCACGTGTCTCACACTTCGCAGACGTACACTGGGCTTCTTTCTAGGCCGGAGTCACACATCCATGAAACTCGGACAATGTTCAGAGCAGAAGACTCAGCTTGACCACAACCATGTCCCCTGAATGAAGTACCACCTTTGTAGACATATAAGAAGCAATTAGATCAGGTCTAATTCCGACTACACGGTCGTCCTTGTGTCTCCTTACATAATCTGTCAGGGGAAGGTCAGGAGGCCCGGCTTTTATTTCAGGTTTATAGGAGGTATAAGAGGGTGAGGTCTACGTTTGGGCTGGTGAGGGTTCTTCTCTGTGGGCCTGTGTTATGAGCTTGTGGGTGTAAGTGCCGCGTGATGGTACACTGTATTCTCTAATAGGATGTGGCTAGGAGACAAATTTACAGACATGCAGAATATGACGGCACATTGCACATTTACACAGATACATTATTATAGGCTTATAGGGAATCCCTCACCAGGTTTTTGCAATCCCATCTGACTGCAGCATGATATAGGAGCAGAGATACAGATTCCAGGGATATGTCACTTAGTAAGTTGATTTCTGCATTTTTGATAATATCCCTGTTTTATCCATTGCAGATCTCCCAGTTCTCTGAATGCTGAGCTGTGTATAACCCCGCTTACAACACTGAATGGTACCTTTCTGTGTGCACTGTTCATAGGCAGAAAGCTGCCAATCAGTGGTGGGGGCGGGATTATAAAGAGCTCATGAATATGGAGGACTACATGGCAGCAGGTTTACTTGTCCTGTAGTGATAATCTGCTGCTGATAAAATTGAAGTTTTATCAAAACTATAGCAAATAGCCCAGTAAGTGATACATCGCTGGAATCAGGGTCTCTGACTCTACAATATGCTGCTCTCAGATCAGGTGACAAAAACCTGGTGACAGATTCCCTCTAAATTTGTACCTGTTCATGGTGCGCAGTTACTCCTTCATTATCCCTATAACCATTAAGAAAAACAGCACTGCGCCTACACAATCGCCTTTCCACCGAACCTCCCCCAAAATGCAGTCATGCACTATGGAGACACAATGTGTCTTTTCTAGTAATGGTCCCAATATCAGTCATTTGTCACCAGTAGATAGGTGACAAATGTCAATTGTGGTAAGACCTCCTTACACCATTTATATGCTGCTGTATACAGTCTGTGTGCTGGCAGAGAAGTCTCCAAGCTCCTCAGCCGGATAGTCTTATTTTTACACAAGCACACTATTATCGTCGTCTTCATCACTACTCGGGTGATATTGTTAGAGCGTCGTTTCGGCTGCTGCTAGGACACCAGTAAGGCGCTGGTTAGCACTGCTATTATGTCAATGTCGCTGTGTCCGGCAACCATTGATTGTCAGGAAACGCGTTAGTCTAAAGATTAACCACTAACCAGCCAAAATGCCATAGGAAGTAAATGAGTGTAAAGAGACCGCAAGTTTGTTTTCTGTTTTGTTTTTTTTTGTTTTGTTTTATTTTTTAAACAACGATAGGAACAGATCGCAGCAGAGAATAAACGTATAACGTCCTTTTAAGAGTGTGTCAATACAGTCATGTAAATATTACTTCTGGTCATACTATTAGCAGGAATACCCACTGAGCCCTCCCTGGTCTCCCCTCAATGCTGATAGACAGCATTTTTGTACTGTTCTCTTTGAAGTGGTGCATGAATGGTGCTGCGCTGTTTGGCCTGACGCCAGCATTAAGCCTGTGGGATGTGAGACAGACGTGACTCACGCATTTTACAGTTATCTTCCCAGGCATTCACAGCAGCAATTACAATGCAGATATGATGACTAATGCCTCGCCCCACTATTCACCAAACCCATCCACAACTGGTTTTGACTCCAGCTCTAATATATTAGATAGATAAATATAATTTTTTTTTCATTATTTTTTTTTTGTTCTAGATCACATATAAAAAAAAGGATTTCCGGACATGTGCTGTGGCCCCACAGATGTCCGATCAGCATCTGTACACACACAGAGGCCGTCTGCTCTCGGGCTTGTTTCCACCTGTGAGTTTCAGCCTGTTAATAATACAATGTGCCCCGGGCAGAGACGATATTTCTCAGCTGTGGTTATACAGACAATGCAGAAAACCTATTCTATTTATCGAAATCTGCTGTAATATTGTAGGTTTAGTTTTTGGGCTTTTTTTTACTGATTAAAGGTTTATTCGTGTAAATTCAATATGACTGAAAAATATAATTCTACCATAATGTTTATGATACTACCTAATAAAGTATAAGGGTTCTCCATTACGAAACAATTAATCTGAACGGGCACATGGCAGTGTAAGAAAACAAAAAATTGTAGTGGAAGTCCATAAGATCCAGATGGTCTCTTAAACATGCGATGCAGCTCCTGTAAGAAAAAAAAACCTTCTTTATTCAAATATTAAGAGACATCCAAAAGCGAATGGGCGACAGTGACATAGTACAATGGGATGAATAAAACGCTGAAACGTTTACATTCACTGTCTATGGGACTGCTGTAAAGCGCTGCCGCTGACTGGTTCATGACCCCTGAGGAAGACACACTAGTGTCGATACACGTGGAGTCTAACTCCCTTTCTTGATCTGATGCATGCAAGGGTCCTGGGATCTTTTGGGCTGCTATGTATTATTTTTGGTAGGCCGACTCTGCTCTTTATGGCTTAATCTTTCTTTGCCATGATTTAGGGACTTTAAATATTAATTCAGTACTCATTTTGATATGAGCCCTTCATGGACATTGAAGTTCTATGATTGTGCTGGCAGCATACTGCATTAATTGTCTAGGGATAACATATTATGTTTTTGCAGTACAGATTTGCATGGAGCATATTGTATGCATAAGATCGATTAACTAGGGAGGACCATGGCCCTACTTTGAGTTATTTGTTCTGTTTCTTGAGCCAATGGGCTCTTTTTAATATTTTTTTTAATAAATATTTATCAGCTGATCCTTGTTGTTGGCATACCTCTTTTTCTTCGTTTTCCAAATACTATTAGTATGCATTAGGTAGATCCCTGTATGATATGGTGGTGCCCACTCTCTCTGTTTCATAGCTAATAGCTAAAAAAAGGAAATCAGTAAGTGGTGTCGGACTCAGAACAATCTACAGTGGTGTGTAAAAATGTGGGCACCCCTGGTCATTACTGTTCAATTACCTGGTCAATTATTACTGTTATTGTGAACAGTTAAGCAAGTTGAAGGTTAACTGATCTCCAAAAGTGCTAAAGTTACAGATAACACATTTCCTGTGTATTATAGGCAAAAAGTATATACAATATATATATATATATATATATATATATCCAACAATGTAGACCAGCTCACTCCTGTGAACCACCTGGAACCTCAGCTGACCTGGTTAACTCCGTCGTGCCCGGATCTGGATGTAGGAGTCCATCCATACAAATGTGAACAACGACAAAGCAAAGTCCAGCAATAACGTGAGCAATCCAGGATGCTGTTAAAATTTTTTTTCTTTTTATTCATAAATCCATTAAAATGCAATGGTCCAAGCAGTTCAAAACAGCAAAAACGCAGGAAAGTCGTGCAGATAGGACTACGCGTTTCAGCGGTAGAACCCGCCTTCTTCACGGTCCAGAATCTCTAGTCCTATCTGCACGACTTTCCTGCGTTATTGCTGTTTTGAACTGCTTGGACCATTGCATTTTAATGGATTTATGAATAAAAAGAAAAAAAATTTTAACAGCATCCTGGATTGCTCACGTTATTGCTGGACTTTGCTTTGACGTTGTTCATATACATATATATATATATATATATATATATATATATATATATATTCATCTTTTACATTTAAAAAAAAAATTATAAAAAGGAAAATGGGCCCATGCAAAAGTTTGGGCACCCTGCATGGTTAGTACCTAGTAGAACCCCCTTTTTGAAAGGGTAACAGCTTGTAAACGCTTTTTGTAGCCAGACAAGGGTCTTTCAATTCTTATTTGAGGGATTTTCATCCATTCTTCCTTGGAGAATTCTTCCAGTACTTTGAGATTCCTGGGTCATCTTGCATCCTCTGCTATTTTGGGGTCTAACCACCTATTTTCAATGATGCTCAGATCAAGGGACTGTGAGGTTCACTGTAAAACTTTCAACTTGCGCCTTTTGAGGTCGTCTATTGTGGATTTTGACATGTGTTTAGGATAATTATCCATCTGTAGAAGCCATCCTCTTTTCAACTACAACTTTTTTACAGATGGTGTTATGTTTGCTTCAAGAATTTGTTGAAATTTCATGGAATCCATTCTTCTCTCTACCCGTGAAATATTCCCCATGCCATTGGCTACAACACTACCCTAAAACATGATTGATCCACCCCCACACTTAATGGTTGGTGAGATGTTCTTTTCCTGATATTCTGTGCCCTTTTTTCTCCACACATACCTTTGATCTTTGTGGCCAAAAAGTTCTATTTTAACCTCATTGGTCCTCAGGACTTGTTTTCAAAATGCATCAGATGTTCTTTTGCATACTCCTGATATTGAATTTTATGGTGAAGACACAGGAGAGGTTTTCTTCTGATGACTCTTCCATGAGGGCCATATTTGTGCAGGTGTCCCTGAACAGTAGAACAATATACCACAACTCCAGAGTCTGCCTAATCTTTCTGAATGTCTTTTACAGTCAAGTGGGGGTTCTGATTTGCCTCTCTAACAATCCTATGAGCAGCTCTCAACACAATTTTGCTTGCTCTTCCAGATTTTATCTTGACCTCCATTGTTTCTGTTAACTGCCATTTCCTAATTACATTTCAAACTGAGGAAAGGGCAACATGAAAACGCTTTGATATCTTCTTATAGCCTTCTCCTGCTTTGTGGACCTCCATTTTCATTTTCAGAATGCTAGGCAGCTGCTTAGAAGAACCCATGGCTGCTGTTTTTTGACACAAATTTAGAGGAGGCTGTGTTTTTATCAAGCTGGGAAATTTGCATCACCTGGCCTTTCCTAACGATGATAGTGAGGAAGCCATAACCCTAACAGGCTAATTAAGGTCTGAAACCTTTGTCAAAGTTATCTGAACACACATAGGTTCCCCAAACTTTTGCATTGGCCCATTTTCCTTTTTGAAATTTTCAAATTGTAAAAAAAGACAATATTTTTTGCCTAAAATATGTCATCTTGAACTTTAAGCCCTTTAGAGATCATTTTATCTTTAGTTTGCTTAACTGTTCACAAGAGCAGCAATTTTGACCAGGGGTGCCCAAACTTCTCCATGCCACTGTAATATTGATAACCCAAATCATAAGCCCAGAGAACCTTATTAAATTTTATATACAGAGGGGAAAATAGGTTTTTGTTACACTGCCGATTTTTGCAAGTTTTCCCACCTGCAAAGAATGGAGAGGACTGTAATTTTGATCGTAGGTACACTTCAGTTTGGGAACGATTGGGTTGTACTAATCCTTTTTCTTCCTCAAAAACACAGTGAGTGGTGTTGATAGTAAAAAGTTTTATTTTGTTCTCATCTGACCACATGACCTTCTCCTTCAGGTTATTGACCAGTTCCTCCCGGGTAGTTCTGCGTTGATCCATGACCTTTCTCAGAATCATCCTTACTCCACAAGGTGAGATCATGCAGTGAGCCCCAGATTGAGGGAGATTCACAGGCATCTTGTGTTTTTGACATTTTCTAATAATTGTGCAAACAGTTGTTGCCTTCTCACCAATCTGCTTGCCTATTGTCTTGTGTCCCATCCCAGTCTTGTGCAGGTCTACAATTTTTGTCCCTGTTGTCCTTACACAGGTCTTTGGTCTTGGCCATGGTGGAAGAGTTTGAGTGTGATTGAGTGTGTGGACTGAGTGTGTGGTTTGTCTTGCATACACTATTATTTTTTTTATTTTTTTTTTTTTTAAGTCTAGCCACAGATTTTCAATAATGGTCAGATCAGGTTTTTAATAATGTTCAGATCAGGGGACTGTGAGGGCCATTGTGAAACTTTCAACTTGCACCTTTTGAATTAGCTTAGTGTGGATTTTGACATGTTATACAGGTAATGAGTTCAAACAGGTGCAATTAATACAGGTAATGAGTGCCGAGTAGGAGGCTTCTTATAGAAAAACTAACAGGTCTGTGAGAGTCAGAATTCTTGCTGGTTGGTCGGTGATCAAATACTTATTTCATGCAATAAAATGCAATTTCATTATTTAAAAGTCCTACAATGTGATTTTCTGGTTTTTATTTTTAGATTCTGTCTCTCACAGGTGCAGTATACCTGTGATAAAAATTACAGCCCTCTCCATTCTTTATAGTTGGGAAAACATGCAAAATTGACAGTGTATCAAATATTTATTTTTCCCACTGTACATTCTAAATGAAAAAAGTATACTCTCTTTTTAGAAAATATTGCGGAGACTTTAATAGAATTAACAATTACATTGATATAAGAACACAATAATTATGTGATGCATCTGACAGGTTTCAGCTCCACGGCCAAAGGTAGTAAGTAATAAGAAGAAAGAGTCCTCAGTAGTGCACACCATAATCCCCAGCCAAGCAAAATTACTAGCTGTGCTCCAAAATACAAAAAATGCAGCTCAATCCTAAAGCCTGCAATGTTAAGAATGTATATTATTAGCAGCTAAAGCTTTTCAAACCTTCCCCTGACATCTGTAAAATATAGAGGTTGACTGTTCCACGTGAAATACTGTTTGAACAAGATTTTCCGTTTTCGCGTGATAGTATGTTATATCCAGAGGCTTTCTGTACATTTACATAACCTTTAATATCAGAGTGTTACTATATAATTGTGCCTCACATTGCCGAAATGATAGTGCCATACAATCCAAGATATATCAAATACAATTTAAATATTTAGTACCTAAAATAACTAACATACTCAACTAAAATAGCAGTGGAAACCAAATAAATCTCACACAAACATGGGAACAACATGCAATCGTGGCCAAAAGTTTACAGACTGACACAAATCTTGATTTTCACAAAATTTTCTTCTTCGGTGTTTTTCAATCTTTTGCTCGGTTGTCTCTACAATTATCAGCATTTGATACGTTTTTAAACTTTTATTCACAAATACAACAAGTGTATGCAAAGATGCAATATTTCCAGTGTTGATCCTTATTTTTCAAGCGTTCTGTCCTTCACCGTGGCAGCTGGGTATCAGCTTCTACCCAAATCCTGACTGATGACCGCCCATTCTTGTCTAATCAGCACTTGCAGTTTATCATAATTTCTGTGTCTTTGTTTGCGATCTGGAAACTTTCCTGTCAATAGACCCAAAGCATCAATGTTTTGATCACCGATCCATTTATCCATCACTAACTATAAGTGAATTTGACAAGATTTTAACTTGTCAAATCGCACAGGTTTTTACCTGGAAACTCGATTTGCAGCCAATTTACTCGCTGTGAATTTAATGTCCTTTATTATCCTCTGGGTTCTGTACAGACAGAGTATAATAAACATAATATGTAGAGGAAAAAAAGAAAAGATCCACGCAAATCGCTCTGATGCACAAAGTACATCTGTCCAAGAGCTTAAGAACTGCTCTTCTGGACCAAAGGCTTCAAGGATCCACCTCTCCAGGTGAAGCATAAAGTCCAGCACTTTTTTGCACCGTTTTTTTAGGCATGAAACAATTTATATTAATCCTGGCCACCAAAAAATTATTTTTAAGTGACAAGGAGTGTCAGAGGTGTCCGTGATGTATTCTTGATTACCGGGACAATTTTAATTCCCACATTAATAAGTCTAGATTTGTAAGGGTGCTTTCACATTGTATTTTGGCACTCGTTTGTTGGTCCCATCAGGATTTACGCACAAAAACCCCTGCAAAGCGGGGGACCATAGACTATAATGGTGCCGACTGAGTGAACGTGCGCTCTGCCATGCATCATTTTTGGGGCATGTCCTTCTCCAGTAGGCGTACACGCCAGAAAATGATGAACGACAGAGCACAGGTTCACTTTCTTGGCACCATTATAGTCCATGTTACTGGGCATACGCCCAAACCTCGTTTTGGATGTAAGTCTCGACAGGACCAACGAACTGATGCCAAAACACAGTATGAAAGCACCCTTATAAGAAAAGTTCTGCAGGAGACTCAGCAACTCTGAACTGTGGTCAGATTCCAAAATAAGAGGGTGGAAGCAACCCAACATCTACAATTCCCCAGCAGAACATACACAGCTGCTGTGGACACTGTGGCTTACAACTGCAGGGGAGATTTCAAGCAGCTATAATTGTGGATGTTCATTTATGTATACAGGTATATATTTAAAATATTTAATAATGGGTGCATTGTAAGTAGTCGTCTCTTAGAGATCACCTGTCACTTTTCAAATTATTACCCAAACTGTGCTTCTTTTAACACAGTTTATTTTTGTCACAGTACATAAAAATATCTACGATAAATGCTTTTTTCTGCTTGCTCTTAGATGTAAAATTAGACGTTGAGTAATATTAGTTCTTTTTCTTCGGTGCCCACCCATGGATATTGTATTAAGTATCTTTGTACCCAGAGAAAATTGCTGGCACCCTCAACTTAATATTTAGTTGCACACTCTTTGGAATAAATAACTGCAATAAATTGCTTCCTGTTCTTACACCTCTCAACTGGAATTTTTGACCATTCTTCTGTTGCAAACTGCTCCAGGTCTCTCATATTTGAAGGCGCCCTCTCCCAATAGCAATTTTAAGATCTCTCCACAGGTGTTCAATAGAATAATAATTTCTAGCCACTTCAGAACTTTCCAGTGCTTTGTATCCATCCAATTTTGTGCACTTTTTGAAGTATGTTTGGGGACATTGTGCCTTGCACACAGTCAAGGCACTTAGTGCAAGAGGCAGCAAAACAACCCCAAAACATCTTTGAACCTCCATGATGTTTGACTGTAGGTACTGTGCTCTTTTATTTGTAGGTTTCCATTTTCAGTAAACACTGTGGCATTACCAGGGGGCAGAAGATGCGGTTGCCCCAGGCCCCTCGCTAAGAGGGGCCCACGCAGAGCTGTGCTACAATTAACTGTATCGACGTGCACAGCATGCCCATATAGCTAAACTCTGTGACAGAACAGGGAAATATGGTCTCCCTGCACTTCCACTCTGTAGGCCACAAGATGCATTAGGCCTGAGGCCTACCGAATGATCTTTCCAGGGTGGAGTGAAACAATTACATCATCGCACTGTGCTACGCACCACGTGTCAGAGTCTCGGCACGATGTCATTGCATGAGACTGCCCAGGACCTGCTGCTGTCTGATGGATTTGTTGCGTTTATGTGAGTATATGAGATTTGTTTTAAAATTGTTTTAAGATGTTTGTGTCTTTATTTATGGGGGCTTCTACTAAAGGGGCCATAATACACTGGGGGTTCTACTAAGGTTAGGCAATGCCATAATAGAGAGGAGGCTACTACTAAGTGGTTAAAATAGTGTGGGGGCTACTAAAGGGGCCATCATAACATCATTGGGATACTAATGGGGCCATCATATAACATAGGGGCTACTAAGTGGGCCTCTACACAGAATTTAGGTTAATAAGGGGTTCCATGATACACTGTGTGTGCTACTAAGGGGGAACCATCATACAGTGTGGGGACTACTAAATGGGCCATGATACAGTGTTGGGGTTACTAAGGAGTCCTCCTACGGAGTTGTGGCTACTAAGGGGGCCAAGATATAGTGTGAGGGCTACTAAGGGGGACCATCATACAGCTTGGAGGCTACTAAATGGTCCATAATACAGAGTGGGGGCTTCTAATGGGGCCATCCTACAGAGTGGAGGCTAATAAGGGAGCCACTTTCAGAGTTGGGGCTTCTAATGGGGCCATCAGAGTGATGACTATTGATGGGGACATCTTACACAATTGTGGCTACTATGGGGACTACTGTGGAGGCCATTGTGGTGACACAGGGAGGTCGGTGGGCGTGCCAGTCCACTAGTCGAAACCGCATGGACCAGGCATCGTCTCGCTGAATGCACGCTCTCCTTTTAACCTGGGCATAGCGCTACTCAGAACAACACAGGGTGAGGTTAAAACAGTGTAGCAATGCTTTATTGAACCACAAAACAGGCAGATAACATGTAGAACAGTCCCAGCAAAATATCCAAAGATGGTGCACATTACAGAGATTCACCCTTCCGCTGACTTCCCGGGATAATAGCAGCTGCTACATCAGGTCTTCCAGAGCCAATTACCCCACCTGTGAAATGAACACAGAGAGGAGTTAACGACAAGCGTAGGAAGATGACAGTCGATTCAGATACAAGGCCAGTTGACCCAAGGGTCGCAACCAAGCTTCTCCAAACATCTCCATGGAGCCAGGTGAACGGCGGGTCCCAATCCTGGCTTTCTCCAAACATATCCATGGTTCAGCGACAGTCAAAAGAGCATATCTGTATTCTTCCAACCTGGGCCGAGGTCTCTTAGGTTGTTTCCTGTAGAATGATAGATCAGGGTTCCTAGTGAGCCATGATGTATTGGCAGCAGTCCTGTAGGGTCCCCTGGATGTTTGGATGTCTTGGCAGAAGCTCTGGCTGTCTCTCTCTCACTCTGTGTCTCCTTCTGCACATCCAGTTGGAAGAATGTCTCAAGTGGGGTACCACAGGGCTCTGTCCTGGGCCCTGTATTGTTCAACATCTTTATCAACGATTTAGATGAAGGAATTGAGGGTAAACTGATTAAATTTGCTGATGACACAAAGCTAGGAGGGATAGCTAATACTAGAGAAGAGAGAGAGAGGATTCAAAAAGATTTAAATAAACTGGAGAAGTGGGCAGCAACTAACAGAATGGTTTTTAACAGGGAGAAATGCAAAGTACTACATCTGGGCAATAAAAATGAAAAAAGCATATATAGAATGGGAGGAATAGGGCTAAGTGACAGCACATGTGAAAAAGACTTGGGTATACTAATAGATCACAGACTGAATATGAGTCAACAGTGTGATGCAGCAGCAAAAAAGGCAAATGCAATTCTAGGATGTATTAACAGAAGCATACAGTCTAGATCACGTGAAGTCATTATTTCCCTCTACTCCTCTTTGGTCAGACCTCATCTGGAATATTGTGTCCAGTTTTGGGCACCACATTTTAAAAAAGACATCAACAAACTGGAGCAAGTTCAGAAAAGAGCGACCAGAATGGTGACCGGTCTGCAAACCCTGTCTTATGAGGAAAGGTTGCAGGATTTGGGAATGTTTAGTTTGCAAAAGAGAAGACTGAGAGGAGACTTAATAGCTGTCTACAAATATCTAAAGGGCTGTCACATTGTAGAAGGATCAACTTTATTCTCATTTGCACAAGGAAAGACTAGAAGCAATGGGATGAAACTGAATGGGAAGAGACACAGATTAGATATTAGAAAAAACTTTTTGACAGTTAGAGTGATCAATGAGTGGAACAGGCTGCCACGAGAAGTGGTGAGTTCTCCTTCAATGGAAGTCTTCAAACAGAGGCTGGACAGACATCTGACTGGGATGATTTAGCGAATCCTGCTTTGAGCAGGGGGTTGGACCAGATGGCCCAGGAGGTCCCTTCCAACTCTACGATTCTATGATTCTATGATTCTACAGAGGCATGTAACCTATTTTTATACTACAAGTGTCCTTAATAATAATAATAATAATCTTTATTTTTATATAGCGCTAACATATTCCACAGCGCTTTACAGTTTGCACACATTATCATCACTGTCCCTGATGAGGCTCACAATCTAAATTCCCTATTAGTATGTCTTTAGAATGTGGGAGGAAACCCACGCAAACACGGGGAGAACATACAAACTCCTTGCAGATGTTGTCCTTGGTGGGATTCGAACCCAGAACCCCAGCGCTGCAAGGCTGCAGCACTAACCACTGAGCCACCGTGCCTTCGTTCAGTATTTACAAAAAAGGGTAAAGGGGGCTTTACACATAGCGATATCGCTAGCAATATCGCTAAAGCATCACCAATTTTGTGACGCAGCAGTGATATTGCTAGCAATATCGCTATGTGTGATACTTACCTCCGACCGGCTCCCCCGCTGTCTGTCGCTGATCGCGCAGCTCCATTTCTCGTCGGGCGCTTCCTGCTGGCGCCGACGAGCGACACGTGGACGCGGGCGGGAGGACGTCAGGATTGCCGGGTCTGAAAGGTAAGTAACAACCGCTGCTGCGTCGCTACGTCACAGTGAGATCTGCCTGTTTGGCAGCTCACTAGCGACCATTTAGCGATGCACCAGCGATCCTGACCGGGTCGTATCGTGGTCGGGATCGCTGGTGCATCGCTAAATGTAAAGGGGCCTTAAGAATGCAGATGAGATCAAGTAGCATTGCTTGATTATTTAATCTATTTGCATAGTTTTTCCTCCTCTGTTTTCGAAGTCAACAAACTATCTGGCCTAGACAATGCGTAATTAGCAAGTTAGTAAACATCACTAATCATCAAGAAAACGAGCACAATATGTTATATGAAATGTCAACTTACAAGTCAATATTCCAGGCTTACACAAACAAAAGTATGGTATGTTTTCTTGACCAGTCAGAAAGAAATGCTTAAAATCAAAAGCCAATATCTAGATGACATTTTATTCTTCTTGGTTTGCTAAAAATAGTTTTCTGGTTAATTAAGATACAATACTGTGTCTCCACAGTCATACAGATTAGGGTCTACTGTGGGGGCCATCGTTCAGTGAAGGGCCATCATAAGATGACATCAGTGTGGGAGCTACTAAGTGGCCATTATACATTGTGGAGGCTACTGTGGGGCCATCATACAGTGTTGGGACTACTGTGAAGGCATCATATAATTTTTGGGGCATTATACGGTCTATAGTGGAGCTGTAGGGACATCATACTCTATATGGCAAAGCTGTTGGGACATCATACTGTAAAGAGCGCAGCTTTAGGGACATCATAATGTGTAAAAGGGAGTTGTGACATATTGTGTAGATATAGGGGGCTGTACAGGGGAAGTCTCATTTGAAATTATTAATGTTTAGTGGGCACTTATTGTTATAGAAGCACTTAGGGTATTGTTACATTCTAGGGGGCAAAATGTGAGCACTGTTTTCTGTGGCTCTTGCACAGGATATTATATTCTAGAGGTCTATTTTACCATCTGGAGGGCACATGGGAGGCATTTTACTTTGCAATGGGCACAGTGGTTGCATTATTATGTGGGGCACCAAAGAGCATTGTTTTTGTACCACACAGCAGGTGCAGTAATAAAGACACAATTGGAGCGCCCTCACTCACCAGGGCCGTGGGGTACTCGATACCGGGCCGGTTGATCATCTCAACGAGGGGTTGTCACGCCAGCAGTGACCCGGTCCGTGGCCCTGGGGCTCCATAACAAAAGGGGTTGTTTCAGTGTGCTTTTGGTGGTGAAAGTTTATAAGTGATTCGTGACGCCACCTGTGGTGTTCGGCAATGAAGATGTAAGCCGACGCTGCAGACAGATCCTCTGGGACAGATGGTGTGGTGCAGCAATGATGTTATAGCCCTCCACAGGCAGGGCTGTAGTCCCAGGGCAGAGTAGGTGAAGTGACACTTAGATGGCGTAGTGTCGGGCGCAAGGGATGTAGCAGTGCTGGACGGGTTGGCGCAGGAATAAGTGGAGGACACCAGGGCATGCAGTTCCGAAGCTTTACTCAGTCTGCTGCAGGTACAGGTGCCCGCATCCGTGCCGTGTCCTCCGGGTCAGGAGCTCAGCCAACTTCCAGGCAAGATGAAGTACTCCTTTCCAACACTCCGCCAACATATGTGCCTTTTCTGAACGTCTCCCTCTTAGCGCCTTTGAGTGAAGTACTCACAGTACTGAGTTACACTGGAGTTCCTCCTGTCAGATGTTCCTATGAACTCTACTTGTACGGCAGACAGCTGTAGCCTACTTTGGGGACTCCTTCTACCTAGTCCCGGCTCACTATCGTTGCTGTTGTGCCCCCAAGTCTTGTGTGGGAATAAAGTGGTCAATACTTCTATTCCTCTGGTGTCTGCTGCAGGACCATTAGTATCCATACAACCTCGGGGACCGGGCCCTGGCCTTGCGCTTGGAACTTGGGAAGGGTTCTCCTCTAACCCTGGTCCTTGTTCTCTTATTCTCCTCACGTTCCGTACTAATCCTTTCCTTCTTATGTAGAGTCAGGCTTTCCTTCAATGTTCCTTTCTTGTGCCAGCGGACACAGATCACTGAGGTCGGCTGCAGCACTTCCTTCCTCCATCCCACTCAGGGGATCTCCTTTCACAGACCCCTGTGACTAGCTGCCTAAATCCTATCCTCTTCCCGCTCTTTTAGTGCAAATTCAACTCCACCCACCTCCCAGCACGTTTCATGTTCCAAGCAGGGAGCCACCAAGGGGTGCTATGCTACACTCCAAGCAGGGAGCCGCCGAAGGTGCTTTGCTACACTACTTTGTGGTGTGGGGTGCAGGTGTTAGAGCGTGGTCAGGAGTCTCCACCTTACCTGGATGGTGGGGTACCACACCACAGGAGTAGGTGCAGTACCTCTGTGGTGACTGAACTGTGGAACCCCTGAGGATTCAGTTGCCACAGAGGTACTGCACCTCCTCCTGAGGTGTGGTGTTGTGAGTTAATTTTCCGGTCCACCAGTTGTGAGTTCTCCTTCCAAGCTCCCTCTGGTGGTAACTGGAGGTAGTGAGGCTGATTTAATCAGTAGTGATCTGCCACCTGATAATGAGGATGACGATTGGACCTCAGGAATCTCAGACTGGATTTAAGACAGCCGACGCCCTAGTCTGGTGCTGGTGATTCCTGCTGGCTTGTCAGGTCTTTGTTTTCAGCTCTGTTCCAGTCATCTAAAGCTAAGTTTTTCTGCTAATGTTCACACTTGATTTTGTTGGTCTATTCAGTTTTTTGTGTGGTCTGCCAGCCCCGGCTGGGGCTGCGCTAAATTTCCACTCTTATTTATCTGTATTTGCCAATTTGCTTTTTGTCCCTTATTAAATTGGCCTCTTTTTGCTCTGTCTCCGAATATTTCAGAGTGCTGATATAGTGGGAGAAGTCTAGTGACTTCAGGGTTAATTTTGCTATCAGAAGTGTTGGACTTTATTTTTGTAGGGGTTTTTGCAGATTGCAGAGTGTCTTTCCTTTCCTATCCTTTCTAGTTAGTTTGGGCCCCATCATTTGCTCAGCCTATTTTCCTGCCTGTGTTTGTGCTTTCATCTTATTTCACCATCAATACATGTGTGGGGGCTGTCTTTCCTTTTTGGGGCAGTTAGTTTTCCCCTTTTCTTGCTTCAGGCTTATTTAGTCCTCCAGCTGTGATTAAGTGTCTAGGACCATCGTAGGTACGCTCCACGGCTGCTGCTAGTTGTGTGGTTAGGATCAGGAATCTGCATAGTTACCAACCTCTCTGGTTTTCTGTGACTTAGCTTTGTTTTGTTTTTTTTCTCCTCGGTGACCCATTCATAACAGTGTGGTACACCACCATCCAGGTAAGTTGGAGGCTCCTGACCACATTCCAACACCTGCACCCATCCTCACAAAGTAGTGTAGCAAATACACATTGCGGCTCCCTGCTTGGAGTGTAGCAGAGCACCTTTGGTGGGTCCCTGCTTGGAACACGAAACGTGCTGGGAGGCAGATGGAGTTAGAATACATAAAAGAGTGGGAAGGTTTAGAAGTTGAGTTCAGTTCAGTTGAGTGGAGAGTGAGGAGTGAAGATCCCTGGGAGAGGGATGGAGGAAGGAGGTGCTGCAGCAGATCTCAGTGACCTGGGTCTGCTGGCACGGGAAAGGAAAGAAGGAGAACGACATTGAACAGAAACTTGATCTTCATGGGAAGGAAAGACTAGTACGGAACGTAGGAGTAAAAGGGAACAGAGGATGTGGGTTAGAAGAGAACCCTGCCTAGAAGTTCTAAGCGCAAGGCCGGGGCCCGGTCCCCGAGGTTGTATGGATACTAAGGGTCCTACAGCAGACACCGGTGGAGTAGTGGGCTGTAAAGGCACTACTCCCATCTAAGACTTGGGGGCACAACAGCAACTTGGATAGTGAGCCGGGACTTTGGAGTAAGGAGTCCCTGAAGCAGGCTACAGCTGTCTGCCATACAAGTATAGTTCTTGGGAACATCTGTCAGGAGGAACTCCAGTGTAACTCAGTTACTAGGAGTACTTCACACCAAAGGCACTATAAGAGGAGATGTTCAGAAAGGCACATGTTGGTGGAGTGTTGGAAGGGAGCATTCCATCTGACCTGGAGGTTGACTGAGTCCCTGACCCGGAGGACACAGCACGGAGGCAGGCACCTGTGTGTACTACAGACTGTGAGTAAAGCTTTGGAACTGCAAGCCCTGGTGTCCTCCATTTATTCCTGCGCCAACACACCCGGTACCGTTACATCTGGGTACCCGCTTCTACACTGCCTGCGCCTCGCCTCTACCGTACATCTACACTGCCCCGGGACTACAGCTCCACCTGTGGGGAGCTTCACCATCTTGGCTGCACCACACCACCAGTCCCAGAGGATCTGCATGCAGCGTCGGCTTAACATCTCAATTGCCGAAAACCACAGGTGGCATCACGAACTATTCATTCAAACAATTACATTTCACCATTTCAATTCCCCCATTACTTGGGCGCCCAGGGCCCTCAGGAGCGCCACACATACAGAAACAGCTCAGTATTGTGGTGACAGTAGGATGAAGAGTTTGTGCAGGTTGGGAATAGATGGGGACGGTGCAGGAATTGTGACAAGACGAATTAGTCTTTGTTGTAATCTCTGCAGATGAGTCCTGGCTGGAGAAGTAGTTATGTCGGTCTGGGCCAGATGGAAAAGATAGGAAAAGTTAACAACACCATCAGAAATAACACCATTTTTAAATTATTACTGTATACATTACTGTATATATAACTGTACTGTAATCTCTTGCATGCTCTGCAGCACTGGACTCTACCACTATATGTCACCATATGGCAGTAATATCATTGTTGGTCTTTGTATAGTTATTCGCTTTCTTTAGCAGCTGTGTCATCAACTTAGGGTCCCCTACACCTATTATTTGGGTGCGCCACCAAAGTTGGAATCAGGGTTACCTGATTAGGGGCCCACTCAGAAGTTTGGCCCCCACTTGAGCGGGACCACTGGTAAACATAATGAGGTGTCTTACCAAAAAGCTCTATTTTGGACTCATCTGTCCATAAGACGCTTTCATGGAAGGATATTTGGCTTACTCACTTACATTTTGACAAACTGCAGTCTAGCTTTTTTATGCCTCTGTCAGCAATTGTGTCATCCTGAGTCTCCTGCCATAGCGTTTAATTTCATTCAAATGTCAGTTGATACAGTAGTTCCCGCTGACACTGATGCACCCTGAATTTGCAGGGCAGCTCAGATTTCTTTGAAACTTTTTTGGGGCTGCTTATCCACCATCCGAACTTGTATAAAAGACTCCCTCTCCCCTAAGAATTTGCCAAGCAACATAGTGAATCATTAGTTACTAAGGTGTACTGCTAGTGAGTTGTGAGGTCCCTTGGGACGGTGTGGCCAGGGCCTGAACTTTATCCCCTGTTTTTTGTTTTTTTTTAAATCCTTTTTATTGAGTTTTCAAAGAAAGACACATATAAGTACAAAAGTCAAACATAAGTAGTATGGGTCGCCCCCGCTGGCTTCACCCAGGGCTGTGGGGTACTCGGTACCGGGCCGGTGTCAGGGGGTTGAGGTGTCACAGCAGCGGTGACCCAGTCCGTGGCCCTGGGCCCCAATATCAATGGCGGTGGTGTTTGTTTGTAATGTAAAGTTCGTGACGCCACCCGTGGTATTTGGCAAGTAAGATGGTAATCCAACACTGCTTGCAGATCCACTGAGACTGATGGTGTGATGCAGCTAAGATGGTGTAGCTCCCCACAGGTGGAGCTGTAGTCCCAGAGCAGTGTATAGGTGCGATGGAGGAGTAGGGGCACAGAATGGTGTAGATGTTGATACCCCCAATGTAGCGGTGCTGATGCAGGAATGAATGGAGGACACCAGGGCTTGCAGTTTCAAAGCTTTATTCACAGTTCGTAGTGCACACAGGTGCCCGCTTCGGTACCGTGTCCTCCGGGACAGAGGCCCAGCCAACCTCCAGGCAAGATAGGGCTCTCCCCGCCAGCACCCCTCCAACATGTGCCTTTGCTGAACGACTCCTCTATAGCGCCTATTGGTGTAAAGAGCTCCAGCACCGTGGTTCTCTGAAGTTCCTCCTGTCAGATGTTCCTAACAACTCTCTCACTTGTATGACAGACAGCTGTAGCCTGCTTCGGGGACTCCCTTCTACTGAATCCCAGCTCTCTATTCGTTTCCCTGTTGTGTCCCAAGTCTTGGATGGGAGTAGTGCATTTACAGCCAACTACTCCACCGGTGTCTGCTGCAGAACCATAAGTGTCCATACAACCTCGGGGACCGGGCCCCGGCCGTGTGCTGAGAACCTACAGGCAGGGTTCCTATCCAACCCACTCCTCCTCTCTGTTCTCCTTCCACTTCGTTCTGTACTTGTCTTTCTCTCTCTTATGGAAATGCAGGTTACAGTTCTATGTCTCTCTCTCTCTCTTTCCCGTGCCAGCTGGCTCAGGTCACTGAGGCAGCTGCAGCACTCTTTCTTCGGGAGCTCTCCACTAAGACCAGTCCTCAGCCTCTCTCGACTGACTGTCTTTCTTCCGCCTAAACTCCCGACAGGCTGACCTCCTGCCAGCCTCTGGGACTCACCCCAGACTCAACTCCGGTCAGACTGACCTAACTGTGTCTGACGGCCCCCTAAAGGACTGACCTGTAATTCTATCTTTCCCAGTCTTTTTATACTAACTCCACCCACCTCCCAGCACATCTTGTGTTACGAAGTAGGGTTCCACGAAGGGTGCTCTGCTACCCCCAGCCTGAAGCTGCTAGGTGTTCCTGCTGAACTATCCTGTGTGTGGAATGCAGGTGTTGGAGTGTGGCAGGGAGTTCCCACCTTACATGGATGGTGGGGCACTACACCTTAGGAGAAGGTGCAGTACCTCTGTGGCGACCTAGCCTCAGGGGCGCCACATACCCCCCCCGTTAAATACAGCATGTCTGCGGGCTGCAAGAAAACAAAGCATACAGCAGAAAAACATACAAAAATTTTATATTGCATAAATAACTTTTCTTACTCTAAGCTTCCTAATATAGGAGGTCCGCATCTTAAACGTTACCAACAATCCTATCAAAAATTCTATGTTATACAGTGCAAATATCTAAGTGCAATTCTTACTTTCAAAGTGCTATTCTCTATAACACATTTCTTTATTACTTTTCTCTGTTTTCCGTCACTTTATTCTCATTTTTCTTTTCTTTCTCATTCTACTAGATTCAAGACACTGACCTCACATACTTGGCCTGTCACCTGTCTCTATCAATTCTTCATCTACATTGCTCATCTCTACATCAGACATTCCTAATTCTAGCTACATAAAAGCCATTTCTCAAATATCAACTTTCTTATAAAACACATTATCAAATACTTTTTCAATAAAACATTATAAACATTCTTGTAAGTGCTGGACACTGTTCCCAGCCGGGATCTCTTGCATTGTCCTTTGAGGTAGACATCATTCTTCGAAAAGTGTCCATTCAAAAACATCATCTTCGCAAATTGTCTTTATCTGTCAAACCGTATCTTCACAAAGTGTTCCTTTATATAAAACCAATAAAGGGCACCTAAAGAGGTGCAAACTATTTACAATATGAGTTCGGATCAATCAGCGTCTATGATCTCCTTAGTTCCATTTCAAAAATAACGCTGCCAATCAAAACTGGGCAACAAAATGAAAAATAGCAAAAAGGCACAACTGGTGCAACAAACCCTCCTGGCTAACGAGAATTGTAGAAAGTTTAGCGCTGATCCCCTCCCGGGGTTCTGGAAGCTGGACTGGAACTGTCTTCATTCTGATTCTGGTTGCTTGCCGTAGGGTAGCCCGATAATGGGCCTCAGTCTCCTCTTCCTCCTCCCGAAACCTGCTCTCATCCACTGGGGCCCGCGGTACCACAGTAAGGGGTTCAGATGTCTCCCCCTTGGGACTAGCATCCTGGTCCCAGATGAGCTCCAACACGACCTGTCCCGCCGCCTCTACGGGCGCGCACCCAAGGGCCTTCCTATGTACAGGGCCTGCAGTCCTACCTGGGACCTCCTGGCGGTGCTCCGGTTCCATTTCAGGCCCGAAGCGGTGGGGCGTTGCGGGGACATCTTCTGGAATAGTGGGTCCGGGTGCTGGCGCTGGTGGAGTAGGTGGCGGCTCCGGGTCCACGGGGGCTTCAGTCGGGACCTGCGCGGCCGTGACAGGTCCGGGCGAGAGCACGGTCTTAACTCCTGGGTCCTCCGATATTCTCTTCTGGCCAGCGGCACTCAGCTGCACAGACAGCGTGGATGTGAATATTAATGCTGCTGGAGGACAGTCCAGTGCAGCGGTAGCCGGTACCGGTTTGACGGGTGCCGCTGGTGTAGGCCCAGCCGTGGCACACTGCCGCCTCAGCTCTGCCAGGGCCTTCTGCCTCAGCTGCAGACAGTAGGTCAGTTCGGCGATCTAATTGTTGGCGTTCCATGCTACAATCAGGGTTGGAGCCGTCAGCCATGGCGCCGGGGATATGCACATCCCCGCGCTCCGCAGGCCTCCTTCCCTTGCTCTCAAAAATGGCGTTCTGGCTTTCTTCTTCCTGCCTCGGCCCCTTTCCCGCCACTGGCTTCTTCTGCCCCTCCTTCCGGGGGCGGCGTCTTCTTCCAGCGCCTCCATACCAAGCCAGTATGCGAACCCCTCGGGGGGTGGGCCATGTATCTGTTTCATAGTAATTCAGGCAGGGCAGGCCCAATACTCTTCGCGGTCTTTTCTTAGGACCTCCTATCTCTTCACGCCCTTCTTCTCCGCGCCAGCGGCCATTTCTAACGTCCATTTCACAGTCTTTCAAATAAGGTCTTTTACACATTTTCAAAAAGTCAAAGTTCAATAAATTTCATGCACACAGGGTCTCGTCATCCTGTTCGTGACGGCAAAATTGGGTCGCCCCCGCTGGCTTCAGCCAGGGCTGTGGGGTAATCGGTACCGGGCCGGTGTCAGGAGGTTGAGGTGTCACAGCAGCGGTGACCCGGTCCGTGGCCCTGGGCCCCAATATCAATGGCGGTGGTGTTTGTTTGTAATGTAAAGTTCGTGACACCACCCGTGGTATTTGGCAAGTAAGATGGTAATCCAACACTGCTTGCAGATCCACTGGGACTGATGGTGTGATGCAGCTAAGATGGTGTAGCTCCCCACAGGTGGAGCTGTAGTCCCAGAGCAGTGTATAGGTGCGATGGAGGAGTAGGGGCACAGAATGGTGTAGATGTTGATACCCCCAATGTAGCGGTGCTGATGCAGGAATGAATGGAGGACACCAGGGCTTGCAGTTTCAAAGCTTTATTCACAGTTCGTAGTGCACACAGGTGCCCGCTTCGGTACCGTGTCCTCCGGGACAGAGGCCCAGCCAACCTCCAGGCAAGATAGGGCTCTCCCCGCCAGCACCCCTCCAACATGTGCCTTTGCTGAACGACTCCTCTATAGCGCCTATTGGTGTAAAGAGCTCCAGCACCGTGGTTCTCTGAAGTTCCTCCTGTCAGATGTTCCTAACAACTCTCTCACTTGTATGACAGACAGCTGTAGCCTGCTTCGGGGACTCCCTTCTACTGAATCCCGGCTCTCTATCCGTTTCCCTGTTGTGTCCCAAGTCTTGGATGGGAGTAGTGCATTTACAGCCAACTACTCCACCGGTGTCTGCTGCAGAACCATAAGTGTCCATACAACCTCGGGGACCGGGCCCCGGCTGTGCACTGAGAACCTATAGGCAGGGTTCCTATCCAACCCACTCCTCCTCTCTGTTCTCCTTCCACTTTGTTCCGTACTTGTCTTTCTCTCTCTTATGGAAATGCAGGTTACAGTTCTATGTCTCTCTCTCTTTCCCGTGCCAGCTGGCTCAGGTCACTGAGGCAGCTGCAGCACTCTTTCTTCTCTTTCTTTCTTCGGGAGCTCTCCACTAAGACCAGTACTCAGCCTCTCTCGACTGACTGTCTTTCCTCCGCCTGAACACCCGACAGGCTGACCTCCTGCCAGCCTGCTCTCCTCTGGGACTCACCCCAGACTCAACTCCGGTCAGACTGACCTAACTGTGTCTGACGGCCCCCTAAGGGACTGACCTGTAATTCTATCTTTCCCAGTCTTTTTGTACTAACTCCACCCACCTCCCAGTACATCTCGTGTTACGAAGCAGGGTTCCACAAAGGGTGCTCTGCTACCCCCAGCCTGAAGCTGCTAGGTGTTCCTGCTGAACTATCCTGTGTGTGGAATGCAGGTGTTGGAGTGTGGCAGGGAGTTCCCACCTTACCTGGATGGTGGGGCACTACATCTTAGGAGAAGGTGCAGTACCTCTGTGGCGACCTAGCCTCAGGGGCGCCACATACCCCCCCGTTAAACACAGCACATCCGCGGGCTGCAAGAGAACAAATCATACAGCAGAGAAACATACAAAAATGTTATATTGCATAAATAACTTATCTTAACTTCCTAATATAGGAGGCACGCATCTTAAACGTTACCAACAATCCTATCGAAAATTCTATGTTATACAGTGCAAATATCTAAGTGCAATTCTTACTCTCAAAGTGCTATTCTCTGTAACACATTTCTTTATTACTTTTCTCTCCTTTCCGTCACTTTATTCTCATTTTTCTTTTCTTTCTCATTCTACTAGATGCAAGACACTGACCTCACATACTTGGCCTGTCACCTGTCTCTATCAATTCTTCATCTACATTGCTCATCTCTACATCAGACATTCCTAATTCTAGCTACATAAAAGCCATTTCTCAAATATCAACTTTCTTATAAAACACATTATCAAATACTTTTTCAATAAAACATTATAAAAATTCTTGTAAGTGCTGGACACTGCTCCCAGCCGGGATCTCTTGCAGTGTCCTTTGAGGTAGACATCATTCTTCGAAAAGTGTCCATTCAAAAACATCATCTTCGCAAATTGTCTTTATCTGTCAAACCGTATCTTCACAAAGTGTTCCTTTATATAAAACCAATAAAGGGCACCTAAAGAGGTGCAAACTATTTACAATATGAGTTCGGATCAATCAGAGTCTATGATCTCCTTAGTTCCATTTAAAAAATAACGCTGCCAATCAAAACTGGGCAACAAAATGAAAAATAGCAAAAAGGCACAACTGGTGCAACAAACCCTCCTGGGTAACGAGAATTGTAGAAAGTTTAGCGCTGATCCCCTCCCGGGGTTCTGGAAGCTGGACTGGAACTGTCTTCATTCTGATTCTGGTTGCTTGCCGTAGGGTAGCCCGATAACGGGCCTCAGTCTCCTCTTCCTCTTCCCGGAACCTGCTCTCACCCACTGGGGCCTGCGGTACCACAGTAAGGGGTTCAGATGTCTCCCCCTTGGGACTAGCATCCTGGTCCCAGATGAGGTCCAACACGACCTGTCCTGCAGCCTCTACGGGTGCGCACCCCAGGGCCTTCCTATGCACAGGGCCTGCAGTCCTACCTGGGACCTCCTGCGGTGCTCCGGTTCCATATCAGGCCCGAAGCGGTGGGGCGTTGCGGGGACATCTTCTGGAATAGTGGGTCCGGGTGCTGGCACTGGTGGAGTAGGTGGCGGCTCCGGGTCCACGGGGGCTTCAGTCGGGACCTGCGCGGCCGCGACAGGTCCAGGCGAGAGCACGGTCTTAACTCCCGGGTCCTCCGATATTCTCTTCTGGCCAGCGGCACTCAGCTGCACAGACAGCGTGGATGTGAATATTAATGCTGCTGGAGGACAGTCCAGAGCAGTGGTAGCCGGTACCGGTTTGACGGGTGCCGCTGGTGTAGGCCCAGCCGTGGCACACTGCCGCCTCAGCTCTGCCAGGGCCTTCTGCCTCAGCTGCAGACAGTAGGTCAGTTCGGCGATCTAATTGTTGGCGTTCCATGCTACAATCAGGGTTGGAGCCGTCAGCCATGGCGCCGGGGATATGCACATCCCCGCGCTCCGCAGGCCTCCTTCCCTTGCTCTCAAAAATGGCGTTCTGGCGTTCTTCTTCCTGCCTCGGCCCCTTTCCCGCCACTGGCTTCTTCTGCCCCTCCTTCCGGGGGCGGCGTCTTCTTCCAGCGCCTCCATACCAAGCCAGTATGCGAACCCCTCGGGGGGTGGGCCATGTATCTGTCACATAGTAATTCAGGCAGGGCAGGCCCAATACTCTTCGCAGTCTTTTCTTAGGACCTCCTATCTCTTCATGCCCTTCTTCTCCGCGCCAGCGGCCATTTCTAATGTCCATTTCACAGTCTATCAAATCAGGTCTTTTACACATTTTCAAAAAGTCAAAGTTCAATAAATTTCATGCACACAGGGTCTCGTCATCCTGTTCGTGACGCCAAAATTGGGTCGCCCCCGCTGGCTTCACCCAGGGCTGTGGGGAACTCGGTACCGGGCCGGTGTCAGGGGGTTGAGGTGTCACAGCAGCGGTGACCCGGTCCATGGCCCTGGGCCCCAATATCAATGGCGGTGGTGTTTGTTTGTAATGTAAAGTACGTGACGTCACCCGTGGTATTTGGCAAGTAAGATGGTAAGCCAACGCTGGGACTGATGGTGTGATGCAGCTAAGATGGTGTAGCTCCCCACAGGTGGAGCTGTATTCCCAGGGCAGTGTATAGGTGCGATGGAGGAGTAGGGGCACAGAATGGTGTAGATGTTGATACCCCCAATGTAGCGGTGCTGATGCGGGAATGAATGGAGGACACCAGGGCTTGCAGTTTCAAAGCTTTACTCACAGTTCGCAGTGCACACAGGTGCCTGCTTCGGTACCGTGTCGTCCGGGACAGTGGCCCAGCCAACCTCCAGGCAAGATAGGGCTCTCCCCGCCAGCACCCCTCCAACATGTGCCTTTGCTGAACGACTCCTCTATAGCGCCTATTGGTGTCAAGAGCTCCAGCACCGTGGTTCTCTGAAGTTCCTCCTGTCAGATGTTCCTAACAACTCTCTCACTTGAATGACAGACAGCTGTAGCCTGCTTCGGGGACTCCTTTCTACTGAATCCCGGCTCTCTATCCGTTTCGCTGTTGTGTCCCAAGTCTTGGATGGGAGTAGTGCATTTACAGCCAACTACTCCACCGGTGTCTGCTGCAGAACCATAAGTGTCCATACAACCTCGGGGACTGGGCCCCAGCCGTGCGCTGAGAACCTATAGGCAGGGTTCCTATCCAACCCACTCCTCCTCTCTGTTCTCCTTCCACTTCGTTCCGTACTTGTCTTTCTCTCTCTTATGGAAATGCAGGTTACAGTTGTACGTCTCTCTCTCTCTTTCCCGTGCCAGCTGGCTCAGGTCACTGAGGCAGCTGCAGCACTCTTTCTTCTCTTTCTTTGGGAGCTCTCCACTAAGACCAGTCCTCAGCCTCTCCCGACTGACTGTCTTTTCTCCCCCTGAACTCCCGACAGGCTGACCTCCTGCCAGCCTGCTCTCCTCTGGGACTCACCCCAGACTCAACTCCGGTCAGACTGACCTAACTGTGTCTGACGGCCCCCTAAGGGACTGACCTGTAATTCTATCTTTCCCAGTCTTTTTATACTAACTCCACCCACCTCCCAGTACATCTTGTGTTACGAAGTAGGGTTCCACGAAGGGTGCTCTGCTACCCCCAGCCTGAAGCTGCTAGGTGTTCCTGCTGAACTATCCTGTGTGTGGAATGCAGGTGTTGGAGTGTGGCAGGGAGTTCCCACCTTACCTAGATGGTGGGGCACTACACCTTAGGAGAAGGTGCAGTACCTCTGTGGCGACCGAGCCTCAGGGGCGCCACAAGTACATCTCAAAAGCGCCTTTACAAATACCCATTTAATATGAACAATCCAGAATTGCTGGTAGAAATTGCCAAATAACACAACAGTATAACCCCCCTCTCCCCCCCTACCCTCCAATTTACTCATGTGATGCTTTCATAATCATAAATGAACTTTACACCTCTCGACCTGGTTCTCCCTCTACTTTCCTGCCCCCTGTTTCATGACCGTGGGTCTACCCCTAATCTCAAGCCACCCAACGTGCCATGCAAGTCTTCTAGGTTGTACCAGGATGTGTTCCGGAAGGGTGAGACCAGAGCATTGATGTCCTCTCTGGAAAACTGTTGCAAAATAAAATCCTTCCATTTTGAGAAAAATGTTGTCGTCTTACTGTCTTTGTCGCTTTCTGCTTCTATTTTCTCTAGAGTCATCACCCTCTTTAGTTCCACCAGCAGCTGGCGGAGACCCGATATACTCCCATCCAACCATTGTCTTAAAATAAGTCTTTTGTACAGGATTGCAACTGTGTGCAATAGCTGAGTGTTTGACTTGGTCAGCCTTAAATCAGTGCTCTTATGAAAAATCCATAGCATTTTGTCTAGTGGGAAGTGTATGTTCATCAGGCCTCTCGCCCAATTTTTAATTTCCTCCCACTGAGTGTGTACGAGACCACATTCCCATATACCGTGGAACATGTCTGTCTTGGGGTGTCACATTTTGGGCAAGCCTGCCGCCTCTCCTTGTGAGTTTGTGTGACCGGTAAATTGAAGCCTAGTATGGCTCTATGTATCATTCGGAAGTGAGTATCCCTCCATCTATCATTACTTACATGCTTGCGCAGCTCATTCCACCCAGACAGAATCAATTCCCCTACCCCCCTTTCCTGCAGTCTAGTTTCCCAGCCCTTAAGCAACTCTTGTGGACCCGAAGGCAGTAGGGTTCCCCCCATGGTCCAGTAAATAGTTGAGATATTCACTTCAGATGTGTGTCTTGAAAGAAGATTGTCGAGTTTGGAAGAATAACACTCTTTATGTATGTCTCGTAATTTGGAGAATAAATGGTGTCGCAGCTGAGCATATTGCAAGATATGAGAAGGGTCAAGTCCCCACCTGAGAAAAATCTCGTCTGCCGTCATCCATCTATTTTCTTGAATCTGCATCAGGTCCTCCATAGTTCTAACTCCTTTTTCCCTCCAGATTTGAAACAGAGCATTATATTTTCCCTGACTAAAGTCGGGGTGTCCCCATGGTGTCAAATATTTAGATATCCTCCATGACATGTCTAGTTTGCATCTTATGGCCTTCCAACCACCCTAGTGTCCCGAAAGATCACTGAGTTTCTCACCTTCGGGTCTAATGTCGTGCTTGAGGAGTGCAAGATCGCTGTGAGGTCCCAGGGCTTACACCAGTCCGAATCCAATGTGTAGTCTGAGTGTCTGCTAGTGTGTCTTAGCCAGTCAAGAATGTGTCTGGCAATACAGGCCAGATTGTACCCTCTGATGTTGGGCAGTGCTATCCCCCCCTCATCCCTCGATTGCATCAATATATGTTTGCTGATTCTACTTTTTCTTTCTCTCCATAGAAAATCAGAAAAGGCTTTGTTGAGCTTATTTATATCTACATGTCTTAAAAGGAGGGGCAATGTTTGCAGGGGATACAGTAGACTGGAAAAGCTGATCATCTTAATCAGATAGTTCCTTCCCAAGAGCGACAGTGGCAGGTCTTTCCACCTTTTTAGTTCCTGTATTATTTTATTTATAATGGGGGCATAGTTAAGTCTATAGATATTGGAGCGCCCTCACTCACCAGGGCCGTGGGGTACTCGGTACTGGGACGGTTGATCTTCTCAACGGGGAGATGTCACGGCAGCAGTGACCCGGTCCGTGGCCCTGGGGCTCCATTACAAAGGGGGTTGTTTCAGTGTGCTTATGGTGGTGAAAGTTTATAAGTTATTCGTGACGCCACCTGTGGTGTTCGGCAATAGAGATGTAAGCCGACCCTGCAGACAAATCCTCTCCTCTAGGACAGATTGTGTGGTGCAGCAGTGATGTTATAGCCCTCCACAGGCAGGGCTGTAGTCCCAGGGCAGTGTAGGTGAAGTGACACTTAGATGGTGTAGTGTCAGGCGCAAGGGATGTGGCAGTACTGGGCAGGTTGGCGCAGGAATAAGTGGAGGACACCAGGGCATGTAGTTCCAAAGCTTTACTCACAGTCTGTTGCAGGTACAGGTGCCCGCATCCGTGCCGTGTCCTCCGGGTCAGGAACTCAGCCAACTTCCAGGCAAGATGAAGTACTCCTTTCCAACACTCCGCCAACATATGTGCCTTTTCTGAACATCTCCTCTAATAGCGCCTTTGAATGAAGTACTCCTAGTACTGAGTTACACTGGAGTTCCTCCTGTCAGATGTTCCTATGAACTCTACTTGTACAGCAGACAGCTGTAGCCTGCTTTGGGGACTCCTTGCTACTGAGTCCCGGCTCACTAATATGTTGCTGTTGTGCCCCCAAGTCTTGTGTGGGAATAAAGTGGTCACTACTTCTATTCCTCCGGTGTCTGCTGCAGGACCATTAGTATCCGTACAACCTCGGGGACCGGACCCCGGCCTTGCGCTTAGAACTTGAAAAGGGTTCTCCTCTAACCCTGGTCCTTGTTCTCTTATTCTCCTTACATTCCGTGCTAATCCTTCTTCCCAATGGAGACTCAAGCTTCCTTTCTCTGTCTCTTTCCTGTGCCAGCAGACCCAGATCACTGTGGCCTGCTGCAGCACTTCCTTCTTCCATCCCTCTCCCGAGGATCTTCTCTGTTTCACACTCTGTCCTTCTACATCCTCACTCATTGACTGAATAAAAGACTGACTGACTGACTCAACTCTTCCCGCTCTTTTGTGTGAACTAAACTCCACCCACCTCCCAGCACGTTTCGTGTTCCAAGCAGGGAGTCACCAAGTGGTGCTATGCTACACACCAAGCAGGGAGCCGCCGAAGGTGCTTTGCTACACTACTTTGTGGTGTGGGGTGCAGGTGTTGGAATGTGGTCAGGTGTCTCCACCTTACCTGGATGGTGGGGTACCACACCTCAGGAGGAGGTGTAGTACCTCTGTGGCGACTGAACCCTCAGGGGTGCTACATAATGTCTTGAGTCTTTCCCCAAAAAGATCCCCAAATATTTTATCGCCTTGCTTGCTATTAGTATGCCATGTATGGAAGCCTGTCCCCGTTCTAATTGGTCAATTCCTTGAGGCCTATGAGTAAGAAACATTGCCTCGCACTTAGTTTTATTAAGTCTAAACCCGATATCTCTCCGAAGGTATCCAACTTCCTCATTAAGCCAGGAAGGTCTCTACTTGGGTCTGCCATATAAAGAATAATAGTGAAAGTTGGCCGGGTTATCAGAGGGTTTATCGCCCTTTGGGATGAGTTTAATATAGGCTGTGTTCATGTGATCAGAAATGGCTTGGCCTCTCAGGAAATCATTGTATAGATTTTTCAAATGCGGGGCGATCAGGTCCTTCAAAATTTTATAGAGGCTGGCGTCAAACCCATCCTGCCCAGGGGCTTTATGAATATTTAGATCCCCAATAACTCTAGAAATCTCTTCCTCCGTTATTTCCCTGTTTAACTCTAATAAATCAGTTGCAGAGATCAATGGGAGTTCCACACCCTCCTGACATCTCCTTCCCTGCACCTGATCAGACCGTCGGGGTTCGTATAGAGAAGCGTAGAACCTCCCCAAAATGCTGTTTATTTCTCGCGGGTCAGTTGTTATGGAGTCATCTTGTCTTTTGAGTACTGCTATTTGAGTCCCTGGACATCTACCTTTGGCTAGGTTAGCCATCATGCGTCCAGCTTTGTCACCAAACCTGTGGAGCTCGGCATCCCTCAATGACTTCCCCAACATCTCCTTCTTTCTGGCCCACGTGTCAAATTCTGACTTCGCTTCCAACCAAGCTCTTTTACTGACCTCAACGGGGTGCCCTTGAAACTTATTGTACGCTTGTCTAACAGAGTTACTTGTCTTTAAATATTGGTCGGTCACTCTCCTCTTTATCACTAAAGTGTGTGCTATTATTTTACCTCTGAGAACGGCTTTAGCTGTCTCCCAGAGTAGTGTGTGATCCGTTGTGGATTGATGGTTGTGATGCAAATACTCTGACCACCACTCTCCCAACAGTTTGGCGAAGGCTTTGTCTTTTTTTAAGAAATGAGGGAGCCTCCATATTATGTCTGAGCCTTTTGGGTGCATATCAAATACGGTCAGGGCAACTGGAGCATGATCTGAAATGACCAGATCACCTATCTCGGCCTCCTTAACCTTTGCAGTTAGGCTCTTGCTAACCAGTAACATGTCAATACGGAACCATGAATTGTGCTGGTGTGAATAGTGGGTGTATTGCTCGACCGAATGATGTTGCCTCCACACATCACTGGTCATTAGATCCGTTGCAAAATTGCACAGAGGAGAGTTTCCCCTCCCCGTAGTAGAGCTGCTTCCACCCCTCCCACTTTTCTATCTGTCCTCCGAATCCAGCATTACCTCATTCATGTCTCCTCCAATTATCAAGTTATGTGCACCAGAAGTCATGATTGAGGTGCAAAGGGTTTGGAAAAACACATCCCTGGCCGAGTTGGTGGCATAAACATTATGGATGTCTAATATTCCGCTAGGAGTTTCTAAGACTACTCTGACATGTCTTCCCTGATTATCATGTTGGTACGTTACCAGTTTGTGTGGAAGTGTTTTGTTGACCAGAATGATCACCCCCGCCTGCCTTCCCTTGGCTCCTGACCCATAAACCTCTCCCACCCAAAGTCTGTGCATGCGGAACTTTGTTGAGGCAAATGTGTCTCCTGGAGCAGGACTATGTCACCACTCACCACGTAATCTTTTCAGGTGCCTGAGTACCAAGGATCTTTTATCCCCTGGTTTTAATGTGGCCAGTCCTGTGTCCGTAGTCCCCTAGTCCCGGTGGGGCCAGTCCTGTATCGTTAGTCCCCTGGTCACGGAGCGGCCATGCCTGAACCTCGTCCCTTGTTCCCTACACAGCCAGTGCCTGAACCTCGATCCCTGGTCCCAGAGCAGCCAGTGCATGGACTTTGTCCCGTGGTCCCAGATCGGCTAGTGCCTGAACCTCATCCCTTGGTCCCAGAGCGGCCTATGCCTGAACCCTGTCCCCTGGTCCTGGAGTGGCCATTGCATGAACACTATTACCCAGTCCATGAGTGACCTAACCCTGGTCCTAAATCCTAGACCGGCGTGTCTGAACTAATCCCTAAAATTGTGTCAGCGAACCTGACCCCAGGAGTCAGCAGCTGCAGTACCGGATTCGTCCCAGGAGTGGTAACTAGCAGCTACCTACCGCACAAGCTTGACCTCACCACTAGAGGCTCCAGTGAACACCAAAGTAGCCGTTTAGTTATGCCCCTTCCTTGCTTGGCCTTGTGGCACAGTGGGTCCACAAATCCACGGCCACAGCTGGGCGTAACAGTCTGCTCAGACCAGCCATGACCGCAACAATGAGTAGCAATTAGTAGCAACATCATCCATCCCAACTAACATCACAGCCGCATCAAAAAGAAGCAGTTCCAGTCGTCACATTAGGGCTGAGTTAATTAAATGTTTTACCAAATATATTAAGGTAATCTTCAAGTTGATAATTTTGTACGGCTCCAGGAGGATGGTATAAACATCCAAACGGCCTGTGGCAGACAAAAGGTGTATGTGCCTATGCCTATATATAGTATATGTGCTGTGTATATGTGTATGTGCCTATGTGTATTATAGAATGTGTGCCTGTTGTGGTACAGCAAAGGGTGTTTTACTGGATGGGAGATATGTTTCTCCCAGCAGATTAATGTTTGGCCGGGTTTTTCCCTAAAGATAGGACCTGCGATGATGTCAGGGTCACGTGATCAGCCCATGTGATGTCTATCCCACTGGTGGGAGGGGTTGGGCCCTATGTAATGGAGGTTGGTAATTGCCACAGACTGTGTGTGTGTTTCTGGAAGCTACAGGAACTCGGCTGGACTCAGCCTGAAACTTATATACAGGCTCCCCATGCTGCAGGACTTTAGCAGCAAGACTCGGAAGAACCCTGGGAATGGCACCTGGCGGATGCTGCAGGACCTGGCAGCCGCTTAGTTAAGCTCGTCCCGTGCAAGGGGTGAGTCTGGGACCAGTGGTTCTCCAAGCTGAAGTATGTGTATGGTTTCTTCCTTATGTTCTGTTAACCGGCTGGTTACTAAGTGATATTAATCCACTGAAACTGAACTTTATGCCTATGTGTTGCCTCGTTACTGCCGCCCTGCCATTACCTACCAGAGCGAATCCCTACAATTGGTGGGCTGAATGCGGGCAGAAGCAGTGAGGCCAGGCCGTTTTTCTTATTTTTTGATTTGTACCCCAGCCTATGTCCTGGCTGAAACGAGTGGCAGAGACCCAGGTGGGGAACTTTCCAGAAATGGAGGCCGCGGTCAAAACGCTCATAGAGGCCATGAGACAGCAGCAGCAGGCTATGCAGCAGCAGGCTACATAGCAGCAGCAGGCTATGCAGCAGCAACAGGAGGCCATGTGGCAGCAGCAACAGGAGGCCATGCGACAGCAGGCTATGCAGCAGCAGGAAACCAATCAGCTGTTGATACAGCATATCACGACAGCGCAGACAAAAGGAGCTGACCGGGGAATCCATGAGGTCCGGAAACCGGTTCGTATAGCGATTCCCAAGATAGAGAAATCGGACGATGTGGAGGCGTACCTGGAGAAGTTCGAAGGAGTTGCTGAGAGAGAGAAGCTACCCCGGGACCATTGGGCGGATATCCTCGCTCCGTTTCTGACCCTAGGACCTTTGAAAGCGTATCAGGACCTACCCACAGAGCAAAGAGCGGACTACACGGTCGTCAAGGGTGAGATACTGGCACGTCTTGGGGTAAATTTGTTAGTGGGGGCCCAGCGGGTACACCAGTGGGAGTTTACCCCCTCTAAGCCAGCCCGGTCCCAGTATTACAACCTGTTGCACCTGTTACAAAAGTGGTTGCAGCCTGAGGTGTTGTCCCCCACGGCCATGCTGGACCGCATAATGACTGATAAATTTTGGAGGGCTTTGCCCCACTCCCTCCAGACATGGGTCGGACAGGCATCCCCTACTAATGCCATGCAGATGTTAGACCTCATAGAAAGGTATGGGGCTACCAAAGAGCTACAGGGAGGGACCCCCCGGAAGGTAACAGGAAGGTTCCCTATGTCCCCACCCCTGGTTCAGCGAGCGGAGCCCAGGAAGGCCGCTCAGGACTTATCTGGGGAAGTAAGGAGCCCCATAATCTGCTGGCAGTGCCAGGAACCAGGTCATAGGAGAGCTGATTGCCCCCACCTGACTGAGCCCATGGACACAAATTTTGGGTACCGCCAGTCCCACTATGCCGAAACGATGTGTGCAATGGGTACCCCGAAACGTCCCAATATGGAACATTTATGTCGGGTTGAAGTGGAGGGTACCCCGGCTGTGGCCCTATTGGACTCAGGGAGTCTTGTAACCCTGGTACGAGCCAGCTGGATACACACCAGCGAGTATACGGGTCGGAAAATTGGGGTGTTGTGTATACATGGAGACTTAAAAGACTATCCCACCGCACTAGTGGTAATCAGCACCCCAGCGGGGAGGCGGTGCCACGAGGTGGAGGTTGTGACTAATTTACATTATGAAGTGATAATTGGACGAGACTTTCCGTTGTTTTCTGTGCTTTGGCCGTCTGTTGTACCACCCACTGAGCAACTGCCGGCACCAGAGGCAACCAGGTTACATTCTCCAGAAGTGGGGCATGAACCTGGTGGCCCTGAGGAAGAAGTGCTGGCTGTAGGAATAACCTTCCCTTCGGTGGAGGAGGGGGAGAATTCTCCCAGGGAAGTATTGGCCGGAGAGGTGGAAGACTTGCCGCCGGGACCTGAGTTGTCAGACTTGAATGTGTCAGGTGACAATTTTGGTACAGCGCAACTCCGAGACCTTACTTTAGCCTGGGCCAGAGAAAATGTACTGTTTGTCAATGGGGAACCCCAACAACCTGGGGCAGATACAGTGTTGCCACGCTTTGAGCTGAACCAGGATTTGTTGTACCGAGTGGAGAAAATACAGGGGGAAATGGTAGAACAATTACTGGTACTGCAGACGTATCGGAGGCTGGTAATGGATTTAGCGCAAGCGCATGTACTTGGGGGGCATTTGGGCCAAAAGAAAACCCTCGACCGAATTCTGCAGTGATTTTACTGGCCAGGGGTCCACGAAGAAGTTAAACGGTACTGTAGCTCCTGTCCAGTATGCCAGGTAACCAGTCCCCAGCCTCACTTTCGGAGCCCTTTGGTGCCTTTGCCAATTATAGAGGTGCCCTTCGAGAGAGTGGCCATGGACCTGGTGGGGCCTCTCAATAAGTCGGCAAGGGGACACCAACACATTCTTGTAGTTCTAGATTATGCTACCCGATATCCTGAGGCCATTCCTCTGCGCCACACATCAGCTAAACTTATAGCAAAGGAACTTATGGGTATGTTTTCACGGGTGGGAATTCCGCAAGAGATTTTGACAGACCAGGGAACCCCCTTTATGTAAAAAATTATGAAGGAACTCTGCTGGTTGTTAAATGTTAAACAGTTGCGCACATCGGTCTATCATCCCCAAACAGATGGTCTGGTAGAAAGGTTCAATAAGACGCTGAAGAGCATGTTAAAAAAGGCAGTTTCCAAAGATGGGAAGGACTGGGATCTCTTATTGCCATATTTGTTGTTTGCAGTAAGGGAGGTGCCTCAGGCATCTACAGGGTTCTCGCCCTTTGAACTATTGTACGGCAGACATCCACAGGGCTTACTCGATATAGCCAAAGAGGCCTGGGGGAACCAACCTACCCCCCACAAAAGTGTGATAGAACATGTTGCAAAAATGCAAGAGAGGATGGAGACAGTCCTACCCTTGGTCCGGGAACATATGGAGGCAGCACAACGGTCACAGAGTCGGGTCTATATCCGGGAGGTTTGGGTAAGAACCTTTAGCCCTGGGGATCAAGTGTTGGTGCTTGTGCCTACCGTAGATAGTAAATTTCTCGCAAGGTGGCAGGGACCCTATGAGATCATGGAGAAGGTGGGGCCAGTAGACTACAAGGTACACCAGCCAGGATGGAGAAAGCCAGAACAGGTTTACCATATTAATTTGCTTAAACCCTGGAAAGATAGAGAGCACCTTGGTGGGATTAGTCCGCTGCCAGGGTTTCAGATGGAAAAGGCTCCGTTACCTCGGGGCGAGGCAGGAGAAGCCCAACCCGCGGTCAACATTGCAGATACTTTGTCTCCTAGACAGGTCCAGGAGGTCCGGGAGTTCATTAGCCTCATCGTACAGATGTTTTTTCGGAGCTTCCTGGACGCACCTCCCTAATCCAACATGACATTGTCACAGAGTCACAGGCCAAGGTCCGACTAAAGCTTTATCGGGTGCCTGAGGCCCAGCGACAAGCCATCTCGGAAGAGGTAAAAGCTATGCTACAGTAAGGGGTCATAGAAGAGTCTCAAAGTGAGTAGGCCAGCCCAATAGTCCTAATACCCAAGCCTGATGGTTCTCTAAGATTCTGTAATGATTTTAGAAAACTCAATGACATTTCAAAGTTTGACGCCTACCCCATGCCCCGTGTTGACGAGTTGATAGAGCGCTTTGGGCAAGCACAGTATTTTACAACTCTGGACCTCACAAAAGGTTATTGGCAGGTACCCCTAACAGAGGCGGCGAAGGAAAAAATGGCTTTTGTAACACCTGAGGGGCTGTTCCAGTATAAGGTGTTACCCTTTGGGTTGCATGGCGCTCCAGCAATGTTCCAGCGGTTAATGGATATTGTGCTCCGTCCCCATCGCCGCTATGCCTCAGCCTATCTAGACGATATCATTGTGTACAGCACCGACTGGGAAAGCCACTTAGAAAAAGTGCAGGCAGTGATAGACTCCCTGCGACAAGCAGGGCTAACTGCCAACCCAAAGATGTGTTCCATAGGGTTGGAAGAAGCCCGGTACTTGGGTTATGTCATTGGGAGAGGAGTTCTCAAGCCCCAAGTAAACAAAGTAGAGGCAATCCAGAACTGGCCCCGTCCCCTCACAACAAAACAGGTAAAAGCCTTTTTAGGTTTGGTGGGATATTATAGGCGGTTCATTCCCAACTTTGCAACCCTGTCCGCGCCTTTAACAGATTGCTTAAAAGGGAAAAAATCTGTGATGGTCGACTGGAATGATCAGTTATCAGAGGCCTTTACAAAGTTAAAATGGGCACTGAGTGGTACTCCAATCCTGATCACTCCAAATTTCAAAAAAGAGTTTGTTGTGCAGACTGATGCCTCTGATATAGGGCTCGGTGCCATGCTGTCTCAGGAAGTTAACGGGGAAGAGCATCCCGTTAGTTTCCTAAGCCGGAAGCTTACCCAAGCTGAAACCCGATACAGTATTGTGGAGAGAGTGTGCCTGGCCATCAAGTGGGCACTTGAGTCATTGCGCTACTATTTGCTGGGGAGAACATTTCGGTTGGTGATGGATCATTCTCCTCTTACGTGGATGAGTCAAGCTAAGGAGCGGAATGCCCGAGTCACCAGGTGGTTCCTGTCCCTGCAAAATTTTAAGTTTTCAGTGGAACATCGCGCAGGCAGACTACAGGGGAATGCAGATGCCCTGTCCAGAGTTCACTGTATGTCATGTGTCCACCCCCTTAGGGTTGAACATAGGGGGGAGGTATGTGGTACAGCAAAGCGTGTTTTACTGGATGGGAGATATGTTTCTCCCAGCAGATTAATGTTTGGCTGGGTTTTTCCCTAAAGACAGGTCCTGCGATGATGTCAGTGTCACGTGATCAGCCCATGTGATGTCTATCCCACTGGTGGGAGGGGTTGGGCCCTATGTAATGGAGGTTGGTAATTGCCACAGAGTGTATGTGTGTGTGTGTTTCTGGAAGCTACAGGAACTCGGCTGGACTCAGCCTGAAACTTATATACAGGATCCCCATGCTGCAGGACTGTAGCAGCAAGATTCAGAAGAACCTCGGGAATGGCACCTGGCGGATGCCGCAGGACCTGGCAGCCGCTTAGTTAAGCCCGTCCCGAGCAAGGGGTGAGTCTGGGACCAGTGGTTCTCCAAGCTGGAGTATGTGTATGGTTTCTTCCTTATGTTCTGTTAACCGGCTGGTTACTAAGTGATATTAAACCACTGAAACTGGACTTTATGCCTGTGTGTTGCCTCGTTACTGCCGCCCTGCCATTACCTACCAGAGCGAATCCCTACAATGTGTGCCTGTGTGTATATATGTGTGCCAATTTCTATGTGTGCCTGTGGAGCGCCAGGGCTGGGGAGTACTTGGTACTGGGTCGGTTCTTAAGGGGATGTGTCACGGTAGCAGTGACCCGGTCCGTGGCCCTGGGCATCCAATGAAAATGATGATAAGGGGATGATAACTTTTATGAAAGATAGTTCATGACGCCTCCTGTGGTATTTGGCAATCAAATGTTAGCCGACGCTGCTTGAAGAGACCGCTGGGGCTGATGATGCAGCAGAGTTGTTACAGCTCTCCACAGGTAGACCTAAGCCCCAAGGCAGTAATGGTGTAGAATGATGGTGATGATGGTTGTAGTGCAGTGCTGAGGTGAAGCAGCAAATAAACAGGAGGACACAGCGGGGGGCAGTCTTCACACTTTTACTCACAGTTTGAGGTGCAGACCAGGGCACTGAGTACAGATGGTAATGGAGATCCAGGCAGCATGGAAGCAACTTAGGATCCACTGAGTCAGATGGGTTGGAGGCCTCCTTTCTGTGCTGTCCTATGAGGTCCTTGCTGCCTAAACCTATGCTTGGTCCTCTGTTCCTTACTGTCCTGAGGTACTTGCCCGTATGGCAGGCAGCTTGAGCCTATTGCAGGTGTCTCTCCTCTATGGCGGACAGGCTCTGATTTGCTGCTGTGCCTTCAGGCGTATGATGGGGCCAGGAGACCTGCAGTCTCCTGCCCTCTGGATTTGGCTACTGGGACTGTTGTACCTGTGCAGCCACGGACACCGGCGAACAGTTTCAAGCGCTCTGCCCTGCGGTGAGCTTGGTCACAGCTCCAATCCCCAAGGTTCCCTAAACTTCTCCTTTCCTCTCTCTTTATTCTGCTCTTGGGACGAGCGCCTCACAGCTCCAGTCCCTTGTACAGACTCTCACGGACTGCAACTCACTAGCTCCACCTCCAGCCAAGAACTTATAGGAAAGTTCCCCTGAAACTGGGTTTAGAGCTCCCCCTTCTGGCCTGGAGTAGGAAAAGTGTTGGATGTTGGTATTACCTGGCTAAGGGACCTCTCCTTGCTTCCAGGCATGTCATCACCCCCCCTGTGAGGGAGGCAATGCCACTGTGGCAACCGGACTCCTGGGGTGTATATGTGTATGTGCCTTGTAGTGTAGCGGTAGCACACTTATGCAGTGAGGAGGCAGTGACCTACAAAGTTCAAACATAAAACTCCTTTAATGCGTTACTTCACGGCATTAAATGTCTAATTCACACACAAGTGCATATAATAGGTCCATTTCACAGCACTTCATACTATACAGCATCCTTTATACTGCAGTCACTAAACACGCTGGACCTCGCTTTCACCAGTCACTGTGTCAATGTCTCTTACTCACAGCTTTTACACAGTACACGATATCCTTTAGATCACAGTCACTAAACATACCAGTCTTCCTCTGACCAGTTATTGTGGGCGACTACACCACCATGTTAATGTCTCTTTACTCACAGCACAGCACAGTCCATGATATCCTCTGGATCGCAGCTGGAAACCATATCCTCCTATTTGCACGTACTAAACATGCCAGTCCTACTTTGACCGGTTGCCATGGGCGTTTGCACCACTGTGTACAGTGTGGGTGCCAGACCATTCAGCTGCCTTGGCTGTTCGGTTCCGCTTGCTTGAGTCGCTTCACACACACAGCCAGCGCTCTGCAAGGCCTCCTGCTCTGCACTTGCCGAACACCAGACTGTTGTGAGTTCATTTTCCCCTTCGTCACTGAGGTCTGGTGAACTCCCTATTCTGGTAAAGGAAGGTAATGAGCCTGATTATCAGGCACCTGAGCCTAATGATGATGACTGGCTGAGTGGAGTCACGGACTGGATATAAGGCTGCTGACGCCCTTCTGCCCTGCGGGTGATTTCTCTATGGACTTCTAGGAGACCAGTCTGATTCCTGCTCCTCTAAAGCTAAGTTTTCTGCTTGCCTGTTAGCATTTGTGTTTTGTTTTTGTCTGCCTTGCTTTTCTGGATTCTGCCACTCCCAGGTGGGGTGAGCTGAATCTCCTTTTGCCGGTTGCTCTGTCTTCAGAATATTCCTGAGTACTGACATAGCTTTTTTGAAGCCTAGCGTCTTCAGGGCCTTTTTCACTGTCAGTCTGTTGGCTCTTATTTTCATAGGGTTTTTCATGGATTGCAGACAGCAGCCTTCCTGTCCTTTCCTATCTAGTTAGCTTGGGCCCCGTCTTTGCTCAGTCTATCTTTCTGTCTGTGTTAGTGTTCTTTCTTCTTGCTTCACCGTCATTATATATTGGGGGCTGCCTTTTGCTTTGGGGTCTGCTCTGGGGCAGTTTAGATTTCCCTTTCTGTCTTTAGGCTATATAGTCCTCCGGCTGTGATCGAGGGGTCTAGGGCATCGTAGGAACCCCCCACGGCTACTGCTAGTTGTGTTGATAGGTTCAGGGGTCTGCAATCCGATAGCTGCCAACTTCTCTGGTTTTCTGGACTTAGCTAGCATTTCTGTTTTTGCCTCCTACGGTGACTCATTCATAACACCAGACTCACATTAACATTACACCTAACACTGACACCCAAACCCTTTACTGCAGGCTTTCAGCCACATAGAAAGCCTAGGCCTGGAATGAAACAGACTGCACGACTACCATCCTGCAGTCTGTTTCAAAACACAACATCCCAGAACAGGTTCTCCCTAAATCTGCCTTGTACACTAGCATGTCCAAGCAGGGCCGGCTCCAGGTTTTTGTGGATCCCGGGCGAAAGTGTCTCAGTGGGCCCCTTTAACACATACCACAATTCATGATGCACACATACGGCAAAGAAATATTGGTATAGTACAATGCCAACGATATCACTTACTTCTTATGGATCGCCCGACAGGGCAGTGGGGTACTCTGTACCGGGCCGGTATTTCACTGGGAAGTGTCACAGTAGCGGTGACCCAGTCCGTGGCCCTGGGCGTCCATGTAAGGGAGTGAAGTGATGGAATAAAGTTTATGAATAGATGATTCGTGACGCCGCCTGTGTTGTTGGGCAAATGTTAAGCCGTCGCTGCAGACAAATCCTCTGGGACAGATGGTGTAGTGCAGCAATGATGTTATAGCCCTCCACAGGCAGGGCTGTAGTCCCAGGGCAGTGTAGGTGGATGTTGGGAAGGAAGATGCAGTGTCAGGCACAGAGATGTAGCAGTGCCGGGGAGGTTGCAGCAAGAAGGCAAGGACACAATAGGTTGCAGTTTCTTTACCTTTACTTGGCAAATGCAGTCCAGGGTCCTGAGTACAGATGGCACAGGAGCTGGTTAGCCTGGAAGCAAACCAGGAATCCCTCTGGCAGATGGGTTGTGCAGTCTCCTTATTAGCACTCTCTATGAAGTACTCCCAGTACTGAGTTACACTGGAGTTCCTCCTTTCTGATGTTATCCACACTTCACTCGCATGGCAGACAACTGTAGCCTTCTATCTCTCTTGGCTCACCCGTCGCTGTTGTGCCTCCGAGGATTATGTGGGAATAGGGCATTTACAGCTTCCTATTCCTCTGGTTTCTGGTGCAGGACCGTTAGTATCCATACACCCTTGGAGACCAGGCTCCAGATCGTGCGCTATCACTGGGACTGAGCTCTCCACTTTCCTCAGTCTCCCCAGCTCTTCTCCTCCACGTCTGCACACGACGCCCTCCTCACACTAACTGACTCTCTCCTTCCTGGTCCCCAGAGACAGCTCCTCCCCTCAGTTCTGGGTTCAGAGCTCCCTCTGCTGACCCGGAGTGGGAACTGTGTTGCATGCAGTGATTAACTGCCAGAGAGACCCTTCATTGCTTCAAGGCATGACATCACTCTCCCTGGAGGAAGGCAATGCCACTGTGGCGACCATACTCCTGGGGGCGCCACACTCCCCCCCCTAGTGCAAGTCAGCACTCCTGGGCTGAAGAAAAACATGTAAACAACATAAACAAATAAACAATTATAGGCGTACAAGATTCAAAAAGGAAAAATTTACAAAAATCAAATGCTCAAAAAGAGTCCTATGACGATAAGTCCATGCGCCAATGTCCATGGTCCCATTCCTAGGCAATTGGTGAACTATATACAGGTTCTTACAGAGTCTCTGTAGGCACAAAACTTGAGAAAGGTTACATATTTACATTTTTATTAAACCATTCACTATTACTATAGAACATTAGACACTATCATTATTTACTTTAACTTATTAATATGCGAAATCTGATGGGCGGTATACCTTGGGTACCACAGGTTGACCTACGTAGCTCTTGTGTGGGTAAACTTGGGAGTAGCCGTCTGCGAACTCTTAGACTCACTGTGGGCATGACAGATTCACCACTGGCAAGGCAAGGATTCTCTGGCTCCACTGCTGGTGTGGCATCCGTTGCCTGAATTTCCTGATTTTCAACGTTCTCTTGAGTCTATGCTACTTCAGTTGCAGTAGGCTGGGGAAAGGTTAGGACAGGAACTACAATGGCGGGACCCATTCTTGTCCAGTTTGCAGGGAATTCACCAAATACAGTGCTGACCCTTTCTTCCTCTTCTTCAATGGGCTGAAGATTGTTTTGTTCTTCCATCCTTTCTTTTAACTGGTCAGGGCACAGTTTCAGATGATTCCTTGATACTGCTGCTGAGGTTTCACCTCCATCCTTACTGATAAGGCACACTTTGGTGTTGTCGAAGTTCGATGGTAAGACGGTGTAGGGTTCAGCTTCCCATTGATCATCCAATTTATGCAGCCTTCTTTTCCTCTTGAGGACTTGTTCTCCTGGTGACAAGGGAACTGCAGGTGCATTTTGGTTGTAGTTCTTCTCTTGTTTTTGTCTTGCCTGAGTTAGACTCTTGTACTCTTCGATATTGCTGTTGCCTTTCTGTATCCCAGTCAGCATCTGGGGATGTTACTTCAGGGGTAAGGACTCCCATATCCAAATCAATAGGCAACTTGCCAGGCCTCGCTCTCATTAGGTAGGCTGGAGTGCAGTTGGTGGAATTCACAGGAATGTGATTGTAGAGGGCTACAAGAACTAGCTACCTTTCTGGCCACAGATTCCTCTTGTCCAAAGGCAAGGTCTTCAGTAGGTCAATCATTACCGGGTTCATCTTTTCACAAATGCCGTTGGTCTGTGGATGGTACGGGGTTGTCCTGATATTCTTGCAACCGTACAAGTTACAGAATTCCTGGAACACTTCTGCCTCGAAAGCTGGACCTTGATCTGTAAGCACTCTCTCAGGGTAACCATGTGGTTGGCAAAAGTGCTGTTGTAATGCTTTGGCTGCTGTCCTGGCTGTTTGATCCTTGACAGGCACTACTACCAGGAATCTCGAGTAATGGTCAACGATGTTAAGAGCATAACTATAGCCTGAACGGCTTGGGACCAGCTTCACATGGTCCAGGGCCACCAACTCAAGTGGTTGTTTGGTTATTATTGGCTGCAAAGGAGCTCGCTGACTGTTACAGTCCTTTCTTCACAGGTTGCATTGTCCACACTCCCGGCACCAATTTTCAATAGCCTTCCTCATACCAGCCTAGTAGAATCTCTCCCGGAGCAAGACTTCCAACTTCTTCCATCCGAAGTGTCCAGCTCCATTGTGGTATGCTTCCAAGACCATTGATGCTTCCCTCTTTGGGACTACCACTTGCCAAACCAACTCGTGAGTGCGGGCATTGATACTCCTCCGACACAGCTTTCCTTCATAGATGAACAGCCGGCCTCTTTCCTTCCACAACTGCTGGGTTTCTTCAGGAGCATCCGACTCTGGGCGTGAGTCAGCTTGTGACAGTAGCTCCTTCACCAGGCGAACTGCAGGGTCACTATCCTGGGTTTCTGCCCAGTCATGGTGAGGCAATGGATTTAGGGTAGCCTCTTTCAAGATAGACCGTCTGTTTCTCACTCCGGGCACGTTGGGCCGCAGTTGGCCGGTGGAAGGCAGGTAACTCGATTTCTTCAAGCCCCTCAGAGTCTTCTCCTGCATCTGGCAGATTAGGCATTCTGGACAGTGCATCAGCATTGGCATTCTTGTGCCCTGCTCGGTACTTGATGGTGAATTCATAGTTAGACAGCCAAGCCATCCATCGCTGCTCCAGTGCACCAAGCTTGGCAGTTTCCAAGTGGGTCAACGGGTTGTTGTCTGTGAAGATGGTAAACTTGGCTGAAGCTAGGTAATGCTTGAATCGTTCAGTTACAGCCCAGACTATGGTGAGGAACTCCAGCTTGAAGGAACTGTAGTTGTTACAGTTCCTTTCAGTGGGATGAAGCTTCCTGCTGGCGTAGGAGATCACTTTCTTTGCCATTCTGTACTTGTGACAGTACTGCTCCAAGTCCCACGTTGCTGGCATCAGTACACAACACAAAGGGTTGGTCATAATCTGGGTAGGCCAGAATTTCATCTCCTGTGAGAGCCATCTTCAGTCGAATGAAGGACCTCTCCAGCTCCTCATTCCATTCGAATGCAGGACTCTGCTTTCTGGCCTTCTTGGGCTGACCCACCAGAAGATTTTGCATAGGAGTGGCAATTTCAGTGAAGCCTTTGATGAACCTTCGGTAGTAGCCTACCAGCCCGAGGAATTGACGTACTTCATGCAGGTTGCTGGGCTTCTGCCAGTCCCGGATGACTGTGACTTTGTCAGGATCCGGTGCCACACCTTCTGCACTCACTACATGACCGAGGTACTGAACCTTGGGCTTCAGGAGGTGGCACTTGGAAGGCTTCACCTTCAGGCCAAAGTTGGACAAGGCTTCAAACACCTCAGCCAGGTGCTTCAGATGGTCTTCATAAGTCTTGGAGAAAACAATGACATCATCAAGATACAACAGGACTGTCTCGAAGGTCTTGTGTCCCAGACAGCACTCCATCAGCTGTTGGAATGTCCCTGGAGCGGTGCAGAGCCCGAATGGCATGTAGCTGAACTCACAGAGACCCATTGGGGTGGTAAACGCTGTTTTCTCCTTGTTTGCCTCTGCCACGGGAACCTGCCAATACCCACTAGTGAGATCCAAGGTGGAAAAATAGTTAGCAGTTTTAAGTGCGGCTAGTGACTCTTCAATTCTGGGTAATGGGTAGGCATCTTTATGTGTAATGCTGTTAATTTTTCTGTAATCAACACACATTCTCATGGTACCATCTTTCTTTTTCACAAATACTATTGGAGCTGCCCAGGGGCTTCAACTGTCTCTGATCACCCCAGCTTCCTTCATTTCCCGCAACATACTTTTAGCACACTGGTATTGTGTTGGGGGTATAGGCTGGTACCTTTCTTTTAAGGGTAGATGGTCTCCAGTGGGGATATGATGTTGAATCCCTTTTGCTTTCCCAAAATCTAGAGGGTGTTTACTGAATACCCGCTCATACTCCTGAGTCACCAGGTAAACCCCACTCTTTTGGTATGAAGGGGTGGAGTCAGTCCCCACCTGCAGTTGCTGACACCACTCCTCCTGCTGCTTTACAGAGCCATTGTCGTCCACCTGGTCGGATGAGACCAAGGGCTCTGCTGCCCGTATTGCGTTGTTACTGACAGTAAGCAGCTTAGCAACTGTGGCATACCGAAGTATTATGGCCTCCTCCTCCCCACAATTCAAGAGGCGTACAGGTACTCTCCCTTTGCGAACATCAACTACCCCCCTGGCTGTCAGGATAGTGGGCCGGCTATCAGAGTACACTGGCTCTACCACTGCTTGGTAGTCTTTCCCTCTGAGACCTATGGCTGCCCGACACCAAATCAACATTTCACATCTGGGGGGTATTGCAATGGAAAAAGAATCACTCACACTGACGATACCAACTTCTCCGCCAGAGAGATCTACCTGCTGTCTTTGCATCAGGGCCTTGATCTCCTTCTGCAGGACTCGTTGCTCACTGGAACCAGCAGTCTCAGCCACCTGTTGCAACAAGACAATAACCTCGGAAAGGCAATTTTCAATCACATTGGTACCTAGAGTCATCATTGGATTACATTCTCATAGATCAATATCCACAACTATCAGACCTTGAGATTTTAACTCCACTCATCCCACTTTAAGAGTAATTTCTTTACATCCTATCTGCGGTAAAGACTGACCATTACTAGCAACTACCGTCAGTTCATCAGTTGGGCCACGGGTAAGTTCAGAGTCAGCCCAATACCGCTTGTAAAGCATATACGGCATAGTAGTCACCTGAGAGCCAGTGTCCAGCAAAGCGTTCATGGGGATGCCATCAATCACCACTGGAAGGACCGGTCGCCCTCCAACATACTTGGCTCACCAGTTCCTTGGGCCTTGTGGTCCTACTCCTGGGGGTTGGCCCTCTGCCCCAGGGGTTACTCGTTTAAAGGGACAGAATCTTGCGAGGTGGCCTTCTTTGTGGCAGTGACGGCAGATGGGACGTCCGTTCTGGTCATAGCGATCGCTGTTCCTCCCTCGGAGTGGCGGGATCCTCTCCCTCCGCATCCACGGGATATCCTCTGGACTGGAGGCCAACTGGATCTTCTCCTTGGAGGAATCCTGCAGGGACTGCACGGTTTTGGCAAATGCAGCCATACCTTTGGTCAACTCCTGGACCTGAAGACGCAGTTCTGAAGATGGGTCATTGTCCAGAGTCTGTGCATCAGCCTCCACAGGGCTGAGGGGGAAAGATGTTGTTTCCTGGCGGTAGGTGACCGCTGGGCGCCTAGGGGGCGCTGGACGTCTGACAGTTGGTTCATGCAGCACCCGGATAGCCCTGTCCTTGAAGTCTGCAAAATCTAGGTCAGGGTTCTGCAAAGATATAATGCGCAGCTGTGCTCTGTGGGTACTGGATAGGAGTCCTTCAATAAACTGCTCCTTTAACAGTCTGTCTCCGTCCTGCACACTGTCTGGATCCATCTGCTTTATGGCTCGCAGCGCCTCCTGCAGATTAAGCGCATAGTCCTGTATACTGTCCTGCGCTCTCTGCTTACATCCAAAGAATCTCATCTTTATTTCAGCTGCTGTGCGGGTGTCAAAGGTGCTCCTGAGCTTAGCCAGAATCTTTTTAACAGTCTCTTTATCAGTGTCCTGCCAGGCTTTTACTTCTCTCTGTGCTGCACCTGTTAGCTGCCCATTAAGAATGTTCACTTTCTGACTTTCAGACAGGGGATACACTTCGAACAAGCTGCACAGTCTCTCTTTGAATTCACTCAGGGTATGTGACTCACCCGAGTACTGCGGTAGCCAGGCTGCTCCCGGTATATAGGGCATGGACAGCGGCATTATGGGGACCGCTGCGGTGGGCGCTGATTCTTGCGGTGCCCTGGAGGCAGCGCTGGCTGCCGGATTCAGTGGCGCTGTTGGAGCCGCAGCTGCGCTGGACCCTGCATCTGGCGGCGCTGGGAGGTTAGCGGGAGCGTCTGCCGCTGCATTGGCGTTGTCCTCAGACATTTTCTCTCCCCCCTAGTTAACGTGGGCCAGGCCGCGGGGTTGCGCTGGCTTACCGGATGCCGCTCCTCGGCTGGATCAGGGGGCGCCGGAACTGCAGGCCTCAGCTTCTCATTTCCCGCACGCTCGTCTCCTTTTGCGCTTCTTGGCTGGCTCTGCCCACGAAGGTCTGCCCCCTTTTCTTCCCGCGTGCGTCAATCAGCGGGATAATGGCGGCAATGGCGCCAATTTCGCATACAGTCTCTAGCACCAACCACAGTCTCTGGCACACAGGACCCGGGGATACCGGGCTCCGTTAATCCTGTTCGTGACACCAAAATGGATCGCCCGACAGGGCAGTGGGTTACTCGGTATCGGGCCGGTACTTCACTGGGAAGTGTCACAGTAGCGGTGACCCGGTCCGTGGCCCTGGGCATCCATGTAAGGGAGTGAAGTGATGGAATAAATTTTATGAATAGATGATTCGTGACGCCACCTGTGGTGTTCGGCAAATGTTAAGCCATCGCTGCAGACAGATCCTCTGGGACAGATGGTGTAGTGCAGCAATGATGTTATAGCCCTCCACAGGCAGGGCTGTAGTCCCAGGGCAGTGTAGGTGGGTGTTGGGAAGGAAGTTGCAGTGTCAGGCACAGAGATGTAGCAGTGCCGGGGAGGTTGCAGCAAGAAGACAAGGACACAATAGGTTGCAGTTTCTTTACCTTTACTTGGCAAATGCAGTCCAGGGTACAGATGGCACAGGAGCTGGTTAGCCTGGAAGCAAATCAGGAATCCCTCTGGCAGATGGATTGTGCAGTCTCCTTACTAGCGCTCTCTATGAAGTACTCCCAGTACTGAGTTACACTGGAGTTCCTCCTTTCTGATGTTATCCACACTCCACTTGAATGGTAGACAGCCGTAGCCTTCTATCTCTCTTGGCTCACCCGTCGCTGTTGTGTCTCCGAGGATTATGTGGGAATAGGGCATTTACAGCTTCCTATTCCTCTGGTTTCTGGTGCAGGACCGTTAGTATCCATACACCCTTGGAGACCAGGCTCCAGATCGTGCGCAGTTGGGTCGCCCTCCCAGGGCTATGGGGTACTCGGTACCAGGCCGGTGTCAGTGGGATGTGTCACAGCAGCGGTGACCCGGTCCGTGGCCCTGGGCGCCCAAGTATTAGGGGAGATAGAATGGTGGAATGTAGCTAATGGAATAGTTTGTGACGCCACCTGTGGTGTTCGGCAAGTGAGATGTTAAGCCGACGCTGCATGCAGATCCACTGGGACTGATGGTATGGTGCAGCAAAGATGTAAAAGCTCCCCACAGGTGAAGCTGTAGTCCCAGGGCAGTGTAGATGTGGTTGGCATGGGGATGTAGCAGTGCCGGTAGCGAAGGAAGCAGACAAAGACACAGCGGGGTGAAATTTCTGTACCTTTACTTGATAAATGCAGTCCAAGGTCCTGATTACAGATGGTACCAGAGCAGGCTAGCCTGGAAGCAACTCAGGAATTCTCTCTCAGCAGATGGGCTGTGCAGTCTCCTTCCTAGCGCTTATTTGAGTGAAGTACTCCTAGTACTGAGTTACACTGAAGTTCCTCTCTATTCTCTTCTACTCTCACTCCTCGTATGGCAGACAGCTGTAGCCTCAATTCCTCTCTTGGCTCACTCCGTGCTGTTGTGCCTCCGAGTCTTAGATGGGAGTAGGGCATTTACAGCCTCCTACTCCTATGGTGTCTGTTGCAGGACCGTTAGTATCCGTACAACCGTGGAGACCAGGCTCCAGTTCATGCGCTCTCACTGTGAGGGAGCTCTCCTTCCTCAGCTCAACCTCCAGCTTCTCTCCACACGTCTGCACATGTGGACCTCCTCACACTAACTGACCACTCCTTCCTCTTGGCCCTCAGAGAGCACTCCTCCCTTCAAATCGGGTTCAGAGTCCCCTCTGCTGGCCTGGAGTGGAACTGTGTTGCATGTATAGGATAACTGCGAGAGAGACCCTTCACTGCTTCCAAGCCTGGCATTACCCTCCCTGGAGGAAGGCAAAGCCACTGTGGCGGCCATACTCCTGGGGGCGCCACATTCCCCCCTAGTGCAAGTCAGCACTCCTGGGCTGAACAAAACATGAAAACACATAAGCAATTAGACAATGTGAACAATTATAATTGTACAAGATTTGTAAAAAGGGAAAAATTTACAAAAACCAAGAGCTCAAAAATAGTCCTATGATGACAAGTCCAAGCATCAATGTCCATGGTCCATTCCTGGGCAAATGGTGAACTATATACAGATTGGTGACCACACAAGTCCTGTGGTACAATGTCCATAAAACAAAACTGGTAAATTCAAAGGAAACTCTTACAGGTTACCTGTAGGCACAAAACTCGAAAACAGTTACATATATATACTGTACAATTTCAACATCCACATAAATTTAGCTATATGCGATATCTGATGGGTGGTATACCTTGTGTAGTACGGGTAGACCTGCGTAATACTGGGGTAGTGTGTAATGTGCTGGATACACTACTGATGGTTCTATGTAACACAGGGATACTAGACTGTCTGTGAACTCTTAGACTCACCATGGGCATAACAGGTTCACCACTGGCAGGGCGAGGGTTCTCTGGCTCCACTGCTGGTGTGGCATCTGCTGCCTGATTTTCCCTATCCTCAGGATTTTCTTGAGTCACGTCTTCCTGTGCTACCAGTTGGGGAAATGTCAACACGGGCACCACTATTGCATCATTTACTTTAGTCCAATTAGCAGGGAATTCTCCAAGTATGGTGCTGACCTTTTCTTCCTCTATGGGTTGGATGTTATTTTGTTCTTCCATTCTTTCTATTAACTGGTCAGGGCATAATTTCAAATGATCCCTCGATATGGCTGCTGAGGTTTCTCCTCCATCTTTACTAATAAGGCACACCTTGGTATTGGTATGGTATAGGGTTCAGCTTCCCATTGGTCATCCAATTTATGCAATCTTCTTTTCCTTTTTAAAACTTGCTCTCCTGGTGACAAAGGAACGGCAGGCGCATTTTGATTGTAAAGCTTCTCCTGCTTTTGTCTTGCCTGAGCTAGACTCCTTTCCACACACTCTTGAACTCTTTTGTACTGCTGTTGCCTTTCTGTATCCCAGTCAGCATCTGGTGACGTTACTTCAGGTATAAGGACTCCCATATCCAAATCAATAGGCAACTTGCCAGGCCTTGCTCTCATTAAGTAGGCTTGGGTACAGTTGTTGGAGTTCACTGGAATATGGTTGTAGAGGTCTATCAGATCTGGCAACTTTTCTGGCCACAGATTTCTCTCCTCCAAAGGCAATGTCTTCAGTAGGTCAATCACTACCTGGTTCATCTTCTCACACATGCCATTGGTCTGTGGATGATAAGGGGTGGTCCGGATCTTCTTGCAACCATACAAGTTACAGAATTCCTGGAACACTTCTGCCTCGAAGGCGGGACCTTGATCTGTAAGCACTTGCTCAGGGTATCCATGTGGTCTACAAAAGTGCTGTTGGAATGCTCTGGCTGCTGTCCTGGCAGTTTGATCTTTGACAGGCACAACTACCAGGAATCTTGAGTAGTGGTCCACAATGGTAAGAGCATAGATGCAGCCTGACCGGCTTGGAACCAGCTTCACATGGTCCAGGCCTACCAACTCAAGTGGCTGTTTGGTAATGAGAAGCTCTCTGGCTGTTTCGATCCTTTCTGCGCAGGTTGCATTGTCCACACTCCCGGCACCACCTCTCAATGGCTTTCCTCATACCAGCCCAGTAGAACCTCTCCCGGAGCAATGCTTCCAAATTCTTCCATCCGAAGTGTCCAGCTCCATTGTGGTAGGCTTCCAGGACCATTGATGCCTCTGTCTTTGGGACTATCACCTGCCAAACCAGCTCATGAGTGCGGGCATTGATACTCCTCCGACACAGCTTTCCTTCATAAATGAACAGCCGACCTCTTTCCTTCCACAACTGCTGGATTTCTTCAGGAGCATTCGACTCTGGGCGTGAGTCAGCTTGTGACAGTAGCTCCTTCACCAGGCGGACTGCGGGGTCATTATCCTGAGTTTCTGCCCAGTCATGATGGGGCAGTGTATTTAGGGTGACCTCTTTCAAGCCAGACAGTCTGTTTCTCACTCCTTGGGCACGCTGGGCCGCAAGTGGCCGGTGGAAGGGAGGTAACTCTTTTTCTTCAAGAGCCTCGGGGTCTTCTCCTGCATCTGGTAGATTAGGCATCCTGGACAGTGCATCAGCTTTGGCATTCTTGTGCCCTGCTCGGTACTTGATGGTAAACTCACATTTAGACAGCCGAGCCATCCATCGCTGCTCCAGTGCACCTAGTTTTGCAGTGTCCAAGTGAGTCAACGGGTTGTTGTCCGTGAAGATGGTAAACTTGGCTGAAGCTAGGTAATGCTTGAGTCTCTCAGTCACAGCCCAGACTATGGCGAGAAACTCCAGCTTGAAGGAACTGTAGTTGTCTGGGTTCCTTTCAGTGGGACAAAGCTTCCTGCTGGCGTAGGAGATCACTCTTTCTTTGCCACTCTGTACCTGCGACAGCACTGCTTCCAAGTCCCACGTTGCTGGCATCAGTATACAACACAAAGGGTTGGTCATAATCTGGGTAGGCCAGAACTTCATCTCCCGTGAGAGCCATCTTCAGCCAGGTGAAGGACCTCTCCAACTCCTCAGTCCATTCAAATGTGGAATTTTTCTGTTTGGCCTTCTTGGACTGCCCCACCAGAAGATTTTGTATAGGAGTGGCAATTTCAGTGAAGCCTTTGATGAACCTTCGGTAGTAGCCTACCAACCCGAGGAATTGGCATACTTCATGCAGGTTGCTGGGCTTCGGCCAGTCCCGGATGACTGTGACTTTGTCCGGATCTGGTGCCACACCTTCTGCACTCACCACATGACCGAGGTACTGTACCTTGGGCTTCAGGAGGTGGCATTTGGAAGGCTTCACCTTTAGGCTAAAATTGGACAAAGCTTCAAACACTTCAGCCAGGTGCTTCAGATGGTATTCATAAGTATTGGAGAAAACAATGACATTATCAAGGTACAACAGGACTGTCTCAAAGTTCATGTGTCCCAGGCAGCACTCCATCAGCCGTTGAAATGTTCCTGGGGCAGTGCAGCGCCCAAATGGCATATAGTTGAACTCACAGAGACCCACTGGAGTGGTAAATGCTGTTTTCTCCTTGTCTGCCTCTGCCACGGGAACCTGCCAATACCCACTAGTGAGATCCAAGGTGGAAAAGTAGTTAGCAGTTTTAAGTGCAGCTAATGACTCTTCAATTCTGGGTAACGGGTAGGCATCCTTATGTGTAATGCTGTTAATTTTTCTGTAATCAACACACATTCTCATGGTACCATCCTTTTTATTTACAAAAACTATTGGAGCTGCCCAGGGGCTACAACTGTCTCTGATAACCCCTGCTTCCTTCATCTCTCTCAACATCCCTTTTGCACATTGGTATTGTGTTGGGGTATAGGCCGGTACCTTTCCGTTATGGGTGGATGATCTCCATTGGGGATATGATGGTGCACCCCTTTTGCCTGCCCAAAATCTAGTGGGTGTTTGTTGAATACCTGCTCATATTCTTGTGTCACTCTGTAAACCCCATTTTTCTGGTATGAAGGTGTAGAGTCAGTCCCCACCTGCAGTTGCTGGCACCACTCCTCTAGCTGCTTTCCAGACCCATTGTCCTCCACCTGGTCGGATGAGACCAAGGGCTCTGCTGCCTGCAATGAGTTGTTATTAACAGTGAGCAGCTTATCAACTGTGGCGTACCGAGGTATTGTGGCCTCCTCCTCCCCACAATTCAAAAGATGTACAGGTACTCTCCCTTTACGTACATCAACCACCCCTCTGGCTGTTAGGACAGTGGGCCTGCTATCAGAATATACTGGTTCTACCAATGCCTGGTAATCCTTCCCTCTGAGGCCTATGGCTGCCCGACACCAAATCAAGATTTCACATCTGGGTGGTATTGCAATGGGGAAAGCATCACTCACTCTGACACTGCCAATTTCCCCACCAGAGAGTTCCACCTGTTGTCTTTGCAACAGGGCTCTGATCTCCTTCTGCAGGACTCGTTGTTCACTGGAACCAGCAGTCTCAGCCACCTGTTGCAACAAGACAATAACCTCGGAAAGACAATTTTCAATTACATTTGTACCAAGAGTCATTATGGCATTACATTCATGTCGATCAATATCCACAACTATCAGACCTTGAGATTTTAGCTCTACCCGACCCACTTTAACAGTAATTTCTTTACATCCTATCTGCGGCAAAGACTGACCATTACTGGCAACTACTGTTAGTTCATCAGTTGGGCCACGGGTGAGTTCAGAGTCAGCCCAATACCGCTTGTAGAGGATATAGGGCATAGTGGTCACCTTGGAGCCAGTGTCCAGCAAAGCGTTCATGGGGATGCCGTCAATCACAACAGGAAGCATCGGTCTCCCTCCCACATACTTGGCTCGCCAGTTCCTTGGGCCTTGTGGTCCTACTCCTGGGGGTTGGCCCTCTGCCCCAGGGGTTGCTCGTTTAAAGGACAAAATCTTGCAAGATGACCTACCTTGTAGCAGCGACGACAGATGGGACGTCCGTCCTGGTCATAGCAATCATTGTTCCTTCCTCAGAGTGGCGGGGCTCTCCTCCTCCGGAGCCACAGGACATCCTCTGGACTGGAAGCAAGCTGGATCTTGTCTTTGGAGGACACCTGCAGGGGCTGCATGGTTTTAGTAAGTGCAGCCATCCCTTTGGTCAACTCCTGGACTTGAAGACGCAGCTCTTCTGTAGGATCTTTATCCAGAGTCTGTGCATCAGCCTCCACAGGGATGGAAGGAAAAGATGTTGCTTCCTGGTGGTAGGTGATCGCTGGGTTCCTAGGGGACGCTGGACGGCTGTCAGTGGATTTCTGCAGGACCCGAATAGCCCTGTCCTTAAAATCAGCAAAGTCCAGATCAGGGTTTTGCAGGGTTATTATGCACAACTGTCCTCTGTGGGTACTGGATAGGAATCCTTCAATGAACTGCTCCTTTAACAGTTTATCTTCCTCCTTCACACTGTCAGGATCAACTTGCTTAACTGCTCGCAGCGCCTCCTGCAGATTAAGAGCATAGTCCCTGATACTGTCCTGCGCTCTCTGCTTACATCCAAAGAATCGCATCTTGATTTCAGCTGCAGTGTGAGTGTCAAAGGTGCTTCTCAGCTTGGCTATAATCTTTTTAAAAGTCTCTTTGTCAGTGTCCTGCCAGGCTTTCACCTCTCTCTGTGCTGCACCCGTTAGCTGTCCAATAAGGATGTTCACTTTCTGGCTTTCAGACAGAGGATGTACTTTAAACAAACTCCACAGTCTCTCTTTAAATTCACTCAGGGTATGTGACTCACCCGAGTACTGCGGTAGCCAGGCCGCTCCCAGAAGGTAGGGCATAGACAGCGGCATTATGGGGACCGCTGCGGCGGGCGCTACTCCTTGCGGCACTGAGGGGTTGGCGGCAGCGGCCGCCGCTACATTGCTGTGTGGCGCGGACATTCTCTTCCCCCTAGTTAACGTTAGCAAGGGCCGGGGGTTGGGTGAGCTTACCGGCGGCTGCTTCGCAGGCCCGATGCTCCGGGATGTAGGCCTCAGCTCCTCCCCTTCTCGCGCGCTGTCTTCTCTTCCCGCGCGGCACTCCACTTCTTCGCGCTCTGCGGCAGGCTCCGCCCATGAAGGCCTGCCCCTTTTTCTTCCCGCGTGCGCCAAGCAGTGCGGCAATGGTGGCAATTGGCGCCAATTTCACACACAGTCTTTTACACAAACACAGTCTACGGCACACAGGACCCGGGGGGTACCGGGCTCCATGATCCTGTTTGTGACACCAAGTTGGGTCGCCCTCCCAGGGGTACTTGGTACCAAACCGGTGTCAGCGGGATGTGTCACAGCAGTGGCAGTGGTGACCCGGTCCGTGGCCCTGGGTGCCCAAGTATTAGGGGAGATTGAATGGGGGAATGTAGCTAATGGAATAGTTCGTGACGCCACCTGTGGTGTTCGGCAAGTGAGATGTTAAGCCGACGCTGCATGCAGATCCACTGGGACTGATGGTATGGTGCAGCAAAGATGTAAAAGCTCCCCACAAGTGAAGCTGTAGTCCCAGGGCAGTGTAGATGTGGTTGGCACGGGGATGTAGCAGTGCCGGAAGGGTAGGAAGCAGGCAAAGGCACAGCGGGGTGCAATTTCTGTACCTTTACTTGATAAATGCAGTCCAAGGTCCTGATTGCAGATGGTACCAGAGCAGGCTAGCCTGGAAGCAACTTAGGAATTCTCTCTCAACAGATGGGCTGTGCAGGCTCCTTCCTAGCGCTTATTTGAGTGAAGTACTCTTAGTACTGCGTTACACTGAAGTTCCTCTCTATTCTCTTCTACTCTCACTCCTCGTATGGCAGACAGCTGTAGCCGCTATTCCTCTCTTGGCTCACTCCGTGCTGTTGTGCCTCCGAGTCTTAGATGGGAGTAGGGCATTTACAGCCTCCTACTCCTCTGGTGTCTGTTGCAGGACCGTTAGTATCCGTACAACCGTAGAGACCAGGCTCCAGTTCATGCGCTCTCACTGTGAGGGAGCTCTCCTTCCTCAGCTCAACCTCCAGCTTCTCTCCACACGTCTGCACACGTGGACCTCCTCACACTAACTGACCACTCCTTCCTCTTGGCCCTCAGAGTGCAATCCTCCCTTCAAATCTGGTTCAGAGTCCCCCCTGCTGGCCTGGAGTGGAACTGTGTTGCATGTATAGGTTAACTGCGAGAGAGACCCTTCACTGCTTCCAAGCCTGGCATTACCCTCCCTGGAGGAAGGCAAAGCCACTGTGGTGGCCATACTCCTGGGGGCGCCACATTATCACTGGGACTGAGCTCTCCACTTTCCTCAGTCTCCCCAGCTCTTCTCCTCCACGTCTGCACACGATGCCCTCCTCACACTAACTGACTCACTCCTTCCTGGCCCCCAGAGACAGCTCCTCCCCTCAGTTCTGGGTTCAGAGCTCCCTCTGCTGACCCGGAGTGGGAGCTGTGTTGCATGCAGTGATTAACTGCCAGAGAGACCCTTCATTGCTTCCAGGCATGACATCACTCTCCCTGGAGGAAGGCAATGCCACTGTGGCGACCATACTCCTGGGGGTGCCACACTTACATTACATGAGTGATCTCTATTGTAAATTCTACAATAGCTCAGAAACCAGCAAATCCTCACAGAGCACAGTGCGTGCCCTAGTGGGGATTCAAAAGTTTTAATTTAAGACTGGACAGTATAGAACTCCATACAGTATTCTGGGCATCACATAGTCTTCCATACAGTTTATTGGGCCCCATATATTGCTTCATACAGAATAATGAGCCTCATATAATGCTCCATACAGAATAATGAGCCCCAAATATTGCTTCATACAGAATAATGAGCCCCATATATTGCTCCATACAATATAATAAACCCCATATATTGCTCCATACAGTATAATGGGCCCCATATATTGCTTCATACAGGATAATGGGCCCCATATATTGCTTCATACAGAAAAAGGGTCCTCATATAATGCTACTTACATAATAATGGGCATCAAATAATGCTCTATACAGGATTATGGGCCCCATATAATGCTCCATACAGGATAAAGGGCCCCATATAATGCTCCATACTGGATAATGGGCCCCATATAATGATCCATACTGGATAATGGGCCCCATGTAATGCTTCATACAGGATAATGGGCCTCACTTAATGCTCCATACAGGATAATGGGCACCATATATTGCTCCACACTGGATAATGGGCCCCATATATTGCTCCATACTGGATAATGGGCCTCATATAATGTTCCATACTGGATAATGAGCCCCATATAATGCTCCATACTGGATAATGTATAAATAAATTTTTGGCACCCAACTTGAAATAGTAGAAGAATTTTATTCGCAGTCACAATAGACGTTTCGGGCCAATACACTATGACCTTCTTCAATATACCGACTGCTCTTGTAATGTAAGAATCGGTAGCCTCAGCATGAGAAATATAATTGGAAAACCAGGATTCCGTGAATAAATTGCATGGGATCCTATTGAGTCCTGTAGTAAAATATACAGAATCTCATGTCATATATGGCGTTGGTCACTGACGTCAGTTTACCATTTATGTATATGTGGAGGATGGCCAAACCAGACCATGTATGCACTAAGGCGTGTCTATATTTTCCTTGGTTTTTATCACCCTGTAGTGGCTTGCAAATATAAACCTGTGTGTCCCTTTTTTCTTTCGATAACCATATAGTGGCTTTGCAACCCGGACTCAGAAGTCTGAATATCAGTGCAGTCGGTGGTGGATAGTGGTGTCTCCTGCCACTTGGGAACGCGGCGTCCACCACTTGTTCACCTGACCCAAGACAAACCCAGCACCAAGGGAAAAAGACCAGCAGCCAGAACACTGCAAGAAAATGGTTGATAATCACAAACTGAACAGATTCTAACAGTACCTCCCCTTTAACGAGTATCCCCTGGATCCTCTAGGCAGAGCCTTATTCGGAAATCTCCTGTGAAAAGCCTTAATTAATCTTGAGGCCGAGAAGTCTACAGCTTTTATCCAGGAATTGTCCTCGGGACCGAAACCCTTCCAGGACACGAGATGCTGTAAGCCTCCTCTGTGCCACCTGGAATCAAGAATGCGTGAAATCTCAAACTCTCAGTCCTCATCAATTGGAGGAGCAGATGGCATAGTCACCTTATCAGGTGTGTCAACTTTCTTCAGCAAAGATACATGAAAAACTGAATTAATTTTCCAGGACGAAGGAATGTCCAATCTGACCGCTGCCGAGTTGACAATCTGAACCACTTTGAAGGGTCCTACAAACTTAGGCCCCAACTTTTTAGAAGGGATCTTTAAACGCAAATTCCTAGAGGACAACCAAACCATGTCCCAAATAACAAACCTTGCCTCCCTTCTTTTCTTGTCAAAATATTTCTTAGACCTCCTATTGGCCTGATTCAGATTATGGCGCACACTGGTCCAAACCCTTTCCAAATTTCCAGAAAAACTCTCCTCCTCAGGCCCCGCTGCCCCAATCCTAGAGAAAGGACCAAAAGATGAATGCTTTTGGACAACTGGCTACGTCGATGGTGCCGTCAGCAACGATTTGGATTTCTGGATCACGGAGTGAACTACTTATACGATGGACTACTTGCTAGAGATGGGGTGCACCTTACGAAGACTGGAAAGCATGTATTTGGAAGTCGCCTTGCTACACTTGTAAGGAGAGCTTTAAACTAGAACAACATGGGAAGGGAAGCAAAAGACTAAAAAAAAAGCCATACACCTGACAAATGGTATTGAGAACTCTGCTATTAGAAGTGGAAAGGAAGAAAAAAGACGTAAGAATCTAATTAATAAAAATATTGGAGAAAGAGAAACCAATCACAAACTAAAATGTTTCTATACTAATGCACAAAGCATGGGCAACAAACAAGGAGAATTGGAACTACTAACACAGGAAAAGAAATATGATGTCATTGGAATCACTGAAACTTGGTGGGACAATACACATGATTGGAATACAAGACTAGAAGGATACAACTTATTTGCAAGAAACAGACTTGATAAACGAGGAGGGGGTGTCGCATTGTATGTTAGAAACAAGTATATCTGCACAGAGATTGAAGCTTCAGAGACTGGGAGTTCTGTGGAAACTGTTTGGGTAAGAATACAAGGACATAACAATGGAAAGGACACCATTGCAGGCATTTACTACAGGCCGCCTGTGCAAGCTGAAGATATGGATGAACTCTTTATGCATCAAATGGCCAAGTTCTCCAAAAAATATGACATAGTTATCATGGGAGATTTCAACTATCCAGACATTTGTTGGGAATCTCTCTCAGGCAAAACTAACAGGTCAAGGAAATTCTTATCCTCTCTTGCTGACAACTTTATCTTCCAAAAGGTAAGGGAGAAAACAAGGGGAACTGCTACCTTGGATCTAATCCTTATAAACAGGGAGGAAATGGTTGAGGAGGTAAAAGTGGCTGGGACCCTAGGAGGTAGCGACCATGCTATTTTAGAATTTTGGATAACTAGAGGCGGAAGACCTGTGAAGACTCAGACGTCAAGGTTAGATTTCAGAAAGGCAGATTTTAAGGGATTCAGAAAGAGAATTGGAGGGATCCAATGGCTGGATATCCTAAAAGACAAAAATGTCCAGGAGGGATGGGAAATCTTGAAAAATGAAATTCTCAAAGCACAGTTGTTAACAATTCCGAAAAGAGGGAAGAATAGGAAGCATTTAAGGAAACCAGGATGGATGAACACAGAACTTAAGCACATGCTAAAAAGGAAGAAAAAAATGTTTATAAAATGGAAAGAGGGAGGCATATCTAAAGAAGAATATAATGCTGTCTGCAGAACCTGCAGGGCACAAATCAGATTATCTAAAGCTGAAAATGAATTGAGGCTTGCAAGAGATGTCAAAAGCAATAATAAAGGATTTTGGGGATATGTCAAAAGTAAAAGAAAAGTAAAAGATGCTATAGGATTTTTACAGGATGAAAATGATGAAATGGTAAGACAGGATGTTGAGAAGGCTGAACTTTTAAATTCCTATTTTGCATCTGTTTTCTCTCAGAAAGGAAATGTAACATCAACTGTTATTCACTGTCCTATTAAGGGAATAGAAGAATCCAGGATATCTATAAACAGATAGTGAGGAAACACTTAGCTAACCTAAATGAATTCAAGTCTCCAGGTCCAGATGAATTACACCCCAGAGTACTGAAGGAGATAGCAGAAGAAATTTTTGAACCCCTCTCCATAATCTTTGAAAATTCTTGGAGAACAGGAGAAGTGCCAGAAGACTGGAGAAGAGCAAATGTTGTTCCTATCTTCAAAAAGGGGAAGAAGGTGGACCCAGGCAACTATAGGCCGGTGAGTCTGACTTCTATACCAGGAAAGATCTTTGAACAAATTATTAAACAACATGTATGTCAATACCTGGATAAGAATGAAGTGATTAAACAGAGTCAGCATGGGTTTGTAACTAATAAGTCATGTCAGGCTAACTTAATTTCCTTCTATGACGGTATCACTGATTGGGTGGATCAAGGAAATGCTGTAGATATAGTATATCTTGACTTCAGCAAAGCATTTGACAAAGTCTCTCATACAATTCTTATTGAAAAAATGACTAAGTATGGAATGGACAAGGCAACTGTTAGGTGGATTCATAACTGGCTTAGTGATCGGACCCAAAGAGTGGTCGTAAATGGCTGCACATCCAGTTGGAAGAATGTCTCAAGTGGGGTACCACAGGGCTCTGTCCTGGGCCCTGTATTGTTCAACATCTTTATCAATGATTTAGATGAAGGAATTGAGGGTAAACTGATTAAATTTGCTGATGACACAAAGCTAGGAGGGATAGCTAATACTAGAGAAGAGAGAGAGAGGATTCAAAAAGATTTAAATAAACTGGAGAAGTGGGCAGCAACTAACAGAATGGTTTTTAACAGGGAGAAATGCAAAGTACTACATCTGGGCAATAAAAATGAAAAAAGCATATATAGAATGGGAGGAATAGGGCTAAGTGACAGCACATGTGAAAAAGACTTGGGTATACTAATAGATCACAGACTGAATATGAGTCAACAGTGTGATGCAGCAGCAAAAAAGGCAAATGCAATTCTAGGATGTATTAACAGAAGCATACAGTCTAGATCACGTGAAGTCATTATTTCCCTCTACTCCTCTTTGGTCAGACCTCATCTGGAATATTGTGTCCAGTTTTGGGCACCACATTTTAAAAAAGACATCAACAAACTGGAGCAAGTTCAGAAAAGAGCGACCAGAATGGTGACCGGTCTGCAAACCCTGTCTTATGAGGAAAGGTTGCAGGATTTGGGAATGTTTAGTTTGCAAAAGAGAAGACTGAGAGGAGACTTAATAGCTGTCTACAAATATCTAAAGGGCTGTCACATTGTAGAAGGATCAACTTTATTCTCATTTGCACAAGGAAAGACTAGAAGCAATGGGATGAAACTGAATGGGAGGAGACACAGATTAGATATTAGAAAAAACTTTTTGACAGTTAGAGTGATCAATGAGTGGAACAGGCTGCCACGAGAAGTGGTGAGTTCTCCTTCAATGGAAGTCTTCAAACAGAGGCTGGACAGACATCTGACTGGGATGATTTAGCGAATCCTGCTTTGAGCAGGGGGTTGGACCAGATGGCCCAGGAGGTCCCTTCCAACTCTACGATTCTATGATTCTATGATTCTATGCTTCCCAGTACAACAAAAAAAAGGAGAACACCCAGCCGAAGAAGACGTATGATTATTGAGAGCAAACTCAGCTAATGGTAGATATTCCGAACACATCTTCTGATTGTCTGCTACAAAACATCTCAAAAACTGCTCAATGTCCTGGTTCTTCCTCTCGCTCTGTTCATTGGACTCCGGATGATAACCCGACGAAAATGACAAATGAACCTTAAGTCTGTCACAAAAGGCACACCAAAATCGAGCTACAAACTGTGGTCCCCTATCGGAGACAATGTCCGTGGGGACACCATGGAATCTGACCATCTCTTTCAAAAATGCCCTGGCAAGTGTCTTAGCGCAGGGTAATTTATTGAACGGGACCAGATGACACATCTTACTAAACCGGTCTACCACAACCCAAATGACAGAAAAACCCTCAGAGACCGGCAGGTCGGTGATAAAATCCATTGCAAGATGCGTCCATGGGGAACTAGGAACCTCTAATGGGCACAGCAACCCTGCCACTGGAGTATGAGAAGCCTTAGACACGGTACACTGACGCACCCACTTGACGATTTCTCTTTGCCACCCCGGTCACCAGAAATTCCGGCCGATCGACTTTCTAGTTTCGGCAATCCCTGGATGACCCGCCAAACAAGACTCATGACATTCCGTAAACAAAGCTCTCCTCAGGGCTTTGGCACAAATAATTTCCCATACGGAGTGTTGGTTGGTGCTGCATCCTGGGCTTTAAGAATGCTATTTTCCAACTCAGAACCTACAGTGCTGTGCAAATTATTTGGGACAAAGCATTTTTTTTAAGTAAATCACACCTGTTCAAAGCAGCTAAAACTGGTTTGAATCACTGACTGGTAACGAACGTATAATTTTACTTATAAAAAAGATGTGTCCCAATTAATTTGCACAGCACTGTAAAACTGCCACCACCACCCCTTTCTGTAGAATAGATTCCTCCTTTTCAGTATTAACCGCTGGGGAGAAACTTTGAGACAAAGCATCAGCTTTAACATTCTTTGTCCCAGGGATATATGTCACAGAGAAATGGAACCGGGCAAAAAACAATGCCCACCTGGCTTGACGAGCATTTAAACGTTTAGCGGCATCCAGATAGATCAGATTCTTATGATCAGTAAAGACTTGTACAGGGTGTCTAGCGCCCTCCAAAAAACTCGCCAATGCTCAAACACAAGCTTAATAGCAAGCAATTCTCGGTTCCCAACATCGTAGTTGAGCTCCGCCTCCTAAAATTTCTTAGAAAAGAACGCACAGGGATGTACCCCATCCTCTCCCTCCTGTGACAGAACAGCCCCCACTCCTACTGATGAGGCATCCACCTCTACCAGAAAGGGCTTAGTCTCATGTGTCTGGATCAAGACAGGAGCAGAGCTAAACTTCTCCTTGAGATGCTCAAAGGCCTTAACAGCCTCAGGGGACCACTGGACAGTATTGGCACCCTTCTTAGTCAGATCAATAAGGGGTTTGGCGATAACAGAAAAATTCTTTATGAATTTTCTGTAATAATTAGCAAACCCCAAGAATCTCTGAATTGACTTCAAGCATTCAGGTCTTGGCCACTCCAATACCGCCTGAACCTTCACCGGGTACATCTCAAATCCTTCACTGGAAACAATGTACCCCAAAAAGCTAATTTTCTGTACTGTAAACTCGCATTTCTCCAGTTTAGCAGAGTCTGCAGAACCTCGCAGACTCTCTGCCAATGCGACTCCAGATCGGGCGAGTAGATCAAAATATCATCCAAATAAACGATAACACTCCTACCGATCAACGGCCTCAGAATGTGGTTGATGAAATTTTGAAAGAATGCCAGAGCATTTGTAAAGGGGGCTTTACACATAACAAGATCGCTAGCGATATCGCTAAAGCGTCACCGATTTTGTGACGCAACAGCAATATCGCTAGCGATCTCGCTTTGTGTGACACGTACCTCCGACCAGCCCCCCCCCCCCCCCCGCTGGATATCGATGATCGACGATCGCGCACGAACATCCAGGGCCATTTTCTCCTCATTGGCGTCCCGCTGGCGCCGACTAGCGATGCTTGGACGCAGGCAGAAGTCGTCATCATCGCTGCGGTGTGACAATTAAGAACGACTGCCGAGCATCGCTGGATCACTGCCTGTTTGGCAGCTCACTAGCGACCATTTAGCGATACACCAGCGATCCTGACCGGGTCGTATCGATGTCGGGATCACTGGTGCATCGCTAAATGTAACGGGATCCTTAAGCCGAAAGGCATTACTAGACACTCAAAATGACCTTCTGGGGTTTTTTAAAGGCTGCCTTCCATTCATCGCCTTCTTTAATCTGCAGCAAATTATATGTCCCACGGAGATCAATCTTAGAGAACCACTTGGCTCCAACTAATTGGTTAAACAAATCCGAAATTAGCGGCAAGGGGTAATGATTGCGCACAGTGATCTTGTTAATCTCCCTGAAATCCAAACACGGCCTAAGACCCCCATCTTTTGGGGGGGGGGGGGGGCAAAAAAGAATCCCACAGCCACAGGGACTTGGAGGGTCTTATATGACCTGCAGCAAGACTAGTCTGCAGGTATCCCTTTAAGGCTTCCCTCTCGGGGATCGTCAGATTAAATAAACCACTCTTAGGGAGAATAGCACCTGGGACGAACTCAATAGCGCAATGGTAATCTCTATGCGGTGGTAGAGCTTGTGACTCAACTTCAGAAAATACTTTCCAGAATTCCTGAATGGCTTCAGGTAGCTCATTTTTCACCACAGCAGCGATGTGTACATCACAACATTTCCCATAACACCCCTGACCCCAGGATCTTATAGTATTTGACAACCAGTCCAGTACAGGATTGTGCACTTTTAACCAGGGTAACCCCAGAACAACTGGAAAAGGCAATTTATCAAGTACAAACAAATCTAAAGATTCCTGGTGCTCCATATTCACAGTGAGTAGAAACCCGGTGTCCTTTCGGGAACCGCACCCATGCTCTAGCGGAGCGTTATCAATCGCCACTACAGGAAAAGGGGATGACAAAGGCACAGACTCAATCTTATACTTGTCTAGAAATTGTTGATCGATCAAATTCAGAGCAGACCCACAGTCCACCATCACTTGAAAATCCATAGTATGACCATGACAGATAAAACTACCAGAAAAAGAAACTCCTGCAGACCGTAAAAATGCAATACGAACGGGAGGGTTACTCTGAGCCCCTTTTTTTTTTTCTTTTCCTGATTTATGCGACCTTCACATTGCTTGATAAAATGGCCAGTCTTACCACAATAAAGGCATAGCCCCTCAGAGAACCTTCTCTCCCTTTCCTGGGAACGAGAGGACACAGCGCCAAGTTGCATCGGTTCCCCATAGTCCACGGGGGTCTCTTGAGAGACAGGATCCAGCAGAATTGAAGCCTTCTCCTCATTCTGCCTGTCTCTCAATCTTCTATCCACCCTGATGGCTAACTGCATTGCAGCCTCAAGTGTTGCAGGTGCAGGGTATGCAATGAGTAAGTCTTCAACCCTGTAATTCAGACCTGCTAAAAACTGACTTTTGAGTACTGGATCATTCCAGCTGATTTCTGCAGACCATCGTCTGGACTGAGTACAATATCCCTCAGCGTTACCAGAACCCTGTTTCAGCCGTCTGAGTTTTGCCTCAGCTGTAGTGACCCGATCTCGATCATCATATATTAACTCCATAGCAGAAAAAAACGCTTCTACTGACACCAAACAAGAGTCATCTGGACGCAATGAAAATGCCTAAACTTGCGGCTCCCCTCGCAATAAGGACATAATAATCCCCACACGCTGTAATTCAACTCCTGAAGACCTGTGTCTAAGCCGAAAATAAAATAAGCATGCATTTTTTAACTAAAAAAATTCCTGCCGTTTACCAGAAAAACATTCTGGCAAACTCACCTTAGGCTCTTCGGGGTGGACCCCTGGGCAATTACTCACGTGCTGCTGTATGCCGGAAACTTCCAACGTTAACTGTTGCAGGCGTTGAGCGAGATCTTGAACGCTGTTCATATTGCAGAAATCCGGGATGTTTTTTTTTTTTTTTTTTTTAACTTTCGCAGGCTGGACAAACTGTTACGGTTCTGTAGCACAGGACTAGGGTAGGAGGGGGAAAACTGACCCTGCACTGTGACTAGGCTGATACCCTACGATGGAGTGGGTGACCCATTCCTTGTGAATAGACCCACCGACAATCCTAGGTAAATCTCAAGTGAAGACCTATAGATAGGGGGAAGGGGGTCCCTGAAAGATCTAAGGACTGGGTACAAAAACGGGTCACCTCCTAGTAGAAAAGAAGGCTGCAGAAACAAACTGAAAACAGAAACTAAGACTAGCAGAACCAGAGGTCCCAGAACTGCACTAATTACACACACAGAAGGCAAAGCAAGGCTCCAAGTCAGACTTCAAGCAGATTAACACTGTTGTCCAGCAAGGAATGGGAGACAGGTGCAGGTTAATAAATCATCTGACCCAAGACAAACCCAGCACCAGGGGAGAAAGACCAGCAGCCAGAACACTACAAGAAAATGGCTGATAGTCACAAACTGAACAGATTCTAACAGTTTGCCCCCTTCCTGATTTCCTATTCTTTTGCATATTTGTCAAACATAAATGTTTCAGATCACCAAACAAATTAAAATATTAGACAAAGATAACACAAGTAATCACAAAATGCAGTTTTTAAATGAAGGACTTTATCGTTAAAGAGGATAAAGAGGACAGAAGTGATTTAAAGGTTTGTGAGTTTATTTAATTCTATCCCCATAAGCAATAAAGATGCCCCTTAATAAACATTTCAATGTTTCCCACTTAATGGTGGCATTAGTATTGTCATTTTCGTGGACTTCAATAAATGTTGATATGGCTTCCTCAATTTCTTTAACACAAAGATGGTCTCTTAAGAGATGATCGTTAAGTCTCCAGGAGAAAATTATAGAAATTGTAGACATAAGTTGAACTTCCCCCAAAACTGGTGCATGATCATACCATATATAAACGATTCTATACCATGGACATACCCAGCATGGGGCTGGGGGGGGCAGATGCCCCCCTAGAAGCAGTGGCGCACCGCACACCTGTTATGAGGCATGGGCCTGGCCACCTGTTTTTCCTTCCGCTGGCTCTTCGGGCACGGCGGCTTTACAGGTACGCGCAGTGGCCTGGGTGCCCTGTACATAGGGGGTTAATAAGAACGCCTGAGATTGAACGTCAGGATGTTCTTTGTGGGCGGAGAGAGGACGCTCTGCTCTCCCCAACTCCCACCCCTGGCTGCAGCGCGCCGCTGAACCTGAACGTATCAGGTCAGTAACTGCCTCAACTCAGGCATCCCAAGGAGTGTACCCGCACGCTCCTGAGGCAATCTACAGTGTCAGGAGACAGGACAGGTGCTGAGCTGGGGCCTGTGGCTGGGCTGATGTATACAGGGGCTGGCTGTGGCTGATGTATACAGGGGCTGGCTGGGCTGATGTATACAGGGGATGGCTGGGCTGAAGTATACAGGGGCTGGCTGGGCTCTAGGCAAGTGATTGCCATCAATGAAGATTAGGAAAAGTACTCGATATGCAAAATGGAGAGAAGAATGGTGGACAGAGCCCTTGGCCAGCTAAGGTTGCACAAAACCACTCTCATTTGCATACGAAAGAATAGTTAAAAAATCAATTTATCTGTACCAGAAACAATAAAATGTAGACTGCTGGTATGTAAATGTTTAAGTAGTTTCATTTGCATTTTGGGGGTTACCATCCACCTTTCGTGTCTCCCCTTTCTCCTCATAGATTGTAAGCTTGTGAGCAGGGCCTTAATTCCTCTTGGTATCTGTTTTGATCTATGTGTTTATTGCTATGCTATGCTGTAATGTCTATTGTCTGTACAAGTCCCCTCTATAATGTAAAGTGCTGCGGAATATATTGCCGCTATAGAAATAAAATTAACAACATCATGTATAGAGAAAAGAAAGAGACCATAAAAAGGGGATCACCACATGACATGGACATAGAAAAAATATTTATTGTACACAAATGGACACACAGAAACCATTAAAAGCATTTAAAATAATCACATCATGTATATTGGAAGGGCTTGTTTCATACAGGCTATTTTGGGGTCCTGTTATTTTGACATGATAGGATTATACGGTTATGGTTTAATGTATGGGATTCTTTACATCTAGTGGACCATTCATTTTTTAAGCGATAGTATGCTGTTTATATGTCTTGTATCTATTGCATGAATCTGAGTCTCTTGGGCTATTGGTCCTATTATGCGCCTAAGTACTGATAGTTTATGTCACATGTGTGGCTATTTTAAATGCTTTTAATGGTTCTGTGTGTCCATTGGTGTACAATAAATATTTTTTCTATGTCATGTGGTGATCCCCTTTTTTCAAATCATGTTGTGGATACTGATAAACTTAAAGGGAATCTGTCTCCCCTTTTTTGAGATATCATATAATGATATCATTCAATTGTGTGTCACATAAGGATTCTCTTAGTACTTTTGCTTCCCCCCTGACCCCGCACCTTTCATGCATAAATACCTTTTTTATATCGGTTCAGATATATGTAAACTGCCACGGTCCGGTCCGCTGGGCGGGGCTTATTCACCTGCTCCCCCCCTCCCTGTCATGCTCTACACAAGAAGAAATGCGTAGAGCAAGACAGGGAGGGGAGGAGCAGGTGAATAAGCCCCGCCCATCGGACCGGACCGTGGCAGTTTACATATATCTGAACCGATATAGAAAAGGTATTTATGCATGAAAGGTGCGGGGTCAGGGGGAAGCAAAAGTACTAAGAGAATCCTTATGTGACACACAACTGAATGATATCATTATATGATATCTCAAAAAAGGGGTGACCGATTCCCTTTAAAGGGAACCTGTCACCTGTTTTGGCAGCTATAAGATGCAGCCACCACCTTTCAGGGCTTATCTACAGCATTCTATAATGCTATAGATAAGCCCCTGGTGCAACATCAAAGATAAGAAAAATAACTTTTATTATACTCACACGGGGGGCGGTCCGGTCCCATGGGTGTCGCAGATCTGGGTTCAGTGCCTCCCATCTTCCTGCGATGCCGCCCTTCTGCTTGCTACATCACTCCCCGGCGTCACGCTACTGCATCGGTGAACTTCTCTGCCCTGTTGAGGGCAGAGCAAAGTACTGCAGTGCGCAGGCGCTTGAAAAGGTCAGAAAGGCCCAGAGCCTGCACACAGCAGTACTTTGCTCTGTCCTCAACAGTGCAGATAAGTACGCCTGCACAGGAGCACAATGCCGGGGAGCGATGAAGCAAGCAGGAGGGCCATCAAAAGAAGATGGGAGGCGCTGGACCGGGACCTTCGACACCCATCGGACTAAACCACACTGGACCGCCCCCTGGGTGAGTATAATAAATCTTATTTTTCTTTTCTTGCAGGTCTGACTGGGGCTAATCTACTGCATTATAGAATGCTGTACATAAGCCCTGAAAGGCAGTGGCCGTATCTTATAGTGGCCAAAACATATGACAGGTTCCCTTTACCACTGTGTATCCTATTTTTTGCATCAGTTATGAAGTTTCATATTTATTGCTCCTCAGGGAGCACTAAATACCCTAGAGGTCCTTATGATACGCACTCTCTCATACATTCAAGATCATCATACTGCACACCATCTCGTCATGACGCTCATATGCTCGTTCCCATTATGTCATCATTTGGAGAACTTTGATATCTCCGTATTGCACTTTGCCCTCAGATTAACACTATAGCAAGTACAAAAATTATTGGTGTTCAAAGAATGATATTATTCAACACTTTTATACTATAGGTATAGTTCACTTTATAATAAAGTATAGTTCGTTTTCCACTCAGGAAGCAGATTCAGATTTATTTCACATACGACTAATAAATGGTAAAGCGCAAAAGCTACTCATGCTCCCGTTGGGTAGAAAATTAATTCTCCCTTGATTAAACTAATAGAGATCATGGCTGTATATTTGTACTGCTCTTTAACTGTCCCACCAAGGACAACATCTGCAAGGAGTTTGGATGTTCTCCCCGTGTTTGCATGGGTTTCCTCCGTGTTCTCCGGTTTCCTCCCACATTCCAAAGACATACTGATAGGGAATTTAGATTGTGAGCCCCATCAGGGACAGTGATGAAAATATGTGCAAACTGTAAAGCGCTGCGGAATATGTTAGCGCTATATAAAAATAAAGATGATTATTATTATAACTGCTTCTAATATCTCAAGAGACTGTCTTTTCTTCATCAGTACCTATATTGCATCTCTAGACCATCTCCTGAAACTGAATTACAGATGATATTCTCTTAGCTGCTATCAGATATGTTACAAAGTTGTTTATTTTCATATGTCCCGTTCATTTATTAAATAAAAATTAAAACAATGGATTCTATTTAACTCCTTCACTCCCAAGACTGTTTTCACTTTCATAGCCAGGTCAAACTTCACAATTCTGACCACTGTCACTTTATGAGGTTATAAGGTTTTTGTAACATATTGTACTTCATGACAGCGGTAGAATTTGTTTGATAAGACTTGTGTTTATTTGTGAAAATATTGGAAATTTGGCAAAAATTTCACAATTTTGAAACTTTTAATTCTTATACCCTTAAATCAGAGAGTGATGTCACACATAATAGTTAATAAATAACATTCCCCACATGTCTACTTTACATCTGCATCATTTTTAAAACCGTCATTTTATTTTGTAGCTGTCAGTGCTGCACTGACACAAGACCCTTAGAGCCAGCTTTGCGAATGGTCTACTAGGTGTGCTGTAGCCTGGTGACCTGGATGTAATCATGAGGGGGAGCAGTGCAGGCACCGCTCCTGGCAGTGGGAGTCGGGTGTCAGCTATGATATTCGCTGAACACCCAAGGGTTCCTGTGCGCACAAAATAGCCATGACGTATCCATTCTTACATTCCATGAGCTATAGATATGGCCAAGGTCAGGATGGGGTTAAGTCACCAAATTCAAATTAAGACATTATTTAGCTAACACCATTTATCATGTCATGTTGATCTCCATTTATTATCTGCAAGCATACAAAACTATTGTAGATTAAAGGGAATCTGTCACCCCATTTTATCGCTATAAGCTGTGGCCACCACCGTCAGGGGTTTTTCTACGGCATTCTGTAATGCTGTAGATAAGCCCCCCCCCCCCCATGAAACCTGAAAGATAAGAAAAACAAGTTAGATTATACTCACCCAGGGGTCTGGCCCGGTCTGATGGGTGTCGCGGTCCAGCGCCTCCCATCTTCATGCGATGACGTCCTCCTGCTTGCTTCTCCCTTGGCTCCTGCGCAGGAGTACTTTATCTGCCCTGTTGAGGGCAGAGTAAAGTACTGCAATGCGCCGGCGCCGGGAAAGGTCAGAGAGGCCCAGCGCCTGTGCACTGCAGTACTTTGCTCTGCCCTCAACAGGGCAGATAAAGTTCTTCTGCGCAGGAGCCGAGGGAGAAGCAAGCAGGAGGACGTCATCGTATGAAGATGGGAGGCGTCGGACAGGACTGAGACACCCATCGGACCGGACCGAACGCCGGGGTGAGTATAATCTAAATGCCCTGTCACCCACAGCGAGATCGCTAGCGAGATCGCTGATTTTGTGACGCATCAGCAATCTAGCTGTGTGTGGCACGCATCAGCGACCAGCCCCCCGCCGGGTATCGCTGATGTCCGAATTCGCTGCACGAATGTCCTGGGCCGATTTTTATAGTTAGTCTCCCGCTGGCCAGCACGCATCGCTGCGTGTGGCAGCGGGAGAGCAACGATCAGCGAGCTCCCAGCGCTGTAAGCAGAAGCTGGGAGCTGGTATCTAAGGTAAATAGTGGATAACTAAGCGCTCACCGTGACTTAAGGCCCCGTCTCACTAAGCAATCTCGGTAGCGAGATCGCTGCTGAGTCACAACTTTTGTGACGTAACAGCGATCTCACCAGCGAGATCGCTGTGTGTGACAGCGATCAGCGAGCGGCCCCCCTGCCGGTATCGCTGATCGCTGGAAGAAACCTCTGGACATTTCTTTGGTCGCTGGTCTCCCGCTGGCCAGCACGCATCGCTGTGTGTGACAGGCGGGAGACCAGCGATCAGGTGTAAAAAAATAATAAAAAAAAATAAAAAATATAGTTATTCTCACCTTCCGATGTCCCGTTCAGCCATCCCGCCTCTCTCCACGCTCCGGTCCCAGTGATCCTTTGCATGAATGACCGCGAGACTTTGTTATCCCGCGAGACCGTGACATCTCGCGGTCATTCGTGCAAAGGATCACTGGGACCGGAGCGTGGAGAGAGGCAGGATGGCTGAACGCGACGTCGGAAGGTGAGAATAACTATATTTTTTATTTTGATACTATTTTCTACAGTGATAGCCAGCGATGCCGGGCGCTCGGCATCGCTGTGCTGATCGCTGGTGAAGCTGTCTGTGTGACAGCTCACCAGCGATCACATAGCGACTTACCAGCGATCCTGACACCTTCATATCGGTGTCGGGATCGCTGGTGAGTCGCTTAGTGTGACGGGGCCTTAAGTTACCCACTGTGTACCTTAGATAGCTGCGTGCTTGCGCAGGGAGCTGGTAACCAAGGTACACAGCTGGCAACTAAGTGACGCGCGCTTAATTACCCGCTGTGTACCTTGGATACCAGCTCCCAGCGCCAGCACGCAGGTATCTAAGGTATACAGCGGGTGACTAAGCGACGCGCTCGCTTAGTTACCCGATATTTACCTTGGATACCAGCTTCCTCGCTGGTCCTGATCGCTGGTGAGATCTGCCTGTTTGACAGGTCACCAGCGATCATGTAGCGAGGCACCAGCGATCCTGACAAGGTCGTATTGCTGTCGGGATCGCGGGTGCATCCTTTAGTGTGACTGGGCCTTAACTCTTTTTTCTTATCTTTCAGGTTTCATCAGGGGCTTATCTACAGAATTACAGAATGCTGTAGATAAGCTCCTGATGGCGGTGCCGGCAGCTGCTAGGGCTAAAATGGGGTGACAGATTCCCTTTAACACAATTTGGCTTTCAGTCACAGTATAGATCAGTAACACAGCCTTGGATAAACGTATTGACCCATATTGTACATGTGTGTCCCTCTTATTCTCACTGATTAAAGAAGTTTATCAAGGGTTATTTTATTTCTTTTATTATGGGGCTAAAACTAGCAGGAAGGTAGTTGCTTCCTACATGCCTGTAGTGCCTGTTGCCAATCTCTGCCAGCACAGCGCTGTCACTGATCGCTCCTTATTTATTCTCAAAATTCTCAATTCACAGGTAAAATCTGACTTCAGTGAATATAGATTTTTCCATTACTGAGACAGATGACAGTTTTGCTCATAAAGTTCTATGGAACTTAAAATAGAATGTCTGTGTCTGCCTCTAGCTTCTCTCTCCTCCTTCCCCTCACCTTTGTACAGAATTTTAAACGCAGCAACTATCATCCCCTATCTCAGTAATGTGAATATCTGTCTTCCCTGAATATAGATTTTACCCCATAAATTGAGAATGAATGATCTGTCCATGAGTTGAAAAATCAGTTTTATCTGATACAATTTACTTTAATGTGTACTATTAATTTATTAAATATTGAAACAACAGTTACTCTATAACAATAGTAAGGGTAGGATGAGAATGTTTTTTTCACTGTTTTATTGGTTGCATAACCTTCCTTTCTTTTATAAACAATTTAAGTGATATAACTTTTATTCAGTGGCTTCCCCAGGCACATGAGTGGCCAGATCATGTACACTGCAAATGCTGTTATTTAATGCACAGAACTTGTGCGTCACCTAAACGGGCAAACTTCATGCTAATAAACACAATTCTAAGGTTCATTTTTCTCATGTTACCCTTGCAAAAATGCTAAATTTGGGGCCAAATTAATATTTTTGTGGGGAAAAATTAAAATGTTCATCATTTCTTCCACACTGCTTCAGTTCATGTGAAGCACCTGAAGGGTTAATAAACATCTTGAATGTGGTTTTGAGCACCTTGGGGGGTGCAGTTTTTAGAATGGTGTCACTTTGGGGTATTTTCTGTCATATAGACCCCTCAAAGTGACTTCAAATGTGATGTGGTCCTAAAAAAATGGTTTTGTAAATTTTGTTGGAAAAATTAGAAATTGCTGATATACTTTTAACCCTTCTAACTTCCTAACAAAAAAACAATGTTTTAAAAATTATTCCAATGTACAGTAGACATGTGGGAAATGACTAACTGATTTAAGGATATAAAAATTGAAAGTTTAAAGATTGCAAAATCTTCACAAATAGATGCAAAAAAAATTTGACCTAAATTTACCACTAATAAAAAGTACAATGTGTCACAAATGAACAATCTCAGAACCACTGGGATACGTTAAAGCGTTCCAGATATATTACCACATAAAGTGACACAGGTCGTGTGTGTGTGTGTGCGTGCGTGCGTGCGTGCGTGCGTGCCCCTCTTGCTCTTCACAAATGAGATACCTAACAATCATATCGCCTGAAGAACACCTTTAATGAGAATGATGATCAGCAGATAATAATAACTGCTATAATACAGCAATGAATAGAAGTAAATGCCTGTAATCAGATAATTATTCTACCACTGTAAGGCCAGTTTCATGCAGTATATACAATGTAGTTAGCTCAGGTCATGAGACCCGCTGGTTTGACCGGTTCTTCCGATACGAGCGCATCTAATATGGAACAAGTGACATAGACCTGAGCCTGTAAGAAAGTAAAATGTGGAATGACGTTACTATAAATCATCTCTATTTTCAGGTGCTTAAAGGGAATTTGTAACTAGGTTTTTGCCACCTAATCTAAGAGCATCATATTGTAGATACAGAGACCCTGATTCCATCGGTGTCACCTACTGGGCTGATAATTGTAGTTTTGATAAAATAAGATTATCACTAGAGGACTAGGAAACCTGCTGACATGTAGTCCTCCATATTCATGACCTGTGTAGCTTGCCCCCACCACTGATTGGCAGCTTTCTGCCTATGCACAGTGTACACAAACAGCTGCCAATCAGTGGTGTGAGGCGGGGTTATACCAGAGAACTACTAGATATGCAGCAAATAATACAATGATCTTATCAAAACAGCAACAAGTAGCCCAGTAATATGATGCATCACTGAAATCAGAGTCTCTGTTCCCTTGATCATGTCGCTCTCAGACAGCGTAACAAATACCTGGTGACAGATTCTCTTCAAAGTGGATGGAGCCAGGGCTGCCATCAGAGCATTACTGGCCTTACTGGCGTATGGGGCCAGGTCAGCAGAGGGGGTCCACTTCGGGCCCGCAAGGCAATAGTTAAAGCCGCCAGCTAATCGGAGGTTGGCAGTGACGTCAGCGCGCACGTCGCCGGTGTATGACGTCATTGTCATTCGCCGGCAAGTGCGCGCTTGAAACGCCGGGAGAGATCATCGCTGCATGAGCGCGGCCAGGTAAGAGGAAAGGTTTTTTATTTCTATTTTCTATTAAAAGCAGCAACCGCACTATGGTTCACAGGCAGGATGGAGACACATGGACCATGTGTCTCCATACTTCCTGGGGCAGAATGGGAGACACGGGGGCAGAATGGGAGACACGGGGCAGGATGGGGAGACACGGGGGCAGGATTGAGACAGATGGGGCGGGACGGAGACAGATGGGGCAGGACGGAGACAGATGGGGCAGGATCATGGGACAGGATTGAGACAGATGGGGTAGGATCATGGGACAGGATTGATATGATGGAGACAGATGGGGCAGGATCATTGGGCAGATGGGGTAGGATCATGGGGCAGGATGGATATGATGGAGAGAAATGGGGCAGGATGGAGACAGATGGGGCAGGATCATGTAGCAGGATCATGGGGCAGATGGGGCAGGATCATGTAGCAGAATCATGGGGCAGATGGGGCAGGATCATGGGACAGATGGGGCAGGATGGGGAGATCATATGGGGCAGGATGGGACATCACATGGGGGCAGGATAGGAGAACATATGGCTGGAGTCAGGAGTGAGACACGGGGGCCAGGATGGGGGATATTATTACCATAGGGGCTAATTAAGGGATATTATTTGTAATGGTTACGTGTGACTGGACACACTGCCTCCAGCAGGGCGAATTTATAGGACACACGCGACCCTGGATACACCGCCTACAGTAAGGCGAATTTAAATAATAAGACGTGCTGCCGGATACACCGCCTCCAGCAGGCGAATTTCAGAAATACACGTAAAACCAGATGCACCGCCTCCAGCAGGGCAAATTTAAATAATAAGGGGAAACACCAGGGAAACAATTACAATGGTGGTCCCTGCGCTAGGGAACGGGGACGTGGAGACCTCCTGCACTCCCCTGAGTCATAACAAGAGAAACTGGAGTGCGCGGTGACAGCAAGAAAAATACTTTTTGGTCAAATATAAATATTTATTATGCATACAAAATATATAAATAATTATACATAGTAGGATAGTGCACCAAGGAACATACAAGCAAAACACGAGGGCCACCCCTCTGGCAAAGCAATCCTATTGCAAGCAAATACTCAGGTCAAGTGACCAAAAGAAAGAATGTATAAGAGGCAGGTCAGGAAGTTCCCATCATGGACCGCAATAATACCGCGATATATCCTGAGCAGCCAGGTTAAATAAATGAATAATGCCGCTTACCGGGATCTAAGAAGCCAGAGAGGGAGCCCCAGGTGCCTAATGTCCACCCCCGACGCGCGTTTCGCGGGCTCTGAAGCCTGCTTCCTCAAGGGGATAGTGAGTAGTGAGGAATAGGACCTTAAAATAGCTCATGTGATGGGTCACGTGATGCAGAAGAGCCAATGGCGGTGATTTGTGACGGCGCATGCGCGGTGTGCGCGCCAGGTCCTCCACACAGCCCGGGCGTCATGCCATCTCATGCACAAACAGGACAGTAACTATCCCGTTGCGCATGGAGGCATAGAGACGCCCTGCAGCCAGAGGACACAGGCGCCCACCACCGCGGACGCGCACAACCACCTTGGCTCAGCAAAATCTGCCGCCATAAATATAATAATACATATGGGTGAACCCAAAGGTACATAATACACATAAAGGCAGATAATCCGCCCCAATAATAATGTAACAAAATAAACACCCAAAAATAAGAAAAGGGTACAGAAGAAACAAAGCAGAAAAAACAATAAAAGACAAATGTAAATGAATGCACCAACAACAATACAATATAGACAATAGATAAATGATACAAAGTGATATAAAGCTCAACAAATATATATGTAAGTAAAAACGGGCTGCAGAGGAGGTGAGGAAGGAATCATCACAATATATCCATCTGTTTTGTTTATTTTCTTTTTTCAAAAATTCTGCAGCCGTTTCAGATTTTGAGAGTTCTAAATATATCACAAGTTGAGAGATAAGGAATCCTATAATCACACAAAAAATTCAAGAAGTTAAAAACAATGAAATAAAAACAAAAATGAGACAAGGGACATGAGGCAGTGATAGAACCAGCAGATGACAAGCATAGGCCATTTATACAGAAACTAGAACTCATAGGAAAGGTGCAAAACTGAGATGTTCATTTAGGCCCTTAGGGGCCATAGTGTCCAATAAAACAATCCAACGAGTCTCCATCTGGGCCAAAATCTTTTTATAATTACCCCCTCTAATCCCCAGATGGAGAATATCAATGCCACGTATTCTGAGGGACCCCGCATCACAATTGTGGTGGATTTTAAAGTGGCGCGGGATTGTTTTGAGTTCCGAGGGGTCCATAACTGCTCTTGCAGCGCCAATATCACGGACATGTTCGCGCACCCGTACACGCAGTTCCCTTGTTGTCAAACCAACGTATATCCTGGGGCAGCCACAAGTGGCATAATAGACCACATTAGTGCTGCCGCAGGAAATACGATGGCGAATATCAAAGGTGCGTAGACCATCCGAAGCGGTGAAATTTGTACTCCGTTGGACATTGGCGCATGCGAGGCAGTGGCCACAGGGAAAGAAGCCCAGAGTTGGACCACGAGAGCTGAAAGCATTACGAGTTGCCGGAACATAATGGCTCTTGACCAATAAATCGCCCAAATTTTTGGAACGTCGGGATGTCATGGCGGGGAGGTCACCCAAAATGGACTCAAGGACCGAATCAGCTTTTAAAACATCCCAATGTTTAGTGAGAATCTGTCGCATGTTTGTCCATTGATGATTGAAAGTTGTGATAAATCGAATGGGACCATCAAGTCCAGCTTTATCTTGGCCCTTCTTGGAATGCAATAGAGTATTACGTGGAGTTTTCCTGGCCCGATCATATCCTTGTTTGATGGATCTGCCACTGTAACCCCGGGCCCGAAAACGTTGTTTAAGGTCGGCAGCCTGGGCCTCAAAAAGGACATCGGAGGAGCAAATGCGCCTCACTCTTAGGAACTGTCCAACCGGGACGGCCCTAATGGTAGCTGGATGATGTGCAGATTCTGCATGAATCAGAGAGTTAACCGAGGTGGGCTTCCTGAACACATCTGTCCCGACCCGACGTAAGGGGTCAACCTCCAAAGATATGTCCAGGAAGTCCACTCTAGTACTACTATGATGGTAGGTCAATCTAATATTGAGAGAATTTTGATTAAGTTGATTCATGAAGTCTCCGAGCTGCTGCACCGTCCCGTCCCACAACATCAAGATGTCATCAATATAGCGAAGCCAGCACAGCACATGGGAAGCGGCCGGCACGCCCGCGTCGCCAAAAATATGTCTCTCCCAGGAACCCAGGAAGAGATTTGCATACGCGGGCGCACAGGCCGCGCCCATGGCTGTGCCCCGCCTCTGGAGGTAAAAGACATCTTTGAATACAAAAAAGTTGTGGGACAAGACATAGTGCAGCAGCTCGAGAACAAGATCGCACAAAGGGCCATCCAGGTCGGAGGCCCCCAAGAAGAGGCGCACCGCATCCAAGCCGTGAGTATGGTCAATGCAGGTGTAAAGTGACTCCACGTCAGCAACCACAAAGATGGTCTCATGTTCCACAAGGATGCCGTCAACCCGTGCCAGAACGTCCGTTGTGTCACGAACAAAAGATGGCAGGGTCTCTACAATAGGTTTCAAGTAGAAATCAATAAATTTACAGACCACATCACATAAGCCATCAATTCCCGACACAATAGGACGCCCCGGGGGGTTGAGGGCATCCTTGTGGATCTTAGGTAACAAGTAGAACGTCGGCACCTTTGGATTGGAAACAACCAAACCATCAAGAACCTTCTTGGAGATAATATTGGATTCATAAGCCTCAAATAAAATCTTTTGAAGCTCAATTGAGAAGGAAGCCATAGGATTTGATGTTAATTTAGTATAAGTACTTGAATCCCTAAGTTGCCGAAAGGCTTCACGTTCATACTTATCACAAGGCCAGACGACAATGTTCCCTCCCTTGTCTGCAGATTTAAAGACAACGTCAGGAAGAGCCTGCAACTGCTGGATTGCCTGACGCTGTTTAAATGTTAAATTATCAAATCTCTTTCTAGTGGATAATTTCTTAAAATCATCCATGACGAGTTTTGTAAAAATCTCAATAGCTGGACTCAGAGACAAGGGAGGGAACCTAGCCGATCTGGGCAATAATGCGACAGGGAACCTACTTGTCTGGGGTGCTGCCTGTTCCTCAAGTAGGTCTTCAAGATTATGTAAGGCTTCCATCTCAAGAGTATTCAAAGATGCCGACGTTTGACCACGATGATGTAATTTTCTCAATAATAATTTGCGAGAAAATAATTGTAAATCTTTCAAAGCTGTAAAGAAATTAAATTGGTTAGTAGGTGAAAACGAAAGACCTCTGCTGAGTACATCAATCTGTGCCTCAGTCAGAACATGTTGGGAGAGGTTCAATACCTGTGGTTTATTATGAGATCCATTTTGAGTAGACCTCCCGCTCGACGTCTTGCTCTTTGTAAATTGGCGTGTGGCTATGCGTTGACTCAAAGAATCGCTGGGCGACAATCCCTGATTAGAAGTAAATTTACCAGAAGATTCACCCTCAAATGATTTATTTGAACGTATCGAAGTAGACCTTGATCTAGAGAAAGATGTATTTCTGTGTCTTGATCTTGAACGTTCATAACCATGGCGCCAATGATATACACGGGACTGCTGTTTATCCAAAATGTCCCGTTTAAACTTTTTAGATTTAATTACTTGTATGTCATGGGCCCATTTTTGCAATTCAATATCAGTTTCTTCATTAAATTTTTTTAGGGAATCACTTGTCATATTTTTACGCAAATCAGCCTGTAATTGATCAATCTCTGCTTCCAAGGTTCCCAATGTATTATGGTTCATTTCCTTTAATAAGATCATGAACCCTTTAGAACATATATTTGTTAATTCTTCCCACCTGTTTTTGAAATTTTCGTCAGATATAGGGAAAGAAGGGAATACCTGGACACGTAGTCCCCTTGGAATGAGATCAGACTGAATATATCTATCTAAAAACTCGTGGTTCCACCAAACCTTTGTCCGTTTTTTAAGGAGATCCTTAAATTGAGAAATAGATTCCTGTATGGCTAGGTTGGAACTATCACTAGAATTGCCCGTACTATCCTGGAGCACTTCATTTATTTGAGCACGCCATGTATTGTCACGTGCACGGAAGTCCATATTGACACTGAAAAAAACTGTGAAAAACACAGAAAAGAGCATTAAAAACAAAATCAGTGTGCATAAAAATGCACAGGATGACATCACCACCTGGTGAGCCTCCCAGCAAACAAATACACCAACTCCAATAAATTATGCCATAACAAGAGAAACTGGAGTGCGCGATGACAGCAAGAAAAATACTTTTTGGTAAAATATAAATATTTATTATGCATACAAAATATATAAATAATTATACATAGTAGGATAGTGCACCAAGGAACATACAAGCAAAACACGAGGGCCACCCCTCTGGCAAAGCAATCCTATTGCAAGCAAATACTCAGGTCAAGTGACCAAAAGAAAGAATGTATAAGAGGCAGGTCAGGAAGTTCCCATCATGGACCGCAATAATACCGCGATATATCCTGAGCAGCCAGGTTAAATAAATGAATAATGCCGCTTACCGGGATCTAAGAAGCCAGAGAGGGAGCCCCAGATGCCTAATGTCCACCCCCGACGCGCGTTTCGCGGGCTCTGAAGCCTGCTTCCTCAAGGGGATAGTGAGTAGTGAGGAATAGGACCTTAAAATAGCTCATGTGATGGGTCACGTGATGCAGAAGAGCCAATGGCGGTGATTTGTGACGGCGCATGCGCGGTGTGCGCGCCAGGTCCTCCACACAGCCCGGGCGTCATGCCTTCTCATGCACAAACAGGACAGTAACTATCCCGTTGCGCATGGAGGCATAGAGACGCCCTGCAGCCAGAGGACACAGGCGCCCACCACCGCGGACGCGCACAACCACCTTGGCTCAGCAAAATCTGCCGCCATAAATATAATAATACATATGGGTGAACCCAAAGGTACATAATACACATAAAGGCAGATAATCCGCCCCAATAATAATGTAACAAAATAAACACCCAAAAATAAGAAAAGGGTACAGAAGAAACAAAGCAGAAAAAACAATAAAAGACAAATGTAAATGAATGCACCAACAACAATACAATATAGACAATAGATAAATGATCTTAGATCCCGGTAAGCGGCATTATTCATTTATTTAACCTGGCTGCTCAGGATATATCGCGGTATTATTGCGGTCCATGATGGGAACTTCCTGACCTGCCTCTTATACATTCTTTCTTTTGGTCACTTGACCTGAGTATTTGCTTGCAATAGGATTGCTTTGCCAGAGGGGTGGCCCTCGTGTTTTGCTTGTATGTTCCTTGGTGTACTATCCTACTATGTATAATTATTTATATATTTTGTATGCATAATAAATATTTATATTTTACCAAAAAGTATTTTTCTTGCTGTCAGCGCGCACTCCAGTTTCTCTTGTTATGGCATAATTTATTGGAGTTGGTGTATTTGTTTGCTGGGAGGCTCACCAGGTGGTGATGTCATCCTGTGCATTTTTATGCACACTGATTTTGTTTTTAATGCTCTTTTCTGTGTTTTTCACAGTTTTTTTCAGTGTCAATATGGACTTCCGTGCACGTGACAATACATGGCGTGCTCAAATAAATGAAGTGCTCCAGGATAGTACGGGCAATTCTAGTGATAGTTCCAACCTAGCCATACAGGAATCTATTTCTCAATTTAAGGATCTCCTTAAAAAACGGACAAAGGTTCGGTGGAACCACGAGTTTTTAGATAGATATATTCAGTCTGATCTCATTCCAAGGAGACTACGTGTCCAGGTATTCCCTTCTTTCCCTATATCTGACGAAAATTTCAAAAACAGGTGGGAAGAATTAACAAATATATGTTCTAAAGGGTTCATGATCTTATTAAAGGAAATGAACCATAATACATTGGGAACCTTGGAAGCAGAGATTGATCAATTACAGGCTGATTTGCGTAAAAATATGACAAGTGATTCCCTAAAAAAATTTAATGAAGAAACTGATATTGAATTGCAAAAATGGGCCCATGACATACAAGTAATTAAATCTAAAAAGTTTAAACGGGACATTTTGGATAAACAGCAGTCCCGTGTATATCATTGGCGCCATGGTTATGAACGTTCAAGATCAAGACACAGAAATACATCTTTCTCTAGATCAAGGTCTACTTCGATACGTTCAAATAAATCATTTGAGGGTGAATCTTCTGGTAAATTTACTTCTAATCAGGGATTGTCGCCCAGCGATTCTTTGAGTCAACGCATAGCCACACGCCAATTTACAAAGAGCAAGACGTCGAGCGGGAGGTCTACTCAAAATGGATCTCATAATAAACCACAGGTATTGAACCTCTCCCAACATGTTCTGACTGAGGCACAGATTGATGTACTCAGCAGAGGTCTTTCGTTTTCACCTACTAACCAATTTAATTTCTTTACAGCTTTGAAAGATTTACAATTATTTTCTCGCAAATTATTATTGAGAAAATTACATCATCGTGGTCAAACGTCGGCATCTTTGAATACTCTTGAGATGGAAGCCTTACATAATCTTGAAGACCTACTTGAGGAACAGGCAGCACCCCAGACAAGTAGGTTCCCTGTCGCATTATTGCCCAGATCGGCTAGGTTCCCTCCCGTGTCTCTGAGTCCAGCTATTGAGATTTTTACAAAACTCGTCATGGATGATTTTAAGAAATTATCCACTAGAAAGAGATTTGATAATTTAACATTTAAACAGCGTCAGGCAATCCAGCAGTTGCAGGCTCTTCCTGACGTTGTCTTTAAATCTGCAGACAAGGGAGGGAACATTGTCGTCTGGCCTTGTGATAAGTATGAACGTGAAGCCTTTCGGCAACTTAGGGATTCAAGTACTTATACTAAATTAACATCAAATCCTATGGCTTCCTTCTCAATTGAGCTTCAAAAGATTTTATTTGAGGCTTATGAATCCAATATTATCTCCAAGAAGGTTCTTGATGGTTTGGTTGTTTCCAATCCAAAGGTGCCGACGTTCTACTTGTTACCTAAGATCCACAAGGATGCCCTCAACCCCCCGGGGCGTCCTATTGTGTCGGGAATTGATGGCTTATGTGATGTGGTCTGTAAATTTATTGATTTCTACTTGAAACCTATTGTAGAGACCCTGCCATCTTTTGTTCGTGACACAACGGACGTTCTGGCACGGGTTGACGGCATCCTTGTGGAACATGAGACCATCTTTGTGGTTGCTGACGTGGAGTCACTTTACACCTGCATTGACCATACTCACGGCTTGGATGCGGTGCGCCTCTTCTTGGGGGCCTCCGACCTGGATGGCCCTTTGTGCGATCTTGTTCTCGAGCTGCCGCACTATGTCTTGTCCCACAACTTTTTTGTATTCAAAGATGTCTTTTACCTCCAGAGGCGGGGCACAGCCATGGGCGCGGCCTGTGCGCCCGCGTATGCAAATCTCTTCCTGGGTTCCTGGGAGAGACATATTTTTGGCGACGCGGGCGTGCCGGCCGCTTCCCATGTGCTGTGCTGGCTTCGCTATATTGATGACATCTTGATGTTGTGGGACGGGACGGTGCAGCAGCTCGGAGACTTCATGAATCAACTTAATCAAAATTCTCTCAATATTAGATTGACCTACCATCATAGTAGTACTAGAGTGGACTTCCTGGACATATCTTTGGAGGTTGACCCCTTACGTCGGGTCGGGACAGATGTGTTCAGGAAGCCCACCTCGGTTAACTCTCTGATTCATGCAGAATCTGCACATCATCCAGCTACCATTAGGGCCGTCCCGGTTGGACAGTTCCTAAGAGTGAGGCGCATTTGCTCCTCCGATGTCCTTTTTGAGGCCCAGGCTGCCGACCTTAAACAACGTTTTCGGGCCCGGGGTTACAGTGGCAGATCCATCAAACAAGGATATGATCGGGCCAGGAAAACTCCACGTAATACTCTATTGCATTCCAAGAAGGGCCAAGATAAAGCTGGACTTGATGGTCCCATTCGATTTATCACAACTTTCAATCATCAATGGACAAACATGCGACAGATTCTCACTAAACATTGGGATGTTTTAAAAGCTGATTCGGTCCTTGAGTCCATTTTGGGTGACCTCCCCGCCATGACATCCCGACGTTCCAAAAATTTGGGCGATTTATTGGTCAAGAGCCATTATGTTCCGGCAACTCGTAATGCTTTCAGCTCTCGTGGTCCAACTCCGGGCTTCTTTCCCTGTGGCCACTGCCTCGCATGCGCCAATGTCCAACGGAGTACAAATTTCACCGCTTCGGATGGTCTACGCACCTTTGATATTCGCCATCGTATTTCCTGCGGCAGCACTAATGTGGTCTATTATGCCACTTGTGGCTGCCCCAGGATATACGTTGGTTTGACAACAAGGGAACTGCGAGTACGGGTGCGCGAACATGTCCGTGATATTGGCGCTGCAAGAGCAGTTATGGACCCCTCGGAACTCAAAACAATCCCGCGCCACTTTAAAATCCACCACAATTGTGATGCGGGGTCCCTCAGAATACGTGGCATTGATATTCTCCATCTGGGGATTAGAGGGGGTAATTATAAAAAGATTTTGGCCCAGATGGAGACTCGTTGGATTGTTTTATTGGACACTATGGCCCCTAAGGGCCTAAATGAACATCTCAGTTTTGCACCTTTCCTATGAGTTCTAGTTTCTGTATAAATGGCTTATGCTTGTCATCTGCTGGTTCTATCACTGCCTCATGTCCCTTGTCTCATTTTTGTTTTTATTTCATTGTTTTTAACTTCTTGAATTTTTTGTGTGATTATAGGATTCCTTATCTCTCAACTTGTGATATATTTAGAACTCTCAAAATCTGAAACGGCTGCAGAATTTTTGAAAAAAGAAAAAAACCAAAACAGATGGATATATTGTGATGATTCCTTCCTCACCTCCTCTGCAGCCCGTTTTTACTTACATATATATTTGTTGAGCTTTATATCACTTTGTATCATTTATCTATTGTCTATATTGTATTGTTGTTGGTGCATTCATTTACATTTGTCTTTTATTGTTTTTTCTGCTTTGTTTCTTCTGTACCCTTTTCTTATTTTTGGGTGTTTATTTTGTTACATTATTATTGGGGCGGATTATCTGCCTTTATGTGTATTATGTACCTTTGGATTCACCCATATGTATTATTATATTTATGGCGGCAGATTTTGCTGAGCCAAGGTGGTTGTGCGCGTCCGCGGTGGTGGGCGCCTGTGTCCTCTGGCTGCAGGGCGTCTCTATGCCTCCATGCGCAACGGGATAGTTACTGTCCTGTTTGTGCATGAGATGGCATGACGCCCGGGCTGTGTGGAGGACCTGGCGCGCACACCGCGCATGCGCCGTCACAAATCACCGCCATTGGCTCTTCTGCATCACGTGACCCATCACATGAGCTATTTTAAGGTCCTATTCCTCACTACTCACTATCCCCTTGAGGAAGCAGGCTTCAGAGCCCGCGAAACGCGTGTCGGGGGTGGACATTAGGCACCTGGGGCTCCCTCTCTGGCTTCTTAGATCCCGGTAAGCGGCATTATTCATTTATTTAACCTGGCTGCTCAGGATATATCGCGGTATTATTGCGGTCCATGATGGGAACTTCCTGACCTGCCTCTTATACATTCTTTCTTTTGGTCACTTGACCTGAGTATTTGCTTGCAATAGGATTGCTTTGCCAGAGGGGTGGCCCTCGTGTTTTGCTTGTATGTTCCTTGGTGCACTATCCTACTATGTATAATTATTTATATATTTTGTATGCATAATAAATATTTATATTTTACCAAAAAGTATTTTTCTTGCTGTCACCGCGCACTCCAGTTTCTCTTGTTATGGCATAATTTATTGGAGTTGGTGTATTTGTTTGCTGGGAGGCTCACCAGGTGGTGATGTCATCCTGTGCATTTTTATGCACACTGATTTTGTTTTTATTACTCCCCTGAGTCAGTGTCACTACACTCCAACCGATCCCTAGGCCGGTTCCGCACCGGGCGCTGCTCAGGATACCTTTAAACCCTAGCTTGCCTTGCACCTACCCCTTTCTAGTGAAATGGCCGGTGCAGAGACTAATCCCACCACTACACTGAAACACACATAAAGGAAAGGCACAAACAGGGAAACACCACTTAGCTTTACTCTGTTGCCCTTGCTCCTGGCAGCAGAGTCCACCACCAGAATGCAGCTCTCCTCCTGAAACGCTGCCACCAAGCTCTGTCAGAGCTGCAAGGAAATCCCCTCTGGACCCTCAAGACCGCTCCTCAACAGGGAACCACCTACAGCGGGGACGCCCAGACCCAGAGTTCACCCCAGCAACTACCTGCACATCAGGTTGATGACAAACGAGCCTGCTGGTATTGGCAATGTTTCTGGAGGCACCACACATCTCCGAAGCGCCGACCTGGGGAACGAGTTGTGTATGTGTATGTTCAGTATGAGCTGGTAATACTCCACAACACACTTTCACTGGATGTTTTTTGGTGGCCACCCATACACTCGTTCACACACAGGTCCGGACCTGAACGTTTATTGCCACTTGTTCGTTTGTCACCATTTGGAGAACTCTTTCTGGGATTGACAACAGAGGCGTCCCCCTGTGTCACTACACTCACACCCCCGCACTTCACCAAGGGGTAAACCACCCTCCAACCCCTTCCATAACGAGGTCTGCGCCTCCCAGGGTTGGCCAATGGCAAGGGTTGAGACTTGCCCCTACTCTCCTGCAGCACATCTGCTGCCCTTGTGGCGCCCCTGAGGCTCAGTGACCTGAGCCTGCTGGCACGGGAAAGAGAAAGAGAGAGAGAGACGTAGAACTGTAACCTGCATTTCCATAAGAGAGAGAAAGACAAGTACGGAATGAAGTGGAAGGAGAACAGAGAGGAGTGGGTTGGATAGGAACCCTGCCTATAGGTTCTCAGCGCACGGCCGGGGCCCGGTCCCCGAGGTTGTATGGACACTTATGGTTCTGCAGCAAACACCGGTGGAGTAGTTGGCTGTAAATGCACTACTCCCATCCAAGACGTGGGACACAACAGCAAAACGGATAGAGAGCCAGGATTCAGGAGAAGGGAGTCCCCGAAGCAGGCTACAGCTGTCTGTCATACAAGTGAGAGAGTTTTTAGGAACATCTGACAGGAGGAACCTCAGAGAACCACGGTGCTGGAGCTCTTCACACCAATAGGCGCTATCGAGGAGTCGTTCAGCAAAGGCACATGTTGGAGGGGTGCTGGCGGGGAGAGCCCTATCTTGCCTGGAGGTTGGCTGGGCCTCTGTCCCGGAGGACACGGTACCGAAGCGGGCACCTGTGTGCACTACGAACTGTGAGTAAAGCTTTGAAACTGCAAGCCCTGGTGTCCTCCATTCATTCCCGCATCAGCACCGCTACCTTGGGGGTATCAACATCTACACCATTCTGTGCCCCTACTCCTCCATCGCACCTATGCACTGCCCTGGGACTACAGCTCCACCTGTGGGGAGCTACACCATCTTAGCTGCATCACACCATCAGTCCCAGTGGATCCGCAAGCAGCGTTGGCTTACCTTCTTACTTGCCAAATACCACGGGAGGCGTCACGAACTTTACATTACAAACAAACACCACCACCATTGATATTGGGGCCCAGGGCCACGGACCGCGTCACCGCTGCTGTGACACATCATCCCCCTGACACCGGCCCGGTACAGAGTACCCCACAGCCCTGGGTGAAGCCAGCGGGGGCGACCCACCCTCACGGGATAGGAAGGGGTCCGTTGAAGAGAGACAGCAGAGACAGTAGTTCCTAGGCAGCAGCCCTCACACGAGTGCCCCCAGATGAACACTTCCCTCGCCCGCCAATCTATTACCGGGTTGTGTCTTTTCAGCCAAGGAAGGCCTAAATCGTTAGGTACTGGCACTCCCTCCAAGACGTAGCATGACAAGGACTCCTCATGATGTCCTATACGCAGATGGATATTCTCTACGACTTGGGTCAAGCTCCCCTGGCTCAGTGGAACAGAGTTTATGGCCTGGATGCTAATAGGCTGGGCTAGCGTCCTACACCTCAGACCATGAGTCTGGACAAAGCGAGCATCCACCAGACTGACTCCTGCTCCGCTGTCCACAAGCACCAGTATCACCTCCGGTACCCCGCCAGCCAAGACCTCTGCTGACATGGTACCTTGGGAGGGCAAAATGGAGGAAATGTATACTCCCTGGTCGCCTCCCTCCAAGCGACCAGGGGAAAGCGGCTTCTCAGATGGCACAGATAATTTGGCGCTCAATGGGCAAGCCATCAGGACATGACCAGTCTGCCCACAGTACAAACATGCCGACACCACTCCCCGAACCGTAGGCAGCTCCGAAAACAAACTAGCTCCTCCTACTTTCATGGGTTCGTCAGGAGACTTGGCATGAACTGGGCAGGCTCTCATAAAATGGCCAGGCTTCCCACAGGAAAAGCATACCCCCCCACCACGACGAGCCGCAGACTCCTCCTTTTTTGTATCAACAACCCCGGGCTGTCTGGGTTCCTCCGTCCGCACTGGTGGGTCCTTCTCCCTAGCGAGGTCGTCAGGGGGCACTTTTTGTATATGTCTTTCCCTAAGGCGTCTATCCACCCGGATGGCAAGGGACATGGCGGCCTCCAGCGACCTGGGGGCGGCGTACTGCAACTTTGGAGACAAACCCTGCACAAATTGACTCCTAAGAGCAGGGTCATTCCACTGAGTGTTAGTGGCCCATCTTCTAAACTCTGAGCAGTACTCCTCAGCAACCTGGGCTCCCAGTTTACACCTACTGAGTCGAGATTCCGCCAGGGCGACGCCATCAGGATCCCCATACACAAGCGCCAAAGCCGCAAAAAACTCGTCCACGGACACCAATGATGGAGAATCATCCGGTAGGGAGAAGGCGCAGGATTGGGGATCCCTTTAAGAAGGGACATAATGATTCCCACCCGTTGCTCTTCACTCCCTGATGAACGAGGGCGCAGCCTGAAATACAATTTACAGGCTTGCTGGAATACCAAGAATTGATCTCTCCCTCCAGAAAATCTGTCAGGGAGGGATATCTTGGGTTCTGGCTGAGCCTGTTCCTGAACCAAGCCCCCAGAGCCCACCAACAGCCGCAGCTGAAGCACTAACCCTCCGCGTAGCCCCCTAATCTCATTAGTAAGGGTCTGCAGCATTTGGGCAAAGAGCTGAACTGGGTCCATGGCTCAGCAGAAAAAAAAGTTGGGGTTGGTGATAATGTAATGGTTACGTGTGACTGGACACACCACCTCCAGCAGGGTGAATTTATAGGACACACGCGACCCTGGATACACCGCCTCCAGTAAAGCGAATTTAAATAATAAGACGTGCAGCCGGATACACCGCCTCTAGCAGGCGAATTTCAGAAATACACGTAAAACCGGATAGACCGCCTCCAGCAGGGTGAATTTAAATAATAAGGGGAAACATCAGGGAAACAATTACAATGGTGGGCCCTGCGCTAGGGAACGGGGACGTGGAGACCTCCTGCACTCCCCTGAGTCAGTGTCACTACACTCCAACCGATCCCTAGGCCGGTTCCGCACCGGGCGCCGCTCAGGATACCTTTAAACCCTAGCTCACCCTGCACCTACCCCTTTCTAGTGAAATGGCCGGTGCAGAGACTAATCCCACCACTGCACTGAAACACACATAAAGGAAAGGCACAAACAGGGAAACACCACTTAGCTTTACTCTGTTGCCCTTGCTCCTGGCAACAGAATCCACCACCAGAATGCAGCTCTCTTCCTGAAACGCTGCCACCAAGCTCTGTCAGAGCTGCAAGGAAATCCCCTCTGACTCCTTCCACACCAGGGCTCTGACCGTGATGCAAGGAGCTTTCTCCAGCTCTTTCCTCCACCAGGGATGGTTGGAAATGAATACTATCACCAACCCTGATTGCAACACCTGTGACTCTTTTATAGCAGAGCCAGCAATCACACCTGCATTACCATCATGTGCACTAAACTAAAGAACCAAGAGTGCAATGATGCTCACCACCACCGGGGGCAAACTTAGAACAAAGGACACCACAGTGCAATAATCCTAATGGCCACCGGGGGCAAAAACCACCCTTAAGCACACAGCTTAAGGAAAAAAAAAGTTGCATGCGCTTTTAACTGTCATCATCCAACCTGGATCATGACATTATTACTGCAGTGATGTATTTATTTTATTTTTTGATGATACTGTTTTAAATAGGTGGGCGGTCCTGTTACTGTGCAGAGCAACACTGTCACCTTTTCTTTCTTCATCTGGTGTAATTTAGAATTTTGGAAAAATATGAGTAATGTGTTCTGCAAGGGTACTCTAGATAACTGTGTTATTTCCTGCAGAGACGGGCACTGGCTGGAAGAAGTGACGGCGGTCTGTGCTGGATGAAGATTAAAAGCGAAGATGAAGGACTTTATCCAGAGACTTCACTGGTGAGTCAGTGTGTTACCTGTACACTGACACTAAACACTGTATACTATATACAGGGGTCCTGTGTACAATGTCACCAGTGATCACTGTATTACCTTTACATTATACACTATATACAGAGCTCCTGTGTATAATGTCACTGTGATCACTGTATTACCTGTACACAGACATTGCATACTAAGTACAGATCTCCTGTGTATCTGTTTATAATGGCACTTATGGTGACATTAGTATTGTGTTTTTTTATTACTGATCAGTATTGTAGTATTCAGTCACTATGTGGTGGTAATATGTTGTCCGGCTATGGTGTGGTGGTATTTGTTCCTTGTATGTGCTATTATTTGGTCACTATGTGGTGGTAATATGTGATCTGGTCATGGTGTGGTGGTATTTGTTCCTTGTATGAGGTATTATTGGTCATCCTATGGTGGTACCATGTGGTCCAGACATGGGGTGGTGGTATTTGTTCCTTGTATGTGCTATTATTTGGTCACTATGTGGAGGTAATATGTGATCTGGTCATGGTGTGGTGGTATTTGTTCCTTGTATGAGGCATTATTGGTCATCATATGGTGGTACCATGTGGTCCGGACATGGGGTGGTGGTATTTGTTCCTTGTATGTGCTATTATTTGGTCACTATGTGGTGGTAATATGTGATCTGGTCATGGTGTGGTGGTATTTGTTCCTTGTATGAGGTATTATTGGTCATCATATGGTGGTACCATGTGGTCTGACATGGGGTGGTGGTATTTGTTCCTTGTATGTGAAATTATTCGGTCACTACGTGGTGGTAGTATGTGGTCTGGACATGGTGTGGCAGTATTTGTTTCTTGTATGTGGTATTATAGGTCACTACGTGGTGGTATTATGGTGTCTGGTCATGGTGCGGTGCTATTTGTCTCCTGTATGTGATATTATTGGTCATTTTAAAAACTGAAAAATAAAAAAAAATTACCTAAATTGTATTGGATATTTTAAAAAATGTTTAATAGGTTAGAGTAGAGTAGGACCTGGCCAAAAGGGTCTTTGTCGTGGTGATGGCTTAAAAAATCTTTTGACTGTGGACAGTTTGATGGGTGGAGGCGGGCCTGGGGTAGAGCCTGGGCGGTGTCTCAAGGGGGGCCCCGGAAATTTTGCCAGTATGAGGCCCTGAAATTCCTAGTGCCAGCCCTGGATGGCGCCATCGTCACCAGTTCTCACGTCTTGTTTTAGTAAATAGTAATACTTGTATTGTGATGTAACAGATCTGGGAATGGTTTCCTATAGCTCCGCATTGTGACTTTCCCCTGTTGTTCCTTCTGTTTCCCTACACACAATGGCAGTACTGAGTGAACAGTACCATACTGCATACGGGCGCACCTCGTAACCCCTTCCAGAAAAATAGGATATGTGTCTGGCTTGTCAGGAGCTGGTGTATTCAGTGTGGTCAGGAACTGAGCTTCTCTCCATGTAGGGCAGGTATCGGCCGCGTCACACAGCCAGCGCCTGCCTCTATTATCAGCAGTGCCCAAAGCGGTTTAACCATTGGAATGCTGTTGTCAATCTGTGACAGGGACATGTAAGAGGCATGATGGCGAGGAAGAAACACTGAGGCTATGTGCGCACGCTGCGGTTTTTGCTGTGGATCTGCAGCAGTTCTGCAGTGTACAGTAGCATGTAAATGTATGTGATTTACATTCTGCTGTGCACATGCTGCGGATTTTTAACTGCGGAAAAGCTGCGGTTTTGAATCCGCAGAAAGAAATGACGTCACTTCTTTTCTGTGGATTCTGCTGCGGTTTACCATCTCCTCCATTGTAGAGGTGATAAACCGCAGGCCAATCCGCAGGTCATTTTACCTGCGGTTCCACAGATACAAATCCGCAGACCAATCCGCAGCGTGTGCACATAGCCTAAAGAGCACATGCAAAGAAATGCCCGGCCATAAATGATTCCAGAAAGTGTAGGAGAGGCTACGAGAAGCTTCATGAGCGCTGACAGGCCGTCACGTAACAACGCGCTCTACACTGATAATAGCACTGTAGTTAAAAGCATAGCTAATAATTTGCTCCCCTCAGGTACCAATGAGACAGAGCACGTTCAGTAGAGACAGTGCCACTCTTGTCTACAGGCTGCTGATGGTACTGCAGGTGACTAGATGAGCATAGCACAACTTGTACGAAAAGCAAAGCTTGTAATTAACATTATAAAGTGAGTGTGCGGCTCCTCTGTATGGCGGTACTGTACTGTCAGCTGCGGCCGAGCCTGAGACTACTGACTGACGTCTGTGCCGACAGGCCTGATTTATGAGGACTGACCCGCTCACAGCAGTGACGTCACCAGCAAGTATCATTCAGCCACAGCTGCGGAGAGAACAATGCAGACTGTGTGCTCTCCGTGTGATCCTGGAGGCTCACCGGCATCTAGCCAATCACAGCGGCGACAGCGCAATGCGCAGTCCTTGCCGACCAATCATCGACAACTGTCCACGCGCTCGTCGCCTGATAGCCGCGTTTGGCGTTAGCTGCTTTCCTGTCAGGTTTTCTTTTCCCGCCTGACGTGAGGGGACTCACATGTGTCCTCAAAATAAATACTCCCGCCATAATCCTTATCTGGCAGCAGGGTGTTATAAAGCAGTTGTACTGTTGTCACATGAGTCTACTTTTCCTTTGCTATCCTGCAGGATGTCCTCTTTTTAACCGTTTCCTCTTAGTTAATAAGTTGCATAATAGGGAAGTGAAGTAAATGGGCGCAGTATGTGATGGCATTGTGCCCATGTACTATGAGACCGGCTGTAATATTACCTGGAAATAAAAGAGCGGGTTTCGCCTGACGCTTAAGGCCCCGTCACACTAAGCGACTCACCAGCGATCCCGACACCGATATGAAGGCGTCAGGATCGCTGGTAAGTCGCTATGTGATCGCTGGTGAGCTGTCACACAGACAGCTTCACCAGCGATCAGCACAGCGATGCCGAGCGCCCGGCATCGCTGGCTATCGCTGTAGAAAATAGAATCAAAATAAAAAATATATTATTCTCACCCTCCGACGTCCCGTTCAGCCATCCCGCCTCTCTCCACGCTCCGGTCCCAGTGATCCTTTGCACGAATGACCGCGAGATGTCACAGTCTCGCGAGATAACAAAGTCTCGCGGTCATTCGTGCAAAGGATTACTGGGACCGGAGCGTGGAGAGAGGCGGGATGGCTGAACGGGATGTCGGAAGGTGAGAATAACAATATTTTTTATTTTTTTACACCTGATCGCTGGTCTCCCGCTGTCACACACAGCGATGCGTGCTGGCCAGCGGGAGACCAGCGACCAAAGAAATGTCCAGAGGTTTCTTACAGCGATCAGCGATACCGGCAGGGGGGCCGCTCGCTGATCGCTGTCACACACAGCGATCTCGCTGGTGAGATCGCTGTTACGTCACAAAAGTTGTGACTCAGCAGCGATCTCGCTACCAAGATTGCTTAGTGAGACGGGGCCTTTAGAAGCAGCCTCTTTCGCTATCTGGTATTGAAGCGCTGACATGGTTTCCTGTCACCGGCCCGCACACAATCATTAGACTATGCACACTTTGGATTTTAGGAGAATTTTGAAGATCAGCTAATAAAAAAAACAAAATGTGTCAAATACTTTTTGAATGTGCTTCCTATTGGTTTCAATGGATGAGACACTGCTATTCATTCTGGGGGGGGGGGGGGTTCTGACAAGATTCAGAAATCCTCGCTCAGGAAAAGAAGTGACATGTTGCTTCTTTGAGGTGGATTCTGCCTGAGAAAGCACCAAAAAAACGCAAACATAATGCACGGCAATGTAAAAACTACAGTGCTGTGCACTGTAGTTTCTTTGTTTTTTAAGGCTTGCGGATGCAGAAAATGTGAAACAGCTAAAAAAAGACGGGCGTATGAACTGGACCACAATGCTCGGACTGGCCGCTGTTCTTTGGACCTGAGCGTAACAACTACATAGAAATATATGAAGCTGAAAAGCTGTGTCCAGTCTGATTTATATACCCGCCTGACTGCTCCCTAACATGTTCATTCTTCCCAATCACAATAACATACCTACCAACTTTTGAAGAAGGGAAAGAGGGACAAAGGCTGCGGCGTGCGCAGCGCACCACGGCAAGTTTTAGGCCACGCCTCGACCACACCCATTTCACAACTAGTCACACCCATATCCATGCCCCAACTGCACCCATTTAGCACTGCTGATCACACTGACTGGTACTGAGGGCACAGTGGCTGGCATTATGGGCACAGTGGCTGGTACTATGGGCACACTGACTGGTACTGAGGGAAGGAAAGAACAGAGAGAGAAAAAAAGAAAGAACAGAGAGAAAGCAAGAACAGAGGGAAAGAAAGAGGGGAAGGAAAGAACAGAGACAAAGAAAGGGGAAAGAAAGAACAGAGAGAGAGAGGGGCAAGAAAGAACGGAGAGAGAAAGAAAGATGGGGCAGAAAAAAAAAGAAAGAACAGAGAGAGAGAAAGAGGGGAAATAAAGAACAGAGAGAAAGAGGGGAAAGAAAGAACAGAGAAAGAAAGAGGGGAAACAGAACAGAGAGAGAAAGAAAGAACGGAAAGGGAAAGAAAGAGAACAGGGAGAAAAAGAGCAGAGAGAGAAAGATTAGAGAGGGAAAGAAAAAACAGAGAGGGAGAAAGAATGAACAGAGAGAGAGAAAGAAAGATTAAAGAGGGAAAGAAACGGAGAGAGAGAAAAACAGAGCGAGAGAAAGATTAGAGAGGGAAAGAAAGAACAGAGATAGGAAGAAACAGAGAATGAAAGAAAGAAAGATTCTATAAAGATACTATAGCAGCCAGGCTCCCATTGCAGTGCCCACCTGAGCCTCCCTGTGCAGGATATATCATGATCCGTGCTGTCGGAGGACATGTTGATGGATCTGAAGCATTCCCTCTAGTGCCTCCATGGTTCTGTCACAATCTCCTCCAGAAATTACCTCATTTACGGTCAGCTTCCAGCACGTCACTTCTGGTGGAACGTCATGTGCGAGTTTTAAAGTGCCCCTCGGGGGTCCATTGTGTACTCCTGTATCCACAGGAAAAGTAAGCTCCCGGCTGCGACAGCAGGGCAGATGCTCAAAATCAGGACTGTCCCGCTGGATGTGGGACGGTTGGGAGGTATGAATGCTCCCCGCCATACACCTCGTACAGCTCCGCACACCTCATACACAGTTCCGCTTTGCATGCCTCGTACACATACGGCTCCGCTCCGTACACTTCACACACACGCGGCTCCACTCAGAACACACATGGCTCCACTCCGTAAACCTCGTACACATGCGGCGCTGCTCTGTACACCTTGTACACACACGGCCACCGCTCTGTACACCTCGTACACACATGGCTCCACTCCGTAAACCTTGTACACATGCGGCTCTGCTCCATACACCTCGTTCACACGTGACTCTGCTCTGTAACCTCGTACACACGTGGCTCCACTCCGTACACCTCGCACACACGCAGCTCCGTACACCTTGTACATACACACTCCGCTACGTATGCTTCATACACTAACGACTCAGCTTTGCATGCCTTGTACAGACATGGCTTCACTCTGTACACCTCGTACACACGCGGCTCCGCTCCGTACATCCCGTACACACACGGCTCAGCTCTGTACACTTCGAACACACAGGACTCCGTTTCGTACACTCCGTACACTTTGTACTCACAGGGCTCCGTTCCGTACACCTCGTACACACACGGCTTCACTCCGTACACCAAGTACACACACGCCTCCATTACGTCCACCTTGCACACACACAGGGCTCCATTTCGTACACTTTGTACACACAGGTGTTATGAACGGGTAGCCGAGGAGGAAATAAAAAACAACAAAGCTAAGTCTCAGAAAACCAAAGAGGTTGGTAACTATGCAGACTGCAAACCCCTGATCCTAACACGCAACTAGCAGCAGTCGTGGAGCGTTCCTACGGTGGTCCTAGATGCTTCGTCACAACCGGAGAACTAAATAAGCCTAAAGCAGGAAAAGAGGAAAACTAACTGCCCCAGAGCAGACCCCAAAGGAGAGACAGCCCCCCACATGTATTGACGGTGAAAAAAGATGAAAACACAAACAAAGGCAGGAAAATAGGCTGAGCAAACGATGGGGCCTAACTAACTAGAAAGGACAGGAAAGGAAAGACACTGTCTGCAGTCTGCCAAAATCCCCTACAAAATGTCCAACACACGACTCCGCTCCGTACACCAAGTACACACACGGCTCCACTCCGTGCACATTGTACACACATGGCTCCGTTCAATCCACCTCGTACACACACAGGGCTCCCTTCCGTACACCTCGTACACACATGGCTCCTCTCTGTACACCAAGTACACACACGGCTCCGCTCCATACACCTTGTACACAGGCGGCTCCGCTCCGCACACCTCGTTCACACACGGCTCCGCTCCGTACACCTTGTACACACCTTGTACACACACGGCTCTGCTGCATCCACCCTGTAAACCCCTCCTGACCCCACACATAAACTTCGCCTCATCCAGCGCCATGACAACAAGCGCAGCAAAGTCCTGCAGACACTGAGGCCGCTGATCATGTGACCCCCTGACTCCTCCCCTCCTGTGACCTCATCACAGGTCCTGTGCGCACAGAACAGCCATATATGAGCAACCTGAGCAGAAGCAAGAGAGGAGCGACTTCAGCATCAGGACCTGTGACGATGTCATGGTCATGTGCCAGGTCACGTGAGCCGGGGAGGACTTCTGTTCTGGAGTGTGCTGTGCATAGAGGGAATTGTATGGCGATTGGTACACAGCCCCTTCTGAAATCACAGGTGGGCGTGGCGGCTGACTCGCAGTGCGGGGAAAACTAAAATCCTGCCCAGGACAGCGGGACAGAGTGTCAAAATCGGGACTGTCCCGCTGGATCCGGGACGGTTGGGAGGCCTGCAATAAGTATATTTTAAACTATAGAAAAAAAGATCATTGCGTCAAAGACACGGCAAAAATAACGGAAAGCAAAACTGCTAGCGATGTTATGTCAGCAAAAGATGGCTAGAAAAGCCTTGGCAGCCTAGTAGGTTCACACACATATAGCTCTCTGCTGAGCGCTAAATCCAAGTTTCTGCTGGATTCCCCAACAGAGCCATTCACTATTACGAGACTAACAGAGTCACTGTGGTGGTACACAGAAATATGACAGACGAAATTTTTTTCCATGTCCGAAAAAGACAATAATTGCCAGAGAGAGTCCACAGTGCCTTGACTTCGGCTCCCCGATCTACCACTTTATTAAACAATATCCGCATCCTAAGGATGCACATGCTGCTGAAATCATGATGATGTGCAAGGGGGGGAGGCAGGTCCTGAATGAAACCAGACCCCCTGGCATACGGGCCCCATAGCAGAAACAGCACCACAGCTGTCCGCAGGTTGTGTGTGGTATTGCAGCTTATCCCCATTCACTTCTATGCCATCTACAACCCATGAACAGCTGTGGCTCTGGCGTGTCTTTCTATTCCTGGACAAGCCCTTTAACATTTGGTACAGTTGGCTTTGTTATTTAGGTCAGTGTCAGAGTTTGCCCATGTAACTGGAGAGCTGTTACAATCAGCTCTGCAAGTGCTGGGTCACAGCTAATGTACTGGAACAAAGTATAACATTTAACTTTTTCTCACATTTGGATCTCACCCAAGATCTTTCCTATTGCTCTGTATAAACTTGGAATTTGGCATCACAAAGTTTACAACTGTCTCCTGCCTGTGAAACAAGTGCCTACGTGTGCTTGTTACTCTCCACCCAAATAATAGCATGCTCACGACTGCTCTTGTTTCCTTAGTTGGCACTATATGTCACGGTATGATGCCCGGACTGATCTTAGTACTGTAACAAAGGATAAGAAGCAGCCATGTTGATATCTTGGCAGGAAAGAAGCTGCGGAAAAAAGCATGTTTTCCTTGTGTTTGTTTTTTCTTTTGCTAAACTTTTGCTGCGGTTTTGGGTGCTAGATTTGTCTCGTGTGCATGCTGATAATGTTTAGTGTTGAAAAAAAAGTCTTATTCTACAGAACCAGGTTGTGGCACAAAAAGTGCAGCAAAATCGGATACCTGTGTTTTTTTCATCACCCAAGTCAACAGGTGAAAAAATGCTGAAGGTGACATGCCCTATTGTCCAAAAAAGCATGCAAAGCACAAAATACTGATGGCAAAAAAACAAAGTGTGTGCATGAGATTTCTGACATCTCATAGGCTTTGCTGGTAATGTAAAATGCATCTGAAAAATTGCATTAAAAAAGCTGAAAAAAAACTCCTAGTGTGAACACTCTCTGTCAGAACCAGCTCACTGACTGATATAAACTAAGATCATTCTGCTGCCTCCAATAGATAGAACAACACAGAGAGGTTATAAAATGCAAACAATGCAAGATTGGTAATGAAACCCAGTATCACAAATGTTTGAAACTTAAAGGGAATCTGTCACCCTTTTTTTGGCCTTTCAGCTGCCGCCATAGACATCGGGGGCTTATCTACAGCATTCTGTAATGATGTAGATAAGCCCCCGATGTAACCTGAAAGAGAAGAAAAACACGTTATATTATACTCACCGAGGTGGGCGGTCCGGTCCTGCGCCTCCCTTCTTCATGCGATGACGTCCTCTTCTCCCGTCCTGTAATGGCTCCGGCGCAAGCGCACTGCTCTGCCCTGTTGAGGGCAGAGCAGAGTCCTGCAGTGCGCAGGCATCGGGAGAGGTCCGGCGCCTGCGCACTGCAGAATTCTGCTCTGCTCTCAACAGGGCAGAGCAATGCGCCTGCGCCGGAGCCACTACAGGAAGGGAAGACGAGGACGGCATCGTATGAAGATGGGAGTCGCCGGACCGGACCACAACACCCATCGGACCGGACCGCCCACCCCGATGAGTATAATATAACGTGTTTTTCTTGGGGAAATTATGCAAATTACAGTCTAATCAAACTCTGATTAGAGTGTGATCAGTGTCAGCATAGTGTGATTCGATTCTGTCCGATGAGTTGAAGATGGAGAAAAAAAATTTCTCCATCTCGTCAATTCTGTCGAAATTGGAATTGGATTGCACTCAGGTGTCATCCGAGTGCAGACTGATGTTTCCCACGCACTCATTGACTTGCATGGCCTAGTGCGATCCAAATATCAGATCCAACTCGGACATGCTGCGATTTTTTTTTGTCTACACCTGCCCTTAGGCACAGGAATTACCCTGGCTGCTACGCTGAGGATATATTGATGCAAAAGCCAGTTTATTGGTGAGTTAGGCCGAGCTCAGATGGCAGTATTTAAAATCAAGCTGGTCACGACAGCAAATTGTAGATATGATTGGCTCGGTGTGCTCGGCTTCATCGCAGTCAGGTGCAGGAGCTGCCTGGCAGTGCATGCATTATTCTGGTATGCAGTACATGCAGTGATTATTTCTATGCAGCCCATCATTCAACATTGACAATCAGCCATGTGCTCTGTGTGTGCATCACATAGATATACACTCATCTGAGCAAGTCAATTGTTTGGTGATTGTGGCAAGACATTGTTAGGACCACTATAAGGGTGTGCTTTAGTGTTTTATCTGTGTTAGGGCTGAGTCAGACGGCCGTATAACTCGTGCGAGAATCGCATGGCACTGCACGGACTGGCCCGCCACATCTACTGACCTGAGCAGGACAGCGTGATGGATTACTATGCAGCTGTCAAGCTCAGGCCAGGAGCGCCTACAGCCAGGACAAGGTTTACGATGCGATTCTCGCACGAGAAATGCGGCAGTCTGTCTCTGCCCTTAGAGGGGATGTAGGAATGGATGCAAGTGATGTTTCAGGTTATAGAAGTTGTGCAGTGTAAGGCCTCGCTCACACTGGCATGCAGCCAGCGTATAACTCGGACGAGTGCTATCCAATGTTACATCGGATAGTACTCCAAAGTTATTTATGGAGCAGAGCCGACTAGGATTTATATTCTCATACTGAGTCAGCATGAGGAAAAAAATCACTGCATGCTGCGATTGGCAGGGTATATTGGACGGTGTGCACCATACAAGCTTATGGGTGCGTGCAAAACATCAGACTGCACTCGGAATTTATACACATAAAAAACTTCCTTCTCACCCCCACTGGGAGTGGTCTTTGTTGTCCTTTCTCATTCTCGGGTCCTCTACCAGAGGCCCGAGAGTTTGAGGGTTCAGCGCAGGATCTTAAGGCCCCATTACACACAATATTGTGAACAATATCGTTGCAACGACATCAGTTTGCTGACGTTGCAGCGATGTCAAAATGACATTGTTGTGTGTGACACGTAGCAACGATCAACGATCAGTTGGCTAATCGTTAATCATTGCCTAATGGTCTGGGCCATAAATCTATCATTGGTCTCCCGCTAGACAGCACACATCGCTGCGTGTGACAGTGAGAGACCAACGATCAGCAAGCTCCCAGCGCCACACAGCAGATGCTGGGAGCTGGTATCCAAGATAAACAGCAGGTAACTAAGCGCGGTGCGGCGCTTAGTTACCCACTGTTTACCCTGGATACCAGCGTGCTCACTGGTCCTGATCGGGTATCCAGGGTAAACAGCGGGTAACTAAGAGCCGCGCAGCTCTTAGATATCCGCTGTTTACCCTGGATACCAGCGTGCTCGCTGGTCCTGATAGCTGGTGAGTCTGCCTATGTGACAGCTTACCAGCGATCACCTATGTCCCAGCGTTCCCATCCACGTCGGATCGTTGGTGGGATCACTAGGACATTGAAGCGTGTAACAGGGCTCTTAGTTGTTCCCAGCATTGTGCTTTTCTGGACAAAGAGCTCAGATATTGCTCCTGGGATCTGTTGTAGCCATTCTTCCAACTTAGGCCTGTTTCACACTTCAGTTTTTTGACGTCAGTCCAAATCCGCCAGAGTGTGAAAAAACGGATCCGTTTCCGTTTTGCCACAAACGGATGTCAAAGGATCCGTTTTTTGACGGATCTGTTTTTGGAGGCAAGGTGATAAAATTTAAAGGGAAATGACTCTGGAAAAAAGGGGGGAGAGAGAGAGAATTTTCCGCCGCTAGAACGGAGTTTGGGGTTAAATTTCTGGCAAGAAAGTCCTTCCGGGCATGCTCAGTGTAAAAAAACGGATCTGTTGCCGGATTCCGTGAAAAAACGGTTGGCAACGGATCCGCCGCCAATAGGCGACCATTATAATGAATGGCGGATAGCGTCAGATCCGTTGCTATCCGCTATTTTGACTCAGCCAAAAAACGTTTCATTGTCCATCAACTCAAGTCAGCGGATGCCAAAATTATGGCGGATCCGTCAAAAAAACGGATCCAAAGGATGACCATCCGTCAAAATCCGCCGCTAATGCAAGTCATTGGGAAAAAAACGGATCCGCCAAAAAAATGGCGGATCCGTTTTTTTTGCAAAACGGCGGATTTTGACTGATGGCAACAAACAGAAATGTGAAACAGGCCTTAGGGGTCACTGCTCCAATCACCACTGGAATCACTGTTGCCTTCACCTTCCATATCTTCTCCAGTTCTCCTTTGAGGCCCTGGTATTTCTCCAGCTTCTCATCTTCCTTCTTTCTGATGTTGCTGTCACTTGACACTGCCACATCTGTTATCATTGCTGTCTTCTGCTCCTTGTCTACTATCACAATGTCTGGTTGGTTAGCCAACACCTGCTTATCCGTCTGGATCTTGAAAGCCCACAGGATTTTAGTCCTTTCAATCTCGACCACTTTCTCTGGGGTCTCCCACCTGGACTTAGGGGGACTTAGCCCATATGCTGTGCAGATGTTCCTGTATACAATTCCCGCTACTTGGTTGTGGCGTTCGGCTGTACGCTGCTCCTGCTTGCATTTTGCAATCTGACACTATGTGCAGGACTGTTTCTATATATAGACTCTTCCACTAGAACATTGACAATCACAGGAGTCTAGCTGGCACATGATTGCCACTATGCCAATCACATGTGTGACCATCAACACACATAGGGAATTGTGACAGTGTGAACAATACACACTGCAACCAAGGGAATTGTGACAGTGTGAACAGCACACACTGTGACCATTTAGCAGTCTGGAGTCACTCTATGTGACTGCAGACTTTTTTTTAGAACAAACAACCCCTTTAAAAACACAGAACATACATTTTAAGATATAGAGTGACACATTAAAGGGGTATTCTTTTGTTGTAACATTGTTTTATTTTATTAGACAGCATGAAAGTAAGCAAGTTTGCAATTGACTTTCTTTTTATTTGTAGTCTGTTTTCATTCTCCTTCTAAGAACTGTTATCTTACACAGTGTACAATTTGTAGCAAGGAGATCAATCAACAAAGCCTGGCTTCAGTCTTTTGAGTTTTTTTCTTTGCTTCAGGTTTTGAAATCTGCCTAGTGAGAGAAATGTAAGTGCACCAAACTTTTTTAAAGCATCTTTTGAAATTTTTTTGAACAAGCTGCCAATCACTCGACAAATGAGCAAATGCTCGATCATGAAGTGAAATGACCTATTGTGCAGCACACAGAAAAAAAACATTGTTGGCAATGCTGTATGGAAATAATGGGCAGTCTGGCTCTTCTTGGATCTCGATCACATGGCTCCGCTCAGCTCTTTTGGATCCCAAATAGATCACTATTAAATATGAGATCAACCAGGGTAAACACACTTTTAAGATGCAATTAGCGCATCTGAATCCCCACATAACTGCAAGCAGCCAAAGAAATGATTGGGTGGGTGTTGTTTTGGCAGCTAAACTTTGTTTTCTCCCCAATGAGAGCCATTTGTAGACTTTTAGTGGCTGTCATTGGAGTGCTGGCTCCCATCAGTCACAACAGGGAGCCTGATCCCATCAGTCACAGCACTGAACCCAGTCCAATCAGTCACAGCAAGGTGCCCGGTGTTGAGTTTCTCCCACTGCACAGAGGGAGTCTCGAGCCATGTCCTCTGCAGGCTCCCATTCTTCTGCAGCCGCAGAGGTTCCTGCTCAGCGGGGACATCGGTCTCAGTGGCTTGCCCAGGCTAACACTAGGCATCTGGTTGCTCCTCCAGGCTCAGTTATTCTATCATGCATGAGTCAGCGGAAAGAAGACGCTCCTGGGACGAAGTCCTGCTTTTCTCCTACTGAGCATGCCCGTGGAACGACCTCTCATTGGAGGTTGGAGGTCACATGCTCAGGTCCTATTGCTGCTCCGATTGGACCACCAGGAAGGTCCCGGAAGGCTGCAACTATAAAAGCTTAGCATGGCCATGCGCTAATATAGACAAAGATATAGACCATGTGGAGTGAGTGTTGTATGCATGTATGAATGTCTCTGGTGAATAACTCATTATGAAACCCCTACCCTTGGTACGCATGTGTTGTGTAGCCTAGCCTGCTAGCGCCCAGGCTGAGGTCCAGGTAGAGGCAGAGTCAGAGACTGGCATCAGCATCCACCGGTGGCTTTGTCTGTACGCCACGGTGCACTTAGTCTGCACTCCTCAGTGGTCAGCGTCATTAGAGGCGTTCGCAGGTGCGACGCTGCACACTCAGTAGGTCTAGAGGGACTCAGACCTCGTGTCCTTGGGGCTGAGTTCTGTGACCATATACTGAGCACTCTCTTGCCGAGTGCTGTGAGTTTGAACAGGCTCCGGTATTTATGGTTCGCGGTACTGCGGCTCTGTGATGTAACAGAGTCTGCTCCTGTTCACACCGGGTGGCGTTAACCCACGTGTGACCTTTTGTATACCGCTAAATACATTCGCCATTACTAAGCAGCAGTTTACCACCTCTGCACGGTGGACCCCGGGCTGCGAATGCACCTTACTATCATTTTATTATTTGGTGCGTCCCGCCAGCCCTAACACCCGGTCCCATCAGTCACAGCAGGGAGCCCGGTCCCATCAGGTAACAGCAGTGAACCCAGTCCGATCAGTCACAGCAGGGAGCCCAGTCCCATCGATCACAGCAGTGAACCCAGTCCGATCAGTCGCTGTGTCCCATCAGTCGCAGCAGGGAACCCGCTCCCATCTGTCACAGCAGGATGCCCGCTCCCAGCAGGAAGCCCAGTCCCATCAGTCACAGCAGGGAGCCCGGTCCCATCAGTCACAGCAGGGTGCCCGGTCCCATCAGTCACAGCAGGAAGCCCAGTCCCATCAGTCACAGCAGGGAGCCCGGTCCCATCAGTCACAGCAGGGTGCCCGGGTCCCATCAGTCACAGCAGGGTGCCTGGTCCCATCAGGTCACTGCAGTGAACCCAGTCCGATCAGTCACAGCAGGAAGCCCTGTCCCATCAGTCACAGCAGGGAGCCCGGTCGCAGCAGGGAGCCCGATCCCATCAGTCACAGCAGGGTGCCCGGTCCCATCAGTCACAGCAGGGAGCCCGGTCCCATCAGTCACAGCAGGGAGCCCGGTCCCATCAGTTACAGCAGGGAGCCCGGTCCCATCAGTCACAGCAGGGTGCCTGGTCCCATCAGTCACAGCAGGGTGCCTGGTCCCATCAGTTACAGCAGGGAGCCCGATCCCATCAGTCACAGCAGGGTGCCTGGTCCCATCAGTCACAGCAGGGTGCCTGGTCCCATCAGTCACAGCAGGGTGCCCGGTCCCATCAGTCACAGCAGGGTGCCCGGTCCCATCAGTCACAGCAGGGAGCCCGGTCCCATCAGTCACAGCAGGGAGCCCGGTCCCATCAGTCACAGCAGGGAGCCCGGTCCCATAAGGTCACAGCAGTGAACCCAGTCCGATCAGTCACAGCAGTGAGTTCTGTCACAGCAGGGAGCCCGGTCCCATCAGTCACAGCAGGGAGCAGGTTCTTTGTACCCATCACTTGTGTGTGACTCACACTGCCGAGAACAATGGTGTTAACTGAGCGATCTAGTGCAGATCTATTACACACACATCAGTTACTGCAGTCCGCCTGTGTGATTGGGATATTACATGAGCGCCAATTGGTAAATGGTTACTGATAGGTGGGTGTTTAGTGCCACTGAGTGATCTATGTCACCGCACCCTTAGGGTACGTGCACACGTTGCGGATTCGTGTGAAGATTTTTCCACGTGGAATCTGCAGAATCCGCAGGTCAAAATGGCTGTGTTTTACCTGCGGATTTTTTGCAGATTTTGCCTGATTTTACCTGCAGATTCCTATAATGGAATAGGTGTAAAAACGCTGTGGAATCCACACAAAGAATTGACATGGTGCGGAAAATAACCGCTGCGTTTCCGCGCTGAATTTTCCGCATGTGCACAGCGGTTTTCGTTTTCCATAGGATAACATGTACTGTACATCCCCTGGAAAACTGCTTCGGATCCACAGATGAATCTGCACCGTGTGCACAGACCCTTTCTCCATATTCTGATGAACATTGTAAACCTAAAATGACAAATCATTCAAAATCAGGCAGATGGGCATTTTCTTATTTTGGGCCAGGACATGTATCATGGTGACTGTGGCCGCATATGACTGTTCGCACAGCACTACGCTCCTCAGTCAGCACGGTCCTACATGCACTATTTATTATGACTTCCGCTCCTCGCGAGTGGCACACGTCCACATATTCCAGGAATGTCAGCGGAGGAATACGCTTAACGTAAACAACCCTTCTGCGGAGGGATATGACATTTAGCACTGCGGAACTATATAAACAAAGCCTCGCACTCCCGCCACGTCAGTCTGCAGGTGTAATGAAGGAGAATACATAGATAGAGCAGCGCGGAACTGTTATTTTACACTTCCTTTGCTTCCTTAGGTGTAGCTAGTGAGGAGCCAGAGTCTGTTACACTCCAGGAGCGCGGACCAGAGCCGGCAGCCATGGCTGTATAGCGGCAGCAGCGGCACTCCCATCCCCAGGCCAGCGCAAGGCACAGCACCCAGCGGCGCTGTCAGCCCCCGGCATCTGCACCACCATGGCGTGAGTACACGGTTTGCTATGTGGCGTGTTATGTGTGTAATGGCGGCGGTTTGTGTGGCGGGTACATGGCGCCTTTACTAAGCTCTGGGGACATTAGTACTGGAAATTCCTTTTGTCTGCTGTGACCTGGTCCCCTGTGGTGTCTGTACCCAGTCCGTCTGTGGTGGCAGGTGCTCCCTGTGGAGGCTGCGGCTCGGGGGAGGTGACAATACAGCAGATTGCTGATCACACTGTTCTCCGCGCCTGAGGTAAAATGGCGGCGGGGCGCAGATGGCAGAGCTGTGAAATGGCCGCCGTCCTCGTGCTGCGTGGGCGGGTCCGGGATCTTACCATATATGGTCATGAGGAAGCTGCTGCCTGTCAGCTCGGTGTACAAGGAGAGGAGATCGTGGGGACATTTATCTACAATTATGGCTTTCTTTTCTCTGCAGGCTTCCCAAGGTATCCCACAGCAGCATTGCTGTATACAAGAACGAAAGCTCAAAATCCACTTTCTACCTGAAAGCTTTAATACCTGACAAAGATGAGCCTGTTGATGGAAGATATGTTGTTGGGGGACTTCTTGTCCCCCTTCAACCAGTCGTATTTGGCGGCTGATGAGAGTTTGGGTCTCTTGGATGACTGCATCGAGGTGCCTGGGTTCCTCCCGTCGCATGGGCTGTCCAGCGATAAGGCTAAGAATGGCAACCCTGACCTGCTGCTCCTGGACGAATCTCTTGGCAGCTTCCAGGGTAAGGAATGTGGGGATACGAACATCTCATTACAGTAATAAGCCAAGAACGCCACGTCCTGTATTGGGTATAGATCCTCTGATGTGAGGGCACTTGAGAATTTGGAGAGATTCTGCTCTAAACAAGTGTAAACTTAAGTCTAATTTAATGAGCTGAACAGAATCTCCCTAAATCCTCATCTCTAAACTTACGGGTTTTTAAGTTTTAACATGGCCATAAAGCATGTTTTTGTATTGCTACATGTGTACAAGATTGGAACCACCGTCGGTACATGAATGCAGCACCAGAACCACTGTGACGTCAGTACATGAATAAATCCCCAAGCTTAGTACACAGCGATCAATTGCAATGTCACATCATCCCTGTATTCACTTGTCACATGACTTCTGTCTTCAGCAGTGATTTCCAACATTATGCCTTTAAAGATAGACTGCCTCTGAATAAATTGTGTGTGCTTCCTTCCTGCATAAAATACTCCCCACCCTGCCCCTCTGCACAATATGCCCCTTCGTAAAATAGCCCTGTGCTGCATAAAGTACCCAGCACTGTCTCTTGCAAAACTGCCCTTTCTCAGAATTGTTGCCCCCATTATGCCAGTGTAACAATAGGCCCCTCATCCACAATAAGGCCTTTGATCTTTGGCTCCCTCATGGAGCGCTCATTGTTGGGTGTGCTGCCTCTGCAATGAGGTGCTGGCCGAAGTGTAATAACATCAGCGTGCTGGCCTCAATGCTCCGCTGCATGTCGGTGCCCGGACTGTGAATGTTTGCATATAAGGCCTGTTTCACACTTCCGTTTTTGTGTCCGCCAAACGGATCCATTTCCGTTTTTTTGACGGAAACTGATGCAAACGGATCCGTTTTTTTAAAAACGGATCCGTTTTTTTGACGGATCCGCGGTAACCACTAATGGAAGTCTATGGGACCAAAAAAACGGATCCTGCAAAAAATGGCGGATCCGTTTTTTTACGGAAACCAACGGATTTTGACGGATTTGAAAAAACGGAAGTGTGAAACAGGCCTTAGAAGGGAGGAGCATCTCCTGGATAGTTCTGCAGGCCACATGTTAATGCATGATATGGTGTGTGCTACTCCAGTAGCTAATAAGGCTTGGGTTTCTTCTGTTTCCAGGGGACGCCTTCTCCGGCATGGATTGGATGGTGGAAAAAATGGACCTGAAGGAGTTCGATTTTGATTCCCTGCTCGGGATGGAAGATTTGGATTCCACTGTCTCACCCGATGAGCTCATGGCCACGTTGGATGACTCGTGTGATCTCCTAGAGGACCCACCTCTCCCTGTGGTGCTAGGGCCATATGTCCTGTCACCAGACAAAATCTCTCTTGCAAAACCTTCACTGGAGGCAGATCAGGTGGCCCCTGTGAGCCCACAGTCACTACAGACCCAAGTCTGTAGCCCAGACCATTCCTTTATCTTAGATTTAGGCAGCGAGGTTGATGTTGCTGAGGAGGATAAAATATCTTCAGCTTCATGTACCCTAGATGCTATAAAGCATGAGAAAGAGGAGTCCTCAGATAATGACAGTGGCATATGTATGAGCCCATCATATCTGGGATCCCCTCAGCAAAGTCCCACATCTACAGAGTACCCTAGTAGTGTCCAGTCTTCCCCCGAATCCCCAATGTCTGAGAGACCCAAACCCTATGATCTTCCCTCAAAGGATAGAGAAGTGTCAGCAAAGGTAAAGACTGTAGGGCAACCCAAAGTAGACAAGAAGCAGAAGAAGATGGAGCAGAACAAAACAGCAGCCACTCGCTACCGGCAGAAGAAGAGAGCAGAGCAAGATGCGATTTCTGCAGAATGTAGAGAACTGGAATCAAAGAATGACATCCTCAGTGAGAAGGCCGAATCCATAGCAAAAGAGATCCAGTATCTGAAAGACCTGATCGAAGAAGTCCGCAAGGCCAAAAGCAAACGAGCAAAGAGCTCCTGAGTCAGGAGAAAGTTGTGGGAGCGTTGTGTATGTTGTATATAGCTGTTATGTGTTGTGCATGAATGTCTACTTAATAAATTATTTTGTAGTTAATGAGTGGTGTTGGCTATAATCTAATCCCCACTCAAAACCATATCTATTGAGAATTGCCACCTGCTGACATCACTGATATAGGTGAGTAGAGCTTGTGAGCACCTTCCCACCTCTGGTTTGCTTTCCTCCTTTGACAGCGTTGGCTTCATAGAGCCAGAGAAGGGCAGCGTTAGATGGGAAACCAAGTAGGTGGGAAGGTGTATGAATGTTTAGACATGACACCGATGCAGTGAGTTGTGTTATGTGGGCCGCATCACCCGGTGTATTGATAGGTGCCATGCAGTGGGGAGTGTAGCAGAAAGTATGTTAAAGTAACTGTGACTGGCACTGATATTTGGCTCTCAAAAAAAAAAAAAAAATGGTTGTGTAATTTTCACACTAGCCATTGGTACTTGCTGTACTTTCAGGAACAGTATTGAGGCAGGAATATAGGGTCCATTAGTCATTATAGTGGACCATGCTTCCCTTCATTGTTGTTTTTCAAACACTCATTGCAAACTTTTAACAGACTGAGCATGTGGTTTCTGAAACGGGAAGAATCTAAATGGGCCCCACTGAAAGAATATATATATTTTTTTTTTAATATAGATTGTACAATGGTGGGGGTGGTAATTAAGGAAAAAAAGCCTTTCACATTAAAGCTTCATTACTCAGTGGATCCAGATGACATTCCTTGAACATTTTCAGCCCCACGCACTGATTACTGTGACCACTTGGACTTCCTGTGCTCTCACAATTAATTATCCACTTTTGGTTAATGCAGTTAGGCCCCAAATGGACATTTGCTTTTTATTTACACACTAATTTCTGGATAGGCCATGGGTCTCCGGATGTAAACGCCACAGCCTCGTGTAAGTCTGCAAACTTGGCTTCAGGTCAGAAGAACATGCCCTGTACTGAGAAACAAGCCACAAACATGGTGCTCATTGAAGGGTTTTCTGGTCACATTGATGATTTATTTGTAAGGTCAGGATCTTGTGATCAGATGTGGGTGGCTGATGTAGAACCTTTATTCTCTGCTGAGGCCCTGTACTCTTGGATAGGCACTGATCTGCAGCATTCGACTGGCCACTACACACTGAATGCAGCTCTGTTAGGCTATGTGCACACGTGGTATTTTCCCCCTGCGGATTTGTAGAAATCCTCAGGTAAATTTAAGGTCAAAAGACCAGCGGATTAGGCTGCGGTTTATCACCTCTACAATGGAGGAGGTGGTAAACCGCAGCAGAATCTGCAGAAAAGAAGTGACGTCATTTATGCGGATTTGAAACCGTGTGGAAAATTCCGCAGCATGTGCACAGCGGTTTCGACTTTACATAGGGTAAAATGGTACTGTACCGCACGGCCAGAAACGCTGCGGATTCGCAGCAAAATCCGCACCGTGTGCACATAGCATAAGGGTGTGTTTCCACGGGCCAGATTAGCTGCGGTTTGAACGCTATGTACAGCCACAGCGTTCAATCCGCAGCGTCTAGATGTTACAGCATAGTGGAGGGGATTTTATGAAATCCTGTCTCCACTATGCGTCCTAATGCGCGGGTGCCGCCCGTGAAACCGGACATGCAGCACATCTTTTTAGACCACAGCATGTATGTTTACCTTGCGGAGACCATTCCCTGTGCATATAAAGCTGCTGTCATACATGTGAATGTCTGTCTGGCCCGAGGGTCTCCTGAGCTTTACAGCTGGTGTATATATGGAGTGTTGATTTCCATTCAGCAGAGCCGTGGTCGGTGCAGACATCGCAGTCTACTCAGGCTTAGTGCATTGTGTTGGTGTCTTAGTCCAGCATTTGTGACTTGATGTCAGCCATCGGGGCTCTAACAAGCTCCTGTCTGGTAGGAGCCATGTGTACTGATGGCCCAGATGACTGCAGCTGCTGAGGACACTGATGACACCACAGAAGTGGATAATATCCAGTGTTATGTTCTGCCATCAGAGAATCTAACAGGTGTTTGCTTACAGCAAACAAAGCCACATGACGTCTGAGCAGATCACCATGGCAGGACGCGATTATCCACAGGCCCCTTACTGCAAATTGTCAAATAATCCCATCAAATCCTCTCACACATCTGTCATTGGGACTTGATACTGCTGAAAATAAAATAGCCATTGATAGGATGTTACATTGGGAAGCACAAAGAAGTAACAGATAAAGGAAAACCCCGCGTCTGGGCTGAACATAAAATACACAACGTTACTCTATACTTGTGTGGGTGCTTTAGGTACCCTGTGCTGATCCCAAAGTAACTATCTTTTCTTCTCTGTGTTCTATCACTTGCTCTCACAGTGTAGTGTATGGTGGAATCTGAAATAGGACTATTTGGGCCAAGATCATGTGTCTGACAAATGTGAAAAAGGCAACAACTAGGCTGATTGCACCCTAATAGTGATTATGATGACCCCTTGCTTTCTGCCAGTTAAGGCCTATCAGTCACAATCCGCCAGGTTTTGAAAAAAAAACGGATCCTCAATTTTCTTTTGAGGATCCGTTTTTTTCCCCATTGACTTCCATTAATGGCGGATTGTGACGGATTGCCGTCCGTTGCATCCGTTTTTTTTGAGGATCCGTCAAAAGTTGCTGTCCGTCACCATCCTGAAAGATTTGAAAACGGAGCTTGCAACGTTTTTTTCTCTGGCGGATCCTCCAGACACTCATTTAACCCGAAATTCTTTCTGGGTGCCGGACAAAAAAAAAATCTCGCTCTCTCACACTCTCTCTCTCTCTCCACCGCGGTTTTAACACCTGATCTGAGAGCAGTATGATATAGGGGCAGAGACTCCTTTTTCAGCAGAAAATTATCACCAGTAAACAAGTAAAAATGCTGCCATGTAGTCCTCAATATTAATAAGCTCTGCAAAATCAGGCTCCCACCACTGATTAGCAGCTTTCTGTGTACGCTGTGCATAGGCAGGAAGCTGCGAATCAGTGGTGTGGGAGGGGTTATACAGAGCTCAGCATTCAGAGAACTGCTAGATCTGCAGCAGATGAAAAATAAGCTTTATCAAGATTGCAGGAAGCAGCTTAATAAGTGACACATAGCTGGAATCAGTCTCTTCCCCTACATTATGCTGCTCTTGGATGGGTAGTAAAAGCCTGGTGACAGATTCCTTTTCAATATTTTAGTCATGATTATTGTATTTGCATTATATTTTATGTATATGAACTCTCTTGACATTTATCAGACTCTGAAATTGATGATACTGACATGCGCCATACTAGTTTGGCTCTGCGGTGGTTGCGTACCCACAAAGAGCAGTATATGTTCAGTGGCGCCATCGGGCGGCCTCACGCTGAGCGCAGTGGCGATTGCATGCGGGTGACAGCTGACACCCCACAGCAGTGCCCATGATCGCTGCTAGCGCCGACCGCGAGCATTTAACTCCTCTGGGGCTCACTACGCGCTTCCATCAGGACATTGCGATACGATCGCGTTGGCCTGATGGTTTCCAGTAAATACATTTATTTGTGTAAAGAAAACAAAAAACAATAAAAGTACACATATTTGGTATTGCGGTGTCCATAGTGACCCGCTCTATAAAATTGTAACACTAGTTAACCCCTTCAGTGCACACCGTAAAATAACAGGCAAAAAAACAATGCTTTATCATTATACCGCTGAACAAAAAGTGCCATAAAACGCAATCAAAAAGACAGATATAAGTAAGAACATGACACCCTCAAGCAAGTACAGCAAAATCTGCACTGTAAGGCCGGGATCACATACAGCGAGATGCAGCCGAGTCTCGCAGGTTAAAACCAAGCTCTGGCGCCGGCACTCCGGAGCAGAGCGTGCAGCCGCACAGCAATACATGGAGCTGCACGCTGCGCTCCGGAGTGCCGGTGCCAGAGCTTGGTTTTAACCTGCGAGACTCGGCTGTATCTCGCTGTAGTGTGACTCTGGCCTAATATGGCGCTACTTCCCTTCTGAGCTTTGCACTGTGCCTCAAAAGTAGTTTTCCACCACATATGTGGTATCGGCTTACTCAGGAGAAATGGCACAACAAATTGTATGGAGCAATTTCTCCTCTTACCTTTATGAAAATGCAAAATTTGGAGGTAAAAAAAGATTTATCTGGGAAAAATGTGATTTTTTTTTTTTTTTTTTTTAAATTTTCACGGCTTAACGTTATAAACTTCTGTAAAGCACCTGTGGGTTCAAGGCGCTCACCACACATCTAGAGAAGTTCCCTAAGGCTATGTGCACACGGTGCGGATTCGCAGCGGTTTTGGCCCTGCGGGTCCGAAGCAGATTTAGGTGCGTTGTACAGTACCATTGTTTTCAATGGTAAACTGAAAAACACTGTGCACATGCTGCGGATTTTTCCGTGGGTTCAGTCTGCAGCATGTCAATTCTTTGTGTGGAATCCGCAGCGGTTTCACACCTCCATTGTAGAGGTGTGAAACCACAAGGCTAATCCGCAGGTAAACCGCAGGCTAATCCGCAGGTCTTTTGACCTGCGGATTTTCCCAAGTCCGTGCGGACAAATCCGCAGCACCTAAAACTACGTGTGCACATAGCCTCAGGGGTCTCGTTTCCAAAATGGTGCCACTTGTTGGGGGTTTCCACTGTTTAGGCACATCAGGGGGCCGGCTCTCCAAACATGACATAGTGTCCGCTAATTATGCCAGCAAACTTTACAGTCAAAAAGTGAAATGGCGCTCCTTCCCATCCAAGCCCTGCCATGTGTCCAAACAGTAGATTTCCCCCACATATGCAGAATCTGCATTCTCAGGAGATATTGCACAACAAAATGTATGGTCCATTTTCTCCTGTTATCCTTGCGAAAGTAAAAGAAAATTAGGTCTAAAAGAAAATTTTTGTGAAAGAAAAGTAAATGTTTATTTTTTTCTTCCACATTCCAAAAAATCCCATGAAGCATCTGAAGGGTTAATAAGCATCTTGAATGTGGTTTTGAGCACCTTGAGGGGTGCAGTTTTTAGAATGGTGTCACTTTTGGGTATTTTCTGTCATATAGACCCCTCAAAGTGACTTCAAATGTGATGTGTTCCCTAAAAAAAAAAAAAATGGTTATGCAAATTTTGTTGTAAAAATGAGAAATCGCGGGTCAACTTTAAACCCTTATAACTTCCTAACAAAACAAATTATGTCTTAAAAATTGTGCTGATGTAAAGTAGACATGTGGTAAATGTTATTTATTAACTATTTTGTGCGATATCACTCTCTGACTTAAGGACATAAAAATTAAAAGTTTGAAAATTGCAAAATTTTCTCCAAATTCCTGTTTTTTCACAAATAAGCGCAAGTCATATCAAATAAATGTTACCACTATCATAAAGTACAATGTCACGAGAAAAAAAACAGTCTCAGAATCACCGGGATCCATGAAAGTGTTCCAGAGCTATAATCACATAGAGTGACAGTGGTCAGAATTGTAAAAATTGGCCTGGTCAGGAAGGTGAAAACAGGCTTTGGGGTGAAGGGTTAAACCCCTTAGAATCAGTCACCATATGTGTGCCTGTGTATGTGTCTGAGCCCGCTCCGTGTAGCATGGGTGCCGGCTGTGTTACATGACCAGCCCCTATAGCTCAAAAAAGTGATTTCCAATGAAGTCCAGCCATGTTGATTAACATTAAAAAATAGAACACTTGCTATTTTCTCACTGGGCATTGAGGCTTTTTTAAAATGACTTTCTGTTGTTTCAGAAAACCATATATGCACTTGGTCAAAATGAACTGACTTCAACCCTATTTTTGTATTGAACCATCCAATGAGCATGTGTAAACCACATCATTGTGAAGGGAGGAGCTGTGACATTGCCTACTGTGATTGGTGGATCCTGTGTGATCAGCTGTGTATGGAGGTGTTACCTGTCACTGTAATCCTGCCTCTGATGATAAGGAGCCTGCTGAAAACTCTTACTGGAAGTACAGAAAGTGGCCAGTGTGAAAATTGCAAGATTACAATTTTAATTGTTGTGTGAAAGAAAATGTCAAAAAATGTTTCAAAATCCATGTAACACAAAGACCAAACAATAGGTAATTTACTGATTTAAAGGGTTAAGGTAAATAATTATGATAGTTGGCTACGCCCAGCTTGTTGCTGCAATATTATGTGTTACTTTAACAAGGTTTTTCAGATTACTGTCATGTTTTGTATCTGGGAGGGGACACGTTGGATCAGTTTAGTAGGTGGCTCCCAGCCCTGCAGCATCTCACATGTGATCATGGTAGGATGTCTCGAGAATCACAGACACTAGAGTCAGTAAACTAGGTACTTATTATTGATTAAAGGGAACCTGTCACTCTCTCCATTCGCTCCGATCTATGGACAGTCTGGTAGAGAGAAGGAGAAGCTGAGCAGAATGATATACGAGGTTTGATAAAATGCAGCATAATTTGTTTATAATCCATGGTGTCTGTATGCAACTGAGTCCAGTGGGCGGTTCTATTAGTGACTGACAGTTATATCTATAGGCCCAGTCATACAGGGAAGACTGTCAATCACTGACAGGACCGCCCACTGGACTCATACATGCAAACTCCAGGGATCTCACAATGAATAAACTCCCAAACAGTCTGAAGGGGGCTTCCTCAGAGAAAATAGTTTTCCAGCAAGTACAGGGAATGGATTGCAGTGAAGTGGGGTACAGTTATTTTCTCTGATGAAGTCCCCTTCAGACTGTTTGGGACATCTGAAACAATGATTGTGCAGAAACGTAAACTTGAGCACTATCATGAGTCCTGTGTCATGCCAGCAGTAAAGCATCCTTAGACCACTCGTGTGGGGGCTTCTCATCCATGGAGGGGCGCATTCACAATTTTACCTATGAACACTGACAGAAATAAAGAATGGGATCTAAACATCCTCCAAGAGCAACATCTCCCAACCATCCAGGAGCAATGTGGTGAAGAGCAATGCTCTTACCAGCAAGATGGAGACCATGTCACAAGGGAGAAGTGGTAACTAAGTGGCTTGGTGAGCAAAACATTGAAGTTATAGGCCCATGGTCAGGAAACCCCCGATCTCAATCACATTGAGAACCTTTGGTCAATCCTCAAAAAGCGGGTGGACAAACAAGAACAAAGAAATTGTGATAAACTCCAAGGACTAATTAGACCACAATAGGCGGCCATCTGTCAGGATATGACCCAGCAGCCGATATCCAGGGGAGATATTTCAGTCTTTACAGAAGCTTGATGTATCTAGTATATATGTCCGGGATTGGCATCCGCACCGTCGCAGCTACAGCCACAAAATTAGGCACAGTCACATGTCTGGACCCCGAGAGTGTCCTAAGCTGTGTTGTGAGGTGAAATTTTAACCCCGCGCATTCCAATTCACCAAACAATTTTGCCCCTATCTACATAATGGGGAAAAAGTGTGTGCGTGTCAAGCTCCGCCCCTCATTATGATGTCATAATGGTTGCCATGGCAACACTGATGTCATCATAGGTTGCAAGCCCCGCTGCTCATTATGATGTCATAATGGTTGACTATGGGATGGAGGATGTGTGATGGGTATATGGGCACTGGACTATGGGATGGAGGATATGTATGACGGGTATATGGACACGGGACTATGGGATGGAGGATATGTATGATGGGTATATGGGCACGGGCCTATGGGATGGAGGATATGTATGATGGGTATACGGGCACGGGACTATGGGATGGAGGATATGTATGATGGGTATATGGGCACGGGCCTATGGGATGGTGGATATGTATGATGTGTATATGGGCACAGGACTGTGGGATGGAAGATATGTATTATGGGTATATGGGCACGGGACTATGGGATGGAGGATATGTATGATGGGTATATGGGCACGGGACTATGGGATGGAGGATATGTATGATGGGTATATGGGCACGGGACTATGGGATGGAGGATATGTATGATGTGTATATGGGCACAGGACTGTGGGATGGAAGATATGTATTATGGGTATATGGGCACGGGACTATGGGATGGAGGATATGTATGATGGGTATATGGGCACGGGACTATGGGATGGAGGATATGTATGATGGGTATATCGGCACGGGCCTATGGGATGGTGGATATGTATGATGGGTATATGGGCACAGGACTAAGGGATGGAAGATATGTATTATGGGTATATGGGCATGGGCCCATGGGATGGAGGATATGTATGATGGGTATATGGGCACAGGACTATGGGATGGTGGATATGTATGATGGGTATATGGGCACGAGACTATGGGATAGAGGATATGTGTGATGGGTATATGGGCACGGGACTATGGGATGGAGGATATGTATGATGGGTATATGGGCACGGGACTATGGGATGGAGGATATGTATGATGGGTATATGGGCACTGGACTATGGGATGGAGGATATGTATGATGGGTATATGGGCACGGGACTATGGGATAGAGGATATGTATGATGGGTATATCGGCACGGGCCTATGGGATGGCGGATATGTGTGATGGGTATATGGGCACGGGACTATGGGATGGAGGATATGTATGATGGGTATATGGGCACTGGACTATGGGATGGAGGATATGTATGATGGGTATATGGGCACAGGACTATGGGATGGAGGATATGTATGATGGGTATATCGGCACGGGCCTATGGGATGGTGGATATGTATTATGGGTATATGGGCACGGGACTATGGGATGGAGGATAATTATAATTTGCTATAACTAACCACATTTATTTGTCAATAAATGTTAAAAAACATATGAAATACTATCCAAAGAAACCTCCGACTACAAGATCTAACAACACTGAAGCAGCAAACAATAAAAACCAACTTTTGGCTGCGAGTATAAAAACTGTCAATGGAGTTTACAATCTGTAAGTCTCCACTTTAGTAGCAGCTACTGTACTTTGGAAAGGTCATTGGGATAATATCCAACTAGGGTTTGTTGAGAGTAAAGTTCAATTATCTGCTTTGCTTTAATGTATTTTTTGATGGTGGCACAAAGGCCCGTGGAATTACTCCCAAAATATCCTGCTGAACTTGTTTGGTGACATGTCACACATTATTACTCATGGGAAACCTGAGTAGAATCACCACGGCCTGCAGGGATCAGACACCCAAACCCAGATGTGTTACAGTGCCTTGCGAAAGTATTTGGCTCCCTGGAACTTTTCAACCTTTTCCCACATATCATGATTCAAACATAAAGATACCAAATGTAAATTTTTGGTGAAGAATCAACAACAAGTTGGACACAATTGTGAAGTTGAATGAAATTTCTTGGTTATTTTAAATTTTTGTGGAAATTCAAAAACTGAAAAGTGGGGTGTGCAATATTATCCGGCCCTTTAACTTAATACTTTGTTGCGCCACCTTTTTTCTGCGATTACAGCTGCAAGTCGCTTGGGGTATGTCTCTAACAGTTTTGTACATCGAGAGAATGAAATTCTTGCCCATTCTTCCTTGGCAAACAGCTCGAGCTCAGTGAGGTTGGATGGAGATCGTTTGTGAACAGCAGTTTTCAGCTCTTTCCACAGATTCTCAATTGGATTCAGGTCTGGACTTTGACTTGGCCATTCTAACACCTGGATACGTTTATTTGTGAACCATTCCTTTGTAGATTTTGCTTTATGTTTGGGATCATTGTCTTGTTGGAAGAGAAATCTCTGTCCCAGTCTCAGGTCTTTTGCAGACTCAAACAGGTTTTCTTCAAGAATGGTCCTGTATTTGGCTCCATCCATCTTCCCATCAATTTTAACCATCTTCCCTGTCCCTGCCAAAGAAAAGCAGGCCCAAACCATGATGCTGCCACCACCATGTTTGACAGTGGGGATAGTGTGTTCAGGGTGATGAGCTGTGTTGCCTTTACGCCAAACAGATCGTTTGGCATTGTTGCCAAAAAGTTCGATTTTGGTTTAATCTGAACAGTGCACCTTCTTCCACATGTTTGGTGTGTCTCTCAGGTGGCTTGTTGCAAACTTTAAATGACACTTTTTATGGATATCTTTGAGAAATGGCTTTATTCTTGCCACTCTTCCATAAAGGCCAGATTTGTGCAGTGTATTACTGATTGTTGTCCTATGGACAGACTGTCCCAACTCAGCTGTAGATCTCTGCAGTTCATCCAGAGTGATCATGGGCCTCTTGGCTGCATCTCTGATCAGTCTTCTCCTTGTTTGAGATGAAAGTTTAGAGGGACGGCCGGGTCTTGGTAGATTTGCAGTGGTATGTTACGCCTTCCATTTCAATATGATCACTTGCACAGTGCTCCTTGGGATGTTTAAAGTTTTGGAAATCATTTAGTATCCAAATCCGAATTTAAACTTCTCCACAACAGTATCATGGACCTGCCTGTTGTGTTCCTTGGTCTTCATGATGTTCTCTGTGCTTCAAACAGAAACCTGAGACTATAACAGAGCAGGTGCATTTATACGGAGACTGGATTACACACAGGTGGATTATATTTATCATTAGTCATTTAGGACAACATTGGATCATTCAGAAATCCACAACGAACTTCTGGAGTGAGTTTCCTGACTGAAAGTAAAGGGGCCGAACAATATTGCACGCCCCACTTTTCGGTTTTTGAACTTCCACAAAAAATCAAAATAACCAATAAATTTCGTTCAACTTCACAATTGTGTTCCACTTGTTGTTGATTCTTCACCAAAAATTTACATTTGGTATCTTTATGTTTGAAGCATGATATGTGGGAAAAGGTTGAAAAGTTCCAGGGGGTCGAATACTTTCGCAAGGCACTGTAAAACCTACTCTGAAAGGCTGATTGGGGACCATGTGTGTCCGGTGAAGAGTCCAATTGGTGTACAGAGGGAGAGGCCTGACATTTTATGGGAGATGTGATGGAAGAAGCTGCCTCAAATTTATAATTTGCTTTCCAAACTAGGTTTTCTCAGAGCTGATGCAGTGTTTCAATAATAGAAACGTGTTTGTATTGTACGACTTGCGACACTAAACGACCGCTGGTTGGCTACGTTTGACGGGGGGGCTGCCGTTTAATAGCCTATTTAGATGAGCAGACTGTGCTTACGATGCACACAGAACAATCAGTAAAGGATCATTCTGTGCACAAACAATGCCGTTTTCTTCTGCAGCACGGGTACTGTTTACACAGGACTGTGTGCTGCCAAGCATTTTACCTTACAAATTTGTTTGGTTGCTCATTTTGGTAATTGACAGCATTGATTATTGGAAAATGATCCTGATAACCGTGCATGATACACCGCCAGTGTGCTATTCCTGCTCTCTGGGTATGGGCAGCGTGACTCTACCGTCTGTCAGGATCCCTTTACTGTTACAAACACTTGCACAAATCTGCCTATATTGCAGAAGATGACACCCTATAGAGACTGTAATAGCCAGGAGAAGAGATTTGCCTCTTTCATTTGCTTAATAAAACTCCACTAAACCTGTATCGTTGTGTGCATATCTGGGTCATGCCGACCTGACCGATTATTCACTGTGGGTCTGGCTAATAAGTTACAGGGTAATCATCACTTTGCTGTAATTATTTTCACGCTGTGTTCTTTAGACTGGGTTTATGCTTTTCAAATGGGGGGATCAATTTTCACCACTTTATGAATACAATATACGGTTCTTTTGGGATGGCTAGAAATGACCTAAGCTCCATTACACAGGGGAATGCTGCATGGTACAAAATAAAAAATATATTAGTCTGGTGCTCTTTCCTGGCTGTTTCCACAACTCCCATGCAGCTGAGTGGCAGCGTAAAAGTTTCTCCAATCTGCGGTTGTATCTATGTAAAAAGGCAAAGAGGACTGGGTCGCCCATTTCTAGTGATCAGCATGGGTAGAGCATTAATATTTTAAGATTCTGAAATTAATTTATTCATTAATTAATTTATTACATATACCTAAAAAAGCCAAAATAACGCAGTAGACCACATTACAAGGCACAAAAACCAGGAGCATAGTAATGAAGGAGAATGCATAGACAGCATACAACAGACATATACAGTTAGGTCCAGAAATACTGTATATGGACAGTGATACAAGGTTTGGCATTTTAGCTGGTTACCAAAACATATTCAAAATATACAGGTGCCTCCTACAACATTAGAATATCATCAAGAAGTGAATATATTTCAGTTCTTCAAAAAGTGAAACTCATATATTACATAGAGTGATCTATTTCACGTGTTTATTTCTGTTAATGTTGATGATTATGGCTTACAGCCAATGAAAACCCAAAAGTCATTATCTCAGTAATAATAATAATAATTTTATTTCCATAGCGCCAACATATTCCACAGCACTTTACATTATAGAGGGGACTTGGACAGACAATATACATTACAGCATACCAATAATCACATAGATCAAAACAGATACAGGAGGAGTGAGGGCCCTGCTTGCAAGCTTACAGTCTATGAGGAAAAAGGGGAGACATGAAAGGTGGATGGTAACAATTTCTTTCATTGTTCGGACCAGCCATAGTGTAAGAATCGGGTGTTCCTGTAATGCTGCATGAACCAGTTAACAGCCTAAGTATATAACAGTACAGACACAGAGGGCTATTAAATGCATAAAGCATGCGAGAACATGATGCGAGGAACCTGAATACAAACCTGAGTACAAAAAATTTTGAATGAGCCACACAGGGATGATTAGGTTAAAGTGTTGAGGTGGTAGGCCAGTCTGAACAAATGCGTTTTTAGGGCACGCTTAAAACTTTGGGGATTAATCGTATCAACCTGGGTAGTGCATGCCAAAGAATTGGCGCAGCACATTAAAAGTCTTGGAGATGGGAGTGGGAGGTTCTGATTATTGAGGATGTTAACCTCAGGTCATTAGCAGAACGAAGGGCACGGGTAGGGAGGTAGGCTGAGACAAGGGAGGAGATGTAGGGTGGTGCTGAGCCATGGAGAGCTTGTGGGTGAGGGTAATAAGTTTGTACTGGACTGGCACAAGGTAGAGGCATCGGTATAACAATTGGTGAGGAATATGATCCTAGCTGCAGCATTCAAGACAGATTGGAGAGGGGAGATTTTTGTAAGAGGGAGGCTGATTAGTAGAGAGTTACAATAGTCCAGACGAGAATGAATAAGAGTTTTAGCAGAGTTGAAAGTAAGAAAAGGTCGAATTCTAGAAACGTTTTTGAGGTGCAGATAAATTAGAATGTTTAAAAAAAACTCCTGCAAAGGCTCCCTAAGTGTTTAAAAAGGTCCTTTGATCTGTTTCAATTGGCTCCATAATCATTGGGAAGACTGCTGACTTGACAGATGTCCAGAAGGCAGTCACTGACACACTCCATAAAGAGGGTAAGCCACAAAAGGTCATTATTGCTAAAGAAGCTGGCTGTTCAGAGTGCTGTATCCAAGCATATTAATGGACAGCTGAGTGGAAGGAAAAAAGTGTGGTAGAAAAAGGTGCACAAGCAATCGGGATAACCGCAGCCTTGAAAGGATTGTTAAGAAAAGGACATTCAAAAATTCACAAGGAGTGGACTGCTGCTGGAGTCATTGCTTCAAGAGCCACCACACACAGACGTATCCAGGACATGGGCTACAAGTGTCTCATTCCTTGTGTCAAGTCATTCATGACCAATAGACAACACCAGAAGCCTCTTACCTGGGCCAAGAACTGGACTGTTGCTCAGTGGTCCATGGTGTTGTTTTCAGATGAAAGTAAATTCTGCATTTCATTTGGAAATTGCCAAAAGTACCAATACCTGGTTTAAAAGCAACAGTATCACTGTGCTTGATTAGCCAGCAAACTCGCTTGACCTTAACCCCATAGAGATTCTGTGGGATATTGTGAACAGGAAGATGAGAGACAGCAGAATGCAGACGAGCTGAAGGCTGCTTTCAAAGCAACCTGGGCTTCCATAACACCTCAGCAGTGCCACAGGCTGATTGCCTCCATGCCACGCCGCATTAACGCAGTAATTGATGCCAAAGGATCCCCGACCAAGTATTGAGTGCACTTACTGAACATACATTTCAGTAGGCCAACATTTTGGATTTTAAAATCATTTTTCAAGCTGATGTTATAAAGTATTCTAATTTACTGAGATAATGACTTCTGGGTTTTCATTGGCTACAAGCCATAATCATCAACATTAACAGAAATAAACACATGAAATAGAGCACTCTGTGTGCAATGACTCTATATACGAGATTCACTTTTTGTATTGAAGAACTGAAATAAATTAACTTTTTGATGATATTCAGATTTAGTGAGAAGCACCTGTACTTATACAATCAATATGGGCTTAAAACGCTGACTCTCAACTTTAATTTGAGGGTATTCACATCCTATTTGGATTAATGGTTAAGGAATTGCACCTGTTTAATAAGTAGCTGCCCATTGTTAAAATGGATCAAATGTAATTGGACAGATATCTCTTTAATTGGCTACATGAGCTATTCCCTCAATCCATCATTAAGCAGGTACAAGGTGTGAAGCTTATTCTACATGTGGCATTTGCATCTGGAAGCTGTTACTGTGAACCCACAACATGTGGTTAAAGGAGCTCTCAATGAAAGAGAAACAGACCATCAGAAGGCTGAAAATAAAAGAATAAATCCATCAGAAATAGTGGAGTGGACAAATCCAACAGTTTGGTACAATGTGCAAAAAAAAGAGTGCACTGATGAGCTTGGGAACTCAAAAAGGTCGGAAAGACAACAGTGGTGGATGATCGCAGAATACTTTCTCCTTGAAATAGGTGTCTTAGTGTCTCGGTCTGCCGTAAAGAGAAGACTTCATGAGAGTATGTGAGCGTTCACCACAAGGTGCTGCCCAATTCTGGAAAAGCATTCTTTGGACTGATGAAATTAAGACCAACCTGTGCCAGAATGATGAGAAGAAAGTAAGGAGAAAGCTTGGAACGGCTCATGATGCAAAGCACAGCACATCCTCTGTTAAAGATGGTGGATGCGGTGCGATGGCATGGGCATGCATGACTTCCAGTGGCTCTGGGTCACTAGTGTTATTGATGATCAACCCCTTTAATTAATCTGATAGTCTACAGTTCATTTGCATCTCAGTTGCTTCATGTTAAATACAAAATAGTGTAATGTAGAGCCCAAGTCACGAAGAATCGGTCACTGTAAATATCTCTGGACCTAGCTGTATGCCCCAAACAGTGTAGTGCTATGCCAGGGAGGTTTGTGTAGGCAGATCAGGGTAGAATGAATCTGGTACTCCCTTCAAGTTTCAGGAAAGGCTTTTACAAGCTACGTGTCAAAGCTTTGCAGGCAATAGATATGTTGTGCAGCCTAGAGGAATCCAGATTACTTGGTCTATCAACATGGGAGTCTTCCATTCCTGCAACAAGCAAGAAGGATGGGACCATGACCTAGTGAAACAGAAATATCAGATTTTTTCAGGGTAAGTTTGGTAATCATGAATGCCTGATACACCAGAGTTTGGGGTCTAAAGAGTTGGGCTCGGCTCATGGTTGCAATAGAGCGTGCACCTTAGGACTTCCGACTCTTGAAGGGAACCTGCCCTACAGAAATGTATACACGAGTCAAAAAAACAAAGTAATATAGCGCCACTCAAATTATTCACGACTCAACTACTGGGGCATCTACTCACGAGTTCAGCCTCAGTTGCTGCAGTTATTGCTGTAATGTGCCTTAAAAATATGACCATGAATGTGGATGGTAGGTTTTAGGTATGAGTGGTCTTCATTTGCTATATAGTTTAGAAAAAAAGCTAAGGCCGATTTGCTATATGTGAGATAGTTTAGCTGAGGGCTTGTTTGCAGTGCTTATCTGTTAACCACCTACAATGTAAATATATATATTGAAATGCACCAATGAAGTGACCTTCTAAACTTTAACACATTGTGAAAAGGACAAGCAATGAAAAGCATGCTGGTGAAACGTTTCCTGAACTCTCTCTAACCCCTCTGGTGAATTTGCACATCCTAGCAAAACGCATTCAAACAAGTTTGTGTTTCTCCCAGGCCTGCAGTATACTATACATCAAGCTCTGTCGTAAATCTAGAACATTCTCACAGCCTTTATATTCTTATGGTATGGGCACAGAGTATTTGTTGAAGATTTTGGGGGGCTATTGTATGTGTGTTTTGGCAAGAAATATGAAAGTATCCTCTCAAGAGAAAAAGAATTAGAATTATAGAAGCACCTATTAGACATAGCAATCCTAAGAGTCAATACTGACCTTTAACCAGCCTTGCTATGACTTAGAATAAAAAAAATCAAAACAGACACACCATTTGCATACGTGTTTTGGGGTGTTGGCCCCTCATCAGTGCAAAGCAAGAGATCTGATTTGGCTGTATGAGAGGCCTCTGACAGGAGAACATTTCTTCTTGTGAAAAGTGCCATGCTGGTATAAGGAAACTTATAGGCCAATGCTCCTCTAGGAATTTCAATATGCAAATAGCTTTTTCACAAAGGGAGAGGATTGGAACTCTAGGGCCACTTATTGGGGGTAGCATGTTGCAGGAAATATGACGTGTACAGTACAAATGCTTTATGCTTTTGATGCATTTTTACTTACCTTCGTTGTACATTCATTTTAATAGGTGAAAAAAGTGACTTCAATTTGGCACAACAGCGACATTATCTATAATTGGATGTCTCTCAAAAATTGATGACAATAAGAAAAGTGGTTCAGGAGGCTGTCAAGAGGCCTACAGCAACACTGAAGGAGGTACAGGAATTTCTGGCAAGTACTGGTTGTGTGCTGCATGTAACAACAATCTACCGTATACTTCATATGTCTGGCCTGTGGGGCAGGGTGGTAAGACAGAAGCCGTTTCTTATAAAGAAAATAATCCAAGCTCCACTATGTTTTGCCACAACCTATAACAAGTCTGCCAAAAGAATGTGGGTAAATGTGTTATGGTCTGATGGCCTAACTTTTTTTTGCCATAAATCCAAAGGTATGTTTGTCACACTGTGCATCACCCGAACACCATACCCACAGTGAAGCATGGTGGAGGCTGCATTATACTTTGGGCTGTTGTTCATTAACTGGAACTAGGGCTTTAGTGAAGGTAGAGGGAATTTTGAACAGTTCCAAACATCAGTCAATTTTGCAAGAAAACATTCTGGCCTTTGTAAAAAGCTGAAGGTGAAGAGAAATGTCATCTTTCTGCACACCAACGGCCCTAAGAATACCTCCAAATCAATAAAAGAACAGATTTGCCCGAAGAATATCATAGTTTTGGAATGGTCCAGCCAGAGGCTGTGTATACACGCCTGTGTATCTGAATATGACTGTTACACAGCAGATGAAAAGGAAGACGTCAAAGATTGCCTCATACCCAATAAGACTGAATACTGTGATAAATTCAAAGGGTACTTAAAAAATAATAGTTTAAGGGTGTTAATATTTATGCAAGCACATTATTTTAGTTCTTTATTTTTTTCCAATAGAAAATACTTTGGTTTGTTTTTCAAGGGATTTGTACAGATTATATTTGACATTTACAGGGCTGAAATGATTCTTCTTGGTAGGATGGTTTTTTTTTACATGACAAAAAAAACTTGCATTTTAACAGGGGTGTGTAAACTTTATTTATTCACTGGAAATTAACTGCTGGCACTGATAGCAGCGCTGGGATTTCACCACAATGAGTAGACGGCAGGAAGTATGCAAGTGTTTAGGCAACATTGGAAAACTACTGCAAAGGAAATATCTGTAAAAAAAAGTATGTTCCTCATCCGCCCATGTTCTCTCTGCGTGTAGGATACAGGATGGGTCATAAGACATTTACTGGAAAGAACACCTCGTGATGACAGCGGTGAGAGGTCTGTAACAGAACCAGGGCCAGCCTTCCCCTTACTCCCACTCACAGTATATACACAGGCAATATACAGATTCTCCATAACTGAAAGGGAGCCTGTCACACGTTGCATATGCACTCCGATCTGTGGACAGCAGTGTAGAGGAGAATGATTTATAGATTATAAAAAATTCAGTATAACTTGTAATTTATACATTGAAATCACTGACATTTGTCTGCAGGAGTCCAGTGGATGGTCCTTATATTTGTCATGATCCATGCTGGATCCGGACTGATAAAAGCACAGTTAACTTTTTTTTTTTCCTAAGCTGTGCTTAAGGTTGGTTTTTGCCCCCGGTGGCCATTAGGATTATTGCACTGTGGTGTCGTTTGTTCTAAGTTCCCCCCCGGTGGTGGTGAGCGTCATTGCACTCTGGTTTCTTTAGTTAAGTGCACATGATTATAATGCAGGTGTGATTGCTGGCTCTGCTATAAAAAAGTCACAGGTGTTGCAATCAGGGTTGGTGATAGTGTTCATTTCAACCATCCTTGGTGGAGGAAGGAGCTGGAGAGCGTTCCTCGCAGCACTGTCTTAGCCCTGGTGTGAAAGGAGTCATAGGGGATTTCCTTAGCTCTGACAGAGCTTGGTGGCAGCGATTCAGGAGGAGAGCTGCATGCTGGTGGTGGACTCTGTTGCCAGGAGCAAGTGCAACAGAGTAAAGCTAAGTGGTCTTTCCCTGTTTGTGTTTTTCCTTAGTGTGTATAAGTACAGCAGTGGGGCCAGTGCCTGCGCCACCCAGCTCCCTAGTAAGGGATAGGTGTAGGGTGTGCTAGGGCGACACGTTCGAGATCGGCACCTGGTGCGGAACCGGCATAGGGAACGCTAGGAGCGTTAGGGACACTGACTCAGGGGAGTGCAGGAGGTCTCCACGTCCCCTCTCCCTATCGCAGGGCCCACCGTTGTAACTGTTTCCCTACCCCTTGTCTTGTTGTTTTTGTTACCGGCCTGCGAGCCGTTTCACACAGGACAGTATCACGTGCCGCGTCCTGTTGTTTTAGTTACTGGCCTCCTGGTCGCGTCACACAGGACGGATCCACAAGAAAGGAGAAAAAGACACCACTGCAACAAGCACACTAAACCAATTAGAAAATAATGTTTATTGATGCAAAAAGGTTACACATTAAAAACATAATAAAACATGGTGAGCATCCCACAATATATATGAAGTAGAATATGGCATATACAACATATGAGACCTGATATAACCCATGTGCAATCCATATGTAGTCCAACCCTACTATAAATATCACAACCACCACCCCTATAGCTAGGCTCATGGAGACCAGAGGCCCTAATATTGCACAATAACCGCATGAAATCAATCAATGCATGAAGCCCTGCATACTTCCTGGTATAAACATGTATGCCATAAGCGGCCACAAAACAAGGTGGCCAAGATAAACAAGCCAATACTCAATTGTGCCACATCAGACAGTCTCAAAGACGCTAGGGAAAAAGGAGGCTGCAATGAGAAAATATGAGAAGCGGGTGCTAACCCAGGACCATACCCCACGCGTATCGCCACAACCCGTGCGGCTTCGTCACACAGGACGGATCCACGTGACAATACTACAGTGAAGACTGTCAATCACTGATAGGACCGCACTCTGGACCGCCCACTGGACTCATACCTGCCAACACAAGGAATTTCAATGGATAGAATACAAGTTTTGTTGAAACTTTTCTCAAAAAAATCTATCAAATCCGATCAGCTCCTTGTGCTCCATATGCAGATCACATTACTATGTTTATCATGACAGGTTCCATTTAACACTACATCAGGTAAAATCAGAATCAAACACTAAAATCCAGAAATGAGCGGCTTCTGGAGGGGACTGAGCTCTCACATGTTCCTTCAGAGACCCAGCAGTGAAATACAGAGGAACAGGTGAAACCATTTTTGCACCAATAGGGGAATAAAAAGGGTATTGGATGAACTGAAAACAATTTTCCACCCCATTATTTAGTTTATAATGTACTCTCTGGGCATACAAGGCCTTTTCTACAGGCTTACAGACGATAAGTATAACCTTAAATAGTCAGCAGCTTCCAAGCCGCCCAAAGAATGAACGGAACCTCTTTTAGCTGCTTCACAGCTTTCTAAATCTAAAAGAAAGTGACAAATGACAGAACATAGACATAGCAAGTCTTTCTGACATGGTCACTCTTTGCAGTTTTTTTTTAGCAAATTTTCAAGTGGATTCCACCTGAGAAAGACAAACAAAATACATTGTATGTATGTATCCTAAAAGAAAAAATAGAGATATGGAAATCTGAGAAATAATATATAATAGTAATAATTATAATAACAAAGCATATAATTATATAAAAAATATATAATATAATAATAAAAATATAAATATAGATATATTTCTATTTTTATTATTATATTATCTGAATGTGGCCCATAAATTCTAGAAAATATGGCTCCCATAGTGCACATTCCATGTATGACATGTAGCAGGCTGCACTAACAATCTTTATGAACATAATTTAAAATTAGTTGAGGTACTGCCATCATCTGGCAGAAACTTAGAAATGCATCACCTTTTTTCAATTTAGCCTAAAAAAAAAATAAACAAAGATTTTTGGTACTAACCGTAAAATCTACTATAGCCTTCATTGGAGAGGGAGGGGAAGCCGTTGACCCCCCAGTTGTTCAGTTAGTACAAAATTAGTAGAAGAAAATCCAAGCCCCCTCCAGCCCAAACAAAGGAGGGTCTGTGTCCCCAGTGAGGAAATGGCACCCCTGCTCACTGACGGCTATCCCTCCTGGCCCTAATACACCCTATTCATATGGAGGGAAAAAAGGCCAATAAATAATAAACCACCGATATACCATCAGTGTTTCACACCAATTAAAGAGCCAAGTGCAAATCTAACACTAATAGAAAGCTGCCATCCTCCGATATAAAGACAATGTCTCCAAGAGAGATGTGTAAGGAGTGGGGTGATCTCCCAGACAGATAGGCCTAAAGAGATCCTGCTATAGCCCTACCTTGCAGCGGAAGTTGGCACCCCATAGTCCTGCGCAAATGGCGCCCCCGCTCATCGACAGCTGACCCTCCTGGCCCTATTACACCCTGATGTTCATGGTATAAAGGAAATAAAGTAGTATATGGCATACACAAAATATCAGAAACGTAGACCGGGGTAAAGTGTCAAGTGCTCATATAGCTGCTAATAGCACTGCTATGAATGATACAGAACAATGCAAATATAGATAATTGTCTGACTAGAAAACCAGAAATCAGATAACAAAACAAATCGTGATAATGTGCAATGCCTGTGACTCTATTTCCTACATTGATGAAAGATATAGTGCCGGCATCGCTCCACCTGGAGATGATCTCTTCACCATTGTCAGCTTTGAAACATGATATATATATATATATATATATATATATATATATATATATATATATATATATATACACAGTATATATATACACAGACATGTGGTCAAAATTGTTGGTACCCCTCGTTTAATGACAGAAATAACTTGACTCTGACAAAAAAAATAATAAATCAAAAATCTATCAAAATGAACAAATGAAAGTCAGACATTGCTTTTCAGCCATGCTTCCACAGAATTTTTAAAAAAATACAACTCATAAAATAGGCCTGGACAGAAATGATGTTACCCTTAACTTAATATTTTGTTGCACAACCTTTTGAGGCAATCACTGCAATCAAAAGGTTCCTGTAACTGTCAATGAGACTTCTGCACCTCTCGACAGGTATTTTGGCCCACTCCTCAAGAGCAATCTGCTCCAATTGTGTTTGAAGGTTGCCTTTTCCAGACGGCATGTTTCAGCTCTTTCCAAAGATGTTCAATAGGATTTAGGTCAGGGCTCATAGAAGGCCACTTCAGAATAGTCCAATGTTTTCCTCTTAGCCATTCTTGGGTGTTTTTAGCTGTGTGTTTTGGGTCATTATCCTGTTGCAAGACCCATGACCTGAGACCAAGCTTTCTGACACTGGGCAGCACATTTCTCTCTAGAATCCCTTGATAGTCTTGAGATTACATTGTACCCTGCACAAATTCTAGACACCCTGTGCCAGATGCAACAAAGCAGCCCCAAAACATAACAGAGCCTCCTCCATGCTTCACAGTAGGGATATTGTTCTTTTCTTGATATTCTTCATTTTTCCGTCTGTGAACACAGAGCCGATGTGCCTTGCCAAAAAGTTCCATTTTTGCCTCATCTGTCCATAGGACATTCTCCCAGAAGCTTTGTGGCTTGTCAACATGTAGTTTGGCAAATTCCAGCCTAGTTTTTTCATGATTTTTTTCCAACAATGATGTCCACCTTGGTCGTCTCCCATGAAGTCCACTTTGGCTCATACAACAACGGATGGTGCGATCTGACACTGATGTTCCTTGAGCTTGAAGTTCACTTTTAATCTGTTTAGAAGATTTTCTGGGCTCTTTTGTTACCATTCGCATTATTCATCTCTTTGATTTGTCAGCAATTTTCCTCTTGCGGCCACGTCCAGGGAGGTTGGCTACAGTCCCATGGAGCTTAAATTTCTGAATAATATGTGCAACTGTAGTCGCAGGATCATCAAGCTGCTTGGAGATGGTCTTATAACTTCTACCTTTAACCCCTTCACTACCAAGGGTGGTTTGCACGTTAACTCCCGGGCCAATTTTTACAATTCTGACCACTGTCCCTTTCTGAGGTCATAACTCTGAAACGCTTCCATGGATCCCAGTGATTCTGACAATGTTTTCTCGTGACATATTGTACTTCATGTTAGTGGTAAAATTGCACTCAAATAACTTGTGTTTATTTGTGAAAAAAATGGAAATTTGGCGAAAATTTTGAAAATTTTGCAATTTTCCAACTTTGAATTTTTATGCCCTTAAGCGATATGGCGATATGGCACACAAAAAACTTAATAAATAACATTTCCCACATGTTTACTTTACATCAGCACAATTTTGGAACCAAAATTTTTTTTTGTTAGGAAGTTATAAGGGTTAAAAATTGACCAGCGATTTCTCATTTTTGCAACACCATTTTATTTTTAGGGACCACATCACATTTGAAGCCACTTTGAGGGGTCTATATGATAGAAAATACCCAAAAGTGACACCATTCTAAAAACTGCACCCCTTAAGGTGCTCAAAACCACATTCAAGAAGTTTATTAACCCTTTAGGTGCGTCACAGGAATTTTTTTGAACATTTAAAAAAAAAAATGAACATCTAACTTTTTTTCACAAAAAAAATACTTCAGGTTCAATTTTCTTTATTTTACCAAGGGTAACAGGAGAAATTGGACTGCAAAAGTTATTGTGCAATTTGTCCTGAGTACGCTGATACCTGATATGTGGGGGGGAACCACTGTTTCGGCGCATGGCAGACCTCAGTAGGGAAGGAGCGCCGTTTGACTTTTTCAATGCAAAATTGGCTGGAATTCAGATCGGACGCCATGTCGCGTTTGGGGAGCCCCTGATGTACCTAAACAGTGGAAACCCCCCCAAATGACCCCATTTTGGAAACTAGACCCCCCAAGGAACTTATCTAGATATGTGGTGAGAACTTTGAACCCACAAGGGCTTCACAGAAGTTTATAACGTACAGCGGTACAATTAAAAAATCATATTTTTTCCACAAAAATGATCTTTTCACCCCCAATTTTTATTTTTCCAAAGGTAACAGGACCCTAAAAGTTATTGTGCAATTTGTCCTGAGTACGCTGATACCCCATATGTGGGTGTAAATGACTATTTGGGCGCATAGCAGAGCTCGGAAGGGAAGCAGCGCCATTTGACGTTTTTGGCTAGAATTGAGATCGGACACCATGTCGCGATTGGAAAACCCCTGATGTACCAAAACAGTGGAAACCCCCCACAAATGACACCATTTTGGAAACTAGACCCCCCAAGGAACTTATCTAGATGTGTGGTGAGCACTTTGAACCCCCTCAGTGCTTCACAGAAGCTTATAACGCCCGGGCGTGAAAATAAAAAAATCATATTTTTTCCACAAACATCATCTTTTAGTCCCCATTTTTTTATTTTCCCAAGGGTAACAGGAGAAATTGGACCCCAAAAGTTGTTGTCTAATTTGTCCTGAGTACGCTGACACCCCATATGTGGGAGAAAACTACTGTATGGGGACACGTCGGGGCTCGGAAGGGAAGTAGTGACGTTTTGGAATGCAGACTTTGATGGAATGGTCTGCAGGTGTCATGTTGCCTTTGGAGAGCCCCTAATGTAGCTAAACAGTGGAAACCCCCCACAAATGACCCCATTTTGGAAACTAGACCCCTTAATGAACTTATCTAGATGTGTGGTGAGCATTTTGAACCCCCCCAGTGCTTCAGAGAAGTTTATAACGCCCGGGCGTGAAAATAAAAAAATCGTATTTTTTCCACAAACATCATCTTTTAGTCCTCATTTTTTTTATTTTCCCAAGGGTAACAGGAGAAATTGGACCCCAAAAGTTGTTGTCCAATTTGTCCTGAGTACGCTGACACCCCATATGTGGGAGAAAACTACTGTATGGGGACACGTCGGGGCTCGGAAGGGAAGTAGTGACGTTTTGGAATGCAGACTTTGATGGATTGGTCTGCGGGTGTCATGTGCGTTTGGAGAGCCCCTGATGTACCTAAACTATTGAAACTCCCCACAAGTGACCCCATTTTGGAAACTAGACCCCCCCACGGAACTTATCTAGATGTGCGGTGAGCACTTTGAACCCCCAAGTGCTTCACAGAAGTTTATAACGCCTGGGCATGAAAATAAAAAAATCATTTTTTTCCGCAAAAATGATATTTTTGCCCCCAATTTTTTATTTTCCTAAGGGTAACAGGAGAAATTGGACCCCAAAAGTTGTTTTGTAATTTGTCCTGAGTAGGCCGATACCCCATATGTGGGGGTAAACCACTGTTTGGGCGCATGGCAGAGCTTGGAAGGGAAGCAGCACCATTTGACTTTTTCAACGCAGAATTGGCTGGAATTGAGATCAGACGCCATGTTGCCTTTGGAGAGCACCTGATGTGCCCAAACAGTGGAAACCCCCCAATTATAACTCCAACCCTAACCCCAACACACCCCTAACCCTAATCTGAGCCCTAGCCCTAACCCTATTGGGAAAATGGAAATAAATACATTTTCTTTTAGTTTTATTATTTTTCCCTAACTAAGGGGGTGATAAGGGGGGTTTGATTTACTATTTATGGCGGTTTTTATGTTTGGCGGCTGTCAGACGCTAAAAGACGCTTTTTATTGTAAAAATAGTTTTTGCATCATCACATATTGTGAGCTATAATTTTTCCGTATTTTGACCCACCGAGTCATGTGAGGTCTTATTTTTTGCGGGACGAGTTGACGTTTTCATTGGTACCATTTTCGGGCACGTGACATTTTTTGATCGCTTTTTATTCCAATTTTTGGGACGCAGAATGAACAAAAACCAGCGTTTCATGAATTTCTTTTGGGGGGGTGCGTTTACACCGTTCCGCGTGCGGTAAAATTGATAAGGCGCTTTTATTCTTCGGGTCAGTACGGATACAGCGATACCTCATTTAGGTCGTTTTTTTATGTTTTGTCGGTTTTTTGCAATGAAAACAATTTTATATAAAAAATAATTATTTTTGTATCGCTTTATTCTGCGAGCTATAACTTTTTTATTTTTTTGCGGATGATGCTGTATGGTGGCTCGTTTTTTGCGGGACAAGATGATGTTTTCAGCGGTACCATGGATATTTATATGCGTCTTTTTGAACGCGCGTTATTGCACTTTTTGTTCGGTGGTATGATAATAAATCATTATTTTTTGCTTCGTTTTTTATTTTTATTTTTTAAGGGGTTCGCTAAAGGGGTTAACTAATGGGACAGTTTTATAGGGCGGGTCGCTACGGACGCGGCGATACCAAATATGTGTACTTTTGTTTTTTGTTTTTTTTTATTTTGAAAAAATGGATTTATTGGGGAATATTTTTTTTTTTTTTTACTAATTTATTTAGCGATTTTTTAAAAAATTATTTTTAACACTTTTTTTTTTTTTTTTACTTTATTACATAGTCCCAGGTGGGACATCACTGTCCTGTGACAGATCGCTGATCTGTCACATCACAGATCACTGTGACAGATCAGCAATCTGTCACAGGCAGTTCTGCAGACTTCTTCATGCCTGCGCTTTGCAGGCAGTGAGGAAGTCAGCTCCCTACAGGCCCCCGTCGCCATCTTGGATCCGGGGGCCTGTAGGGAAAGAGACCCCCGCAGCAGCGCTGCACATTGCGCTGCCGTGGGGGGCTCAGGGAAGCAAGGAGGGAGCCCCCTCCCTGCCGATGCTTCCCTTTAACCCCCGGTACACCGCGATCGCGTTTGATCGCGGTGGACAAGGGGTTGTGTCGGCGGCGGTCCGTGACCGCCCCTGACACATTGTGCCGGGTGTCAGCTGTGATAATCAGCTGACACCCGGCCGCGATCAGCGGCGCTCACCACGTGGGCGCCGCTGATCGCTGGGACGTAATATTCCGTCCATGGTAATTAGGTCCAGGGTCACATGGACGGAATATTACGTCCATTGTAGGTAAGGGGTTAACATGTTTGTCTATAATTTTCTTTCTAATCTCCTGAGACAACTCTTTCCTTCACTTCCTCTGGTCCATGTTGAATGTGATATGCACCATGTCACCATACAGCACAGTGAGTATCTGTGTAGCCCTCTATACAGGTCCGCTCACTGAGTCCAAGATTGTAGACACCTGTGATGCTGATTAGTGGACACACCACGATTTAACATGACCCTTTTGTCACATTATTTTCAGGGGTACCATCATTTCTGTCCAGGCCTATTTCATGAGTTTTATTTTTTAAAACTTTCTGTGGAAGCATGGTTAAAAAGCAATGTCTGACTTTCATTTGTTCACGCTGCCAAAAATACCAATACCCGGTTTACAAACAACAGTATCACTGTGCTTGATTGGCCAGCAAACTCGCCTGACCTTAACCCCATATAGAATCTATGGGGTATTGTCAAGAGGAAGATGAGACACACCAGACTCAACAATGCAGACGAGCTGAAGGCTGCTATCAAAGCAACCTGGGCTTCCATAACACCTCAGCAGTGCCACAGGCTGATCGCCTCCATGCCACGCCGCATTGATGCAGTAATTGATGCAAAAGGAGCCCCGACCAAGTACTGAGTGCATTTACTGAACATACATTTCAGTAGGCCAACATTTCGGATTTTAAAATAATTTTTTCAAGCTGGTATTATAAAGTATTCTAATTTACTGACATAATGACATTTAAGTTTTCATTGGCTGTAAGCCATAAGCATCAACATTAACAGAACTGAACACGTGAAATAGATCACTCGGTCTGTAATGACTCTATATAATACAGTCATATGCTAAAGTTTGGGCACCCCTATTAATGTTAACCTTTTTTCTTTATAACAATTTTGATTTTTGCAACAGCCATTTCAGTTTCATATATCTAATAACTGATGGACTCAGTTATATTTCTGGATTCAAATGAGGTTTATTGTACTAACAGAAAATGTGCAATCTGCATTTAAACAAAATTTGACCGGTGCAAAAGTATGGGCACCTCAACATAAAAGTGACATTAATATTTCGTAGATCCTCCTTTTGCAAAAATAACAGCCTCTAGTCGCTTCCTGTAGCTATTAATGAGTTCCTGGATCCTGGATGAAGGTATTTGTGACCATTCCTGTTTACAAAACAATTCCAGTTCAGTTAAGTTTGATGGTCGCCGAGCATGGACAGCCCGCTTCAAATCATCCCACAGATGTTCAATGATATTCAGGTCTGGGGACTGGGATGGCCATTCCAGAACATTGTAATTGTTCCTCTGCATGAATGCCTGAGTAGATTTGGAGCGGTGTTTTGGATCATTGTCTTGCTGAAATATCCATCCCCTGAGTAACTTCAACTTTGTCAGTGATTCTTGCACATTATTGTCAAGAATCTGCTGATACTGAGTTGAATCCATACATATATGATAATGCCCAGTATCAGAGAACGAGACAAGGCGGTGACCATGGTCCAAAAACGCCTTGTGCATGGATTACCACTCCATATGCTAATCTTAAAAAGGAGAAAACGGAGTAACGGATACAAAATATATGCAAAAGTATAAATTTTATTAGTACTCACATCAAGTGCTGACAAGTATACAAGTTGACTAAAATAGGGGGGATAAGCCCCAATGATACAACAATCAGGACAGACAAGGACAGGGTAAATAAAATGATACCAGTGCTCGAAATCTACATGGCACAACGTTCAGTCAGCCCATGGGCATTGCACATAACAGACATATGTCTAATGGTAAAAGATAGTCAAATATGGCATACTCAATTAAATGTGTATTGTACATAGTTGTACATGTCTAGAGCGCCAAAAAAAAAAAAAAAAAAAAAAACCATCCAGAGGGGTCAATGTGCAAGTCCAATGGACACTGAACATAAATGAATCAATGACATGTGAAAGGATTCTTAAATAGTAAATAACATATGTATCAGCATATCAAAACTGCGCAATTGTGCCAGAGAGAACCCGGGAGACGACCCGCCCAGCGGTCCAAATGACCGAAGTGTGGAAACAAGTAAAGGCAGGCTGCTTACCGGGGAGCAGAGGAGGTGAAGGCCCATGCAACGACACCCGACGTACGTTTCGCGCCCGCCACAGGCGCTTTATCAAGGGAGTGATAAAGCGCCTGTGGCGGGCGCGAAACGTACGGCGGCCTTTACTTGTTTCCACACTTCGGTCATTTGGACCGCTGGGCGGGTCGTCTCCCGGGTTCTCTCTGGCACAATTGCGCAGTTTTGATATGCTGATACATATGTTATTTACTATTTAAGAATCCTTTCACATGTCATTGATTCATTTATGTTCAGTGTCCATTGGACTTGCACATTGACCCCTCTGGATGGTTTTTTTTGGCGCTCTAGACATGTACAACTATGTACAATACACATTTAATTGAGTATGCCATATTTGACTATCTTTTACCATTAGACATACACTCACTGGCCACTTTATTAGGTACACCTGTCCAACTGTGTGTTAAGACTTAATTTCTAATCAGCCAATCACATGGCGGCAACTCAGTGCATTTAGGCATGTAGACATGGTCAAGACAATCTCCTGCAGTTCAAACCGAGCATCAGTATGGGGAAGAAAGGTGATTTGAGTGCCTTTGAACGTGGCATGATTGTTGGTGCCAGAAGGGCTGGTCTGAGAATTTCAGAAACTGCTGATCTACTGGGATTTTCACGCACAACCATCTCTAGGGTTTACAGAGAATGGTCCGAAAAAGAAAAAAAATCCAGTGAGCGGCAGTTCTGTGGCCGGAAATGCCATGTTGATGCCAGAGGTCAGAGGAGAATGGGCAGACTGGTTCGAGCTGATAGAAAGGCAACAGTGACTCAAATTGCCACCCGTTACAACCAAGGTAGGCAGAAGAGCATCTCTGAACGCACAGTGCGTCGAACTTTGAGGCAGATGGGCTACAGCAGCAGAAGACCACACTGGGTACCACTCCTCTCAGCTAAGAACAGGAAACTGAGGCTAAAATTTGCACAAGCTTATCGAAATTGGACAGTAGAAGATTGGAAAAACGTTGCCTGGTCTGATGAGTCTCGATTTCTGCTGCGACATTCGGATGGTAGGGTCAGAATTTGGCGTAAACAACATGAAAGCATGGATCCATCCTGCCTTGTATCAACGGTTCAGGCTGGTGGTGGTGGTGTCATGGTGTGGGGAATTTTTTCTGGGCACTCTTTGGGCCCCTTGGTACCAATTGAGCATCGTTGCAACGCCACAGCCTACCTGAGTATTGTTGCTGACCATGTCCATCCCTTTATGACCACAATGTACCCAACATCTGATGGCTACTTTCAGCAGGATAATGCGCCATGTCATAAAGCTCGAATCATCTCAGATTGGTTTCTTGAACATGACAATGAGTTTACTGTACTCAAATGGCCTCCTCAGTCACCAGATCTCAATCCAATAGAGCATCTTTGGGATGTGGTGGAACGGGAGATTCGCATCAGGGATGTGCAGCCGACAAATCTGCGCCAACTGTGTGATGCCATCATGTCAATATGGTCCAAAATCTCTGAGGAATGCTTCCAGCACCTTGTTGAATCTCTGCCACGAAGAATTGAGGCAGTTCTGAAGGCAAAAGGGGGTCCAACCCCTTACTAGCATGGTGTACCTAATAAAGTGGCCAGTGAGTGTATGTCTGTTATGTGCAATGCCCATGGGCTGACTGAACGTTGTGCCATGTAGATTTCGAGCACTGGTATCATTTTATTTACCCTGTCCTTGTCTGTCCTGATTGTTGTATCATTGGGGCTTATCCCCCCTATTTTAGTCAACTTGTATACTTGTCAGCACTTGATGTGAGTACTAATAAAATGTATACTTTTGCATATATTTTGTATCCGTTACTCCGTTTTCTCCTTTTTAAGATGAGTTGAATCCATGCGACCCTCAACTTTAACAAGATTCCCGGTGCCGGCATTGGCCACACAGCCCCAAAGCATGATGGAACCTCCACCAAATTTAACTGTGGGTAGCAAGTGTTTTTCTTGGAATGCTGTGTTTTTTAGCCTCCATGCATAACGCCTTTTTGTATGACCAAATAACTCAATCTTTGTTTCATCAGTCCACAGGACCTTCTTCCAAAATGTAACTGGCTTGTCCAAATGTGCTTTTGCATACCTCAGGCGACTCTGTTTGTGGCGTGCTTGCAGAAACGGCTTCTTTCGCATCACTCTCCCATACAGCTTCTCCTTGTGCAAAGTGCGCTGTATTGATGACCGATGCACAGTGACACCATCTGCAGCAAGATGATGCTGCAGGTCTTTGGAGGTGGTCTGTGGATTGTCCTTGACTATTCTCACCATTCTTCTTCTCTGCCTTTCTGATATTTTTCTTGGCCTGCCACTTCTGGGCTTAACAAGAACTGTACCTGTGTTCTTCCATTTCCTTACTATGTTCCTCACAGTGGAAACTGACAGGTTAAATCTCTGAGACAACTTTTTGTATCCTTCCCCTGAAAAGCTATGTTGAATAATCTTTGTTTTCAGATCATTTGAGAGTTGTTTTGAGGAGCCCATGATGCCACTCTTCATAGCAGAATCAAATAGGAGAACTACTTGCAAGTAGTTCTCCTATTTGACCCGGTCAGGATCGCTGGTACATCGCTAAATGGTCGCTAGTGAGCTGCCAAACAGGCGGATCTCACCAGCGACGCAGCAATGCTCGGCGGTCGTTACTCACCTGTCAGACGCAGCGATGATGACCGTCTTCCTCCCGCGTCCATGGCTCGCTCGCCGCCAGCAGGAAGCCGACGACGAGAAATGGACTAGGACACGCGATCAGCGATAGCCAGCGGGGGGGGGGGGGGGGGGGTCGGAGGTGTCACATGTAGCGAGATCACTAGCGATATCGCTGCTGCGTCACAAAATTTAGAGATATTGCTATGTGTAAAAGGCCCTTTACAGTTAATGTGGTAAACCAGTTTATTCCTACCTGTCTGGGAGATCACCCCACTCTTTACACATCTCTCTTGGAGACATTGTCTATATCATAAGATGGCAGCTTTCTATTAGTGTTAGATTTTGACTTGGCACTTTAATTGGTTTAAAACACTGATAGTATATAGGTGGTTTCAATTTTTATTGTCCTTTTTCCCTCCATATAAGGGAAGAGACAAGGCCAGAAGAGACAATTGTCGGTGAGCGGGGGTGTCATTTGCACAGTATTTTAGGGTGCCAACCTCCGCAACAAGGTAAGGCTTTTATAGCTCGATTATAGGGTGAGACAGTTTTTCTCCCCTTTTATCTACATCATTAGGTTTGTGCAAAGGTCTATTTCTGTGTCACGAACATATTATTTGAGCATGCTGAAGACACTCGATTAGCACCCAAGAATGTTCCCTCATCACTAGTAAGAACCTCTCAGGAGGATGAAAGCCAAAGTGCCTAAAGGAAGGAAAGCAATCTACTCATTAATGTGAAAGGTGAGGGAATCAAGCAAAGGTGAATGAGAGATAAAGATTAGTTCCTAACCTGCTTAATCAAGGCCAAGACAAGTCTACTACTCAGGCCGGCATCACACGTGTGAGGAATAAGGCCGAGTCTCACATGTTAATAGCCGGCACTTAGGAGCGGAGCGTGCGGCTCCATGTATTGCTATGCGGCTGAATGCTCTGGTCTGAGTGCCAGCGGCAGTGCTAGTTATGAACATGCAAGACTTGGTCGTATTCCTCACATGTGCGATCCCAGCCTCAGTCCTGTGCCTGCCTCCAAATGACACTAACCTAAACTGCCTAGTTGTAGCTGGGAAGGTAGGAGTCAGCTTTTTTCTACAATGTTAGTGTCAGCCCCTGGTGGCAGCATATTAACCAATGGTTCCTATGGTCCCCAATGAAGTGACCGAGAAATAATTCTAACAATGGAAATTTAAAACCCTGGGGCCAAAAATGCACGTGTCACAAGTAGAACATTTGTGCCTGCTCAAGCTTAGGAAAATGGTAAGGCTACTTTCACACATCCGTTTTTTTAAATCCGGCATAATGCGGCGAAATTTGTGTAAACCGGATCCGGAATTGGATCCGGTTTTTTCACATAGAATATAATGATCGCCGCATCATGCCGGATGGACATGCGGCGCCTCCGGGTTTTGCCGGATACGGCAAACATGCGCCGTCCGGCGTCTGCAAAAAATGTTGGCTGCAACTTTTTTTGCAGCGCCGGACCGGCTTTTTCAACTGCGCATGCCCGGGCACTATGAGTTTTAACCCCACAAGTGCCCGGCGCGCATCTCTCTCTCTCTCTCCCCCTCCCCTTCTCTCTCTCTCTCTCTCCATACGCTCCATACCTTTCTTTGGCTGGCTCTCTCGTCCCCCTCTGTCTCTCTGGCTGCTCTCTCGTCCCCCGCTGTCTCTCTGGCTGCTCTCTCGTCCCCCACTCTCTCTTCGGCTGCTCTATAGTCCCCCGCTCTCTCTTCGGCTGCTCTCTCGTCCCCCGCTGTCTCTTTGGCTGCTCTCTTGTCCCCCGCTGTCTCTCTGGCTGCTCTCTCGCCTCCCGATCTCTCTCCGGCTGGCTCTCTCGACTCCCGGTGCTGCGGCTCCTTTAAATGTCCTACAAGCCGCATCAGGGGCCGCATGTACATCCGGTGTCACCGCTGCAGGCCGGATCCGGCGGCCCGGCTATTCGCCGCAGGCCGCCGGACCCCTGACACCGGATGTCTGAAAGAGGCCTAAGTGGCCTACTCCAACAAGTGTACTGTAAAACACGGCAGGACACTGGAGCACATTGAGGCTAAAATCTATACAAGTCACGATTTCATTTTGTACCACAGAGACAGCCTAAAAGATGAGCCACATATATGAAGAAGCATCTGCCTCTTAATTGTGCGCCCCTCTTAAGTGGATAATGGGCTCAGGACCGGTGTATGAAGACTGGTAATTTCCCCCTTTGTGCATCATTTGTTATAGTTCACTATTTTTTTTTTTGTGCTGGGAATACACCATGTTCCAAATTATTTTGCAAATGATATTTTTCTCTGATTTTCCTAAGTGGTCGGTGCAAATGACAGTCAGTGTAATAAAAGTCATCACCGGTTAGAGAATACATCGAATTTTATTGAAGAAACCTCCCAATGATAACAGTACAATCTCCAAAATGAATAAAAGCTCAAAATGCACTGTTCCAAATTATTAGGCACAGTAGAATTTCTAAATATTTGATGTTTTAAAGAACTGAAAATGCTCATTTATGTAATTTGCAGCATTAGGAGGTCACATTCAATTAACAAAAAAGCTATTTGACTTCAAAACATCCTAACAGGCCAAGTTACATGTTAACATAGGAACCCTTCTTTGATATCACCTTCACAATTCTTACATCCATTGAACTTGTGAGTTTTTGGACAGTTCCTGCTCGTATTTCTTTGCATGAAGTCAGAATAGCCTCCCAGAGCTGCTGTTTTGATGTGAACTGCCTCCCACCCTCAAAGATCTTTTGCTTGATGATACTCCAAAAGTTCTCTATAGAGTTGAGTTCAGGGGAAGATGGTGGCCACAGCATGAGTTTCTCCTTTTTATGCCCATAGCAGCCAATGACTCAGAGGTATTCTTTGCAGCATGAGATGGTGCATTGTCATGCATGAAAATGATTTTGCTCCTGAAGGCAGGTTTCTGCTTTTTATACCATGGTAGAAAGTTGTCAGTCAGAAACTCTATATACTTTGCAGAAGTCATTTTCACACCTTCAGGAACCTTAAAGGGCCCTACCAGCTGTTTCCCCATGATTCCGGCCCAAAACATGACTCCTCTACCTCCTTGCTGATGTCGCAGCCTTGTTGGGACATGGTGGCCATCCACCAACCATCCACTACTCCATCCATCTGGACCCTCCAGGGTTGCTCGACACTCATCAGTAACCAAGACTGTTTGAAAATTAGTCTTCAGGTATGTCTGGGCCCACTGCAACTGTTTCTGCTTGTGAGCACTGTTTAGGGGTGGCCAAATAGTAGGTTTATGCACCACAGCAAGCCTTTGAAGGATCCTACACCTTGAGGTTCGAGGGACTCCAGAGGCACCAGCAGCTTCAAATATCTGTTTGCTGGTTTGTAAAGGCTTTTTAGCAGCTGCTCTCTTAATCCGATGAACTTGCCTGGCAGAAACCTTCCTCATTCTGCCTTTATCAGCACAAACACGTCTGTGCTCAGAATCAGCCACAAGTCTCTTAACAGTACGATGATCACGCTTAAGTTTTCGGGAAATAACTAATGTTTTCATCCCTTGACCAAGGCATTGCACTATTTGATGCTTTTCGGCAGCAGAGAGATCCTTTTTCTTTCCCATGTTGCTTGAAAACTGAGGCCTGCTCAAAAATGTGGAACATCCAGTTTTCCTTTTATTGGGCTCACATGGCAAACTAATCACAGATGGGGCGTGGCTATGTAGCGGCGGAGAGAGGACGCGTTCGGGGAGAGCTCCTCAGAGCCTGCAATTAATCCAGTCAGTGGACTCGGGCCGCCATGACATACCTGCCGATGTCGGTTCCTCTAGACTGTGGAGCACCTCTGGACTCCCGTGGGAGGCCGAATCTCGGCGGGCTGATAGCTGCATAGGCCGGGGTAGCCGGCGGGGCCTGCACAAGGCGGCGGCCATTTTCAGAAGCGCGCGCTCTGGCTGTGAGAGACGCGGTGCTGGCTCCCTCCTCGCAGTGCTGACAGGACGGTGAGCACACATCCTGAGGACTTGAAGGGGAGAAGCGGTGAGTGCTCTGGAAGATTGCGTCCTGCACTCCCCTCTGCTAAGTCACCTAACTTGCCAGTGTTATTACTTTAGGGGCCTCTGGACCCCTCCCTGGCTGCTGTCTTTGTGGGCACTGCAGATCCCTCCCCAGCCATAAGACCTCTCGTTTACTTGTTAGAGCCAGATCTTATCCTCCTGTGTGGCCCTATTGCTCTGTGTTACCCTTAGGACACTTGTCACCATTATATTATAGCACTGCTGTGCTCATAACTTGGATCTGAGAATCCCCTGGATATACCATTACTGTTACCCGGCTGTGCCATATTGCTATTGAAAATGAACCGCTCTAAGGAGTCAGGAGCAACCGAAAAATTGAAAGTTTGCTAGACCTGACCATTCTGATGCCGCACGGTCCCTCAGAAATAAACCCTCTCAGACTCAGCGTAAAAACCGTCCTTCTGAGGGTGAAGAGGAGAGTGAGCAGGAGAAATTAACCCTCGAGCAAGCATTTGAACAACTGATGCAGGCCATCTCCTTAACTAGGACATCGCTGACGGGGAAAATAGAGGACGTGCATACCGAGGTGGGGCGTCTTCGACAAGATATGCAGGCCAAGAGAGGGCGCAATACGGAGGTGGAGACGAGGGTGTCCAAGGTAGAGGACACCAACGCACCCATGGAGGCCAAGCTTGCGAAAGCGGTGGGCTCGGTGGACGCATGGAGGCAAAAAGCAGACGACCTGGAGAATAGAATGCGTTGGAATAACATTCGAGTTATTGGTCTGCCGGAACGATCGGAAGGTCAACATACGGAACAATTTCTAGAAGACTGGCTCAAAACTTCTCTGGGAGATGAATTCTCCCCAACATTTGCTGTGGAACGGGCTCACAGGGTTCCTACAAGACCTCTTCTTCCTGGAGCCCCACTTAGACCTTTTCTGGAGCGTCTCCTCAATTGCAGGGACAGGGATGCGATTCTACATCTAGCTCGACAGAAAAGTCCCATCAAGTTCAACAATGCCACAATCTCAATTTTTCCTGATTTTTCTATGGAACTCCAGAAACAGCAGGCACAATTCATGGACATCAAGAAGCGGCTCCGGGAGAGGAATGTTGTGTACTCCATGATCTATCCGGCCAGGCTCCGGTGGTCCATGAGGGTTCTTCTATATTTTTTACGGATCCGGCGGAAGTGGCTGAGTGGTTGCGGTCCCACAAAGGGTCTGCTGCAAAGGAATCCTAATGTTTCTACTGTTAATCAGAATTCTTTTTATTGATGGTTCGATTGGAGCTTTTTCCACGGGCGTCTGGATTACCAACAATACCGGACACTGAGCTCAGTGATGGGATTCCCTTGTCTATTTCATGACGGGGAGCAGGACTTTGCTCCCGTATTGTTTTTCTTTACTTTGATGTTTCTTTATAGTGGCTTTGTTTTTCAGGTAGAATTTGCACTCAACAGCAGTTTCAATCTATGTGTGGTGTCTCTAAATTTTACTCAGGTACTGATGTAGGCCATATCCAGCGGAGTAAACATGGGGTCTGAGATGATATGTATGGCATGGAACGTGAGAGGTATAAAACCCCCCCGGAAAAAGATCAGTTTTCTCGCAGATTAGACATTACCGCCCACACATTGTGGCCTTGGTGGAGATGCATCTGACCAGGGATACAGCTCGGTGCGTGCAGAAGTCTTGGGGACAATGGTCTGTCCATGCATTCCATACTAGTTACTCGAGAGGGGTTTCACTGTTGGTGCATAGAGATGTTAGATGGGAAGACAGGGAGACCTGGAGGGATCCTGAGGGTCATTTTGTCTTCGTATATGCATCGATAAATACCAGGGAATATGTAATTGTGTTTATGATCCACCCCCCGGCTAATAAGTCCATTCTTCAGAAGGCGATGAGCTTCGCCCTAAATTATCCGGATGCTATCTGTATGGGGGACTTCAATATGGTCATGAATAACCATTTTGATAAATTGAGATTGGATGATGGAGTATCTGGAGGGGTTTCTTCGCCGACAGCAACCCAGCTGTCGCTATTTATGGAGGGTAGCGGTTGGCTAGATTTGTGGAGCGTGCAACACCCTGAGTTGAGAGAGTATACCTGCCACTCATCTACTAAGCACTTCCTATCACGCATAGATTACATATTCGGATCCAGTGGTCTGGCGATGTGGGTAGATAATATAGAACATGGCAGTAGAGGGATCTCAGACCATAGCCCGGTCATTCTTAGACTTAAGTACGGGCAATTAAATAACAGGGTGGTTTGGAAGTTGAACCCTTTCTGGCTGAAACTGATAGTACCCCCCGATAGAACAATCGATCAATTGCATTGCTTCATTTTGTCCCACCAGGAAGCTCAGGATATTAATTTATTTTGGGATACCCTTAAGTCATATCTGAGGGGCTGCTTGTCCTCCACAATTTCTTATATTAACCGGGTAACCTCAAGGGAAGATGATGTGATGGAACGGCGATTGAAGGATTCAGAGGCTGCATACCTATCTAACCAAACTAATGGCAATAGGATTGAGTGGTTGGCTGCCCAGCGATTATACATCCAGCATATGGACACTAAGTCTAAGAGCAAATTATTCTTTGCTCGCCAGTCTTATTTTGAGCTGGGAAACCAAGCAAGTAAATTTTTGGCCTATCTGGTGCGCCAACACAATACCTCTAACACAATACTACAGATCCGTAAGTCGGATGATTCGTTGGTGTCTTCAACTGAGGAGATTCTCGGCTCCTTCTGTGATTATTGTAAGTCATTATATGAATCTAAAAGTGGCTCTGATGATTTGGGGGTGTTTGGATTACTTGTCAGATGTAACATTCCCTACCTTAGATTCTGATCAGCGAGCCTTTATGGACGCTGAATTCACTGTGGAGGAGATAGAGAATGCCATAACGGACATGGCCTCTGGGAAGGCCCCTGGGCCGGACGGGTTCCCTATTGAATTGTATAGAAAATACCGAGACATATTAACGCCACTTCTGCTAAAGGTATTTTGGGGAATATGGGAGGGGGAATCTATGCCTGAATCCTTTTACAAGGCTAATATCATAGTGCTTAGGAAGGACCCTTTAGAATGTGGATCCTATCGTCCCATATCGTTAGTAAATGTGGACTATAAGATCTTTACTAAGATTCTCACCACCAGATTAAATTCGATTATACTAAACCTTATACATCCTGACCAGACAGGCTTTATGCCTGGTAAGAGTACTTCAATTAGCATCAGACGAGTCCAGTCAATAGTCCAATATAGTTCTCTAGTGCCAGACAACAAATGGGCACTGGCCTCGTTAGATGCCGCCAAGGCTTTTGACTCTCGAGTGGCCTTTCCTCTCCGCATGCCTACAGAGATATGGCTTTGGTGACAAGTTTATAAAATGGGTCAAAACACTATATATGAAACCTAAAGCCCGTATTATCGTAAACAATTCCATATGAGTCCTTTTCATTACACAGGGTGACCCGTCAGGGGTCCCCTGCACTCTTCGCCGGCACTCTTCGCCCTTGCGATTGAGGCATTGGCAATACGCATAAGGTCTTCCACTGGCATTAGGGGTATAGATAGAGCAGGTTGGGTAGATACCATAGCTTTATATGCAGAGGATATGGTGATATTTATGGACGAGGCGGAGGAAACTTTGCCTCAAGTGATTGCCACCATAGATATTCAGTAAAGATTCGGGCTTATATATAAATTGGGAAAAGTCTGCCCTGTTACCCCTATCCCATTCCCCGATGCCTCGACTTGAGGCTCTCTCCTCGTTGTCTACTGTATCTAGCTTTAAATACCTGGGTGTCCATGTATCCCATAACAGTACGCTCGATTTACAACTTAATGTCTACCCATTGCTAGAGCTGGTTAGAGTTAAATTTGCAACTTGGAGCAAATTACCGCTGTCTGTGGCCAGACGCATCAATCTGATTAAAATGATATTACTTCCCAAACTTAGCTATTCCCTTCAGCATAGTGCGGTAATGGTACCCAAGTCCTTCTTTGTGAATCTTAATTCCCAGGCCACATCTTTTATTTGGGGGAAAACCAGACCCAAACTTAAATTGTCCACTCTACAGAGGCCTAAAAAGGGAGGTGGGGCGGCGCTGCCATATTTCTTCCTATATTATTTGGCTGGCCAGGCTAAAGCCCTAGGTAAACGGATGCCAGGTAATTATCTTCCTAATTCTGAAAGTCACTTGCTTCACGCGGCAAGAACTGATTGCCCACTGGGTTTCCTGGAGTTGGAGAGGCCTAGTGTCCCTCATTTACTGCCCTTGCTCCGTCTGGCACGATTAGTATGGAGGCAAATTAAGAAAGTGATCGGATTTAAGGATATCATAGCTGAAATGCCCCTATGGAAAAATGTCTATTTTCCGGTTTTACTAAGTCACTCATCCACTGATTTTTGGATTCAACATAATGTCTCCCAGATAGGAGACCTGTACGATCATGGAACCTTAATGTCTTACGAGCAGATACAGGCTAAACGTGATGTCCCGAGATCTCAATTTTTCCGTTATTTACAACTAAGATCTGCTCTTCAGTCACACATAAGGTGTATGGGTGAGGGCCGTGCCATTTCGTCCCTACCTTTGATAGGAATTCTTAATTCACAGGGTCCCCAAGGCCTTATCTCCTCTTCATACACGAACATGCTGTGGGTGGGAGCAGAGTCTGCCATAAGCTCTGTTAAAGGGAGTGGGAAAGACTCATTCCTAATACACAGGGAGAGGAGTGGGAAGAAATCAAGGAGTCTCCGATCGGAGTATCACCATCTATTAATAATAGAATGATACAGCTGTATATAATAAACCAATCATATTCAACTCCGATACGACTTTTTAGGATGGGTCGATTCCAATCATCAGAATGTCTGCGATGTCACTCACCAGATGCAGACTTTATTCACATGATATGGCAATGTCCCATTACCCTACAGTACTGGAAAGAGGTGACGCTATTCTTGTCATCACTGGGGCAAACTCCTGTCCCTCTTGAACCACTGGTCTGCTTGTTTGGGGTATGGGAGGAGGAGATTTGGGGTCACCATGTTAGTATTTTTCTACGTGAGACGCAGTTTATGGCACGGAAAGTATTGGCACTACGGTGGATGGGTAATTCATGTCCCTCCTCTTAGAACTTGGATTGACCTGGTAAATACGATTGTTCCATACGAGCGCACATTATATCAGAATAGGGGATGCTTGGGAAAATTTGAAAAGATCTGGGGGAGGTGGAATTCTTCTCGTCTTACTTTATAGAATGGAGACATTGCATATGAGATAATATAGTGCAAGATAGTAGGCTGCGAATTAGTAAATAGTTGTCGTAGTTTAGTTTAGGAACTTATAATCAATCTATATTACTTGAGCAACAAGATAAATTCTTGTGAGATATGACTGATGTACATGCTTATTATGTATAGCCTGTTGTTTTCTGTATATGCTTGGGGGTTTATGCATATATTACCCGTATATTATTAATAAGAGTGTTCAACTTTTGCTTAGTATTTAACAAATAGACGGTAATGTGTATGCTCTGTACAATGTTCACAACGACAAGCAAATATGTATGTTGTACATTACATCTTTTTCTTGTTTCCAAGTTTGATAAACGAATTAAAAAAAAAAAAAAAAAACTAGTCACAGATATCTGAGATTGATTTCAGTGATCAAAAGAACCTTGAGACACAATACCATCAATGGGTTTCATTAGAACAAAAAAAAAAAAAAAGCTATGACACATAAAAACTATTTGCATAATAATTTGGAACATGGTGTACAACTGACCTGAAAGTGCTAAAATTAAAAAATAAAACTGATAGATTAATTAACCCCTTCATGACCTGGCCATTTTTTGCAATTCTGACCAGTGTCCCTTTATGAGATAATAACTCTGGAATGCTTCAATGCATTCCAGCGATTCTGAGATTGTTTTTTCGTGACATATTTGGCTTCATGTTAGTGGTAAATTTAGGTTGATAATTTTTGTTTATTTGTGAAAAAATCAGAAATTTGGCAAAAATTTCGCAATTTTCAAATTTTGAATTGTTATTCTGTTAAACCAGAGAGTTATGTGACACAAAATAGTTACTAAATAAGATTTCCCACATGTCTACTTTACATCAGCACAATTTTGGAAACAAATTTTTTTTTTTGTTAGGAAGTTATAAGGGTTAAAAGTTGACCAGCGATTTCTCATTTTTACAACAAAATTTACAAAACCAATTTTTTTTTGGGACCACCTCACATTTGAAGTCACTTTGAGGGGTCTATATGGCAGAAAATACCCAAATGTGACACCATTCTAAAAACTGCACCCCTCAAGATACTCAAAACTACATTCTAGAAGATTATTAACCCTTCAGGTGCTTCACAGAAACTAAAGCAATGTGGAAGGAAAAAATGGACATTTTAATTTTTCCAACACAAATTTTCTTTTAGCATCATTTTTTTCATTTTTACATGGTCAACAGGATAAAATGGATCCTAAAATTTGTTGGGCAAATTTCTCCTGAGTACACCGATACCTCATATGTGGTCATAAACCACTGTTTGGGCGCACGGCAGGGCTCAGAAGGGAAGGAGCACATTTGACTTTTTGAATGGAAAATATGCTGAAATATTTAGCGCTTGCCATGTCGCGTTTGGAGAGTCCCTGTGTGCCTAAACACTGGAACTTCCCCACAAGTGACCCCATTTTGGAAACTAGACCCCCCCCCAAGGAACTTATCTAGATGCATAGTGATCACTTTGAACCCCCAGGTGCTTCACAAATTGATCCGTAAAAAAAAAAAAAAAAAAAGTACTTTTTTTTTTTCACAAAAATTATCTTTTAGCCTCAGTTTTTTCATTTTCACATGGGCAGCAGGATAAAATGGATCCTAAAATTTGTTGGGCAATTTCTCCTGAGCACACCAATACCTCATATGTGGTCATAAACCACTGTTTGGGTGCACGGCAGGGCCCGGAAGGGAGGGAGCACCATTTGACTTTTTGAATGGAAAATTAGCTCGAATCGTTATCGTACACCATGTCGTGTTTGGAGAGCCCCTGTGTGCCTAAACATTGGAGCTCCCCCACAAGTGACCCCATTTTGGAAACTAGACCCCTTAAGGAACTTATCTAGATGTGTAGTGAGCACTTTGAACCCCCAAGTGCTTCACAGAAGTTTATAACGCAGAGCCGTGAAAATAAAAAATATTTTTTTTTCCTAAAAAAATATTTTTTAGTCCGCAATTTTTTATTTTCACAAGGATTACAGGAGAAATTGGACCCCAAAAGTTGTTGTCCAGTTTGTCCTGAGTACGCTGATACCCCATATGTGGGGGATGACCACTGTATGGGCACACATCAGGGCTCGGAAGGGAAGTAGTGACATTTTGAAATGCTCACTTTGATGGAATGGTCTGCGGGCATCATGTTACATCTGCAGAGCCCTTGATGTACCTAAACTGTGGAAACCCCCCACAAGTGACCCCATTTTGGAAACTAGACCCCATAAGGAACTTGCCTAGATGTGTGGTGAGCACCTTGAACCCCCAAGTGTTTCACAGAAGATTATAACGCAGAGCCATGAAAATAAAAAATCATTTTTTTTTCCCTCAAAAGATGATTTTTTAGCTCGCAATTTTAATTTCACAAGGGTAACAGAAGAAATTGGACCCCAAAAGTTGTAGTCCAGTTTATCCTGAGTACGCTGGTACCCCATATGTGGGGAGGAACCATTGTGTGACCACTGTATGGGCTCACGTCAGGGCTCGGAATGGAAGTAGTGACGTTTTGAAATGCAGACTTTGATGGAATAGTCTGCGGTCGTCATTACGTTTGCAGAGCCCCTGATGTGCCTAAACAGTGGAAACTCCCCCACAAGTGACCCCATTTTGGAAACTAGACCTTCCAAGGAACTTATGTAGATGTGTTGTGAGCACTTTCAACCCCCAAGTGCTTCACAGAAGTTTATAATGCAGAGACGTGAAAATGAAAAAATCTTTTTTTCCACAAAAATAATTTTTTAGCCCCCAATTTTTTATTTTCCCAAGGGTAACAGGAGAAATTAGTCCCCAAGAGTTGTTGTGCAATTTTTCGTGAGTACGCCGATACCCCATATGTTGGGATAAACCACTGTATGGGCACACGTCGGGGCTTGGAAGGGAGGGGGCACCGTTTGACTTTTTGAACGCAAAATTGGCTGGAATCAATGGTTGCACCATGTCGCGTTTGGAGACCCCCTGATGTGCCTAAACAGTGGAAACCCATCAATTCTAACTTCAACACTAACCCTAACACACCCCTAACCCCAACACATCCCTAACCCTAATCCCAACCCTAACCCCAACAAACCATAACCCTAACCACAAGCCTAACCCTAATTCCAACCCTAACCCTAGTTCTAATCCTAACCCTAATTCCAACCCTAACCCTATTTCCAACCCTAACCCTAATGGAAAAATAAAAATACTTTTTTATTAGTTGTGCCTACCTATGGGGGTGATAATCGGGGGGTTTATTTACTTTTTATTTCATTTTTGATCACTGTGAGAGTGATCAAAATGAAAGAATGGAATCTGCAGCCGGCAGATTCGAGCGGGCGCACTGCGCATGCGCCCGCCATTTTCCAAGATGGCAGCGCCCACGATCCAGACCCGCGGGACACCGGGAGCGACAGGGGGACTCAGGAGGTACCAGGGGGATCGGAAGCTGGCGGGGAGCGGAGGGAATGGGAGGGGGGGCGGATGATGACAGCGGCGGCAGATCGCCGCTGTCATTCAGTGGCAGGGGGGGGCAGCGATCGCCGGTGGGGGGGGGGGGTCGGATCGATGTCTCCAGCCATGTCCGATGCTACGGCAGCATCGGCCATGGCTGGATTGTAATGTTTCATCAATTTTCATTGATGAAATATTACTATCGCCCTGATTGGCTGTTAAAAGTGAAACAGCCAATCAGAGCGATCGTAGCCACGTGGGGGCGAAGCCACGTCCCCTGTGGTGAATTACGAAGCCCCCTGTATCTGCGGGTCAGGTGACCTTTCATCGACCCCGGTCACCCGACCCGCAGGTGGGCTTTGAAGTCTTGACACAGGGTATGCGTCATGGGTCGGATTTGCACCGACTTTCATGACGCATACGCTGTGTCACAGGTCGGGAAGGGGTTAAAGGGAAACTGTCACCAGGTTTGGCCGATATTTTTCTTCTCTTGCAGGTCGGAATTTTATAAGTTTTATTATACTCATCCGGGGGGCAGACCTGTCCGATGGGTGTCGCAGGTCCGGCGCCTCCCATCTTATGATCGCCGCCCTCCTGCTTGTTTCGTGTGGATGACACATGCCCGCGTTATCCACAGTCTCCTTGGCATCGTGCTCCTGTGCATGCGTACTTATCTGCCCTGTTGAGGGCAAAGCAAAGTACTGCAGTGCGCAGGTGCTGGGCCTCTCTGACTTTTCCCGGCACCTGCGCACTGCAGTACTTTCCTCCGCCCTCAATAGGGCAGATAAGCAAGCCTGAGCAGGAGAGCAATGCCGGAGAGCCATGAAGCAAGCAGGAGAGCAGCGATCATAATAAGATGGGAGGAGCTGGACCCAGACCTGTGATGCCCATCGAACCGGACCGCTCCCCAGGTGAGTGTAATAAAAGTTACTTTTCTTGTCTTTCAGGTCAGATCGGCAGCTTATCTAGTGCATTATAGAATGCTGTAGATAAGCCCTGAAAGGCAGTGGCCGCATCTTATATCGGCCAAACCTGGTGACAGGTTTGCTTTAAACATACATTCACAGAAGCAGCAAATGAAGACGAGGGTCTGGTTACATCTAAAACAGAGTCCATTATTCTTGACCATCCTAACCACACTGTAGATGGAACAGCCATCAGTGATTGGGCCTTTCTGCAGTGCGTCTCCTGCCATCAGAGAGGAGCAATTATATGAAATTCTTAGGCTAAGTGCACACGTTGCAGAAAATTTCTGCACAAAAACCTGAATCCCTTCCCAGAAACCGCACCTATTTTTCCGCAGCGGTTTTTGCGCGGTTTTTATGCGTTTTTTACCGCAGCGGTTTCTAAACGCATGGAAGCCAAAACCGCGGAAAAATCCGCAAAATTAATGAGCATGATGCGTTTTTTACCGCGATGCGTTTTTTTTCGCGGTAAAAAACGCATCTATGTGCACAAAAAGTGCAAAATGCATAGAAATGACTGTGCAGCTTATTTTTAGCGGTTTTATAGTGAAAACCGCGGTAAAAACCGCTAAAAAAACACTGTGTGTGAACACAGCCTTAAATTCACTAAGGCTAGTTTAAAAAAAAAAAAAAGCCTCATGCATGCAGCAATGGACGCACTCTGGAATCCAAGGGACATGCAGGTGCTGTGTGAGCCCTCAGGAATGCCAGGTGATGAAATGAGGATCCACAAGACCCAGATATGGCCATGTACACAGGACCGTGAATGAGGAATAGAATATAATGAATGAAGCCTGTGTACATGGCCAACTGTGCGCTACTGAGAAAGTATATTTAAATTGTTTTCAAGTTTTAAGTGTTTTTCGAGAAGTGACTATTATAATGCAAAAGGAAAAAGAGCAGCTCACCCATCAAGGAACAATCGGCACGGAAGCCTGTGATGAACGCCCAGTAAATGCAGAAGAAAGAAGGATCCAGCTTCCAATCCAGATATGTGTAAAAGATTCCTTTATTAGCAAAAAATTAAAATATGCGACAGCTTCTTTATTTCAGCTTTGCATGTGATTTTAGCCTTGACCCTGCAGTACGTTTAATCAGTTCACATTGATTTTAAGGTTCCACGTTGTCCCCAACACTCATTCAAACCATGTTTAAGATTGCAGGGAGCGTTTCAAACGCATCTGGTGAGGAGACCCCCAAGTTTCCCCCATAATACCTTAGAGTGTTGGTGTGCATTTGATTTTCTTTTTGTCACATTTCAATCTTTTGCTAATAAAGGAATCCGTTTTACACATATCTGGACCCTTCTTCCTACTCCTGTCTGTATTAAAATACATACAGTCATATGTTAAAGTTTTGGCACCCCTATTAATGTTGACCTTTTTTCTTTATAACAATTTTGTTTTTTGCAACAGCTATTTCAGTTTCATATATCTAATAACTGATAGACTCAGTTATATTTCTGGATACAAATGAGGTTTATTGTACTAACAGAAAATGGGCAATCTGCATTTTAATAAAATTTGACCGGTGCAAAAGTATGGGCACCTCAACATAAAAGTGACATTAATATTTCGTAGATCCTCCTTTTGCAAAAATAACAGCCTCTAGTCGCTTCCTGTAGCTATTAATGAGTTCCTGGATGAAGGTATTTGTGATCATTCCTGTTTACAAAACAATTCCAGTTCAGTTAAGTTTGATGGTCGCCGAGCATGGACAGCCCACTTCAAATCCCACAGATGTTCAATGATATTCAGGTCGGGGGACTGGGATGGCCATTCCAGAACATTGTAATTGTTCCTCTGCATGAATGATACTGAGTTGAATCCATGCGACCCTCAACTTTAACAAGATTCCCGGTGCCGGCATTGGCCTCACAGCCCCAAAGCATGATGGAACCTCCACCAAATTTTACTGTGGGTAGCAAGTGTTTTTCTTGGAATGCTGTGTTTTTTAGCCTCCATGCATAACGCCTTTTTGTATGACCAAATAACTCAATCTTTGTTTCATCAGTCCACAGGACCTTCTTCCAAAATGTAACTGGCTTGTCCAAATGTGCTTTTGCATACCTCAGGCGACTCTGTTTGTGGCGTGCTTACAGAAACGGCTTCTTTCGCATCACTCTCCCATACAGCTTCTCCTTGTGCAAAGTGCGCTGTATTGTTGACCGATGCACAGTGACACCATCTGCAGCAAGATGATGCTGCAGGTCTTTGGAGGTGGTCTGTGGATTGTCCTTGACTGTTCTCACCATTCTTCTTCTCTGCCTTTCTGATATTTTTCTTGGCCTGCCACTTCTGGGCTTAACAAGAACTGTACCTGTGTTCTTCCATTTCCTTACTATGTTCCTCACAGTGGAAACTGACAGGTTAAATCTCTGAGACAACTTTTTGTATCCTTCCCCTGAAAAGCTATGTTAAATAATCTTTGTTTTCAGATCATTTGAGAGTTGTTTTGAGGAGCCCATGATGCCACTCTTCATAGGAGAATCAAATAGGAGAACTACTTGCAAGTGGCCACCTTAAATACCTTTTCTCATGATTTGATACACCTGGCTATGAAGTTCAAAGCTCAATGAGGTTACAAAACCAATTAGTGCTTCAGGAAGTCAGTAAAAAGTAGTTGAGTGTTCAAATCAATAAAATGATAAGGGTGCCCATACTTTTGCACCGGTCAAATTTTGTTTAAATGCAGATTGCACATTTTCTGTTAGTACAATAAACCTCATTTGACTCCAGAAATATAACTGAGTCCATCAGTTATTAGATATATGAAACTGAAATAGCTGTTGCAAAAACCAAAATTGTTATAAAGAAAAAAGGTTAACATTAATAGGGGTGCCCAAACTTTAACATATGACTGTACGTGCCTCAAAATTGAAATTGCAACATCACTAAGAAAAAGTTGTAGATTTATGGAAATCACAGGATGGATAGACATGATAATAAAAAAATAGATACACAATTTTCCAGACATGTTACAGCTTTGGCTGCTACCAATGAGGTTATTAATGGATGTCTGAGCTGTTCTGCTGCACTGAATGCACTGGAGCAATTCATCAGGATCCACTGCTGACAGAGCACTTTGTAATTCCCAACCACAGCATTCACCCCCTCCCATGTCTTTTTACAGCTACATTTTTCAGAGAGGATATATCATTTCTAGATTTTCCCCAGTTTTGCATCACAGTTGGCTTTGCTGCACTTCTAAGTTGAGTCCATTTAGCAGCCTAAAACCAAGCAGAAGACTTGAGACAAAGGGAAATATAAGTCCATGAGGGGGTGAAAGCGATTCTATGATTTTGTTCCAAAATATTCTTTCTGAAACTTTTTGAAGTCCTGATCTGTAAACATGGACTTTTCTTGCACCTTCTTTTCCTCTTCTCCATGTCGGTCTCTTGCTTTCCATCCTGAGTGCTGAGTCAGAATCTGTATTATAAACATAAGGCAAGTTGAGTAATGGCAGAATGTCACATGTACCCATCCAGTATGATAGATAAGATACATGTGACAGAAGCAATATCACATTTTACATTGAGATGCTGTAAATTATCTTATTTTTTCCCAAGAAAAGGTAATGATGGGCTATAAAATATAGTGTGGAGGGGGTCTATTCCGAGGCACATTCACCTTCCATGTAGAGTAGCTGTACAAATATGGATGGCACCATGTCAGGAAGTGAAACTCTGTCCCATTTAACTCCTTCACGCCGCAGCCCCCTTTTTTTGCGTCTGTTTTTCGCTCCCCTTCTTCCCAGAGCCATAACTTTTTTTTATTTTCCCATCATTATGGCCATGTGAGGGCTTATTTTTTGCGGGCCAAGTTGTACTTTTTACCATGGTGTGTACTCAAAAATGGGAAAAAAATTCCAAGTGCAGTGAAATTGCAAAAACAATAGAATTAGACTTACCGGTAATTCGGTTTCTAGGAACCTTCCACGACAGCTACATCGGAGGATGTCTTCCCCGCCCTAATAGGGGACAGGGACAGGAACAGGAAGAGGTTAAATACCCCTCCCCTTCCTGCAACCACCGGTGTTTTCCTGGACACCAGTATGAATAGTTACCACCAAAGTGCAGGAATCATCCAATAAGAATATCAGATAGGGAGGGAAATTAGTGCTGTCGTGGAAGGTTCCTAGAAACCGAATTACCGGTAAATCTAATTCTATTTTCTCTAGTCACCTTCCACGACAGCTACGTCGGAGTAATACTAACAGCTAATTTCTCTAGGGGGGGGGGATCACGGCCTGCAGCACTCGTCTGACAAATATTAAATCCCTATTGAAATTTAGCCTGTGACGCCTGGTGAACGTGCGGATAGACGACCAGGGGCGGTTCTGAATATCCGCTCTGACGAAGCATTCCCCTTTTTTGCTCATGATGTTGCTATCGCATGGGTAGAGTGTGCCCTCAGTGAGGCGGGTGGAGCCAGCTTCTGTGATGCGCAAGTCAGGCAGATAGATTGTGTGATCCAATTTGCGATCGTGTTCTTTGACGCCTTCCTGCCTTATTTCGTCCTGAGAACTGGATGAATAAATTCTGGTGAATCCGCTAGGCTTCACTCTATTGTCGGTAGACAGGACCACTCTGCAAATGTCGAGTGTGTGGAGGGTCTCTTCCTTAGGGTTGGAAGAGCTTGGGCCGAATGAGGACAGTACAATGTCCTGATCCCTATGAAACTTTGAGTAGAAAGGCGTGATCTAATCTCAAGATAATATCTGTAATGATTGCAAGGTAAGCTTCTTGAATTGACAGGGCCTGCAATTCTCCTATACGTCTAGCCGCAGTAATTGCGACTATGAGGACGGTTAAAGGGATAGGTTTCCGTGGTCAAGGATTCTAGAGGCTCAAATGGATCTTAGGTTTGAGCACGGTGTTGCGATCCCAAGGAGGCCCCTGACTGCGGAGTATAGGACGAATCCCGGCTGCCGAAGCCATAAACCATAGGATCCAGCGGTGGCTGGCCAGGTCAAGATCAAAAAAGGTGCTAAGAGCTGATATTTATACCTTTAGTGTGCTGGGGATAAGGCTCTGTTCCAGACCTTTTGTAAACGTCTAGGGTCTGTGCTGCACTGAGATGGAAGGGATCAGGGGTGCCTGGAGAGCACCAGGGTGTAAACCTTTCCCAGACCTTGGCATAGATGGCCTTGGTTATTGGCTTTCCTGAAGGGTTTGGATTACCCTATCCGAGAGCCATTTGGCTCTTAGGAATTCGGCCTCAATACCCATGCTGCCAGGTTCCCTTTGCCTACATCCGGGTGTAGCAGAGGACCTTGGTGAAGGAGGTCGCCCTTTTTGGGGCAGAAGCCAGGGCCTTCCTGGGCCATGGCAGGTAGGGCACTGTATCACTTCCTCCGGGCCACAGCGGGGCGATTAGTATTGTGGGAATTCGGTCCGTCTGGATTTCCTGAGATATTTTTTTTTTTTTTTTGCCTGCATCAGTATGGGTGGGCAGGTATATGCAAGGTTGGAGTCCCACCATTGGGTGAAGGGCACCTATTCCTTGCACTCCGTCCATGTGGTTGAGGGAGACGAATACCCCTGTCTTCGCATTTTGCCTGTTGGCGACTAGGTCCACCTCTGCCCCATCTTGAGGCTAGGGACACGAATAATGTCTGGTCCAGGCGCCACTCCTCCGGATGAACGTCTTCTCGACTTAGGAAATCTGCCTGGGTGTTGCCTGATCCTTTCAGACGCACTGACCAGGAGAAGATCCTTGCTGCTATTGCCTTCAGGCCGGCGTACTTCGTACCCCCTTGGCAGGAGATAGGCCACCGTGGTCATGTTGTCTGAGCAGATGCAGACGTGGAGATTTTGGATTAGCGATAAGGACGTCTTTTATCGCTTTCCCTACCGCCTTCATTTCTCAGATTTGAGGAACTGGTGCTGATGCTCGGCAGCCATCGCCCCTGAAAATAGGATCTCTCTACTACTGCGCCGCAGCCTCGTTGAATGGCATCTGAGCGGAGTATTTTCAGGGGAAGCTGAATCCGGCTGACTCCCTTCTGAAGATTTCGGTAGTTCAACCACCACCTCAGGGCCGGTTTAACCTGACCAGGGAGGTGGAATCCTTTAGGACAATGGAATTTGTAGCCGCGTAGGCCAGGCGGATCCTGGAATGTAAAAGCACGTGGCTTTGTGAGCCTGAGCCCAAGAAACCGCCTGGGTGCATCTGGTCCGAGATCCTAGAGCATGCATTGACTCTGAGGGTCAGTGCCCGCTAGTCCTGAACCAGGTCCTTGGTGGACAAGGTCGACCTGACAAACCATAGGTAGGAAGAATGTCTTTCCCCTTGAGTCCGAGAGAACTCCCAGAAGCTTCCTTCTCGTGGAGGAATAGACCAGGTTTGGTATCAAACCCAGGGATCTTAATATTCCCGGGGTCTTTCCTACGTCCATCTTCTGACATGATAGATGGTATAGAGAAGAGGAAGTCGTCCAGATATGGGATAATGCCTATCCCCTGGCGCTGGATAAAAATCACTGCTTCCACCATGATCTTGGAGAGATACATGGTCGGATGGATTGGCACATAGTAATATGCACCATTCAGCTCTACCGTTGCCATTACCCAGCTCTGTCCAATGAGCGGGACTGCCCCTGATTGACTCCATTTTGAATTGCCTGTACCGGACCGATTAGTTTAATGGCTTCAGGTTTATGATGATTCGGTTCTTCTCTGATGGCTTCCTCACCAGGAAGGGACGTGCGTAATGGCCGTGTCCTTCTCCCGCTTTGGCACCCGCGCGTTCTACCGGAGCAGATCTTTGGTAAGGAGCCCTGAAGGAGTGGAGGCTGGAGGGAGGTTACTCCTAAGCATTACAGGGAAGGACTCTCGAACCCAATTTTTTAGTCCATCTCATATGGTACGATGGACCCACTGATTTGTGGAGATGGACTGCCAGCGGGTAAAAAAGAGCAAGAGACGACCCCCAACCGGGCGTCATTGCTTATCTGGGGTCTGTTGATGGTTAGGGATAAGGATGTTCCTGCCCTTGCCCCCCTATACTCTTCCAGAGTATGTCAACAGGACCAGGAATTCCCAGCCAGTCTCTCATGCCGGTACCGGCCCAGCCTCAAGCTGCTTAGCGGCTGTGATCTGATGAGGGCATGCAAATTCAGCTTAGATTAGCTGTTGACAGAGGTTTGGTCACGGGAGGGACAAAAAATCCGTCTCCTATGATTTCTATGTTTCGGAAGAGATCCTTTTGTCCGAAGCGGTGTCCAGGATGTTATCCAGGACAGGCTTGAACCGATAGTGTCCCTGGAAGGGGATGGCGCACCATTTGCAGATAAGTCGCCTCCCTTAGGATTTTAACCAGGGCACTCCTCTAGAGGAGGTAGAAAGGACGGCCGCTTTTGCGGCTACCCGGACCTGGTGAAAGCAGTCACGCTCAGCTTAGAAGAGCCGGTGCATTAAAGAATTACCCGAGACCTGCGAATTACAGGCTGGTCTTCCTGGTCCCGGCCTGGTCTCAAGTTGCCAAGCGACCTCCAGCGGAAGCATCGGCTAGGAACCTCGTTGCTTTCTGCAGTAGGGGTAGGGCGTCAGGTATCTTTCCCCCAAGGTGCCCTGAGTCTGTGCGTAATCACAGAGACAGGGCATGTGAAAGCCATATTAGCTTCTAGCAGATTTGTAGGGGTGTCCCAGGACTTCCTTGATAAGCTCTCAAATATATATTTTTCCCTCGATCCATTGGATCTTAGAGCTGGGAGGAGCCCTCAAAGGGATAGGCTTTTTTTTTTTTTTTTTTTTATATGCAGGCCTCCTTTTATGGAGGATCAGATTCTGTACGCTCGGGTACAGGACACCTTCTTTGGGATTCAGCCCAACATCTCGTCCTGTACCGTGTATTTAACTCCTTCCTCCTCCACCCCTATGGTGCTCTTAACCATACTGATTAGCTCACCCACGTTCTTGGAACAAAGTGATATTTCTTGTTCCCTGGTTTTAGGGGTGGACGTGGAAGAGGAACCCTCAATCTCCCGAGCGTCCTCTGAATCCGAGGACTGAATTCGCCTGAGTCTGATTCTATCAGAGCTTTCTTCCTCCTCCTAGAGGGAGGCAGTCTGGGAGAAGGGAGCCATGGAGGAGTGAACCTCCTGTATTATGAGGGATTTGATGCTATCCAGGACAGAGGACTGCTCAGCGTGAAGGACCTCTCCGTACAGGACGGGCAGAGCTTTCCCCGTATGTTGAGGGAGTCTGGCAGCACACATTTTACACTTGTGGCTGGTCTCATAGGGTCAGAGACCTTTTCTCTCCATATTAGAGAGGGAGAGGTATGCTACGCCATTTTAGTAAATAATGCTGGATAGCCAGGGCCGACGCCTGCTACTTACAGTAGGAGGGGGTACGCTAGGCTCTGCCGACGCAGAGAGAGGGGGCTTGTCACGGTCCATGCCGTCTACAGTCAGTGTCAGACAGGTCTTACCTGGTGATCTCCTTACCCGGACCTTGAAAGATCGAGGGTCCAGCGTTGTTGGTGCACCTCCTCCTCCCTTTGGCCCAAAGGGGGGAACCACATGAGGACGCCCCAGAATGTGACCGCCGGTCCCAGGAGTAACGCGCCCCCCGGCGCGCGCTCCACCGTGGAACGCATAGGGACAGACCGGAAGCGACGCGCGCCCCAGTGGAAAGCCCAGTAACGCCAGAAGTGGAGGAACGCCACCACGCGCCAGCGTGAGCCCCCGGGAACTGGCAGCACAGAGGAGGAGGAAGCCAGGGAGCTATCTGGAGGACCCCGGCGTGCACATCACCGCCTCGCTTTACCCTCGCTTTACCCTCGAAGGAGGCGCAGGAGAGGCGGGAGAGTCCTGAGTCCCAGCATGCAGGCGGAGACGGGAGCAGCCACCGGAGGAGAGCAAGGCCTCCGACCTCGGCTGCCCGGCCTCTGACAGGTATCCCAGCTGATACTGGGCGTGGCGTGCTCCGGATCGCCGGCTACAGCAGCATCATCGTAGACCTCTTCATGCCCTATAGGGGACAGGAAAACACTGGTGGTTGCAGGAAGGGGAGGGGTATTTAACCTCTTCCTGTTCCTGTCCCCTATTAAGGCGGGGAAGACATCCTCCGATGTAGCTGTCGTGGAAGGTGACTAGAGAAATGTGCAATTCCACAACTGTTTTTTGGATTTTTTTTTTTACCATGTTCACCAAATGCTAAAATTGACCTGCCATTATGATTCTCCAGGTCATTACGAGTTCATAGACACCAAACATGTATAGATTTTTTTTCCTTGTTAAATGGTGAAAAAAAATAAAGTGGCATTTTCCGATACCCGTAACGTCTCCGTTTTTCGTGCTCTTGGGTTAGGTGAGGGCTTATTTTTTGCGCGCCGAGCTGGCAATTTTAATGATACCATTTTGCTGTGGATATGATCTTTTGATCGACCATTATTGCATTTTAATGCAATGTTGCAGCGAAACCAAAAAAACGTAATTATAGCGTTTTGACTTTTTTTTTGCTACGCCATTTACCGATCAGATTAATTCTTTTTATAGCTTGACAGATCGGACGATTCTGAACTTGGCTATACCAAATATGTGTATTTTTTTGTTGGTAGGTGATTTGAACTTTTTTTTTATTAATATTTTTAAAAACTTTTTATTTTTTTCATCCCACTTGCTTCAATAGTCTCCAAGGGAGACTAAAAGCTGCCATAATCCGATCGGCTCTGTGTACTCTGCGATGATCAGATCGCCTCTATGTAGTAGAAATGCTCATAGCAATGTGGCTATGACTACCATAAGGGTCTCCTGGAGACCATGGGTTGTCATGCCGACCCACGATCATGTGACGGGGTCACTGATTGGTAGGATTAGTGACACTTCTGGAGCGATCACATTAAATGCCGCTGTCAGAGATTGACAATGGCATCTAACAGGTTAAGAGCCGTGGGTGGATCACAATTCCACCAGTGGCTGTTAGGGGCACATGTCAGCTGTTCAAAACAGCTGACATGTGCTGGGAAAGATGTGGGCTCAGCGCCAGAGCAGACATCAAAGGGAGGGACAAAACATGCACCGTACATGTACAGCACATGTCGTGAAAGGGTTAAAGGGATTGTCAGCACAGAATGATCAAGCACAGGCACTCTGTGCAAACAGGTCAGTGCATTTTCCCACCTACTTTTCTTCCATCTATCTCTGCCCTTCTCAAAGTCTAAAAATTCAGAGATGTCAATCAAAATAGAAGGATGGGGGCAGAGAAAGAGGAAATTAAGAAAAAAAAAAAAAAAAAGCAGGTGGGAAGGTGTATGTAAATGTTTGGCCACACCAAGCGCCTGTAGTTGGTTTGAACAGTCATTCTGTGCAGACAGTGCTCCTTTAAGAAAATGAGGCTTAGTTGCAATAGCAAAAACAGCCACATGAAGAAAAGTGCGGTGGGAATTACTGTGAGGGTGTGTGCACACGCTGCGGATTCTGCTGCGGTTCCGCATCGGATTTGGCAGCTGTGGATCCGCAGCAGTTTTTGCTGCGGTGTACAGTACCATAATATCCTATGGATATTAAAAACCGCAGTGCAGACGATGCGGATTTTTCCGCGCGGTTTTCCTGCGGTTTCAAAACCGCAGAAAGAATTGACATGTCAATTCTTTCTGCAGATTCCGCTGCGGTTTACCATCTCCTCCATTGTGGAGATGAAAGACTGCAGGCCAATCCGCAGGTCTTTTGACCTGCAGATTTACCTGCGGATTTTACAAAATCCACGCGGCCAAATCCGCACCCCATTCCGCAGCGTGTGCACGTACCCTGATGGGACCGCTGTGCACCAGCACGTGCTGCAGCCCTTTTCTTTTGTTGATTAGTGAGGCTTCTGGTTGGTCAACTGCTGCTGAATACATATTGATGACCATGGCTTGTTACTTCCCAGACAACATCTTTAGGCCCTGGCTTCTCAGCACCACTATCCACCCACAAGACGGACGAGACCCTGACCACACGTGTGACCCACAATGTAGCCACCAACACAATGGCATTGCACTGTGAATTCAAACCATATCCTCCACCCTTCTGAGTGGTTCCTCCCTGTATGTGCTGAAATCATAATGCTTTTTTCACTATTACTATTCTAGGCAGAAGTACACACTAGTGCCAAACAGTGGGAATTATGAAAATTAAAAAGTTAAAGCATTATAAAAATAAAATTGAATCAAATATATTCATATTACATGTACATATATTTTTTTTTTTTTTTAAGACAACACACTCCTGATAAATATTTAAAGGGAATCTGTCAGCAGGTTTTTGCTATGTAATCTGAGGACAGCAGGAGAAGGGGTTAAAATATAGATGTGTCACTCATCAAGCTCTTGCCGTTTACTTACAATGAAGGTTTTTTCACTACGATATTATTGATGTGACAAGCTGGCATATGCTTGCAAGTCCGACCTCTGCCTCCTCCTGTGATAAGCAGCTCACTGTCTATAGACTATGTACATAGCCTGTTGTGGTCGGGGTTAGCTTTCTCAGCTCTGCTGCAGTGCCAAATCTAAAAGCTCAGATTGCATCCAAACCGCTGCACCCAGTAATCTAAGTGATACATCGTTGGATTCAGGGTCTCTATGCCTACATCATGCTGCTCTCAGATCAGGCAACAAAAACCTGCTGACAGATTCCCTTTAAGGCAGTTTCCTAATAAAATCACAATGTCTATATAGTGTACAAATGTGTTTCTACAATGCCCTCACCTTGCTGCATGAGACTTTCCTGGCAACAGCTTGTGATCCAAGCATGTACTCGAGGTTCTGTGCCAGATAATCCTTAGCTGTGCGCTTCTTGTACTCCTCTGTAATAAGAGAATCAATCACATATTACATCAAAACGAGTTATACATTTGTTCTAGAAGTGCAAACAAATGCCTTAGTGATAGAGCAGCCCCTGTGCTGGTGGATCTGACAGACGCATCCCAGGGAGAACTGATGAACTGGAGCTTCTGAAAACAACTATTAAAGGAATGGTCAAGGCAATTTATCTCTTAGGGGAGACTAAAAAGCTGAGTACAGCACTCATCTGTTTTCTCCAGCCCTATAGACATTACATGGAGCGGTAGAACACGTTTGACTACTGATTCAGTCTTCACTGTGGTCATGTAGTGAGGAGCAACATAGGGATCTTGTTCCCTCAGTCTAATGATTGTTGGGCTCTCACCTGTAGATAACTGATATATGTAATTGTAATGCACGAGCCCTTGATACCATGGCTTTCTCTTATTAATGCCATCAACATACATTGATCTGACTTAGAACCAGCAGCCAAATGTGAAGTAGGTCCTCCTCCTGGACAAACCTCTGAAGGTAACCTACGTGCAGGGTGGATAAAAATCAATGGGTTTTTTTTTTTTTTTTTTTAAAAAATCAAAAAAAAATTCGGATTTTTTTGATTTAAATCGGGTTTTTTTGATTTAAATCGGATTTTTTTCAATAAACTGCTTTTTGAGGAAAATATTTTACCATCCAAAGGTTCTTCCATCATGAGATAAAGCTGAGTTGTTTAACTCAGTAGAATAAAGGCTGTATATGTGTAACATTCACAATGCCATGCTCTTCCAGAGGTTTCTGTAGGATTAGTGGGCAGTTTCTCTCCTATATTATCACAGACGCTCGCTTTACTTACGCAGTTCTCAAAACTGAATTTGACTCCGCAGAGGTCCCAGCCTCTTCTTCAGGGCAAAAATGTTACAACATGAACAGAGTTGAGAAAAAGACCTTAATCCTATTGTTCTACAAACCTATGAATACAGAATCAACCCCTTCAGTGCCAAGTCCAAGAAGTTAGACAATATGTTTCTGATTGTTTGGAGTGGAATAGATCTGCACAACACAAGAAGAATGTGAATCTAAGTGTGAGGAGGAGGAAGGGCAAGCAGACAAGAAAATGAAAGTGAAACTTTGAGCACAATACTGCAGCATAGCCACAGACAGACAAGTCTGGATCTGTTTGTGTGTACGATCTGAGGTTTATTACATTCTTTCCTTATAATGGCAGCAGGCCGTAAAAGAGACCCAGTTTGGGAATATTTTAATGAAGCTCCTTCGCCTATCGGTAAGGCAGGCATGCGTGCAAAATGCAAACGATGCAACAAAGAGATGCAAGGCCTGGTGGCGCGAATGAGGCAACATCATGAGAAGTGCAGTGATGAAGATGACCAAAGAAACACTTCTGAACAGGCAGGATCTTCAGGTTGGTAAACATTTTTATTGAATCCTATTTCTAAAGACTGAACTGTCATGTGTGAGAAAAATTATATTTCTTATTATTACTGCATGTTACTGTCATTTGGTACAGTTATGAAGAAAAACAAATATTCCTTTTGGGGCAGGGGCAGTGATGTGTTGTGTACAATAAGCAGAAATTGTATAACCAATAAAATAACAGCATTGACTTTTTTTGTTTAGGGGAATTCATGGATTCTGGAAACTATCCACCTCCAAGATCACCATCATCCTGTTCTACAGTTTCAGAGTTATCCATCCAGGATAGTGCTTCATTAGCAGCAGCAGCATCATCAGACACCCACAGCCACATATCACCATCACCCAAAAGGAAGAAAAAACCTTCACCTCCTGGAACCACCATAGATAGGTTTGTGATAAGAACTAGCAGATTAGAAAAAGAGTTGATTGATGAAAAAATTGCCCAGTTTATTTATGCAACGAACTCTTCTTTCCGTCTGACTGAGAACCCACATTTCATTAATATGGTTCAGTCACTGAGACCAGGATACAGTCCACCCAGCAGAGCTGATGTTGCAGGGAAACTGCTGGATCAAGTGTATGACAGAGAAATGGAGCAATGTGCAACAGCTCTGGAGGGTAAAATTGTTAACCTAAGTATTGCTGGGTGGAGTAATGTCCACAATGATCCTATTGTATGTGCTTGTATAACAACAGAAGAAGGTAAAGTCTTCCTTGCACAAACAACTGATACGTCAGGAAATGCACACACAGCAGAATACTTACAAGAAGTGGCAGTAAAAGCTATAACGACATGTGAACAAAAATTCAAATGTCTAGTACGCAGTTTGGTCACTGACAATGCTGCAAACGTATCCAAGATGAGAAGAGATTTAGAAGAGCAGGGAGGGAATACAAAGCTGCTAATAACATATGGTTGCAGTGCTCATTTGCTGCACCTCTTAGCCAAAGACTTAAGTGTTCCAGAAATAAAGGCTAATGTTGTTGAAATTGCTAAATACTTCCGTAATAATCATTTTGCTGCAGCAGCTCTGAAAAAGAATGGGTGGAACCAAGCTAACGCTCCCACAAGATGTTAGATGGAACTCTGTGGTGGACGGTTTTGAGCAGTATATCAAAAACTGGCCTATTCTGATGACACTTTGTGAAGAAAATCGAGATAAAATAGATGGCACTGTCACGGCCAAAATCCTCAACATTGGGCTTAAGAGAAATGTTGAACATATGCTGAGCTTCCTGAAACCCATCTCTCAAGCTTTAAACAAAATACAGAAAAATAGCTGTTTTATTGCGGATGCTGTTGAAATTTGGAAGGAACTGAGTGAACACTTAAAAACAGAACTACACATGGACAGAATTAAATTACAAGCAGTAAACAAACGAATGGGACAAGCACTGACTCCAGCTCATTTTTTGGCAAATATTGTCAATATCCAATATCAGGGTCAAAACCTAAGTGCTGAGGAAGAGGAGTTAGCTATGACATGGGTATCCAGCAATCATCCATCTTTAATGCCAACTATAATAAACTTCAGAGCTAAGGGGGAACCATTCAAGAAATATATGTTTGCTGAAGATATTTTAAGGAAGGTCACACCAGTAAACTGGTGGAAGTCACTTAAGCGCTTGGATTTAGAGACTGTTCAAGTAATGATTTCACTTTTAACAGCAGTAGCTTCTTCTGCAGGCGTTGAAAGAATATTCTCTTCCTTTGGACTCATTCATTCTAAATTGAGAAATCGGTTGGGACCCAATAAAGCAGGAAAGCTTGTTTTTCTTTTCCAGATTATGAATAGGAACAAAGAAGAAGATGATGATGAAGATGACGACAAGTGAGCTACAGAGGACAGCAGGGACAGTAGTATTTAAGTTTTTCATGTGTCGGCTGGGCTGACAGTAAGTTTCTTAAAATATATATATATTTTGTTTAGCCAAATTAGTTAACAAACATGGATGTTTGTTTAAGCAAATAACTTATGCTGTAATGTTATTGTTTCAGTTGAATAAATCTATTTAAATTGTTATTAAGGTCAGGATTATTTTTCTCCTTCCTAAGTACAACAGAACAGTGGTGTCCAAATATGAATGATTAACCCATTAAACTGGGGAGAAAAAGTAATATAAAAAGTGATTCTAAAAATCTTCATCTACTTGCATGTTAAAGTAGCAAGAACTAGTTTAGGTAGAAACTTTGATTTAAATCACTGATTTAAATCAAGCCTTACTGACTAGTGATTTAAATCGTGATTTAAATCGTGATTTAAATCAGTTAGATTTAAATCAAATCCACCCTGCCTATGTGTGTGGCCACCAGACACGAACACATGATACTTTAACTCTGGTCAGTTGTGAGGTGCTGCCTTCGTGGATCAGATTTGTTTTCCCAAAAAAAGCACAACCTGACTGAGATCTGCCTCTGCCATTAAAGCCTCATTCGGATGTCAACAGTTTCTCTCATACAGAAAAATGGATCCATTTTTATCAGTGTTTGGTCAGAATAAGCACAAACACCATTCCGCTCTCCACTAATTGGAGAAATGCATAGAAAATTCATCTACTGGATGCTCTGAGAACTCCAGGTCAGTAGACCGGAAAAACATCAATAAGTAACACTGGCATGTCCGCAGTCCTATAGACTATAATGGGTACGGGTTTTATCCATGAAAAACACAAGTAAAACTTATATATGAAAAACTAACGTCTGAATGAGCGTTAAGGATATATTTATGTCTAGAAGGGGTGTGCAACAAGGTTTAAGTAGGTGCTAATTGTCACAATAACATGTCAGGAGCCAAGGTTTCCCAGCAGAACACTGTCCCCACAGGTTTGCCTTCTTCCCATACTACAATCTGGAGCCATCTCTTTCCCAGACTTGACCACCTTTTCCCACTGCTCCATGGTCCACAGCAGAGGATCACGTGTCCATCAGAGGCACTTTTAAACAGTCTAATAGATCAGCACAACAACTCTGACCGATCAGTGACTCTGCCACTCCTGCGCTGTGCGCTGGGCTGACACCTCTCTCATTGCCAGCATGAAAACAGGGCTGTGGAGTCAGAGTCGGAGTCGTGGAGTCGGAGTTAGTTTTGGTTGGAGTCGGAAGAAATGTACCGACTCCAGCTTTAAAAAAAATGTATTAATATTTCATAATTGAACTTTCATATGAATTTTATAAATGTTACTCAAATATATATATGTTCTATCAAACTATGAACAACAGTGATAAGCAGTTCTGCTGGAGATAGAGACATTTCTTACTTCTTGTGTGTCACTGTTCTCCACCGCCCTTATCTAATCTTTTACTTGGTTAACCTCATGCTGCCCCAACCCCCCTACTTACAATGTATGAAACTGAAAGTGAAAATGTGTTGCAAATTCTTAGTAGTAAAGCTCCTCCTCTAGACTAGATCACACTAGGTGTGCGTCTTCCAAGCATCTCACAGCTGCCTGCTACTCAGAAGAGGAAGACTGTAAGAAGTATTATCCTTTCAACAAACTTTGCATCAGTTAACTGTGAGTACATGAGGAATAATAACAGTATTACTGACCACTATATCAGTTGTACGACCTGGCAATAATGTTGTACAATTGTTTTTAGGAAAAACAATTGTCATTTGGATTGTGAATGCAGAATTAAAAACCTGAGAATGTCAAAGAAGCATCACATTAAATCAGCTGTATTTGAACATTTCACCATCACTCAAGATAGAAAACATTATGTCTGTCAGTGTATGACAAATGATCCAGACGAAAACAAATGCTGTGAAGCCAAGATGAGTGCATATTCAGGCAAAGATAAAAATGCTCCTACCAGAGCTTCTAATCTAAAGAGACATTTACAGCGCTTTCATCCAGAAGTACTGAAAGCAGTGGATGAGAAAGACTGCATCCAAACCAATGAACCAGTGCCCAGCTCTTCCAGCCAAACAAAGGAGCAGAGAACTTTGCAGCCATCAGTTGCAAGATATTTTGTCAGTGACAAAGTTACTGTGACAGTGACAGTAGATACATTTAAAAAACAGATCATAGAGCTTGTTGTAAAGGATAGTGTGCCTATTTCATTATTTTCACGACCAGCTTTGTGTCTGAATGGGGAAATGGCCCGCAAGCTTGGTGTTTCTCTGGAGAGAGAGAGTATTAGAAAATTAGTAATCGAAGAAGCTTTTAAACAAAAGGAAGAACTTAAAAAAAACTCTCAAGGGACGCTTTCTGTTTCTTAAAATGGATGCCTGCACACGTCACAGAGTGAACTATTTTGCCATCAATGTCCGATTTGTTTGTCACAAAAATGAAATAGTTACCAAGACATTGGCAGTAAAAGACACCAAAGCTCATCACACCAGTGAGTTTCTCCAGGTCTTGGTGGAAAAGGTTCTGCAAGACTATGAACTTAAAAAAGAGCAAGTTCTTTCTGTCGTAACTGACAATGCTTCAAATATGATAAGTACTATTAAGCTAATGAATGAGAGTAATGATGGTGACCAGCAGCTAGAAGAACATTCTGGGTCCACAGACACAGAAATGTTTGAAATAGACGAAGACAGTATTGTAACTGAGGAGCAAACTGAAGTTGCTTCAGATGAACAGCAACATGATAGTTTAGATGATCTTGTTGAAACTGTGTCAATATGTTCTTTCATTCATCACATGCGCTGTGTTGTGCATACGCTACAGCTGGCTATAAGAGACAGTCTGCAAGGACATGCTGCTGCACTGATTGGCAAGGTGAGAAAATTGGCTACTGTTGCCAGAACCCCTAAAGTTGACTCAATTTTGAAGAGACGTGCTGGAAAAGGGGCAATTATTGATCAAGCCACACGATGGGGCAGTACTTACTTAATGATTCAGCGCTTGGTTGAACTGAAAACCTTTCTTGTAGACATGGCTAACCCTCAACTGACGCTAAATGAAAGTCAGTGGAATCAGGTGACTGAGCTGGAAAAATTGCTAGAGCACCCATTTACAGTGACTAAAAAATTACAAGCAGAGGACTTAACTCCAGGTATTTTCTTAAAGGAGTGGAAGAACTTGATGCTTCGCCTGTCCCAAAGAGGAGGGTTAATTGCAAGTGGCATTGCCACATCAATGAAACGGAGAGAGGAGCTACTATTACAAAATAACATTCTTTTGGCAGCTGTTTATGTAGACCCAATGCATCGGATTCTTCTAGATGATCAACAGCTAAGTAAAGGAAAAGAAGCTCTGTTTGAAATAGCAGTAAGGATGAAAGGGTTGCAGAACAGTCAGGAGGAACAAGAAGAATTTGGTTGTCCTGCCACATCTTCACCCTCATCATCAACTGATGAAAAATTTAATTTCGAAAAATATTTGGATCACAAGGACCGTGCAAAGCGTTCCCGCATAGAAGAGTCATCCCCATCAAGGAACACAGCCAGTACATTTCAGCAGAATTTTTCATGTGCACTAAAAGAAATTGAGAAATTTGACCGTTCATCAAAAATAACAGTGCAACAAGCGATTCCTCTGTATCCTGCCATTGTCAGAGATGTTGCCCGAGTGGTTACTGCTTTGCCACCAACACAAGTTAGTGTAGAGAGGTTGTTCTCTGCTCTCAAAATAATTAGATCAGATTTGAGGGCATCCATGAAGGAGGATCTGACAGAGGCAATACTTTTTCTGAGGACAAATTTATAGATTTCTTCTTATTAACTGCATAAAAGTGTTTATTGCATATCTACTTACAGTTTATAAAAGTTTTAGTTATTTGCTATATTCTAATTGTATTCTAATAAATGTAGTTTTTGCTCTAAGTGGTCTGATTACTTATATGATGGTGAGAAACTGAATAAGCACGATGTTTAATATTTTACAACAGTAAATTTGTTGTTATGAATGAGTCGGAGTCGGAGCCAGAGTCGGAGTCTGATAAAATCCAGGAGTCGGAGTCGCAACTGTGGCTTACCGACTCCACAGCCCTGCATGAAAGGATTCAGCAATTTATGCTACAGCAGCTCTTCTGTGGGATCAGACCCGAATTCACTACCCACACATCTATGGACCTTGGCCACCCTGTCACCTGTTCACAGAATGTTCTCTCTCAGACACCTTTTGATAGGTACTAACCACTGCATGCTGGGAACACCGAAAAAGTGTATTCCTTCACCTGTCTGTGGTTTTAATCTTATGGTTTATCAATGTAGCCATAGAAATGCTCCTGGTATATAGATCTGTGTGCACACATACCCATCTATCTACCAAAGCTTGGACAACCCCTTTAATAGAGAAATTTTAGTATTTTCTACAAACTCACTCATATGGGCAAATTTCCATCTCCTCCTTTGAAATTTTAAGAAGAAAAACTAAGGACTATAAATCCATAATGAAGGTTCAGTGACGACGCTCAGGACTCTCACCCACGGCTGATCTGATCACTCGGTCCTTGGCAGACGCCCTCTGGTTCTGCGGCACTCCCTGCTGCTTCAGTCTCTTGCGCTGCTTCTTCATTCCTATCTTGTGACTACTCAATGTTGTCGGTTGGTTTTTGCCTTTTTTTCTCTTGATACTTGACACGTTATCTGTGCAATACAGAAAATAATAATGGAGCGGAGGAGATGAGAGCAACCTGCAAAACATAGCAGAACGACAGCAGCGACCTCCTCCATACATCACTGGGACAGCAAACGATCCAAAAGTGGCATTACCGGTGCTCCCCGCCTATTGTAATGTGTGCAGACTGTAAAGCGCTGCGGAATATGTCAGCGCTATATAAAAATAAAGATGATTGTGTTACAGTTTATAAATGCAATGAAGCAGCACAGAGAAAGATAATAATCCTTATATATTCTTATAAGAAAAAGGAAATAGGAGTCCTGGCTGCTGTTACTTCCTTCAGTTACTGGAACCTTTAAACATGTCAGACATTTCCCTCCAAGCCCAGAAGCCGTGGAGCCGCCATAGCTGGAGCCACCGCCGATCTGCCGGCTCAGTGCTGCCCACAGACGGACAATTCTCACCGGTGGAATCAGAGCCCAGTAGCTCCAGTCCCTTCCTGATCATCGCCGCGGACATGTTCTCTCCTCCTGAGCAGCCACACGTGTGACTTCCTCCGCCTCCTGCACCAATCACTTACCACTTCCGGCATCACGTGACGCACTTCCGTATACAACTTACCATAGAGTCTGAACGCTTGTACCAGAGTGACCCGTATGTATGCTGTGGCGCTGTCCTACACACAGACGGCCACTAGATGGCGATAACAGCGGACGAAACTAGTGTAGTAGAACAGGATATGGCGTGATGGGGCCGTACTAAGGTCACTGCCATGACTGTGGTGACATCCAGCAGTGGGGACACAGCCACATTCCCTGTCACCCGTTACCGTGTAGTGCAATATGGTAGTGACTGGTCCCCCGCCTCCCTCCTGTGAGCGATAAGGTGTCTGAATGGTGCTCACTGGGGTACAAATGTTGGGGTTCAGCGCGTTTCCCTGCTTCCCACCAGCCCCTAACAGGGACTCTGAAAATAATGTTCTTGTGTCCCACTCTGAAACTTCTATTTGAGTATGGTTTGAAAAAGACCTATGGTTAGGTCAAAGCGTGACCCTATAGAGTGCACGGCTGGGATTTATTGCGGTGTGAATTGAAAAATAAAAATGACAAAGATTCTTCAATAAGACCAAGTCGTTTTTGAGTGCGACTGGCTATTTAGTGACTATTGCTTGTGGATTTTCCATGCTCAGTCAGCACCTATCTAAACAGCAAGAGTGCGCGTCTTTTTCTTCTACGGGGTTCAGCTGCCGGTCACCGAAACCTCGCCCACCCCGTCTGAGAAATGGCGTCCCTCACCTCGCATTGCAGTGATTCTCCCACAAGTATTTACCTGCGGTGATCACATAGTTAATATGGAGCCGTTTGTCTCTTACTCGTGAGCGGAGCCAAAACTCCAGACCACAAAAACCAAGCGGACTGTCAATCACTACACTATGGCGATCTCGTGTCCCGCAGGACCAGGCAGATGTCCCCATTATTGCTGTAAGAGAACTGCAGCACAATCCATGGGGAGGCCAGCGACGAAATCCCACGGATAATACAGAAATGATGGAGCTACGGCAGTCGTGTCTCCTCTTGTGGAGTGGAGATGTGCAGAACTTTACTGGATAGTTTTTATTAATGCATATTCTGATAAGCACAAACCATGCCCCGCTCCATTACAGGCCCTCATACACGTTAGATTGGTGTTGGCCAATATCATCCAGCTGGCAGCATTCAGCTCCGATCCCCCCATACATGGGAGTGCTCGGCTGCTCCTTATGCGAGTCGCTGCCGGGCTACCCTGCTGGTGGCTAATGCAACCACCGAGCATCAGGCGGGATGGTTTCCTTAATGCTGGGAAATACGTGCAAATGCTTCTCCATCATGCACATACCATCAAGGAGGCGTCCGTCTCATTTATTCTGCAGCCAGACAATGAACCCCAAACATACAGGCAATGTCATTAAGAATTAGGAGTCCTGGAAGTGATGATACGGCCCCACAGCGCCCTGATCTCACATCATTAATTAAGTCTGGGATTACATAAGGAGACAATGAAATCTGCACAAGAGACATCCACACAAGAGCTGTGGTTAGTCCGCTGGGATGTTTGGAATAACCTTAATGCTGAGTTCCTCCAAAACTGTTTAAGTATCTAGAATAGAAACGCGTAGGGTGGTAACACCAAATATTCATGTGATTTAGATTTCTCTCGTTCATTTACCTTGCATTTTGTCAATTGATAAACTACTAACAATTTTGACTTTTCAATAGACGTTTTCCATACCTGACTAAAACTTTTGCACAGTATATGTCTTATATACCTAGAATATAAGACATATTTTCAGTTGTTTCACACTTTTTTGTTAATTATATAATTCCACATGTGTTAATTCTTAGTTTTGATGCCTTCAGAGTGAAGCTACAATTTTCATAGTCATGAAAATAAAGAAAACTCTTTGAATGAGGTGTGTCCAAACTTTTGGTCTGTACTGTATTGTCACGCCGCGCTCACCTGGGGGCGGGACCTCGGTCCTGACGTCATCTCTTCCGGAGCCGCCGTCACTCCGGGGGTCCCGTCGGGTGCGCACGCGCAGCTCTCGCCCCGGGTCTCCTCCTACATGTCACGTTTGCGCTTGCGCGCTCCTGTCAGTGCTGTATAGGGCTCGGTCCTCTCTATGGTAATGGAGGACCTGACCCGGAACCTGTAGTGGTCTTGTGCTTTCTGGCTAGGTCCTGACCCGGAACCAGTAGTAGTCATGTGCTATATCAGACGACCTCCCCCTAGGGGAGGTGCCTGATTATTGTTGTGCTTCCTGGCTTCGTCTGCCGTGTCCCTGCCTGGCTGTGCGCTGTATTCAGGTCCCCTGCCTTGCACTCTGTTGTGCTTCTTGGCACACGCTCTGAATCTGCACTCTGCTTTGTACTTGGTTGTGCCTCCTGGCACACGCGCTGACCCTGTGCTCTGTCTCATCCTCAGTTGTGCCTCCTGGCACACACTCTGATTCCGTGCTCTGTCTTATACTCAGTTGTGCCTCCTGGCACACACTCGGACCCTGTACTCTGTCTCATACTCAGTTGTGCCTCCTGGCACACACTCTGATTCCGTGCTTTGTCTTATACTCAGTTGTGCCTCCTGGCACACACTCGGACCCTGTGCTTTGTCTCATAGTCAGTTGTGCCTCCTGGCACATGCTCTGATCCTGTACTCAGACTCTTACTCTGTTGTGCCTCCTGGCACACTTACCAATCCTGCGCTCTGTCTTATGCTCAGTTGTGCCCTCTGGCACACACCCTGCTCCTGTACTCTGTTACACCTCCTTGCACACCTGCTGTCTGACTCAGTGCTCTGACGTGCTCCTTGCACACATCCTGCTTCACTCACACCCGGACGAACGAAGTCTCTGTATACCACGTGTTGCCGTGTCCACGCTTTACACGTTCCTGCAGACGCACAACCCACTCGTGTCTCCTGTGAGCCGGCCGCCTGGTGCCAGCAGTCGTGGTGCCTCACCCCCTGGGGCTTGCCCCTGACACTCCCTGTATAGGGGGTGGTCTTCACTAGGTCAGCTCGCCCTGGGAGGGTTGGTGTCACGACCCAGAGGGTCCACTCCAGGAGTCATCACATGTATATTGTGGTGAACCTTATTTGAAGTGATCATCAGTATAGAAAAGGTCCTCTGCTTTCTTACAGAGCTAAAAGAAAAAAACTAACTCGTGATGTGACTGGGAGAACCAGAATAATGGGAATGTGTATGTAAAACAAAAAATAATAACAAAAATATATACAAAAATGTGTGTAATAAAATAAGCCTTTATTGTAAATTTTGGCCAGACAGCAACAACGGCAATAGAAAAATATATATATAAGAACATATAATAAAAATGGCAAGAAGACCGCACAATGATTTAATTATGAAGTATCCATACTTGTAATAATATCACCACTATATAGCAGAAATTATTCAAATGAAGCATATATAATAATCCCCATGTGGAACAGCAAAAAAAATAAAATGAGTGCAAAGAATAGTGAGGTGATGAAAATTATGTGTATATATAAAAAATATAAATAATGTAATTAACAAAAATGTGGAAATCACTAGTAACACAGGGTATATGTATATATATACACCGATGTAGGTGAATAATACGAAAAACTAATGTGAAAAAAAAAATAATAAATTTTTTGTATATACTAAAGACCAAAAACACTCAAAATGGTGAAAAATAAGGCAAAAACAATTTTTTGCAAGAAATAGATGCTGAATTCACACAAAAAATGCTGGGAGAAATATAATAGAAACAGTAATAATAGTGCTTGTATAGAATTGGATGGCTGTATATGAAAATACAAAAAATAAAAAATATAATACTAAAAATAATGATGTACTTGTAAGATTAATAATAAATGTGCACCATATAATAGCTATATAAGGGGCCACTAAAAAATGCCATACAAAGCGCTATATGGTAGAAATGAGCCAGAACCAAGAACCAGACAGCACACACGCTGAACAATGCTGCACAAGTAATATGGGCAACAATGAACACAGACCTAATATATACAAATGGATAATGAAGCGCTTGTGCAACAAAATGCTGGCCCAAATTGAGCAGCACGATACAGCGCGATGTACTGCCTGGAAGGCAACCAGACAATGATAGGAGCGGTATGTCAATAGAGCACGCCCCCCAAAATCGCCTGTACGATAAAGCACTGGCCTGAATATACAGCACAATGCAGCACAATGTATTACCTGAGAGGCAAATAGTGGTGGAAGCGGTGTGCCAAAAGAACGCGCCCCGACGCGCGTTTCGGAAAGACTTCCCTGACGAAGGGGATGGGGATTATTATATATGCTTCATTTGAATAATTTCTGCTATATAGTGGTGATATTATTACAAGTATGGATACTTCATAATTAAATCATTGTGCGGTCTTCTTGCCATTTTTATTATATGTTCTTATATATATATTTTTCTATTGCCGTTGTTGTTGTCTGGCCAAAATTTACAATAAAGGCTTATTTTATTACACACATTTTTGTATATATTTTTGTTATTATTTTTTGTTTTACATACACATTCCCATTATTCTGGTTCTCCCATTCACATCACGAGTTAGTTTTTTTCTTATGTATACCGGATGGTCAGCCATCCACTTTTGAAAGAGACACATCGTTTATTTATTAATTTATACTTTGCAGTATAATATATATTTATTTATTACACATTGCTGTTTCTCTTTTTTGTTTCTTTCTTACAGAGCTACCAAAAAAAGTATTCCCACACATACCGGACTTGCAGAGACAAAAAGGACATTTGTCACTTGGACCCGTCCTGTGTGATGCGACCAGCAGGCCGGTAACTAGAACAACAGGACGCGGCACGTGATACTGTCCTGTGTGACACGGCTCGCAGGCCGGTAACTAAAACAACAAGACAAGGGGAAGGGAAAACAGTTACAACGGTGGGCCCTGTGATAGGGAAAGGGGACGTGGAGACCTCCTGCGCTCCCCTGAGTCCGTGTCCCTAACGCTCCTAACGTTTCCTATGCCGGTTCCGCACCGGGCGTCGATCACGAACCTGTCGCCCTAGCACACCCTACACCTATCCCTTACTAGGGAGCTGGGTGGCGCAGGCACAGGCCCCACCGCTGCACTAATACACACTAAGGAAAAACACAAACAGGGAAACACAACTTAGCTTTACTCTGTTGCACTTGCTCCTGGCAACAGAGTCCACCACCAGCATGCAGCTCTCCTGTATCGCTGCCACAAAGCTCTGTCAGAGCTAAGGGAATCCCCCATGACTCCTTTCACACCAGGCTCTGTCAGAGCTGCTCTCCAGCTCCTTCCTCCACCAAGGATGGTTGAAATGAACACTATCACCAACACTAATTGCAACACCTGTGACTCTTTTATAGCAGAGCCAGCAATCACACCTGCATTATAATCATGTGCACTAAACAAAAGAAACTAGAGTGCAATGACGCTCACCACCACCGGGGGGGAAACTTAGAACAAACGACACACAGTGCAATAATCCGAATGGCCACCGGGGGCAAAAACACCTTAAGCACAGCTTAGGGAAAAAAAAGGTTACCTGTGCTTTATATCAGTCATGATCCAGCATGGATCATGACAACATTTTATAGAATTGGACATATGTATCATTCCTCTAAAGTCCCAGCAGTTTTTTTAATGCAAAGGAAAAGCATTAAGTGATCATAGCATTATTCATTATCCTGTGCCTCCCCCACCAGCACTGGGAGCAGCATTACATGTTATACAAGACAAACTTGCATACCTGATTAAATAGAGCTCTTAGGCCCAATGAGGCAGTTGGACTTACTATGAAGATTCATATGAGAATGGCTGATGGTCAACTTCTCAGTGTCCCCCTGCTGCTGAGATCTCATACTGCTCAGTACATGTGAGATCTCAGCAGCAGGAGACACTGAGGAGCTGACCACTAGTGCTTCAACTGCAGCTGTCAGTCAGGCTGGGTGGGCAGAGACTGAATACATTTGGACTCATTAGCTATTTCATCCACTAACTGGATTCATAAAATGCTTATCTTAACATTAGGATTATACATCCACTTTTCCATGGATTTTCACTGTAACTACACCAGCCTCATCAGGTCTGAAAGTTTCCTATAATAATGTATTCACTTTGTATTGTAAAATCTTGTGACTGATTCGCTTTAATACATTATTTTTGCTGAGTAAATGGTGTAACATTTTATTGTGCCATGTACTTACATTGTAATGAAGATGTTAAATAGGTGAATAAGAAATGAATGCGTTAAATGCAGATTTGAGAGTGGTGCTACACAATAAAAGTAGATAATATTTGTCTCCTTGCTGAGAATAATCGGGTCATGAGTGAAAGCAAACATTTCTATAGACACAATGTACGTCCTGTTATTATGGATATTACTCATTGCATAATGTGCAGAAGTAACATGTAAAGGATTAAGAAGAGAAGACTATGTAGCCACCATTATATACTGTGTGTCCAGTATATGAAGCATGTCCGGCTGTCTGATCTCGTCTGTACAGTCTCTGCTCTTGCAGCCAAATTTCAGAAAATCTTGTCTACTTTCTCCAGTTTAGTTCTCATCCTTCTCTTCTGAGAGCGGCAGACGAACGGTTAATCACATATGCACTGCATTCACATGAACCTCTGCCATCGCTTTACAGGTTACAATCCGTTGTGAAGTGCACAGGTTTACAGTTTTCTACCCTGGCCAATAACAAGCTATCGGCAAGTATTTCACAATGATCTGTAACATTCAGACTAAACGCTCAGACTTTTCATGCTGCATCAGAGGACGCAGAAAACAAGAGTCCTGCTGTCTGCATTCGACATCACAACATACAGGACGACCCGCGACATGGGGCTCATCCAATACAAGCTCCATGTTATTGTGAAACTAAAAATCCTTCTTCTAGATTGCATCTGTATAATTCATCTCTCCAGGGTCCTTTTCTGACCGTCGGTATTGGCTTCACGTACCCGTTTGGTTACATACTCTCTGTAGTTACGAGTCAACAATGTATAGAGGAGTGGATTCACACAACTGTTGGCGTAGGTTAGGCAGGTAACTCCAAAATTTAGGTAAATTTGAGAAGATATTCCCAGTCCTAAAATCTCATATTGATAAGATTTTGCTAGCTGCCAAGCCCAGAAAGGGACGAAACAGGCCCAGTAAACACCGATGATTGCAAATATGCGGAACATAACACACTGGTTGAGTTTCCGGCTTGACCGTCGAAGTTCTTGTCCTGACGTCTGGTATGCCCTCGCAAGGCAGCTATAAAGACATAATATGATCAGACCGGGGCCCAGGATGCTTGTAAAGAAAAGGACTGTCAGGTAATGTCGGAATGACTCAGGTGTCCATGTAGGAAAGCAGATTTTCTTGCCTGACCCATACTGGCTGTCCTGGAGCTGCATCATGCACATCATAGGCAATGTTAGGAAAAAAGATATAAGCCAAATTGTCAGGCTGGTCAACTTTCGACAGCACTGGGAAACGCGGGCCTTCAAAGGTTGCACGATCACCTGATATCTCTCCAAGCTCATAGCGGTGAGAGTATAGATGCTGGCATGCATGGTGAACAAGTCCATACTTAGAAGAAGTCTGCAACCAACATCTCCAAAGTACCAGTCCCTGGCCATGTATGTGCTCACTACAAAAGGAATGGTTGATAGATACAAAAGATCTGCCAAAGCAAGGTTCGCCACGTGGACACACATAGAGCCTACCGGTCTGTGAGATAACACAGTAATCACCAGCACATATATGTTTCCAGCCATCCCCAGGAGAAACATGACAGTGAGTACCACGCTCAGCGTGGAGGTGACCAGGACCTCTTCAGTGGAGCCAGGAGATTCCACAGACATGTTGGCTTCATCTTGTACATCCATTGTCCTTCTCATACATGAAACAGAATAGACTGGATAGGATCTTGTCTCAAGTGAATGTTGAATTCTTCATGGATAATGAAAATTAATTAGAAGGTCCATGGGCCATTCTTTCAATGTGGATCACTTCTAGCTTTCCTTACGTAGGTAAAACCCATCACGATGATTTTTACCAGTAAATCGATCTCAGTCCTTTTCATTCCTCATATACGCATCAGACAGTTTGGGCATAAAACCAAAAGCTTCCTTCACATAGAGGTATATAGAGTGAGTGAGTAGTGTGAATTGCGCGGCCCCTCGCTGCCTCCCTGTTCTCCACCCCTTCACTGCTCGTCCATCCTTCATGATTTCATCTGTCTGTGGGCTCCATCTAAACAAGCCAATGCTATTGATCTATTTTCACATTCATTTCTACACTTAATTGATTTTGCATGAATTTCAGAGTAATTGTTGGAAAATTTTAATGTAATAGAGAGACTGCATGAGTTACATTTCCTTTTAATGGTTTATTAGGCAGAGCAAACAGCCACCTGGCACCGAGATAAACAATGATTTACCAGGCGATAAACCAGACGTAGGTTCAACAACATGCTGAAACCTGGCGCAGGGATAAGAAGCAGTCCAGTGTCTGAATGGCTGCAATGTTGTCCTTGAGCAGGACTCCTTGTGGTTCTCGCAGTCTTGTGTTAAGAGCGGTGTTTAAATTGAGCTTCAACTAAGAGAATAAAAGAGAACAAACGTTAGGATCAATTGATTTAAGTGCAAATAACTGAAATCTGTGTAAGGGAATACAGTTATAACATTGGAAGTCACTCGTAACAATGTAATGCATGGATGAAGGACTTCTGCGTGTATGCAGGGACCACTTGGAATTACGATACATTTGTTCTCAATTTTACACTGTGCTTAATAGTTGTTAACATTACCAGGGTTTTCTGAAATAATCTATTCTTAGGATAGGTCATCAGTATGAAAAAGAATGGGATCTACCTTCTGCACTCCACCAATCAACTGACTGAAAATGTCGCGCTGCAACAATAGTGCCATAACACCATGCATTGTGTAGGGGCCATGAATTACTGCAATCTCTCTGCTATTAACTGGTATGGGGGAGAGCCTGCAGTAGCATTCATGGCCACTGCTAGGGCTGTGTGCACACTTTGCTTTTTTTTGTGTTTTCGCAGCGTTTTTCAGCTGCGGAATCGCCGCGAAAACGCAAATAAAACGCATCCCATGCAATCCTATGGGATTCCGCAATGCTGTGCTAATGCTGTGGATTTTTCCGCTGCGGAATCGCATAACGGAAAAATACGCAGCATGCTCATTCTTTTTGCGGAATCGCGGCGACTCCGCACCCAAGGAATGCAGTGATCCGCTTACTTTCTGCAAGTGGCTATGCCCACCATGTGCAAAGTACGCGGATCATGTGCGGATGGTACCCAGGGTCTGGAGGAGAGGAGACTCTCCTCCAGGCCCTGGGTACCATAATCCTGTAAAAAATAGAATAAAAATAAAAATAGAGATATAATCACTCTCCGGCGGCCCCCAAAGTCCTTCCCGCCTCTCACCAAGATCCTGGCATCTTCCGGTCACAGTAATGCTTTGCGCGAATGACCGCTGATGACGTTGCGCTCTCGCGAGCATGACATCATCTCAGGTCCTTCGCGCAAAGCATTACTGTGACCGGAAGATGCCGGGAGCGCCGCAGAGCAGATCGGGGGCGGTCGGAAGGTGAGAATAACAATATATTTTTATTTTATTATTTTAACATCCTATCATATTTCCAAGCGACGCTTGAAATTGCTTGGAATGCGCAAGCATTCCACAAGCAAAAAATACTTGCAAAACGCTTGTTTTTTGTGCAAAAAACGCATGCGAATTCGCATGGGTTTTACCAGTGGTGGGAGTTGCGGAAATTTCCGCAGCATTTCTGCACGTGTGCACATAGCCTAAAATCTGAAATGTTGGCCTACTGAAATGTATTTTCAATAAATGCACTCAATACTTGGTCGGGGCTCCTTTTGCATCAATTACTGCATCAATTGTATTTCATGCAATAAAATGCAAATTAATTACAGTATGTAAAAACCATATAATGTGATTATCTGGATTTTATGTTTAGATTCGTTCTCTCATAGGAGAAGTGTACCTGCGATAAAAATGACAGACCTCCCCATTCTTTGTAGGTGGGAAAATATTCCAAATCGGCAGTGTATCACATGCTTATTTTCCCCACTGTAAAGTAGATACTGTAGATAGATGCTTTACCTGCAAATTCTCGCACAGTCATGGGTATACTGATCACCTTCTTGAAGACGCTGAGCCAATTTTCCCGTTCTTGTTCACTCTCGCAGGTGAAAAGATAGGTGCGATCAGGAGTGCTAATAGATATGCCATAATTCCATATATTACTGTATGAGTTCGGGACTATCTCAGCCTTCACTTCATAGCCGTGCTCGCTGCTGCCTAAAAACACCTCACCTTTAGCAAACGCATCCTGAAATAAAAGAATAATGTAGAAAACCTTGTTATTGCAGATCTAGATTATTTATTTAAAAGAATCAATTTTGTAGTATAATCCTCTTACTAGAAACACTCAGTGTACACATAGGTAGTGTTGAGCGATACCATCCGATACCCTAAAATATCGGATCGGATGGTATCGGCCCGATACGAAAAAAGTATCGGGTATCGCCGATTCCGATACCGCAAGTCCCATTCAAGTCTATGGGACTTCCGGTATCGAAATAAGAAAAACCCTTTTCTGTCCTTGTACAGCCTCTCGGGGGGGGGGGGGGGGTGTACGGACCTTCCGGGGGTCTGTGCCAACTGCCCGGGGGTCTGTGCGGACTGCCGGGGGTCTGTACCGGCCTGCCGGTGGTCTGTACCGACTGTCCGGGGGTCTGTGCAGGCTGCGGGGGGCTGTGCCGGCCTGCCGGTGGTCTGTACCGACTGTCCGGGGGTCTGTGCAGGCTGCGGGGGTCTGTACCGACCTGCCGGGGGGCTGTGCCGGCCTGACGGTGGTCTGTACCGACTGTCCGGGGGTCTGTGCAGGCTGCGGGGGTCTGTACCGGCCTGCCGGGGGGCTGTGCCGGCCTGCCGGTGGTCTATACCGACTGTCCGGGGGTCTGTGCAGGCTGCGGGGGTCTGTGCAGGATCGTCCGATGGAACTACAAGTCCCATCGGGCGATGCCTGCTACTATGACGGTGATTGACACATTAGCCAATGATGGGACAGTAGTAGTCCCATCATCCGGCTAATGTGTTGAATGTACAAAAAAAAAAATACATACTACATACATGCTACATTCATACAACATACATACATACTACATACATACTACATACATACTACATGCTACATACATGCAACATACATACTACATACATGATACATACATACATACTACATATATACTACATGCATGCAACATGCATATATATACAACATATATACTACATGCAACATACATACTACATATATACTACATGCATGCAACATACATACTACATATATACCACATGCATGCAACATATATATATATATATATATATATATATATATATATATATATACACTACATGCATGCAACATGTATACTACATATACACTCACTGGCCACTTTATTAGGTACACCTGTCCAACTGTGTGTTAAGACTTAATTTCTAATCAGCCAATCACATGGCGGCAACTCAGTGCATTTAGGCATGTAGACATGGTCAAGACAATCTCCTGCAGTTCAAACCGAGCATCAGTATGGGGAAGAAAGGTGATTTGAGTGCCTTTGAACGTGGCATGATTGTTGGTGCCAGAAGGGCTGGTCTGAGTATTTCAGAAACTGCTGATCTACTGGGATTTTCACGCACAACCATCTCTAGGGTTTACAGAGAATGGTCCGAAAAAGAAAAAAAATCCAGTGAGCGGCAGTTCTGTGGGCGGAAATGCCTTGTTGATGCCAGAGGTCAGAGGAGAATGGGCAGACTGGTTCGAGCTGATAGAAAGGCAACAGTGACTCAAATTGCCACCCGTTACAACCAAGGTAGGCAGAAGAGCATCTCTGAACGCACAGTGCGTCGAACTTTGAGGCAGATGGGCTACAGCAGCAGAAGACCACAATGGGTACCACTCCTCTCAGCTAAGAACAGGAAACTGAGGCTACAATTTGCACAAGCTCATCGAAATTGGACAGTAGAAGATTGGAAAAACGTTGCCTGGTCTGATGAGTCTCGATTTCTGCTGCGACATTCGGATGGTAGGGTCAGAATTTGGCGTAAACAACATGAAAGCATGGATCCATCCAGCCTTGTATCAACGGTTCAGGCTGGTGGTGGTGGTGTCATGGTGTGGGGAATTTTTTCTTGGCACTCTTTGGGCCCCTTGGTACCAATTGAGCATCGTCGCAACGCCACAGCCTACCTGAGTATTGTTGCTGACCATGTCCATCCCTTTATGACCACAATGTACCCAACATCTGATGGCTACTTTCAGCAGGATAATGCGCCATGTCATAAAGCTCGAATCATCTCAGATTGGTTTCTTGAACATGACAATGAGTTCACTGTACTCAAATGGCCTCCTCAGTCACCAGATCTCAATCCAATAGAGCATCTTTGGGATGTGGTGGAACGGGAGATTCGCATCAGGGATGTGCAGCCGACAAATCTGCGCCAACTGTGTGATGCCATCATGTCAATATGGTCCAAAATCTCTGAGGAATGCTTCCAGCACCTTGTTGAATCTCTGCCACGAAGAATTGAGGCAGTTCTGAAGGCAAAAGGGGGTCCAACCCCTTACTAGCATGGTGTACCTAATAAAGTGGCCAGTGAGTGTATACCACATATATACTACATGCATGCAACATACATATATACTACATATATACTACATGCAACATGCAAACTACATATATACCACATGCATGCAACATACATACATACTACATATATACCACATGCATGCAACATGCATACTACATATATACCACATATATACTACATGCATGCAACATACATATATACTACATGCATGCAACATGCATACTACATATATACAACATATATACTACATGCATGCAACATACATACTACATATATACCACATATATACTACATGCATGCAACATACATATATACTACATGCAACATGCATACTACATATATATCACATGCATGCAACATGCATACTACATATATACCACATATATACTACATGCATGCAACATACATATTTACTACATATATACTACATGCAACATACCTACTACATATATACTACATAGTGTTGAGCATTCTGATACTGCAAATATCGGGTATCGGCCGATATTCGCTGTATCGGAATTCCGATACCGAGTACCGATATTTTTTCAATATCGGATATCGGAATCAGAAGTTCCCATAATGCAAAGAGCCACTGCTATGGCTCTGATTGGCTGCCGAAATGACGTCATCATGATGCGCCATCAGTTCGGGCCTTCCGGGGGGGGGTCTGTGCCGACTGCCCGGGGGTCTGTACCGGGCCTGCCGGGGGTCTGTGCCGACTGCCCGGCGGTCTGTGCGGACTGCCGGGGGTCTGTACCGGCCTGCCGGGGGGCTGTGCCAGCCTGCCGGTGGTCTGTACCGACTGTCCGGGGGTCTGTGCAGGCTGCGGGGGTCTGTACCGGCCTGCCGGGGGGCTGTGCCGGCCTGCCGGTGGTCTGTACCGACTGTCCAGGGGTCTGAGCGGACTGCCGGGGGTCTGTACCGGCCTGCCGGGGGGCTGTTCTGGCCTGCCGGTGGTCTGTGCCGACTGTCCGGGGGTCTGTGCAGGCTGCGGGGGTCTGTGCAGGCATCGTCCGATGGGACTACAAGTCCCATCGGGCGATGCCTGCTACCATGACGGTGATTGACACATTAGCCAATGATGGGACAGTAGTAGTCCCATCATCCGGGACTGCTCCCATGCCATCAGCCCCTGTTTGGGACTTCTGAAAATGCTCTAATTAATCTTTTCCTTGACACTACTTGAGTATGGTTTGAGAAAGGCCTCTTAGTAGGTCGAAACGTAACCATAGTATACTCATATCCTGGATTACGATATTATACCCACATTTTGGATACTTCTTTTGTCTGCGGTGTTACACTATTTGATGCATTTGAAATAAAATAAAAATCCAAAAATTTCACAAAATCTTCAAGATTTTTTGCTAGATTAATCCACACTTGAGTGCGACTGTTTATCTACTGACTACTGTTTGTGGACCCTCCACGTACAGTCAGCACCTATCTCCTCCACAGCAAGAGTGCGCGTCTTTCTTCTTTTGCTGTAGTATGTATGTTGCATGTAGTATATATGTTGTATATATGTATGTTGCATGCATGTGGTATATATGTAGTATGTATGTTGCATGCATGTAGTATATATGTTGTATGTTGCATGCATGTAGTATATATGTATGTTGCATGCATGTAGTATATATGTAGTATGCATGTTGCATGTAGTATATAGGTATGTTGCATGCATGCAGTATATATGTAGTATGCATGTTGCATGCATGTAGTATATATATGTTGTATGTATGTTGCATGCATGTAGTATATATGTTGTATGTATGTATGTTGCATGCATGTAGTATATATGTAGTATGTATGTTGCATGTTGTATATATGTTGTATATATGTATGTTGCATGCATGTGGTATATATGTAGTATGCATGTAGTATATATGTGGTATATATGTAGTTTGCATGTTGCATGCATGTGGTATATATGTAGTATGTATGTTGCATGCATGTAGTATTTATGTAGTATGCATGTTGCATGTAGTATGTTGCATGCATGTAGTATATATGTAGTATGCATGTTGCATGCATGTAGTATATGTATGTAGTATATATGTGGTATATATGTAGTATGCATGTTGCATGCATGTAGTATATATGTAGTATGTATGTATGTTGCATGTATGTAGTATATATGTAGTATGTATGTTGCATGTAGTATATATGTAGTATATATGTATGTTGCATGCATGTAGTATATATGTGGTATATATGTAGTATGCATGTGTATATATGTATGTTGCATGCTTGTAGTATGCATGTTGCATGTAGTATATATGTATGTTGCATGCATGTAGTATATATGTAGTATGCATGTTGCATGCATGTAGTATATATGTGGTATATATGTAGTATGTATGTTGCATACATGTAGTATGTATGTAGCATGTATGTAGTATGTATGTAGCATGTAGTATGTATTTTTTTTTTTTACATTCAACACATAGGCCGGATGATTGGACTACTACTATCCCATCATTGGCTAATGTGTCAATCACCGTCATGGTAGCAGGCATCGCCCGATGGGACTTGTAGTCCCATCGGACGATGCCTGCACAGACCCCCGCAGCCTGCACAGACCCCTGGACAGTCGGCACAGACCACCGGCAGGCCAGTACAGACCCCCGGCAGTCCGCTCAGACCCCCGCACAGTCGGTACAGACCACCGGCAGGCCGGCACAGCCCCCCGGCAGGCCGGTACAGACCCCCGCAGCCTGCACAGACCCCCGGACAGTCGGTACAGACCACCGGCAGGCCGGCACAGCCCCCCGGCAGGCCGGTACAGACCCCCTATGACAGTCGGTACAGACCACCGGCAGGCCGGTACAGACCCCCGCAGCCTGCACAGACCCCCGGACAGTCGGTACAGACCACCGGCAGGCCGGCACAGCCCCCCGGCAGGCCGATACAGACCCCCCGGCAGTCCGCTCAGACCCCCGGACAGTCGGTACAGACCACCGGCAGGCCGGTACAGACCCCCACAGCCTGCACAGACCCCCGGACAGTCGGTACAGGCCACCGGCAGGCTGGTACAGACCCCCGGCAGTCCGCACAGACCCCCGGGCAGTCGGCACAGACCCCCGGCAGGCCGGTACAGACCCCCGGGCAGTCGGCACAGACCCCCCGGAAGGCCCGAACTGACGGTGCATCATGATGCGCACAGACCGCGCATCATGATGATGTCATTTCGGCAGCCAATCAGAGCCACAGCAATGGCTCTTTGCATTATGGGAACTTCCGATTCCGATATTGAAAAAATATCGGTACTCGGTATCGGAATTCCGACACAGCGAATATCGGCCGATACCCGATATTTGCAGTATCGGAATGCTCAACACTACACATAGGGTCAGAGGGGCCAGGGAGGAGAAGACCCCGCGTACAGTCCGGCCCCTGCGCACTGGAAGTAATTAGCAGAAAACATCAAATGGTGATTAAAGAAAAACCACAAAGCCGATTTCCTCACCAACGGTATCAATATAATGAGTGTTACAACCATTCCAGCCATGTCTTTACATTGCACAATTGTGCTGACAGATTCTTAAAGGGGAACTCTGGCTTGGCAAATAATAGTTATTCACTGGACATTTCTTTCTAATATAATTTCTGTTTTAGTTATTCATGTTTTCCAGATCTCTGCTTGAAGTTAATAGGAGCCTTCATTTGTGGCAGTCTGTGATGGACACAGAGGTGCGAGCCTTATCGCAGTTATAACATGTGTATGTATCAGAGCTCGGCCTTGTAATGAGCTTTTACCCAATGGCTGCAAGCAGAGATCTCGCAGAATTGATACAAAAGAATATTGCAAAACGTTATGGCCGTGTTCACATATAGTGCAAATGCTGCCTTTTCTACACTTTTGAAATGTGCATTTTATTGCATTTTTTTCTATTTGGAGCCTTAAAAAACCCAGTTGTGTTTTTAAGTGAAGAATTATACTTTTCGGTACTATAGAAAAAGGCATTAAAAAGCTGTTTCGATTTTGCACCAAAAACCCCCCACATCAAATAAGTGTGAAAATGCATTAAATAGAGCAGCAAAGAAGCAATAATCAGAGAACATTGTTATTGAGTAGTTTGGTGCAGACATCTGCAGAAAATATGCAGATAAAAAAAATACAGCATTTGTGTGAACATAGCCTAAACCTTTTATTAGGCCTAATTCACACATCGGTGATTTACTGTACATATGCCTGCAAAAAATAGCCCCATAGAACATAATGGGGCTGTCAGGAAAAAAAAACCTTACATAAAAAATGATAAACAGTGACGTGTGAATAAAGCTTTACACAACATTTATTTTCTGCAATGCTTGTACGAGTGCAAGGAGCTGCATATGGACCCAGTCAAACAGTCAAATCCACCATAGTGGTCTCCAAACTGCTTTGAGGAGATTTTTAGCTTATGAAATCTATTCTCCAAAGAGATCAGGCAGATTAAAAAAAGGGAGATACAGACCAACAAGAAAATGTAAGCCAGAACCGGACCTGTGGTGGATTTCTGAGGGTACTGTTGGGGTCCCTCAAGGATCGGTTCTAGGCCCCCTCCTCTTCTCCTTGTACACTGCCCCTATTGGTCAAACAATCAGTAGACTTGGTTTCCAGTACCATCTCTATGCTGATGACACCCAATTATATGCTTCTTCTCCTGACATCACGCCAGCCTTTCTAGAAATCACCGGCGATTGTCTAAACGCTGTGTCTAATATCATGTCCTCACTATATCTGAAACTGAACCTGTCAAAGACTGAACTCCTGGTGTTTCCTCCCTCTACTAATGTACCTATACCCGACATTGCCATTTCTGTGTGTGGCTCCACTATTACTCCCCAGCAACATGCCCGCTGTCTTGGAGTCATACTTGACTCCGAGCTTTCCTTTGCCCCCCACATTCGATCACTGGCTCGCTCTTGTCATCTGCACCTCAAAAACATTTCCAGAATTCGACCTTTTCTTACTTTTGACTCTGCAAAAACTCTGACTGTTTCTCTTATTCATTCTCGTCTCGACTATTGTAACTCTCTTCTAATCGGTCTCCCTCTTACCAAATTCTCCCCTCTCCAATCTGTCTTGAATGCTGCAGCCAGGATCATATTCCTCACCAACCGTTACATCGATGCCTCTACCTTGTGCCAGTCATTACACTGGCTACCCATCCACTCCAGAAATTCAGTACAAACTTATCACCCACAAAGCCCTCCATAGCTCAGCACCACCTTACATCTCTCCTCCCTTGTTTCAGTATACCACCCTACCCGCGCCCTCCGTTCTGCTGATGACCTGAGGTTAGCATCCCCAATAGTCAGAACCTCCCACTCCCATCTCCAAGACTTTACACGTGCAGCGCCAATTCTTTGGAATGCACTTCCCAGGTCAATACGATTAGTCCCCAATCCCCACAATTTTAAGCGTGCCCTGAAAACGCATTTATTCAGACTGGCCTATCACCTCAACACATTAACCTAATCTATCCCTGTGTGGCACAGCCAAAGGTTTTACCATAACCAGATTTCCCGCATCATGTTCCCACATGCTTTATGCATCCATTAGCCCTCTGTGTCTGTACTGTTACACACTTAACATTATGGCTGGTCCATACAATCAGGGCAACTGTTACCACCCACCTTTCGTGTCTACCTCTTTCCTCATAGACTGTAAGCTTGCGAGCAGGGCCCTCATTCCTCTTGGTATTTGTAAAAATCTACTGTATGTGATTATTGTTATGCTGTAATGTCTGTTGTCTGTACAAATCCCCTCTGAAATGTAAAGTGCTGCGAAATATGTCGGCGCTATAAAAATAAAATTTATTATTATTATTATATTTCTGAGGGTATCTGTCAGGGCCGGACTGGCCATCTGACAATTTTGGCAAATGCCAGAAGGGCTTGTCTTTTTGTAGGCCGCCTTGTTTGCTACGTTGTTAGCAGAATCGGTGTTCTCAAGACACCCATACTGTTAAGAGTTGTGATGGAGCACAAAGTCGCTGACTCCGTCACTTACCCCAGCAGGCCACAGGTATCATTCAAAATATTGGTCTAGTAGTAAATCTTGCTTTCCTCCATCCGCGGTAATATTAGCAGTAATATATCCCATGTGGTGCTTGGGGACGTGCACAGCATGGACCTGTGTGATCTCAGGGCTGAATTTGGTAGGGTATGGTTTGATGTTGGCAATGATACCCTGGTGATACGATGGTCTGCGTTTCAATAGGGATTAGGCAGCTTCAGGTATCCTGAGATCTAGATGCCTGATCTCGGCTAAGATTACCAGAACATGTTTTTCCATTCCCTTTTATTAGCGTAAATGTCTTCCAAGAAGAAAGCCAACAAGTCCTACTGGCGCTGCACTTGGCTGCCAGGTCTAGAGGCAACATCCAACAACTGTGATTACGGTGGAAGGTATTTTATTAAGTTTTTCTGCACAGAAGAAAGTAGCCTCCACTTTCATCATCCTCTTCAGATGTTTTTCGTACATCTTGCAAACACGATCAGTTGTCGTCTTTCTTCTTGGAAGATGTTTAAGCTAATTATAGGGCATGGTAAAACACGTCCAAGCAGCCTTAGATGTCAGATCTCAGAAGTATCTATTGATATTCCTTTCAAAATGACATCCCTTGTGTTTCAGTGGTGTGAATGCTTCTTCTCCAGTCTCCACCATTAAACAATAGGATCGGACTATCTGATTTTTCTGGCTGATTTCTTCCCCTTCATTACGCATCTGTCAGTGACAATACTACACACGATTAACACATAATATTACTTCCAAATCTCTGTACTTGAGGATTTACCAGGGGGTCTTTGAAGTACATTAATCTCCGGTGATCCAGGGTGAACCATCTCTTTTTAAAAGCATCTGTAGGCTTTAAAGAAAGAAATATATGGAGTTTTAAATGTATAAAATGTTCATTCATTTCATATTCACAATTAATTTTTTGCGCTTAAAAGTGACAATACAATGTATGCAAATAGTCTCTTCAGAGAGGAAGAGAGCAGGAACTCTAGTGCCAAATATTGGGGCAGTAATTCAGAAAGTCAATAGCAACCCTTTCACGAGCCTTGCCAAATGACTCAGGATATAAAGCCAAACCAGACACTCCATTTGCAGACACGTGTTGCTGGGTTTTTGCCCCTCATCAGTGCAATATAAGAGAACTGGTTTGTCTGGATGAAAGGCCTCTTGGAAGGATTCTAAAGGAAAATATCTCTTCTTGTGGAGAGTGCCAAATCGGCATAAGGAGACATATATTCCATGTTCACCTCACGTCAGGCGGGGAGGCTGCGCAGCCTCAGTGACATCAGCGCTAGTCACTGAGGATTAAAAAGTCTGACACAGACCTAAATGTGTGTTTAGTTATTGGAATTATTCTACATTAAAAATTATTCACTTAATCTTTTGAGTGCCGTCTCTTGTACTACTGCATGTCATTACTGACACGTTTAAGCTTTCATCTCCTGGCAGTCGGGGGGGGGGGGGGATAGCAGCACTGCATAGTTTAGCTCTGTCACATAAACAAACCCTTCTATCAACTCTCCCCTTCTTAAGGACACTAAGGTCTATTGTACTCACTGCAGCTTGTAGACCCTCTGGAATGAGATCAGGATCAGGCCTTCTGTCATTATGTCTCACAGAGGAGTAGCCTGTTCTAAGCTATTGTGGGGCGTGTTATTTTTCTCCTGTGTGTTGCTGCTTACTTATTATTGGACAATGTCATACAGAGTCAAAAAGTACACTCCCCTAGTAAAAAAACTCTCTAACATCGACTTGGAATTAACAAAAAATAAGCTTTTAAGTTTCAAATACCTTAATTGCTAGCATCTCTGCAATGGAGAGGTGAAATTAAAATAAAACAACAAAAAAAATGTTTTATTCCTCTCTGCAGCCCTCGTATATTGTGCTCAAAATGAAAGATTTAGTGAAAAGTCCTCTTTAACATTCTGTTTCTATAAGAAACAATGAAAACAATGAAAAAAATTTGGATGTATATGTCATACTTTCTGAAATGGTTCATATAAAAAAACAATAATTAGACCTTTCAGTGTTATAACATGCAAAACTACCAAATAAACTGCAAGTGTAACCAATATGGCTGGATATTTTGCTAAAAATACACACAGCACTAAACTTGAGGTAAGAAGTTGACTCCCCAAGCTCCATCTTAATAAGAGCTGAGCAGTCCCATAACAGAAAGAACTGTGCTGCTGTATAATTGCAGCTTCACAATACTCTATATCCCTTCCCTGCACTCATCTCTATGATCAGTGCATGGAGAGAACAAGAGCATCAGTGTACAGCCTTCTGTTACAGAATGGACAATGCTTGAGACTGAAAGGGTAACCACTAGACCCCACTAACTCCCAGGACCACACTTGATCACTCCCTGAGGAAGCATGTGTGAAACGTGCGTTGGAGTGTGGGGCGGTGGCAGTATTCCTGAACATGAACTTGAGTCAGTACCTTTCTTTGTATATTTGTGCTCACGTGCATAGTTGTCTCCTCTTAAATCATGGGGATTATTTTAATTAGCTATTCAAATGATTATGTGGTTGACCCCTAAATACTTTCCTCATGCACTTTGTCTCCAGTTGTTTGAATACTAGCTCATGTTTACCTTTATGTTTACTTTTATACCTTCATCATGAACATGTGAGTCATGTTAAGTCAATTGTGAGTGGACACAGAGGATTTTTTTGATGGTACTGTTTTGTCAATTGGTGCTTTGCTAATAAAAAAAATTCTTATTAGTCAATATAAAGCTTTTGGGGGATAGTATACCTTTATGCAATGCAGCTTTTAGGTCTTATGTTTCTGTGTCTGTTTTGAACAGGTGCTTTATTGCACCATTCTATATTTTGCTTCATCAAAGAGTCAAACCTCCTATTATAGGTTCTAGTATTCTGCAATTACACCTGTTACTCCCCTAGACTATCAGGTTTAAACTACCACCCATACCGCCTTAGACCACCAGTGATCCTAAAATGACCCCTTTCTTCTAAACAATGAGGGTTCCTGACATGAATCCCTTACAATCCAGGAAAACTTGAGAAATGCATTGTGTTTGTAGCAGGGCTGTGGAGTCAGAGTTGTTTAGTTGGTGTAAATTTTGATGGAGTCAGTATAAAATGGACCAACTGCTAAAATATATCATAAATTAGGCTCAGTAGTTCAGTGCGGGATGTGATGTAAATGTTTTTGTAATAATTTGGGAAAGTTCTGAAATGTCCTATAAATGTCGATTCTGTCCCTGATCTAAGGATCTGGGCCTTTATTTGAGATGAATCTGTGCTGCACTTTATGTACATGCTCAGTAGTGACTGGTGCTGTAGGGTCATAGTGGAGATGAATTTGTGCTGCACTTTATGTACATGCTCAGTAGTGACCGGTGCTGTGGAGTCGTAGTGGAGATGAATCTGTGCTGCCCTTTATGTACATGCTCAGTAGTGATCACTGGTAGAGTTGAGCGACTTTGGTCGGATCGGGTTTCGTGAAACAAAATTTGTTTCAGATGAAACTGGTCCGACTAGGGCAAAAAAAGTCGGAGTTTCGTCCGAAACCCGACCCCAATGCAAGTCAATGGGAAATAAAAGTCGGCATTGAGCGGATGACATTCATCCACTCAATGCCGACTTATATTCCCCATTGATTTGCATTGGGGTCGGGTTTTGGACGAAACTCCGACTTTTTTGCCCTAGTCGGACCAGTTTCATCCGACTCAAATTTTGTTTCACGAAACCCGATCCGACCAAAGTCGCTCAACTCTAGTGACCAGTGCTGTGGGGTCGGAGTGGAGATGAATCTGTGCTGCACTTTATGTACATGCTCATTAGTGACCAGGGCTGTGGAGTTGTAGTGAAGATGAATCTGTGCTGCACTTTATGCACATGCTCAGTAATGACCAGTGCTGTGGCGTCAGAGTGGAGATGAATCTGTGCTGCACTTTATGTACATGCTCAGTAGTGACCAGTGCTGTGGAGTTGTAGTGGAGATGAATCTGTGCTGCACTTTATGTACATGCTCATTAGTGACCAGGGCTGTGGAGTTGTAGTGAAGATGAATCTGTGCTGCACTTTATGCACATGCTCAGTAATGACCAGTGCTGTGGGGTCAGAGTGGAGATGAATCTGTGCTGCACTTTATGTACATGCTCAGTAGTGACCAGCGCTGTGGAGTCGTAATGGAGAGGAATCTGTGCTGCACTTTATGTACATGCTCAGTAGTGGCCAGTGCTGTGGAATCATAGTGGAGATGAATCTGTGCTGCACTTTATGTACATGCTCATTAGTGACCAGTGCTGTGGAGTCGTAGTGGAGATGAATCTGTGCTACACTTTATGTACATGCTCAGTAGTGACCAGCGCTGTGGAGTTGTAGTGGAGATGAATATGTGCTGCACTTTATGTACATGCTCAGTAGTGACCAGTGCTGTGGAGTCGTAGTGGAGATGAATATGTGCTGCACTTTATGTACATGCTCAGTAGTGACCAGTGCTGTGGGGTCATAGTGGAGATGAATCTGTGCTGCACTTTATGCACATGCTCAGTAGTGACCAGCACTGTGGGGTCGTAGTGGAGATGAATCTGTGCTGCACTTTATGTACATGCTCAGTAGTGACCAGCGCTGTGGAGTCATAGATGAGATGAATCTGTGCTGCACTTTATGTACATGCTCAGTAGTGACCAGCGCTGTGGAGTTGTAGTGGAGATGAATCTATGCTGCACTTTATGTCCATGCTCAGTAGTGACCAGTGCTGTGGAGTCGTAGTGGAGATGAATATGTGCTGCACTTTATGTACATGCTCAGTAGTGACCAGTGCTGTGGAGTCGTAGTGGAGATGAATATGTGCTGCACTTTATGTACATGCTCAGTAGTGACCAGTGCTGTGGAATCATAGTGGAGATGAATATGTGCTGCACTTTATGTACATGCTCAGTAGTGACCAGTGCTGTGGAGTCATAGTGGAGAGGAATCTGTGCTGCACTTTATGTACATGCTCAGTAGTGGCCAGTGCTGTGGAATCATAGTGGAGATGAATCTGTGCTGCACTTTATGTACATGCTCATTAGTGACCAGTGCTGTGGAGTCGTAGTGGAGATGAATCTGTGCTACACTTTATGTACATGCTCAGTAGTGACCAGCGCTGTGGAGTTGTAGTGGAGATGAATATGTGCTGCACTTTATGTACATGCTCAGTAGTGACCAGTGCTGTGGAGTCGTAGTGGAGATGAATATGTGCTGCACTTTATGTACATGCTCAGTAGTGACCAGTGCTGTGGGGTCGTAGTGGAGATGAATCTGTGCTGCACTTTATGCACATGCTCAGTAGTGACCAGCGCTGTGGGGTCGTAGTGGAGATGAATCTGTGCTGCACTTTATGTACATGCTCAGTAGTGACCAGTGCTGTGGAGTCATAGATGAGATGAATCTGTGCTGCACTTTATGTACATGCTCAGTAGTGACCAGCGCTGTGGAGTTGTAGTGGAGATGAATCTGTGCTGCACTTTATGTACATGCTCAGTAGTGACCAGTGCTGTGGGATCGTAGTGGAGATGAATCTGTGCTGCACTTTATGCACATGCTCAGTAGTGACCAGTGCTGTGGGATCGTAGTGGAGATGAATCTGTGCTACACTTTATGCACATGCTCAGTAGTGACCAGCGCTGTGGGGTCGTAGTAGAGATGAATCTGTGCTGCACTTTATGTACATGCTCATTAGTGACCAGTGCTGTGGAGTCGTAGTGGAGATGAATCTGTGCTACACTTTATGTACATGCTCAGTAGTGACCAGCGCTGTGGAGTTGTAGTGGAGATGAATATGTGCTGCACTTTATGTACATGCTCAGTAGTGACCAGTGCTGTGGAGTCGTAGTGGAGATGAATATGTGCTGCACTTTATGTACATGCTCAGTAGTGACCAGTGCTGTGGGGTCGTAGTGGAGATGAATCTGTGCTGCACTTTATGCACATGCTCAGTAGTGACCAGCGCTGTGGGGTCGTAGTGGAGATGAATCTGTGCTGCACTTTATGTACATGCTCAGTAGTGACCAGTGCTGTGGAGTCATAGATGAGATGAATCTGTGCTGCACTTTATGTACATGCTCAGTAGTGACCAGCGCTGTGGAGTTGTAGTGGAGATGAATCTGTGCTGCACTTTATGTACATGCTCAGTAGTGACCAGTGCTGTGGGATCGTAGTGGAGATGAATCTGTGCTGCACTTTATGCACATGCTCAGTAGTGACCAGCGCTGTGGGGTCGTAGTAGAGATGAATCTGTGCTGCACTTTATGTACATGCTCAGTAGTGACCAGTGCTGTGGAGTCGTAGTGGAGATGAATCTGTGCTGCACTTTATGTACATGCTCAGTAGTGACCAGTGCTGTGGGGTCGTACTGGAGATTAATCTGTGCTGCATTTTATCCATATGCTCAGTAGTGACCAGTGCTGTGGAGTCAGAGATGAGATGAATCTGTGCTGCACTTTATGCACATGCTCAGTAGTGACCAGTGCTGTGGAGTCGTAGTGGAGATGAATCTGTGCTGCACTTTATGTACATGCTCAGCAGTGAGCCAGTGCTGTGGAGTGGAGTCATGGAGTCGGAGTTGGAGTCGGAAGTTAGGGAAATTGAGGATTCGGAGTAGTTTGGCTCACTGACTCCACAGCCCGGTTTTCTGGTGACACCGGCAAAAAATGTTATTGATCAACAGGGATCACAGTTGTCGGTCCCCGACTGACATTAGATAAGTATATAATATAATGTAATGTTACAGCATTATTTTCACCTACCTTTGGTCCAGTTTTTTCCATATATCCTTCCTTTAAAAAATTCTGAGGCAAACGACTTAAAATCTAGGTATTAAGAAATATACAGGAAATTTCACATGCTAACAGTTACATCAGATCACCTCTAAACAAAGAGTTGCATCAGATTATCTCTAAGTAATAATCCATGACTATTGTGCAAGGCTTGAGGAGCCACCAGTCTATACGACTCCTTGGGTGGGGTGTGAGGGTATGTTGTGCGGATAGGAATCATAAATCTCTGCAGGACTGAGAGCTGAAACACTGCATTCTTCAAAACTATAAGACCATGTGCACAATGTATCTTGTGGCCACTTTTATAAAGTTGTTTGAGAATATAGACACATGTATCCCCCCACCCAGACCTGATCCCATACCTTACACCTGCTTACCTCTTTATCATTTGCTGTGGGAAATGCAACTTTCATGTAGTGAAATTGAGCAGCTCGGATGGCATTAAACCAGCGGACGATTTCCTAGGATAAAAATAGTCAAAAAGCTTCTTAAGTCCAAAGTTACTTAATCTCCCCAGCATTAAGTATGAACTGCAATCTGCAACACGTATTGTAACCAATGGGTTAGTCTGCAGAAGAGTCACAGAAGCAGCAAACAGCTTCCACGCAGTGTCATTATGTTTCCCCAAAAAGGTGCAGTTAAATTACACTTTTTTAGTTATTTGTTCTTTTTAATACATACATGCAGATGATACATGCTCTTTTTCATAATCAGTTTTTTTCTGACTGTTGATTTATTTTATTTTCTCAAAATTATTATGGAACAGTCATTTTGCCTGAGATGCTGCTGGCCTCATTTAGAGACCTGCCTAATAGCAGTAACATGGGCAGGGACATACAGTGGGGAAAAAAAGTATTTAGTCAGTCAGCAATAGTGCAAGTTCCACCACTTAAAAAGATGAGAGGCGTCTGTAATTTACATCATAGGTAGACCTCAACTATGGGAGGCAAACTGAGAAAAAAAAATCCAGAAAATCACATTGTCTGTTTTTTTTTCATTTTATTTGCATATTATGGTGGAAAATAAGTATTTGGTCAGAAACAAAATTTCATCTCAATACTTTGTGATATATCCTTTGTTGGCAATGACAGAGGTCAAACGTTTTCTGTAAGTCTTCACAAGGTTGCCACACACTGTTGTTGGTATGTTGGCCCATTCCTCCATGCAGATCTTCTCTAGAGCAGTGATGTTTTTGGCTTTTCGCTTGGCAACACGGACTTTCAACTCCCTCCAAAGGTTTTCTATAGGGTTGAGATCTGGAGACTGGCTAGGCCACTCCAGGACCTTGAAATGCTTCTTACTAAGCCACTCCTTCGTTGCCCTGGCGGTGTGCTTTGGATCATTGTCATGTTGAAAGACCCAGCCACGTTTCATCTTCAATGCCCTTGCTGATGGAAGGAGGTTTGCACTCAAAATCTCACGATACATGGCCCCATTCATTCTTTCATGTACCCGGATCAGTCGTCCTGACCCCTTTGCAGAGAAACAGCCCCAAAGCATGATGTTTCCACCACCATGCTTTACAGTAGGTATGGTGTTTGATGGATGCAACTCAGTATTCTTTTTTCTCCAAACACGACAAGTTGTGTTTCTACCAAACAGTTCCAGTTTGGTTTCATCAGACCATAGGACATTCTCCCAAAACTCCTCTGGATCATCCAAATGCTCTCTAGCAAACTTCAGACGGGCCCGGACATGTACAGGCTTAAGCAGTGGGACACGTCTGGCACTGCAGGATCTGAGTCCATGGTGGCGTAGTGTGTTACTTATGGTAGGCCTTGTTACATTGGTCCCAGCTCTCTGCAGTTCATTCACTAGGTCCCCCCGCGTGGATCTGGGATTTTTGCTCACCGTTCTTGTGATCATTCTGACCCCACGGGGTGGGATTTTGCGTGGAGCACCAGATCGAGGGAGATTATCAGTGGTCTTGTATGTCTTCCATTTTCTAATTATTGCTCCCACAGTTGATTTCTTCACTCCAAGTTGGTTGGCTATTGCAGATTCAGTCTTCCCAGCCTGGTGCAGGGCTACAATTTTGTTTCTGGTGTCCTTTGACAGCTCTTTGGTCTTCACCATAGTGGAGTTTGGAGTCAGACTGTTTGAGGGTGTGCACAGGTGTCTTTTGATACTGATAACAAGCTTAAACAGGTGCCATTACTACAGGTAATGAGTGGAGGAAAGAGGAGACTCTTAAAGAAGAAGTTACAGGTCTGTGAGAGCCAGAAATCTTGATTGCTTGTTTCTGACCAAATACTTATTTTCCACCATAATATGCAAATAAAATGAAAAAAATACAGACAATGTGATTTTCTGGATTTTTTTTTCTCAGTTTGTCTCCCATAGTTGAGGTCTACCTATGATGTAAATTACAGACGCCTCTCATCTTTTTAAGTGGTGGAACTTGCACTATTGCTGACTGACTAAATACTTTTTTTCCCCACTGTATATAGAAATCATGTGGCCCCACCCATAGCAGTAGTTCTAATTGCCCCACCACACAAAAAAAGAATATTCAGCGAGGTCACAGAAGAGCGTATCTCACAGCTCTGCAGCCCTTACAATGTAATTGTCCTACTATTGAAGCCCCTAGATTCCCCTTTCAGTGACCCCATGATGTATGATGCCAATGAATGTGCCCCCCAAACTCAGTATGATATGCCCACAGTGAATTCCTCCACAGTACCCTCGACACGCAGAGTATGATAACCCTACTGTACCTCCCCGGCAAAGTATGATGACCCTAACACAGCCCTCCATATAGTTTAATAGCCCCAACACAGTCCATTGTCCTCCATACATTATAATGAGTCCAGCATAGTCCTCCATACAAACTAATGGGCCCAACATAGTCCTCCATGTAGTATAATGGACCCCACATAGTTTTCCATACAGTATAATGGGTCCCACATATTCCTCCACACAGTATAATTGGCCCAACATAGTCCTGTCTTCAGTGTTTGGTGTGAGGCGCTGCTCATCTCAGCGCAGCAGGTGCCATGTAGTGACGTCATCAGGCCCGCTGTGCTGACATCAGATTTCAGATACTGAGGGAGAATGATGCAGGAGGGAGTGAACGTCCCCCTCTTTGATCATTGCTTTTAATTGTATTAGTATCCAGAATGCCGATACATTTGAATGTACGATAATGTGGCGCCCCTGAGGGTTCAGTCGCCACGGAGGTACTGCACCTCACCCAGAGGTGTGGTGTCCCACTTCTCAGGTAAGGCGGGGGCACCTGACAGCACGCTACACCTGCACCCAACACACACCCTAGAGCAGCAGGGCACCCTGGATGGACCCCTCGGGAGGAGGATCTCAACCCTGTCTGGGTAGTAAAGGGTGTTGGGAGGTGAGTGGAGCTTGAAGGCTGAGAGTGGGAGAGTAAAGTTAGAGTTAGAACAGTCATCACATAGAGGAAGAGGTGAAAAGAAGTGAGTGTGGAGCAGTTCCTGGTCAGAGGAGCTACTGGAAGGAAAGAGACAGAGGGAAGCTCCCTGTAAGAGGGAAGGGAACCTAGAGGCACGGCGCAGCGACAATACTGCCCGTGGGGCTCGTTCCATGCTGATGGACGTCGGGTGGAGGGATCAGGTCGCATTGGGGTACCGGCCCTTAGCCTAGTGGAGATATCATCGGACTCAACTAGCAAGCCGGAGGTAGAGGCACCTTTAGGTACCTTGGCCACAAGCTATAGTTATCTTCACTGGAAAGGCAGCCATAAGGGAGCAAGGGAACGCAGCGAGGATGTTACCCGACAAGGTCCGCGGCTGCTGGCCTGGGACACTGACTGTGAGGTGTTGGGAAGGAAGAGACAAGAAAGCAACACAGTGAGAAGGCCAGGAAAGGCACATACTGAAGGGGGTACTGGAAAGGTGTTCTCCATCTGCATGGCAGTTGACTGGGCCCCTTACCTGGAGGACGCAGCACCATGCGGGCATCTGTGCGCACCAGAACTGTGAGTAAAGCTTTGGAACTGCACCCCACTGTGTCCTTTGAATTCTTGCCTCAACACTCATTCAGCACTGCTACATCTACCATCACCAACAACAACATCTTTTCCATCACCACTGCCCTGGGACTTGTCAGGGTCCTGACAGCGCCGGCATACAGCCTCCGCTAAGCAGGGACTCACCCGTACCGTAGGGACCCCTGCGGACAAGAACAGCCAGACAATAAAGATGCACGGGACCTGAATGTAGAATATTAGAAAGCCGGCACAGGACCTACGGTCATGTGAACGGTCATGTGACTGCCAGGGGGCGGGGCTTAGCGTCCTGCTTTCAGAGGAGGAAGAAAACTCAGAGTCGGGCAAAGCAGAGGTCAGGCACAATACAGGCAAATGAGGTACAGGAGGGATAAACAGACGGGAGGTCAGACAAAGCCAAAGGTCATACACAAGATATCAATACAGTACCAGGGATGAGACAGAACAGACAGTCAGGGCCAAGCAGAGATCAAAAACCAAACGGACATAGAAGGTACCAAGCAGAATGCAAAGCAATATCCAGAGAACAGACCGAGTCATACACAGGGAATCAAGCAACCAGAACACAGCACTAACACACTCAGGGGTCACCACACAATGCCAAGGGTGAAAGTATAACTGACGGGGGATGGGAGCTTCCTGAGGCTATAAGAAGCCTCCCCAGAACCAATGAGAGGCCACCCTAATAGGTCCCAGGTGTGCAGGTGAGAGTCTGCACTGAGGTCAGAACATTAACCCCAGCAGTGCCAGTCACCCAGCACTGGTATCATGACAGTACCCCCCTCTCAACGGGGGGGCCTCTTGACCCCCAGGCTTGCCCGGGTACCTACCATGGAAAGCCTGATCCAGACGATCCGCATGCATCAACCGGGCCGGCACCCAGGACCTGTCCTCCGGCCCATACCCCTTCCAATGAACTAGGTACTGTACTGACCGCCGTACCAACCTAGAATGTACAATGTGACCAATTTCATATTCCAAATGTCCCTCAACCGAAACCGGAGGAGCAACGGACTCGGATTCTCCCCGGACTGCTTCAAACGGCTTCAGTAGAGATCTATGGAAGACGTTAGGGATCTTGAAAGAGGGTGGAAGGCACAGCCTGTACGCTACCGGGTTGATTTTTTCCACAATCGTGTACGGGCCAATGAATTTGGGGCCCAACTTGGCTGACGGAACCTTTAACTTAATGTTTCGCGTGGAGAGCCAAGCTTTCTCTCCCACCTGAAACATGGGACCAGGTGTTCGTTTCCTGTCCGCGAAAAACTTATACCTGCCTTGAGACCTAGATATACGCCGCTGGACTTCTGCCCATGTATCTTTTAACCGCTGAACAGAGTCCTCAGCCCCGGGGCACCCCGAATCCAGACGAGAAAACTCACCAAAATGAGGACTGAACCCAGAGTTGAAGAAGAAAGGGGACATACCAGTGGATTGACTCACCCGACTATTGAAGGCGAATTCAGCCAACGGCAGTATATCACACCAGTCATTCTGGAGCAGGGAAGGGGATAGAGTCAGAGTGACAGAGGTACGGGAAGAGCTTCTATGCACTAAAAGCACTTAAGCCTCATTTGCATAACAATTCAATCACTGATTTCTCAGTAATGGAGGAACAGACTGGCCATGTAAAGGTATTGCTGGACTTGTCTTTAAAAGAGCTACATGCACATATAAATAGTTTAGGGGGGTGAAATTCTGCTGACAGATTCTTTTCAATGGGGACAGGGGATAAAGGCGCCGACAGACACTTGCTTACCTAGCAGGATAACTAAAGGATTAGGTGTTTGAATTGGAACTATCCAACGCTTCTCTACCCTGACAGTGTCCATCGGTGAAGAATTGCAAGGCCTACATATACCGTAGATAAATGGATGGTCCAATATAAAATGTCAGGTTTGGTAAATTTTCCCTTAAGTTTCTAAAATATTATTAAAAACAAAGTCTATATCCCAGCTCCTCCCCACTTGTTGGCCTTCTTGGGCTGGTTGTACTGTTACCCGCACAAGAAACAGTTCTGCTTTACCTGCCCATCATGGTGGTACACAAATAAATTCCTTGCTCTGTTGTCTTTGACATATGTAATCTGTAAACCATGGCTGTGCTTCATCTTTTCTGGTTGAAAGGTGGCATTAATACTGTCAATTTTAATTACCGCTTTTGGTTCCTTTGCCTAAAACACAAAGAATAGTTGGGTTAAACAGTGAAAGTTGCACACATAGTTATTCTCTACATTAGCAGTGCCGTACCTATAGGGATCATGTTGGTCACAGATGTAAACAGGCTCCAAAAGCTCTAGGGGCCCACAATCCCTGCGTTGAACTGACTCCCGACAGTCTACAACTGATTCCCTTAACCCAAGAGACACAGCAATGAAGCTAAAAGCATGGCTGATGGCCTGTAACCATGAAATAGGCATTGTGCATCGGGAGAGCTTTGGAGAAAGCTGAGGTGGAAAATAATGGCCTAGCTGCCCAGTTTACAGTCATAATTCAGGCTCACCCACTGTGTTTTCCACCTTGTCAGTTACTTGCCCTAAGTCTTTGCCCTTTTTCCCAAGACCTATCACACCTGTAAAATAAAACTGGTCATCCCTGGTATCCTACTAGCTTCTTACATATATCTAACGGCAAAGAGATCCAGGAACCAGGGCATCAGAGGTCCTACTTTTAGTAACTTTATTAGTACAGAACAATCACAACGTTCCAGACACACAAGGCCCTTTTCAAGCCATAAAAACAGAGAGGTGTACATATCTCTCTTTTTTTTATGGCTAGAAAAAGGCCCTGCATGGCCGAAACATTGTGATTTTTCTGTACCAATAAAGTTACTAAAAGTAGGACCTCTGATGCCCTGGTTCCTGGATCTCTTTATACTGTCACAATCTTGTGGATTGTTGCACCAAGTGTGCATGGATGACAGAGTACATGCACTTCATGTACATATCTGATGGCAGAGACAACTAATAGGTATTTTCACATCACTTTTATGGGCTATGTTTAGCATTTATGTCAGGATAGCCACAATGTAACAAAATGGCATACATCATCCACTGGGATATACATTGTGTGGTGGCCAACTATACAGGAAAATGCAGCAGGCTATGCTCTCCTATACAATGGGAAAAAAGGTATACCGATGTATTCCAGCCTGGTGAACACTACTAAGGAGGCCATCATAACAGCATGGAGAAACTAAGCGGGCCCACATACATAGTGTGGGTGTTAGGGCTGGCGGAACGCACCAAATAATAAAATAATAGTAAGATGCGCTCGCAGCCCAGGGTCCACCGTGCAGAGGTGGTAAACTGCTGCTTAGTAATGGCAGATGTATATAGCGGTACACACCCGGTGTGAACAGGAGCAGACTCTGTTACATCACAGAGCCGCACTACCGTGGAACATAAATGCCAGAGCCTGTTAAAACACAGCACTCAGCAAGAGAGCACTCAGTAAATGGTCACAGGACTCAGCCCCAAGAACACAAGGTCTGAGTCCCTCTAGACCTACTGAGCGTGTGGCGTCGCACCTGCGGACGCCTCTAATGAACACTGACCACCGAGGAGTGCAGACTATGTGCACCGTGGCGTACAGACAAAGCCACCGGTGAATGCTGATGGCAGTCTCTGACGGCCTCTACCTGGACCTCAGCCTGGGCGCTAGCAGGCTAGGATACACAACACATGCGTACCAAGGGTAGGGGTTTCATAATGAGTCATTCACCAGAGACAATCATACATGCATACAACACTCACTCCACATGGTCTAATCTTTTTCTCTATTAGCGCACAGCCGTGCGGTCGTGCGATCCTTTTATAGTTGCAGCCTTCCGAGACCCTCCTGATGGCCCAACCCAAGCTGCAATAGGACCTAAGCATGTGCCCTCTGACCTCCAATGAGAGGTCGTGCCACGGCATGCTCAGTAGGAGAAAAGCAGGAGCGTCTGCTCGCAGCTGACTCATGCATGGTACAATAGCTGAGCCTGGAGTAGCAATCAGACGCCTAGCATTGGCCTGGGCAAGACGCTGGGACCGACGTCTCTGCTGAGCAGGAACCCCTGCGGCTGTAGAGGAATGGGAGACCACAGAGGACATGGCTCGAGACTCCCCCTGTGCAGTGGGAGAAACTCAACGCCTAACAGTAGGTTACTAAGGAATCCATCATACAGCATGTGGGTTACTAAGCGGACCCGCCTACAGAATGAAGGCTACTAAGGGGGCCTCCTACAGTGTGGTGACTACTAAGGGGGCCATGATACAGTGTAGGGGATAATAAGGGGTCCTCCTACAGAGTGAGGGCTTCTAGTGGAGCTATCATAGTGAGGGATATTAAGGGAAGCATCTTACAGAGTGTTAGCTACTAACTGGGCCAATATACTGTGTGGACTACTGTGGATGCCATCACACAATTTAGGGACTACTGTGGGGGCCATCATACAGTGTGAGGGCTACAGTGGGGACATCATACAGTGTGGGAGCCATTATACAATGTGGGGGCTACTAAGGGGCCATTATGCAGTGTGGGGGCTACTAAGGGGTCATTATGCAGTGTGGAGGCTACTGTGGGACCATCATACAATTGGAGGACTACTGTGGAGGCATCATATAGTTTTCGGGGCATTATACTGTCTATAGTGGAGCTGTAGGGACATCATATAGTATAGATGGAAACTGTGGGGACATGATACTGTGTATAAAGGAGTTGTGGTGATATATCGTGTTGAGGGGAGCTACACCAGGGAGGTCTCAGGGAACAATAGTAATGTTAAGTGGACACTTACTATTATAGGGGCAAGTAGGGTATTATGACTGTCAAGTGGCACACGGTACATTATTACTTTTTAGGGGCAAAATATGAGCACTGTTTTCTAGGGCACTTGCACGGGGCATTAATATATCCTAGAGGTTATTTTACCATCTAGAGGGCATAAAGAAGGCATTTTACGTTGTAAGGGGCCCAGTGGTGGGCATTACTATGTGGTGCAGTAAGAGGAGAACTATTTTTTCTACCACACAGCAGGTGCAGTAATAAGGACCCATATGGCAGCAGTGGCTCAATATTGAGGTACCAGCAGGATGAGGGGTTTGTGCAGGTTGGGAATAGGTGGGGACGGTGCAGGAAATGTCTGGGCCATATGGAAAAGACAGGAAAAGTGAGCGACTCCATCAAAAAGAACATCAGCTGTAAGTCACTATCTGTAACTGGTTCAGGACTGGTATCTGGCCTCTACCATTATAAGCTAACAATATGGCGGTAATATCAATGTTGATATTTTTATATTGATTTACTTTCAGTAGCAGCCGAGTCATCGGTGAGGTTCCCGTATGTCTATTATTAGGGTGCGCCACTATAGATGTAATCAGGGTTATGGCTGGGACCCGCTCAGATGTTTTGTCCTTCCCTGAGCTGAACCCCTGGTTACACTTCTGGTGTGAAGTATGGGTTTGTAAAAGAAAATTTGTCTAATTTCTAATTCTGATCAATCTGTTCTTATACATACGTACATCTGACTTTATAAAATATTTCAAGGTGCCATCCAACTCCGTCAGGACAAACTTTCTTGGTAAATACTGTCCATTATCTCTTCCTCTCTTGAATAGGATTCCTTCCTTCACTCCTGTAATGAAAACCATTTCTTCTGACATCTATTCATCAGACTACTTTCCACAGGCATGAGACTGGGGCTTCTTGGCGACTTTGGGCTCGACACCTGTCAGGCAACCAGAGTTTGCGAGGTGTCGCTGCTATATCGCAGTGCAATATACAGTAAGTGAATGGGATCGCATTGTGACCCCAAGGGTTCTGTGATGAGCATATCACTAAAATTCAGATGATGTTGGACTTCTCAAGACTCGCTTATCATGGTGGTAGTACCGTCAGGGCGACAAAGTGACCCTATTCACTTTTTTTGTTCTGTGATGTAGCAGCGACACATAGCAATCTTTAGCCGTGCTAAAATTGTAACACCCAAATTTGCTGAGTAGCCCCAGCCTAAAAGATTTTATTAAAGGGTTATTCCCACAATCACAGTTAACTGAAGCACAGTAAAAGCATGCTCATTGTTAATATGCAGGCAATGTGTCCTTTTTCATCTCTATCTGACCCTGGGTGTATACAGCTTCACGTAGCTGACTGGGCACTACTATTTTTACATTTCTCACCAGCACTTGCTTCTCCTCAGTGCTGCAGACCCATCTCTCCCTCTCCTGTGCACCTGACAAGCACCACTTCTTTGAGTTATTGTCAGTAGTTATCACCTAAGACTGGACTCACACTGCCTTATTTCTCGTGCGATAATCGCATCGCACTGCACGGCCTGGCCGGCACCTCTACTGACCTGAGCATGACAGCATGATGGATTTCTATGGCTCAGGTCAGAAGAGCCGACAGCCAGTGCGAGTTTTACGATTCGATTCTTTAACAAGAAATACGGCAGTGTGTCTCTGCCCTAAAGGCCCCATCTCACACAGCAAGATCGCTAGCGAGATCGCTAACGCGTCATCGATTTGTGACGCAACAGCGATCTCGCCTGCGATCTTGCTACATGTGACACGCAGCAGTGACCGGCCCCCTGCTGGATATCGCTGATCATGCAGGAATGTCCTGGGCCATTTTTTCGTCGTCGGCGTCCCGCTGGCTAGCATGCATCTCTGTGTTTGATCGCTGGATCGTTGCTGCGTCGCTGAAAGAGATCTGCCTGTTTGGCAGCTTACTAGCGATCATTTAGCAACGCACCAGCGATCCCTACCAGGTCGTATCATTGTCGGGATCGCTGGTGCGTCGCTAAGTGAAACGGGACCCTAAGTGTAGTATTTGGCTTATGCTTCTGTGTACTCTTTGCTCCTGCACAGTACCCTGCCTGGCCGATCTTATCTTCTGCCATCTGCATCACTATAGCTGCAATGGGGTTTTACATAATTAGCTTGTTCTAGCAGAGCTCCACTCTCCTGAACGCCTCCACAACAGAAGTACAACGCTGTATTTGCTGCCTGCTGCTGACAGATCAGTGATGTGAAACTGCAAATGCTTGTTGATACAAGTGCAGAAGATAATCTTTTGTAATATGCATCAATAGTGTGACATTTGCACTTTTACATCACTGAACTTTTAGTAGCAAGTATTAAACACAGCTTTCCTTATCTCAACTCTTGCAGTATATCGCTCCTCTCAGCTCCTGTAAACAGAGCTCCCTGCAGTGGTATATTTCTCTTCTCAGCTCCTTTTATACCGAGCTCCATCCTGCAGTATATGTATCATGGGTTTACCGCGACAGAGAGGAGCCAGAAGACCTCAGCATCTGATTTCTCCTGCTATTGCACTGTTTAGAAGCACTTCAGATTCATATTAAGAAGGGTTTTTTTTGTAGCAGTGTAGGGGTTAATCTGCTCAGTTGAGAGCTCCTTGAGGTTTTCCTGCATTAAAGCTCTCAGCTGTTCACTGTTAGTTCTATATAATCAGGGCCCTGGCTAGCACTTATTACCAGAGCTAGATTATACTGCATGGTAAGGAGATGGTGGTTGTTATTTGAGAAGGCATTTGGTGGATTTATCTAAGACTGTTGCCAGGTTTTGAGTGTCTGATAATTCCTCTCCTCCTACATTGGTTTTACCCCATCCTTCACTCCCCAGTGTTTACCTCTGCTGTTTGTGTGAGTATATTTGTATGATTGGTATTTTCCTTTATCCCTGTTTGTATTACCTTGTTAGTCTGGTTGGTGTATTACGGTACACTACTACTCCCTTCTTCCCTGGGTGGGGGGCTGAGGGTGGATTCAGGAGTTAAGGCAAGATATGTGGCCCTGGTGTCTTCACCATCAGAAGTAATCCAATGAAGAGGGAGAGCTAGGGCTCCCCTAGTATTAGGGACAGGGAAGGAGCCCCTGGTCCCAGGACACCTGACAACAGAGTCCTGACAATATCTCTTCTTTTGATCTCCTGTACACAAAGCCAATCTTGCAGTATATCTTTATTCTCAGGCCCTCTATGTACAGATCATGTAGGTACCACTGCTTCCTGATATGAAATCCTGCAGTGCAATGACTTCATGTGTAAGCAGTAATCACACATGAACAGATGGTGCATATTTTTATTTTATAAAGATGCATTTGGTATTACACATGCAGGATCGTGTATTGGTCAACCTACACAAATATAAGTATTTACTAAAAATCAGTTTGTTTGTTTTTTCAAACCAATGCCTTTAATGGTTAGACAATTTGGAGGTTTTATGTAATATACAATACTATTAAGACCCTGATGTTGATGGTGCGCTAAAAAGAGACAGAGGAGCAGGATCTCCTCTGTGTGCTCTGCATGGGCCATATCATAGTTCCTAATCTGCACTGAAACTCGAGCCAAGGCCAGGAAAAAGGGACAGAAAAAAATTCCAGACACAAAGCATAAAATAACTGTAACTGGTGGTAATCTTCACATACTGTACATACATATGACCACTTGAAAAAAATAACCTGAAATGATAGGTGGACTTTAACTGTGGAGAAAAAGTATTTAATCTACAGTGGGGAAAAAAAGTATTTAGTCAGTCAGCAATAGTGCAAGTTCCACCACTTAAAAAGATGAGAGGCGTCTGTAATTTACATCATAGGTAGACCTCAACTATGGGAGACAAACTGAGAAAAAAAAATCCAGAAAATCACATTGTCTGTATTTTTTTCATTTTATTTGCATATTATGGTGGAAAATAAGTATTTGGTCAGAAACAAGCAATCAAGATTTCTGGCTCTCACAGACCTGTAACTTCTTCTTTAAGAGTCTCCTCTTTCCTCCACTCATTACCTGTAGTAATGGCACCTGTTTAAGCTTGTTATCAGTATCAAAAGACACCTGTGCACACCCTCAAACAGTCTGACTCCAAACTCCACTATGGTGAAGACCAAAGAGCTGTCAAAGGACACCAGAAACAAAATTGTAGCCCTGCACCAGGCTGGGAAGACTGAATCTGCAATAGCCAACCAGCTTGGAGTGAAGAAATCAACTGTGGGAGCAATAATTAGAAAATGGAAGACATACAAGACCACTGATAATCTCCCTCGATCTGGTGCTCCACGCAAAATCCCACCCCGTGGGGTCAGAATGATCACAAGAACGGTGAGCAAAAATCCCAGATCCACGCGGGGGGACCTAGTGAATGAACTGCAGAGAGCTGGGACCAATGTAACAAGGCCTACCATAAGTAACACACTACGCCACCATGGACTCAGATCCTGCAGTGCCAGACGTGTCCCACTGCTTAAGCCTGTACATGTCCGGGCCCGTCTGAAGTTTGCTAGAGAGCATTTGGATGATCCAGAGGAGTTTTGGGAGAATGTCCTATGGTCTGATGAAACCAAACTGGAACTGTTTGGTAGAAACACAACTTGTCGTGTTTGGAGAAAAAAGAATACTGAGTTGCATCCATCAAACACCATACCTACTGTAAGGCATGGTGGTGGAAACATCATGCTTTGGGGCTGTTTCTCTGCAAAGGGGCCAGGACGACTGATCCGGGTACATGAAAGAATGAATGGGGCCATGTATCGTGAGATTTTGAGTGCAAACCTCCTTCCATCAGCAAGGGCATTGAAGATGAAACGTGGCTGGGTCTTTCAACATGACAATGATCCAAAGCACACCGCCAGGGCAACGAAGGAGTGGCTTAGTAAGAAGCATTTCAAGGTCCTGGAGTGGCCTAGCCAGTCTCCAGATCTCAACCCTATAGAAAACCTTTGGAGGGAGTTGAAAGTCCGTGTTGCCAAGCGAAAAGCCAAAAACATCACTGCTCTAGAGGAGATCTGCATGGAGGAATGGGCCAACATACCAACAACAGTGTGTGGCAACCTTGTGAAGACTTACAGAAAACGTTTGACCTCTGTCATTGCCAACAAAGGATATATCACAAAGTATTGAGATGAAATTTTGTTTCTGACCAAATACTTATTTTCCACCATAATATGCAAATAAAATGAAAAAAAAACAGACAATGTGATTTTCTGGATTTTTTTTTCTCAGTTTGCCTCCCATAGTTGAGGTCTACCTATGATGTAAATTACAGACGCCTCTCATCTTTTTAAGTGGTGGAACTTGCACTATTGCTGACTGACTAAATACTTTTTTCCCTACTGTATATCTTGTAATGTAAATAAATATTGGTCCTAATATGCCGTAGTCCAAAATAAATTAAATAATCACCTGTCTCCTTGCCGTCAGAGGAACCATTAGCACCTTCATTTTTCATAAACTGTTTGCGCTCATATTTAGCGCGGATCCACTGTTCTCGTAAGACACTGCAAGCAACGGGGAATAAAAAGAACTTATAAAGCGTTAACTCTGCAGGGGAAGAATGTGCCTTAGTATGAGAAGCACAGGGAAGTAAGCAGCATGTTAGTCACTGTTTGGTGAGTGTCTACAACCAGCATTACTGATAAGGATCACAAAAGCAAACGTGGAATGTTCAATCACAACATGCACAGTCAGATTTTGGAATGTTATACAAAAAAATGAACACAGTTGGATCAACAAACATGGAGGCATCTGAGCAGGACATTCCACTTCCTTGTTTCTCAGGTGGGAAATATTAGCATATCCTCGGCATAGAGCATCAATGTCTGATCAGCCGGGGTCCGGCACTCAGCACCTCTGACAATTGGCTGTTATCAGTGCCAGCAGACGCTGGGCGAAAGCAGTCACTTGCGGAGCTGGCCATCTACTTGTCGTGGTTGCTGCAGAGTACTACACATCTGCCTACTACACAAATCAGAATTCTGCTAATTAGCATTCTGTGCACAGGGACCGGACTGTACACTACTTCTTCTCCTCCCGGCTGTGATTCCCCGATCCCTCCACCTGCCACCAGTCTGTGATTCCCCAGTCCAGAGGAGGGATTCAGCCGGTTCTCCCCGGTTCGGTGGAACCGGTTGTTAAAAAAGCAGCCGGTTCCCCGAACCGGGGAGATCCAGAGCCGCAATCCAGTACTTTGTGTTGCAGCGGTGCCAGCACGCAAGGAGAGAACTAGGAGGACTCTTGCTCTGCTTTGAATTCCTAGACCTAGCCCCGCCCGCCGGATACCACGCACTGATACGTCCGTGCACTCTGACTGAGCACACACCCTGCCGGACCCCAGCGGCCCCTGCGCACTGATACCTGCGGCAGTGCAGTGTGGCTATTGGTCTGGATGAGTCGTCACCGCGCGCTACGCGCGCCACTACCTACCCAGTGTGAGCTGTGCTGTGCGGCCTGCGTGCCATCATCCTCATCACCCCGGTCACCGGTGCAGTGGTGTGCTGCCAGTGTGTGTGCAGCATGGTGTAGCAGGACGGTGCGTGCAGTGCGGGGGCTATCCAGGAGGCCTGTTCAAACGCCGCCAGGACTTCAGACGCAGCCTGTGTGTACCACTCCAGGCCACGCCAGGTCAGAGCCCAAGGTGACATGACAGTGTTAAACCATGTGTGCAGCTGCTTGCCCCAAAATGTGCCCTGAAATGTCCCAAGTTTGCCCTGGGCCTGTACTGCATGCCCCAAAATGTAACCTAGTATGCCCTCTCTGTGTGTCCCCACGTGCTGTGCTCTGAAATGTGCCCTGAAATCAATGTCCCAAGTATGCCCTGGGCTTGTGCTGCATGCCCCCAAATCATTTTGGGGCACGCAGCACAGGCCCAGGGCATACTTGGGACATTGATTTCAGGGCACAGCATGTCGGGACACACAGAGGGCATACTAGGTACATTTTGCCTAGTATGCCCTCTGTGTGTCCCGACATGTTGTGCCCTGAAATGTGCCCTGAAATCAATGTCCCAAGTATGCCCTGGGCCTGTGCTGCGTGCCCCAAAATATACCTAGTATGCCCTCTCTGTGTGTCATCACGTGCTGTTCTCTGAAATGTGCGCTGAAATGTACCACGTATACTCTGTGTGCTGTTCCCCATAATGCACCAAGTTACAAGTATAACCTATATGTGCTGTGCCCATTAATGTGTCCTGTACCAGGACTGCACCAATGCCAGGTCAGAGCCCAAAATGTGTCCAGTGCCTCATTATTTTGGATGCCCGATTATGTGCCCTGTGCCTCCTCCTGTACAGTCTGAGTTTGCCTTGTTTTGTGCTGGGCCTCGCATCTCATTACGGATATTACTCTATAGATCAGGAGTCCCCAGCCTGTAGCTCGGGAGCCACATGTGGCTCGCGGTTCCGTGAATTGTGGCTCGCGACTGTCGCGACTGGCTGCCAGCTTGGTGCCCCTACTTGTATATGAGGAAAAGGTGTGGCTTAAAATGGGTGTGGCTTAAAATGGGTGTGGCTTAAAATGGGTGTGGTTTTCCTACACACAAACACAGAACCTGTTGTTAAAAATTTGAATCCCACACCTGCCCCAGTCCCTCTGCGGCCCCCGGTCTATGATTCCCTAGCCCCTCTGCCTGCCTCCAGTCTGTGATTAACAGGTCATTGCTGAGAGTTAAAACAGAAAAGGTCATTTATAGACCAGAGGCAGGTGGAGGGGCCAGGGAAACACAGACTGGTCGCAGGTGGAGGGACTGGGGAATCTCAGACCGGGAGCAGGCAGAGGGACTGGGGAATCACAGACCAGAGGCAGGCGGAGGGGCCGGGGAATCAGAGACCGGAGGTAGGAGGAGGGGCCGGGGAATCTCAGACCGGGAGGGGAAGACCCAGCGTACAGTCCGGCCCCTGTGCACCAAAAGCTACTGTAAATAGAAGAAAAATTAAAATGCTGATTAAAAAAGAACCGCAAAGGGGATTTCTTCACCAAATATATCAATTTAATCTATACTAACAGGCCCATCACAATCACTTTGTTACTATACATTACAAAATCACAGACAGGTTCTCTTTAATGTCAGAAAAGCCAAATATGCCATGTACGCTGGGTTTTCTCCTTCCGGTCAGTGATTCTCCGGCCCCTCCTCCTGCCCCCAGTCTGTGATTCCCTAGCCCCTCCGCCTGACCCCGAATTGTTATTCCCCAGTCCCTCCCCCTGCATCCGGTCTGTGACTCCCCAGCCCCTCCGCCTGCCTCCGGTCTGTGATTCCCTAGCCCCTCCTTTTGCCCCCGGTCTGTGATTCCCAAGTCCCTCTGCCTGCCACCAGTCTCTAATTCCCAAGTCCCTCTGCCTGCCACCAGTCTCTAATTCCCCAGTACATCTGCCTGCCACCGGTCAGTGATTCCCCAGTCGCTCCACCTTCCCCCAGGTCTGTGAATGACAGGTAACTGCTGAGATTTCAAACAGAGGAGGTCATTTATAGACCAGAGGCAGGCGGAGGGGCTAGGGAATCACTGACCAGAGGCAGGCGGAGGGGCCAGGGAAACACAGACCTGGGGCAGGCAGGAGGGCTGGGGAATCACAGACGGGAGGCAGGCGGAGGGGCTGGGTAATCACAGACTGGTGGCAAGCGGAGGGGCTGGGGAATCACAGACCTGAGGCAGGAGGAGGGGCCGGTGAATCACAGACCGGTAGGAGAAGACCCAGCGTACAGTCGGACCACTGTGCACCGAAAGCTAAATAGAAGAAAAATTAAAATGGTGATTAAAAAAGAACCACAAAGGGAAGTTCTTCACCAAAGATATCAAATTAATCTATACTAGCAAGTCCATCACAAACACGTTGTTTCTTTACTTTACAAAATCACACTGACAGGTTCTCATTAATGTTAGAAAAGTCAAATATGCTATGTAGTCCTAATATTTGACTGTTCTCATCATGGCAACAGTGGAAGATCGGCTCACTTAGCTGCTCCCCGGGGTAGATACAGGAACACTTCATGTTAAAGTCTTTGGGTGGTTTATTCTTCACAAACCATAGACCCCAAAATAGTAACAAAACATAGCTTTTATGGCATAAATGAAAAGAAAAAGTCCATACAAAATCGTTCCCAGTATGGCTCCCGCCTTCTGGGACAACCACGCATGGCAGCTCTTTCTGGAGCTTCAGCCTGGACGCTTCCTTCCTCCGAACAGCACAGACAGCCCCAAAAAAACACTGGCTGGACATTTAACTTGGTCCAACCACACCCTTGAGGAGGAGATATGGTGAGTAGGCGTCCCGTCCATCTCTTATCCAATCACCAAAACCCAGACCCTGGAAACGACCGATTTACAACTCAGCACATATCATGCTGGGGGGAAACTTATGAGTTTTACATCACGCAGGATAACAACCTTTGCAACACATATCTCCCCTCACATACTGCGCCAGTGACCCTGTAACACAACGTATCTCCAAATATAAAAGTAAAGAGCAAATTAACTTCTCACTTATGAACTATTATTTAATTAGTGTGGAAGTATCATTTAGTAGTCTGACCATCAATTCTGCAAAACTAATCCAGAGCTCATATAACTTGTCTTAAAAAAAAGTTAAATAAAAACATAAACACCCACATTAACCATAGCAACTATTTTCGTCATTACCAGACAAATAAGGTGGAAAAAAAGAAGTGGCAGAGCAATCCTGATAAGAGTACTTACTGGCAGTCGGTATGTGTGGGTCTGTAGTAATAGATGGGAACATGAGCCTCATATTTAGCTTTAGCTTCATCATTGCCATGCCGATCAAGAAACTAAGAATTCAAAAAAGAATAAAAACAGTTAAAATGAAACAAGGAAATATGAATGAGGAACTATGCATATTGTTATGTAAGAGAAAATGTTATCCACAGGTATAGTGCAGGTGAGTGGTACAACATGTCTTTAGCTGCATTTACACAGGACGATATTCCTGCAGATTCTAACCATAACGACCCATCGTTCACAATAATTTTGTAATGTAAATGAGCTGAGCTACTGAACGATGTGTCCACAAATGCTCATTCATTCTACATGAAAATGTTTAGGTAAGCAAAAAAAATCTCGTTCCACTTTTGAAGATTGTTTAATGCAAATAGGCATTGTTCGCTCGGTCAACAATTTCAAAAGTCCTAAATAAGGTATGTTATGTATCGAGGCAATAAATAGTTCAGGGCTGCTGTAGGGTACCGTTACACCTAGCGATGCACCAGCGATCCTGACTAGCGATATGACGCGGTCAGGATCGCTGGTGCATCGCTAGGTGGTCGCTAGTGAGCTGCCACACAGGCAGATCTCACCAGCGACATCGCTGGGGACGGGGATCGCTACTTACCTGTCAGACGTGGCGATCCTGCGTCCTCCCGCCTGGCTCCACGCGTCGCTCGTCGTCACAGCAGGAAGCGCCGCAGGAAGTGACCGACGAGGAATGGTCCAGCAGCTTCTCGCGCGATCAGCGATAACCAGCGGGGGAGCCGGTCGGAGGTATCACATGCAGCGATATCGCTAGCAATATCGCTGTAACGTCATAAAATCGGTGACTTTACAGCGATATTGCTAGCGATATCGCAGTGTGTAACGGGGGCTTTAGGCAAAGTGGGGTCCTGGACAAAAGTTTAAAGTGGGGCCCTAAATGCTGACCTTGCACCATCACAATCAAACATGTAGGTTGCATTTACACGCACTGAGATCATACTGTTAAACGAATGCAATCGACAATACTGAAGCCTCTCAGCTTTTGTTTATCCGCCTCTTTACACAGGTTGACGAAGAATGATGGGCACAAAACAATCACTAGTAGATCAAGCTGTCCCCATATAGTATTATGTTATAAGCAGCACATCTGCAGTTTACTCGGGCGATGTGCTGCTGAGAACAGAAGCTCATACATTCTGATGTCCTTACTAATATATACTGTTGTGTTCAAAAGTTTACATACCCCGGCAGAATTTTTGCTTTCTTGGCCATTTTTCAGAGAATATGAATGATAACACCACAACTTTTTCTCCACTCATGTTTAGTGGTTGGGTGAAGCCATTTATTGTCAAACTACTGTGTTTTCTCTTTTTAACCCCTTTACCCCCAAGGGTGGTTTGCATGTTAATGAACAGGCCAATTTTTAAAATTCTGACCACTGTCCCTTTAGGAGGTAATAACTCTAGAACGCTTCCATGGATCCAGGTGTTTCTGACATTGTTTTCTCGTGACATATTGTACTTCATGATAGTGGTAAAATTTCTTTGATCTGACTTGCGTTTATTTGTAAAAAAAAATAAAATAAAATACAAATTTGGAAAAATTTTGAAAATTGCGCAATTTTCCAACTTTGAATTTTCATGCCCTTAAAACAGAGAATATGTCACACAAAATAGTTAATAAATAACATTTCCCACATGTCTACTTTACATTAGCACAATTTTGGAACCAAAATTTTTTTTTTGTTAGGAAGTTATAAGGGTTAAAAGTTGAGCGATTTGTCATTTTTACACCATTTTTTTTTTAGGGACCACACCAATTTGAAGTCACTTTAAGGGGTTTATAAAATAGAAAATACCCAAAAGTGACACCATTCTAAATACTGCACCCATGAAGGTGCTCAAAATCACATTCAAGAAGTGTATTAACCCTTCAGGTGCTTTACAGGAATTTTTGGAATGATTAAAAAAAATGAACATTTAACTTTTTTTCACAAAAAATTTACTTCAAATCCAATTTGTTTTATTTTACCAAGGGTAACAGGAGAAATTGGACCCCAAAAGTTATTGTACAATTTGTCCTGAGTATGCAGATACCCCATATATGCAGGTAAACCACTGTTTGGGCGCATGGGAGAGCTAGGAAGGGAAGGCGCGCCATTTGACTTTTCAATGCAAAATTGGCTGGAATTGAGATTGGACGCCATGTCATGTTTGGAGAGCCCCTGATGTGCCTAAACAGTGGAAACCCCCCACACGTGACAACATTTTGGAAAATAGACCACCTAAGGAACTTATCTAGATGTGTGGTGAGCACTTTGATCCCACAAGTGCTTCACAGAAGTTTATAATGTAGAGCCGTAAAAATAAAAAATCATATTTTTTTACAAAAATTATCATTTCGCCCCCAATTTTTTATTTACCCAAGGGTAACAGGGGAAATTGGACCATAAAGATTGTTGTGCAATTTGTCCTGAGTATGCTGATACCCCATATGTGGGGGTAAACCACTGTTTGGGCGCATGGTAGAGCTCGGAATGGAAGGAGCACCGTTTGACTTTTCAATTCAAAATTGGCTGAAATTGAGATCAGATGCCATGTCGCGCTTGGAGAGCCCCTGATGTGCTTAAACAGTGGAAACCCCCCAATTCTAACTCCAACCGTAACCCTAACACAACCCTAACCCTAATCCCAACCCTAACCATAACCCTAACCACAAACCTAACCCTAACACACACCTAACCCTAATCCCAACTCTAACCCTAATCCCAACCCTAACTTTAGCCCCAACCCTAAGTTGACGTTTTTATTGATACCATTTCCAGGCACATGACTTTTTCTATTGCTCTTTATTCCGATTTTTGTGAGACAGAATGAACAAAAGCCAGCGTTTCATGAATTTCTTTTGGTAGGGAGGCATTTACACCGTTCTGCATGTGGTAACAATCATAAAGCAGTTTTATTCTTCAGGTCAGTACGATTACAGTGATACCTCATTTATATCTTTTTTTATGTTTTGGCGCTTTTATACAATAAAAACTATTTTATATAAAAAATAATTATTTTTGCATTGCTTTATTTTGAGAGATATAACGTTTTTATTTTTTCGCTGATGATGCTGTATGAGGGCTTATTTTTTGCGGGACGAGATGACGTTTTCAGCGGTAGCACGTTTATTTATATCTGTCTTTTTGATCGCGTGTTATTCCACTTTTTGTTCGGCGGTATGATGATAAAGCATTTTTTTTGCCTTTTTTTATGGTGTTCACTAAAGGGTTAACTAGTGGAATAGTTTTATAGGGCGGATCGTTACGGACGCGGCGATACTAAAAATATGTGTATTTTTATTGTGCAGATTTTTTTTATTTAAATATTTATTTATTGAATAAATATTGATTTTTTTTATTGACCTGAGAGATTTCCTGGTCATCACTGCGCATGACAGGAAGTCTCTCAGCAGTGGAGACCCGGATGTCTTTGTGACGACTCCGGGTCTCCATGGCAGTGATCGGGACCCCGCGTCATGCTGCTGGGTCTCCAATCCAAAGGCAGAGGGGCTGTCACAGCTGACAGTCCCTCTGCCTGTTCCCAGAACGCTGCGATCATGTTTGATCGCAGTGTCCTGGGGGTTAAAGTGCCAGGAGCCGTCCGTGACGGCTCCTCGCATTTAGTGCTGGGTGTTAGCTGTAATAATCAGCTGACACCCGGCCGCAATCAGTGGCACTCCCCCTGTGAGCATGGCTGATCGCATATGACATACTATTCCGTCCATGGGAATTAAGTCCCAGGGCTCATAGACGGAATAGTATGTCATATGTCAGAAAGGGGTTAAATCATAATGACAACCCAAAACATCCAAATGATCCTGATCAAAAGTTCACATAACCTGGCGATTCTGGCCTGATAACATGCACAGAAGTTGACACAAATGGGTTTGAATGGCTACTAAAGGTAACATCCTCACCTGTAACCTGTGATAAATGCCAGGAAAATTGTTCGGGATGCAAAGAAAAACCCACAAATAACATCAGCCGAAATACTGGACTCTCTGAAAACTAGCGGTGTGGCTGATTCAAGATGCACAATAGGGAGGCACTTGAAGAAAAATGGACTGCATGGTCGAGTCGCCAGAAGAAAGCCATTACTGTGCATAGCCCACAAAGTATCTCGCCTGCAATACGCAAAACAGCACAGAGACAAGCCTCGTAGGTGCGCTTCTACCTGGTGAAAACTGTCAACTCGCTCTTTCGACATGCACACTTCCTGAGTCAGGTTGTCAACTTGACCCTCTAGCTGTCTGGTGATAGCGGTCAAATTGGAGTCACCACTCACCCTGTCATTCAGGAACAGCAAGCCCCCATTCACACAGGTGTCGGACCCCTTTTCCGGAGGTACCCCGTTTCCCACGGTCACACGTTTGGTCACCCCAGCCAAATCCCCGAGTTGGTCAGACCCACACTTTCTCTCGGTCACCCGGAGCTCTGAACTATCGACCTTAGGTGGTGCTACCTCCTCTTTTGAGCCACCCCACCCTTCATCAACTTTCTCTGCATCTTCAAACAAGACAAAGTCCCGGCCCCTCTCGAAGGGATACACTAAGTTTGGTGGAATACTGCCACCTTGGCACTCAACCCTTTTGGACCCCTCAATCATTACTCTGTCCACAGTATAGTCCACAGTGACCCCATGGTGGCAGCAAACCTTGACCTTTTTCTCGGTCAGATAGAAAACGAGAGGAGTACCTGTCAGAGTCACCTGACTCTTTGAGTCCAGCCGTCCACAGACTCCTTCACGGTGTAGCATCAGTAGCATCATGATACACACCTGCGGACCGTCGTCATCCGGAAAGAATGTGCCGCACTCAGAAAAAGTCAGACACAAACACCCCTGTTCCCCAGACATGTCCACTGAGGTAACCAGAGCTGCCCTTTTTGGACCACTATCCCCTTTTTGGACCACTATCCCCTTTTTGGACTTTGCCTCCCCCTGGGACTCAACCCCATTTTGGGTTACCACCCCGATTGGGTCACCGCCTCCCTCTCGAACTCCACCCCTTTTTGGGTCACCACCCCGATTTGGGCCACCGCCCCCTTTCGGAATTTCCCCATGTCCCCTCTACAGGCCTTCTTAGGCCAGAGTTCACACGGTACCGTTTATGTCTTTTGGGCTTAAAACTGGCCCTTTAAGAAGACGAATACTCTGATGTCCTCTTACGATACCACACCAGCTCCTGCTGGCACTGCCACAGCTCCTGCTGCAGCTGCAAAGCACCGGCACCTCCGGCTGCCGCTCACAAACAGCTGCTGGCGTCACTGCAGCTCCTGCTGCGCTGTATTCGTGAACCCACCGATCCACAGCAAATTTTGCAACCCCGCCGAGTTACAGCAAGCCGCTTGTCACCTTCATGACCCCACTGAGCCACCGCAAGCTAACTTGAGAGGGAGAGAGAAAAAAAAAAACAACACAAAAACACACGTGGCCTGTCTGTGTGCTATTCAGGACGTCCGTCTCCTCCTGAGACCGTCCAACACACAGGCCTCACCGAGTGCTATTCAGGGATCCGACCCTCCTCCCAGGGTTTCCCAACACACCAGCCTCACCAGGTCCACAGCCTCAGCGGGTGCTATTCAGGACGTCCGTCTACACCTGAGACCATCCAACACTCACGCCTCACCGGGTGCTATTCAGAGATCCGTCCCTACTCCCAGGGACTCCCATCACATCTACCTCACCAGGTCCAAGGTCGCAGCACGTGCCCCAGGGATCCGATTCTTCTCCCAGAATTTCCCAACACTGACCCTCCAGGACCTGGCACCCTGAACCATTCAGGTACACAGTCTTTCTCACTGACCCCGGTCAGTATAACACAGACATCTGTCTGTTACGTGCTGGTGTCGGCCACACAGGTTTCCGGACGCCTTTTCTCCTCAGAGGTATCCCATAAATTATCAACAGTCTCTTTTTCTGACCTCGGTCAGCATAACTCACGGTTTTCATGACCGTTTGCTCCCCTGAGTTGCCAGCACTGCAACATGTGTTCTTGGAATCATTGCGCTTAGCAACCGAGATTTGCAGACCTCGTCCGTTTCCCCTAGCAACAAGGCTACAACAATGCCCTTAGCATTCTCCACCAATTGTAAGGTAGCGCTCACTGAGGGTATTGGGGAACACTCACTTGGCAGCCAATTAAACCAGGTCCGGCACAGGCATTTTCATATAACATAGCCCATACGGTTTATTGTGCTGCATAAACCATAGCAGCATGAGGAAAATGATAACAGTCTTACAGCAGACAAAAACGAATGTTCATAGTGGAGCTGCGCTCCCTTAGCCCTGTGGTCACACAGGCTGTGCTTTGTCCAGCAAACAGTCTCTCAGTTAATTCCCCCTGTCCGAGTTACCTCTTAGCTGCTTCTCAGTCCTGACGTCCCTTCCCTCCTGGGAACTGTCCAGTACTCACAGGCTATTACACACAGGCCACACACGGTCAGCGGCGTCCACTTGTGTGCTTCAGGAAGGCAGCCCACCTTCCAACACGACAGGCTTCCGGGACCTTTCCACACGGACCAATCAGTTACAGGCACTCACCCATGTGACCTAGCCTGGTCACTTTATATGGTCCGGAGCCACGCCCACCGGATCACCTGACTATGACCTCATTGCAGGTCCTACATCAGACACCAATGCATACTGTTGTGAATTCGCTTTCTGGTCTACCTCTGGTTACTAGTGAAGTTACTGGAGCTGGTTATATTGACAGAGGGGTCGCGAGTTCTCTTTCCGGGCTCCCTCTGGTGGTTAGAGGAGGTAATGGAGCTGATCTAATTAACAGAGGTCTGCCACCTGATAATGAGGAGGATGATTGGACATCTGGAGTTTCTGATTGGATTTAAGACAGCCGACTCCCTCTATCCCTGCTGGTGATTTTTTCCTTCCTCCTGAGGTCTTAGTTTCCAGCTCAGACCCTGCATGCTCAAGCTAAGTGTTCTTTTGCTATTGTTCACATTTGATTTGGTTTTGTCTATTTCTGTTTTGTGTGGTCAGCCAGCCCCGGCTGGGGCTGTGCTGAATTTCCATCCTTATGTTAATGTTTGTGCCAGTTTGTTTTTGTCCCTTATTAGATTGGCCTCTCTTTGCTCTGCTTTCAGAATATACCAAAGTGCTGATATAGTGGGCGAAGTCTAGCGACTTCAGTGTTTTTTCTATCAGACGTGTTTGACATTTTTTGCAGGGTTTTTTGCGTGATTGCAGACAGTGTCTTTCCTTTCCTGTCCTGTCTAGTTAGTGTGGGCCCCATCATTTGCTCAGTCTATTTTCCTACCTGCGTTTGTGTTTTCATCTTGTCTCACCGACAATATATATATGGGGGCTATCTATTCCTTTGGGGTCTGCTCTGGGGCAGTTTAGTTTTCCCCTTTCTTGTTTTAGGCTTATTTAGCTCTCTGGCTGTGTCGAGGCATCTAAGATCATTGTAGGTACGCTCCACAGCTACTGCTAGTTGTGTGGATAGGATCAGGGGTCTGCAATCCGCTTAGTTATCAACCTCTCTGGTTTTTTGTGGCTTAGCTTGGGCTTGCTCTCCTCCTCGGTGACCCAATCATAACAGCGTACACACATATACAGGCTTTCTATGGGCGCTTTTAGACACACGCTCCGGGGTGGGTTTGTAGGTGACTGGACCACCCGTCTCACCAGCCACCTGAAAGCTCTCCCTGATACATTGTAACAAAAAACCTCAGCAGTACCTCTGCTGATTAACACACATGTTCAAGCTTCCATCCCAGGGCCACCCACCCTGGGATACATAACGGTCACTGTTCATCCTATTTCCATTGGACATGCCTGTATGCCTGTCCTGGGACACCCACACAGCACCCCCTAGCGGACACAGTGGTCACTGCACCACACCATATTCCGTTTACCCTCAATGAGCTCAAATAACCATACACTGGAGGAGAGGTTATATGAATGCAGTGCCCAGTGACAATAACGGTATAAAAAAGTCCTAGAGAGCAAATACCTGAATGATAAAAATGAGAGTGTCCTCAGCTACTAATAGAGGTATATGTTGTAATAAACACAAGCTACAATCCTAGGCATCCCCAAGGAGGAGCAAAAGAAAAAAAACCACACAAACTATTTCAAAGAATAATCTCCATAAGACATGTAACTGCTCAGGTCACAGGCAGAAGCACAGGTGTGGGCAAAGATAACACAAGTAAACACAAAATGCTATTTTTAAATGAAGGTCTTTATTATTTAAGGGAAAAAGAAATCCAAACCTACAGGGCCCTGTGTGAAAAAGTTATTGCCCCTCCCCTTCTTAAAACTGTGGATTATCACATCTTTGGGAAACTAAGTTCAAATTCCCTAGCTACACTAAGGTCTGATTACTGCCATACTTGTTCTCAATCTATAAATCACTTAATTAGGACCTGCCTGACAAAGTGACGTAGACCAAAAGATCCTCAAAAGCTAGACATCATGCTGCGATCCATAGAAATTCTGGAACAAATGAGAATCAAAATAATTGAAATCTATCAGCCTGGAAAAGGTTATAAAGTCATTTATACAGCTTTGGGAGTCCAGCGAACCACAGGGAGAGACATTATCCACAAATGGCGAAAACATGAAATAGTGGTGAATCTTCCAAGCAGTGGCCGGCCGACCAAAATGACCGCAAGAGCGCAGTGATGACTCATCCAAGACATCACAAAAGACCCCATAATATCATCCAAAGAAGTGCAGGCCTCACTTGCCTCAGTTAAGGTCAGTGTTCATGACTCCACCATAAGAAAGAGACAGGGCAAAAATGGCCTACATGGTAGAGTTCCAAGACGAAATCTGCTGCTGAGGAATAAGAACATAAAGGCTCATCTCAGTTTTGCTAAAAAACATCTTGATGATCCCCAAGACTTTTGGGTGAATACTCTGTGGACTGACAAGACAAAAATTGAACTTTTTGGAAGGTGTATGTCCCGTTACATCTGGCGTAGAAGTAACAGAATTTCAGAAAAGGAACATTATACCAACAGTTTAATATGATGGTGGTAATGTGATGGTCTGGGGTTGTTTTGCTGCTTCAGGACGTGGAAGACTTGCTGTGGTAAATGGAACCATGAATTCTGCTGTCTACTAAAAAATCCTGAAGGAGAATGTCCGGTCATCTGTTCGTGACCACAAGCTGAAGCGCACTTGGTTTATGCAGCAGGACAATGATCCAAAACATACCAGCAAGTGCACCTCTGAATGGCTTAAGAAAAACAAAATTAAGACTTTGGAGTGGCCTAGTCAAAGTCCTGATCTTATTCCAATTGAGATGCTTTGTCATGACCTTAAAAGGGAGGTTCATGCTCAGAAATCCTCCAATGTGGCTGAATTACAACAATTCTGCAAAGATGAGTGGGTCGAAATTCCTCCAGAGCATTATAAAAGACTCGTCAGTAGAGATGAGCGACTTTGCCTTTTTTAGGGTCGAGTCGGGTTTCATGAAACCCGACTTTCTCAAAAGTCGAGTCGATCGAATCGTCTGACTATCGGGAAAAGTCGAATGTCCAACTGAAACACAAAACCCAATGCAAGTCAATGTGGAAGCAAAGTCGGCAGGGAGTGGAGGACACCCACATGCTGGACCGCTTTTTTAAAGTGCGTGAAATCTCTCTCTCTCGTCATCTCGTTGCCCATAGTGTACGTCCTTGCTCATTGGCTGAAAAAAAGTCACGTGCAAGCATTCTGTGAAATCCGACTTTGGCGCTCAGGTCGACGACCGCATGGCCAACCTCACGCTATGGTCGGGTTTCGCTCGGCGAAACTCGACTTTGGCGAAAGTCGGCGACTTTTGAATCTGACCGACCTGTTTCGCTCAACTCTACTCGTCAGTTATCGCAAACGCTTGATTGCAGTTGTTGCTGGTAAGGGTGGCCCAACCAGTTGTTAAGTTTATAGGGCGCAATCCTCAGGGCCCTGTAGGTTTGGATTTTTTTCCCTTAAATAATATTTATTTATTTAACTCACTTACATAGCACCATTAATTCCACAGTGCTTTACAAACATTATTGGCACTGTCCCCATTGGGGTTCACAATCTAGATTCTCAATCAGTATGTCTTTGGAATGTGGGAGGAAACCGGAGAACCCGGTGGAAACCCACGGAAACATGGGGAGAACATACAAACTGCTTGCAGATGTTGTACTTGGTGGGATTTGAACCCAGGACTCCAGTGCTGCAAGGATATAGACCTTCATTTAAAAACTGCATTTTGTGATTACTTGTGTTAACTTTGTCTAATAATTTACATTTGTTTGGTGATCTGAAATTTTTAAGTGTGACAAACATGCAAAAAAATAGGAAATCAGGAAGGGGCAAACACTTTTTCACACAACTGTATAGTTTGCTTGTACATGCAGGAGCAGTAACTTTATGCCCAGCCACCCTGCATACTCTTGCCTAAAAAGTAAGCTTCCGGTGGTTGTCCAGTACTAGACAACCCCTGCTTAAGTGCCTGTGAGGCAGTGACCACTGTTATATGCGAGGGCCGCTATGTGTCCCCCAGGATGCGCACAGAAGCGTATTGAGGCCACGGGAGTGCATTGCAGACACAAGCATAGCTGTGATTGCAATGCAAAATATAGTATTGTATTTACATATAGCTTCATGGCGTTTAGTAGATATTGTGCTAAATAGGTAATAGGTATATAACTTTATTTAAAAAATATGCCACTTCAAAGTGCCTGTTGCTACATGTCTTCCTTCTGTCTAACTGTGACATTTGTAATCTGCAGCAGAACCGTTTTATTTATTTTACCCACTTATATAGTGCCATTAATTTTCAGCGCTTTACAGACATCATCACTGTCCCCATTGGGGCTCACAATCTAAATTCCCTATCAGTATGTGGACTGTGGGGGGAAAACGGAGGAAACACACACAAACACGAGAACATACAAGCCCCTTGCAGATGTTGTCCTTGGTGGGAGTATGCTCGTTACTCGAGATTTCCGAGCATGCTCGGGTATTCTCCGAGTATTTTGGGCGTTCTCGGAGATTTAGTTCGTGTCGCCGCAGATGCATGATTTGCGGCTACATGATCACCTGAATACATGTGAGGAAATCCTGTTTGTTAGGAAATCCCACCATGTATTCAGGCTGTCTAGCAGCCGCAAATCATGCAGCTGCAGCGACACAAACTAAATCTCCAAGCACGCCCAAAATACTCGGAGAACATCCGAGCATGCTCGGAAATCTCGAGTAACGAGCATACGCGCTCATCACTAATAGCCTGGACTATAATAAACAAGTAAGGCGGAAATTTGGACATTGTATAAAATAAGAAAGGGATCCGTTACCTGAATCTGTTCTTCTTCCCAATGGGCCATAGTCAAAGATTTCACCTTACTGATTTCTGAGAGGTTTCGGTGAATTCCACAACAGGTGACACACACAAAGACGCCCAGGGTATAGGAGGCCCACTGAGGGTCTTAGATAAAAAAAAAAAAGCACAATAGTTAGTAAAACTTCACTCAAAAGTGGCCATATTGGGACAGGTCACAATTAGAAATAATAATAACTATAGAAGCAGATGCAAGTTTAGGTAATATCTGCATTTACAAAGTCGGGCTGTTGATCCTCCAAACTTCAAAGGGAAAGCGTTTTATAAAGCGTCTTTATAAAGCATGCATATGGCATATTTTAAAACATACAGAATTAAAGGGGTTGTCCTGTATGAAACTAAAACTACAAGTATGCAGTCACTCTGACTGCAGACTTGTGAATCCTCATGTCACGTGCATTGGGCACTGTGAGGATTCTCCGGCAGCGAGCAGTCAGCTGACCGCAAGTATGCGATTTCTATACTTCCGGCCACATTTTGACTAGACTATAACTGACCTCGCTCAATAAACTCATATTCTGTGAGGTCGGATATAGTACAGTCAGCATGTAACCACATGTATGCAAATCGCATGCTTGCAGTCACACACCTTCCTCTCCCGGCGCAGGAAAATCCGCACAGCTAGTGGTGCGCGCAATATGAGGGTTCACAAGTCCGCAGTTACGTACAGGGACTGCAAACTTGTAGACTGGACAACCCCTTTAACATAAGAATAGTCTCAGTGGCGTAATAGTCTCATGTGCCGCGGTGCAAAATTTGGACGTGGGCCTCCATCTCTATGTTGGTCAGATGTAAGGGCTTCTGTAGAGTTCTAAATCCTATAATGACATGTGCAATGGTGTTCCCATCTTAGTAGATAAGTGGAGATATGGATCTTTGCTGTGCTGCCGAAGACACCAATGGATTCCTCTGTGTGCGTGATGAAAGTATCCAGGAGTCAAAAATACTGAATTGCGGTGTTTAATGTTCAGTGCATTTTGAATGTGGTTTTTCCTGATGAAGAAGTCTGTTCACTTTGAAACAAATTGACCATTTCAAACAGCATTTTAATATTTTTGCCTCCTGAATACTTTCATCACACACACAGAGGAATCCATCTGTGTCTCCGGCAGAGCATCAGAGCTCCATATCTCCACTTGTCTACTTATAGAACTTCTCTCCATGGATCTGCAGCAGCCATTCATATCTGAGCTTGTACAGTGTTGTGGAAACACAACCCCACCCGGTGAGCAAATCCCTGCTCTCCCATTTTTGATCTGACATCTAATGAGACCCTATACTGCGCTATTGTTTTCCAGTGTTTTCCCTTCCTGTAATAATATCACCCATTCTGACCCCTTTCTGTAATAATGTCCCCTCCTGTCCCTTCCAGTAATAATGTCCCAATCCTGGGCCACTTTTTATAAAAATGTGCCCCCTGTCCTAGCCTCTCTCTGTAATAATTTCACCCATCCTGGCCCCCATCCTAGACCCCCCCTTCATGTTATAATAAACCCTGACCTATGCCTCTCCTTGTTATAATAACCCCCATCCTGAACCACTTCTTGGTGTAATGTCCTCCTTCCTGGTATAATGTACCCCCTCATGGGCCCGTACCTATTATGTCCCCCATCCTGGCCCCTCCCTGTAATAATGCCTCCATCCTGTTATAATGTCCCCAATCATGGGCCCCATCCTTTTGTAATGTACCCCATCCTATAATAATGTCTACCATCCTTGGACCCTTCCTTGTATAATGAACTTCATCCTGGGTCCCATCCTTGTATAATAACCCCCATCCTGGGCCCCTTCCTGGTATGGCTCCATCCTGTGCCCCTTTCTGGTATAATGACCCCCATCCTGGGCCCCTTCCTTGTATAATGTCAGTTTTGTTTTCCAAAACATAAAAAAAAATATTCTACTTACCTTCCTCTATTCCCACGAGGAGCAGCACCCTCCTCTCCTGTTGCCGGCAGCTTTTGTTCAGCGTACCGACACGGGCTGCACATAAGGTCATTGCCATACGCCACTTGTGACTGCACGCCGACGTCAGTTGCCACCATCTAATTGGCGTGTATTGCAGTAAGCTACAATACATTTTAACTAAATTTGCGTCCAGTGACGCATATCCATCTGAAGTAGGAGCTGGCAGGCCCCTTTCCCGCACAGGCGCGGTCGCAACCTCTGCTACCGCGATCGTTATGGCCCTGGATAGGCCATAGGCATGTGGAATTGCGAATTGTTGACTTAATGATTCATAAGAAAGGAAACAGATACTGAAAACACAAGTGTTAATGAGGCCATCACGTAATCAGATATTTTTCAGCCTTGGTTCAATGGCTTGTTCACATCTATGTAAAATTTCTTCACGTTGTATATGTAGGGGCAGATTTATCAAAATTGTTTAACCAATCACAGAGCAACTTTCATTTTGTCAAAGCTGTTTTGAAAATGAAAGCTGCTCTCTGATTGGTTGCTATAGGCAACAAGGGCAATCTTTCTTTTACACAAGTTTTGGTGGTATCTGAATAACTTAGCTAGATACAGTCCTGCTCCTTGGCACCAGCTGTATCGGCACTCTCAGACAAGTCGGTGTTACGGAAAAGTGAGTATTTACTGTACCGGGGTGATCTAGCCGGAAGTTGAGCAATATTCCAGCAGCTTACTATTAAGTCTAATCAGGTATAATGGGAAAAAGACTTGGAACATTGCAAAGAGTTTGGCAGATTAGTAAAAGTTTACCCTTCGTACCTCTTTAATTGGATCTAGGCACCAACTTGGCATTATTGTTAGATTATTTCATAATTATTCAAAAAATTACAATAGGTCATAAAGAAAAAATAACATTAGTAAGAGTCTTCATAGTCTACAGTCCCTAACACACAGATATTTTTCTCCAGCTGTTCTCAGCATTGTGCTACAACTAGTATTAACTTTACTAAGCCGCAGGACAAGGTTCATGGTGAGAACAAAGTAAAAAAGCCTCCTGAGAACTACCTGGAATCTTTTGTTCCCCTCATATTATTTCGCCACTTATTACCGCATCCAGACCACCTTTTCTTTCATTTGCTCTCACCTGGTTCTCCACAGTCGGCGCATTTCGTATTTCCATCCTTCCTTGACAAAATCTTGACTGATTTCTTGTTCCAGTCCTGTTCTCCCGACATTACAATGTACGGAATAAGCTAAAGAAGTTCAGACTAAAGTGACAATCTGTGACATGGAGACTTTTCCGGGGCTAGACGTGAAAGCCATGCACCATGTAGATGCCCAAGTATAGGCTTGTAACCAAACTTTATCTATGTCCGGGTGCCAACAAGCCAATCTGTGTCCTCACAGGGCGAGGTGACTAGTAATGTCTGCAAGATCCAACCTCTTCTGGGACTGCTGGAAAGGGGAGGGAGTTTTTAATTAGTAAACCAGTTTTTCAACATTTCAGTCTTACAAGACACTTGAAGGAGGCCATACAGTATCCGCCAGGACTTGTACACACACACACAGCTCGCACACCTACAAAGTGATACATTAATGTAATTATGTGTTCATTTATTATTACTGATAACCATTATGTGAACACACGCCTATAATACACAAGACTTGTATATTGCACAGTAGCTCAGATCAACCAGAGCACAATCTGCTGGGGTTTACTCCCAAAATGGAGAGAAAAAAACAAAGCACAGATAGTCTTTTTATGACACTAGTAATGATGAGCAAGTGTGCTCGGATAAGGTGTTATCTGTGCATGCTCGGGTGCGAATAAGAGTATCTTCGGCATGCTCGAAAAATATGTTCGAGTCCCTGCGACTGTATGTCTCACGGCTGTTAGACAGCAGCAACACATTCAGGGATTTCCAAGCAAACAGGCAATCCTGTATTCCAGTATCTAGCTAACAATTTTGAATGAGGGAGGGACCTCCCAAATGTAGGAGTGAGAACCCTCCCAAATGTATAATACAGGGCCACCCAAGGGCCCTTCCCAAACTCAGGATTCATGGCACCTGCTGGCCCTCTGAAAATGTGAAGCAAATGCCACATAATGACATGGCGGTGGACATAGTGATGATGGCGGGCGAAGCCCAAAATTCAAATGGGCATGTTTTTACTGGCATTGTAAAGGGATGGGGACAGGGTCGGACTGGCCCACCGGAGAATCGAAGGATTTTCCGATGGGCCAAGCCACTGACACCTGCTGGCATACAGTGCTGGCAGTTGCCTAGGACACCCATTGTTCCAGGGGCCTCCAGACAGTGGCGTGTCGCTAATAGCGGGCACACTATGCAGCTGCTATGGGGCCTGTGAATCAGGGTAGCCCGCCCAGTGCCAGCAGAGCAGCAGCGGGTGACAGGAGGCAGAAGCTGACTGCTGCAGCTAAAGTCTGTCCCCACTGCGAAAGAGAAATGAATATTCACTCTTCCCCATGCCCCAAAAGATACCGATACAGTTGAAAGCAATAATGGAGGAGAGAGCGTCAGATGACACTCCCTCTCCCATCATGCCCCTCTGCCTTTGACAAAGCCGGTGGTGATGATGTCACTTCATCGCGTACCCGCTGTTTGCCGGGAAGACGGCAGTGCAGTTGCTGATACCGGAGCAGATCCAGAATCAGAGAGGGAACGAGGAGGAGAGGTATTGTTTTTAGTTTTTATATTATATATGTATATATAATCAGTGAGTGGTGGCCATAAGACTGTAGGACTGTGGGGCTGGATTATATTCTATGGGGAGCTACTTTATACTCTATGAGGGTCTATATTATATTCTGTGGGCAAGACAACAAAAAAGAAAAATCGACCATAATGTCCACTCAAATAATTTTTATCATTCCTCAGGTTAAAAACATAATAAGAGCATATAAATCTAATTTAGTCAATATACAGCAGAATAGGACGTAACAACCAGGAAGGATATATACAAAATATTCTATAATGTCATTATAACAAATGCTGCAATGTAAAATTACCATACATACATCCAAATTTAAAGTGACAAGTGCAAGTGCTATGCTGAAAAATATACTGCTCAAAGAAATAAAGGGAACTCAAACAGCTTGTTGCAAATGGAATAATGTTGCCTTTATTTTTTTGAGCAGTATATATTGCCAAAATTCCCTGAATATAGTAGGTAAGTAATACCAAACAAAGTGACCTGTGCAAGTGCTTATTCAAAAAAAAACACACATAAACCTAGTACTATTACAACAAAGTGACATTTGCACTATTTTTCAAAAAAATCTTAAGCAACTTATTGCTATCACAGCATAAACAAAATAAAAAATAATAAAATCCAAAAGTGATAGTAATACAAGCAACATTTATTAGATAATGTGCCAGAAGGTGCATGTATATACGTGTACTAGTGGTATAATCAAGTAAAAACAGAGTATAAAAAATATATTTATCAAGGGATTCACTAGATAGTACAGCACGTCTACTCCTGGATGGAGTCCTCCCCAACACGTGTTTTGGCGTGACGTCATCCATGAGTAGACGTGCCGCACTATCTAGTGAGTTCCTTCACAAATATATTTTTTATACTCTGTTTTTACTTGATTATACACTTTCGTATTATTTTTCTTTTTATGTAGTTTATGCTGGGATAGCAATAAGTTGCTTGAGATTTTTTTGAAAAAGAGTGCACAGGTCACTTTGTTTGGCATTACTTACCTACTATATTCAGGGAATTTTGGCAATATATTTTTCAGCATAGCACTTGCACTTGTCACTTTAAATTTGGATGTATGTATGGTAATTTTACATTGCAGCATTTGTTATAGCGACATTACAGAATACTTTGTATACAGTATATCCTTCCTGGTTGTTGCTTCCTATTCTGCTGTGTATTGACTTTATATGCTCTATTATGTTTTTAACCTGAGGTATAATAAAAATTATTTGAGTGAAAATTATGGTCAATTGTTCTTTTTTGTTGTCTTGTTGGTAGCTGTCTCGACTGTCCACATAGTAATATTATAGTCCTACGCGGTGTGGTGAAGGCTTTTTGATATTAACGTACCGTATATAATATTAGCACTTTGCATAGACTGTTTACACCCCAACCTGAAAGCTTTTCGTTTGCTCTCTATTTCTAATTATATTCTGTGGGTGGACTGCATTATAATCTGTGGGGGGTAAATCTGCATTATACCCTATGAGGGGGTGGGCTGCATTACACCTTATGAGGTGGCTGCATTATACCCTTTGAGGGGACTACATTATACTCTATGAGGGGGGATGCATTATACCCTATGAGCAGGGCTGCATTTAATTCTGTGGAGGGTGGCTCCATTATATTATGTGGGGGGCTGCATTTTACCCTATGAGGGGGGCTGCATTATACCCTATGAGGGGGCTGTATTATACTATATGAGGGGGGTTGCATTATACCCTATGAGGGGGATACATTATATTCTATGAGGCGGGCAGCATTATATTCTGTGGGGACTGCATTATACCCTATGATGTGGGCTGCATTTTAACCTATGAATGGGGGCTGCATTATACCCTATGAGTGGGCTGCATTATATCCTATGAGGGGGCTGCATTATATCCTGTGGGGTGGCTGCATTATACCCTATGAGTGGGCTGCAGGCTCGGACTGGCCCACCGAGGTACCGCTGGATCCCTCGGTGGGCCCCGCCCCCGAATGTCACTGTCACTCACTGGTCGCTCGTACCCAGGGGTGGGATTCAGCGGGTTCTCCCCGGTTCGGTGGAACCGGTTGTTAAAAAAGCAGCTGGTTCCCCGAACCGGGGAGATTCACAGCCGCGATCCGGTACTTTGATGTTGCTGCAGTGCAGCCGGCAAGGAGCAGAGGAGGACTCTTGCTCTGCTTCCTAGTCCCGGCCGCCGCGCTGGATACCGCGCATTGATACGTCGGGTCATTCTCTGCTCTGTCTCTGACTACTGGACAGAGCACAGCACACCCCGGAGGCCCCCGCCCCGCGCACTGATTCCTGCGCGCAGTGCGGCATTGGCGGGTAACTGGAGCTCGCTGAAGGAGTCACCGCCACTGCCCAGACTTGTCAAGTCAATGTGAGCTGAGCCCAGGCAGCGTGACGGACCGGTGATTTGCGCACACCCGGAGGCCGGAGGAGGAGGACGGGCGGTGCGGGGCCTGGCCATCCAGGAGGCCTCAACCGCGGCCGCGTGATTACAGTGACAGTCTTCTTCTTCTTCAGAGTCAGACGCGTCGCAGCCTGTCGCCTGTGTATCTGGTACACAGGCCAACGCCGGGTCAGTGAGTTACTGTCTGTATGTGCTGCGTATTGGGGACCTGTGCAGTGCTGCCTATTGGGGACCTGTGCTGCCTACTAGGGACCTGTGCCTGCCTATTGGGGACCTGTGCTGCCTATTAGGGACCTGTGCTGCCTACTAGGGACCTGTGCTGCCTATTGGGGACCTGTGCTGCCTACTTGGGACCTGTGCTGCCTACTAGGGACCTGTGCTGCCTATTGGGGACCTGTGCTACCTATTGGGGACCTGTGCTGCCTTTTGGGGACCTGTGCTGCCTATTGGGGAGTTGTGCTGCCTATTGGGAACCTGTGCTGCCTATAGGGACCAATGCTGCCTATTGGGGACCTGTGCTGCCTATTGGGGACGTGTGCTACCTATTGGGGACCTGTGCTGCCTATTGGGGACCTGTGCTACCTATTGGGGACCTGTGCTGCCTTTTGGGGACCTGTGCTGCCTATTGGGGAGTTGTGCTGCCTATTGGGAACCTGTGCTGCCTATAGGGACTAATGCTGCCTATTGGGGACCTGTGCTGCCTATTGGGGACATGTGCTACCTATTGGGGACCTGTGCTGCCTACTGGGGACCTTTGCTCCCTATTTGGGACCAATGCTGCCTATTGGGGACCAATGCTGCCTATTGGGGACCTGTGCTGCCTATTGGGGATCTGTGCTGCCTATTGGGGACGTGTGCTACCTATTGGGGACCTATGCTGCCTTTTGGGGACCTGTGCTGCCTATTGGGGAGTTGTGCTGCCTATTGGGAACCTGTGCTGCCTATAGGGACCAATGCTGCCTATTGGGGACCTGTGCTGCCTATTGGGGACGTGTGCTACCTATTGGGGACCTGTGCTGCCTTTTGGGGACCTGTGCTGCCTTTTGGTGAGTTGTGCTGCCTATTGGGAACCTGTGCTGCCTATAGGGACCAATGCTGCCTATTGGGGACCTGTGCTGCCTATTGGGGCAGCTAATCGCACAGGTACCGGGAGGCTTTCGCCGCTAAGACCGGCAGGCAGCAACGCTGCCTGGTTGGTCCGGGCGAATTTTAGCCCCCCCTGCAGATACGAACGCTTCGATTGGCTGGGCTGTGTAGCATCTACCCTGGAACTCTTGTTGGGACAAAGTGATCACTATACCCCCTACGTCAATCCTTGGGGGTGTAGATTCCAAAATGGGGTCACTTTTTAACTTCAAAGTAACACAGGTCAGATTTGCAAAAAATGGCCTGGGCATTAAGGTGAAAACAGGCCTGCAGCCCTAAAGGATTAAATGAATCGTAGTGCGGAAAGATCTGCAGTATATGAACAACGGTGCAGCTTTTAGTAGAATTAGGATGCTGAAATGATGCCGATTTGGCGTGGGAATGAGATATACGGCAAAAGAACCCATGGTGTAATTCCGCGGTCTCAAAGCCTAAATGTTGAGTTGTACATTACTGTAGGTGGGCCCCTAAAATTAATTCCCTTGGTGGGCCCTAGACACCCCAGTCCGACCCTGGTGGGCTGCATTATACTATTTGAGGGGGGCTGCATTATACAGTGCTGTGCAAATTAATTGGGACAAAGCATTTTTTTAAGTAAAATCGTAAGTTGGTTACCAGTCACTGATTCAAACCAGTTTTAACTGCTTTGAACAGGCACTCACACCTGTTTGTCATCTGAGGAGGCAGTCCGTACAGTTGTCATTATATTAGTATGCCCATTAAGTGCTAGTTGGTCCCCTGAATTCACTTTACTGACGAAATGCGTCGGGCTGCACAGGGACATAATAGGGCTTCTATTTTGAGGGTCAGATGTGGGCTGCCCTTGTTAGGGTAGGAGTCATGGGGGTCAGGATATGGTAGCTTTGACAGGGCCGAATAGGGTGAATATATTTCCCTGGCTCCTTACTACGCATGACTTCTGGTGGACATCTGACGTGGACTTCTTCCATATGGATATGGTGAGACCATTCCATTTTTTTATGGATTTTTTCTATATGACGTCTTTATAAATAAGCAGGAACAAATATTTTCCTTGATAATTTGCATAGAGTAGAGGTATTGCTGAAATTGTGTAAACCTCTAACAAGGAAACGGTTCACTTGCAGTTTTTTGGTCTTGTAAGCCTTGTCTTGGACCATTGGTATTTTTGTCCAGTCCTTTCAAATTTTGGGGCTAGGAATAGTCACATGTATATACTGTGAGAATCATGTGGGAATAGTGGATGAGGGCAGGTATATCTCGCCCAGATTCCTTTCCTATGTGGCCTAGTCTGGTCAGTATCGCACCTGCTTGCTAATGAATAATGGGAGGTGGATATAAAAGGATGCAAGGTGGTTGTGTGAATGTCTCAGCCTGGGAACACAGAGAGCCTGTCTGTGTGAGAGACACACGTGAGTGGAAGCAGTGCCCACTGCAACTGTGGTTTGGCTGGACGGGAGAAGCCCGCCAGTTGGTAGTTAGGTTGTCCATTGTTTAGTTAGTGCCGGACAGGCAAGGATTTGTTTTATGTTTTATTTCCTTTTGCATTGCTTTCACCGTTAATAAACCTGACCCAGGGTCAGTTACACCCAAATCCCAGCTCTGCGCCTGAGTTTCATGCTGAATGCACGTGACCTTTGACCCCAGCAAAGGCGATCCCGGAGTGTTTTATCACATTGTGGTGGAGAACGCGGGCATCACGTTGCAAGCATGAGCATGGAGGACATGGTGAAAGCGCTGGTACAGTCCACCGCCGTCCAGCAAGAAGCTAATCGGGTGATGATGGCCCAGCTGAAGGAGTTGATGGACATGACAGCTACCGATCGTTTGCTTCTCCAGCAGGTGGCGCAGTGCCTGGCAAGCCTACAGGAGGTTAACCTGGAAGCTGAGTCGAGAGTGATTCACGTGAGTCGGTACTGGCAGAAGATGACGACCGAAGATGACGTCGAGGCATACCTGACCACGTTTGAACGGACGGCGGTGCGAGAAAAATGGCCGAAGGCACGATGGGCCGGCCCGATTGCCCCGTTTCTTTCCGGTGAGGCCCAAAAGGCGTATTATGACTTGGAACCTGAAGCTGCGCAGGACTTTGACAAATTGAAATCCGAGATCTTGGCCCGGCTGGGAGTGACGACCGCTGTCCGTGCACAGAGAGTGCATCAATGGACTTATCAGCCGGATAAACCACCGCGGTCACAGATGTTCGACCTGATCCACGTGACGAAGAAGTGGCTACAACCCGAGGTGTTGACAGCGCCAGAGATAATTCAGAGAGTCGTCATGGACAAGTACCTGAGAGCTCTACCGCCAGCCCTGAGGAAGTGGGTAAGCCATGGAAATCCTACGACTGCAGATCAACTGGTGGATCTGGTTGAACGTTACTCCGTGGCGGAAGGACTCCGAGACGACGCTACCCCACCTCGTTCTTCATCATCTCCACGTGGAACCGGTAAGACTGTTCCAGGGAGTAGGGGAGATGGAAAAATCCCTAAGACAGTGGGGGAGGAAAACGGGACTGCCCGCACTGCGAGGCCGAGAGTAACGAACTATGGTCTAAGCAAGGGGCCCGTTAGGTGTTTCCGCTGCCAAGAGATGGGACATATTGCTGCGAACTGTCCGGTCACTACTGAACCCATGCAATGCGACGTCACAGACTCTAAAAACCGCATGTCTATGGTGGCACGGGTAGTGAGTGTGAATGCCGGTCAAAAAGATGTGGAAAAACATTTGTGTGATTTACAGTAACTGTTGATGGCAAAAATGTGGTGGCATTGTTAGACTCGGGAAGTGTGGTGACTCTGGTGAAGGCCAGTCTGGTGTCAGCCCCGACTGGACCATCAGACAAATTTTCTGTAACGTGTGTGCATGGAGACACCTGTTCGTACCTCACCGCGGTCATATGCATTACTACTTCCTATGGGTCTGTGCAACATAAAGTGGGACTCGTCCCGGCGTTATTGCATGATGTTATCTTGGGCCGGGATTTTCCCCACTTCTGGCAATTGTGGGAGAATCAGTTGATGCCCTCGGGTAATAGTGTACATGATTCTTCTCCCAGGGCGCGTGTGGGTCCCGAACCCCTGGAAGAGGTCTCCCCGGAAGACTCGGGGGAAGAGTCTGCTGGAAATGACCTACAGTTCCCGTTTTCAGTCATGGCGGGTGATACGGAGGAGACCGGGGAAGAGGAGGAGGCCGACAGCCGTCCACCTCCCCGTTTGCCGGATTTAGAAGTTCAGAAAGATGACTTCCAAAGCGAGCAAATAAAGGATCCTACCCTTTCTCAGGCTAGGACAAATGTAAAAGTGATAAATGGGGTACCCGTAGAACCTGGCTCTAGGCTGGCATATCCTTACATGGTTCTGGAGAATGATTTACTCTATCAGATAGAGAAAAAGGGGGAAGATACGGTGCAACTATTAGTCGTGCCAAAACCATACCGGCGGCAGGTGTTGGACCTGGCCCACGGACATGTGATGGGAGGTCACTTGGGAGTCCAGAAAACCACCGAAAGGATATTACACTGTTTTGTTTGGCCAGGCATGCATCACGATATTCGTGTATATTGTGAGTCTTGTCCTGACTGCCAAGCCTCTGCACCTAAGCCCCGGTTCTGTAGCCCTTTGGTACCCCTACCTATTATTGAAGTCCCGTTTGAGAGGATTGGGATGGATTTAGTTGGGCCTCTTCCACGGTCTGCACGTGGACACCAACATATCCTGGTCATCTTGGATTATGCCACCCGTTACCCGGAGGCCATCTCTTTGCGTAACACGGCCACCAAGACGATTGCCAAGGAACTGGTGCATGTGTTTAGTCGGGTCGGTATACCAAAACAGATACTCACCGACCAGGGGACCCCCTTTATGTCCAGGATAATGAAGGAGCTCTGCCGATTGTTACAAATCGAACCGTTACGCACATCCGTGTATCACCCTCAAACAGACGGGTTGGTTGAACGGTTCAATAAAACTCTGAAGCAGATGCTGAGAAAGGTGATAGACAAGGATGGGAAGAACTGGGACTATTTACTTCCGTATTTTCTTTTTTCCATCAGGGAAGTACCCCAGTCTTCCACGGGATTCTCGCCTTTCGAGTTATTGTACGCCCGACGTCCTCGCGGACTGTTAGACGTTGCAAAAGAAACCTGGGAGGGTCAGGTCACTCCGTTTAAAACAGTGATAGATCACGTCACACAAATGCAGGACCGTATTGCGGCTGTTATGCCTATCGTCAAAGAACACATGGTACAGGCTCAAGGAGCCCAAAAAAGAATCTATGATAGGGGCGCCAAGATCCGTACATTTGCACCCGGAGATAGGGTGTTGATCCTGGTCCCCACGGTGGACAGTAACTTCCTGGCAAAGTGGCAGGGCCCCTTTGAGATCAAGGAAAGAGTTGGTGAAGTAAACTACAAAGTATACCAGGCAGGTAAACGGAAACCTGAACAGATTTATCATGTAAATCTGATAAAGCCCTGGAAGGATCGGTCTGCCTTATCAGCGGAGCTGGCCCGCCCTGTCTGCCCACATACCGTGCCGGAGGTACGAGTTGCAGAGACTCTCTCGGAGCGGCAAAAGACTGAGGTCAGGCAGTTTCTACTTCACAACCAAAAGTTTTTCTCAGAAAAACCCGGGCAGACTATGCTAATGAAACATGACATCGTAACGGAACCTGGTGTCACAGTTCACGTAAAGCCCTACCGAATTCCGGAAGCGCGCCGTGAAGCCGTTTCCCGAGAAGTGAAGGCAATGTTAGAGTTGGAAGTCATTGAGGAATCGCACAGTGCGTGGTCCAGCCCGATTGTGCTAATTCCTAAACCGGACGGCACCATCCGGTTCTGCAATGACTTCAGGAAACTGAATGCGGTCTCAAAATTTGATGCCTATCCTATGCCCCGGGTCGACGAGTTAATAGATCGGTTAGGAAAAGCCCGGTATATTACGACCCTAGATCTAACAAAGGGGTATTGGCAGATCCCTCTGGCTGAGGCGGCCAGAGAAAAGACGGCATTTGCTACGCCGGAAGGTTTATTTCAGTATGTGTATACGCCGTTTGGACTGCACGGGGCACCGGCGACCTTCCAGAGACTGATGGATCGAGTCTTGAGGCCACATAGGCGGTACGCTTTGGCCTATTTGGATGACATTGTCATTTACAGCTTGGACTGGGAGACTCATCTCCAGAAAGTACAAGCTGTGATTGACGACCTGTGGGAGGCAGGTCTAACCGCGAACCCCAAGAAATGTCACATCGGGCTAGAAGAAGCTCGGTATTTGGGGTATGTAATTGGGAGGGGTGTTGTTAAACCCCAGGTTGATAAGATTCAGGCGGTTCAGGACTGGCCACAACCTGTCAACAAGAAGCAGGTGCAAGCCTTCCTGGGGATCGCCGGTTATTATCGTCGGTTCATACCCAATTTTGCAGCCATCGCTACCCCCCTGACGGATCTTACAAAAGGGAAAGACTCCGTCATGATTAAATGGAGTTTAGTGGCTGAAGAAGCCTTCCATAGCCTAAAACGGGCACTTTGCTCTCAGCCCGTACTGGTGACTCCGGACTTCCGCAGTGAGTTTGTGGTACAAACGGATGCCTCTGATACCGGTATCGGGGCCGTACTCTCACAAGTGAGGGACGGAGTGGAAAACCCAGTCCTCTATCTCAGCAGGAAGCTGAATAAACACGAGCAAAGGTATGCAGTCGTAGAAAAAGAGTGCCTCGCCATTAAGTGGGCTCTAGAGGCCCTCAAATATTACCTGGTGGGCCGAAAGTTCAGGCTGATCACTGACCATGCCCCTCTCAAGTGGATGCACTTGAACAAGGAACGGAATAGCCGGGTGACCCGGTGGTTCCTTGCCCTGCAGGCCTACACTTTTACGGTGGAGCACCGCCCAGGGGTACAGATGGGAAATGCAGATGCCCTGTCCCGAGTGCACTGTTTGGCGGGTGTCATTGCTCAACCGGAGTGGTCTGAGCAGAGGGGGGATATGTGAGAATCATGTGGGAATAGTGGATGAGGGCAGGTATATCTCGCCCAGATTCCTTTCCTATGTGGCCTAGTCTGGTCAGTATCGCACCTGCTTGCTAATGAATAATGGGAGGTGGATATAAAAGGATGCAAGGTGGTTGTGTGAGTGTCTCAGCCTGGGAACACAGAGAGCCTGTCTGTGTGAGAGACACACGTGAGTGGAAGCAGTGCCCACTGCAACTGTGGTTTGGCTGGACGGGAGAAGCCCGCCAGTTGGTAGTTAGGTTGTCCATTGTTTAGTTAGTGCCAGACAGGCAAGGATTTGTTTTATGTTTTATTTCCTTTTGCATTGCTTTCACCGTTAATAAACCTGACCCAGGGTCAGTTACACCCAAATCCCAGCTCTGCGCCTGAGTTTCATGCTGAATGCACGTGACCTTTGACCCCAGCAAAGGCGATCCCGGAGTGTTTTATCACAATACGCATTGTAGTCTGTTTTGTGCATTTTTCGGACACTCTGTTATAGTCTGTGACATATAGATCTAGTGTGTTTTTATCCTCCCTTTGTCTTGTGGTAGCTTTTATTTTATATTAAAAGTTATGTTTTATGGTTTTTCTCTTTTGGGGTTACATTATACTACATGAGGGGTTGCATCATACCCTATTGGGGGGCTACAATATATTCTATGGTAGCTGCATTATACTATATGAGGGGGCTGCATTATACTATATGAGGGGGATGCATTATACCGTATAAGGGAGCTGCATTATATTCTACGAGGTGGCTGCATTATACTATATGAGGGGGATGCATTATACCGTATAAGGGAGCTGCATTATATTCTATGAGGGGGCTGCATTATACTGTATGAGGGGGGCAGCATTATACCCTATGAGGGGGCATTATACCCTATGAGTGGGCTGCATTATACTATGAGGGAGGCTGCATTATACCTTATGAGGGGCTGCATTATATCCTCTGAGTGGGCTGCATTATACCCTATGAGGGGGCTACATTATATTCTGTGGGGTGCTGCATTATACTCTGAGGGGGCTACATTATACCCTATGAGAGGGGCTGCATTATACCTTAAAGTTGATTGCATTATATTCTGTGGGGGTTGCATCATACCCTATGAGGGGGCTGCATTATATTCTATGAGGGGGCTACATTATATTCTATGGGGGGCTGCGTTATACCTTAAGAGGGGGTTGCATTATACTCTGAGGGGGCTACATTATATTCTGTGGGGGCTGCATTATACACTATGAGGGGGCTACATTATATTCTGTGAAGGGGCTGCATTATATTCTATGAGGGGCTACATTATATTCTAAGAGGGGGTTGCATTATATTCTGTGGGGGCTACATTATACTATATGAGGGGAGCTGCATTATACCCTATGAGGGGGCTATATTATATTCTATGGGGGTCTGCATACCTTATGAGGGGGTTGAATTATACTCTGAGGGGGCTACATTATATTCTGTGGGGGAATGCATTATATCCTGAGGGGGCTACATTATATTCTGTGAGGGGGACTACATTATATGAGGGCTGCATTATATCCTGTGAGTGTGCTACCTCAACCCCTGCTATATCATTAAGCCATGTACTACCTTATATTACACCCTGATATTAGCTTGTTTTACTGCAAGCACAATTGGTGGTCTTGTATTTATTTCTATGTAGCTACATAGTGGGCCAAAAGAATAATTCTCTCTGGTGGGCCTAAGGAGCTCCAGTCCGACGCTGGATGGGGAATATTCCACTATCTTGCTATTTGGCATGAGGGATGGACCTCACAAATGTAGAAGTGAGAGAACTCCCAAATATATGATACAGGGCCACTTGAGGGCCCTTCCCAAACTCAGGTTTCACGGCACCTGTTGCCCCTCTGAAAATGTGAAGTGAGGGCCGCATAATGACATTGCGGTGGACATGGTGTTGGTGCTGGGCGAAGCCCAATATTCAAATGGGCATGTTTGAAATGGCATTTGTCATGATCCATGCGGGATCAGGACAGATAAAAGAACAGGTAACCTTTTTTTTCTCAAGCTGTGCTTAGAGATGTTTTTGCCCCCGGTGGCCATTTGGATTATTGCACTGTGGTGTCGTTTGTTCTAAGTTCGCCCCCGGTGGTGGTGAGCGTCATTGCACTCTGTTTCTTTAGTTAAGTGCACATTTATAATGCAGGTGTGATTGCTGGCTCTGCTATAAAAGAGTCACAGGTGTTGCAATCAGCGTTGGTGATAGTATTCATTCCAACCATCCCTGGTGGAGGAAGGAGCTGGAGAGAGCAGGGGCCAGTGCCTGCGCCACCCAGCTCCCTAGCAAGGGATAGGTGTAGGGTGTGCTAGGGCGACAGGTATCCTGAGCGGCACCCGATGCGGAACCGGCATAGGGAACGTTAGGAGCGTTAGGGACACTGACTCGGGAGTGCAGGAGGTCTCCACGTCCCCTTTCCCTATCGCAGGGCCCACTGTTGTAACTGTTGTCCCTCCCCCTTGTCTTGTTTACAGTTACCGGCCTGCGGGCCGTGTCACACAGGACAGCTTCACGTGCTGCGTCGTGTTGTTTCAGTTACCGGCCTGCGGGTCGTGTCACGCAGGATGGGTCCACGTGACAGCATTGTAAAGGTACGGGGAATATGTAATCCACTACCTTTCTATTTGGCATGAGGGAGGGTCCTCCCAAATGTAGCAGTGAGAGCCCTCACAAGTGTTAAAGGAAAAAATAAAGCCAAAACTCTACATGTGAACATAAGGTAAAGGGGAGATATATATTTTTTTTATTTTGCATTACATAAAAGTAATTATGAAGAAAAAAATGTTTCTTAGCATTTTTACCTTAAAAAAAAGAGTTTTGGTTTGGTAGGTCTTCTTATAAATCCGTAAAACCGGCGCAATAGTCAGGCAACATTATTCCCAGATACCATATATGAGTCAGAAAGACATGCAGGCATCTTCTCCATGCTATTTCCATTTAGTTTTAGCACTTCCCCATCCATTTCAGCTTTTTTCTCAGGTCCTCAGACCTGTTTGTTGGGTCCAGAAGAAAAATATTCGGCTTTCCCATTGACTTGCGTTGGATTCGTTATTTGGTAGGAATACTCGATTAGAAATTATTTGGACCGATTTTCCCTATTGTGAATATTTCACTATTCGATCGTCACTAATGGTAAGCTCCAACCACTCCCTCTTATATAGGAAAAGGACTTTTGAGATCATGATAAATCAAGAATAAATGTATTGTTGGGGCAGTAAGGCCTGTTTCACACTTCATTTTTTTTTTTTTGGTTTACGCTGTCTGGGGTGGACGGACAATGAAACTTTTTTGTCTGCGTTAAAATAGCAGATAGCAACGAATCCGTCGCTGTCCGCCATGCGTTATAATGGACGCCTATGGGCGACGGATCTGTTGCCACCCGTTAATTGACGGAATCCGCCAACGGATCCGCCTTTTTATAATGAGCATGCCCGGAAGAATTTCGTTTCATTATATTTGTCTCTTCCTCTCTCTCTCCCTCCCTCCTTTCCCAGAGTCACGTTACTTTAAATTTCATGCACTGGCTGCTAAAGTGGATCCGTCAAAAAACGGATCCGGTGGCATCCGTTTGTTGCAAAACGGAAACAGATCCGTTTTTTCACACTCTGGCGGATTTTGACTGACGTAAAAAAACTGAAGTGTGAAACAGGCTTAAGAGATTAAAACGTTTGTGTTTTTTTGTGGAGGGGGGGACTTAATTAAAGACATGTGAATATACACCCACGTAGAAATTCTATTGGATTCAGGAGACAAAAAAAGAAACATTGAGGATTGTGTAGGAGAGGATTTCCACTACAGATGGTGAGCCCTGACATCATCTTGGTTAAGATGAGGACCACACCTTTCTTGGTTTTACTAATGACACCGCAGTAGAAATAGTTAGGGAAGCTTTGTTCTAGGCATTGTAAAAATACACACAAAATATAAAACCTAGTTGTAAATGCATTGGGTGACACACCATGTTTAGTGCATCCAGTAATTACACTCCAGTGGTGCTTGTTGACCCTTGTACCTATACTTTGTGTGGCACGCCCAATGGACTGTAAACCACATTTGTATTGCATCTGATAGCAAACAAGGATGAGCCATGAAGACAGGAGTTGAACACTAGTTATCTTATCTGGGAACTGTATGTTGATACATTTCCAACTTTTCCAGTGCCAGAGCACTGGAAAAATGACAATAAAGCATGCTTCAGAGGATCGTCCCCCCTGTAAAGTTGGCAAAATGCAACTATATTCCTTGTAGTTCGTGATGTATGATTTGTAACTTTTCTTTAAATTTTAAGGAATGGGTCATTGAGTAAAATTGTCCCAAAATTGGTGAGAATTTGAGGATATAAAATATATGGAGAATTAAAATAAAAGAACAAATACAATTTGTACCAAAACTGTTCTTTGTGGTGTCTGTTTTATTTTGTTTTCATCACTTTGTTTGGGTGGAAAGTTGTGACAACCAATCATCACAATGCAATCATGGTGCACATCCATTTTTTAAAAGATTTTTATACTGTAGTATTGCTGTATATAGCAGAAATCATGATACCTGGACGTACTATACAGTAGGAAAGGGGACATACTCTCAATCTTCTTCCCCAATACCTGTAGTAGGTTCAGAGTTGCATGTGGCAAATGCTAATCCTATGACCTTTTCCACTGCTCCCTGATGCAGCTCTCCCCCAGCACTGTAATGACAGGAGGTGACAGGAGTTATAAGCATGGTCAAGTAAGACACATCAGCTCTCAAAAGATCATGCTGAAAATGTCTGTTTTCACCTTCTCTGTGAACATTTGCTTCCCCCGCTTCCCTCCGATGCAGCCTTCTTACGATTTGCCAGTGTCATAGAGGGGGAAAGTAAACACCCCCATAGGAAAATCTGTTAATGCCCCTTTAAATAAAGGGTAAATTTGCATTTAATCAGCTCTTCAGCTCCTTTTTAGTGATAATTGAAATAAAAAATGTTGTGAATGTTCTCCCATACCTTCTCATTCCACCTCTCTTTGTTTGTGCATCCTATTGTCTGTCCTGGGACCCCCGCTCTTCTTCGTCTATACTTTTCCCATGACTCACAGTACTACCTGTATGCTAATGACACTCAAATCTACCACTCTGTCCCAGATGTCACCTCTCTACTATCCAGAATCCAACAGTGTCTATAAGCCATATCCTCCTTCTTTTCATCACGTTTTCTAAAACTCAATGTGGACAAAACCAAACTCAAAATCTTTCCTCCATCTCAATCAGATCTCTGTAATCAAGGGTGTTTTAAAAATAATAATGCATTTGGGCAGCAAATCATCAAGATGCGCTGCTGGCAGCTCCCTTTGCAATTGCCAACCACTGACGTCTGTAACGGGCAGAGTGGTGGAACCACTGTGCCAAAGCCCAAGTAAGACCTGGAGGGGCATGACTAGGACCCTCACTCAATCCGACCACGGACACGCAGCAGCTAATGACACCGCAGTCCGTGGAGAGACAAGGGAGTTAATCCAGGTGCTACTCCAGGACTGACGATGGGTAATTGGCGGCTGACCCCTAGGAGTGGATAGCTGGAATGGCCCGGGGAAATGTCCAACAGATGCAGACAGGCAGAGAAGATGACAGAAACCGCAGGTGCAGACAGGACAGTCTAACGGACAGATGAGCACTGACGGGTGCAGCTGGCTCGGCTGCCGTTGGGGTAAGCACTGGCGGGTGCAGCTGGATCTGCTGCCGTTGAGGTGAGCACTGGCGGGTGCAGCTGGCTCTGCTGCCGTTGAGGTGAGCACTGGTGTGTGCAGCAGACTCGGATACAAGTACAGAGACCTGAGAACCGACAAGCGTGTTAGGAACAAACTCACAACATTGCACAGGCATCTCCATGCTGGAAGAGGCGGTTCAAATAGAAAGAGACCTCCAGCCATTGGCCGGAGACACTTTAGAGGAACGCGCGCGGCCCCATAAGAGGAAGGGTGCGTGCGCGCTCTAAGCACAGAGCTTGGAGACCGGCTAGGAGTGCGTGCACCACGGGCAGCAGCAGACCTGGAAGGTGCAGGAATGGATCCTTGGCGGTAAGTACGCTGATGTCTCAGCAGGGAGAGAGGGATTGCAGGCAGAGATGCGGGTGCTACAAAGTCCCAGATGTAACCGATGGGAGACAAGAACAGAAACTGTGCAGGCCATGGTATCACATTTAGGCCATACAGGCTGCGCACAGTAGCACAAACAAAATGTTGACTGATGTTGTGTTAAAAAAAAGGCTCCTGGGACATTTGCTCTCATGAAGGCCTCTTCGTTATGTTTCTGACATGGTCTCCACACCAATCTTGGGTTATCATTACATCCAAGACAAAAGGAGGACTCAACTCCGGCGAGAACTGAAGACCTCTAATCCAGCCTCCATTGGTGTCTTGCTCCGCCCCATGATAGCCTTTGAGAGCGATGGCGTGCGGTCAATCGCACGCCTTTAGCTGGATGGTTGACTCATAGCTCAGTTATGTAATGCCTTCTGATGGTTTGTGTATACCCTGTTTAACACCTTGGTCTTGTTATGTGATATCTAGTTTCAATTGCAGGACAGAATGGGTCACTACACTCCATTCTTCTAATCTAATGAAACCACATAGGCATGTCACAAAACAATACAATGATTTACATCAAAACATATTCATGTGTTTGAATGACCCAAAGTCCAGACCTTAATCCCATTGTGAATCTGTGGCAAGACTTGAAAATTGCCTTTCACAGACACTCCCTATCCAATCTCACAGAGCTGTCACATGACTGTTGTCTGATATCCCGGGGCTAGGGGCTCCATCCCTATCCCAAAAGCTAGAGGTACCCTAGTGTTGTGAGTTCATTCTCGGGTTCCCCTTCTGAACTCCCTCTGGTGGTGTCGGGAGGTGATGCGGCTGGTTTGATCAGTGGAGATCTGCCACCTGAGGATGGGGATGATGATTGGATCTCGGGATTCTCAGATTGGATTTAAGACAGCTGACGCCCTATTCAGTTGCTGGTGATTCCTTCTGGCTTGTCAGCTCTTGGTTTTCTGCTCTGTTCCAGTCATCTAAATCTAAGTTTTTCCGCTAATGTTCACACTTGATTTTGTTGGTCTATTCAGTTTTTTGTGTGGTCTGCCAGCCCCGGCTGGGGGCTGAGCTGAATTTTCACTCTTATTTATCAGTATTTTGCCAGTTGGCTTTTTGTCCCTTACTAGTTCGGTCTCTTTTTGCTCTGTCTCAGAATATTCCAGAGTGCTGATATAGTGGGAGAAGTCTAGTGACTTCAGGGTTAAGTTTGCTATCAGAAATGTTGGACATTATTTTTGTAGGGTTTTTTGCAGGTTGCAGACAGTGACTTGCCTTTCCTTTCCTGTCTAGTTTGGGCCCCATCATTTGTTCAGCCTATTTTCCTGCCTGTATTTGTGCCTTCATCTTGTTTCACCGTCAATACATGTGTGGGGGCTATCTATTCCTTTGGGGTCTGCTCTGGGGCAGTTAGTTTTTCCTTTTCTTGCTTTAGGCTTATGTAGTCCTCCGGCCGTGATGAGGCGTCTAGGAACATCGTAGGCACGCTCCACGGCTACTGCTAGTTGTGTGGTAAGATCAGGGATCTGCAATCTGCATAGTTACCAACCACTCTGGTTTTCTGTGGCTTAGCTTGTTTTGCCTTTTTCTCCTCGGTGACCCATTCATAACAGAATCACCAGTCATACCGCAGATTCTAGGGTACTCAAAAGCAGGAAAGAATTGTAAAAAAAAAAAAAAAAGTGCCAGAATTTTTTTTATGTATATTTTTCCCTCTTTTTCTCTGGGGCCGTAGTTTTCTCTGGAGTTTTTTTTTTTTTCTTAATGGAGATTAAGCATTTGTCTGATCGTGTGGAGCAGCTCACTGCTGAAGTGCGGGGAATTTCCGCCTATCTCGCTCATTCACATGCTGCTGAACCAAAGATCCCTACTCCTGATGTTTTTTGGGGATCAGTCTAAATTTTTGAATTTTAAGAATAATTGTAAATTATTTCTTGCCTTGAAGCCTAATTCATCGGGGAGCTCTACGCAGCAGGTTAAAATTGTAATCTCCTTGCTGCGCGGCGATCCCAAGAATTGGGCGTTTTCTTTGACACCTGAAGATCCTATTCTGACTAATGTGGATGCATTTTTTCAAGCCTTGGGGTTGTATGATGAACCTAATGCTATTGATCAAGCTGAGAAAGCCCTATTGGCATTGAACACAGGGTCAGGATTTTGCAGAGTTATACTGTCAAAAATTCCAAAAGTGGGCGGTCCTTACTACATGGAATGATAGTGCCTTGGCAGCTCTCTTTCGGAAGGGTTTGTCAGAAACCGTAAAATATACTATGGTGGGATTTCCTGTTCCCTCTGGTCTTGACGATTCTATGTCATTAGCCATTCAAATTGATCGGCGTTTACGTGAACGCAAAACTACTCGAGAGGCGCTGCCACCTTTTGGACAAATGTCTGAACCTATGCAATGTGATAGAGTTTTGTCTAGGGCGCAACGTCAGGAGTTTAGAAGGTGTAATAAGCTGTGTTTTTTCTGTGGAGACGCCTCTCATACTATTTCTGTCTGTCCAAAACGAGAGAAACGTTTTGCACACACATTTGCTGTGGGTGGTGTACAACCTAAGTTTCTTTTGGCAATTATTCTGATCTGCTCCTTATCCACATTTTCCACGAAGGCTTTTGTGGATTCAGGAGCAGCATTGAATCTGATGGATTTGGACTTTGCTAAACGTTGTGGTTTTTTCTTGACGCTTCTGCGGACGCCTATTTCTTTGAGGGGTATTGATGCTACTCCTTTGGCGGAGAATAAACCTCAGTTTTGGACCCAGGTGACGATGCGGGTTGCCCCAGACCACCAAGAAAATTGTAAATTTCTGGTGCTGCATAATTTGCCTGATACTATTGTTCTGGGTTTTCCTTGGTTGCAAACTCATAATCCAGTTTTGGATTGAAAATCTGGGTCTGTGGTGAGTTGGGGTTGTCAGTGTGTTCTTAGGGTCGCTCCTGTTTTTTCCACCTCTCCTCAGTCTCATGATATTCCTGATTATCTAGCCGATTTTTCTTATGTATTTCGTGAGAGCAAGTCTGCGTCTTTGACTCCTCATAGGAGTTATGACTGTGCAATTGAGTTGATGCCTGGGTGTAAATTTCCCAAGGGTTGGCTTTTCAACTTATCAGTACCCGAACATGATGCTATGCGATTTTATATTAAGGAGTCATTGGAGAAGGGTCATATTAGACCATCCTCGTCACCTTTAGGTGCTGGGTTTTTTTTTTGTGGCCAAGAAAGATGGTTCATTAAGACCGTGTATTGATTATCGTTCCCTTAACAAGATGACGGTTAAATATCAGTACCCGTTACCTCTGATGTCTGATTTATTCTCCAGAGTTAAGAGTGCCTGCTGGTTTACTAAGCTTGACCTCAGGGGGGCGTATAATCTTATTCGCATCAAGCACGGGGATGAATGGAAGATGGCGTTTAATACTCCGGAGGGACATTTTGAGTACCTGGTGATGCCTTTTGGGCTCACTAATGCCCCTTCTGTCTTCCAGTCCATTATGAACGATATTTTCCGTGACTTTGTGGATAAGTTTTTCATCATCTATCTGGATGATATTTTGATCTTTTCTAGTGATTGGGATTCTCATGTGGAACACGTCCGGACTGTGTTCCGGATTTTGAGGGAGAATTCCCTGTTTGTTAAGGGATCGAAATGCGTCTTTGGTGTACAGAGGATTTCATTTTTGGGATTTATCTTGTCTCCCATCGACTATTGAAATGGACCCGGCCAAGGTACAGGCCATTTATGATTGGGTTCAGCCTACTTCTTTAAAGGCCCTCCAGAAGTTTTTGAGTTTTGCTAATTTCTATCGTAAATTTATAGGTAATTTTTCTGGTATTGTCAAACCACTGACTGATCTGACCAAGAAGGGCGCTGATGTGCTGAACTGGTCTCCTGAGGCTATCTCAGCATTTCAGGAGCTTAAGCAGAGATTTACTTCAGCTCCAGTTTTACGGCAACCTGATGTCTCACTTCCATTTCAGGTGGAGGTAGATGCTTCTGAGATTGGTGCAGGAGCTGTTTTGTCCCAAAAAGACCCTGTGACTTCTAAGATGAATCCCTGTGCCTTTTTTTCTCGAAAGTTCTCCCCATCTGAATGCAACTATGACGTGGGGAATCGGGAATTGTTGGCCATGAAGTGGGCATTTGAGGAGTGGAGACATTGGTTGGAGGGAGCTAGACATCAAGTTGTGGTCTTCACCGATCACAAGAATTTGATTTATTTGGAGTCGGCCAAACGCTTGAATCCTAGACAGGCTAGATGGGCCTTGTTTTTCACGCGTTTTAATTTTGTGGTCTCTTTTCTTCCGGGCACTAAGAATGTTAAGGCAGACGCCCTTTCTAGGAGTTTCTTTGCCGATTCTCTTAGTGTGACTGAGCCTACTACTATCCTAGGTGAGGGGGTAGTTCTTTCTGCCATTTCGCCCGATTTGAGACGCGCCTTGGAGGAATTTCAGGAGGATAAACCTGAGCGTTGCCCTATGGGAAAATTGTATGTTCCTGACCAGTGGAGAAAGAGAGTGATGTCTGAAATTCATTGCTCCGCATTGGCTGGTCATCCAGGTATTTTTGGTACCAGAGATTTGGTGAGTCGGTCCATTTGGTGGCCTGCCTTATCTCGTGACGTCAGGAATTTTGTACAGTCCTGTGGGACTTGTTCTCGGTCTAAACCCTGTTCTCGTTCTAGTGGGTTGCTGATGCCCTTGCCGGTGCCCAAGAGGCCATGGACCCATATCTCAATGGATTTTATTTCTGATCTTCCTGTCTCTCAGAGAATGACTGTTATCTGGGTGATTTGTGATAGATTTTCGAAGATGGTCCATCTTGTACCACTCCCAAAGTTGCCATCTTCCGCTGAGTTGGTGCCCTTGTTTTTACAACAGGTGGTTCGGTTATATGGGATTCCTGAGAACATTGTGTCCGACAGAGGAGTCCAGTTTGTTCCAGATTCTGGAAAGCCTTTTGTTCCAATCTGGGAATTCAGTTATCCTTCTCCGCGCTTCATCCCCAGACGAATGGACAGACTGAGCGAACAAACCAGACCTTGGAGTCTTATTTGAGATGTTTTATATCTGCTGATCAGGATGATTGGGTCTCATTTTTGCCCTTGGCCGAATTCGCACTGAACAATAGAGCTATCTCTGCCACTTTGATGTCACCCTTTTTCTGTAATTTTGGGTTTCATCCTCGATTCTCTTCAGGGCAAGTGGAATCTTCGTCCTGCCCAGGTGTGGACACTGTGGTTGAGAGAATGCAGGAGATATGGGACCAAGTGGTGGATAAGTTGTCACTCTCTCAGGAAAAGGCCCAGCGATTTTCCAACCGGCATAGGACCATTGGTCCCCGGTTTAAAGTGGGTGATATGGTTTGGTTATTGTCTAAGAATATTCCTATGAAGGTTGCATCTCCTAAATTTAAGCCAAGATTTATTGGTCCTTATAAGATTTTGGAAATTCTTAATTCTGTTTCATTTCGATTGGCTCTTCCAGTTACTTTCAAGATCCATAACGTATTTCACAAATCTCTGTTGAAGAGGTTTGTTGAGCCAGTGGTTCCTATGGCAGCACCTCCTGACCCTGTGTTGGTCGAAGGCAATGGAATATGAGGTAGAGAAAATATTGGATTCTCGTTTGGTTAGACGGAGACTCCAGTATTTGGTCAAATGGAAGGGTTTTGGTCAGGAGGATAATTCTTGGGTCTCTGCCTCTGATATTCATGCCAATAGATTGGTTCATGCTTTTCACCGGGCCCATCCTGATCGGCCTGGTGGCGTGGATGAGGGTTCGGTGACGCCTCCTCAAGGGGGGGTTACTGTTGTGAGTTCATTCTCGGGTTCCCCTTCTGAACTCCCTCTGGTGGTGTCGGGAGGTGATGCGGCTGGTTTGATCAGTGGAGATCTGCCACCTGAGGATGGGGATGATGATTGGATCTTGGGATTCTCAGATTGGATTTAAGACAGCCGACGCCCTATTCAGTTGCTGGTGATTCCTTCTGGCTTGTCAGCTCTTGGTTTTCAGCTCTGTTCCAGTCATCTAAAGCTAAGTTTTTCTGCTAATAGTCACACTTGATTTTGTTGGTCTATTCAGTTTTTTTGTGTGGTCTGCCAGCCCCGGCTGGGGGCTGAGCTGAATTTCCACTCTTATTTATCAGTATTTTGCCAATTGGCTTTTTGTCCCTCACTAGTTCGGTCTCTTTTTGCTCTGTCTCAGAATATTCCAGAGTGCTGATATAGTGGGAGAAGTCTAGTGACTTCAGGGTTAATTTTGCTATCAGAAGTGTTGGACATTATTTTTGTAGGGTTTTTTGCTGGTTGCAGTGACTTGCCTTTCCTGTCTAGTTAGTTTGGGCCCCATCATTTGCTCAGCCTATTTTCCTGCCTGTGTTTGTGCCTTCATCTTGTTTCACCGTCAATACATGTGTGGGGCTATCTATTCCTTTGGGGTCTGCCCTGGAGCAGTTAGTTTTCCCTTTTCTTGCTTTAGGCTTAGGTAGTCCTCCGGCCTTGACGAGGCGTCTAGGAACATCGTAGGCACGCTCCACGGCTACTGCTAGTTGTGTGGTAAGATCAGGGATCTGCATTCTGCATAGTTACCAACTTCTCTGGTTTTCTGTGGCTTAGCTTGTTTTTTTTTTTTTTTTTCTCCTCGGTGACCCATTCATAACACCCTAGCTAACCCTGCTCCCCAGATTACTGCTAATGGTGAAGATGCCGGGGCCACATACCTTGCTGAGCTCCTGAATCAACTCATCTGTCCCCTCTCCCATCCAGAATAGTGGGGAGTAGTTGTATATAAGAAAACACAAACCAGACTAACAAGGGAAGACGTACAGGGATAAATGAATATACCAATCGTACAAATATGCACTCAAAAAACAAAGAGCGGAACACTGGGAAGTAAAAGGAAGGAACAACCAAATAGTAGAAAATGAGGATATACACAAAGACAAATCACCAAATACTCAAAAAACTTATTTACTTTATAAACTTTGAGGAACCTTCAGCTTAAAGACAACCACACCAAATCACAGGTCTGGACCCACCAAATGTCTCCGATCAGCCACACTCTTATATTTGAACTCCATTAAATTTATTTTTATATTTATTTTACTCATTTATATAGCACCATTAATTCCACAGCACTTTACAGACATTATTGGCACTGTCTCCGATGGGGCTCACAATCTAAATTCCCTATCAGTATGTCTTTGGAATGTGGGAGGAAACCCACACAAACACGGGGAGAACATACAAACTCCTGTAGATGTTGTCCTTGGCGGGAATTGACCCCAGCAATGCAAGGATGGAGGGTAACAACTTTTTTTATGCTGGTTAGAGACGTGCAGCTCCATCTCATAGCTGCTCCTGACCTGCTCGTTTTCTCTCTCTATAAAAACTGGCCAGACCTTCTCATCCCTGCCTGTGAAAGTTTACTTCCTGGCTTGCTGGAGGGAGTTTGTATTTGCTACTGGAGATTGTTGTGTGCTGTTTTTGGGTGTATGCTTTCTCCATTATCCTGTTCCCTTTTAGTTTGTACATTCCTACCCTTCCCTATATTCCTCTCTACCCTTGGTGTTTTTGTATGTAACTTGCTTTTTGTTATCCCTGAATGTCTTACATGTTTATACACTAACTTATCTATTTCAAGCCTCCTATGGGAGGGGGCAGCTTAGAACATTAACAGGAGCATAATAAGATCAGACTCAGGCCTCTCTGCCTTCAATCCTGGGTCCAGCACTATGTTCCTGCTGCTGTCCCGGTCTCCCTTGTTTGGTTGCGGCAGTGACGTCACGTGGATAGCACTACAGCCAGTCAGCGAAGTCAGCAGCTTGTTGTGTCTATATTGGCCGAGCCACTGATTGGTTGCAGCGCTATGGAGGCTGCATCACCACTACAGCCAAAATAACAAAGGTTGGGGGGGGGGCAGCGTTGGAGACAGTGCTGGACCCAAGGAAGGGGAGGAAAACTTTGTTTTTGACTGGTATCAGAGCCTGCAAGGAGAAACGTTTTGAAAGGGTACAATCATTCCTACCTCACTCTGCAGCCAGCCCCAGATGGCACAAGTCTGAGGATATCTATGGAAGGCAAACAGAGCAATATTTTTAATGAAACCCAATAAAAAAAACACTTTTTAGATAAAAAATAAATAAATTTAAATAAAAAAGTTAAAAATGTGGACAATCCCTTTAATTGGCCATGAAGGTTGCCGAATGTCCCATGCTAGCGTTATACTGCATTTGTCCTAAAGAAGGAGGCCGCCTCCAGAATGTCAGTACAGCGGCTCCTGCACACAGGGAGCCTGGAAATGCGGTAACGCAGCGTCTCTGGCTCTTGTTCCCGGCAGCAGCTTCTATACAGAAGTAACGCAGACACACGTCACTCTGCCGCAATCACCACGCGCCCTATGCAATATGACCGCGGTTACTGACGTCATCACCGTGCGCCAGGGAACCGTGCAGCGCGCATGCGCATTTGCTTCACCAGAGTTGGGCTCGTCCATGCTTGTGCGCGGTGGAGTGTAGCGGCAGCCGAGCAGTGTGCGCTACAGACAGGGTCTGCCGACTGCTCCACGGACCGACGAGCGACGGTGACCGACTGCGGGTAATCATAGTTCAGGGTTTCTCGGCTCCTCTGAGATCTCTCCATGCAGAAGTCGCAGCTTCACTTCTGCTACTTCTGTCTGGATACACTGCTGCTTTTCATGGCGGTAACGGTCTATCAGTGGATATTACTTTCCCACAGCGGAGAATCCACGTCCTGCCTAGAATCCGCTGCAGACAATCGCTGTACAGTGCAACTAACGCTCTGCAAAATCCCCTCCTGTGTGAACTAGCCTTAGGGTACCGTTACACCTAGCGACTCACCAGCGATCCCGACCAGCGATGTGACGCGGTCAGGATCGCTGGTGAATCGCTAGGTGGTCGCTAGTGAGCTGCCACTCAGGCAGATCTCACCAGCGACATCGCTGGGGACGGGGGTCGCTACTTACCTGTCAGACGCGGCGATCCTGCGTCCTCCTGCCCGGCTCCACGCGTCGCTCATCATCACAGCAGGAAGCGCCCGACGAGGAATGGTCCAGCAGCTTCTGGTTCAATCAGCGATATCCAGCGGGGGAGCCGGTCGGAGATAAGTATCAGACACAGCGATGTCGCTATAACGTCACAAAATCGGTGACTTTACAGCGATATTGCTAGCGATATCGCAGTGTGTAGCGGGGGCTTTACACTGCTCTCTGGGTGCTACAGGCCACCTCAGGAGTTTGATAAACTTCTCACGTTTTTTTCCAATACTGATCCTTTTTATCTACAATTCTGAATATTGGTCTTATAGGGCAGACGATACAAAAGTGCAGGATGAGGCTGCGATCACCTGCACCTGGGGCTTCCATCACAAATGCAGGCAATATACTGCACAGCTTATAATCCGTGGGGGGTACATCATGTGACTGATCAGCCACTACTGGTAAAGGAGTCGGTGGCCAACTTTGGGAGATTTTTTCTTTTTAACTTAAATGCCCGTGTTTGGAGATGATATTCATTTGTGTACTTAGATTTCATTACAAGTTTGTCATTACCCCAGTTGCCACAGCAGCGGGGCAATCGAGAAAATCGAAGGCATAGTGCCAGAATTAATGCATCAAATGTGATGTGCTACTTCTGGGGCGGCTGCAAACTTGTATTTCTATGCTGGGAAGGGCCCAAAATCCGTGGCTCTTCCCAGCCTGTATCAGGTGTCTGCTTTACCTTTGCTGGTTATCAAAAATAGGAGGGGTCCCCACATCATTTTTCATTCATTTAATAGGTTAATACATGTATGGTAAACTACACATGCATGGCACTGATTATATAACTCACAATTATGTATCTGTCTCTGCACATCTAACATATGTAATTTCTACTCTGCAGTGTATTCCGTTATGTGTCACACTTATGTGGGACGTATTGTCTTTTGTGCTGCCGGAAAAAAACGGACAAGTATGCAGCCCTATTGATTATAATGGGTGTGACTGTGTACTTGTGAAGAATGATATCACACGTACCGGAAACAAGGACATGTGAAGAGGGCATTATAGTAGGCTTAGTGATGGGTTCTTAGTTAACTCATTCTGCACTCAACAATAGCCTGTGTCACACGTAGAGACTTAATAAGGCAAAATCATTCATGAAGCCCAATTGCAGTAGGGACAATTGCCAACTGGCAGAGGGGGATCTCTTTATTTTTATTTATTTATTTATTTTTTTTTATTCTATAAATGTAAACAACATATTGAAAATAAGTGTTGCTGTGATGTACACCGTATTATCTCAAGATATATATATATGTTTTTTGGGATTTTTGCCTTTTTAATTTCAGTTTTTCTTTTCATTTTCTTGCTTTTGTTGCTGAAATAGGACAATGGGAAGAAAGAAGCAGAAGAAAACTGCTATTGCTAGAAGAGAACTTGTATTCGATGAGGAGAAGAGAAGGTAAGTGGTGACTTAGGCCTGTTTCACACTTCAGTTTTTTGTGTCAGTTAAAATCCGTCAAAAAGGCGGAAAGCGGATCCGTTCCTAACGGATGCCACCGGATCCGTTTTTTTAACGGATCCGCCGAATGAAGAATTTTAAAGGAACCGCTGCCCGGGAAGGAGAGAGAGAGAATTGTTTTTTCTCTGTCCGCCAGAAATGATTTCAGGGTTAAATTTCCTCCTGACTTCATTCCTCCGGGCATGCGCTGTATAAAAATGCGGATCTTGCAGTACAAAAAACGGTACATGGTCCGTCCAGGCATCTCGGCGGACGCAAAAAAAATTGACGGATCTGCAAAAAAACGGATCCAACGGATGGCCATCCGTCAAGATCCGCCAGTAATGCAAGTCAATGGGGAAAAAAACGGATCCGCCCCAAAAAATGGCAGATCCATTTTTGTGCAAAAACGGCGGATTTTGACTGATGGTCAAAAACAGAAGTGTGAAACAGGCCTTAGGGATGATACAGGAAGTAAAAGCACGCGTTTTGCTGAATCACATTGAACCTGTCAGCAGAGTTTACCCCTGAAATCTATCAGCGCAGTATCATCCTCCTAAAAAGACTTCCATTTATTCCCTTATTATGGCAAAGTGTCGAGAATTTTTGAAAAATGTCTCACTGCAAGCCCAAGGCAAAGAGTGCTCACACACATGAGATTTTGAGCACTTGCAGGAGTAGGTCATGGGTTTTCTTGGACATAGATAACACCTATTTTGATTTTGGCTTTCTTAGTACAGATTTTGCTTGACTGCCCCTTGATGAGGTGCTTCTCCTGTGACTGTTTTTTTTTTTTTGGGCAAAATCGTTGGAATGCATTTCTATATTACGGGCATGATCAGAAACCTTTCTACAAGGCTGATACTGGGCTAGGGATTATTTGCATCCAAAACCCACACGACCACTGCAGGCAGTGTCTTGCCTCGATGCCATGTGCTTTACCTGCCAGCATGACCTTTAAGGCCAATGATTGGCTGCAATAGTCACGTGAACAATAGATGTGATGTCATCGCTGCAGGGAATTGACCAGGTAATTAATGATCTTTTTCTTATTTAAAAAGCTCAGACAAGCCCTTTAAAGTGATCTATCCACTCGGTAAAGGCATTTTGGCACATGATGATTTTTTTCGAATCCACAGCAAACGATCATTGGTTGGAAGAATCATTAGAAATGATCTAGTGGACATTTTCATCAGGAAGATCCTAGCTAGCAATGAAAATGAGGAATTCCTGGTCCGGAGAGGACTTTTATCATTGTCTAGTTGCAGCTATGTACTTCATGACAGCACTAATACCAGATTAATGCACGTTTTTCTATATTGTTCTTTATTACTTTATGTAAAATTAGGCTAAGTTCACATCTCAAAAAAACAATGCAGAATGCCTTGATGATTTTTTTTTTTTTTTTGCAAAGTGACAGAATTGTTTAAAGGATTCATTATAGTCAGTGGTGTCCCGACGGGCTGTTGTTGTCCATCATGTAATTCATCTGTCACTGCATTGAACTCCATTTTTCTGCTTCTATAATGGAGCTTATCTTATAGGGTTATAAGGCTCTCAGATGGGGAGATGTCAACCTGGCCGATGTAGTAGGACAGTGAACTAGTTCAATATTAGTATGATTACTATTATTTTAACTGTGAAGATTAACTTGTTGTTGTCATGAAAGCTTGTCTGATCATTTCTAGTAACTTTCATAAATACCAATTTTTTTATGTTTTTTTTTTTTTTTTTTTTAGAGAATATTTGACTGGATTTCACAAACGCAAACTGCAAAGGAGAAAATCTGCGGTGGAAGAGATCAAGCGCAAAATTAAAGATGAGCAGAAGAGGCTGAAAGCTGAGGTACAAAGGACATAAACTCAGCACTGCCATAAGTTCATCATTTCCAAGAAGGCAGTTCAGAGCTGTCCTATAATAGGAATGACAAAATGATCTGTCTGCTTGGGATAGGGGCAAGGAAATGCACAAATCTTGGCCATGCTAGAGAATTACAGTATTTTTCGGATTATAAGACGCACCCGAAATTTTGAGGAGAAAAATAGGAAAAAACTTTTTTTTTAATAAAATGGTGGTGCTTATAATCTATGCATCTTATTGCTTACCGGGGGGTGGTGGCTTCGGTGAAGTGGGGTCCCAAGGTCGGTGCTGGAGGAGGCAAGAGTGGAGCGTTGCTGCAGGCCACAGGCTGGGATGAGGGGGTGTTCCGATGTGCGGCACGCCGCTGCGGGTGTCCGATGCTGCGCGGGGCTCTGCCGAGGTTTTGTGAAAGGCCAGAGCCCTCGGCAGTTTCATGGTTTCCTCCTGTGCGGTGGACTCCGGGAAATTGGCCGCCGAGGGGCGGCGCATGCGCAGATGGAAATCTTGGCACCAAGATCTTGGGAGATGAGATTTCAGTGCATTATAAGACGCACCCCTCGTTTTCTTCTCAAATTTGTGGGAAAAAATTAGTCTTGTAATCCGAAAAATACTGTAAGTCTTTTCCAGGCCAAGGCTAATTTTCATCCAGTACCATTCCGTGCCAAATCCTATCAGTTGGTTTGACTGATCATCAAATGATCCTGTATGATACTTGTCAAATGCGACTAGCTTCTTTTTCTGCTTTTCTTAAATGTTAATTTCCTGTTTCGCCTCAAAGAATTTTTGTGTGGGTGAAGCATTAATTAAAGTGGCTTTCTAGGCCAGGGTTAATTAACGTCCGACACTGTGGTATGCCGAATCCAAACAGTGTGTAGGTTACAAAGTTTTGGAGTTCTGCTTCAATTGTTGGTTTGAGCACTCACCTTCATTTGCAGTTTGCATACTTGCGGTCACATTGTGAGAAGTCGAAAAACAAGCTAGTGAACAGGTGACCATCAGTATGCCTATCACAAACAAGGGCTTATACAACGCCTGCACGTTCAAGCAAGCAGAGCAGAAACCTAACAGTGTATAAGTCTCACATTATCGGGATTCGGCTTCAGCGTGCTGCAATGCCAGAAGAAAATTAGCCCTGACCCAGAAAGCCCCTTTAATTGTTGCATCGTTCACACATACACAAATTCTTTCAGATAAGAATGTTATTTGCATGTTTCTTGAGCCAAGGGTTGTGGAAGACTGATTTTAACGTGTATGATTTCATTGTGTCTGCAGAATTAATCTTTCCTCTATAAGCTACGGTACACTTCACAAAATGCAAATCATCCAGCATCTCATCATCCATCTGAACGGGGGAGAGAGACTTTCTAGTCATGTACTTGCTGCAGGTTTATCAAAGGGGTTATTCCACTCCAACATTTATCAAATATCCACAGTCTGAAAATGGGTGCCCCATCAAACCCTAAAAATGGGGTGCCGGCTACCTTGTGTGAATCAAGCAGCCGTGCACATATTTGACCACCTCTGCATTTACTTCTGTGGGAACCATAGCTCACCTGTGTGAACACAGCTACAGACAGTACATGGAGTGGTGGTCACGCCTTAGTGCTACCTGCCTATTTATGATGGAGTGGAATTCCCAAGGTCCATGCTCCACCATCATATATTTATAACTTATCGTGTAGAAATGTGATAAATGGTGTTGGTTGGAATACCCTTTTAAAATCACCTGCCGTCTATACTTAGAGGACATTGGGTAAATCTGGGATTATTCAGTGTCTGTGCCATGTTCCCCAGAAGCTTTGTGATTTGCTAGTGAATATAGGGGAAGCTATAATGTGGCTCGTCTTTCCTCCAGGAATGCTGGGATAGGTCAGCACTGAAGCCTACAGAAGTGTGAATGAACTGGAAAAAATGTGTTATCTGAGTGCTTGTAATTCCTCCCAGGTTTTGACCAGTTTTCTATTTTTCTCCCGGTAGAGACATAAAGAATACCTAAAGATGCTAAAGGAGAGAGAAGAAGCTTTAGGTAAGAAGCCAGCCAAATACAAGTATTGATAATGCCAGTGAGTAAGAGGCCCACCTGTTCATATAGTCTGGAGTGTATTATATGAGATCCTGTCAGTCTAGGTATGTCCAATATTACAGGGAATCTCAGCATGATTAACCCTCCTAAACCGTCTATATGGGCATGTAGGTCTGAGGAAGCTGAATAACATGACACCCTGATATCTGTGATCTGACGTCTTATTCCAGAGAAATCCACGTTTTTCTCAGATGTAAATGAGCTGTTCAGGACTATGGACCGGATAAAGATCTCCCTAAGAATCTGCTTCCATTGGATCTGCCTCCAGAGATTATTGTAAATCTCACAGCTCTGCTGTATTATTATTATACATTTAAATAGCGCCATTTATTCCATGGCGCTTTACATGTGAAAAGGGGAAATGTAGACAAGTACAATAAACATGTGCAAGACAAGGGACACACAAGTACAGAAGGAGAGGGGACCCTGCCCGCGAGGGCTCACAGTCTACAGGGATGGGTGAGGATACACTAGGAGAGGGTAGAGCGGGTTGTGCGGTGGTTCAGTAGACCAAGGATCATTGCAGGCTGTAGTCTTGTCGGAACAGGTGGGTCTTCAGGTTCTTCTTGAAGGTTTCCGTTGTTGGTGAGAGTCTGATGTGTTGCGGCAGAGAGTTCCAGATTATGGGGGAAGCAACCCTGTTTGCCTGTGAGATGGAAGCTGAGAGGAACCTGCAGATTTCAGGTATAATCACACACAGCTCTGCAGTGAGAGCAGGGAGCGGCCATTACACTTCACACTTGTAGAGGCATATTCTCAGGAGATCAGTGTCCGGCCTGTAGCCTAGAACAGCTCATTTATTTATAAGAAAAAACTTTTGATTTCTCTGGATGGAATAAGGCATCAGATTGGAGGTATCATGTTATTCAGCTTCCTATGACCTACAGGCCCGTTTAGACGGCTAACGCGCGGTTGATCCCACTGACAGATTCCCTTTAATGGGGTTGGTCACTTCTATATGTGTTCATAATATTAGAAAAAACCCACCAATATATATTTTCAATAGAAAAGACTGCTCCTTTCTCAGTTTATACACTGATCATTAAAAAAAGAGGCTGGCTTAGCTACTGCACTGAGCAGCCAGGCACTCTGATTACTGAGGCAGAAGCTAGAAATTGGGGCACCTTTGAAAGAACATTTAAGTTCTTCTTAATCATATTACTTATTTTTATAACACCATTGATTCCATGGTGTGCGCATGAGAAGAGGTTATATACAAGATACAAATATAAAATACAGAGAGCAAATGAACAATAACAGAGGAGCGCTGACCCTGCCCTTGTGGGCTTACATTCTACATATTATGAACACATCTTCCCGGTGTGTTGCTCACTCAGCGAGGCGTGCCCGGAGCGACTACAGTCACCGTTCACCATACTATGAGTACATTTGTAATCGCTCTCTGGTATTTTGATTGACAGCTCGCTCTGTGGTGTGAGTGTGCAGAGCGACCTGTCAAAGTGTGTAGCGACTGTAATTTCCCCCCCCGTGCATTCACTCATGACTGCGATCCAGTGGCTCCCGGGAGGCTGCAAGTTCATTTTCTCTCACTAGCTGTACTTTCTGTGCGCCAGTTCTTTTGAGGGTATGTGTACACGATGCGGATTTCCTGCGGTTTTTGTGCGGATTTCACCTGCGTTTTTACACCTGCGGATTCCTATAATGGAAGAGGGGTAAAAACGCTGCGGAATCCGCACAAAGAATTGACATGCTGCAGATTCAGAACTGCAGCAAATCTGCGCAGATTTTTCCGCAGCATGTGCATAGCGGTTTTTGTTTTACATTGAATATAATGGTACTGTACACCGCAGGAGAATCTGCTGTGGATCCGCAGGGCCAAATCCGCTGCGGATCCGCAGCAGAATCCGCAACGTGTGCACACACCCTTTCTCGTTGACAATTCACCAAACTATAATCTGCTGCAAGGTCGTCTTTTATTCTGAAACACACGTTGCAGTGATCCCCGTTGCCAGTAGTTGTTCGAGAAATTTACTTCAGTGATTTAGCAGCGATATTTTGACCCTCCCTCAACGTCCGCTGAAGAGAATAATTTTTTGACTAACTAAGAAGAGCAGGTATCTCTGTAACTGGTGCGTTTCACAATAAAAGACAGCACTGTCACATCTAGCAACAGATTATAGTGTGCAGTGAATTCTTCAACTAGTTGGCCGTGGGACTTCACTCCCAATTCTACTTAGACCTCCAAACTGAGGTTTCAGTGCATGACAACTGCTGCCAATATTGCTGGCCTGTTTAGACCGGCTGATAGTCGGGAACGTGCATTTGTAGGAACTCTTACTCCACAAATATTAACTTGTCTACATGGGCCATAAGGCTTCAGCGATGTAGAGACCCTTTTAGCAATCTGTCATAAACAATAAAACTCAAAAAAAAAAAAAATCAGGTGGCAGTAGAACCGTGGAACATACAATAAGCAAGTTTGCAATTAACGTGGGTTTTCTATTACGGTTCTCCTGGCTAATTCCTATTTTATAACATGGCAATCACTCTTAGGGCCCCGTCACACACAGCGACGCACCAGCCATCCCGACAATGATATGACCTTGTCAGGATCCCTGGGGTGTCGCTACATGATCGATGGTGAGCTGCCAAACAGGCAGCTTCACCAGCAATCAGCACCAGCGACACGCGGGTAACAAGCGACGCTCGTCGCTTAGTTTACCCACTGTGTACCTTAGTTAGCGCGCTGGTGCAGGGAGCTGGTAACCAAGGTACACATCGGGTTTCTAAGCGCTGCGTGCCGCTTAGAAACCCGATGTGTACCATAGTTACCAGCGCCAGCTTGCTGGTCTCCCGCCTGCCACATGCAGCGATGCGTGCTGGCCAGCGGGAGACCAGCAATCAAAAAAATGTCCTGGCCATTCCAGAACGATCAGCGATACCCGGCAGGGGGGCCGGTCGCTGGTAAGTGTCACACACAGCGATCTCGCTAGTGAGATCGCTGTGTGTGACGGGGGACTTTACACTGCTTAAACTTGTTTATAATAAAAACCTCTTTATCACCTCTCTGTATGATGGGTAATAACATGCTGAACAGTGGCGGTCCCACCACCGCGATCCACACTGTTTTGCAGACTGTAGAATTTATATCCTTGTTACAAAATGATGTGGCAGGTGGACATCCGACTACTGCTCCATTCAATCAGTATGGGGTAACTGGAAAAAGCCAAGTGCAGGGTCGTAGGGAATGTATGGTGTTGCTGTCGGGCATGTGCACTGTTCTCGATTCTGACAAGTTCCCCAATGTGCTGGTCTCAGCGGTTGGCCCCTCCACCGATCAACACGTTATTGCCTATTATCCTGTGACTTTGGATAGATGAATTATTTTCACCCAGCAAACCCTTTAAAAACACCGCCTAGTTTGAGCCCTAAAATCTTTCTACGTAATAACTTTTTTTTTTTTTTTTCATAGAGGAAGCAGATGAAATCGAGCGACTGGTTACGTCTAAAACGGAGTCCATTGTTTTTGATCACCCCAACCACACTGTAACTGTTACAACCATCAGTGACTTGGATCTTTCTGGAGTGGGTCTCCTGCCTCCTGGAGTCATAGAGGTATGATTATGAGAGGTTCTTCCCATTCCAATGCATTTCACTTTGACCTTATGAACATGAATTAGTCTTGATTTGTGTCAGCGAAGTTTAAATGACCCTCCACATTTTAGCACTATGTCATTTTAGGTGTAAAACAATGTGTTGGTTAGCTTCCGAACACATCCGTGTTACATGTAAAGGCTGTGGCACATTTGGGGGCTGTTTTTGCTGAAATCAGAATACATGCATTGCAGAGAATTAAAATGCCTTCAAGGATATCAGAATCCTGTAAAGTTTCATTGTCAGACAGAACCCTAAATCCATTGGAAGAACATAAAGGTATCAAGGTGATGAATATTAGTAGAAGCCACACTTTGAATTTTTAGGCACCAAGCCCTTATTAAAATAGGATTAATTAAATTATTCCTTTCCTTGTTCAGTGGCAAATGGTAGATTTAGAATTGGTAGTATGTAGCCCAAGTAGGGCCAAACAAAATTGTAGTTACCACTACTTGGGGTAGTAAGGACCTGACTGTGCACTGTGGGATTATTGAATTAAAAAGAGGGTGCAGATAGCTCCCTGTAGTGTTCACAACTGACACCTGTATCTTAAAAGGGATTCTCCACTACTTGGACAACCTCTTATCAATTACTATATTCCCCATGTAAAATAACAGCTGGTATGCACTTCTGGTGCCGGCGCCATTCCAGTGATGTATATGCCGGCACCAGAAGTGTATTCCAGCTGTTATTTTACATGGGGAATGGACAACCCTGATATCTGGAGGAGGTCAGGGAGCAGCAGCAGCAGCTCTCGCTTTTTCCAAATGTCCGTTTTCTCTGAAGAAAAGTAGAGTAAAGAGGCCGCTGTTTGCAAAGCACCTGAATGGTTACAATTATGAATGTTCTTTTGATGGGTGTAACTTATGAAGGGTGGGCACCCCTAATGGAGATGAGTGAATTTGATTGGGTCCCTGCTTATTTGGCAAGGTATAGTGCTTACTGAATAAGCTGCAGAGGGAACCTGGCTTCCTGGATCGCTTCGGCTGATCAGCTGTTCGGCTTCGCAGCTGCATGTGTCGCGGCTGATCAGCCGGTGCGCTCCATGTATCCAGGTTCCCTCTGCAGCTTATTCAGTAAGCCTTATAGCTTGCCAAATAAGCAGGGACCCGATCAAATTCGCTCATCTGTAGCCCCTAAGACACCTTTAAAAGTGATATGGGAAATTCCAACCAGGGAGGCCCCTGCACAAGGCGCAGGAAGCTCTCAAAATAGTGGTTCCTCTCTCCGTACGGAGAAGCACTTCATGTATTAGCTGGCTTTAGAAATGCTTCTACATGTAGTCCACTTGTGTTTTTCATGCATGTCATGATGGTTTGTATTTCTGAAATTGTTTTTCACATTACTATATTATTCTACAAGGCTTTTATCTCAGAATAGTAACAAATGTGAAATATGCCACAACATAAGTGGTGATCTAATGCTGACATAGAAGTCACCACATTGCACATACACGGCCATGAAATGATGACGTTATGTAACGGGTTGTTGTTGTGGGCCCGATCACTGAGTCCGACCTGTAGAGTGTAACTGTTCTCTCTGGTAAGTGGTCAGAAGGAGCTGTCGTGTACATGAGGGATTATTTCTGGCCAGTACAGTCATGGCCAAAAGTTTTGAGAATGACACAAATATTATATTTTCACATGATCTGCTGCCCTCTGGTTTTTATGTGTGTTTGTCAGATGTTTTTATCACATACGGAAATATAATTGCAATCATATTATGAGTAACAAAAGGTTATATTGACAGTTAGAATGAGTTAATGCAGCAAGTCAATATTTGCAGTGTTGACCCTTCTTCTTCAGGACCTCTGCAATTCTCCCTGGCATGCTCTCAATCAACTTCTGGATCAAATCCTGACTGATAGCAGTCCATTCTTGCAAAATCAACGCTTTTATTTTGTCTGAATTTGAAGGTTTTTGTTTGTCCACCCGTCTCTTGATGATTGACCACAAGTTCTCAACGGGATTAAGATCTGGGGAGTTTCCAGGCCATGGTCCCAAAATCTCTATGTTTTGTTCCCTGAGCCATTTAGTTATCACCTTTGCTTTATGGCAAGGTGCTCCATCATGTTGAAAAAGGCATTGTTGATCGCCAAACTGCTCTTGGACGGTTGGAAGAAGTTGCTCTCGGAGGACATTCTGGTACCATTCTTTATTCATGGCTGTGTTTTTAGGCAAGACTGAGAGAGAGCCCATTCCCTTGGCTGAGAAGCAACCCCACACATGAATGGTTTCAGGATGCTTGACAGTTGGCATGAGACAAGACTGGTGGTAGCGCTCACCTCGTCTTCTCCGAATAAGCCGTTTTCCAGATGTCCCAAACAATCGAAAAGGGGATTCATCAGAGAAAATGACTTTACCCCAGTCCTCAGCAGTCCACTCCCTGTACCTCTTGCAGAATATCAGTCTGTCCATGATGTTTTTTCTGGAGAGAAGTGGCTTCTTTGCTGCCCTCCTTGAGACCAGGCCTTGCTCCAAGAGTCTCCGCCTCACAGTGCGTGCAGATGCACTCACACCTGCCTGCTGCCATTCCTGAGCAAGCTCTGCACTGCTGGTAGCCCGATCCCGCAGCTGAAACACTTTTAAGAGACGGTCCTGGCGCTTGCTGGTCTTTCTTGGGCGCCCTGGAGCCTTTTTGGCAACAAGGGAACCTCTCTCCTTGAAGTTCTTGATGATGCGATAGATTGTTGACTGAGGTTCAATCTTTCTAGCTGCGATACTCTTCCCTGTTAGGCCATTTTTGTGCAGTGCAATGATGACTGCACATGTTTCTTTAGAGATAACCATGGTTAACAGAAGAGAAACAATGATGCCAAGCACCAGCCTCCTTTTACAGTGTCCAGTGGTGTCATTCTTACTTAATCATGACAGATTGATCTCCAGCCCTGTCCTCATCAACACCCACACCTGTGTTAATGGAGCAATCACTGAAACGATGTTAGCTGGTCCTTTTAAGGCAGGGCTGCAATTATGTTGAAATGTGTTTTGGGGGATAAAGTTCATTTTCTAGGCAAATATTGACTTTGCAAGTAATTGCTGTTAAGCTGATCACTCTTTATAACATTCTGGAGTATATGCAAATTGCCATTAGAAAAAATGAAGCAGTAGACTTTGTAATAATTAATATTTGTGTCATTCTCAACTTTTGGCCATGACTGTATATGACTTGTATCCCGCATTTACACCAGTTTCTATGTGACTTTTTGCTTTTGCACTACCTCCTCTGCATAGACTTTTATAGTCAGCTCGTGTAATTTGATCCCTCACTGATGACTGATTTAAGCAGTTTTTGATAGTGAATGAAAAGTGTGGGATTATTGCAGAACCAGGCATTTTTCTCTAATAAAATACATTTACAAGTTTCTTGTCTTTGTACTATTGATTTATTAAAAAAAAAGTGCAGTCCTGTTTAAAGGGGATTTCTCTATTGATTTATTGAGGGCACAGGAGGCCATGGGTGTATGCTGCTGCTACTACGAGGCTGGCACTGTGCAAAAAAGGTATCTCCTCCTCAGCAGGGTACACCCACTGACTGGCTCAAAGTTACTCAGTTTTAGCTTAGTGTCAGTAGGAGGCAGACACAGGCTCTGCTCCCAGACCCGTTTCTTCTTTACGGCCTTGTTGTTTGTAACTAAACTTTTCCCTTTGTCTTTCATGCTCGGCTTGTGACTATGGGCAACTTGGTGTAACAGCTCACCCTGTTTTCCCACCTAGAGACTGAGCGAATAGTGTTGTCCTCCACATCGTATCCTCTTGTGTCTATGTGGCAGGACCATACCCCTTAACACATCGAGTGTCTCGGGGTGGTCAGAGAATGATCCTTGCCATTTAACACCAGCCCAGTCGTCTACCATAGTGTTTCCCACCTTGAATTACTACTTCTCCTTATGGATCCATTTGGGATAAGGGGCTCCTGGGCTCATTCTAGGACTCGCCAGATTCTCCAGCTCCCTCCCTCATTTCAGACCCAAAACTTTTACAGTCCTTGGCTACATTCTCAGCCACATGTGCTTCGCCGGCCGTGATTTTTAATCCAGGCTCTGACTTACCGAGGCCTACTTTTCCTGGCCATGCCTGTCTCCTTGGTCCTTTGCTCGGGTTTTCCAGGGCTGTGGAGTCGGTAAGCCAAACCTGCAACTCCGACTCCTCAATTTCTCTTACACCGACTCCACGACTCCGACTCCGACTCCCACACATATTGCTTATATTTAAGTGAAAAATTTATTGTAGTACAATGTGAACCTCAGACATTTAATCATTTTTATGATCCCATAATCAAGATATTTAGATAGAACAGAATATATATTGGTGTACTACCCGGTTTTCATTCTTTTTGGTACAGATACGATATGGATAGACAGATATGGATAAATGGATAGATAGAGCAGATTTCTAATCTGCTTTTGCTATTGAAAACATTATCTATGAGCTCAAAAACCTTTCAGGTGATGCGGTTTTTTAAAAAGATGATCAGCTTTTGCAGCTGAAAAACGTATCCTCAAAAAACACAGGAAAAACGCTGTGTGTGAATGTAGCCTTAGATCAGGAATAGAACAGCCATTTATAGGACATTTCATAACTTTCCCAAATTCCTATGAAAAAATATTCAGCACATCCTGCATTGAATTACTGTACCCAATTTATTATATATTTTAGGAGTCGGAGTCGGTCCATTTTATACCGACTCCGACTCCACCAAAATGAGCACCGACTCCACGACTCCGACTCCGACTCCACAGCCCTGGGGTTTTCTTCGCCCTCTTTTCTGCAACCCCACCCAGCAGTCAATCCACTATCTCCTTGGCTGACCAGGCCTTGCTGCCTCGTAACTTCACATCTTCCTGAGCCTCACACCTTTCTCCTCGGGTCATCCCCATAATTTTCTGCTGTTGAACGAAGAACTCACTCTCCCACCCTCATTCCAACATCCACCGCAGGAGAATGGGATACATCCTCAGCACAGATCTACTCTGTCGCCTGCGTACACGGTGCCATCCACATCCTAACGTCATCTCTGAAGAGGGATTCTTCTACAGCACAGATCTCCTCATCCATACTGGGTGGGCTCTGTTCATGTAATAGAGCAGACAGGCTCCAGCACGCCTCAGCAGTACCCACACTAGTACCTGCTTTAGACTCGCTCTCTTCCCATCTCCTCTATCATTCTTCATTTTGCTTGTTCTTAAAGAAAAAACTGCTTTTTGGCCAGCACTCGACCCCAACTGCTCGCCCATGATGCAAGCCAGCCAGAGCCCCCCACTGCCTCAGAAAAGAGTGCACTCCCTTCCCCTGAGTGGGCTGTCTCACTATCGAAATCTGTTGCCGACCTGACCAGAGTTTCCCAGACGCTGGTTTTGGTCATCGAACATTTGCCTAATACAGCAGCAAACGCCGGTATCCTGATTGTCCCCATTGTCCTCGTTCACTCAGACATGGCAGATCATGCATGAGATCAAAGACGTGGTCCCGTTCCTTCTCCTCTATATCTCCTCCACCATCCACATCTTTCATAATAGTCTCTATTTCCCACTCTTCCTCTCCTGGCCCCCCAAACAGCCCAGGGGACTGACCTTCACTCTGAGTCAGATTTGGACTTTGATTTTGAACAAGCGTCCAATGTTGTGAGCTCATCTGTTCATTCATCTTTTGTGTCCGAGGATCTCCCTCTTCTGGTGAAGGAAGGTAGTGAGGCTGATTTTGATGAAAGAAGTCAAACACCTGATCAGGTGGATGGTGACTGGGTAACGGGAACTTCAGACTGGATATAAGGCAGCCGACGCCCTTCTGAGTCGCTGGTGATTTCTCTGCTGGATTCTTGGAGATCAGTCTGATTCCTGCTTCCCAAAGATAAGTTTTTGCTCTGCTATTGAACTTATTAGTTTTGGTTTTGTTTACCTTGTTTTTTGGAGTTCAGCCATCCCCGGCCGGGGGTGTGCTGGATTCTTTTTCCTTGATCAGTGTTCTCTTTTGCTCTGCTTCCAGAATATTCTGAGTGCTGATATAGTGTTTGAAGTCTAGTGACTTCAGGGTCCTTTTTGCTTATCAGTTGTGTTGGTAATATTTTTAGCAGGGTTTTCTCGGATTGCAGACAGCAGCTTTTCTGTCCTGTCCTTTTTAGTTAGCTTGGGCCCCATCGTTTGCTCAACCTATCTTTCTGTCTGTGTTAGTGTTTTCATCTTGCTTCACCGTCATTATATGTTGGGGGCTGCCTATTGCTTTGGGGTCTGCTCTGGGGCAGTCAGTTTTTCCCTTTTCTCTCTTTAGGCTTATGTAGATCTCCGGCTGTGACGAGGTGTCTAGGATCACCGTAGGAACACTCCACGGCTACTGCTAGTTGTGTGATAGGATTAGGGGTCTGCAATCCGCTAGTTTCCAACCTCTCTGATTTTCTGGGCTGAGCTTGTGTTTTGTTTTTTCCTCCTCGGTGACTCAATCATAACAGTCCAAGCTGCGAGACATGATGGATGGTCTGATTCTTGCTATCAATCTGACCCTCAACATCAAGATTGGGGACTCCCCTACTACAGAACTGACAGTATCCTTCAAGAGGGTAAAATGCCTTCCCTGGGTGTTTTCAAACCATAAAGAGTTTGACTAGATATTTTCCCACGGGTGGGAACATCTCGACAAACATTTCTAGAGGAGATGTATGGATTTTCCTGTACCCCTTTCCCCCTGACCTACTCAGACTATGGGCTGAGTCTTCAGTTATGGACCCTCCAGTTCCCCAGCTGTCCTCCAACACAATCCTCTTTCGGATGGCAGCTCCTTCAAGGATCCTTCCGATAGACACATTGAACCGCTGGCCAAGTCTGCCTTTGAGACCGCGGTGTTATCGCTCTGTCCCGCTTTCACCTCTACCTGGGTGTCCAAATTGATTTTGGTCCGGGCCAAGATCCTTCGTCAACGCATCCTTTTAGGTGCCCCACACAATGAAATAGCCTCTCGCTGATCAAATTGCCCATGCAGGTAAATATATCGTCACAGCATGTCCCCACTCCACAAACTGTTCTGCAATCACTCCAGCAACATTATGGCTGTTCACTGAATCCTTTGGTGGTTTGGAATGCAAACACTGCTTCCAAAACATCCCTCACCAGTCTCCCCTTTCAGGCTCTTCTCCTGTTTGGATCCAGACTGGATCAGATCATCCCTTACACTACCGGAGGGAAGAGTACGTCTCTTCCCCAACAAAGACCCAAGCGTCCCCTCACCAATAAACGCACTCTGCATTTTAACACCTTTCGTCAATTTTCGTCCTGTGGGATATCTAACTGCTGGTACTGCTCCCATTCACCACAGGAGGAGAGACCCTCCAAGCCAGCTTCTTCATGACAACCATGTATCTGTCCTTAGAATGCCCTCTCAAGCCAGGTCAAACAGATTTTCTTTTGCATGACTGGGTGCTCCCTCCTGGGAACCCCCCCAGGGTGAGTGACCGTCTCCTATTCAGGGATATGTGACTCTTCGTGGTCACTTCGTGTCAGATAGGGTGTCTCCACAGGTTACAAAATAGAGTTTTCATCTTTCCCTTTATCGATTTTTAAAATCCCGGCCCCCAAGGGATCCCTCGCTGGTTCCGGGTTCTTTCAAACAGTCGCCTCCGTACCTCAATCCGGCATCATCATTCCAGTTTCTTCTCGGGAACGTTTTTCCGGTTTCTACTAAAATCTCTGTGGTCCTGAAAAAGGATTGTTCTATATGCCCCATCCTGCCTGGACCTCAAGTTCTTAAACAAGTGATTGCGGAGTTCCTCTGTTCTTTGGACATTCAAGATGCTTACCTTCATATCCCCAATCTGCGAATCTGATCAGAGAGTCCTTCGCTTTGCCATCCAGTATTCTCACTTTTACTTTACCAAATCAGCAGTCCACATTCACGTAGTGGACAATTGGACAGCTGATTTCCAAAGACGCCAGCGTCTATCTCGGATGAATGGTCCCTGAACCCATTGGTTTTTCAGGCAAATCTACTTAAGGTGGGACACACCCGACATCGACCTTATGGCATCTAGGATGAACAGTAAAGTTACTCACTTTGTCTCCAGGTCTTGTGACACCCTCGCGAACGACTCCACGCTCTGGTCCTCCCTTGGTCACAGTTCCGCCTGCCATATCTTTTTTTTTTTTTTTCCTTCTCTGCTGCTGATTCCCAGACTCATCAAGAAAATCAATATAAGAGGGCGTAGCGGTCATTCCTCTGATCGATCTCATCGCAGACGTCCCGTGGAAACTCCCGGATTGTCCAGACCTCCTTTCCCAGGGTCCTCCCTTCCTCCAGAATTCCCTGGCTACAACAGCCATGAAGTTTAATTGAGAGACTCCATTCTGAAGCGTGCAGGTTTCTCTAACCAGGTCTTCCAGACTATGATCAAAGTGATGAAGTCTTGTTTCCGCCTGCATCTATCAAAGCCACTTGGAAGGCCTTTTTTGCTGGTGCGAAGCAGAGAACTCTGCTCCCTTGTCTTTTTCTCTTCCGTCTCTTCTGGCCTTTCTTCAGCCAGGTCTCTAATCTTGCACCTCTCAACCCCATCAAGGGCCAGGACTCCACCTTGTCAATCCTGTTCCAGAAAAATCCAGCTTTCTTCTCGCCATCAGGTCAGGACCTTCTTAGGCCGGGTTCACATTTGCGCTTCAGGGCGCAGCGACGGCCTGCGCACGGCTGCCACTAAGCCCCGCCCCCTGCCGCGCCTCCGCCGGTAGCTCCGCCTCCGGGGGCATGACGCTGCATGCGTCATGCGTCCCCTATCTTTATCACTGAGGACGCAGGCCGTGCGCAGTATGCGTTTTTGCGGCTCCTGCGTCCTTTTGACGGTGCGCCGACCAGCGCCACACGCAACCTGTTGCAATTTGGTTGCGCTCGGCGCACCGTCAAAAGGACGCAGGCGCCGCCAAACGCATACTGCGCACGGCCTGCGTCCTCAGTGATAAAGATAGGGGACGCATGCAGCGTCATGCGCCCGGAGGCGGAGCTACCAGCGGAGGCGCGGCGGCCGTGCGCAGGCCGTCGCTGCGCCCTGAAGCGCAAATGTGAAACCGGCCTTACAGGTTGCTACCCATTCTGCTCCTCCCGTGGATCCCTGATCCTAAACGCTCTTCAGGGTTCCTCCGTTGAGCTCATTTGTGGCTTTTCTCTCTGCTTTCCTGGAAGGATGCGATCACCCGTACCAAGCACGTGTCGGAGCCGGCGGCTCTTTTGTGCCGCTCGCCCTTATGCTTCACCAGGACAAGGTGGTGCTTTGTCCAGTCCTGCCTTTTCTCCAGAAGGTGGTTTTCCTTTTCCACCTTAATGAGAACATAGTCCTTCCTTTTGTCCATCTATAACTCATCCGCTGGAACAATCCTTCCACAAGTTGCACTTGGTCAGGACTCTGTGTCTCTATCTCTCCAGAACAGCATTTTTCAGAAGTTCCGACTCTTTATTCGTGATTCCAAAGGGTCACGGCAAAGGTCTTCCGGTCTCCAAGGTCACAATCCCCCACTTTATCTGCTCTGCCATCCTGGTAGCATATTGCCCACAAGTTAGTTTGCCCCGCCCGGGGTCAAAGCTTACTCCACGTGTGCTGTTGGGGAATCCTGTGGCGTTCACCATCAAGCCTCTGCGTCACAGCTCTGTAAGGCTGCTACATGGTCTTCAGTGCATACCTTCTCAAAGTTTAATAGCGTTCATACGTATGCCTTGGCTGATGCGAGCTTGGGTGTAAAGGTTCTGCTAGCGGCAGTCCTGCTCTGGGCGTTTTTCCATTTCTTTCTATTTCCCACCCTTGGGACTGCTTTAGGACTTCCCGTGGTCTCTTTTGTCCCACAATGAAGACTCCAAGAAAGAGAATTTATTGTAAGTACCCAAAATCTTCTTTTTCTGTTTCAGAAAATCTCTTGTCTTCTGTAGCAGTTTGTTTTAAAATAAACCGGGCTTCACTCACCCTCCCCAAATCCAGCGCCAAGTCTCCACCGCTGCATCTGGTGTCTTCTCTGCAGCACTAATATGTTGACAGCACTGTACCCAATAATGGATCTGCCGTAGGTCGACTGCATGATCCGCTATGAGCTGCTAAGATCACGGATTGGCTGCAGAGCTGTCAACATGACATCAGTGCTGCAGACAAAAACACTCACCAGAAATAGCGTTGGAGACTCCATGCTGGGCCTTGTGAGGGCGAGTAAAGCACACTTTGTTTTTTTAGGACAAACTGAGACAGCAGTTTTCTGCAATTGAAAAATCCATTTATGCCACAATCAGAACAGCTTATTGGAATAGGTAAAAGATCTAATGTGATAATTCTCACAAGGAAACACACATGCAGATTGTGAACGGTCATATGTAAACATTTTCTGGTGTGATTTGCTTCAGATTTTCAGGAGGTTTTGAAGCAAATTATATCCTTTTTGCTCTATATATTACAGAGAGTTAAATCAGCAGTAAAACTCCTCATAATAAATTCACACACTGCAGATTTTTTTAAGATTTGAGAAAACGTCATCCTCTTTGCAGTTGCTGTAATCTGGGCTGTGGAGTCGGTAAGCCAAACCTGCAACTCCGACTCCTCAATTTCCCTTACACCGACTCCAACTCCGACTCCCACATATATTGCTTATATTTAAGTGAAAAATTTATTGTAGTACAATGTGGACATCAGACATTTAATCATTTCTATGATCCAATAATCAAGATATTTAGATAGAACATAATATATATTTATTGGAATACAACTTTAAAACACAAACTGTAATAAATTGTAAATATGTAATACACTATGTAATATCGATTACATATATAAAAACATATATATAACACTATGTAATAAACTACCGTGTTTTTCGCTTTATAAGACGTACTTTTGTTCCCCCAAATTTTTGGGGAAAGTGGGGGGTGCGTCTTATAGAGCGAATCTGTGTGCTGCTGTGCTATAGAATGGGGGGCGGCTCTGGCATGGAGTCAGGGGGCTGGGGTGGGCTGGATGGGGGCTGCAGAGACAGCGGGAGGTCCTGTGCTCCCGCTCATTATGCTCATGTAATATTCACTGCGCCCGCTGTCCATCACCTTGGTGCTGAAACAGCACCGAGTTGGTAGACAGGGGAGCGGTGCATATTACATGTGCCTGCACTCACCCCCAGTCACTATAGACACTTACCTACTGATGATCACTCCTGCTCTCAGCTCCCCCATGGCTTTCCTGTGTCCAGTCTGCTGCCATCCTCCTCCTGCAGGGTGAGCGGCAGCAGCAGCTCATTCAGGCAGCTCATCGCTTCAGGACTTTGCATGATGTGACCATAGGTCCTGCGGTCACATGACTCCCAGTGTGCACTGCGAGTCACATGACCGCAGCTGAGCAGCTCCTATTGGTCACATCATGGAAGGTCCTGTAGCTACAATGAGCTGCCTGAATGAGCTGCTGCTGCCGCTCACCCTGCAGGAGGAGGATGACAGCAGACTCAGCACAGACACAGGTAAGCCACGGGGGAGCTGGGAGCAGGAGCGATCATCAGTAGGTGAGTTAACTGTTTATTATTTTAGCATATGCTTGCCAGCAGGGGGGAAATATAGGGACGGGGGCCATGTGTGACAGCAGGGGGAAATATAGGGATGGGGGGACAATGTGTGCCAGCAGGGGGAAATATATGAACAAGGGGCCATGTGTGCCAGTATGGGGGAATATAGGAATGGGAGGGGGCAATATGTGCCAGCAGGGGGGAATATATGGAGGGGGGGACAATGTGTGCCAGCAGGGGGGACTATATGGAGGGGGGACAATGTGTGCCAGCAGGGGGGAATATATGGAGGGGGGACAATGTGTGCCAGCAGGGGGAAATATAAGGAGGGGGGGGACAATGTGTGCCAGCAGGGGGGATTATAGGACCGGGGGGACAATGTGTGCCAGCAGGGGGGAACATAGGGACAGGGGGGGCTGTGTGAATGCCAGCAGGGGAGAATATAGGGACAGGGGGACAATGTGTGCCAGCAGGGGAAATATAGGGACGGCGGGCCGTGTGCATACCAGCAGGGAGACATATAGAGAGAGGGGGGCCATGTGAGTGCCAGCAGGGGGGAATATAGTGACTGGGGGGGTCATATCCAGGATAGGATGGGGGGCTATGTGCCAGCACAAGGGGGCCATGTGCCAGGATGGGGGTTATATAGATACCAGGATGAGGGACATATATATGATTTGTAAGACGGACACTGACATTATAAGACACACCTCCATTTAATATAAAAAAAACATTTTTTTTCTCTTTTTCTTCACCAAATTTGGGGGTGTGTCTTATAATCAGATGCGTCTTATAAAGCGAAAAATACGGTATGTAAGTGGCAAAAAACAGTTTTCAACAAAAACAAATAACTTACTAAATAACATTTGTGCAGTCTATGAATTTGTTCTAGGAAATAGAATTGCCTCCATCAGATCCTCCTTCATAGATGATCTCACATGTGACCTAATAATTTTAAGGCCAGAGAACAACCCCTCTACACTAACTTGGGTTGGAGGCAAAGCCGTAACCACATGGGCAACATCACTAACAATTTCCAGGTATAAAGGAATTGCCTCATGCACAGTCAGTTTTGATGAACGGTTGAATTTTTCTATTTCTTTGAGAACAAGTGAAACATTTTGCTGAAATATGGTCAATCTGCTTGCTATAGGAGACAGTGAAATCTTTTTCCTTGCGGCAACGCTTTGCTTGCTCCATGTCATCCAAATACTTGTCAAGGTCAAACGCCTCATCTGATGAGGATGAAGATATGGCAGCAGTAGCACTGTCAGGACCCAAGTCCTCTTGCGCCTGGCAGTCCTCCTGTAGGCCACTCATCCTAACTGCTACCTCAGTCAGAGCTTCTTTCCCTTAGTAAGCTGTTGATCATCAAGCTGTATAAGATGACTTGGGTCCACATAAACAGCTGCCAGAAAAATTTTATTTTCCAATAGCTGTGTGTCTCTCCGTTTCATTGAAGCAGCAATGCCATCTGCAATTAAACTTCCTCTTTGGGACAGGCAAAACAGCAAGTTCTTCCACTCCCTTATGAAAATGCCAGGAGTTAAATCCTCAGCTTGTAATTTTTAAGTCACGGTAAATAGGTGATTAAGCAATTCCTTCAATTCAGCCACATGTGTCCATTGACCTTCATTTAGGGTTACCTGAGGGTTGATGAATCATATCTATAAGAAACGGTTTTAGTTCAAGCAATTGCTCAATCATTAAGTGCTGCCCCACCGAGTGGTGTGATCACAATTGCCCCTTTCCCAGCATGTCTGTTCAAGATGGAATCAATTTTAGGGGTTCTGGCGGCAATAGCCAATTTCCTCACTTTTCCAATCAGATTTCCAGCATGTCCCTCTTGCAGACTATCTCTTATTGCCAGCTGCAGCGTGTGCACAACACAGCGCATGTGATGTATAGGAAATTGTTTTGAAGCAGCTTCAACAAGATCATCTCTTTCTACAGTATAATTTTGCTGTTCTTCTGTAGTAATATCTTTTTGTTCCTCAGTTACATGAACAGCACTGTGGTCTTCCATCTCAAACACACTTAATCTTAAATTTTCTTCTAGCTGTTGTTCATTACTCTCATTCATCAGTGTAAGGCTGTGTGCACACGCTGCGGATTTTGCTGCGGTTCCGCAGCGGTTTTGGCCGCTGCGGACCCGCAGCAGTTTTTGCTGCGGTGTACAGTACCATGATTCCCTATGGGAATCAAAAACCGCAATGCAGGTGGTGCAGAATTTTCCACGCGGATTATCTGCGGTTTTCAATCCGCAGAAAGAATTGACATGTCAATTCTTTCTGCGGATTCTGCTGCGATTTGCCATCTCCTCCATTGAGGAGATGAAAAACCGCAGGACAAAACCGCAGAGCAATCCGCAGATAAAACCGCAGGTATTTTGACCTGCGGATTTTACAAAATCCGCGCGGATGAATCCGCACCTAATCCGCAGCGTGTGCACACAGCCTAATTGTACTTATCATGTTAGAAGCATTGTCCGCTACAATAGCAAGAACCTGTTCTTGTGTGAATGTAGCCTTAGATCAGGAATAGAACAGCCATTTATAGGACATTTCACAACTTTCTCAAATTCCTATGAAAAAATATTCTGCACATTCTGCATTGAACTACTGTACCCAATTTATTATATATTTTAGGAGTCAGTCCATTTTATACCGACTCCGACTCCACCAAAATGAGCACCAACTCCACGACTCCGACTCCACAGCCCTGGCTGAAATATGCTACCATTTTTTGGGAAGAGAAAGATTGTATTATCTCGTCGATTTGAAAATAAAACAGCCTGTGATATGTGTATCTTTCCTACAGGCGGAAGATGAGAAAAAGAATGAAGAGGGACAGTCCAAATCCACATCTCTACCCAAAAAAGCTAACGAGCCACTTCTATCAAAGCGGTAAGTACTTCTCGGAGATGTAGGTATGTCCAGTCCATGTGGTCATCTAGATTGGTCACTTGAGAACAACTAACCAATGATGGAAAATGTGAGGATACATAGCATAGTTCTAGGAATCCCTTGATGTATGCAGTGTAGCAGGAGCAGGCCGGGTCCACAACTGTCGGCCAACATACGAAGGCAGAAGTGGTTTATCGCCGCTCCTGTCTTCTCATTTGTCATTTACATAGTGCTCATTCAGCGTTATGCAGTGAATAATAATAGTATTAGCAATGTCTTCTTAATTGGACTCGTCATGTGCCAGTGACTTATGTCACTATAGGCAGATGTTTTTACTTTAACTGGGGCTCATATGAGTGCCCCAGTTACAGTAATGAATTGAAAAATACATATATAATATTATAGTTGTTGTATAATATACGTCTGCATCTGTCAAAAATGTTCCCATTCCCGGAAAGCGGCTGCACACATTAGGTATTATCACATCATAGTGACCTGAAGATTTAAAGCACCACGCATGAGTTTTGTTTTTTTCTTTTATTGCACCTCTGGAGTGGCGCTTTAAGGCTATGTGCCCACGTTAGCATTTTTAAACACTCAGGAAATGAGTCTCCTTCCCAGAAAACGCAAGTTTTTTCGCCGCAATTTTTGCACGTTTTTTTCCGCGCGTCTTTTGGACTATAGGAAATAGCCAAAAACGCGGACCTAAGTGGAAATTAATGAACATGCTGCGTTTTTTACTGCTAAGTGCTTCCTTAGCGGTAAAAACACATCCATTGGCACAAAAAGGCCAAAATGCATTAAAATGAATGGGATGCTTCTTTTAAGCGTTTTTGATGCAGTTTGATCCTGAAAAACGCATCAAAGGCTAGTTTCACACTTGCTTTTTTTTGCAGCGCGTTTTTCCCGCAAAAAAACGCATTGAAAAAACGCATACAAAAGCATACAACTGCTGCGTTTTTTTCAAGCATTTTTATGAGCATGCATGAAAAAAACGCAGCGTTTTTATGCGTTTGTATGCGTTTTTAGTGCGTTTTTACCGCGTTTGCGTTTTTTCCAACATAAGGGTGGCCCCTCACACTAACCCAAACCATGACTTTACTAACCCTGACCCTAACCCTAACCCTGACCCTAACCCTTAACCAAATCATACTTAACCCTAACCCTTAACAAAACCATACTTAACCCTAACCCTGACCCTAACCCTTAACCAAACCATACTTAACCCTAATCCTGACCCTGACCCTAACCCTTAACCAAACCATACTTAACCCTGACCCAAACCCTAACCCTGACCCTAACCCTAAACCCCCTTAACTAACCCTAACTCTAACCCAAACCCCTAAATTCCATGGTTAAAAAAAAAAACGCATATGCAAAAAAACGCATACATGAGCATGCCAGTGCGCACATATGCGCATCCATAGGCTATAATGGCCATTTTTAGCGCAAAACGTGCGCATATGTGCGCATGCGCTTTTTTGCAGGGCCAAAAAATGCAACATGCTGCGTCTGGAAAATACAAACGCACACCCCAAAAAAACGCAGCGCATGAAAATCGCATACATGCGCTTACAAGCGCGCAGGTATGCGCACCCATGTTAAATATAGGGGAAAAAACGCATGCGCACATATGCGTTTTTTTCCAGCGCTAAAAAACGCAAATGTGAAACCAGCCAAAAACGCTTAAAAAAAAGCAACATGGGCACACAGCCTAAATATAATTCCCCTGTCCCCCTGTCTCATACTTACCTGCCGCCTTCATCTTTTTCCAACGTCACTCCCTTTTGGTCTCCGAAAAGTGACTTGCCGGCAGCTCCTTTGTTTCATGGAGTGTGCTGGAGGTCACTTCTCAATACGTCTCTATCAGAGCTTCGTTCTGGCTTTGACTTTCATTGAGCTCTTGTGACGGAGCTTCTGACTTCTGGCCAGTCAGAATTATGGGTACAAGATGGCGCCGCTTGATAGGAGAGGCGTCGGTAAAAGGTGAAGCCGGAAGGCACGTATAAGAATGGGGGCAGGGGGTGCACATTTAAAGCGCAGTGCAGAAAAGTAAAGACCACGCTGGGGCGGTGCTTTAATTCAATGTGAAATATGAATAGTATATTAAAAAAAAAATCACCCACATAAAACATAAACCGTGCCTTATTCAGCTACACTGCCGAACAAATACAACATATGGCTGAAGAGGCAACAATGCAGTAAAATTATTTGGTCATTAGGATAAAATTATCTGGAAATAGTTACTACATTATGCCAATACAATTTCTAAATATCATCTGTCACTTAATATTTTATTTCTGCCTTTACAAGAGTTCTATGGGATAAGAAATAAATTTTTGGCACTCAACTTTGTCATAAGTGAAGAGTTTTATTTGCAGTCACATATAAACGTTTCGGCTGTAACAGTAAGCCTTCATCAGTACACTGTAAGGTCAATAAAAATATATACAGACAAATCAGATGCTACAAATAGGATCAGTAACCAAATGAAAAACCAAAGAAAAAACTTTAATCAGTGCATAAAGGGGGTTTTACACATAGCGATATCGCTATAACGTCACTGATTTTGTGACGTTATAGCGATATCGCTATGTGTGATACTTACCTCCGACCGGCTCCCCCGCTGTCCATCGCTGATCGCGCGAGAATGTCCGGCTCCATTTCTCGTCGGGCGAGACCCTCAAATCTACCAGAAGATGTCTCCTGTCAGCTGATTAGTGAAAGAGAGAAAAAAAAGAAAAAGGGTTCTTACCCACGCTTAGTATGGGGATGGAATAACTCAGATGTAGCTAAGCGGCCTCAGGAACAAGTATGAATATATGGATGGCCTTGTTCATGTACATGTAATTAAATGAATCATAAAGAGACAAGGAAGATCCGGCACTGGAGACTTGATAAAATCCACGAAAAGTTTTATTCACATAATTTCATGATAAAACCATAAAGGGGAAAACAGACCCCCACGCCTGACGCGTTTCGAACCTTACACCAGGTTCTTCCTCAGTCAAGACCTGGTGTAAGGTTCGAAACGCGTCAGGCGTGGGGGTCTGTTTTCCCCTTTATGGTTTTATCATGAAATTATGTGAATAAAACTTTTCGTGGATTTTATCAAGTCTCCAGTGCCGAATCTTCCTTGTCTCTTTATGTTTGCAACACATGGTGGTCAGCCATTTGATCCCTAGGCACGACCGGCTTACAGGACTATTTTGGTGAGCACAAATTTCCCTTTCCCCTTCCTAATTTTCTAATTAAATGAATCGCTGTTTCTGTGGGTGAGGGTTAAGACGGCAGTCTGTAGCAAATAAATAGGTGTACTATGGAACCAATATCTTACCGTTGGTGGGTGGTGGCGCCGTGTGACCTGGAGAGTACACGGAATCCACCGCTAGTGTGACAGGCCAAGGTGGTGTGTAATGACGCGGTATAAGAAGGCAGGGGGCGGGACCATCCTCTGAGGTGATTGGACAGCATCACAGGAAGTGATGCGGTAGAGCGTGTCATCGCTCAGAAGCCCTGTGAAGCAGGGCAGTGAATGAGGGGCGTTCCTGTGTGTGATGAGTAATGGGGATGGCGCGGACATGCGCATTCTGTAGGCCTGCACTCAGTGTCTCATTAAAGGATGGCCTAGCGATCTGTGAGCTGACTTGTGTCAGTGCATGTGTGTCTGCACCACAAATAAAATAAGGATGGCGTGGACCTGCGTCTGCTATGTGCCTGCTATCTCTGTGCTACCTGGTGTTAGAGCACACATGTCTGCACTACCAATCTATATCTCCATGTCTGTAGTGCCTATGCATATTGAAGAAAGAAAATAAGAGCAGAAAGGGAAGGCAAAAAATAGGGGGAAGAGTGGTATTTAGAGGACAAGAAAAAAAAAGGAGAAAAAATTGAATAAAGGGATACGGGAGGGGAGAGTCCGAGGGGTAAACAAGACCGGGAAGGTGACAATTGCGTGACGTTTCCATAAAGACGACTCTGTGGACATAAGACAATATGTTAGAATTATCATACATTATGCAAATGAGTTCAATGACAAAAATCAGATCCACACAATTAATGTAACCGCATTGTAACCTTATGGGTTGGAGTTAAATTAATCGGATATATTATTATTATTATTACCCCAAAATATGGATGACTAGAATCCAATGGCCAGGATGCATTTCACTCACTGTGGCCCATACCTATTAAATGAAAGATAATAAGTCATATTCTCTATTCAGACCTTTTGGCGTTAGGGTCTGTAATTCATGTATCCAAAAGGCTTCTCTTTGTTTGAGAAGTTGGATACGATTACCGCCTCTCCGGGGAGAGGGGACATGCTCGATGACTTGAAATTTCAGTTGTGGAATGGTGTGTCCGGCTGTGATGGAGTGATAGGGTAAAGGTAGTAGTGTATTTCCACATCTTATTGTAGACTTGTTTGCTTATGCGGTCCTTTATCGGTTGTGTGGTCTCACCGGTGTAAAGACGACCGCATGGGCTTTTAATCAAGTATATCGCATATGTTGTGTCGCAGGGGGTAAAATCTTTAATCTTATAACGTTTGCCAGAATGTGGGTGATGAAAATGGTCACCCTTTAGTACATTACCACATTGGTTACAATGCAAGCATGGGTGGGTGCCTGTCTTAGGAGTGGAGAGAAATCTTTGTGTCGATGATCTTAAACCCGAGCCAATGTCAGCTTTGATTAAAGAGTCCCGAATGTTTTTAGGGCGTTTGTAACATGGTAAAAAATTCTGCCGAAATTCAATAACCTCATGATGCGTCTTCCTTAGAAGACCCCAGTGTTTCCTTATGGAACGATGCAAAATGTGTACATATGGGTGAAACGTGTGAACAAAAGGTACTCGACCTGTTGTTGTAGTGCGAGTTGAGGTAGAAGCGTCCCCTCTCTCTTAGGTCTGATTCATATATTCATAATTTTTATTATTATATATTTTTTATTATATTTGTTTATTCAAGTGGGACACGTTACGGATTTACCCACACATTTCTTACACTCAGGTCTCTAGGCCTCGTAATCCAGTGTGGATGGCACATTACTTACTCATCACTCCCATTATTACAGTGGCTCCCTATCTTAGTGAGTATATGTTGGTTTACTTCTGTATGAGCCTCATCCATAATCTCAGATATGATGACATAAATATTTGATACATTTGTGCTGACATTTATTTTCAGACGTTCAGCAGTTTAGTGAACAAGAGCAGTCTCTGTAGGTCCGCTTTGTTCTTTCTCTTCCTTTGTCCAAACCTCACCTTTTATTGTTTAACCCGTCCTCCCAAGCACTAATGCACTGTGCACTGATTAAAGTTTTTTCTTTTGTTTTGTTTTTCATTTGGTTACTGATCCTATTTGTAGCATCTGATTTGTCTGTATATATTTGTATTGACCTTGTAGTGTACTGATGAAGGCTTACTGTTATGCCTCTTTCACACTTCCATTTTTGACCATCAGTCAAAATCCGCCAGTTTTTGAAAAAAAACGGATCCGCTATTTTTTTTTGGCGGATCCGTTTTTTTTTCCCATTGAGTGCATTACCGGCGGATCTTGGCGGATGGCCATCCGTTGGATCCATTTTTTGCAGATCCGCCAAAATGTTTGCGTCCGCCGGCATGCCTGGACGGACCCTGCAACGTTTTTTTGCCTGTAGAATCCGCATTTTACAGTGCGCATGCCCAGAGAAAGGAAGTCAGGCAGGGATTTAACCCTGAAATCCTTTCTGGCGGTGGAAAAAAAAATTCTCGCTCTCTTTCGCTCTCTCTCTCTCGCTCTCTCTCTTTCTCGCTCTCTCTCTTTCTCTCTCTCGCTCTCTCTCTTTCTCGCTCTCTCTCTTTCTCTCTCTCTCTCTCGCTCTCTCTCTCTCGCTCTCTCTCTCTCGCTCTCTCTCGCTCTCTCTCTCTCGCTCTCTCTCTCTCGCTCTCTCTCTCTCGCTCTCGCTCTCTCGCTCTCGCTCTCTCTCTCTCGCTCTCTCTCTCTCGCTCTCTCTCTCTCGCTCTCTCTCTCTCTCCTTACAGCCGAAACGTTTGTATGTGACTGCAAATAAAACTCCATTTATGACAAAAGGTTGAGTGCAAAAATGTTTATCTGGTATCTCTTCTGGTGTGGGAACCTTCTTTTGTGCACCAAGCCAGTTGTGCCACCATATATTTATAAGGCCTCATACTCACTGGCGATAAAATCGGCCGATTGCAGATTTTTGATCGGATTGCACTCTGACCAATGTTAGTGAATGGGTGACATCTCACTTGCGATTTTTTTCTCAGCCATAATCGGTCTGAGAGAAAAATCGCAGCATTCTGCGATTTGCAGCGCGTTTTGACAATAGAAGTCAATGGGTGCAATTAAAAAAACAGACCATCTGTTTTCCATCCATTTTTAACAGATACATCACCATTCTGTGGTATAGAACACTGTAAATGGTCCTGTAAATGACTGTAGAAAAAGTGTCTGGGAAAAAAACGGATGGAAAAAAAAAATCGCATAGAAATCGCATGACACTGGCATAACACTCCACCCTTTTTTCCAGTCCAGAAATCGGACGTTTTTTTAATTGCCAATGGGTATGAGGCCTAAGGGATAAGGACGCAGAGTGAAGTGGGCCCTGGTGGGGGATTAGCTAAGGTGAAAAACCACCCAACATCAGCCTAGTCCCCGACGGACTGCAAACATCAGAGCATTACTTACATTATAGGAAAGGGAAAAACCCAACAGCTATACTGCACAATGTGTAGGATGCCATTTATCTTCTGCCTTATGGAGATGTTTCATGTATATACATGGAAAAACTGTATGGCTCGGAGCAAGTGAGCATGGAGCCTGACTCTGGTTTCTTGGGCTGCTGTTATTTCAATTTTCAGCTATTTTTTGTATTGCGGGATCTGTGACTCAGAAGACCTCTGTCCACCTATGCTCACCACATGCTTGTGTATTGGGTAATTGCTTCCCTAATTAATACTATCACTGGGATTACTAAGGGGCTGTAGCATAATAGAACAATTACAAGGAAAAAAAAACAATTCCACATGACTATTCTTTACCCTTCAGTGGGAAGAGGCATTGGTTTTTGCCCTCGTATAGGTGGAATACCTGCAGATGGACCCTAGTACGTGTATCTTTCACAAGGAGTTTGGGAATAAATGTTTGATGGTAGATGTGTGTTAGGGAATCACTGCAGGTACATGTTCTCCATGCTCCTAGTGTCAGTGCAGAGGAGTCGTGATCAGGATGCACTACTGCCCTCTGTAGGCCGGGAATAGCATTGTGATGTAGTGGTGTGAAATCTGCACTATGCAAATTGCCTCTTCAGAGAGAAAGAGGACTTGAACTCTATAGCACCATCTGCTGGTAGTAGTGATCCTACAAGTCACAATCAACCCCTTAACGAGTCTTGTAATATGTCTTCGGATAAAAGCCAAATCAGAATCTCAATTTGCAGACACGGTGTTTCGGGCTATTGGCCCTCGTCAGTGCAAAGTACGAGAACTGATTTGGCTAGGTGAGAGGCTCTGGACTGAGGTCTAAGGGGTAAGGTTTCTCCTTGTGGAGAGTGACATGCCAGCTCTGGCTTCTCAAGGTAAGGAGGCTTATTCGCCGTGCAATGCTCCTCTGGGAAAATAATATGCAAATTGCCTCTTCAGAGAGAAAGAGGATTTGTACTCTATAGCACCACCTGCTGGTAGTAGCAATCCTACAAGTCACAATCAACCCTTTAACAAGTCTTGTAATATGACTTCAGATAAAAGCCAAATCAGAATCTCAATTTGCAGACGCAGTGTTTCGGGATATTCCTCTCACCTAGCCAAATCAGTCTCATACTTTGCACTGACAAGGGCCAATTGCCAGAAACACTGTGTCTGCAAATTGAGATTCTGAAAGGGTTGATTGTGACTTGGATTGCTACTACCAACAGGTGGCGCTATAGGCAATTTGCATATTAAATTTCCCAGAGGAGCATTGCTCGGCAAATAAGAATCCTTACTGTGACAAGCCAGTGCTGGTATGTCACTCTCCACAAGGAGAAACCTTACCCCTTAGACTTTCTGCACTGTGATAACTTGGCGTTGCCCGAGATTCATAGAGGATTGTCATAAACTCTGTATAACTGCATAAAAGAAATCTAGAAACCAGGGTTACTAAAGACCTGGCAGTAGCAGTACCTCAAAGAGCAAAAAACATCAACCGCAAGCTGTGGGTAATATGTACTCAGTTACTTTAATAATCTGTAAAATATATCCATTAATAATCCCAAAAAAGGCTAAATAAGCAAAAGCTCATCCATAATGATACAGCAAAAGCCCAAAAGAAAAAATAAGACCAAGGAGCAGTAAAAAATTGTATAAATTTTATTTTTGCAAAATTAATAGATAAAATTACTATATAATACAGCAATATATAAGTAAGGGAATCAACGACACCTAGATGCCACACTAAAACTAAGTCAGTATAAATTGATAAGATCCATATACATCACATATGACCATGACAATAATACAAAAAATTAATAATAAGCCATATATGTAATGAACCACCATTGTAAAAATGCAAATAGAAGTAACCGCCGGATATAAAGTGCAAAAACATTATATATATATATATATATATATATATATATATATATATATATATATATATATATATATATCAGTACAGGCCAAACGTTTGGACACAACTTCTCATTCAAAGAGTTTTCTTTTTTTCATGACTATGAAAATTGTAGATTCACTCTGAAGGCATCAAAACTATGAATTTACACATGTGGAATTATATAATTAACAAAAAAGTGTGAAACAACTGAAAATATGTCTTATATTCTAGGTTCTTCAAAGTAGCCACCTTTTGCTTTGATTACTGCTTTGCACACTCTTGGCATTCTCTTGATGAGCTTCAAGAGGTAGTCACCGGAAATGGTCTTTCAACAGTCTTGAAGGAGTTCCCAGAGATGCTTAGCACTTGTTGGCCCTTTTACCTTCACTCTGCGGTCCGGCTCACCCCAAACCATCTCGATAGGGTTCAGGTCTGGTGACTGTGGAGGCCAGGTCATCTGGCGTAGCATCCCATCGCTCCTTCTTGGCCAAATAGCCCTTACACAGCCTGGAGGTGTGTTTGGGGTCATTGTCCTGTTGAAAAATAAATGATGGTCCAACTAAACGCAAACCGGATGGAATAGCATGCCGCTGCAAAATGCTGTGGTAGCCATGCTGGTTCAGTATGCCTTCAGTTTTGAATAAATCCCCAACAGTGTCACCATAAAGCACCCCCACACCATGACACCTCCTCCTCCATGCTTCACGGTGGGAACCAGGCATGTAGAGTCCATCCATTCACCTTTTCTGCATCGCACAAAGACACGGAGGATGGAACTAAAGATCTCAAATTTGAACATCAGACCAAAGCACAGATTTCCACTGGTCTAATGTCCATTCCGTGTGTTCTTTAGCCCAAACAAGTCTCTTCTGCTTGTTGCCTGTCCTTAGCAGTGGTTTCCTAGCAGCTCTTATACCATGAAGGCCTGCTGCGCAAAGTCTCCTCTTAACAGTTGTTGTAGAGATGTGTCTGCTGCTAGAACTCTGTGTGGCATTGACCTGGTCTCTAATCTGAGCTGCTGTTAACCTGCGATTTCTGAGGCTGGTGACTCGGATGAACTTATCCTCCGCAGCAGAGGTGACTCTTGGTCTTCCTTTCCTGGGGCGGTCCTCATGTGAGCCAGTCTCTTTGTAGCGCTTGATGGTTTTTGCCACTGCACTTGGGGACACTTTCAAAGTTTTCCCAATTTTTCGGACTGACTGACCTTCATTTCTTAAAGTAATGATGGCCACTCGTTTTTCTTTACTTAGCTGCTTTTTTCTTGCCATAATACAAATTCTAACAGTCTATTCAGTAGGACTATCAGCTGTGTATCCACCAGACTTCTGCACAACACAACTGATGGTCCCAACCCCATTTATAAGGCAAGAAATCTCACTTATTAAACCTGACAGGGCACACCTGTGAAGTGAAAACCATTTCCGGTGACTACCTCTTGAAGCTCATCAAGAGAATGCCAAGAGTGTGCAAAGCAGTAAACAAAGCAAAAGGTGGCAACATGGAAGAACCTAGAATATAAGACATACAGTACTTTCAGTTGTTTCACACTTTTTTGTTAATTATATAATTCCACATGTGTTCATAGTTTTGATGCCTTCAGTGTGAATCTACAATTTTCATAGCCATGAAAATAAAGAAAACTCTTTGAATGAGAAGGTGTGTCCAAACTTTTGGTCTGTACTGCACATATACTTTTACTTATGTATCATTATGGCCAGTACTTTTTGAATTGCTGAACCACTGAATTTCACCTGTAAACCCAGCTGTCAGTGTATACATCTCTCTGTATATTTCTAAGTAGGTCCGTGTATTTGGTCCCACATATATTGCACTTTATATTTGCTGCTATTCATTTTTTTGAGATATTTGCTTGTTCACGTGTGTGTGTGTGTGTGTGTGTGTGTGTGTGTGTGTGTGTGTGTGTGTGTGTGTGTGTGTGTATATATATATATAGTCATGAAAATAAAGAAAACTCTTGGAAGGTGTGTCCAAACTTTTGGTCTGTACTATATATATGCACTTTATATCCGGCGGTTACTTGTATTTGTATTTTTAGACTGGTGGTTCATTACATATATGGCTTATTATTAATGTTTTGTATTATTGTCATGGTCATATGTGATGTATATGGATCTTATTAATCAATTTATACCGACCTAGTTTTAGTGTGGCATCTAGGTGTAACTGATTCCCTTACTTATATATTGCTGTATTATATACTAATTTTATCTATTAATTTTGCAAAAATAAAATTTATACAATTTTTTTACTGTTCCTTGGTCCTATTTTTTTCTTTTGTTTTGTTTTTTTTAAATATATCCCTTGCAGTATCTAGTCTTACTCTAATCAACTATTCTCCCCTGACTGCAAGACCATAGCCAGGAGCAGTTGAATGGAGCGGCTGGCTGTGCATGCATCCTTAACGTTCCCTTCATTAGTTATGTAGTAACGGTGATGGCTGTGTGCTGCACTTGTGGTCCTTCATCAGTGCCATGCAACTGGGTGTATGTGTGACCAGTCCCTTCTGGCTGCGATCTTAAGGTCATGGTGAACCGAGGACATTTGTCTATTCATCTGGGGATCACACCAATCTAACCAGGGCTATGGAGTCCAGTCACTGTCCATTTTGATGGAGTTAGTCAGCAAAAATGGACCAACTCTTAACTCCTAAAATAGTTTCATAATAATTTGGGAAAGTTATAAAATGTCCTATAAATGTCTGTTCCTGATCTTAGGATCTTGGCTTCTAGTGGAGATGAATCTGTGCTCCACTTTATGCGCATGCTCAGTAGTGACCAGTGCTGTGGGGTCGTAGTGGAAATGAATCTGTGCTGCACTTTATGCACATGCTCAGTAGTCACCAGTGCTGTGGAGTCGTAGTGGAGATGAATCTGTGCTGCACTTTATGCACATGCTCAGTAGTGACCAGTGCTGTGGAGTCGTAGTGGAGATGAATCTGTGCTGCACTTTATGCACATGCTCAGTAGTGACCAGTGCTGTGGAGTCGTAGTGGAGATGAATCTATGCTGCACTTTATGTACATGCTCAGTAGTGACCAGTGCTATGGTGTCGTAGTGGCGATGAATCTGTGCTGCACTTTATGTACATGCTCAGTAGTGACCAGTGCTGTGGAGTCGGAGATGAGATGAATCTGTGCTGCACTTTATGTACATGCTCAGTAGTGACCAGTGCTGTGGAGTCGTAGTGGAGATGAATCTATGCTGCACTTTATGTACATGCTCAGTAGTGACCAGTGCTATGGTGTCGTAGTGGCGATGAATCTGTGCTGCACTTTATGTACATGCTCAGTAGTGACCAGTGCTGTGGAGTCGGAGATGAGATGAATCTGTGCTGCACTTTATGCACATGCTCAGTAGTGACCAGTGCTGTGGAGATGAATCTGTGCTGCACTTTATGTACATGCTCAGTAGTGACCAGTGCTGTGGGGTCGTAGTGGAGATGAATCTATGCTGCACTTTATGCACATGCTCAGTAGTTACCAGTGCTGTGGAGTCGTAGTGGAGATGAATCTGTGCTGCACTTTATACACATGCTCAGTAGTGACCAGGGCTGTGGGGTCGTAGTGGAGATGAATCTGTGCTGCACTTTATGCACATGCTCAGTAGTGACCAGTGCTGTGGAGTCGGACATTTGGGAGATTCCATTTTAGTTATGCAGCAGATTTTACTAACTAAACTCACTTTGTCTCCATAGGATCTGCAGTCTCACCAAGTCTCTTAATGCTCGCACTCAACGGAAATCCAGCAAGCGCCCACCAAAGTTACAGGAGAAGAAGCAAACAACAGTCAGAACAACGGGACGCACAAGCAAAACTCAGCGCAGAAGGCAGACTGGCCGAACTGGGAGGAATGTGGAGTAGACACCTCCGCAGCATCCATCACTGACTGACATTATACCACAGAGACGTGCCTTCATGGAGCCAAAATTATCAATGACAAAGAATCAGTGATCGCAACACTGCAACCAGGACATCTCTGCAGTTATAGGAACTTCGGACCGGACCATTGAATACTTGACTTATTTTTGGTTTTTATTATTCTTATATATTTGTGTGTTTATGTACATAGTGACATATATAATAGCCAAAGAACGGCAGCACTCCTCCAATAAGTGAAAAAAAAGAGGTGCCTTTATTAGTGTATATCCAATAGTAACGTATGTGTGTGTGTATATATCTGTTATGCATTTGCTATCTACATATGGTGTGCGTCCGATCCCTTTTTTGCATTTCTATCATGGTTAGTAGCCTGTAGCCGGCGGGCTGCCACCTATCGTCTATTTTTTTTCAGCTTGTGCGGCTTCATTTTGACCTTTGTACACGGATAAATCTGCAGCGTAGAGTGTATGGTCGTGCTTGTGTACTGGGAGCTCTGCTGTGCTGATCTAGGATTTCTTTCTCGCCCGTCCTATGTTTTTGGTTATTCAGCCTGTTCTCTGTTCGGTGACCAATGATGGATGAGGGGAGGTGACCTGTTGTTTAAAAGGCCTCGTGGGAGATGAGACCAAAATGTGTGTAGCAGGAGAGGCCGCTCCAGTGTCACCATGCAGGTAACTGATCAGGGCAGGGCTGGTTATTAATATTATATTATTCACTGATTATGTGGCGATGTCTGCGGACTCGCCTTACATTATGTTCCATATCACAGGACATTTATATATGGAGGGATTGCCTCTGGCACATGCAGAGACGATAATATTACTGGTGTCATAGGATCATTATCAGCTGCCACCGAAACCATCACCCTCCTTATAAACGCCGGCACCTCCGCCACCTCGTCGTTACCTTTACTGCCACTTATGTACAAAGGAGATGATACGATTTGTACAGTTTTTATAAGAAAATATTTTCACATTTGTATAGTTGGATATACACATTTATTACATATAATGGCTTGTTACAGCTCATGTGTGAAGATTATATATTGACTTTTTTTTACATTGGTTTTGTGTTTGTTGTCCTGAAGTTGCTCATTATTTGGCTGTGGCGCGTTGCGTGCGTCGGGTCACCAATATGGCTGCTTTGAAAGTAGTTCGATGGTGACATCATCCTGTGTGATTTACGTGTTGTCGCTGACGGTGCACTCCTACACCCATAACAAGAGATTGTGATGTGAGATATTGGGGACATAAAGGGAACCTGTCAGGAGTTTGTCACAAAAACTACACCAATGGCCAGGATAGTAACTAGAGTTGAGCAAATTTTTCAAAATTCGATTCCAATTATATGATCGTCGGCGATTATCTTTTTTGCAATATTCGCCGAACACATCCGATCGTCATTGGAGTCAATGGGAGGAGAAATGAATGAATGTGTTCGGAACCGATCATCAAACAATCTTGGCACAAATAGGGTAGTAACATGGCACGAATATGGCAAATTCAGCGACCGATTCTGAACATATTCGCTCAACTCTAATAGTAACCAGTTCCCAACCTAGTGCCCCACCCATAAGGGATTGATTGAGTTTTATTCAGCTCCCCCATGTCACTATTACTAGTAGCACTGGACTGACATCAATAATTGAGCCCTTTTGGGGGGGGGTCTAGGCAGAGAACAATGCCAAGGAACAGGGCACTTACTGGAAAAGGCTCATTCTTTGTGCACTTGCAGCCTTGTTCACTTTAACTGTATAATACCAGTGGGTAACTTGCTGATCATGGTGGGGTCTAAGTGATGAAAATGATACTGAAAATGAGGGACTGGAGATTGAGCATAGTTGCATTGAGAATGAATGGAGTGGACATGCACATGCTTTGCTGTAGATCCATATAAAAAAAAACTGCAGTGGAAAAGGAGTACGTCTGAATGTACAACTCCTGGTGCTGGGAGTTTATTCATAACCAAGAAAGATTGGGGTAAAAAGTGCTACTGTTCCCACCCAGGCTAGGGTATGTGCACATGGTGTCTTTTAGACGATGGCACACCAGTATTGATTTTGAAGCAGAAGACTCTTAACTCCTTTTTGACATTTGTTGTAATAATACGTCCCTGGGCCTATTTGACCATGGATGTATTATTACTGCATGGCGATCGTGCATGCACATGGGTTGTGTGCAGGAGATTGCCGACAGGTGACACCTGGCCCTAAGTGCCAGGAGCGTTCCCGCACCGCTCCTGCCACTTTAACCCCCTAAATGCTGCGATCGCAGCATTCGGGGAGCCAGCAGAGGGATTACTGCCCCTTTGCCTTTGGATCAGGTCCTGATTGCTGCTGTGGTGACCCGATGTCATGACGACATCCGGGTCACAAGAGCTAGGAAAGATGCTGATCCTGTGTCAGTGCAGAGTTAACAGTTTGCATAGCATGGGGATGCTGCTGTATACCCATGCTATACAAGCGATCAGCCTGCAAAAAAAATTATAGTCCCATAGTGGGACAAAGTAAAAAAGTGCCGTGTATCTGGCTGACTATAGGCAAGTACATGTGCCAGGAATTGCACCTTGGAACCGAAGCCTTCAGAGATGACATCAAGCCACATTACAGGGATTTCCCAATGAATAATTTATTATGAAAATCAACTAATTAATTGCGAAAAGACAAACACAAGGCTCTTATCCGCCCTCGCTGTTTGGCTGTAGTCCAGCGTTATCACACACTACATAATGGAGCACATTCCTGTAGTTATTCCTGGGATTACTCGAATACTTCACATTTTTTTAAATAAGCCATTTCATATATTTATGTAAAGGACTATTTCTGTGCTGTATAGCTGACCGTTCGTCAGTTTTTGGGCTCTCTGCTATATTATTGGGATTATTCATATACTACAGTCACGCTGACGTTTTTTTTCTGCAAATTTCCAGAAAATACAGCAAATACTCGTCAGCTTCATACATGCCTACAAGGTGGTTGATTTCAGGTAAGGATACCCGTGCCCAGGCTGTAATTGAACAGCGGGGCCCGGATATGTGAAACTGACCTTAGGCTGAGTACACGGATTAGAATTCAGTACTTTCATCTGTATCGGAATAAAGCACTCCTACCTGTGATAGTCTGCAGGTCAATTCACGTGCCCGTAATTTTTCGAGGGTCAAGTGGTCTGTGGACTATCTTGGACATATGACCGATTTTGATCAGAGGCTTGGATCAAAATCAGCAATACAAGACTCTGGGTCCAATTTTCACAGGATATCTGAGAAGAGACAGGTGCGGAACTTTTTTTTTTCCCAAGTACAAGAAAAATTGCTGACACTCAGACCACACACTGATCAAAAAAATCCGTCTGTTTTTCTTGTATTTGAGAACAACAGACATCTGAATGAGGCCAAAGAAGAACTTCTGCCTAGAAAGTGATGTGGCTACAAGTAGTACCCGCTCCCTCATATTACATGAGCACTTGTGTTATCCATTTGAACAATGCTAGCTAAGTAATGAAAGAAGAGACTTGGAAGAGTTTTCCAGGACTATTTTGTTTTTTATTAGGGGCACAAGAACTAACAGGATGATAGTTGCTAGCTACCTGCTGGTTCTTCCCAGCTCGGAGCAGTCATGTGGAGTCAGGGATTCTGCTGCTCCATGTCAGCAGAGCGGCTTTTACAGTCTGCTTGAGATGCGGTCTGATTGCCGACCTCATGCTGATTGACAACTGGCTTCCTGCAGTTAAGCAGTGGGGAGACGGGTGTCAATCAATATGACATCAGCCATGCCCCGTCAACTCAACGGAGCAGAGTGGAAAAGAATCTGCTTTGTTGACGTGACGTCAGCGGAAGCAGCAGGGCCGGTCTGTGACTGCACCGTGCCGACAGATCATCAGCAGGAAGAACGGGTAGGTGCAGTTATGAATTACCTGCATGTTAGTTCTTAGGCCCACAGTAAAAAAATAAATTGGCTCCAGATAACCCATTTGAAGGTCAATGGGACAATCCAATGCACAATTTCCAGCACTGACCAAAGAAAATTGTAACATATAACTACTTTGGTCCTGGACCAAAGTTTTTAAGTCAGTGCGTACATGAGAAAACAGCAGATATCTCAACCAAACCGATTGGTCTCAGAAGGAAAGATATCCATTTTTCACTAGTGTAATAGATCTTCCCTAAATCTTCTCTTTATACTTTTTTCGATCCACTTCTGGCTTAAAAACAGCATCAAAAACTATCTGCATTTGTCTTTCCGGCCTTTACTGAAATTTCAGCGACAATAGAGAAAAAAAAAAAACATGGTCGCTGGGCTCAGAAACTAAAGAAAGCGGGCCCTTGACATTCACGTCCTTCTGGAGACCCTCTTGTTTCGGAGACTGCTGGGGTTCTAAGCTAAATTAATATTCTCTTTAAAGCATATTTGACACTATAATTACTGTACTATTTAAAGAGGACCAATCAATGGCCATTATTTGCTCTTATTTTATATCTGCTGCTTCACTGAATATCCTTATTTTTTTTTTTCTTCTTCATATACTTATACTGTTCCAGGGATTTGAGCCTTTTTATTAAGGGCTAGGTTTTATGGTCTTTACAGGAAGGTGTGGCTCACAGGATCCTCTGGGAGTGTCTTTAGTCTATTATGCATATGTAGGGGGGAGGACTCCCGTAGAGTGTCTGGGCCGGAACCAAGGGGACCGCCATCTGGGTTCCTGAAGGAACGATACCGGGGGGGCAACAAAGGAGAGCGGACAAATAAAGGTGACAGGGCAGCAGGGGGCGGGGCGAGAATAAAAGGAGGGGGAAGCGTGCAGAGAGTTGTTGGCAGAAGGGCAGACATCACACGAAAGACCGTTTAAGATAGAGGGAGCTAACTTATTAGATGTTAATCAGCGGGGAGGCCTTGGGCCTGTGAAGGGTAAGCGACGCATTCCCCGACAAGAGACTTGCTCTTTATTCCAAACCCGGGGCCGTTCTCCCACGGACGGCCGCAGCCAGTACCGCTGTCCGTCGCTCTGTTGCGGTTGGTCCTCTACCCCTAGCCTCCGCTGTCACTTCACACCAGCCCGCTGTGGCGGCCTGGACATTACCTCCCCGCCTCAGCCCGCGGCTGCGGCCTCATCACTGGCCACAGTGGATGCCATCTTGCGACAGCAGTTGAGGCCTACTCCCCGCCTACAGGGGAACCCTGAACATAGGTCCAGTCCGCTCACGAGCCTGCCAACTGTCACTCAAAAAGACTGCGATACAACCCCGCTTGGAGACGGGAGTTTGATAATACTTTCGGGAAGATCCTTCAGGGCCTGTTGAGCCCGAGCTTCAGGATTACCCCAGGGCCTGTTGTGCCCCAACGGCAAAGATCCTTCAGGGCCTGTTGCGCCCCAGCTTCTCCCGGGTTCTGAGACGCCCAAGGGTCACGACTGGTCTTCAGCAGCTGTGCCCAGAGGTTGCGACGCCAAAACAGCCACATCAGCGACCTCGAAGCGAACACACCAGTGACACCGAAGGACGCCTGGAAGGATAAGTTGACTTTAGGAAATAAGGACACATAGTTGGCCGTTACGTGGCCCATAATAGCCGGTCTTGCCGGGTTAGTCGCATTCTTGATAAGAAAAGTGTTTTATTGTTGTTGAGTCCCTGCGTGGACAATCGGTGTTATACCTTTTTGTTTGCTCAGCATAGCCCTAGCGGCCCAGTTCATAAACGTTGCTTTTCTAAACAACACTCAGTCTCGTGTCTCGTCACTGCATCCTGAGAACCTGCTGGTACCTACACATGATTACCTAGTGAGCCACGCCCCCTTAGACCATTAAAAATCAGCCCTGAATATAAAGGCCTATATCTCTGGATCCGTGTGGTGGATTTGAAAAATAAATCTGAAAACTCTAAGGACAAATATGAATAAATTAAGATAAAAAACTGACCACTTTTAACCAGGCAAAGGGTCCTTTTTCAGATTTGCATTCAGATTTGCTTACAGCTGGGGTGGCAGAGGCTCTCCTCGCCTTCATTCACTATTGACCAACAGACCTGTGGATACAGACACATATATTGTGGTATTGGTCAATGGTGAGGAGCGTGAAGGAGACGTGGGGGAGCAGTTCCCTTAAGAACACCCTGTCTGTGCCACAAATGAAAATGACTGTGCAACTAAAATAGTCCGGGAATCAAATCTGAGTCTGATATTCTGATATACTTTCATGCAGCTGGTGGGCATTAATGGCATTTTAGCCCAGGTGTCTGCCATCCTCTGGTATACATAGATCTGCACTGGTTAATAATCCAGCACCACCTCTTTAGCTGCCAATCCTCTCCCCCTTCTTGAGTTCATCTGTCTCTTTTTTGCCCTTTTACTTATTCATTAGACTGCTTACAGTCACATTATCTGCCTGTCACCAAAGTGGTCACATTACGGCTACCTGTTGTGCGTCTGCTGCTAATCCGAGGGGTCCATCTGTTATTGGAAGCATCAATAAGCGGTATGGCAGGGGCTGGAGGGAGGGCAGATGGGGGGACGGAGGTATTATTTGTAATGTGATGGGTAGGGTAATGGAACGATGTGAGAGAGTATGAGTGTCGCTGTGAAAATGAGAAAACTCTAAACCTGAAGGCGCCATGCCGAAAATCTACAAGTAGAACATATAGCTAACACCTAATAGTCATTAGCGATACTAGGACATTACATAGCGGAGATGTGGCGCTGTCTCGTATGTTGTGCTATTGGGTGTAGACGTCAGTATTGGGGTTGGGGCTAATTACAACTATTCTGTATGGAACAGAGGTACAACTTTTATACAGTGACGTCAGTGTCGTTCCATGGTGATGTCTATGATACACCACGTAGCAGCGTGTTTCAGGCTGCAGATATTTCACACGTTTTAGGTGTAAAGTTGCTGTATGTTATATACTATATGTTACCAGTTATTGTACCTACAGTTTGATCATCATTATATTTGTATTCATCATTATCATGTCACTGTTTTACCAATGCAGACATGACAGCGATCACCTTTGTACATTTTTAAGTTTTTTTCACATTATTTTGAGCATTTTCCAGTAGATCAATAGGAAGAAAGCTTATTCCGAGAGCATTTGAAGGTTTTTCTTCTACGACCATTTTGTAGTAAAATCCACTTATAACTTGGCTAGGGTCAGACGGCCATAGAGACTCTCATCCTAGAGAATTGGGCCGATTATGTAAATGACACTCAGATCATACTCTGATCGGGGTCAGCTCAGTGTGATCTGATTCTCTCGATGAGAGAACTGGAGCACATGTGAGGTGAAGATGGAGAACTGAATGTCTCCTCCATTCTATGAGTGCTTGGAAGTTTGACTGCACTCAGATGTGATCCGAGCGCACCCATAGACTTGCCTTGTTGAGTGCAATCAGAATAAAGGCTCATGCCCATTTGCGATGAAAAAATGGGATTGAATTCGGACCAATGTTATTCTATGATTGTGTCTTCATCCGTGTTTTCTTTTCCAGCTCGGATTGGATCACGATCGGGCTGGAAAAAAATCGCAGCATGCTATGATTGCAATCAGAAATCGGATCACATCCAGCAATAGAAGTCAATGGGTGCAAGAAGGAAATAGCACAGCACTCGCACCATGTGAGTGCTGTCTGATGTTTACGCATTGCTGTCCTTTGAAAAGCCGGCAATTGATGTGCGGCTACAGTAAAATCACACTGACAGCTTACAAAACAATAGATATATACACATAAGATATATATACATATGTCAGTTACAAATACAATTAATATAGTCTGTGTGCAAAATTATGGACATGTATTTAATTAATGATTATTTCATGGAAAAAAAATGGCGTGGGGTCCCCTTATAATTTCTAGCCAGCAATGGCCATGCAGACAGCTGAGGGTTGATGTTAATAGCCAAAGAAGGGACCATGGATAGTGCCCCCCCCCCCCCGGCTAAAAACATCAGCTCCCAGCCGCCCCAGAAAAGGCACAACTCTATGATGCACCAATTTTGGCATGTAGCCTTGCTCTTCCCACTGCCCTGTAGCGGTGGCATATGGGGTAATAGTTGGGGTGTTGATGTCACCTTTGTGACATCAAGCCCCAAGGTTAGTAATGAAGATGTGTCAATTAGATGCCCCCTTTACTAATCCCATAGTCAAATAGTAAATAAAACACAGACACCGTGAGAAAAGAACTTTAATTGAAATAAACACACAGACTCCTTTATTGTTCTTAATAAACCATACTTACAACCTCTGCTAATTCCCCAAAGCCCTCGTTCTTCTGTAATAAACATAAAATAATAAATCAACACTATACCATACCTGTCCGGCGTTCAGTCCCACCCCGTAATCCATATCTGGGGAATATACCGTTTGCAACCAGGACGGTGTTAAGATGCAACCGCCCCGGCTGCAATCTACTGGTGAATGAATGAGATGCGGCCAGCGCAGACTCAGTGACTAGTGGTGACGTCACGGAGTCTGCGCTCCCTCACTGCCTGAACTGCGATGACCTCTTGAGCGTGGGAAAATGCCAGTTCATTTTCCCATGCTCCAGATTTCAGCGAGGGTCAGACTGTGAGGGAGCGCATCATATGTGACATCACCGCTATTCACTGAAGCTGTTCTCGCAGCCGGGCTGAACTGTGACCGCAGTACTGTGGGAAAATATGTGCAGGGGCACATTTATAAGATTATCTCAGCACAGGGACATTTTATTTAAATATCCAATTGTGGAAATTATTATTTTTCCAAAATATATTGATTAAAATGAACCTTTGTTCGCGAGAAAACCCCTTAAGTATAAGTACAGTCCCACACCACGTCTCATCAAGCTCAGGTTTAGTAGACGGGGCACAAACTCTTGATCAGGTCTCTGCAGTCAGTGACTGCAGAACAATCCATCATGGTTTGTCTAAATTCTCCAATCTTAACCTTCAGATCGTTCTTTTTGATAATTCTCATTTCTGCTTCCTTCTCTTTCTCTTTTGCAGCCTGAACAAGTCCTGACACTGTCCGTCTCTAGTTTTTTTTTTTTCATGTAGTTTGCTCTTTATCTAACAAGTTTTGCCTCAGTTTTTTTATGCTTCCTCAGAAGTTTCCCCTACCTGCCAATGCCTTCTGATTTTAACTCCTATGTGTTTTTCGATAGTTTAAATGCTTTATTTTTTAAGGTTGTCTTTTCTTCCTCATCAATCTTTATCCATTTATTGGCTTCCCCTTCTGAGAGTTCAGATATGTCTTTCCAAGATGTGGGTCCATATATGTTGATGTTTTTTTGCTTTGCATCAGAGACGTTAAAGCACCACTCCAGCATTATTTTTTATTTCAGTGCTGGAGTGGTGCCACTAATGTAAGTTCCCTGCCCCTAGTATTACACTCACCAGCCGCCATCTTCAGCTTTTCCCAGCACTGCTCTGCAGCTATCTGCCATCTTGTGATCACAGCCGCTTACTGACCAGAAGTAACGGTCACAAGCTCTCACAGTAAGACCTCCACACATCCGATTTTTGTGTCCGTATGCGTTCCATTTTAAGGACCACAAATACGGACACATGCACACCCATTGTATTCAATAGTGATGCACACATGTCAGGTTTTTCACGTGTGTCCGTGTGAAAAACCCGCAGACATGTCAGTTTCTTACATGCACCACGGACAAAAGTGCTGCACACGTGCACACTGATGGCACACGGATCACATCCATGTGTCATCAGCATGACACGTACCGACTCCTGGGAAAAAGCGGTACAATTTGCCCTGTTCCCAGGCACCGGGTACAGAAGGCAGATCTCATCATTGTTGCCTGGTCTTCCTGTGACCAGACCAGCCCAACCAGGCGCCAATGATGGGAGTTGTATTTACCACCCGCTCTGTACATCGTATGTAAAATTAAGAATTAATTTTAAAAAATGGTGTGGACTCCTGCATGATTTTGATAACCAGCAGAGGAAAAGCTGACCACTGGAGGCTGATGTTACTAATCTGGGAAAGGGAAAAATATCTCACAAGGTTTCCAGGATATTAATAACATCTCAGCTATTTGCTCAGCCTTTACTGGTTAGTTTCCAGAGGGACCCAGATAAAAAATGACTTGGGTGGGGCACATGAGGACTCCATGTCCAATACCTTCTGCGTTTATTCTGCTTCCACCAGTGTCTCTGCTTGAGGTATCTTAATCTTGCTCTTGTTTCCTTCTTGTATGAACTCCTACCCATAGCTCTAAAGGGAATCTGTCACCAGGCTTTTTCTACCTTATATGAGAGCAGCATGATATAGGGGCAGAGACCCTGATACCACTGGAGTGTCACTTAGCAGCAGTTGTGATAGAAAAATGTTCTCTGCCACAGATCTAGCAGTTCTCTGAATGCTGAGCTGTATATAACCCACCCACAACATTGATCGACAGCTTTCTGTGTACACTGTACATAGGCAGAAAGCTGCCTATCAGTGTTGGGAACGGGATTACACAGAGCAGAAGCACTCCATGACACGTAACACCTAGTTCTCTAGTGATGATCTACTGCTGATACAATACTGATTTTATTGAAACAACAACACACAGCCCAGTAAGTGGCACATTGCTGGAATCAGGGTCTCTGCCCCTACATCAATCTACTCTCAAAATAAATAGCAAAATCTTATTTGTAGACTCCTTTTAAGAGAGATTCCAATGTCACCATCTGTGGAGTCCTCCACAATTATATTTCTTTACCTAATGACCTCAGTAATGTGATCACTTCCAGAATTACATTCTTTGTGTACATCTTTATCCTTTTCCTTGCAGAGTCTAATTTTTGTAGTGTCTCCTTAGTATAAATAACTTGCTATTTAGGCTGGATCTTTCATGCAGGGTTTGCAAATCATCCTATATTCCTTTAGCAATGTCCTCGTGTCTTAGATGTATCCGTAGGTAGCTGACCATCTGCCACTAAGTCTATCGGAAGGGACCTCCTGGGCCATCTGGTCCAACCCCCTGCTGAAAGCAGGATTCGCTAAATCATCCCAGTCAGATGTCTGTCCAGACTCTGTTTGAAGACTTCCATTGAAGGAGAACTTGCCACTTCTTGTGGCAGCCTGTCCCACTCATTGATCACTCTGTCAAAAAGTGTTTTCTAATATCTAATCTGTGTCTCCTCCCATTGCTTCTAGTCTTTCCTTGTGCAAATGAGAATAAAGATAATCCTTCTACAATGTGACAGCCCTTGAGATATTTGTAGGCAGCTATTAAGTCTCCTCTCAGTCTTCTCTTTTGCAAGCTAAACATTCCCAAATCCTGCAACCTTTCCTCATAAGACAGGGTTTGCAGACCGGTCACCATTCTGGTCGCTCTTTTCTGAACTTGCTCCAGTTTGTTGATGTCTTTTTTAAAATGTGGCGCCCAAAACTGGACACCGTATTCCAGATGAAGTCTGACCAAAGAGGATTAGAGGGCAATAATGACTACACGTGATCTAGACTGTATGCTTCTGTTAATACATCCTAGAATTGCATTTGCCTTTTTTGCTGCTGCATCACACTGTTGACTCATTCAGTCTGTGATCTATTAGTATACCCAAGTCTTTTTCACATGTGCTGTTGCTTAGCCCTATTCCTCCCATTCTGTATATGCTTTTTTCATTTTTATTGCCCAGTTGTAGTACTTTGCATTTTTCCCTGTTAAAAACCATTCTGTTAGTTGCTGCCCACTGCTCCAGTTTATATCTTTTTGAATCCTCTCTCTCTTCTCTAGTATTAGCTATCCCTCCTAGCTTTGTGTCATCAGCAAATTTAATCAGTTTACTGTTGTGAGTTCATTTTCCCCTTCACCGTTGATGTCTGATGAACTCCCTCTGCTGGTGAGGAGAGGTAGTAAAATTGATTGGGTTGGGAAGAACCTGTCATCTGAACAGGTGGAGCCTGATTGGACACCCGGAATCACTGAGTGGATATAAGGCAGCTGACGCCCTACTGGGGTGCTGGTGATCCTTTCTGCTCTGAGCTCTTGCAAACCAGTTCAGTACCTGTCTTCTGAAAGCTAAGTTTTTGCTCTCTTATTTTTCCATGAGATTGTGTCTGTTTACTTATTGTTTGTGTTCTGCCTGACCTTGTTGGTACAGGCTGAGCTCCATTTTTGTCTCTGGTCAAGTTGATCTTTTGCTCAGTCTTCAGAATATACCTGAGTGCTGATATAGTGATTTTGAAGTCTAGTGACTCCAGGGCCTTTTTTCTATCACACGTGTTGGACATTATTTTGGCAGTATTTTTGCGGATTGCAGCCAGCATCTTTTCTGTCCTTTCCTATTTAGTTAGTTGGGCCCCATCGTTTGCTCAACCTGTCTTTCTGTGTGTGTTTGTGTTTTCATCTGCTTTTCACCGACAATACATGTTGGGGGCTGTCTATTGCTTTGGGGTCTGCTCTGGGGCAGTTTAGATTTCCCCTTTCTTTCTTTAGGTTTATTTAGTTCTCCGGCTGTGAACGAGGGGTCTAGGGCACCGTAGGAACCCCCCACGGCTACTGTTAGTTGTGTGAATAGGATCAGGGGTCTGCAATCCGATAGCTACCAACCTCTCCGGTTTTCTGGACTTAGCTTGTATTTTTGTTTTTTCCTCCTTCGGTGACTCATTCATAACAGTTTACCCTCAATTCCTTCATCTAAATCGTTGATAAAGATTTTGAACAATACAGGGCACAGGACAGAGCCCTCTGGTACCCCACTTGAGACATTCTTCCAACTGGATGTGCAGCCATTTATGACCACTCTTTGGGTCCGATCACTAAGCCAGTTATGAATCCACCTAACAGTTGCTTTGTCCATTCCATACCTAGTCATTTTTTCAATAAGGATTGTGTGAGATACTTTGTCAAATGCTTTGCTGAAGTCAAGATATACTGTATCTACAGCATTTCCCTGGTCCACCGAATCAGTGATTCCGTCATAGAAGGAAATTAAGTTAGTCTGACATGACTTATTAGTTACAAACCCATGCTGACTCTGTTTAATCACTTCATTCTTATCCAGGTACTGACATGTTGTTTAATAATTTGTTCAAAGATCTTTCCTGGTATAGAAGTCAGACTCACCGGCCTATAGTTGCCTGGGTCACCTTCTTCCAGTTTTTGAAGATAGGAACAACATTTGCTCTTCTCCAGTCTTCTGGGACTTCTCCTGTTCTCCAAGAATTTTCAAAGATTTTGGAGAGGGGTTCAAAAATTTCTTCTGCTATCTCCTTCAGTACTCTGGGGTGTAATTCAGCTGGACCTGGAGACTTGAATTCATTTAGGTTAGCTTAGTGTTTTCTCACTATCTTTCTGTTTATAGATATCCTGAAATCTTCATTCCCTTAATAGGACAGTGAAGAACAGTTGATGTTACATTTCCTTTCTGAGAGAAAACAGATGCAAAATAGGAATTTAAAAGTTCAGCCTTCTCAACATTCTGTCTTACCATTTCATCATTTTCATCCTGTAAAAATCCTATAGCATCTTTGACTTTTCTTTTACTTTTGACATATCCCCAAAATCCTTTATTATTGCTTTTGACGTCTCTTGCAAGCCTCAATTCATTGTCAGCTTTAGATAATCTGATTTGTGCCCTGCAGGTTCTGCAGACAGCATTATATTCTTCTTTAGATGTGCCTCCCTCTTTCCATTTTATAAACATTTCTTTCTTCCCTTTTAGCATGTGCTTAAGTTCTGTATACATCCATCCTGGTTTCCTTAACCCATTTACCCACCCAAGGGGGGTTTGAACGTTCATGACCGTGCCAATTTTTTTCAATTCTGACCACTGTCCCTTAATGAGGTAATAACTCTGGAACACTTCCATGGATCCCAGTGATTCTGACATTGTTTTCTCATGACATATTGTACTTCATGTTAGTGGTAACATTTCATTCAAATAACTTGTGTTTATTTGTGAAAAAAACAGAAATTTGGTGAAAATTTTGAAAATTTTGCAATTTTCCAACTTTGAATTTTTATGCCCTTAAATCACAGAGATATGGCACACAAAAAAAACTTAATAAATAGCATTTCCCATATGTTTACTTTACATCAGCACAATTTTGGAACAAAATTTTTTTTTTGTTAGGAAGTTATAAGGGTTAAAATTTGACCAGCGATTTCTCATTTTTGCAACACCATTTTATTTTTACGGATCACATCACATTTGAAGTCACTTTGAGGGGTCTATATGATAGAAAATACCAAAAAGTGACACCATTCTAAAAACTGCACTCCTCAAGGTGCTCAAAACCACATTCAAGAAGTGTATTAACCCTTCAGGTGCTTCACAGGAATTTTTTGAATGTTTAAAAAAAAAATGAACATTTAACTTTTTTTCACAAAAAAATTACTTCAGGTCCAATTTTTTTTGGTTTACCAAGGGTAACAGGAGAAATTGGACTGCAAAACTTATTGTGCAATTTGTCCTGAGTACGCTGATACCTGATATGTGGGGGGGAAACCACTGTTTCGGCGCATGGGAGAGCTGAGAAGGCAAGGAGCGCCGTTTGACTTTTTCAAAGCAAAATTGGCTGGAATTCAGATCGGACGCCATGTCACGTTTGGAGAGCCCCTGATGTGCCAAAACAGTGGAAACCCCCCACAAATGACTCCATTTTGGAAACTAGACCCCCCAAGGAACTTATCTAGATGTGTGGTGAGAACTTTAAACCCCCAAGGGCTTCACAGACGTTTATAACGTACAGCCATTCAATTAAAAAATCATATTTTTTCCACAAAAATGATCTTTTCACCCTCAATTTTTATTTTTCCAAGGGTAACAGGACCCTAAAAGTTATTGTGCAATTTGTCCTGAGTACGCTGATACCCCATATGTGGGGGTAAACCACTATTTGGGCGCATGGCAGAGCTCGGAAGGGAGGCAGCGCCATTTGACTTTTTTGGCAGGAATTGGGATTGGACGCCATGCCGCGTTTGGAATGCCCCTGATGTGCCTAAACAGTGGAAACCCGAACAAATTACACCATTTTGGAAATTAGACCCCCCCAAGGAACTTATCTAGATGTGTGGTGAGCACTTTGAACCCCCAAGGGCTTCACAGAAGTTTATAACGCCCGGGCGTGAAAATAAAAAAATCATATTTTTTCCAGAAACATGATCTTTTAGTCCCCAATTTTTTATTTTCCCAAGGGTAACAGGAGAAATTGGACCCCAAAAGTTGTTGTCCAATTTGTCCTGAGTACGCTGATGCCCCATATGTGGGAGAAAACTACTGTATGGGCACACGTTGGGGCTCGGAAGGGAAGTAGTGCACGTTTTGGAATGCAGACTTTGATGGAATGGTCTGCGGGTGTCATGTCGCGTTTGGAGAGCCTCTGATGTGCCTAAACTGTTGAAACTCCCCACAAGTGACCCCATTTTGGAAACTAGACCCCCCCCCAAGGAACTTGCCTAGATATGTGGTGAGCACTTTGAGCCCCCAAGTGCTTCACAAAAGTGTATAACGCCCGGGCATGAAAATAAAAAATCAAATTTTTTTTCCACAAAAATGATATTTTTGCCCCCAATTTTTTATTTTCCTAATAGTAACAGGAGAAATTGGACCCCAAAAGTTGTTTTGCAATTTGTCCTGAGTAGGCTGATACCCCATATGTGGGGGTAAAATACTGTTTGGGTGCATGGCAGCGCTTGGAAGGGAAGGAGCACCATTTGAATTTTTCAATGCAGAATTGGCTGGAATTGAGATCAGACGCCATGTTGCGTTTGGAGAGCACCTGATGTGCCCACACAGTGGAAACCCCCCAATTCTAACTCCAACCCTAACCCCAACACACCCCTAACCCTAATCTCAGCCCTAACCCTAGCCCTAACCCTAATGGGAAAATGGAAATAAATACATTTTTTTTTTTATTTTATTATTTTTCCCTAACTAAGGGGGTGATAACGGGGGGAGGGTTTGATTTACTATTTATGGCGGTTTTTATTTTTTGCAGCTGTCACATGCTAAAAGACGCTTTTTATTGTAAAAATAGTTTTTGCATCACCACATTTTGAGAGCTATAACTTTTCTGTATTTTGACCCACCGAGTCATGTGAGGTCTAATTTTTTGCGGGACAAGTTGATGTTTTTATTGGTACCATTTTTGGGCACGTGACATTTTTTGATCGCTTTTTATTCCGATTTTTGGGAAGCAGAATAAACAAAAAAATAGAATTTCTTTTGGGGGGTGCGTTTACACTGTTCCGCGTGCGGTAAAATTGATAAAGCGGTTTTATTCTTCGGGTCAGTATGGTTACTGCGATACCTCATTTATGTCATTTTTTTGTTTTGGCGCTTTTATGCAATGAAAACAATTTTATATAAAAAATAATTATTTTTGCATCGCTTAATTCTGCGAGCTATAACTTTTTTTTATTTTTTCGCTGATGATGCTGTGTGGAAGCTCGTTTTTTGCGGGACAAGATGTTGTTTTCAGCGGTACCATGGTTATTTATATCCGTCTTTTTGATTGCGCGTTATTGCACTTTTTGTTCGGTGGTATGATAATAAATAATTTTTTTTTTGCTTTGTGTTTTATTTTTATTTTTAAGGGGCTCACTAAAGGGGTTAACTAATGGGACATTTTTATAGGGCGGGTCGTTACGGACGCGGCGATACTAAATATGTGTACTTTTATTGTTTTGCTTTTTTTTTATTTCCAAAAAATGAATTTATTAGGGAATATTTTTTTTTTTAAATTTATTTAGCGACTTTTTTTTTGTAAATTATTTTTACACTTTTTTTTAACTTTATTACATTGTCCCAGGGGGGACATAACTGTCATGTAACAGATCGCTGATCTGTCACATCACAGATCGCTGTCACAGGCAGCGCAGCGATCTGTCACAGGCAGTGCAGAAGGCTTCCTCATGCCTGCGCTTTGCAGGCACTGAGGAAGCCGGCTCCCTGCAGGCCCCCAAAGGTCCCCGCCGCCATTTTGGATCCGGGGACTTGCAGGGAAGGAGACCCCTGCAGCAGCGCTGCACATTGCGCTGCTGCAGGGGTCTCGGGGAAGCACGGAGGGAGCCCCATCCCTGCCGATGCTTCCCTAAACCCCGGTACACTGCGATCGTGTTTGATCGCAGTGGGCCAGGGGTTAACGTGTCGGGGGCGGTCCGTGACCGCCTCTGACACATAGTGCTGGGTGTCAGCTGTGAAAATCAGCTGACACCCGGCTGCGATCAGCGGCGCTCACCCTGCTAGACGTACTATCCCGTCCCCGGTCATGGGGGCCCGGGTACCGTGGACGGGATAGTACGTCGGATGTCAGGTAGGGGTTAAATGTTTCCTATTCTTCCCTCTTTTCGGAATTGTTAACAATTGTGCTTTGAGAATTTCATTTTTCAAGATTTCCCATCCTTCCTGGACATTTTTGTCTTTAAGGATATCCAGCCATTGGATCCCTCCAATTCTCTTTCTGAATCCCTTAAAATCTGCCTTTCTGAAATCTAACCTTGACGTCTGAGTCTTCACAGGTCTTCCTCCTCTAGTTATCCAAAATAGCATGGTCGCCACCTCCTAGGGTCCCAGTCACTTTTACCTCCTCAACCATTTCCTCCCTGTTTATAAGGATTAGATCCAAGGTAGCAGTTCCCCTTCTTTTCTCCCCCACCTTTTGGAAGATAAAGTTGTCAGCAAGAGAGGATAAGAATTTCCTTGACCTGTCAGTTTTGCCTGAGAGAGATTCCCAACAAATGTCTGGATAGTTGAAATCTCCCATGACAACTATGTCATATTTTTTGGAGAACTTGGCCATTTGTTGCATAAAGAGTTCATCCATATCTTCGGCTTGCACAGGCGGCCTGTAGTAAATGCCTACAATGGTGTCCTTTCCATTGTTCTGTCCTTGTATTCTTACCCAAACAGTTTCCACAGAACTCCCAGTCTCTGAAGCTTCAATCTCTGTGCAGATATACGCGTTTCTAACATACAATGCGACACCTCCTCCTCATTTATCAAGTCTGTTTCTTGCAAATAAGTTGTATCCTTCTAGTCTTGTATTCCAATCATGTGTATTGTCCCACCAAGTTTCTGTGATTCCAATGACATCATATTTTTTTTCCTGTGTTAGGCCTCTTTCACACATCAGTTTTTTGCCTTCAGGCGCGATCCGGCTTTTTTTGGAAAAAACGGATCCGGCAAAATGCAATGCCGGATCCGGTTTTTCCCCATTGACTTGCATTAGCGCCGGATCGTGCCGGATGGCATTGCATTTCATCCGTTTTTTGCCGGATCCGGCAACTTGTCTCATTCCGGCGTCTTGAAAAAACGTCTACTGTAACGTTTTTTGTCTCCGGCGAAAAAGCCGGAAGCGCCGGATCCGGCGCTTCCAGCTTTTTGCTACAATGAAAGTCTATGGGCGCCGGAATGCGCCGGATCCAGAAAAAGACGGATCCAGCAACCGGATCCGGTTTTTTTAAGTCTGCGCTTGCTCAGATCCAATTGGCCAGCCTCCAGGAACAGAGACGGATCCAGCAAAAAAACGGATCCGTTTCTACAGTTCTCTAAAATTTATGCCGGATCCGTTTTTTCTAAAAAAAGCCGGATCATGCCTGACGGCAAAAAACTGATGTGTGAAAGTAGCCTTAGTAGTTCCAATTCTCCTTGTTTGTTGCCCATGCTTTGTGCATTAGTATAGAAACATTTTAGTTTGTGATTGGTTTCTCTTTCTCCAATATTTTGATTATTTAGATTCTTTGTTCTTCCTTTCCACTTCTAACAGCAGAGTTCTCAATAGCATTTGTCAGGTGTATGACTTTTTCTGGTCTTTTGCTTCCCTTCCCACATTGTTCTAGTTTAAAGCTCTCCTTACAAGTGTAGCAAGGCGACTTCCAAATACATGCTTTCCAGTCTTCGTAAGGTGCACCCCATCTCTAGCAAGTAGTCCATCGTATAAGTAGTTCACTCCGTGATCCAGAAATCCAAATCGTTGCTGACGGCACCATCGACATAGCCAGTTGTTCACCTGCATAATCTTATTCCACCTCCTTGTTCCATGGCCATCTACTGGGAGGATGGAAGAGAAGACCACCTGCGCTCCCAGTTCTTTTACTTTCTTACCTAAGTTTTCAAAGTCACTGCAAATGGTTTCCAGGTCGTTTCTTGCGGTGTCATTTGTCCCCACATGTAGTAGCAGGAATGGGTAGTCATCTGTAGGTCTGAAGAGTCCTGATATCCTGTCAGACACATCTTTAGTTTTTGCACCTGGAAGACAGCACATTTCTCTTGAGGTTATATCCGGTCTGCAGATAGCGGCCTCTGTTCCTCTCAACAGGGAATCCCCCATGACCACCACTCTCTGTCTCTTCTTCACAACATTTTTCTTTCTCCATCCAGGAGGACTCTGAAGGCGTACAAGGTTGCTGTTTGTGGGCAAAGTCTTATCCTGATGTATTTCTTCATCGTTCTCCTGCGTGAGAGCCTGGTACTGGTTCCTGAGAAGTATGGGCGCTGACTGCCTCCTGATCCTCCTGCTTCTCTGGGTCGCATGTCTCCATTCCTCTGTTTCTTCAGGTGCACTTCGAATTTCTTCTCTTTCTGTAACATGAAGAGATAATTCTGCTCTGTAGCTCTTCACCTTCCTTAATGATCTTCAATGTAGCTAACCTCTCCTAGGGACACAAGTTTGCATTTGTGGCATGTGAAGTTTGGCTTGTCCACTGGTAAGTCTGTGAACATGAGCAAGAAATGCAGCTCACCAAATGGCTCTTGCATGTCTGTTTTTCCTGTCCCGTTCCTGGTTTGTAGTAATAACCTGGTACAGGTCACACTGCAGTGTGGATTTAAAATCTGCAACATGTACATTTATGCTGGGAATCCACACCGTTGATGCCACCCTTTGAAATGCATAGGCAGATCTGATCAATGATTCCACCTATGTGGAGTTAAAGAGTTAAATTTATTAAAAGCTTGGATCCTGACTAGAGTTGAGCGATACCGTCCGATACTTCAAAGTATCGTATCGGATGGTATCGGCCGATCTTTAAAAAAAGTATCGGTATCGCCGATTCCGATACCGGAAGTCCCATTCAAGTCTATGGGACTTCCGGTATCGGAATAAGAAAAACCCTTTCCTGCCCTTGTACAGCCTCTCTGGGGTCTGTACGGGCCTTTCGGGGGGCTGTGCCGGCCTGCCAGGGGGTCTGTGCAGGCTCCGGTGGTCTGTGCCGGCCTGCCGGGGGGCTGTGCAGGCTCCGGTGGGCTGTGCCGGCCTGCCGGGGGGCTGTGCCGGCCTGCCGGGGGGCTGTGCCGGCCTGCCGGGGGGCTGTGCAGGCTTCGGGGGTCTGTGCAGGCATCGTCCGATGGGACTACAAGTCCCATCGGGCGATGCCTGCTACCATGACAGTGATTGACACATTAGCCAATGATGGGACAGTAGTAGTCCCATCATCCGGCTAATGTGTTAAATGTAAAAAAAAAAAAAAAAAAATTACATGCTACATACATACAACATGCATACTACATACATGCTACATTCATACTACATACTACATACATGCTACATTCATACTACATAAATACTACATGCAACATACATACTACATATATACTACATACATACTACATATATACTACATGCTACATACTACATACATACTACATGCATGCTACATACATACTACATGCTACATACATACCACATACATACTACATGCATGCTACATACATACTGCATGCATGCTACATATATACTACATGCTACATGCTACATACATACTACATACATACCACATACATACTACATGCTACATGCTACATACATACTACATATATACTACATGCATGCTACATACATACTACATATATACTACATGCATGCTACATACATACTGCATGCTACATGCATGCTACATACATACTACATACATACATACCACATATATACTACATACATACAATACATTCATACAATACATACATAGACATACAGTACATATAACATAGAGTAACATACTTACCAATACTTGTCACATTGTTCCCCGAAGCCATTGTCGTCTACGGAATAAATATTAACATAACAAACCACAAAAATACTCACCCACGATCCGAAGCAGTCCACGAGTGTGTCCCACGACGATCTTGGGTAGAGAACGGCAGCATCAGATGATGCTGCCGTTCTCTACGGGCTGCAGGAATCCAATGACGGAAGGTAGGTATCCTTCCGCACTGTATTCCTCCGCCACTTAAAAAAAAAAAGTCCCTAGTCTCACTTTATGCCATTGCTGCGTGGGAATTTCCCACACAGCAATGGCATAAAGTGAGACTAGGGACTTTTTTTTTTTTAAGTGGCGGAGGAATACAGTGCGGAAGGATACCTACCTTCCGTCATTGGATTCCTGCAGCCCGTAGAGAACGGCAGCATCATCTGATGCTGCCGTTCTCTACCCAAGATCGTCGTGGGACACACTCGTGGACTGCTTCGGATCGTGGGTGAGTATTTTTGTGGTTTGTTATGTTAATATTTATTCCGTAGACGACAATGGCTTCGGGGAACAATGTGACAAGTATTGGTAAGTATGTTACTCTATGTTATATGTACTGTATGTCTATGTATGTATTGTATGAATGTATTGTATGTATGTAGTATATATGTGGTATGTATGTATGTAGTATGTATGTAGCATGCATGTAGCATGCAGTATGTATGTAGCATGCATGTAGTATATATGTAGTATGTATGTAGCATGCAGTATGTATGTAGCATGCATGTAGTATATATGTAGTATGTAGTATGTATGTGGTATGTATGTAGCATGCAGTATGTATGTAGCATGTATGTAGTATGTATGTAGTATATATGTAGTATGTATGTAGCATGTAGTATGTATGTAGCATGCATGTAGTATGTATGTAGTATGTATGTAGCATGCAGTATGTATGTAGCATGTATGTAGTATATATGTAGTATGTATGTAGCATGTAGTATGTATGTAGCATGCATGTAGTATGTATGTAGTATGTATGTAGCATGCAGTATGTATGTAGCATGTAGTATGTATGTAGTATTTTTTTTTTTTTTAACATTTAACACATTAGCCGGATGATGGGACTACTACTGTCCCATCATTGGCTAATGTGTCAATCACTGTCATGGTAGCAGGCATCGCCCGATGGGACTTGTAGTCCCATCGGACGATGCCTGCACAGACCCCCGAAGCCTGCACAGCCCCCCGGCAGGCCGGCACAGCCCCCCGGCAGGCCGGCACAGCCCCCCGGCAGGCCGGCACAGCCCCCCGGCAGGCCGGCACAGCCCCCCGGAGCCTGCACAGCCCCCCGGCAGGCCGGCACAGCCCCCCGGCAGGCCGGCACAGCCCCCCACAGGGTGCACAGACCACCGGCAGGCCGGCACAGCCCCCCGGCAGGCCGGTACAGACCCCGGGCAGTCCACACAGCCCCCCCGGCAGGCCGGCACAGCCCCCCGGCAGGCCGGCAGAGACCCCCGGAAGGCCCGAAATGACGGCGCATCATGATGCGCACACACCGCGCATCATGATGACGTCAGTCTGTCAATCAACTTTGAACTTCCGATTCCGATGCCGAATTCCGATATTGAAAAAATATCGGAAGTCGGTATCGGAATTCCGATACAGCAAGTATCGGCCGATACCCGATACTTGCGGTATCTGAATGCTCAACACTAATCCTGACCCAAAAGGTGACTCCCAGCATGAGGATGGTACAGTGGTTGGCACTCCAGCTATTAATTTGGCTCTCCCAGACATCTAGGCCATCTTAATACCTACATATGAAATTCCAAAAGGTATTCACAAACCACTCACACATATATAGTTTCTAAAAGTTTTTTTTAATTATTTTTATTGCACATGTGGCGCCCCTGAGGGTTCAGTCGCCACAGATGTACTGCACCTCCTTCTGAGGTGTGGTACGCCGCCATTCTGGTAAGGTGGAGACACCTGACCACACTCCAACACCTGCATCCCGCACAACACAGTAGTGTAGCAAAGTACCCTTTGGTGGCTCCCTGCTTGGAACACGAAGCATGCTGGGAGGCGGGTGGAGTTTAGTCTGCACTAAAGAGCGGGAAGAGGATAGGATTAGAGGGACGAGGTCGGACCTGTGTAAGGAGATCCCCTGAGAGGGATGAAGGAGGGAAAGTGCTGCAGCCGACCTCAGTGATCTGGGTCCGCTGGCACAGGAAAGGAAGACTGAAAGAAAGCCTGACTCTCCATAAGAAGGAAAGGATTAGTACGGAACGTGAGGAGAGGAAGAGAACAGAGGATTGAGGGTTAGAAGAGAACCCCTCTCAAGCTCTAGGCGCAAGGCCGGGGTCCGATCCCCGAGGTTGTTTGGATACTTATGGTCCCGCAACAGACACCGGAGGAATAGAAGTTCGTCATCACTTTATTCCCACACAAGACTTGGGGGCACAACAGCAACGAGATAGAGAGCTGGGACTTAGAAGCAGAGAGTCCCAGAAGCAGGCTACAGCTGTCTGCCGTACAAGTAGAGTTCATAGGAACATCTAAAAGGAGGAACTCCAGTGTAACTCAGTACTAGGAGTACTTCACTTAAAGGCGCTAAGAGGGAGACGTTCAGAAAAGGCACATAAGTTGGAGGAGTGTTGGAAAGGTGTGCTTCATCTTGCCTAGAGGTTGACTGAGCTCCTGACCTGGAGGACACGGCACCGATGCGGGCTCTGGAGCCACCACAGACTGTGAGTAAAGCTTTGGAACTACATGCCCTGGTGTCCTCCACTTATTCCTGCGTCAACTCGCCCAGCACTGCTACATCCCTTGCGCCCGACACTACACCATCTAAATGTCGCTACATTCACTCTGCCCTGGGACTACAGCCCTGCCTGTGGAGGGCTATACCATCACTGCTGCACCACACCATCTGTCCCAGAGGAACTGTCTGCAGCGTCGGCTTATCTACCTTGCTGAACACCACAGGTGCCGTCACGACTTACACATTGACACTGAACATTTACAATGGGCGCCCAGGGCCACGGGCCGGGTTCCAGCTACCGTGACATCTCCCGTTGAGGATCATCGGGCCCGGTACCGAGTACCCCACTGCTCTGGGTGTGAGGGCGACCCACACAATTTTTAAAAGAATTACGGTATGTATACAAAATAACAAAAATAAATGTAAAAAAGTTTTTACAAAAGAAGAAGAATCAAGTAATGCAGGAGGTACATCCATTGAAAGGCAGTACTAGCAATTTACATCTGTTACGACTATATCCCATAAGGCCTGTTTCACACATCAGTTTTTTTGTGTCAATTAAAATACGCCAAAATGGCAGAAAGCGGATCCGTTGTTAACTGAAGTGAACGGATGGCACCAGACCATTTTTTTGACGGATCCGCCGAATGAAAAATTTTAAAGGAACCGCTGCCCGAGAGAGAGAGTTTTTTCTGTCTGCCAGAAATTATTTCAGGGTTAAATTTCCGCCTGACTAAATTCCTCCGGGCATGCCCACTATAAAAATGCGGATCCTTCAGCACAAAAAAAGTTACATGGTCCATCCAGACATCTCAGCGGACGCAAAAAAATTGACGGATCCGCAAAAAACCGGATCCAACGGATGGCCATCCGTCAAGATCCGCCGGTAATGCAAATCAATGGGGAAATAAACGGATCCGCCAAAAAAAGTGGGGGATCCGTTTTTTTGCAAAAACGGCGGATTTTGACTAATGGTCAAAAACGGAAGTGTGAAACAGGCCTAACCAAACACAATCCAGCATAGTTTCTCATAATTAAAGGGACATAGATACATCATACATTTTTCATTTGCTTACCCATTATGTAACGTAAAGACCACCTCAGCCACCCCGACGCGCGTCTTACAAGAAATGCTTTCTCAAGAAGTGTGAGTCATAAATGATGTAAGTTGCTAGTCTTGCCCATTAATGGATATACCTCCTTTATCACTTGATTCTTCTATTTTGGAAAAACCGTTTTATACATTTTGTATACTTTTTTTTTTAAATTGTGTAATAAAAATAAAAAACTCTTTTAGGCTACTTTCACACTTGCGTTTTTTTGCGCTGTGTGCACAGTGCAAACGCACATAAAAAACGCATCATGCTTTTTTTGTGTTTTTGCGCATGTTTTAAATGGTAATCAACTGAGCCACCCTGCATGTATTTACTTTATTCACTGCTAGCAAGCAGCCTGAATGATACAACTTCCCACCTCTGCTGCCTCTATTCTCTGCTGTAATATATCCAAATGGTAATCAACTGAGCCACCCTGCATGTATTTACTCCATTCACTGCTAGCAAGCAGCCTGAATGATACAACTTCCCACCTCTGCTGCCTCTATTCTCTGCTGTAATATATCCAAATGGTACAACTCCATACTTCTGCTGCTTTACCATTTTGCTGCATATTTAAATGTGCTTGCTAAAGCTTTGGTATAATTCATTTGTTGCACTGTATGTAATACTTACTGCTTTAGATCTGTGACTGGGGCCTTTCTAGATCTTATCAGGTGGAAGGTGCTATAGCATATTGCCACATCTTGGTCTAGTGCCTTTGATCATCTAACCATCCCCTGGTGTGCTGGCCCCAGCTGCCAAATTATACCCAACCAGCTCCCACAATCCCTCTCTCCTGACCCTGTAGTGTGGCCTATATATGTAGTAGTTGCTAAGGGGAAGCACGCAGTGTGGGGTACAGCACGCAAGCATCCCATAAGCAAAGCATCACAGAAGCTAAGCATCCAGCAAAACGGCAGTTATACATGGCAGTTAGTCAGGGCAGGAGTCAGGTAACCCACACCTTGCCTTCCCCTTTAACCATGTGCTTTATTTTTATCCTCCTGTGTTCCCTTGCCATCCACATTCATCACCCTATCCCCCCTCCATCACGACTCATACACATCAGCCCCTCTATACTTCCTTCTCCCATGTACAGCTCCCACACACTCCTCACCTTCCTGAGAAACCTCAGCCCAACTTGCCCAAACACATCGCAGAAAAAAACTACTTGCAATTCCAACAACTATTGGCTCTTTATCTTCCTTCTCCTACTGATTTCAGGGGACATCTCCCCCAACCCTGGTCCACCATCCCCCAACCTCAACCCCTACCCTACCTCATATCAAAACCACAATAATCTGATTAACATTACTTGCACTCCCTCATCTCAATCTTTTAATTGTGCCCTCTGGAATCCACGGTCTGCTTGTAACAAGCTTCCTTTCCTACACAACTACTTTCTGAACAACTCTCTTAATCTGTTGGCCCTCACCGAAACCTGGATTCAGGATTCTGACACTCTCTCCTGCTGCCATTTCCTACGGTGGCTTACAATTCTCTCACTCCCTGAGACCCACAAACAGACCTGGTGGTGGAGTTGGCATACTTCTGTCCCCACAATGCACTTTCCAGGTCATCCCCCCAGTCCCATCACTCTTATTCCCTTCTTTTGAGGTCCACACCATCAGGCTCTTCCGTCCCCTCTCCCTCAGGGTAGCGGTCATATACCGGCCCCCAGGCTCACCCACCCACTTCCTTGACCACTTTTCAGCCTGGCTGCCACACTTCATGTCCTCAGAACTACCAACCCTCATCCTGGGAGACTTCAACATCCCCATTAACAGCCCTAATTCCACATCTGCATCCCAGCTTCTATTACTAACCACCTCTCTAGGCCTCTCACAGCTTTCAACCTCTGAGACACATAAGGACGGTAACACCCTTGATCTGGTCTTCTGCCGGCTCTGTTCAATCTCCCACCTAAATAACTCACCGCTTCCACTCTCTGACCACAACATTCTCTCCTTCACGCTCACAAATCCTCGCCCACCCCAGCTCATTCCTACCTACCACATAGTCAGAAATCTACAAGCTATTAACCCTCAGACACTTTCAGATTCCCTACACTCATCTCTGTCCCCAATCTCCTCTCTTTCCTGTCCTAATCTGGCTGTTCATCACTACAATGACACTCTTAGAAGCATCCTTGACCAAGTAGCTCCCCTCACCCTCAGAACCTCCAAACACAGAGTAAAACAGCCCTGGCTCACATCGCAAACTCAACTTCTCCAGCGATGCTCCAGGAGTGCTGAACGCTTATGGAGAAAAACCTGCACACCAGAAGACTTCATCCACTTCAAATTTATGTTAAGAACCTATAACGCTGCCCTTCACCTTGCCAAACAGACTTACTTCACCACCCTGATCTCCTCACTAGCCAACAACCCCAAGAAACTTTTTGACACTTTTCACTCCCTCCTCAGGCCAAAAGCACAAGCCCCTATCACAGACATTTGTGCTGATGACCTGGCCTCCCACTTTACAGAAAAAATAGATAATATCCGTCAAGAAATCTGCTCCCAACCACCAAGTGCTGTGACTCCCATCCCTTCCTGCATCTCCCCTGGCTCACTCTCCACATTTGATCCCATCACAGAAGAAGAAGTCTCCAGACTCCTCTCTTCTTCTCGTCCGACTACATGCACTACCGACCCCATTCCCTCACATCTCCTCCAGTCTCTCTCTCCAGTCGTCACAACCCACCTAACTACAATCTTTAATCTCTCCCTCTCCTCGGGCATTTTCCCATCCTCCTTCAAACACGCCATCGTTACTCCATTACTAAAGAAACCTGCTCTCGACCCATCCTGCACAAACAACTACAGACCAGTCTCCAATCTCCCCTTCATCTCTAAACTTTTGGAACGCCTAGTTTACTCCCGCCTTACCCGTTACCTCTCCATTCACTCCCTTCTAGACCCTTCACATTCCGGCTTCCGCCCCCTACATTCGACTGAAACTGCACTCATCAAAGTGACCAATGACCTTCTGACAGCAAAACGTAACGGTGACCACTCTCTGCTCATTCTTCTTGACCTATCTGCAACTTTCGATACTGTTGACCACCATCTCCTACTCTCTAGGCTCCAGTCACTAGGCATTAAGGACACTGCACTCTCCTGGTTCTCTTCCTATCTCTCTGACCGCTCCTTCAGTGTTTTGTTCTCTCGCTCCACATCATCTCCTCTTCCTCTTGCTGTCGGGGTACCTCAGGGCTCAGTCCTTGGCCCCCTTCTTTTCTCTCTCTACACGGCCCCAATTGGACAGACCATCAGCAGATTTGGCTTTCAGTACCATCTTTATGCTGATGACACACAACTATACACGTCTTCCCCCAACCTTACCCCCGCTGTACTACAGAACGCCAGTGACTGTCTGTCCGCAGTCTCCAATATCATGTCCGCTCTCTATCTGAAACTCAACCTCTCCAAAACTGAACTTCTTCTGCTCCCGCCGTCTACTAACCTCCCTAAATCTGACATTTCCCTCTCCGTGGGTGGTACCACAATAACACCCCGGCAGCAGGCGCGCTGTCTGGGTGTTATGTTTGACACCAATCTCTCCTTCACATCCCATATACAATCCCTTGCCCGCTCTTGCCGCTTACACCTAAAGAACATCTCTAGAATCCGCCCTTTTCTCACTATGGAAACAACAAAAACCCTCACTGTTGCATTGATCCACTCTCGCCTGGATTACTGCAATGCTCTATTAATTGGCCTCCCCGTCACTCGACTATCCCCTCTCCAGTCCATACTTAATGCAGCGGCCAGGATCGTCCATCTGGCTAATCGGTACTCGGACGCGTCCGCTCTTCGCCAGCCCTTACATTGGCTGCCCATTCATTATAGGATCCAATTCAAAGTACTTGTTCTCACCCACAAAGCTCTCCACAGTGCGGCACCCCCTTACATCTCTTCTCTCATTTCTGTCTATCGGCCTAGCCGATCGCTGCGCTCTGCAAATGACTTTCGACTAACCTCTGCACTAATCCGTACCTCCCACTCCCGACTCCAAGACTTCTCCCGTGCTGCTCCTATCCTCTGGAATGCTCTACCCCAAGACATCAGGACTATCCACAATTTGCATAGTTTTAGGCGCTCCCTCAAAACACACCTGTTCAGAGCGGCCTATCACATTCACTAATCAAAGTCATTCTCAGTGAATGGGCTACACACGCACACTTACACAATCTCCATCCATCCTTCACTCCCGCAAGATGGCTGGACCTTCATTGTAAATACACCATTGTAAATACACACCTGTACTCTGTATCTCCCCCACCTCATTGTAGATTGTAAGCTCTCACGAGCAGGGTCGTCTTATTTCATCTTATTTTGCTTTAATTATTGTATTGTTAACGTTGTTACTTATGACTTGTGTTTTGAAACTGTTAAACTGTAAAGCGCTGCGGAATATGTTTGCGCTATATAAATAAAGATTATTATTATTATTATTATTACAATTATTAAAAAAAGCGCATGTGTTTTTTGCGCTGACGTGCGCATTACCATGCGCACGTCAGCGCTCCCATAGACTATAATGTGTTTTGGGTGAATTTTGTGCGCATTGCGTGCGCATGCCTTTTTTGAGACAGGTTGGACGCACAAAAAATGCAACAGGATGCATTTTGTGCGCCCGGGCGCACACTACAAAAAACTGCATACGCATACAAACGCATGTCTATGCGCGCCCATGTTAAGTATAGGGGAAAAAAGTATGCTTTTTTTGCGCAAAAACACAGCGCAAAAAAACGCAAGTGTGAAACCAGCCTAAGATACTATATATGTGTGAGTGGTTTGTGAATACCCTTTGGTATTTCATACAGTATGTATGCATTAATCTGGAGGAATCCACTCCACCTAATAGGGAGACTGATATCAACATGTTTCTAGCCAGTATTAATATGAAATTAAGCTTTATGAATATTTGCTCGGTCATGTTGGCCATCTTGTAGAGCAGTGCCGTGGTCTTTTGTGCATTATAGCCTTAATGTCTCAGAAAATTCAGACAATGTCTTAAATCATCTCTCACATTATTTGACTTGTTGCCTGCCCCCATGCCAAGCATTTTGAGGTGTAAATATCTACTGTTAAAATGACTGGTCTTGCACTCTTGGACTGATTGTAAACCCCTCAAAAGTTTCTACCTCTTTCAGTTGGACAAAAAATGTGTGCCGTCTTGCTGCCCTGGTTTTGAGCTTAAGATTTCAACTAAAGATGTAGCTTAATCTAATAGGCTGTTTGTATAGATTTTCCAGAATGGTAATCTACTATTATCACCTATCCACAGCACAGGCGATAAGTATTAGGCCACTTGGGACCTGCATAGAGCAGCTGCCACACACTTGACTGTCTCCCTATTCAAACTCCCCCTCACCACATGGTAAAGAATAATGGAGGACTTGGGAACCCATTCTATTAGATAGTGGAGGTTCCAGTGGCACCCCAAGTGATAAATGTTGCTTATTGGAATAACTCAATAACTTGAGTTATGGTGGCCACCACCACTATAGACAGGATATTGAGTATGGGGTCTGCATGAGGGTGGCCAACTTTTTGACAGTGAGGGTGAACAATGAGTGGAACAGGCTGCCATGACAGGTGGTGAGTTCTCCTTCAATGGAAGTCTTCAAACAGAGGCTGGACAGACATCTGTCTGAGATGGTTTAGTAAATCCTGGATTGAGCAGGTGATTGGACACGAAGACCCTGGAGGTCCCTTCCTATTCTACGATGCCATGATTCTGTGTAAGCTCACCCGCATCACATTAGCTTCCATGTGGCTAACGTGTTTGTCACCCAATCACCTAGAGGGCCTTCACCATCAGGAAACCACCACTTTTCAGACTTTGCATCATTGAGTCTATCCAGTGTAAAACATTGTTAGCTTTCAGTGATTACTTTTTTTTAAGTCGACTTCTTGTACAAGACATGCACCCTGACCCTGGACACATTTATTCATACATCTGTAAATCTGTCTGCCATGGACTCATGCCACTTTCCGCTTGTATGCAGGGCTCCGCTGACCTCTCTGAGATACACGCTCTGTATTTCGATGTGCTCGCATCTTCAGACAATTGTGATCCCACCAAACCTTTGTGCATTGTGTCACCTGAATGTGAACTATACACCTGGGAGGAGCACAATAACACAGAGGACAGGTGAGTAACAGCAACGCAATCTTCTCAGTAAGGCTCCTAACAAAAGGTCATCTTATCAATTATGAATCAGTATACTGTGCCTGTGTTGTTTCATGCTGAGTCCTGTGTAGTGTGTTGATCCTTACTGAAGCATGTAAGCCTATGAGAAAAAATATATACATTACTTTGTGGCATTTTTTTTTACTTTATGCTGAAAAATTATTAAAAAAAAAAAAGTCTAGACCAACATCCGATGGTCTGGAAACCCTGCTGGTCAAACAACGAGATAATAGGCCCATTAGGAATTACATGTTTTGTTGGGACTGGACGTGATCAGCAAAGGACTGCTGAGACGTTCTAAACCAAGAAGTAATATTTTATTGAATATTAATCTATATATATAAAATTGAATGTATGTGTGTCTATCACCAACCAATCACGAAGCATCTTTCATTTCACCAGAGCTGTTTAAAAGAAGCTGACCTATGATTGGTTGCTGTGAGCAACAGTTTTCTCACTCCACGACAACACCTCAGCAGACAGTGACCGGCTGGGAGAAATCTAGCATCCCCAGGAACATAAGCTCCCAGCCATTGTCTGCGCCCCAAAAAGGAGCAGAGAGCAAATGACAGAAATGACTCACCCCCTCCTGTGCCCATATACCCATCACACATCCTCCATCACATAGGCACATCTTCCCTCTTAAAGGGATCTCCGGTATGGAAGTCAGAGCAAATCCCTCAGCGCTCTGATTCAGACCCCAGGCCTCTCTTAAAGGGATCATTGGTATGGAAGTGAGGGCAAATCCATCCAGCGCTTTGGTTCTGATCCCAGGTCTCTCTTAAAGGGATCCCCGGTATGGAAGTCAGGGCAATTGCCTTAAAGTGCTCTGGCACTGACCCTAGGCCTCTATTAAAGGGATCACTGGTATGGAAGGGCAAATCCACTCAGCGCTCTCGTTCTGGCACCAGGCTGACGGGATGATGTGGGATATTAGTGGTAGTAGTCCGGTGGCTCTGGCTGACGGGATGATGTGGGATATTAGGGGTAGTAGTCCGGTGGCTCTGGCTGATGGGACGATGTGGGATATTGGGTGTAGTAGCCCGGTAGCTTTGGCTGACGGGATGATGTGGGATATTATAGTGAATGTGGCTATGCGGAGTGGGCGGGGCTATACACTCAGCTTTATATATATATATATATATATAGATATAATCATTATAATTTGTTATGTTAGTCACTATGCCCGGGCAGCGCCGGACTCTTCAGCTAGTATTAAATAAACATATTTAAAAAAGTTGACAAAATTCAACAACCACTAGACCAAGGGACTCGTGGACACATGGGTATTATGGCTTCAAACAACCCTTGAATTTGTGTGGCGCCTTAATACAGGACCCATCTGGAGTTTTGTATACCCTGTATACCTCTGATTTTACATGAGTGAATCAGATGGCGTATTATAAAAAATATTCTCCCTTAGAAATGGGGGATGCATATACAGTCATATGTAAAAGTTTGGGCACCCCTATTAATGTTAACCTTTTTTCTTTATAACAATTTTGGTTTTTGCAACAGCTATTTCAGTTTCATATATCTAATAACTGATGGACTCAGTTATATTTCTGGATTCAAATGAGGTTTATTGTACTAACAGAAAATGTGCAATCTGCATTTAAACAAAATTTGACCGGTGCAAAAGTATGGGCACCCTTATCATTTTCTTGATTTGAACACTCCTAACTACTTTTTACTGACTTCCTGAAGCACTAAATTGGTTTTGTAACCTCATTGAGCTTTGAACTTCATAGCCAGGTGTATCAAATCATGAGAAAAGGTATTTAAGGTGGCCACTTGCAAGTAGTTCTCCTATTTGATTCTCCTATGAAGAGTGGCATCATGGGCTCCTCAAAACAACTCTCAAATGATCTGAAAACAAAGATTATTCAACATAGCTTTTCAGGGGAAGGATACAAAAAGTTGTCTCAGAGATTTAACCTGTCAGTTTCCACTGTGAGGAACATAGTAAGGAAATGGAAGAACACAGGTACAGTTCTTGTTAAGCCCAGAAGTGGCAGGCCAAGAAAAATATCAGCAAGGCAGAGAAGAAAAATGGTGAGAACAGTCAAGGACAATCCACAGACCACCTCCAAAGACCTGCAGCATCATCTTGCTGCAGATGGTGTCACTGTGCATCGGTCAACAATACAGCGCACTTTGCACAAGGAGAAGCTGTATGGGAGAGTGATGTGAAAGAAGCCATTTCTGCAAGCACGCCACAAACAGAGTCGCCTGAGGTATGCAAAAGCACATTTGGACAAGCCAGTTACATTTTGGAAGAAGGTCCTGTGGACTGATGAAACAAAGATTGAGTTGTTTGGTCATACAAAAAGGCGTTATGCATGCGCTGTAATGTTGACCGATGCACAGTGACACCATCTGCAGCAAGATGATGCTGCAGGTCTTTGGAGGTGGTCTGTGGATTGTCCTTGACTGTTCTCACCATTCTTCTTCTCTGCCTTTCTGATAGTTTTCTTGGCGTGCCACTTCTGAGCTTAACAAGAACTGTACCTGTGTTCTTCCATTTCCTTACTATGTTCCTCACAGTGGAAACTGACAGGTTAAATCTCTGAGACAACTTTTTGTATCCTTCCCCTGAAAAGCTATGCTGAATAATCTTTGTTTTCAGATCATTTGAGAGTTGTTTTGAGGAGCCCATGATGCCACTCTTCATAGGAGAATCAAATAGGAGAACTACTTGCAAGTGGCCACTTTAAATACCTTTTCTCATGATTTGATACACCTGGCTATGAAGTTCAAAGCTCAATGAGGTTACAAAACCAATTTAGTGCTTCAGGAAGTCAGTAAAAAGTAGTTAGGAGTGTTCAAATCAAGAAAATGATAAGGGTGCCCATACTTTTGCACCGGTCAAATTTTGTTTAAATGCAGATTGCACATTTTCTGTTAGTACAATAAACCTCATTTGAATCCAGAAATATAACTGAGTCCATCAGTTATTAGATATATGAAACTGAAATAGCTGTTGCAAAAACCAAAACTGTTATAAAGAAAAAAGGTCAACATTAATAGGGGTGCCCAAACTTTTACATATGACTGTAGTCCTCTAGTACTTAGCATGCTTCTGTACATTCTCCAGAGGCTTTGGAGAACATACTATATATTCCTTTTGACTTTCTTATAAAAAGTATGAACTTCTATGCTGAACTTGTGCAAAAAATACATAGTAAAAACCCCCCACAAATTTAAATATAATATAAAATACACCAGAATACAGTTGTTCACACAACTTACCATATTGCTCTTTGATACTTAGAGCACTAAGTTCTTACAATGCCTGAATCAGACATAAAAATATTATAATTTGGCCAAAAATCTGTAAATATTGGATATAATTTTTTAACTTTATTTTCAGATGGACAGAACAAATTTCTGTTACCCATGTGACTTGTACAGACATCAGAGATGAAATCGGCTCTACGGTACAATTTTAAATTTATATATATTTATTATAACAAAATGTGGAGAATGTTGTTCTAACCAAAAAGGCTTTGTCTATAAAGATTGATGTCTGTAATAACACATAATCTATAAAGACTGCAATGATTATGCCTCCCTGGATCCATCTTGTCTCGTGCAATTCAAAGGATGAAATCTTCTGCAAATACACAGTATTTCTGCCACAAAATCTGCAGCAGATCAGTCTTGTGCAGACATACCTATCAAGAGAACCTGTCAACACGATTTTGTAGTATAAAGTAAAGGTAGGCCGGAAACGGCGCTGTAATACCAATTATATTGATAATGCTGGTGAAGAAATATGCTTTGTGGTTCTTCTTTAATCACCATCTGAAGTGTTCTGGATGGTCTTCTCCTCCCTGTCTATGATTCCCAGGCACCTCCGCCTGTCTCCAGTCTGTTAATGACCTGCGTCCTCTGTTTGACATCCTAGCAGTGACCTGTCATTTACAGACTGAGGATGGACGGACGGGTTGGGGAATCACAGACCGGGGGCAGGTGAAGGGGCTGGGGAATCATAGACTGGGGGCAGACAAAAAGGCTGGGGAATCGTAGACTGGGGACAGGTGGAGGGGCTGAGGAATCACAGACTAGAGGCAGGTGGGGCTGGGGAATAATAGATCGGCGGCAGGCGCAGGGGCTGGGGAATAATAGACCGGCAGCAGGCAAAGGGACAGGGAAATCACTGACCAGAAGCAGGCGGAGGGGATGTGGAGTCACAGGCCAGAGGCAGTTAGAGTGGCTGGGGAGTCACAGACTGGAGACAAGCAGAAGGCCTGGGAAATCACAGATCGGAGGCAGGCGGAAAGGCCGGGGAATCACAGACAGTGAGGGGAAGACCCATCGTACAGTCCGGCCCCTGTGCCCCAAAAGCTAATTAACAGAAAACGTCAGATGGTGATTAAAGAAGAACCACAAAGCGGATCTCTAGTCTTCACCAAAGATATCAATATAATCAATATTACAGTGCCATTACAGCCATGAGGGGCCCCCTCATGTATATCATGGGGGGTACATGGTTACACAGATTCTGTACAGAATAAAATACATTATTTTATTTGATCAATTTTGTGGTATGAACATGTGGCGCCCCTGAGGCTCAGTTGCCACAGAGGTACTGCACCTCCTCCTGAGGTGTGGTATCCCACCATCCAGGTAAGGTGGAGACTCCTGACCACACTCCAACACCTGCACCCCACACCACAAAGTAGTGTAGCAAAGCACCTTCGGCGGCTCCCTGCTTGGAGTATAGCAAAGCACCCATTGGTGGCTCCCTGCTTGGAACACGAAACGTGCTGGGAGGTGGGTGGAGTTAGATTACATTACAAGGAGCGGGAAGAGTTTAAGACAACAGTCAGTCAGTTGGTTAGAGAGTTGGAGAGAAGATCCCTGGAGAGAGGGATAGATGGATGGAAGTGCTGCAGCAGATCCCAGTGACCTGGGTCTGCTGGCACGGGAAAGAAAGAGAGAGAGCAACATAGACTGAAAGCTTGATTCTCCATAGAAAGAAAGACTAGTACGGAACGTGAGGAGTAAAAGGGAACAGAGGACGTGGGTTAGAAGAGAGCCCTTCCTAGAAGTTCCAAGAGCAAGGCCGGGGCCCGGTCCCCGAGGTTGTATGGATACTAATGGTCCTGCAGCAGACACCGGAGGAATATAAGTAGTGACCACTTTATTCCCACACAAGACTTGGGGGCACAACAGCAACTGGATAGTGAGCCAGGACTTAGTAGCAAGGAGTCCCCGAAGCAGGCTACAGCTGTCTGCCGTACAAGTAGAGTTCATAAGAACATCGGACAGGAAGAACTCCAGTGTAACTCAGTACTAGGAGTACTTCATTTAAAGGCACTATAAGAGGAGGCGTTCAGAAAGGCACATGTTGGCGGAGTGTTGGAAAGGAGTATTCCATCTGGCCTGGAGGTTGACTGAGTCCCTGACCCGGAGGACATGGCACAGAGGCAGGCACCTGTTTGTACAACAGACTGTGAGTAAAGCTTTGGAACTACATGCCCTGGTGTCCTCCACTTATTCCTGCGCCAACCTGCCCAGCCTACTACATCCCTTGCGCCTGACACTACGCCATCTACGTGTCACTTCACCTACTCTGTCATGGGACTACAGCCCTGCCTGCGGAGGGCTATAACATCACTGCTGCACCACACCATCTGTCCCAGAGGATCTGTCTGCAGCGTCGGCTTACATCTTCATTGCCGAACACCATAGGTGGCGTCATGACTTACACATTGACACTGAACATTTACAATGGGCGCCCAGGGCCACGGGCCGGGTTCCAGCTACTGTGACATCTCGCATTGAGGACCATCGGGTCCGGTACCGAGTACCCCACTGCCCTGGGTGTGACGGCGTCCCAAACATGTGTTTTTTTTAGTCAGATGGAATAGATCAAAAGGTCATTTGAGTCAGCTGTGCGAGGGCACAAGCAGGTTAGAACTGGTTTGAAGCAGATGTTCTGTGCAGTCTTTTCAAAGGATGTGAAATGAGCGGGATATTTTCAAACTATTTAATGCCAGGACTGGGCATCAGCTGGCATTCCCTGACAGAAGAAGATAGAAGACACATGGAGAATTTGATTGAGCAGCTGATAAGTAGAGCGGGTGAAGCTGACGGGAAGGATTGGCTGAAGAAGTGCCTAGAGGATTAAACACATCGCACAGCTGATGAAGAAAGAAGATTACCCTCGAATGAAGATGAGGAGAATGCTGTGATTGGAACAGTGAAGGCGGAAAAGTGCGGACAGGAGAGCTATGTAAAACTAGCGAAAGAGAAAGAGACGTAGCACTTACCGCCGCTTCTGGCTATCAGGAAAGGAACGACGTCAAGAGGAAGTTGCCGCCCATACCCAGTTCAAAGGCCAAGTCGAGTCACCACGATCGTCATAGGTCGGTGCCGGCAGACGTGGAAGTGATCAGCCAGGATATAGCGCATTGCCGGGTACGAGCGAAGACACCATAGCAAGTTCAGGCCAGTCAGTCTTCAGGACTGGTGCCACTCTCCTCAGACCGAGGGAGGAGTAGAAGAGCCTCATCGTCTGCAGGAGTATGGTGCGATGAGGTGAAATATTCTTCAGAGGACGAATCGCCGGCTAGAGCTAAAGAAAATTGGCATCGGCAGTGCTTGACTCTGCAGGAGGCTGCAAGCACTAATGATGACCTCAGCATTCCAGGATCACATCGGTGTCATGGAACAGAAAGGAGGGTTGTGTAAGGTAGCGCTCACTGAGTGTATTGGGGGACACTCACTTGGCTGCAGATAAACTTGGTCCGGCACAGGCTTTTCTCATAAATCAATAAATATAAAATACCTAACGGCGCTAAGCACAAGACCTTAGAGTGCACAGCAGCAAGTAATAGGACAAAAAACCACTCAATTTGTCCAGAAACGTATAAAATAAAAATATATAGGGTTAACTTGCGCTAAAGTGTACACAGGTTATTTGCAAACTATCCAGCTAAAACAAGTACAATGACCGCATGAGAGGGCGAATTACCTTGAATAAACTTTAGTTGGCAAGGGAGGAATCATACCGAGGAAGAGAATCTTCAGGAGTGAATCCAAGGAAAAAGGTCCTTTCCACTGATGATCAGTCGCTCTGAGATAACAGTTGTCTCTGATGCAAACAAGGGGGTCTAATCTCCCTGCACGCCGCTGTCCCGGCGGAAACTAGCGTGTGGCTGGAGATATGAAGCGCCGACCTATGCAGCTTACAGACGCTGCATAAGGGGCAAGCCTGCAAGGTCCAAAAACGCTGCAGGACCTTGTGTGACGTCACAGTCACGTGATGTGTCACGTGACAGGCAGAGAATAGCTAAGGAGCGCTGTGAGAGCCAAAACAGGCAGAAATCCTACGCTTTACGGAATTCTCGGATTCCTTCTTCAGGGATGGCTCCAGAGAGTGAAAGTAACCCTTATATAGCCAACAGAGACATATCATCACACATTAAAAGCGAACAATTCAATCTCACTATTGAGACCATTTGGAATCGGAGTGTCTAATTCAAAAATCCATTTACTTTCGGTCCTGGACATTTGATGAATAAAATTTCCCTTCCTCCAACTCCTTTTAAATACTTGAATGCCGGTAATTAGAGTGTTCTTTATAGAACCCCCATGATGTATCAAATAATGATTAGAGAGGGGATGACCTGTACATTTTTTGCAGATATTGCGTAGGTGTTCACTAATACGGACATTTAATGGACGTATTGTTCGTCCTATATATAATTTGCCGCAGGGACACGTGATGCCATATATCACACCCTTCGTGTCACAAGTAATAAAATCATGAATTTGAATCTCTGTAGATTTATTCATGATTGTAAAATGTTTCCTACTGCCTAATTTCCTACAAGGTGCACATTTTCTGCAAGGAAAAAAACACTTTAACTGCTGCTGTGACTGAAAGTTATCCCCTGTCATGGGTCTGGAGATGGAGGGGGCTATTAAATTCGCCAAGTTTCTCATAAATCAGTCCATGTGGTTTATTATCAGACGGCATAAACCATGAACAGCAACAGCAACAGTCTCATATCACAACAGAAGACTGTTCATGTAGAGCTCCGCTCTCTTAGCCCTGTGGTCACACAGGCTGTGCTTTGCCCAGCAATCAGGCTCTATAGCCTCACAGTTATTTTCCCCGGTCTGGGGTTACCTCTTAGTTGCTTCTTATTCAGGATGTCCATTCCTCCTGGGGACTGTCCCACACACACAGGCCAACATACACAGGCCTTACCCGGTCAGCGGCGTCCACATGTGTGCTTCAGGAAGGTAGCCCACCTTCCTGTATGACAGCCTTCCGGGACCTTTCCACACGGACCAATCAGATCCCGGCATTTACTCCCATGTGACCTTCCCTGGTCACCTTATATGGTCTTTAGCCACGCCCACTAGATCACATGCCTATGACCTCATCGCAGGTCCTAACCCAGCCATATACACACATATACATGCTTACTATGGGCGTTTAGTCACACACCTCTGGGTGGGTTTGTAGGTGACTGGTTCCACCCGTCTCACCAGCCACCTGGAAGCTCTCCCTGGTACATTGTAACAAAACCTCAGCAGTACCTCTGCTGATTAGCACATGTTCAAGCTTCCATCTCAGGGCCACCCACCCTGGGATACATAACGGTCATTTACCATCCTGGCGTTCATCCTATATCCATTACCACAATGGATATGCCCGTGTGCATGACCCATACAGTGCACCCTAGCTGTCACTGCACCACATACCTCCCCCCTCTGTTCAAACTTGTGGGGTTGAACACTTGACATCACCCAGAGGTCTCGAGACCGGGCTCTCATGTCACAGTCGAGAAGACCGTCTCTGTCTGTTTTGGGCGTAATACGGCCTCATATTTACATTAGGCCTACCCCGCCCCCAGCGGTCAGTATACCAGCCTTGGGCTTTGGCCTTCCAGCCAAAGTCTGTCTGCGTGACCAGACGCTCTTTAGTCTCCACCTTTCTGCAGTGCGCTCCGTCACCCGACCTTTTTCTCACTGGCCGGCTTTCCCGGTGGGTATAGTCAGAAGTCCCACTTACAGACGCGTCAACTGTCTGGCCTGAGTCTGACCCATTTAGTATGTCACAGGAACTAAGGTCTCTGTTTCGTACCACCAGTAGAACTGCCCCTTGCAGATTTTTGATGTCCTTGCCCTGCTGACAGTCTTCGGCTATCTGCTATTTCACTATTTGAAGGAACCCTTAGGGTCTTTATACAGTATCTTGGGTTGAAGACGGCCGCCACCTGATGTTCCGCATCTCTTTATTGATCTGCAGTCGGTCAAGTCTCAACTGCTCAATCTCCTGCAGGTACGTTACTCGATATTCTAGGAGCAACCGAAAGTTTCTAAGGCTTTCCATGGAGCCAACAACAATGAACGGAACCAAGCCACCTTCACCAGATACCTGGGCTTCACCATCAGGAGGGATCCTCACCCTCGCCACACCGGAGATATTTACAAGGTCTTGCATCACTTTCCCGAGCCTTCCAACGACTCTCCCCATCAGATATTTGGGTACCGGAATTACGTCTTCCCCCAAACCCAGCCGATTCTTAGCTTCCCTCGCAAGCTCTAGACGTCGAGCGGCTTTCATATTACTCCGGATGATCATTTGTTTAGCGTGGAGATATTGCAGATGCATATCCGTCAGGACCGCCATCTGCTTCACTGTGTCTTCCCTGGTTGACAGTACCACCAACTGCCGAGTCACAGGTGCCTAGTGCACCCTACACGCTTTGACCGCCTTTTTGAATGCCTCATGCACACCTTCCCTGGTACAGGCTTCTTGCACGTCTTCAGGTACCTCGATCGCGCACTTGAAGATCTTGGGCTCGCTCTCTTCCTGGACAGATGGCTCCGCGTTTACAGTTGTCCCGACCGGGGGACTATCTTGTTCAGCTTTTAGCTCCAAATGTTCATGAGATTCCACCTCTTCGAGACCCTTTGCCAAGATGGGCACTGGCAGTTCCGTTTTGTTATCACTCGGGCTCAGACGCTGTAAGCCTTCGTCCACCAACTTCTTCTCCCGCAGCAGACCTCTTACTGCTTCTTTGAGCACTTCCACATCTTCTCTGAGGGTCTTATTCATACTTTGCCACATTGACAGGTGATTTTTGAGCTCAGAGACTTCCTTCTCCAGCTCCTCCAGTCTGTGCTTCCTTTCTACCTTAGAGCCACAGTCACCCCCGGAGTCTGAGTAACCCCAATCAGCCGAGTGAACCCTCCAGCTACCCTCTAACCGTGTGTCCGCTCCAGTCGTCTTATCTACCAGCTCATCATCAGTCATGTCACAAGACATCAGGTCCGTAAGTTGGGCAGACGCACCCCTTCCTCCGGTCACTCCTACATCTGACCTGTCCACATTAGGAGGCGTCACTGTCTCAATGTCTGCCAGCCCAGCAGTAGAAAGGTCTCCATCCCCCTGCTGTAGAGGAACTCCCCTCTCCTACAAGCCTGAGAACAGTCTAGAGTCCCAGCCTATAACCACTGGACACGACAGATTTGGGACTATCGCGACATCCTGTCCCGCAATGTCCCAGCCTGTCTCAAAGACTACCCTGGCCACTGGACAATCTTTAGTGCCCCCGTGGTTGCAAGTGACCCCAACCTTTCTGCCGGGTATCTCAGGAGCAACCCTCACTTGTCACCGGGCTCCCAGGGTTGACCAGTCCAACCACATCCTCTTTGCTTATCTGTAGGGCACACCCCCATAGCATCGTGTTGGGTGGGTAGTTCACCAGGCAGACTGGACGCATATAGGACATTTGCCCCTGGCAACAGTTCATCTGTCCCACCCCTTTTATGTTGGGATGCTCCTCCCGCTTTTGGGCCACTATCCCCTTTCTGGACTCCGCCTCCCCCTGGGACTCCATCCCTGTTTGGGTCACCGCCCCCTTTTGGGATTTCCCCATGTCCCCTCTACAGGCCTTCTTAGGCCCGAGTTCACACAATAGAGTTTGTCTTTTCAGGCTTGTACTGGCCCTTTAAGCACAACACCACACCAGCTCCTGCTGGCACTGCCACAGCCCCTACTGTCACCAATCACCGGCACCTCCGGCTGCCGCTCACAAGCAGCTGCTGGTGTCACTGCAGCTCCTGCTGCACTGTCTTCGTGGACCTGCCGATCCACAGCAATCTTCGTAACCCCGCCGAGTTACTGCTAGACGCTTGTCACCTTCATGACCCCACTGAGCCACCGCAAGCTGCCTTGAGAAAAAACTTCGTGACCCCACTGAGTCACAGCAACACCTTCAGCTTTATAGGAAAAAGAGAAGAGAAAAAAAAACACATACGCAGTCTCTCACTAACCCCGGTCAGTACAACACGGACTCCTGCTGGTGTCGGCCACACAGGTTCTCGGATGTCTCTTCTCCTCAGAGGTATCCCACAAATTATCAGCAGTCTCTTTCTCTGACCCCGGTCAGTATCACATGGTTTTCACGACCATTACCTGACGGCCAGCCAGGTTCTCAGATCCCTCTACCGCAGAGGTATCCTATAAATCTCTCTCACTGACTCCGGTCAGCATAACTCACGGTTTTCAAGATCGTCTGCTCTCCTGGCTCAGAGTCACCAGCACTGCAACATGTGCTTCTTGGAAACGTTGCCCCTTGCAACCGAATTTGTAGACCTCGTCCGTTGCCCCTAGCAACAAGGCTACAGCAGTGCCCTTAGCATTCTCCACCAATTGTAAGGTAGGGACACTCACTTGGCTGCAGATAAACCAGGTCCGGCACAGGCTTTTCTCATAAATCAGTCCATGTGGTTTATTATCAGACGGCATAAACCATGAACAGCAACAGTCTCATATCACAACAGAAGACTGTTCATGTAGAGCTCCGCTCTCTTAGCCCTGTGGTCACACAGGCTGTGATTTGTCCAGCAATCAGGCTCTATAGCCTCACAGTTATTTTCCCCGGTCTGGGGTTACCTCTTAGTTGCTTCTTTTTCAGGATGTCCATTCCCTCTTGGGGACTGTTCCACACACACAGGCGAACATACACAGGCCTCACCCGGTCAGCGGCGTCCACATGTGTGCTTCGGGAAGGTAGCCCACCTTCCTGTACGACAGCCTTCCGGGACCTTTCCACACGGACCAATCAGATCCCGGCATTTACTCCCATGTGACCTACCCTGGTCACCTTATATGGTCTTTAGCCACGCCCACTAGATCACATGCCTATGACCTCATCGCAGGTCCTAACCCAGCCATATACACACATATACATGCTTACTATGGGCGTTTAGCCACACACCCCTGGGTGTGTTTGTAGGCTCCCATCTCACCAGCCACCTGGAAGCTCTCCCTGATACACTGTAACAAAACCTCAGCAGTACCTCTGCTGATTAGCACATGTTCAAGCTTCCATCCCAGGGCCACCCACCATGGGATACATAACGATCATTTACCATCCTGGTGTTCATCCTATATCCATTACCACAATGACTATGCCCGTGTGCATAACCTATACAGTGCCCCTAGCTGTCACAGCGGTCACTGCACCACAGTTGAAATATTTAATGTCCCATTGTCTGTCCCTCCTGTTTATGATCAGCTAGATTATTTAAAGCATGCCTTAAAGAAAATAGTTGTAGATACTTTAGAAGAATCAGATTTTAGCAGTAGCTCAGGGCTTTTGGAGCGCCCGCCAGGGTAGTAGGGATACTCGGTACCGGGCCGCTTCTTAAAGGGGCTGTGACCCGGTCTGTGGCCCTGGACGTCCAATAAAAGGGGATATTTACGCAGAAAAATTAAAGAGTTTGTAATAAGTGTTTGTGATGCCACCTGTGGTTTCTGGTCAGGGGTGACCAGCGCTGCAGTGCAGATCCTCTGGGACTGATGGTGTGATGCAGCAGAGTTGGAATAGCCCTCCACAGGCAGAGCTTTTGGTCCCAGGGCAGTTGCGATGGAAAAGAGGTCGTGTTTGATGATGATAGATGTAGCATTGCTGAGTGAGTTTTGCTGAAAGAATTCAGAGGACACAGCTGGGTGTAGTTCCAAAGCTTTACTCACAGTTCTGGTGCGCACAGATGCTCGCTTAGTACTGCGTCCTTCAGGTGAGGGGCTCAGTCAACTCCCAGGGAGACTATTGCAAAAAAAAAGGGGGGGGAGACAAAAAGCGCAATAGGGTCTTATCCACGTTACAAAGGATAGAGGATATCATGAAGTTTGCTCACCTGGTTAGGATGAGATAAGAGCATGTAGGTAGCGCCTGCTGCAGATCCACAGGTCCTTAGTAACCAAAAGAAATGTTATATCCAAAGGGAATTCGTAGCTATATTCCGCGCTGCCGCTGAGACAAATTCCAGGAGAATGCTGTACGATTGCAGTGGTTTTATTCAAAGCGTTTCAGGGGTCTCATGCCCCCTTCATCAGGAAATACCTGATGAAGGGGGCATGAGACCCCTGAAATGCGTTGAATAAAAGCACTGCAATCATACAGCATTCTCCTGGAATTTGTCTCAGCGGCAGCGCGGAATATAACTACGGATTCCTTTTGGATATATCAACTCCCAGGGAGATGGAGAACACCTTTCCAGAACTCCCTTCAGTGTGTGCCTTTCCAGGCCGTCTCACTGTGTTGTTTTTTCTCGCCTCTTCCTTCTCAACACCTGACAGTTAGTGTCCCAGGCCAGCAGCCGCAGACCTTGTCGGGTAACATCCTCGCTGCGTTCCCTTGCTCAATTATGGCTGCCTTTCCGGCGAAGGTAACTGTGGCTTGTGGCTAAGGTACCTAAAGGTGCCTCTACCTCCGGCTTGCTAGTTGAGTCTGATGATATCTCCACTAGGCTAGGCGGCCGGTACCCCTCTGCCACCTGATCCCTCCACCCGACGTTAGCCAGCATAGAACGAGCCCCATGGGCAGTATGGTCACTGCGCCATGCCTCTAGGATCCTTTCCCTCTACAGGGAGCCTCCTTCAGTCTCTGTCCTTTCCAGCAGTTCCCCTGACCAGAAACTGCTCTACATGCATCCTTCCACTTCTTCCCCTCTGGGAAGACTGTTCTGTTTTTTTTTACACTGCATGCAGAATTATTAGGCAAGTTGTATTTAAGAGGATTCTTTTTATTATTGAACAACAACTATGTTCTCAATCAACCCAAAAGACTCATAAATATCAAAGCTTAATATTTTTGGAAGTTGGAGTGGGCTTTTTTTTAGATTTGGCTATCTTAGGAGGATATCTGTTTTTTCAGGTAACTATTACTGTGCAGATTTATTAGGCAACTTAATAAAAACCAAGTATATACCCATCTCAATTGTTTATTTTCACCAGGTAAACCAAGATAACAACACAAAATTTAGAAATAAACATTTGTAACATTCCGATGATTACGATGACACTCAAAAGCCTTCCATCCATAGATTGTCAGTTGCTTGATCTGTTTACGATCAACATTTCGTGCAGCAGCCACCACAGCCTCCCAGACATTGTTTCGAGAGGTGTACTGTTTTCCCTCCTTGTAGATCTCACATTTTATGAGGAACCACTGGTTCTCTATGGGGTTCAGATCAGATGAACAAGGGGGCCATTTCATTATTTTTTCTTCTTTTAGACCTTTACTGGCCAACCACGCTGTGGAGTATTTGAATGCATGTGATGGAGCATTGTCCTCCATGAAAATCATGTTTTTCTTGAATGATACCGACTTCTTCTGTGGCGCCCCTGAGGCTTCAGTCGCCACAGAGGTACTGCACCTCCTCCTGAGGTGTGGTGCCCCACCATCCAGGTAAGGTGGGAACTCCTAACCACGCTCCAACACCTGCACCCCTCACCACAAAGTAGTGTAGCAAAGCCACATTGCGGCTCCTTGCTTAGAGAGTAGCAGAGCACCTTTGGTGGTTCCCTGCTTGGAACACGAAACGTGCTGGGAGGTGGGTGGAGTTTAGAATACATAAAGAACGGGAAGGTTCAGTCAGTCAGTCAGTGAGTGGGAGAGAGAGAGTCACTCGGAGAGGAGTGAGGATCCCTGGAAGAGGGATGGAGGAAGGAGTGCTGCAGCTGCCTCAGTGATCTGAGCCAGCTGGCACAGGAAAGGAAAGAAGGAGAAAGACATTATACTGAAACATGACCTTCTATGAGAGAGAGGGATTAGTACGGAACGAAAGAGTAAAAAGGAACACAGAGGACGTGGGTTAGAGGAAGAACCCTGCCTAGAAGTTCTAAGCGCAAGGCCGGGGCCCGGTTCCCGAGGTTGTATGGATACTGAAGGTCCTGCAGCAGACACTGGTGGAGTAGTGGGCTGTAAATGCACTACTCCCATCTAAGACTTAGGGGCACAACAGCAACTTGGATAGTGAGCCGAGACTCAGGAGTAAGGAGTCCCCGAAGCAGGCTACAGCTGTCTGCCGTACAATTAGAGTTCTTGGGAACATCTGTCAGGAGGCAATCCAGTGTAACTCAGTACTAGGAGTACTTCACTTAAAGGCGCTATAGAGGAGACGTTCAGAAAGTTACATGTTGGCGGAGTGTTGGAAGGGAGCATCCTATCTTGCCTGGAGGTTGACTGAGCCCAGGACCCGGAGGACACAGCACGGAGGCAGGCATCTGTGTGAACTGCAGACTGTGAGTAAAGCTTTGAAACTACATGCCCTGGTGTCCTCCACTTATTCCCGCATCACTACACCCCGCACTGCTACATCTGGGCACCGGCCTCTAAACCGCCTGTGCCTCTCCTCCATTGCTACATCTAAACTGCCCTGGGACTACAGCTCCACCTGTGGGGAGCTCCACCATCTTGGCTGCAACCCACCACCAGTCTCAGAGGATCTGCATGCAGCGTCGGCCTAACACCTCACTTGCCAAACACCACAGGTGGCGTCACGAACTATTCATAAACTTTATTTCATTGTTCATTCATCCCCTTTTTGCCATGGAGCCCCAGGGACACAGACCGGGTCACAGCTTCCGTGACAACTCCCATTGAGATCAACGGGCCCGGTACTGAGTACCCCGCTAGGCCCTGGTGGGGCGCTCCACTTCCTGTACCACTGCTTGAAGAAGGTGTCTTTCAGAAACTGGCAATAGGTCTGGGAGTTGAGCTTCACTCCATCCTCAACCCGAAAAGGTCCCACAAGTTCATCTTTGATGATACCAGCCCATACCGGTACCCCACCTCCACCTTGCTGGCGTCTGAGTCGGAGTGGAGCTCTCTGCCCTTTACTGATCCAGCCTCGAGCACATCCATCTGGCCCATCAAGAGTCACTCTCATTTCATCAGTCCATAAAACCTTAGAAAAATCAGTCTTAGGCTAGTTTCACACTAGCGTTTATGAGCGCAGCGACGGCCTGCGCACGGCCGCCGCTAAGCCCTGCCCCCTGCCGCGCCTCCGCCGGTAGCTCCGCCTACCGGCGCATGACGCTGCATGCGTCCTGCGTCCCCTATCTTTATCACTGGGGGCGCAGGCCGTGCGCAATATGCGTTTGGCGGCGCATGCGTCCTTTTGACGGTGCGCCGACCTGCGCCAAACGCAACCTGCTGCAGTTTGGTTGCGCCGGCGCACCGTCAAAAAGGCGCATGCGCCGCCAAACGCATTTTGCGCACGGCCTGCGCCCCCAGTGATAAAGATAGGGGACGCAGGACGCATGCAGCGTCATGCGCCGGTAGGCGGAGCTACCGTCGGAGGCGCGGCAGGGGCGGGGCTTAGCGGCGGCCGTGCGCAGGCCGTCGTTGCGCTCATAAACGCTAGTGTGAAACTAGCCTTAAGATACAGTTGTGGCCAAAAGTATTGACACCCCTGCAATTTTGTCAGATAATACTCAGTTTCTTCCTGAAAATGATTGCAAACAAATTCTTTGGTATTATTATCTTCATTTAATTTGTCTTACATGGAAAAATCACAAAAGAGAATGAAGCAAAAAGCAAAACATTGATCATTTCACACAAAACTCCAAAAATGGGCCAGACAAAAGTAATGGCACCCTCAGCCTAATACTTGGTTGCACAACCTTTAGCCAAAATAACTGCGACCAACCACTTCCGGTAACCATCAATGAGTTTCTTACAATTCTCTGCTGGAAATTTAGACCATTCTTCTTTGGCAAACTGCTCCAGGTCCCTGATATTTGAAGGGTGCCTTCTCCAAACTGTCATTTTTAGATCTCTCCACAGGTGTTCTATGGGATTCAGGTCTGGACTCATTGCTGGCCACCTTAGAAGTCTCCAGTGCTTTCTCTCAAACCATTTTCTAGTGCTTTTTGAAGTGTGTTTTGGGTCATTGTCCTGCTGGAAGACCCATGACCTCTGAGGGAGATCCAGCTTTCTCACACTGGGCCCTACATTATGCTGCAAAATTTGTTGGTAGTCTTCAGGCTTCATAATGCCATGCACACGGTCAAGCAGTCCAGTGCCAGAGGCAGCAAAGCAACCCCAAAACATCAGGGAACCTCCGCCATGTTGACTGTAGGGACCGTGTTTTTTTCTTTGAATGCCTCTTTTTTTCTCCTGTAAACTCTATGTTGATGCCTTTGCCCAAAAAGCTCTACTTTTGTCTCATCTGACCAGAGAACTTTCTTCCAAAACGTTTTAGGCTTTTTCAGGTAAGTTTTTGCAAACTCCCGCCTGGCTTTTTTATGTCTCGGGGTAAGAAGTGGGGTCTTCCTGGGTCTCCTACCATACAGTCCCTTTTCATTCAGACGCTGACGGAGTACGGGTTGACACTGTTGTACCCACGGACTGCAGGGCAGCTTGAACTTGTTTGGATGTTAGTCGAGGTTCTTTATTCAACATCCGCACAATCTTGCGTTGAAATCTCTTGTCAATTTTTCTTTTCCGTCCACATCTAGGGAGGTTAGCCACAGTGCCATGGGCTTTAAACTTCTTGATGACACTGCACACGGTAGACACAGGAACATTCAGGTCTTTGGAGATGGACTTGTAGACTTGAGATTGCTCATGCTTCCTCACAATTTGGTTTCTCAAGTCCTCAGACAGTTCTTTGGTCTTCTTTCTTTTCTCCATGCTCAATGTGGTACACACAAGGACACAGGACAGAGGTTGAGTCAACTTTAATCCATGTCAACTGGCTGCAAGTGTGATTTAGTTATTGCCAATACCTGTTAGGTGCCACAGGTAAGTTACAGGTGCTGCTAATTACACAAATTAGAGAAGCATCACATGATTTTTTCGAACAGTGCCAATACTTTTGTCCACCCTCTTTTTTATGTTTGGTGTGGAATTATATCCAATTTGGCTTTAGGACAATTCTTTTTGTGTTTTATCATTTAAGACAAATTAAATGAAGATAATAAAAACAAAGAATTTTTGTTTGCAATAATTTTCAGGAACAAACTAAGTATTATCTGACAAAATTGCAGGGGTGTCAATACTTTTGGCCACAACTGTATTTCTTGGCCCAGTCTTGACGTTTTATCTTATGCCTCTTGTTCAAAGGTGGTCATTTTTCTGCCTTCCTTATCTTGGCCATGTCCCTGAGTATGGCATACCTTGTGCTTTTTGATTCTCCAGTAACGTTGCAGCTCTGAGATATGGCAAAACTGGTGGCAAATGGCATCTTGGCAGCTTGACGCTTGATTTTCCTCAATTCATGGGCAGTTATTTTGCGCCTTTTTTATCAACACGCTTCTTACGACCCTGTTGGCTATTTGCCAAGAAACACTTGATTGTTCGGTGATCACGCTTCAAAAGTTTGGCAATTTCAAGACTGCTGCATCCCTCTGCAAGACATCTCACAATTTTTGACTTTTCAGAGTCCGTCAAATCTTTCTTCAGACCCATTTTGCCAAAGGAAAGGAAGTTGCCTAATAATTAAGCACACCTTATATAGGGTGTTGATGTTGTTAGACCACACCTCTTCCTCATTACAGAGATGCGAATCACCCGATTTACATAATTGGCAGTTGACTTTCAAGCCTATACAGCTTGCAGTAGGACAAAATGTATAAAAAGGATGATGTGATCAAAATACTCATTTGCCTAATAATTCTGCACACAGTGTAAACTGTTTTTATTAATTTAACAACAAGGAAAAGGGGTACAAACAATTACAGTATGTTCATGACATTAAACCATAATCCCACCTTTTCCCTTATCCCACCCCTCCCTCTTCAGGAAGACTGTTCTAACTAAAACTCTACTCTCCCACTCTCAACCCACTAGCTCCACCCACCTCCCAACACCCTTTACTACCCAGGCAGGGTTGAGATCCTCCTCCCGTAGGGTACATCCAGGGTGCTCTGTTGTTATAGGGTGTGTGTTGGGTGCAGGTATTAGAGTACTGTCAGGTGCTCCCCCCTTACCTGAGAGTGGGCTGCCACACCTCTGGGTGAGGTGCAGTACCTCTGTGGCAACTGAACCCTCAGGGGCGCCACACTTCCTTTAAACAGGTCTGACAAACCTAATAAGAAGAAAGATTCTAGGGTGTCAGAGGTTTGTTTATAGGAAGCTTTAGTTGGTGAGTTTTCACCATTGGGTTTTCATTTAAAACAATCTGTTAAAGAAAGTATTTGGAATCTGGAGTATGTGGATATATTTTCTTTACTACCTGTAAAGGAAAGTTATCCAAGGGTAGAAAAACAGGATGAATAAACAGAAGATGAGAAGAAAAAATTACCGTATTTTTCGCTTTTTTTATGTTAAATGGAGGTGTGTCTTATAATGCCAGTGTCCATCTTTCAAATCATATACATGTCCCTCATCCTGGTATCTACATAACCCCCATCCTGGTACATGGCCCCCTTGTGCTGGCACATAGCCCCCCAACAAATCCTGGATATGTCCCCCTGGGTCACTATATGCCCCCTGCTGATGCTGACACGAACATGGCCTCCCTGTCCCTATATTCCCCCCTGCTGGCATGCACACAACCCCCCCGTCCCTATATTCCCCCTGCTGGCATGCACACGGCCCCCCATCCCTATACTCCCCCCTGCTGGCATGCACACGCCCCCCGTCCTTATATTTTCCCCTGTTGGCATGCACACTGCCCCCCCGTCCCTATATTCCCCCCTGCTAGCATGCACACAGACCCCCGTCCCTATATGCCCCCCTGTTGGCATCCCCCCATCTCTATATTCCCCCCTGCTGCCATGGACACGGCCCCCCGTCCCTATATTCCTCCCTGCTGGCAAGCACATGATAAAATAACAAACAGTTAACTCACCTTAGGATGATGGCTCCATGCTCCCAGCTCCCCCACGGCTCTTCCTGTGTCTGTGCTGACATCCACGAGTTGCTCATACAGGCATTTCATCATAGCTTCAGGACCTTCCACCACATGACCGCAGTGCTGCACACTGGGAGTCACGTGACTGCAGGTCCTATTGGCACAGACACAGGAAGAGCCAAGGGGGAGCTGGGAGCACGGAGGCATCATCAGAAGGTGACTATAGTGACGGGCAGTGGGGGAAAGTGCAGCCACATGCAATATGTGCTGCTCCCCTGTCCACCAACTCGGCGTGACTTCAACACCGAGGTGATGGACAGCGGGTGCAGTGAACATTACATGAGCCTAATGAGCGGGAGCACATGACCACCCTCTGTTTCTGCAGCCCGCAGTCAGGCCACCCCAGCCCCCTGACACCACTCCAGAGCCTCCCCCCTCCTCTACAGCACATATTCGGATTATAAGACACACACCCCACTTTCCCCAAAAATTTTGAGGAACAAAAGTGTGTCTTATAATCCAAAAAATATGGTAATGAACAAATCCTTTAATAATTGGGTCCAAGCCTTTTCTATATATGCAACAGTGGTTGGTGAAAAGAGACCTAATTTTTGTTCAGGATTATTTCAACATTTGGATATTGTACTAGAGGCATACCACAATTTTGGAGGTATGACATGGTGCAATTATGACGAATTATTCAGGCAGAAGTTATCAGTCCACTCTTCCTTAAAATGGGGTGTGAAGGATGTTGGGTTATGGATTAATTTGATGTAACACCAAAGGAATAATTTTACAAGACAGCTACACCTGCTGTATTAAACAAGAGAGGTTTTTGCTTCTCGTTTAATGAGACTACATGGAAATGGCAGAGCAATTGTAGATTTTGTCATAAGTGCTCATTTTGCTGGAGGCATGCACCCCATGTCAAAATGCTTTAAAAGAAATGCACAGTCTTCTCAACAGCAGCCGGGAACCAAGGAATTTCTTTTCAAAAGCACTGACGCCAGTGAAGCTGGAAAGGCTTCTCCCGTGGCTCGAGCTATTCCCAAGTCGGGACAAAGCTGAACTCATTTTGAAGGTTTCAAATATGTTTTTTTTGTTCCTGAATTTTTAGGTTGAGGCTGTTGCTGGGTAGAGAATTTATCATCTGTCAAATCGTTTCAAGCAGTAGTAAAAGAAAAAATTGATAAAGAGATAAAGAAATTGAGATGGCTAGAATGTCAGGCCCATTTACATCACCTCCATTTCAAAATTTTAGATTATCTCCGCTAGGCATAGTACCCAAAAAAGAAGCAGGATCATTCCGTCTGATTCATCACCTTTCTTTCCCTATGGATGTGTCTTTCAACGATGAGATAAATAAATGTGTCGTCGGTCAAATACGCATCGTTTGATCAAGCAGTACACTTATTGAAGTCTTTTGGAAAAGGCGCCTGATAGCTAAAACAGGCATAAAATCTGCATTCAGACTATTGCCAGTCAATCCGAAAGGGTTTTGTTCTTTGGGTTTTTAGTTTGACGGAGGATTTTATTTTGATAGAAGCCTACCTATGGGTTTCTCTCTGTCATGTTTTTATTTTGAGGCTTTTTCATCACTTTTGCAGTGAGTTTTACAATATGAGATTAGGGAGGGAGGGGTCTTGCATTACCTAGATGACTTTTTGTTTATAGGTAATAATGGTTCAGATGTTTGCATGAATCTACTAATAAAATTTCAAGAATTGTGTGAGTGGTTTGGAGTTCCATTAGCTGAAGGAAAAACTGTCCCTCCTTGTTGTTTAGAAGTTTTGGGTATTACCATTGATTCAGAGTCTATGGAATGCAGGTAACCACTGGATAAAGTAAATCGGCTTTGTATTCACTTGAGATTCATGTTAAGCAAAGAAAAGACAACATTAAAGGAGTTGCAGTCGTTGTTAAGCCTGCTGAATTTGTCCCTTCATATAATACCAATGGGTAGGGTCTTTTCAAGGAGATTATATGATGCAACTAAGGGAGAGAAGTCTCCAAAGTCTCATATTAAGCTGAGTAAAGCCATCAAAGATCATATGTATTTATGGTTGGAATTTTTCAATACTTTTAATTGACGTTGTTTGCTGGAAAGTAAAATTTTCTTCTTCCGAGTCTTTACAGTTGTTTACTGACACGAATAGTACTGATTATGGAACATTTTGGAATGGTCAGTCGTCGGCTGACAGGTGGCCCAGTACTTGGGTTGCTTCCAAAGTTACTAAGAGCATAGTGATTTTGGAACTTTTCCTGATTTTAGTTTCAATGGTTATTTGGGGTTATCAGCTTAAGAATAAGAGAATTATGATTCAGGGTGTGGTGTTTGCACTGAATACTCTTTCATCAAAATGTGGATGGTCAGCTAAATTACGTAGGCATTTACAGTGGGTACGGAAAGTATTCAGACCCCTTTAAACTTTTCACTCTTTGTTTCATTGGTAAATTCAAAAAAGTTCATTTTTTTCTCATTAATGTACACTCTGCACCACATCTTGACTGAAAAAAAACAGAAATGTAGACATTTTTGCAAACTTATTAAAAAAGAAAAACTGAAATATCATATCGTCATAAGTATTCAGACCCTTTGCTCAGTATTGAGTAGAAGCACCCATTTGAACTAGTGCAGCCATGAGTCTCCTTGGGAATGATGCAACAAATTTTTCACACCTGGATTTGGGGATCCTCTGCCATTCTTCATTGCAGATCCTCTCCAGTTCCATCAGGTTGGATGGTGAACATTGGTGGACAGCCATTTTCAGGTCTCTCCAGAGATGCTCAATTGGGTTTAGGCCAGGGCTCTGGCTGGGCCAGTCAAGAATGGTCACAGAGTTGTTCTGAAGCCACTCCTTTGTTATTTTAGCTGTGTGCTTAGGGTCATTGTCTTGTTGGAAGGTGAAACTTCGGCCAAGTCTGAGGTCCAGAGCACTCAAAGAGGTTTCCCATCCAGGATATTTCTGTACTTGGCCGCATTCATGTTTCCTTCAATTGCAACCAGTCGTCCTGTACTTGCAGCTGAAAAACACCCCCATAGCATGATGCTGCCACCACCATGTTTCACTGTTGGGATTGAATTGGGCAGGTGATGAGCAGTGCCTTGTTTTCTCCACATATACTGCTTAGAATTATCACCAAAAAGTTCTATCCATAGCTCCTCAGACCAGAGAATCTTATTTCTCATAGTCTGGGAGTCCGTCATGTGTTTTTTACCAAACTTTATGCAGGCTTTCATATGTCTGGCACTGAGGAGAGGCTTCCGTCGGGCCACTCTGCCACAAAGGCCCAACTGGTGGAGAGCTGCAGTGATAGTTGACTTTGTGGAACTTTCTCCCATCTCCCTACAGCATCTGTGGAGCTCAGCCACAGTGATCTTGGGGTTCTTCATTACCTCCCTCACCAAAGCTCTTCTCCCACGATTGCTCAGTTTGGCTGGATGCCAGGTCTAGTAAGACATCTTGTGGTCCCAAACTTCATCCATTTAAGGAATATGGAGGCCACTTTGCTCTTAGTAACCTTAAGTACTGCAGAAATTCTTTTGTAACCTTGGTCAGATCTGTGCCTTGCCACAATTCTGTCACTGAGCTCCTTGGCCAGCTCCTTTGACCTCATGATTCTCATTTGTTCTGACATGCGCTGTGAGGTCTTATATGGACAGGTTGTCATGATCCAGGACGGGGTTTCGCTTTGGCCCGTCCTGGTCTGACTGGGGGTTAATTGTTCTGCCTCTCCCTGGCAGAGGGCGGCTATTTAATGCTCACTGGACCTAGGTCCGGTGTCAGTTATACTCCTGCCCTCAGCTGAGTTAGTTGACCTTGTGCATACGTGTGCCTTGTGCCCGATATCTTGCTTGCTTGTTTGGTTTTGATCCGGTTCTGTCCCTGTTACGAGTTCTGCCTGTCCCTCTTGTACTGTGCTACCTCTCGTGTATGACTCTCTGCTTGTGACCCGACTTCTCTCTGCTCATCCCCTTGGTACCGCGTCGCCCTCTTGTGTATGACCTTTGGCTTTGTCTGACCTCCCGTCTGTTTACCCCTGCTGTACCTCGCTGTCCGTACTGTGAATGACCTCCATTTTGCCCGACTCTGAGTTTTCTGTCTTCTCTGAAAGCAGGACGCTAAGCCCCGCCCCCTTGCAGTCACATGACCGTAGGTCCCATGCCGGCTTGCTAAACTTCATCACTCAGGTCCTGTGCACCTATACTTTCTGGCTGTCCTGGTCCCCAGGGGTCCCTACGGTGCGAGTGAGTCCCTGCTCAGCGGAGGCTGTACGCCGGCGCTGTCAGGATCCTGATATTATAACTGACCAATACCATTTTTTTTCTCTGCTCCCTTTCTCCTGTGTGTGTGATGGATCCTATGCGCGCTCTTTCTGAGCAGGTTAAACACCTGACCCAGATGTCTCAGAAACTCCTTGGAGAACAACGAGTCCTGGCTCAGACTCAGCAGCTGATCGCTGACACTGTGCAGGGGTTTTTTTCATTATGTCTCTGTTAAGGGGAGCCCCTCAAGCTTGGGCTTTCTCCCTTCCGACCACGGCCCCTGAGCGTATGATGGTAGATGCATTTTTTAAGGCCCTGGGGCATATTTATGATGAGCCTGATCGTATGCGTATGGCTGAGGACATGGTGATGAGTGTGTGCCAGGGGAAGCACTCAGCCGAGTGGTTTTGTACAGAATTCAGATGCTGGGCTGCTGAGGTCTGTTGGAATGATACCGCCCTCCGGGGTTTGTTCCGTAGAGGCCTGTCTGAATATCTGAAAGATGCCTTGGCTCTCCACCCTCCGCCTGATTCCCTGGAGGAGGCTATGACACAGGCCGTCCAAATGGATTGCCGGCTATGGGCGAGGGGAGTGATGCAAAGTGAAAGACCGTTATTCTCCCAAGGAGGGGGAGCCAGTCCTATATTGGAGATCACGGAAATGGGAACCATCGACCTCAAAGAAAATGAAAGGAGAAAACGGCGCGTGGGAAAAGGCTGTTTTCACTGTGGCGATTCTGGACATTGGAGAAAAGTTTGCCCCTCCCGTCCACTAACCAAGCGACTGAGCCCGGGTGATTGTCGTGGTGGTCACCCAGGCTCTCAGATACCTTTTTCTGCCTTCTCTAAAATGTTGTTGCAAGTGGAACTTTGTTGTGGGAGTGTCTCCACATCCACTTCTGCCTTCGTGGAATGCGGATCAGCATTGAACTTTATTGACTCTGATTTGGTATACAGGTGTAAGTTAGGGACAGTTAGGTTGGAGACTCCTATTCACATTGTGGCCATTGACAAAACACCACTGGTAAAGAATGACATTATGTTTCGTACTGAAGAGTTTCTCCTTAAAGTGATTTCCTTGAACCAGGAACGTATTTCATGTTTTGTGATGGACAACCTGCCAGCGGGACTGGTGTTGGGGTTCCCCTGGTTACAATTGCATAATCCTGTAATTAATTGGGAAAGTCGGGACATTGTTAAATGGGGTCCCTATTGTTCTGAGAAATGTCTTGATACTGTGTCTGTGTCGTCCGTGGGTCTGGAAGGTATTCCGGAATGCCTGATAGACTATATGGACGTTTTCTACGAAAAAAAGGCTGAGGTTTTACCACCACACCGCCCATTTGATTGTGCCATTGACCTGGTTCCAGGTGCTAAATTGCCCAAGGCCCGCTTGTATAACCTTTCGGGTCCAGAACGGGCTGTGATGAAGGAGTATATTTCCGAGAGCCTCCGAATGGGACACATTCGTCCTTCTGTTTCTCCTGTGGCGGCGGGATTCTTTTTTGTAAAGAAAAAAGACGGTGGTTTACGCCCATGCCTCGATTTTCGTGAGTTAAATAAGATAACTATCAGGAATACGTATCCCCTTCCACTTATTCCTGATTTATACAACCAATTGTCCGGAGCTAAGTGGTTTTCAAAATTAGATCTACGGGGAGCGTATAACCTTATCCGAGTCCGAGACGGAGATGAATGGAAAACCGCTTTTCTCACTACTGAAGGGTTGTTTGAAAATCTGGTCATGCCTTTCGGCTTGACCAATGCTCCAGCGGTCTTCCAAAACTTCATAAATCACGTGTTCTCTGATTTTATTGGACTTTTTTGGTGGTATATTTGGATGACATATTGATCTATTCTCCTGATAAACAGACTCACATTGGTCATGTTCGGGATGTTTTCCAAAGGCTCTGGGAGATCTGTCTCTTTGCTAAACTGGAAAAATGTTTGTTTTTTGTTCAGGAACTGTCGTTTCTGGGGTTCATCGTGTCTGCCGAAGGGTATCGCATGGATCCTAATAAGGTGCAGGCCATTGTCGAGGGGGCTCAACCTTGTGATTTGAAGGCTCTGCAGCATTTCCTAGGATTCGCCAATTACTATCGCAAATTTATAAAGGGGTTCTCACAGGTGGTTAAACCCCTCACAGACATGACTCAAAAGGGGGCCGATATCAAGAATCGGCCAACCGCAGCGGTAGCGGCATTTCAGTTTTTGAAAACATGTTTCATGTCGGCCCCGGTTCTTGTTCAACCGGACCTGTCTGAACCATTTATTGTTGAGGTAGATGCCTCAGAGGTGGGGGTGGGGGAGATATTGTCCCAGGGACCCGCCACTTTGGCCAATTTAAGACTTTGCGCCTTTTTCTCAAAGAAATTCTCTCCTGCGGAGAGAAACTGTGATGTGGGAAATCGAGAACTTCTGGCCGTTAAGTTGGCCTTTGAAGAATGGAGGCATTTTTTGTAGGGGGCTGTCCATCCTATAACCGTAATTACGGACCACAAAAACCTAGCTTATATTGAGTCAGCTAAGAGGTTGACTCCTAGACAGGCTAGATAGTCACTTTTTTTTTCCCGATTCAACTTCTCGATCACTTTTCGGCCAGGGTCCAAAAATGTCAGAGCGGATGCTTTGTCACGCAGTTTAGATCCGGTGTCCCCCCCAGAACCTCCATCCTCCATTCTTCAGCCTGGGGTGGTGGTGGCAGGTATTTCAAATATGTTGGAGCGAGAGATTCGGGAAGCCCAGTCTCTTGCACCGCCGGCCAAGCCGGTGGACAAGCTTTTTGTGCCAGCTCAGCTCCGCCTTAAGGTCCTCCGGGAGTTCCATGACTCAGTTCTGGGAGGACATCCAGGGATCTCGGCTACCCAGAAGGCCATTGCTAGAGTATTCTGGTGGTCTGCTTTAGCCTCTGATGTTGGGGAATATGTGTCTGCTTGTGATGTTTGTGCCCGTGCAAAAAACCCCCATAACTGGCCGGCCGGGGAATTGGTACCACTGCCAATTCCTGAGAGACCATGGACGCATTTGTCCATGGATTTCATCACCAACCTTCCCCCCTCCAAGGGTAATACCGTCGTCTGGGTTGTGGTGGACAGGTTTAGTAAGCAGGCACATTTTGTACCTTTGGCAGCTCTACCTAATGCGGAAACATTGTCCAGATTGTTTGTTGAGCATGTGATGCGGTTGCATGGGGTACCCTTGAATGTGGTGTCTGATAGAGGAGTGCAATTTGTTTCCAGATTTTGGAGGGCTTTTTGTAAAAGGTTGGGTATTGGTCTGTCCTTTTCATCCGCTTATCATCCAGAGACTAATGGGCAGACCGCGCGGACCAATAAGTCTCTAGAGCAAATTCTGCGTTGCTTGACCTCAGACCGACAAGATGATTGGTGTTCTGTGTTACCGGTGGCTGAGTTTGCATTTAACAACCGTGTTAACCAGTCTACGGGTACATCTCCCTTTTTCTGCAATTATGAGTTTCATCCTCATTTTGGAGAATTTTCCCGTTTGAATTCTGGGTGTCCTGGGGCGGATGAGACGATCCAGCGGTTGGGAGAGGTATGGCGAGAGGTCCAGAGTAATATTACGAAGGCCCAGGACCAATTTAAATTTTTTGCGGACAAAAAACGATCCGCGGGACCGGTGTTTCAGATTGGGGATAAGGTATGGTTGTCCACCAAGAATATAAGACGCAAGGTCCCCTCTGCGAAGCTTGGACCCAAGTTTATCGGTCCTTATGAAATTACCGAGGCAGTTAACCCGGTGGCTTTTCGGTTGCGTCTCCCGCCATCTCTGCGGATCCCAAATGTTTTTCATAAGGCCCTTTTGAAACCTGTGAGGTCCGCTGGGGAGGGATCATCAGCTTCCCCAACACCGGTTTTGGTAGACGGGCAGTCGGAGTACGAGGTGGAACGAATTGTCGACTCCAGGTTGGTCTGTCGTGCCCTTCAATATCTGGTACATTGGAAAGGCTACGGTCCTGAAGAACGCTCGTGGGTTCCTGCTCGATCAGTTCATGCGGATCGGTTGGTCCGGGCCTTTCACGCCAAGTACCCTGAGAGACCTGGGGGTCCAGTGGTCCCCCATTGAATAGAGGGTACTGTCATGATCCAGGATGGGGTTTCGCTTTGGCCCGTCCTGGTCTGACTGGGGGTTAATTGTTCCGCCTCTCCCTGGCAGAGGGCTGCTATTTAATGCTCACTGGACCTAGGTCCGGTGTCAGTTATACTCCTGCCCTTGGCTGAGTTACTTGACCTTGTGCGTACGTGTGCCTTGTGCCTTATATCTTGCTTGCTTGTTTGGTTTTGATCCGGTTCTGTCCCTGTTACGAGTTCTGCCTGTCCCTCTTGTGTATGACTCTCTGCTTGTGACCCAACTTCTCTCTGCTCGTCCCCTAGGTACCGCGTCGCCCACTTGTGTATGACCTTTGGCTTTGTCCGACCTCCCGTCTGTTTACCCCTCCTGTACCTCGCTGTCCGTACTGTGAATGACCTCCGTTTTGCCCGACTCTGAGTTTTCTGTTTTCTCTGAAAGCAGGATGCTAAGCCCCGCCCCCTTGCAGTCACATGACCGTAGGTCCTGTGCCGGCTTGCTAAACTTCATCACTCAGGTCCTGTGCACCTATACTTTCTGGCTATCCTGGTCCCCAGGGGTCCCTACAGTGCGGGTGAGTCCCTGCTCAGCGGAGGCTGTACGCCGGCGCTGTCAGGATCCTGATACAGGTGTGTGACTTTACAAATCAAGTCCTAACAGTTTAATTAAACACAGCTGGACTCCAATGAAGGAGTAGAACTATCTCAAGGAGGATCACAAGGAAATTGACAGCATGTGACGTAAATATGAGTGTCTGAGCAAAGGGTCTGAATACTTATGACCATGTGATATTTCAGTTTGTTTTATTAATACATTTGCAAACAATTCTAAATTTCTGATTTTTTTTCAGTCAAGATGGGGTGCAAGAGTGTACATTAATGAGAGAAAAAAAGAACTTTTCTGAATTTACCAAATGGCTACAATAAAACAAAGAGTGAAAAATTTAAAGGGGTCTAAATACTTTCCAAACCCACTGTAGTCTTATATTGTCTCAGACAGAACTTTTGGTTGAAAGCATGTTATATTGAAGGTTGTAAGAATAGTGTAGCTGATGCCCTTTCTCGTCGCCAGTGGGAAGCATTTTGTGCATTGGTATCAGGAGCGGGTGCAAGAAGGGATTCATTGCCCAGTTTATCTATAGGATGTCATTTGGGGCTGATTCCGTCATATATCAAGAACTCGATTGCTGTGACAACATGGGCTGGCTATTCAGCCGCACGGATGGAATGGAGGAATTTTTGTTTAGCACGGGGTTTAGACTTTAATATAAGCAATGCAGAATCATCTTTGTTATTTGTTGAATATTTATTGTCCAGGAATCTATCCTCCTCATCTTTTTCCAAAACGTTAGCAGGTATTTCCTTTTTTTCTGAGATTATTGGGTTAGGGGTCATTGCACAGTCTTTTCCCCGTGCATCAAGCCTTAAAAGGCTTTAAGAAATTTTCAGCTAAGCCAGATGTTAGACGTCCAATTTCAATTGATTTGCTTAAGAAACTTGTGCTGGTTTTATCATAGGTATGTTTTGATAATTTTGAGACATGTCTGTTTAGGGTTGCCTTTTGATAGCATTTTTTGCTGCCCTAAGAATTGGTGAGTTATTTTGCATTAATAAGAGAGTGATGTCTGGTTTGCTATTAGACGATATTGCAGTTAGAGAACATTACATTTTAATTTTAATAAGAAGATCCAAAACAGACCAAATGGGTAAAGGTAAGCATATTACCGTAAGTTAATTTAGATAATTTATCCTTATGTCCAGTTTTTAACACTAAGAAATGGTTGTTATTGAGACCTAACAGTAAGGGTTCTTAATTTATTCATAAAAAAATGGTTTGCCAGCCACACAATTCCAATTTAATGCAGTTCTCAAGAAATGTTTGAATAAATTGGGGCTGAGCAAAGCGTCAATAACATCTCATTCATTCAGAATTGGTGCAGTTATGGAGGCTGTGAGAATGGGTTTGAATGAAAGTGTAATAAAGAAAATACGTAGATGGAATTCTAATAGGTACAAGTTATATGTCAGACCAGAGCTTATTTTAAAGAATCAATGTTCATCTCTTAGGTCCAATTATTATCTGGATTCTGGGCCATTCATATATTCATTGGGCTCAGAAGAGAGCAGCCAAGAGGTCCTATTCTGAAAATGTGTATTTCGACCACAACGGGTTCAATATATTTTGGCATGGTATTAGAGGTTTGAGGTGGGAGAATGTTTGTAATAAAGTTAAAAATTATCTATGTTATGGCCAAGTCCACATTTATTATTGATTCATGTGGGCGGAAATGATTTAGGAAAATTAAAGACCTTCAATCTCCTTAGGCCAGAGGTCCCCAACCTTTCTGACCTTGAGTGCCACATTCAGCTCTGAGAGAGGGTCGCAAGCCACATCCAGCCTTGAGGGAGGGTCGCGAACCCCAATCAACTCCCGCCCCCCTCACAATAGTGGAAACCAAAGCCCCCATTACAGGCATAATGGTAACCAAACATTTTCTACAGAAATCACCCCAAAGCAGTATATCAAGATCCTGGGGTTCCCACAATACCCCCATTCAGTTCTCTCTCATCAAGCACTCCCAACACACTATCACATCAAGCTTCAAGCACCTCCTCTGACATGTGGTATCATCTTGTCTCCATCCAGCATACCATACTTAAATTATCTCAAGACCCCTACGACCAGTATATATGCATCCAGATCTGCTCTTCTGTGCAGGGCTACTCACAAAATTCACCATTCATTCATACCTGTTTGCTAGATCTGGAGCTAATGCGCCAAGCTGGCAGACAGCCACGAGCCTGTTAGGAATCTGGTTTCTACCATGCCTAGGCAGGAATCCAGATTCTCACATTTATCTCCAGAGGCTAAGTCCTTTGTTCCGTCATCTGAGCATGCTCACGGGACGAGCTCCCATTGGAGTTCGGGAGTCAGGTGCTCAGGTCCCGCTCCGGATCCTATTGGCTCCTTTTGGAGACCTGGAGATTTCCGGCAGGTCCCGTACGCTATAAAAAGTGCGCATGGCCGTTCCGCCATGCGCTAGTATTTTCATACTGCTGCTGTGTGTATGGTGATGGATGCTTGGAATGGTGACTGACTTATTAAGAAACCCCTTCCCTCTGATAATACGTCTGTGTGAGTGTGTGGGATTTAGTCAGTAGCAGCGCTAGCGCCAGCGCGCTCTAGCTCCATCTGTTCCAGCAGCTAGCGTCCTGCATTGCGCTTGCGTGTTAGCGGTGCCTTCCTTGCAGCTTAGTTCACGCCGCGCTGTGGTAGCAGTCCTGCCGGGCGTTTGCAGTTGCGACGCCACGCAACTTACTTCACGGTAGGTCTAGACGGAGTAGTCCTGACGTCTAAGGCTACTCCTGTGACTTTTAATACCGTGTCTGCTCCGCTGGAGTCTGTGACCTAGAACAGACTCAGCGGTTTTGTATGCTTTAGGCTAGCAGTTCTGTGACTTTAACAGAGCTTGCTTTAGTGCACTGGGTGCAGTTAAACCCTGTGCACATTACCGCCACAGTGCTCTGCCTCTTTAGCAGCGGTTTTTCCATCCACCGCACGGTGGACCCCGAGTGGCGAAGGCACTTTATTTATTTTTTATTTAGTGCCTTCCGACACTCCTAACAGAGCCACAAATCATGAGCCTGTGAGTGACATGTGGCTCCCGAGCTACAGGTTGGGGACCCCTGCCTTAGGCTAATTTGTAGAGAACTTTCCCTAATCAAATGTTGGTTTCCTACATGCCCTTTAGTTTTTTCAGAAATAGTCCCTAGATTAGCGTGGTCTGGCTCTGATAGTAAATTTCTAGAAAAAATAAGAAAAACTGTTAATAAAGGCTAGGTGCTTTTTCCTACAGGCATTTTGAGTTGGAGGGCTTCACTCCGGGCATTTTTAGAAGCGACTTGGTACACCTTTCTGATATAGGTCTCAACATTTTCAATGTTGGGTTGCAAAATGCAGTTGAACAATGGCTGTGATGTTCAAGTATGGGGGGGCCAGGACTCTTTAAGTCTTGGCTGGTGGATAATCGCCCAGCTTTTGCTGGGTGAAGTTGGTCATTGGTTAATATTGTTAATTGGTTACTATGAGAATTGATAGTATTTTATGATTATTTAATATGGTATATTTATTAATTATGAAATATTTAGTAACTATTAATAAATTATGTCCCGGCCTAATTTTATACACGCTAATATTGTGTCATGTGTCTTTATTTGTTAAAAAAGTAAATGGGTCTTGCGTTACCATGTATTTACTGAACATTACAAAATTGTGCTGACAGGTTCTCTTTAATACCCCATATTACCTGCGCATGTGCCTCAATCAGGCAATCAGGGTAACACACTATGCTGCAAAGCTCGTGTCGTCTCAAGTTGGCCTTACAAACAAAAAAATGCTTGATATATTCCTGTGGCTTGCAGACAGACAATTATAAACCAACTTAGTGGATAAGGAATAAAGGTAACTAGGACATTGACGTGCCAGAAGCGCGCCAGGGTGTTTTTAGACAATTTATATGCTTTGAGAACTGAATAAAATTTCTTTTATGATTACCTGGACGGCTGTGCTGAGGTCACTCATCACTCCTCTCCTTGCTTCCTTAAACCAATTTAATACATCTAGAAAGGTGGTGGGACCACAGATTTGCAGAATTAATGTGAAGGTGCATGATGCTATCATATGCATAATCTCTATGACCAGACTTCCATTTATCTAAGTTTAGATATATATATATGTTCTTGCACCACAACTAATGATATCTGATGGCAAAATGTTATAGGTTGTCATCAGGTTTTATCATCAGTTTCTACTGCAAAACTATTGAGCCATATCGAAAAATGCAACATACAGCAATTTCTAATCTAGTTCCTCAAAGGATCCGCTGCAACAACTGATGCGACGGATGAATGTGAACAATCCCATGGAAAATTGTGGGATCCGTTCCTCCATCAGTTACCTTCCATTGTTTCACTGCCACGTCAAAGGTAAAACTTAGACTAATGGACAGGTAGGTGGAAATTTCACCTCGCACATGAATTTCTGCTAGTTCCACTCATATTACTAGGAAATTTGCATAAACTTCTAGAATTTTTAGTCTTTGTTTTAGTACATTGTACAAAACAATTTATTTGGCCTAATATTGGTTTAAATTTACTCTTTAGGGATGGGGAATGAAACATATCTATGAAGAAGTGTCTGGAATATTTGAAGCAGAAGGCGAGATGCAGTTTACAGGAAATTGTGGGAACTTCTCTATAAGGTCTCAACAAAAAGACAATACTCCTAACCAAAGAAGCTTCACACCGGTCACTTCCGTGAAAGAACAACAAAAATATTCCTCATCTATAAAGTCCCAGCAAAGGAGTAACTCACCTGTAGGATCCCAGCAGAGATGTTTCTCTCCTGTAAATGTTCTCCAAAGAGATTCCTCTCCTGTGCCATTACTACAGAGAAGTTACTCCCCTGTAAGATGTCAGCAAAGAAGTTCTTCTTCTGTGTGGTCACAGCAGAAAAACTCTTCTCCTGTGCTATCCCAACAAAGAAGTTCTTCTCCTGCAAGTTCTCATCAAAGATGCGCTTCTCCCGTTAGATCTTTGCAAAGAAATTCCATTCCTACAAAAACACAGCACACTGAATCTTCGCATTTAAGATCCCAACAGAAAAGAAGTGTACTCATTGAGCCCTATGCAAAGGCACCCACAAATATGAAAGACGAGCACAGATATGCTTCTCCAGTCAGAATACAGCAAAGTACCTCTCCTACAAGGACACAATGTCCCTCACCGGCTAGAACACCGCTTAGGCCTGCTTCAGCAGCTAGAACACCACTGAGGTCTACCTCACCAGCTAGCACATTGCTTAGATCTACCTCACCAACTAGAACACCAGTTAGGTCTACTTCACCAGACAGATCACAGCTTTGGTCTACTCCATCAGATAGAAAACCTTTTAGATCTACTTCACCAGCTAGTACACCGCTTAGGTCGACTTCACCAGCTAGAACACCACTTAGATCTACTTCACCAGCTAGAACACCGCTTAGGTCTACTTCACCAGCTAGAACACCACTTAGGTCTACCTCACCAGCAAGAACACCGCTTAGATCTACTTCACCAGCTAGAACACCACTTAGGTCTACCTCACCAGCAAGAACACCGCTTAGATCTACTTCACCAGCTAGAACACCACTTAGGTCTACCTCACCAGCAAGAACACCGCTTAGATCTACTTCACCAGCTAGAACACCACTTAGGTCTACCTCACCAGCAAGAACACCACTTAGATCTACTTCACCAGCAAGAACACAATTTAGATCTACTTCACCAGCAAGAACACCACTTAGGTCTACCTCACCAGCAAGAACACCGCTTAGATCTACTTCACCAGCTAGAACACCACTTAGGTCTACCTCACCAGCAAGAACACCGCTTAGATCTACTTCACCAGCTAGAACACCACTTAGGTCTACCTCACCAGCAAGAACACCACTTAGATCTACTTCACCAGCTAGAACACCACTTAGGTCTACCTCACCAGCAAGAACACCACTTAGGTCTACTTCACCAGCAAGAACACCACTTAGATCTACTTCACCAGCAAGAACACCACTTAGGTCGACTTCACCAGCTAGATCACCGCCAAGGAGCACGTCGCCTGTCAGGTCACAGCAAAGAATTTCTTCAATTTTTAGAGAACAGCAGAAAAGTGTATCATCAGTGAATCTGAAGGGGAGCATTCCTTCATCCCAGTCACATCAAAGGAGTATACATGATGCGGGCTACAGTAGAAGATCTTCAGAACTAAAAACAGGTCATTCAGCATGTTTTTTACTTTTTCAATAACACATAAGCAAAGAGAATGTTTTAATATTTGTCCGTTAGGTCAAAGCAGGTTTCCCATTCATGTGCTGAGGTCATAGCTAGCTATTTATTATCATTTAAATAAAATGAAAGGGTAAATGTTTAATTTTAATAACCCATTAAAACATTTGGCATGAAATGACATAAAAATCATTCATTAGATCACTAATAACAGTGATGAACAATAGTATGCACATTTCTAACAACAGTTTCCCCACGTGGAGTGATGGATACCTTCTGTGTCGCGCACAATGTAAAATTATTTCTAGTCTAATAATCAAATATTGCCATCATCAAGACACGTCAATGGGGTGAGATTATAGAGTTAGTGAGATGAGACCATAGTTACAAGTATAGCCTAATCAATGGTCAGGGCACGCGAAATGCAGCAGACCTCACAAGTGAATGCAGAACTGAAGAAATGTCAGAAACCAAATATGTTAATGATATTCAGTGATTTATTGGTGACGTCAGCTGTGATTGGAGTCGTTGACATTTCCTTTCTTATCCACCTCGTCCAGAGCTTTAAAGCAAATGTCAAGCAGGTTTTTGCTACCTCATCTGAGAGCAGCATAATGTAGGGACAGAGAGCCGGATTCCAATGATGTGTCACTTAGATTACTGGGTGCAGCTGTTCTGACACAGAGTTTTTAGATTTAGAAAAGCAGCAGAGCTGAGAAAGCTAACCACGCCCACATCACAGCTAACCCTCCCCACACCATGCTCGGTATATACAATGTCCATAGACCGTGAGCTGCCTGTCACATGATAGTCCAGCAATGATGTGCTCCTGGTGCTAAAACAATCATCGCAAGCAAACAAACCCTAGGAACTTGATGAGAGGGACATTGCTGAAATCTATGTGTTAACCCCTACAACATGCTGTCTTCACCTGACATAGCAAAAACCTGCTGACAGATTCCCTTTAAGGAAATCTGTAAGCACAGTTTCACTCCCTAAACTATTTAAATGAGCACATAGCTCTCTCATACACAAGTCCAGCAATACCTTCATATGGCCAGTCTCTTCCTCCATTACTGAGAAATCAGTGTTTTAATTTATATGCAAATCCGGCTGAAAAGCTATTGCAGGTCTGAAGCCTCTGTCACTCCAGCTCTAATCCCTACCCAGAGCTACCTCCATCTGCTTCACTGACAGTCTTTGAAAGAGCTAAGTGCACATATAAATAGTTTAGGGGTGAAATCCTGTGGACATATTCCCTTTAATGACTTCTTCCAACTATGTCTCGCCTCTTACGAGTTGGCTGCCCAAACTTATTCAGGTCTTCTCTTTTAATAAGTACATGTTGATAAATGCAGCTTACATATGTGAATGTCCACTAATATAATAACACAAATCCTACTAATAGATGTGAATAAACACAACATCTAGAATAATGTCCAAAAAAACATAGTTTTATTCATATATAAGAAATACAAATTATTAAAAAAAGGGGAATGTAATATACAGAGACGATAAATCATGCACAGGGAATTTCACAGAGAAATGTATTAGGAAGTGGGTATAATCAGAAATATTAATTTCCCTAAATAAATAAATTATACAAGTCTAGGTAAAAATATAGCAGCAGGGTCAATAAATATGCTTATTGAAAAAAATGTGTTTTTATTGAACATTATTCTAGATGTTGTGTTTATTCACACCCATAATTAGGATGTACCATAGGTTTTTTTTCTCTGTTACAGCATGTTCTTAAAGAGGATATTCCAATCTCCAAGATCCTATCCTAATACGTAGTAGGTGTAAAAGCAATAATATTAGCAAATATCTCCAATTACAAATGTAATATAGTTCTTCTGATTAGCTATATCTCTATCCTATTGTCAGGATTCGTACCGGGGTCTAGTCTGGGTTCCACAGCAAGTTTCGCTGCCTTACTGGCTGTGCCACACAGCCAGTCGGAATATTCAGTTTCTGATCAACTAGTTCTTTTTCGTTCATCATTCTTCCCCGTTCTGGTGATTGGCTGCTTCACTGTTTCCTGTTCGTATGCCCCGCCTTCTTCCTATTTAGCACTCCTCAGGGCTTTCACTCCTTGCCGGTGATTCTTTTGTGGTACGGATTCCTGCCTTCTCCACTGCGCTGCCCGGTACAACCTCTGACAGCCTCCCGGTCTCTCTTTCGTCTGAGTACCTCTGGACTCTAGCTTTCCGCTTTGTCTTTGCTGAAAGTTTAGTACTGTTTGGTGTGTTAGTTTTGGGATTTGTGGATTAACCCTTCAGGTTCGTTCTCTCTTTAGTATCACTCTTGTAGTCCTCCTTGCTGCTGCTTGTCTCCCTTAGGTTTTCCAGCATTAATTCCACCCTCGGTTTACCCTCACTGTAGCTCCCTGCACTTACGCCGAGGAAGGGACCGCCGCCCAGTTGTCGCCCACCGGCTAGGGTGGGACCGGCAAGTAGGTAGGGTCAGCGGGGGGGTGGAGCTCAGTGGCACCTTCTTTCCCCGCCGTGTGGTGGAATCATAACATAATCACCGGCCACCCAAATGGACGCTATGACCTCCTTAGTCAATCAGATGCAGGGTCTTACTCAGCTGGTGCAAGATCTTGCTGCGCAGGTCCAGCGTCAGGAGCAAATTCAAGCAGCTGCCGTGGCAGGGACAACTAATTCTGAGCCTAGAGTTAACTTACCCGAGCCATTTTTCGGAGATAGAAGCCAATTTGTTTCTTTTAGAGAAAATTGTAAATTATATTTTCAATTACGACCTCTTTCTTCTGGTCCTCCAGCTCAAAGAGTCCGTATCATAATCTCTCGCTTACGGGAGGGGCCCCAAGAGTGGGCCTTCTCTCTGCCGCCAGATTCAAATCTCCGTGTTTCAGTAGATGACTTCTTTCAAGCCTTAGGGAATATTTATGATGAGCCTGACCAAGTAGCTCTGGCCGAGGCAAATCTCACCTCCCTGTTCCAGGGTGATCAGGAGGTAGAGATTTATTGCACCCAGTTTCGTAGATGGAGCTTAGCTACCCGTTGGAATGATCCCGCCCTACGGAATCAATTTCAGCGGGGCCTTTCTCCAGCCCTAAAGGATGAACTGGTACATTACACCCTGCCCCAGTCTCTAGAGGAGCTGATGGCCTTAATGGTCAGAACTGATCGCAGGTTAAGGGCGAGGAGATCGGAGCAGGCAGCAGAGCAGGTTTCCGTTTTCTCTAGGGTCACTCCGGCTGTTCCGAGTCTGCCAGCTGCCGAACCTATGGAAGTGGGAGCCATGCAAACTACCACAGAACCTAGTCCTTGCCATCCACGCCACGCACTTGGCACCTGTTTTTACTGCGGGGATCCTCAGCACTGGATAAAGGATTGCCCGCGGCGCCCTTGCACTCCACAAGAATCTTCTCGGAATACACCACCTAGGCCTGTGGGTGGACAGGTAATTCCTTTAAGTTCTAAGAGACTCTTAGTGCCAATTTCTATCGCTTTCTCCTTCTCTAAGGGAGAAGGAGTGGCCATGATTGATTCAGGGGCTACTGCTAATTTTATGTGTTATGAGTTTGCTGTCTCTTTGGGTATTTCTTTAATTCCACTCGCTCACCCCACTAAATTAGTTGGTATTGATAACACCCCACTAGCTAATGGGGAGATTAGTCTCTGTACTCCATTGCTATCATTTCAGGTTGGTGTACTGCATGTGGAACAACTGTCATTTTTGGTTATGCATGACCTCCCAACTAGTGTCATACTGGGGCTCCCATGGCTCCAGCTCCATAATCCCAACATTAACTGGGTTTCTGGTGAATTAGAGAAGTGGGGTGCAGATTGTTCACAGAAATGCCTGTTAACACACGTTTGTGGTATCGTCTCCGTACAAGCTTCTCTTCAGAGTCTTTTGGGCCAATTCGCAGATGTCTTTTCTATGAAGGAGTCTGAGCGGTTGCCACCTCATCGCTCTTATGACTGTACTATCAATTTGGTTCACAATTGTAAATTCCCTAAGGGACGCTTATACAATTTATCTCCTCCTGAAAGAGAAGCTTTACGTGAGTATGTACAAGAGGCTCTAAGAAAGGGGCATATTCGTCCGTCCACCTCACCCCTGGCCGCAGGTTTCTTTTTTGTCAGTAAAAAGGATGGAGGACTCAGGCCGTGTGTAGATTACCGAGGTCTTAATGAGATAACTGTCCGTAACCAATATCCACTACCGTTGATTCCGGACCTGTTTAACCAGGTTCAGGGGGCTCGATGGTTCTCGAAGTTGGACCTGAGAGGGGCGTATAATCTCATTCGTGTAAAGGCTGGCGACGAGTGGAAGACCGCCTTCAATACCCCCGAGGGCCACTTCGAGTGTCTGGTTATGCCCTTTGGGCTGTGCAATGCTCCGGCGATTTTTCAAAATTTCACCAATGATATTTTCCAACATGCTATTGGCCGCTATGTAATTGTCTATCTGGATGATATTTTGGTGTTCTCTCCTGACTGGGACTCACATTTGAATCATGTAAGGGATGTACTCCGCAATAACCAACTTTTCGCCAAGCAAGAAAAGTGTATTTTCGGGGTCCAAAGTCTATCTTTTTTTGGTCATATTTTGACACCCCAGGCCATCACAATGGAGCCAGAGAAGGTAAAAGCGGTTCTTAATTGGGCTCGTCCTGCATCTTTGAAAGCTCTTCAAAGATTTCTGGGGTTTGCCAACTTTTACCGCAAGTTTATAAAAAACTCCTCTATTGTGGTGAAACCTCTCACAGATCTTACTGTGAAAGGTTCCGACTTGGTAAACTGGAGTAAGGATGCAGTGGACGCCTTCACGTTTCTTAAGGAGAGCTTTGCCACTGCTCCTGTTCTTACCCAGCCCGATCAGGAGAGACCCTTTGTTGTTGAGGTTGACGCCTCGGAAGCGGGGGTGGGGGCAGTACTTTCACAGGGGACTTCGTCTTTGACTCATTTGAAACCCTGTGCATTCTTCTCAAAGAAGTTTTCCCCAGCGGAAAAAAACTATTATATTGGGAACAGGGAACTGCTCGCTATAAAGTTGGCCTTTGAGGAATGGCGGCATTTCCTGGAGGGGGCCAAACATCCTGTTACTGTCCTCACCGACCATAAGAATCTTGAATATCTCAAAACGGCCAAACGGCTAAATCCAAGACAGGCAAGGTGGGCGTTGTTCTTTTCACGTTTTAATTTTGTGATTTCTTTCAGACCCGGCTGCAAAAACGCCAGAGCAGACGTGCTATCTAGAAGCTTCTTGCCTGAACAACCGTCAAACATCCCACCTGTTCCCATTTTACCTGAGAAAGTGTTTTTGGCTGCTAATACCTCTGATTTGTTTGCTGAAGTTAAACAATTTCAACATTTGTCTCCGTCCGGCTCTCCTGATAATAAATGGTTTGTTCCCTGTCATTTGCGTTTGAGACTGCTGAATGAATACCACAACTCTCCTCTTTCAGGTCACCCTGGTATTTCGGGTACTATGGAGTCAATCTCCAGAAATTTTTGGTGGCCGACTTTACGCCGGGATGCCACTGCCTATGTCAAGGCGTGTGACATTTGTGCCCGGTCTAAGGTTAACCGCTCACGGCCTTTGTAGAACTATGTCCTCTACCTGTTCCCTCCAAGCCATGGACCCATCTGTCCATGGACTTTGTTACTGATTTACCTCCCTCCCTGGGAATGACTACCTTGTGGGTTGTGGTAGATCGCTTTAGTAAGATGGTGCACTTTATTCCTTTACCCAAATTACCATCCGCCAAGCAATTGGTCCCCTTGTTTCTGAATCATGTGGTGCGGCTGCATGGAATTCCTTCTAATATTGTCTCAGATAGGGGTACCCAATTTGTCTCCAAATTCTGGAGAGCTTTCTGTAGTAAAATTGGCGTTTCCCTTGCTTTCTCATCGGCCTTTCACCCGGAGACCAATGGGCAGACAGAACGGGCCAATCAAGCCCTTGAACAATTCTTACGTTGCTATGTGGCTGATAAGCAAGAGACCTGGGCATCTTTTATTGCCTTGGCAGAGTTTGCCATAAATAATAGGGTGAACTCTTCCACAGGGATGTCTCCCTTCTTCTGCAACATGGGATTTCACCCTAAATCCAGCTTTCTCTGAGGACCCCTCGGACAGTCCTGAGGTAGAGATTGTTTCCTCTGATCTGCGGTCGGTTTGGGAGCAGGTCCAAAGCAACATCAAAAAAGCTCATGAGTCACAGTGCCGCTTTGCTAATAGGAAGTGGAGGAGAAGTCCTTCCTTTGAAGTTGGGCAGAAAGTGTGGCTTTCTACTAAAAATCTGAAACTGAGAGTCCCCTCTGGTAAACTGGCTCCCCGGTACATTGGGCCCTTTAAAATATCTCAGATAATCAACTCTGTTTCTGTCAAATTGGACCTCCCCCAGGCGATGAGAGTGCATAGGGTATTCCATGTTTCTCTCCTAAAACCTTATGTACCTCCAGTTTGTCCTGCTGACACACCTCCTGCTCCTGTTGTTGTACTTGGTCACCCCGAGTTTGAGGTAAGAAAGATCTTGGACTCCAGGAAAGTTCGTGGGGTCCTGCAGTACCTGGTGGACTGGAAGGGGTATGGCCCTGAGGAGAGGTCGTGGGTGTCTCATTCCGAGGTTCATGCCCCCAGGTTGTGTAGGAGGTTCCATGTTGATTTTCCTGAGAAGCCTTCCCCGGGTGAGGGTCCGGAGGCCCCTCATAAAGGAGGGGGTAATGTCAGGATTCGTACCGGGGTCTAGTCTGGGTTCCACAGCAAGTTTCGCTGCCTTACTGGCTGTGCCACACAGCCAGTCGGAATATTCAGTTTCTGATCAACTAGTTCTTTTTCGTTCATTCTTCCCCGTTCTGGTGATTGGCTGCTTCACTGTTTCCTGTTCGTATGTCCCGCCTTCTTCCTATTTAGCACTCCTCAGGGCTTTCACTCCTTGCCGGTGATTCTTTTGTGGTACGGATTCCTGCCTTCTCCACTGCGCTGCCCGGTACAACCTCTGACAGCCTCCCGGTCTCTCTTTCGTCTGAGTACCTCTGGACTCTAGCTTTCCGCTTTGTCTTTGCTGAAAGTTTAGTACTGTTTGGTGTGTTAGTTTTGGGTTTCGTGGATTAACCCTTCAGGTTCGTTCTCTCTTTAGTATCACTCTTGTAGTCCTCCTTGCTGCTGCTTGTCTCCCTTAGGTTTTCCAGCATTAATTCCACCCTCGGTTTACCCTCACTGTAGCTCCCTGCACTTACGCCGAGGAAGGGACCGCCGCCCAGTTGTCGCCCACCGGCTAGGGTGGGACCGGCAAGTAGGTAGGGTCAGCGGGGGGGTGGAGCTCAGTGGCACCTTCTTTCCCCGCCGTGTGGTGGAATCATAACACCTATGTGCTATCTCTCTTACGTGCAGGCATTGCAGTAGCTTAGGTATCCATGGTTACGACCACTCATATAGTGACAGTTAGTTAGTTAGCTAGATGCTAGTCATGGTAACCATGGATATCTAAGGTACTGCAATGCCTGCACATGAGAAAGGAGATATAGCAAATCAGAAGAACTATACTACTTTTCTAATTGGAGGTATTTGCTAATATCATTATTACACCTACTACATATTCGGATAGGATCTTGGAGATGGAAATACCCCTTTAAGGCTGGTTTCACATTAGCGCTTTTTAAGCGCACGCACGGCCGGGGGTAGCTCCGCCCCCGAGCCGGCTCTCTGCCCGGCGTGCCCGCCCCTTGCTTGTAGCGCCGCCTCCTAACGCACAGCGGCGCCTGCGATCGGCGCACCCTATCTTTAGCATAGGGTGCGCAGATCGTGCGCAGGCCGTGCGCTAGTTGCGCTTTGACCTGCGCTGCGCACTTTTGACGTGCGCAGCGCAGGTCAAAGCGCAACTAGCGCACGATCTGCGCACCCTATGCTAAAGATAGGGTGCGCCGATCGCAGGCGCCGCTGTGCGCTAGGAGGCGGCGCCACAAGCAAGGGGCGGGCACGCCGGGCAGAGAGCCGGCTCGGGGGCGGAGCTACCCCCGGCCGTGCGTGCGCTTAAAAAGCGCTAATGTGAAACCAGCCTAACCTATATGGGAAGAAAAAAATTCTTATAGTGCTATAAACTGTGCTCCCCTAGAAATAATAATGCCAAACACTATGCTCTCCTGAAAATAACACCTTCAGTGCCCCCTGAAAAATAAAATTGATAATAGTATAATAGCTCAATTTGAGACAAAGTACCACCATAAATAAATGATGCTATACTGGGCCCTCAGAAATAAATTAGTATTTGCTATTACTATGAAATAAATGATAATTTACACTGCATCCAGATGTCCTAGGCAGACTGAAGGTGGATGATAAATAAATGTAAATTAGAATAGATTATGATACACTGAGCTCCCAGAAATACAATACTCTGTTCTTAAAGGAAATAAATTATACTATTAGTAATATTTTATATTACATATTGGAAAATCAGAAAATGAATGATAGAGATTATGAATGGTATACTGTACATGTCTATAGTTCAGGCAAATAATAATTTAAAGAAGACTTTGCAGGTCTCCTATCATGTCTATATAGGAAATAAATGTATATAATAGGCAATAATGGTATCAGAGCATCTTTTCTTAGAATTCTGCATTTTGCCATTCCTCTGTTATTTATACTAGAAAATTATGAATAAATTTGTTAGAGTTCACTACCTGGTGAGGTGAATTCACAAAGCCTGATGTCAGGATAGATACAAAGACCTAGGATGTTGGCACAGCAGCATGTGGAACAGTAAGAACCCAGACAAACAAGAGAGGCAGGACATACTAGAAGCCACAGAAATGGGAGGAAAGATGAAGAGGGAAATAACAGGTCCAAAGGTGATCTTAGATGCAGGTTGTAACATAATGTGAATAGACTCTAGTTGTTTACAGCAAATGATGGATTAACCACCAGGTGACAGAAGCAGTAAATTTAAGCTGAAGAATCCACAGCGGATTGCAACAAAATGTGAACAGACTCTAATAAAAGTTTGAAGTGCATACAGCAAATGATGAGCTAACCAGCAGGTCAAAAAAAATACACAAAACCACAGATGTCATAGGAGCCTAAGAAAATTATATTAACCAAAGAAACTGGGTGGTGGCAAATTTCAAACAGCAGCTAAATACATTACTGTACCAATATTGAGACACAGTAATGTGTGACAGTGGTCCTGAAAGGGCCTTGAGAGATTATGTCACTGAGGAATGCTGTAAGAGATAAGATGGAGCACAACTAAGAGCAGCATCCATAGGGAAAGGGAACAGAGCGCACTTCTGAAGACAAGACTGGTACGCAACAAGATTGACAACTGGGCGGGTTGCCTCCCAGAAACGTATTGATAAAACGAAGAGTAGGGTACCTACACAGTGTGGCCTTTTACAATTAGTACTGCTAGGGTCAGACTGTGTAAGGATACAGGAATGCGCCTATTTTACAAAGGGAGTGGTAACACCCAGCTGTCTATTTAACTATATATTTCTAGGAGGAATAACAAAGGAAAAGTACAACACAGAGTTATAGAAAAGATTATCTGGAATTATTATTTCATGGGGAATTATTATTATTATTGTGCATTTGTATAGCGCCATTTATTCCATGGCGCGTTACATGTGAAAAGGGGTATTTACCAGACTAGACATGTCAGGAGACTTCTCCGCTATAGCAGTGCCACATACAGTACTGATTAAGATCAGGACTTTATTAAGGTACCAACCTATTTTTCTTGACCCATTCAAGTGCGCTTTGGGTTTGGATTTATTATTTTGCTGAAAGATTACGCTTCATTTTTCAGCAGGATGAAACAGGTTCTTGACGTGTTTTCTTGTTTTTTGTTTCCCATTGTCTACCTAATTTGACTCAACGACATAATGCTGAAAATTACTCACCCAGCACAATGCTTTCATAAAGGGCAAAGCTCTTGATTTGATTTTCCTCAGCGTCTTTGAAAAGGGATTTTTGCCAAAAGAGGAAAAGGAAAACATAAAGTAGTTCCTGATCTGACTGTAGAGACGTAATGGTGGAAGATCACTGAGAGGACCACTGCAACCCAGAGATGACGCTGAGGGCTTCGTTTTATTGTAAGGCCTTTTGTGCTGGAGTAGTAGTAATAATATGGCATGGCAAGTGGGCGAGAACTGCCTATACTATGGGGTTTATTAAAGTCTTCAAAAACATTGAGCTCTATATTCCTCCCAAAAAAGCCACTGGCAAAACGTTGCTGCGTTTTTGTCTTCTGGTCTTTGGATGGAAATCTCTTGCATTATGCCATGCATTTGGCAACTTTCACCCATAACTGATAATACAACTTATATTTTATAAGTGCAAATGGCACTGGACTAAATATATAGGAAGTTACTTGAAGTCCAGTCTGTCTTTCTTTATGACCACAGACTCCATGAAGCTTTAGACTAGACCTACACTGCGACATTTATTACGTCATTGAGACCACGGTGTCACACTGCGACATCGCACCTAATGTTTCCTATGGTGTTGCATTGCAAGCTGCTACCTACAGGGTCACAAATGTTTCAAATGTGTTGGTTTTTCTGCCACTTTGCAGGTGTTTTGAGGCTCACTTGTCATAGACTTGAATACATGTTGCATGAAACTGCAACTTGCGTGTCACCTGTCTGCAATGTGTGCATTTTTTTGTTACAGCAATATCACAGCTGTAAATCACAGCTCTAAAATACTTGCACTACACCAAGTCTCAGACAGGCTCTGTTCTGTCCAGCCATATAATTGCTGTCTAGAAGGTCTAGTCATTTTTTATGTCTTCGATTATTACAGACATTGTATTTTTGTGTGTATTAATCCTTCATATATTTCATACTATAAGGGAACAGCACCACCTGCTGGCCGTTTAATGCATAGATTCTAGTTTTAATTTGCAATGTATTGTGGGATTGTTCCTGTTACATCATAGTCTTGTTTATGACACTGTGAGGGGAACAGCAGCCATTATTCCTCCATGTGTCTTAGGAGAAACTACACCATTCGTGTTCTTCATGCTTCTTAAACAGCCTGCGCTAAGCATAGTTGGTAAGCACTATCTAGGTGTTATAATCCTGTGTTTATAACGTTTGTTGTATTAAATAGGTAATCATCAGCTATGTATTACCTCATGGTACCTATGTATTACCTCATGGTACCTATGTATTACCTCATGGTACCTATGTATTACCTCATGTTACTGTGTATTGCAGACTATCTGTATTTTATGCTCTGTGCAGTTATATATTCTGAAATGCTCCTGTTATTGCATCCTATAGTTTCACCCTTTCCTGTCACATCTGCAATCAATAAAAGAAGGTTACAATTTTACAGCCTCTTTTCTTAAAGAAGACAGAGGGTTTAGCTACATGTCTCATTGCACACCCTACTAACGTGTATGAGGACAGCATAGTGAAACAACCGCTGAGAACAAGCTCAGAAGATCTGACGTTACAGAGCCCACCATTATCCAAGCAAACGGTTATTGCATACGGATATTGCAGCAACCTCCTAACGGTCGGACCGAATAATCGGACCATACGTAGCCCACCATTATCCATGCAGAGCCGACAAAGGGATATCACAGCGGTCGCCTAACTGTTGAATCATGTCTCAAGGCCAGCATCCTCTTTCAAGACGAGATCACGAGTTGGTTCCTCCAAGACATCATCCGTCAGCAATGCCGCCGCTATTGCCCGCGCAAAAGCTGAAGCGGCAAAAGTAAGAAGCACCTTTGCTGAGCAAGAGATAGAACAGAAACTACAACAAGCATGCATGGATGCAGAGAAAGCGCGTCTTGAAGCAACATTGCAGAAACTTGCTATTGAAAAAGAAACAGCAGCTGCCATAGCAGAAGCAGAAGCCTTAGAAGCTGCCGTATATTCTGACGACGAACACAGCAGACACAGCAGTGTGCTATGCCTACAACTAGTTACTCACGATCCATTGCAGCGTACTGCAGAGTACGTCCATCAGCATTCCAAATCAAATGACGATCCAGACCCACAGGTGAAGACAGAGCATTTTGTCAACAAGCCAAGCCAACCATATAATTCGGACCCCCAGAAAGGCAACTATCAGTCTCCTTACCAAAAGCAATTAAGTACACATTGGGATGATACTGACTACAATAATATTTCTCCAGAACAGAAGATCCGGAATCTGTCCCGGCTTAAAGAGAATCCCTTCGCTTCAGAAAGGTACTACAGCAGTTGGACCAAACCAGAGACATCTAACAGGTATGATCGCACAGCACACATGTACTCTGACAACACTCCATCAGCTGGCATCAGTGCCAATCAAGCCATGATGGACTTTGCCAAGTTCCTTGCTCGACGTGAGTTGGTCACTAAGGGACTTGTAAAGTTTAGCGATCGCGCTGAAAACTACAGGGCTTGGCGAGCCTCCTTCAAAAATACCATAAGAGACATAGGTCTATCATGTAGTGAAGAAGTGGATCTCTTGGTGAAATGGCTAGAAAGTGAGTCTGCCGAACACGCAAAGAGAATCAGAGACATTAATGTAAATTATCCAGATGTCGGCCTCAAAAGAATTTGGAATAGACTTGATGAATGCTATGGCTCAGTAGAGGTTATAGAAAGGGCCTTGTTTAAAAGAATAGAGTACTTTCCTAGAATAGCGAACAAGGATTATTCAAAGCTCAGAGAATTAACTGACTTGTTAATGGAGTTGTGTGTAGCAAAAGCAGAAGGAGATCTTGTGGGGTTGACATCGACACTGCTAGAGGTGTTAACCCCATAGTTCAAAAACTCCCATATAACCTGCAAGACAAATGGGTTACATATGGTTCTAGGTATAAACAGACTTACAATGTACCATTTCCTCCATTCAATGTGTTTGTTGATTTTGTCTCAGAACAAGCAAAAATTAGAAATGATCCTAGCTTTGATTTCATGCTGTCATGTGCCAATAACTCTGTTAGTAAACCTCGTAGAACAACTATAGAGGTCCACAAAACTAACATTTCTTCCACAGGTTCAGTTCGCAAAGAGTTCAGCTCCAGTCAAGGAGAAGACAAATCCAAGGACCCAAGCAGGCAGTGTCCCTTACACAAGAAGCCACATTCCTTACTTAAGTGCAGAGCTTTCAGAGAAAAGTCATTGGAAGAAAGGAAGGCCTTCCTTAAGGAGAACCGCATCTGCTACAACTGCTGCTCTTCAACATCCCACTTCGCCAGGGACTGTGAGGTTAGTGCAAGGTGTACCGAATGTGACAGCACCGAACATAACTCAGTTCTACACCCTGGACAACCATCGGATGCTTTGCCCCAAGAGCATAGCGGGGAGCTGAATGACTCAAATACTGACACTCTAGCCATTACTTCTAAGTGTACAGAAGTTTGTGGAAATCTCATAGGAGGCAAGTCCTGATCTAAAATTTCCCTAGTGAAAGTCTACCCGGCAGACGAAAAGGACAAAGCCATCAATGTATACGCGATTTTAGATGATCAGAGTAGCAGGTCATTAGCCAAGTCTGCCTTCTTTGATAGTTTTAACATCAGAGGACCCAGTGCCCCCTACTCTTTGAAAACTTGTGCCGGTATAGTAGAGACAGCTGGTAGGAGAGCAACAGGCTACGTAGTCGAGTCTATAGATGGCCAAATGCATCTGCCCTTACCAACCATATTGGAATGTAACCAGATTCCTGACAACAGGTCAGAGATACCTACGCCTGAAGTGGCATCGTATCATCTTCATCTGAAGCGTATAGAACGCCTGATTCCTAACCTTGACCCAGAGGCTCAAATAGTCTTGCTCCTTGGGAGAGATATTCTACGAGTCCACAAGGTTAGGCAGCATATCAATGGCTCTCACAACGCTTCATATGCCCAGAGACTCGACCTTGGGTAGGTCATTGTAGCAGAGGACTGTTTAGGAGAAGCACACAAACCGACAGTGGTTAACAACATGCTTACCAGTACGCTTGATCTCTCTCCTTCAACCATGTGAAAATCACTACTTCATAAAGGAGTTGCTACACAGCACTTCAGCACCAAGTATCTTAGCAAGTCATGCCAATGATGATTGCATTCAGAATTGCGACCAAGATCACCTTGGGTGTACGGTGTTCCGCAAGACCAAAGAAGATAATAGTACAGCAATGTCATTTGAAGATAGACTGTTCCTAGAGATGATGGAGCAAGGAATGGTGCAGGACAAAATGAAGAGCTGGATTGCATCTCTACCCTTCAAGTCTCAAAGACAACGCTTGCCTAACAACAGAGAACAAGTTGACAAACACTTTGTCTCCCTCATGCACAGCTTCTGTAGTAGACCAAAGATGAAAGACCATTTCTTAACCTTCATGGAGAAGATATGTAAGAACGGTCATACACAGTTAGCACCTACACTTCAAGACTTTGAGGACCACTGGCACCATGGTAAACACGTCCACACAGCTCTACAGCTAGAGCAGTCGAAGAATATAATTATCCGAGCTGTACAATGGGAAAACTATGCCAAAGAAATCGACTGTTTAACCAATCAACGACCATACCAAAAGATAGTGTTCTGAGGAAACTCAGAGCAGCAAGAGAACTGCAACTCTCTTGCAACTTGAATATGAAGGACATAGAAAAATACCTAAGTGTACATGGGTGTACTTGGACTTTTAACCCACCACATTCTTCACATATGGGAGGTGTATGGGAGAGAATGATAGGTGTCGCAAGGAGAATCCTCAATTCAATCTTCTTACAGGAAGGATCTGCAAGACTGACACACGAAAGCTTGACAACATTCATGGCCGAAATGTCAGCCATCATAAACGCCAGACCGTTGACTCCAATTTCCAGTGATCCTGATGACCCAACTGTTCTCACCCCAGCCCTGCTGCTTACGCAGAAGACCGACCCTAATTGCTCTCCACCTGGAGAATTTAATGTTAAAGACCATTACAGGAGTGGATGGAGACAAGTACAGAGTCTCTCCAATGCCTTTTGGGACAAGTGGAAAAAACAGTACCTGCCTACTCTGCAACAGAGGAGAAAGTAGCAAACCAGCAAGCCTAACCTCCAGCCTGGCGATATAGTACTAATGAAAGACTGTCAGTCTCGAAGAAATTAATGGCCATTAGGTCTCATTACCCAGACATTCCCAAGTAAGGATGGAATCGTACATAAGGTGGAAGTAGAAATAGGAAAACAAGGAGAGACCAAATTGTTCCTCATGCCAGTAGGGGAACTCGTTCTGCTGTTCTCGTCCAATAAACACAATAGTGACATCGGCTGACGTCAAGCGGGGAGTGTTCTGTCCAGCCATATAATTGCTGTCTAGAATGTCTAGTCATTTTTTAAGTCTTCAATTATTACAGACATTGTATTTTTGTGTGTATTAATCCTTCATATATTTCATACTGTAAGGTAACAGCACCACCTGCTGGCCGTTTAATGCATAGATTCTAGTTTTAATTTGCAATGTATTGTGGGATTGTTCCTGTTACATCATAGTCTTGTTTATGACACTGTGAGGGGAACAGCAGCCATTATTCCTCCATGTGTCTTAGGAGAAACTACACCATTCGTGTTCTTCATGCTTCTTAAACAAAAAAAAAATAAAAAACAAAAAAAATAAAAAATAAAAAAATAAATAAAAAACCATTCGTGTTCTTCATGCTTCTTAAACAGCCTGCTCTAAGCATAGTTGGTAAGCACTATCTAGGTGTTATAATCCTGTGTTTATAAAGTTTGTTGTATTAAATAGGTAATCGTCAGCTATGTATTACCTCATGGTACCTATGTATTACCTCATGTTACCTATGTATTACCTCAAGGTACCTATGTATTACCTCATGGAACCTATGTATTACCTCATGGTACCTACAGTTGTGGCCAAAAGTATTGACACCCCTGCAATTCTGTCAGATAAAACTCAGTTTCTTCCTGAAAATGAGTGCAAACACAAATTCTTTGATATTATTATCTTCATTTAATTTGTCTTAAATGAAAAAACACAAAAGAGAATGAAGCAAAACATCGATCATTTCACACAAAACTCCAAAAATGGGCCAGACAAAAGTATTAGCACCCTCAGCCTAATACTTGGTTGCACAACCTTTAGCCAAAATAACTGCGACCAACCACTTCCGGTAACCATCAATGAGTTTCTTACAATTCTCTGCTGGAAATTTAGACCATTCTTCTTTGGCAAACTGCTCCAGGTCCCTGATATTTGAAGGGTGCTTGTCATGTCGGACGCTATTCACACCACAGAGTCAGGCAGGCAGCGATAGTTCCATCTCCGTCCACTATAGCCTCAGTGGCGCCGGCTTGATTTTACTCAGGTTATCTGGGGTTAATCTAGCTGGAAATCAGGTGGGATGTTTGGTCACGCCCACGGTCTTTAAATAGTCGTGCTGGCCTGTGGGCGTCGCCGATTATAGCTTGTGTTTTATGCCAAGTGGTTCCGGTCTGGAGAGGAGGTGTTGGAGAGAGAAATTCGTAGCTGTGGCGTATGATCCGTTGTTACCTTTTCGCCTTCCTATATTTGTGCTTTGTTTTGCCCTGTTCACATTACAGTATTATCCTGTGTGTTGGCGGTGCGGTGTGGTTTAAGTTCTCCCTGTCTGTCATTACTATGTGGGCTTTGGTGGTTTGACAACTCACTGGGTGGAGGGTGGAGGGTTCAGCTTAGGGCTGAGCAGGAGATAAGGAAAGGTTGGAGGCTCAGGCATTTGCACCATTAGCAAAAACCCTGGGTTGAGGGTCAGACAGGGTTTTCCCTAGTTGGAGGGACTCCGCAGGGGCCCCGGGTATTTCAGCCTCCTTTGACCTAAGCCCCGCATAACATTATAATCGGCCCAACATTTTTCCATGGATTCCATGACTTCCATAAACCGCCAGTTGGTGGCGCTGTCCTTACAGGTCACCGAGTTGAAGGGGGCAGTTCAGCAGCAGGGCCTGGTTGTAGCTAATGTGCAAGCGGCTTCTGCTGGTACAGGTGCAGAGCCTAAGATTCCGCTGCCTGAACGATTTTCTGGGGAACGCAGCAAATTTGTCATCTTTCGGGAGGCCTGCAAGTTATACTTTCGCATGCGCCCGGTCTCCTCAGGTAATGAGGCTCAGCGGGTGGGTCTGGTGTTATCATTACTGAGTGGGGACCCTCAAGCATGGGCGTTTTCCTTACCAGCCGACTCTGCTACGTTTCATTCGGTTGAGAATGTTTTTTCAACACTCGGGCTCATTTATGATGATCCCGACAGATTGGCTTTGGCGGAATCTAAAATCCGCGCCCTCCGTCAGGGGGAACGTATGGCGGAAGACTATTGTTCAGAATTTCGCCGTTGGGCAGTAGACACACAGTGGAACGACCCAGCGCTGCGGAGTCAGTTTATTCATGGGGTTTCAGAAAGAGTTAAACAGGCCCTCCTGATGTATGAGACTCCTGCATCGTTAGAGTCTGCCATGAGTTTGGTTATTCGTATTGATCGCCGTTTGTGTCAAGGGGGGCAGGAGACGCTGCCCCTGGGGGAAAGCAGGGGTGCAAGTGTGGTTGCTGCAGGTGAGCCCACGGAACCTATGCAAATCGCTGGGGTATCACATGTGCAGCGTCGCGTTCCTGGGTTCAGGAAGCATTGAGCATGTTTTTACTATGGTAAAAGAGATCATTATGTAAATGCTTGTCCTGTGCTACCAAAGGAAGGCGCACCGGCGGAAAACTGGTAAGCTCAGAGGGTATGGAGGAGGCCCAACTGAGCGTATGCATATCCTCCATGATGGTATCTCAATGTATGCTCCCTGCCAGGGTTATTATTGCGGGCAGAGAGCTACCCATATCAGTGTTTGTGGATAGCGGTTCCACCACCAATCTCATGGATGAGGCGTTTGCACGCATGGCAGGTTTTAAGATCAAAAAACTCCCTCATCCTATTCGCGTGGTTACCATTAATGCCGCTCCCCTCCCACAGGGGGAGATTACGGAGTTTGCAGCTGAGGTTAAACTCCACATTGGGGTCCTACATTCTGAGTGGGTTACATGTAGGGTACTCAATAATCTCCCAGCACAAATAGTCCTGGGTTTCCCATGGTTGTCCAAGCACAACCCAGTGGAGCGGTTTCTGCCAGGAAAATTGCTTGGCCACACATGTGTCCGCCGTGAAGTCCAGCCTTCCGGAGGCATTGCTGGATTTTGCGGACGTATTTTCTGAGAGGGGTTGCTCAGAACTACCTCCACATCGAGCCTATGACTGTGAGATTAGGTTAAAACCCGGGGCTAAATTGCCAAAGGCGAGGATGTTTAGTATTTCTGGTCCGGAGAGACAAGCTCTTAAAGACTACATCGCGGAGAGTTTAAGTAAAGGGCACATCCGGCCTTCATCCTCACCTGTAGCAGCGGGGTTTTTCTTCATTAAGAAAAAAGTTGGGGGGTTACGCCCGTATCTGGATTTCCGGGAGTTAAACCAGATTACGGTCCGTGATCCCTACCCGATGCCTCTGATCCCTGATTTGTTCAACCAGGTGGCTGGTGCGAAGTGGTTTTCCAAATTTGACCTCAGGGGGGCATATAACCTCATAAGGGTCCGTCAGGGGGATGAGTGGAAGACGGCATATAATACCCCTGAGGGTCATTTTGAAAGTCTAGTTATGCCATTTGGGTTGACAACCGCGCCTGCTGTTTTCCAACATTTCATAAATGATGTATTCGCTCATGTGCTGGGGAAATTTGTGATTGTGTACTTGGATGATATCCTCATTTATTCGAGCGACCAGGACACTCATTTAGAACATGTCAGGCAGGTGTTACAGTTGCTCCGTGAGAATAAGCTCTATGCTAAGCTTGAAAAATGCGTATTTTTTGTTCAGGTGTTGCCTTTTTTGGGATATATTGTATCCGCCGCAGGGTTTAAAATGGAAGCCTCGAAGGTGCAAGCGGTGCTGCGATGGGAACGGCCTGATAATCTAAAAGCGCTCCAGCGGTTCCTTGGGTTTGCCAACTATTATAGGAAGTTTATTAAGAATTTCTCTACTATAGCCAAACCGCTCACGGACATGACGAAAAAAGGTACCAATCTCGCTATCTGGTCTGAGGATGCGGTGCGTGCATTTGAGCTTCTGAAGAACCGTTTTGCTTCAGCCCCCATTCTGGTGCAACCGGACGTATCTAAACCTTTTACGGTGGAGGTCGATGCGTCTGAGGTGGGAGTGGGGGCAGTACTGTCACAGGGCTCGTCCTTGAGCAATATGCGTCCATGCGCCTACTTTTCCAAGAAGCTGTCGCCTGCCGCACGGAATTACGACATCGGCAACAGGGAGTTGTTGGCCATCAAACTGGCTTTTGAGGAATGGCGACACTTCCTGGAGGGGGCGGCCCACCAGGTCACAGTCATCACCGACCATAAAAACCTGCTCTATCTGGAGTCGGCCAAGCATCTGTCTCCCATGTCTCCCAGGCAGGGTCACTGGGCATTGTTTTTTACACGTTTTAACTTTCTGGTGACTTACCGTCCTGGGGCTAAAAACACCAAGGCGGATGCCTTGTCCAGGTGTTTTCCGGGGGGAGAACCTCGGGGAGATCCGGCTCTCACGACTGAGGTAGAGGCGGAGATTGCCGAGGCCCAGGAGGAGGTACCGCCAGGACTTCCCGCTAATAAGTCGTTCGTACCCCTTCATCTTCGTCTTAAAGTGTTGGGGGAACACCACGACTCTGTCCTGGCCGGTCATCCAGGGGTTAGAGGCACCTTGGAACTGGTATCACGCCGCTTCTGGTGGCCAAAAATCCGGCAGGACGTGGTCTCGTACGTGACAGCTTGCATCACTTGCGCCAGGGCCAAGTCGCCCAGAACCCGTCCTGCTGGCACTCTACAGCCTCTGGGGATACCTAGTAGGCCATGGACAGAAATCTCCATGGACTTTATCACGGACTTGCCTGCCTCGGCGGGGAACACGGTCATCCTGGTGGTGGTTGATCGATTTTCGAAGATGGCGCATTTTGTGTCATTGCCTTCCTTGCCCAACGCAAAGACGTTGGCTCAGGTCTTTGTGCAGGAGGTGGTCAGACTGCACGGAGTTCCGTCGGACATAGTGTCTGATAGGGGTACCCAGTTTGTGGCGAAGTTTTGGAAAGCTTTTTGCTCACGATTGGGGATCAAGTTGTCTCATTCGTCGGCGTTTCATCCGCAGTCAAGTGGTCAAACTGAGCGCATGAACCAAAATCTGGAGCAGTATTTGCGATGTTTTGTGTCTGACAACCAAGAGGAGTGGTCGACGTTCCTTCCCTTGGCCGAGTTCGCATTAAATAATCACCGCCAAGAATCATCGGGAGAGTCTCCGTTCTTTTGTGTTTATGGGCACCATCCTCAATTTTGTACCTTGCGTCAGGGGGGCTCTGGGGGCGTCCCAGAGGAGGACCGGTTAGGAGTTCAACTATCATCGGTCTGGAGGAGTGTGAAACAGCGATTGCTGAGCATGAGTGCAAGGTACAAACGTGTGACTGACTCTAGACGCGTGCCAGGTCCGGACCTGTGTGTGGGTGATTGGGTGTGGTTAGCTACTAAAAACATAAAACTCAAAATTCCATCATTGAAATTGGGTCCAAGGTTTATTGGCCCTTTTAAGATTGCTGCCATCATTAACCCGGTTGCTTATCGGTTGGAATTTCCTGCGGTATACAGGATACACAACGTGTTTCACAGGGCTTTATTGAAAAAGGTGGTAGGCTGTGTGGACACGACGCCGATGCCACCTCCAGTCATGGTGGATGGCGATTTAGAGTTTGAAGTCTCCAAGGTGGTGGACTCTCGAGTACTGCGCCGTTCTCTTCAGTATTTGGTACACTGGCGGGGGTATGGTCCGGAGGAGAGGTCTTGGGTACCAGCCTCGGACATACATGCGGATCGGCTGGTCAGTTCCTTTCACCGCCGTCATCCGGACAAGCCGGGTCCTATGAGTCTTGAGGGCCCTGGGGTCCCTCGTAGAAGACGGGGTACTGTCATGTCGGACGCTATTCACACCACAGCGTCCGGCAGGCAGCGGTAGTTCCATCTCCGTCCACTATAGCCTCAGTGGCGCCGGCTTGATTTTACTCAGGTTATCTGGGGTTAATCTAGCTGGAAATCAGGTGGGATGTTTGGTCACGCCCACGGTCTTTAAATAGTCGTGCTGGCCTGTGGGCGTCACCGATTATAGCTTGTGTTTTATGCCAAGTGGTTCCGGTCTGGAGAGGAGGTGTTGGAGAGAGAAATTCATATCTGGTGGCGTATGATCCGTTGTTACCTTTTCGCCTTCTTATATTTGTGCTTTGTTTTGCCCTGTTCACATTACAGTATTGTCCTGTATGTTGGCGGCGTGGTGTGGTTTAAGTTCTCCCTGTCTGTCATTACTGTGTGGGCTTTGGTGGTTTGACAACTCACTGGGTGGAAGGTGGAGGGTTCAGCTTAGGGCTGAGCAGGAGATAAGGAAAGGTTGGAGGCTCAGGCATTTGCACCATTAGCAAAAACCCTGGGTTGAGGGTCAGACAGGGTTTTCCCTAGTTGGAGGGACTCCGCAGGGGCCCCGGGTATTTCAGCCTCCTTTGACCTAAGCCCCGCATAACAGTGCTTTCTCCAAACTGCCATTTTTAGATCTCTCCACAGGTGTTCTATGGGATTCAGGTATGGACTCATTGCTGGCCACCTTAGAAGTGCTTTCTCTCAAACCATTTTCTAGTGCTTTTTGAAGTGTGTTTTGGATCATTGTCCTGCTGGAAGACCCATGACCTCTGAGGGAGACCCAGCTTTCTCACACTGGGCCCTACATTATGCTGCAAAATTTGTTTGTAGTCTTCAGACTTCATAATGCCATGCACACGGTCAAGCAGTCCAGTGCCAGAGGCAGCAAAGCAACCCCAAAACATCAGGGAACCTCCGCCATGTTTGACTGTAGGGACCGTGTTCTTTTCTTTGAATGCCTCTTTTTTTCTCCTGTAAACTCTATGTTGATGCCTTTGCCCAAAAAGCTCTACTTTTGTCTCATCTGACCAGAGAACATTCTTCCAAAACGTTTTAGGCTTTTTCAGGTAAGTTTTTGCAAACTCCCGCCTGGCTTTTTTATGTCTCGGGGTAAGAAGTGGGGTCTTCCTGGGTCTCCTACCATACAGTCCCTTTTCATTCAGACGCCGATGGATAGTACGGGTTGACACTGTTGTACCCTCGGACTGCAGGGCAGCTTGAACTTGTTTGGATGTTAGTCGAGGTTTATTCAACATCCGCACAATCTTGCGTTGAAATCTCTTGTCAATTTTTCTTTTCCGTCCACATCTAGGGAGGTTAGCCACAGTGCCATGGGCTTTAAACTTCTTGATAACACTGCGCACGGTAGACACAGGAACATTCAGGTCTTTGGAGATGGACTTGTAGCCTTGAGATTGCTCATGCTTCCTCACAATTTGGTTTCTCAAGTCCTCAGACAGTTCTTTGGTCTTCTTTCTTTTCTCCATGCTCAATGTGGTACACACAAGGACACAGGACAGAGGTTGAGTCAACTTTAATCCATGTCAACTGGCTGCAAGTGTGATTTAGTTATTGCCAACACCTGTTAGGTGCCACAGGTAAGTTACAGGTGCTGTTAATTACACAAATTAGAGAAGCATCACATGATTTTTCGAACAGTGCCAATACTTTTGTCCACCCTCTTTTTTATGTTTGGTGTGGAATTATATCCAATTTGGCTTTAGGACAATTCTTTTTGTGTTTTTTCATTTAAGACAAATTAAATGAAGATAATAATACCAAAGAATTTGTGTTTGCAATCATTTTCAGGAAGAAACTGAGTATTATCTGACAGAATTGCAGGGGTGTCAATACTTTTGGCCACAACTGTATGTATTACCTCATGGTACCTATGTATTACCTCATGTTACTGTGTATTGCAGACTATCTGTATTTTATGCTCTGTGCAGTTATATATTCTGAAATGCTCCTGTTATTGCATTCTATAGAATCATAGAATCATAGAATCGTAGAGTTGGAAGGGACCTCCTGGGCCATCTGGTCCAACCCCCTGCTCAAAGCAGGATTCGCTAAATCATCCCAGTCAGATGTCTGTCCAGCCTCTGTCTGAAGACTTCCATTGAAGGAGAACTCACCACTTCTCGTGGCAGCCTGTTCCACTCATTGATCACTCTAACTGTCAAAAAGTTTTTTCTAATATCTAATCTGTGTCTCCTCCCATTCAGTTTCATCCCATTGCTTCTAGTCTTTCCTTGTGCAAATGAGAATAAAGTTGATCCTTCTACAATGTGACAGCCCTTTAGATATTTGTAGACAGCTATTAAGTCTCCTCTCAGTCTTCTCTTTTGCAAACTAAACATTCCCAAATCCTGCAACCTTTCCTCATAAGACAGGGTTTGCAGACCGGTCACCATTCTGGTCGCTCTTTTCTGAACTTGCTCCAGTTTGTTGATGTCTTTTTTAAAATGTGGTGCCCAAAACTGGACACAATATTCCAGATGAGGTCTGACCAAAGAGGAGTAGAGGGAAATAATGACTTCACGTGATCTAGACTGTATGCTTCTGTTAATACATCCTAGAATTGCATTTGCCTTTTTTGCTGCTGCATCACACTGTTGACTCATATTCAGTCTGTGATCTATTAGTATACCCAAGTCTTTTTCACATGTGCTGTCACTTAGCCCTATTCCTCCCATTCTATATATGCTTTTTTTCATTTTTATTGCCCAGATGTAGTACTTTGCATTTCTCCCTGTTAAAAACCATTCTGTTAGTTGCTGCCCACTTCTCCAGTTTATTTAAATCTTTTTGAATCCTCTCTCTCTCTTCTCTAGTATTAGCTATCCCTCCTAGTTTTGTGTCATCAGCAAATTTAATCAGTTTACCCTCAATTCCTTCATCTAAATCGTTGATAAAGATGTTGAACAATACAGGGCCCAGGACAGAGCCCTGTGGTACCCCACTTGAGACATTCTTCCAACTGGATGTGCAGCCATTTACGACCACTCTTTGGGTCCGATCACTAAGCCAGTTATGAATCCACCTAACAGTTGCCTTGTCCATTCCATACTTAGTCATTTTTTCAATAAGGATTGTATGAGAGACTTTGTCAAATGCTTTGCTGAAGTCAAGATATACTATATCTACAGCATTTCCTTGATCCACCCAATCAGTGATACTGTCATAGAAGGAAATTAAGTTAGTCTGACATGACTTATTAGTTACAAACCCATGCTGACTCTGTTTGATCACTTCATTCTTATCCAGGTATTGACATACATGTTGTTTAATAATTTGTTCAAAGATCTTTCCTGGTATAGAAGTCAGACTCACCGGCCTATAGTTGCCTGGGTCCACCTTCTTCCCCTTTTTGAAGATAGGAACAACATTTGCTCTTCTCCAGTCTTCTGGCACTTCTCCTGTTCTCCAAGAATTTTCAAAGATTATGGAGAGGGGTTTAAAAATTTCTTCTGCTATCTCCTTCAGTACTCTGGGGTGTAATTCATCTGGACCTGGAGACTTGAATTCATTTAGGTTAGCTAAGTGTTTCCTCACTATCTTTCTGTTTATAGATATCCTGGATTCTTCTATTCCCTTAATAGGACAGTGAATAACAGTTGGTGTTACATTTCCTTTCTGAGAGAAAACAGATGCAAAATAGGAATTTAAAAGTTCAGCCTTCTCAACATCCTGTCTTACCATTTCATCATTTTCATCCTGTAAAAATCCTATAGCATCTTTGACTTTTCTTTTACTTTTGACATATCCCCAAAATCGTTTATTATTGCTTTTGACATCTCTTGCAAGCCTCAATTCATTTTCAGCTTTAGCTAATCTGATTTGTGCCCTGCAGGTTCTGCAGACAGCATTATATTCTTCTTTAGATATGCCTCCCTCTTTCCATTTTATAAACATTTTTTTCTTCCTTTTTAGCATGTGCTTAAGTTCTGTGTTCACCCATCCTGGTTTCCTTAAATGCTTCCTATTCTTCCCTCTTTTCGGAATTGTTAACAACTGTGCTTTGAGAATTTCATTTTTCAAGATTTCCCATCCTTCCTGGACATTTTTGTCTTTAAGGATATCCAGCCATTGGATCCCTCCAATTTTCTTTCTGAATCCCTTAAAATCTGCCTTTCTGAAATCTAACCTTGACGTCTGAGTCTTCACAGGTCTTCCGCCTCTAGTTATCCAAAATTCTAAAATAGCATGGTCGCTACCTCCTAGGGTTCCAGCCACTTTTACCTCCTCAACCATTTCCTCCCTGTTTATAAGGATTAGATCCAAGGTAGCAGTTCCCCTTGTTTTCTCCCCTACCTTTTGGAAGATAAAGTTGTCAGCAAGAGAGGATAAGAATTTCCTTGACCTGTTAGTTTTGCCTGAGAGAGATTCCCAACAAATGTCTGGATAGTTGAAATCTCCCATGACAACTATGTCATATTTTTTGGAGAACTTGGCCATTTGATGCATAAAGAGTTCATCCATATCTTCAGCTTGCACAGGCGGCCTGTAGTAAATGCCTACAATGGTGTCCTTTCCATTGTTCTGTCCTTGTATTCTTACCCAAACAGTTTCCACAGAACTCCCAGTCTCTGAAGCTTCAATCTCTGTGCAGATATACGCGTTTCTAACATACAATGCAACACCCCCTCCTCGTTTATCAAGTCTGTTTCTTGCAAATAAGTTGTATTCTTCTAGTCTTGTATTCCAATCATGTGTATTGTCCCACCAAGTTTCAGTGATTCCAATGACATCATATTTCTTTTCCTGTGTTAGTAGTTCCAATTCTCCTTGTTTGTTGCCCATGCTTTGTGCATTAGTATAGAAACATTTTAGTTTGTGATTGGTTTCTCTTTCTCCAATATTTTTATTAATTAGATTCTTTCGTCTTTGTTCTTCCTTTCCACTTCTAATAGCAGAGTTCTCAATAGCATTTGTCAGGTGTATGGCTTTTTCTGGTCTTTTGCTTCCCTTCCCATGTTGTTCTAGTTTAAAGCTCTCCTTACAAGTGTAGCAAGGCGACTTCCAAATACATGCTTTCCAGTCTTCGTAAGGTGCACCCCATCTCTAGCAAGTAGTCCATCGTATAAGTAGTTCACTCCGTGATCCAGAAATCCAAATCGTTGCTGACGGCACCATCGACGTAGCCAGTTGTTCACCTGCAGAATCTTATTCCACCTCCTTGTTCCATGGCCATCCACTGGGAGGATGGAAGAGAAGACCACCTGCGCTCCCAGTTCTTTCACTTCCTTGCCTAAGTCTTCAAAGTCTCTGCAGATGGTTTCCAGGTCGTGTCTTGCGGTGTCATTTGTCCCCACATGTAGTAGCAGGAATGGGTAGTCATCTGTAGGTCTGAAGAGTCCTGATATCCTGTCAGACACATCTTTAATTTTTGCACCTGGAAGACAGCACATTTCTCTTGAAGTTATATCCGGTCTGCAGATAGCGGCCTCTGTTCCTCTCAACAGGGAATCCCCCATGACCACCACTCTCCGTTTCTTCTTCACAACATTTTTCTTTCTCCATCCAGGAGGACTCTGAAGGCGTACAAGGTTGCTGTTTGTTGGCAAAGTCTTATCCTGATGTATTTCTTCATCGTTTTCCTGCGTGAGAGCCTGGTACTGGTTTCTGAGCAGTATGGGTGCTGACTGCCTCCTGATCCTCCTGCTTCTCTGGGTCACATGTCTCCATTCCTCTGTTTCTTCAGGTGCACTTCGAATTTCTTCTCTTTCTGTAACATGAAGAGATAATTCTGCTCTGTCCAAGAACTCTTCACCTTCCTTAATGATCTTCAACATAGCTAACCTCTCTTCGAGATTTTGCAACTTTTCCTCCAACAGGGACACAAGCTTGCATTTGTGGCATGTGAAGTTTGGCTTTTCCACTGGTAAATCTGTGAACATGTAGCAAGAAATGCAGCTCACCCTTTCCTGTCACATCTGCAATCAATAAAAGGTTACAATTTTACAGCCTCTTTTCTTAAAGAAGACAGGGGGTTTAGCTACATGTCTCATTGCACACCCTTCTAACGTGTATGAGGACAGTATAGGCTCCATTAATGATTTTGGTTGCGCGATTTATCCGAGAATTGCTGTTGCGAAACACAGCCCCAAACTCTTTATTTTTGTCCTCCTATACTCACTTAACAAATACTGTAAACTGTTTGATCTCTCTTTTAGCTTTTTTGCTCTTTTGCTTTTTAAGAGAAGAACAACGGAGGTCAGTGCCTGAACTGATAACCGTCCACTGATTTATGAAGTGTATCACCGGTTTGTGCTACTTCAGGTGTTTCACCATGTTCACCCACCTTGGCTCTAATCTTGCTCCCTTCTTTTCAACTCTACCAAACATTATTGCCTTTGTCAACATCATTGGGTCTCTAAAATGTAAAAAGTAAAGTGGCAATTAGGCCTCATTCACACTTCCGCTTTTCGTCAAGTACGAGAAAAACAGACCGATTATTATGATCAGAATTTGATCGAACTGTCATCAATTTTCCTCAGACTTGGATAAAAAAATTCTCTACCTTCTCCTATGTGACAGTCTGTTAAAGTCAGACCGCACATGGATGTTATGAGCGCGATCTGACTTTTTTCACGGACAAAAAGACTTGCATTTCCAATTTAGATCCGACCCATAGATCTAAATCAGATGTGTCCAAGATTTTCCGCGGACTGCGAAAGATCACAGACATGTGAGTGGCCACATAGACGATCACAGGTATGAGTGCTGTCTGTGAAAACCACGGATAGCACTTGTACATGGAAATTGGACATCTGAATAAGCCTTAAGTGTGCCAGAGAATTCACTTTCACAATGGGATCTGTTATTACAAGTCTGCATATTTTTTCAGCACACTATGGCATGCAAATTGGTGCCTGGATGCTTTATTTGATGGCCGCCTCACAAGGTGGGATAGGTACTAAGACTCTATTATGGAGATAGGTGCAGGTCTGAGGTGTTGAGCTTACGTTAGCAGCATTTTTGCCACACCTCGTTGATATGCAATCAATATGTGGATAAGAGTCAGTGATAAGCAGTCATAAAGGAGCGCTTAGGAAGCAACCCAGTGACAGACAAAGATGTCAGGTCTCCACCGCAGCTCCAGCCGAAAACCTACAATGGAGGACAGGAGCAATGAGAAAATGGAAAACGTTCTTAGGAGCACAGGAAAGAGACTCAGACAAGAGATGGGTTTAAACCACAACGCGTTTCGACGGAGGATCCATCTTCATCAGGTGAAGACGGATCCTCCGTCGAAACGCGTTGTGGTTTAAACCCATCTCTTGTCTGAGTCTCTTTCCTGCGCTCCTAAGACCGTTTTCCATTTTCTCATCAATATGTGGATAGCTTTTATACCTGTTTGGTACATTACCAATTAGTTTTTTATATTTTATACTCAATTGGCACTTGTTTGAATGACTGGGAAAATGAGACTGTGCAAGATCTCACCTCTACAGTGCTTACCAGATATGACATGTAAACTGTCGAGACATTAGATGAATGTAGGTAGATCCCACTTCTCTCAGGTAGATGTGCTGAATTATCATGTGTATAATGGCATTCAACTGTTTCATGACAGTAATATTAAGGAAAAAAAAAGAGGATTGTGCATGCTGGATTGCGACAACTCCAGCACATTATGCCTCTGGGGGAGAAGCTGCGTCAGATATGTTGCAACAGCTTGCCTCCATTTCTCTATTCAATAAACCGGCATGGTCGGCTAGGCCTCTGCACACGAGCTCCAGCAGAGATTCAATGTGGAATATCTCTGCACCGGCTGATGAAGGGAGAAGGAAAACATTAGAATGCAGCGCCACCATAGTGTAAATCAAGTATTACCCCCATGACCATTGCATTCAATGGATTGTATAATCCAGGAGACATCATCCTTAGTGATACATCCTGCTTTTCCCCATTCTCACCAAAAAACAAGGTTCCTGAACATGAAAATCCTCTTTATGAGACTTCCCTCCCACAAGAGCATACAAAATTGGTCCCATTCCATGCAGAAAAGTTGGATGAGTGGAATCTGTACGGTCTACCATTTGTCATGTGACTGTAATGCGAGTGTGCCATTTTCTCGGCTCAAATCCGTATGCAATGCGGTTTTAACATCATCTTTTACATACTAAAGTACTCTATGTAAATTAAAGCTAGTTGTCAAATATAAAGCAATCTTATATAAAGATATAGATAGATAGTAGATATGTAAATAGATGATAGAGGACAGATAGATATCCTGCAGATATATAATTTCATAACCCCTACATATAATAAACTTTAATTCAATTAAATAATTTCATTAAATAATAAACTAATTGAAATAAGTGATGTGGGATCCCCCCTCATTTATGATAAGCAGCAAAGGTAAAGCAGACAGCTGTGAGCTGATATTATCAGGCTGGGATGGTCCATGGTTATTGGGCCCTTCTCAGCCTAAAAATACCAGCCGGCAGCCACCCCAGAAGTGGCATATCACATTAGATGCGCCAGTTCTGTCGATTTGCCTTTGTTCTTACTGTTTGCCCGTTGGCTATCATGGTAACAGTGCTTGGGGTTGATGACAGCTGTGAATTGTCCAGAAACACAGCTGACATCAAGCCCTGGTGTTTGTAGTAGAAGTGTCTGATAGATACCTCTCCATTACCAACAAGAAAAAAACACAAAAAAATACTTTACTTAAAAAAAAAACACTCCACGACTCTTTCCCTGGTTTACCAATTTATGTAAAAAAAAAAAAAAAAAATCCATGCAGGTCCAACGTAGCACAGTGAATCTGACATAGTCCACAAATGGTAACTTGAAAAATATAAAAAGACAGAAATAAAAACAAGACACTGCCCCTGGTTCACCAATTTATCATAAAGAAAGGTTCCACAGAGGTCCAGCATAGTCCAGCGCTTCCCCCGACGTTCCCCGATTCTCTTGTCTAAAGTATATGGAGACTCGTTCTGAGTTTCCATAAGCTTTGAGCAGCAGCCACTCCCGGATCACGCAGCGCTCCACGAGACATGGCCACTGTGAAGAGCAGTAAGGTTACTGACGTCACCGTTCATCATAATTACAGGGTCACGCCGTGCCCAGTGAGACTCGGCGACTATGATGAGCGGTGACGTCAAGTTATATATCTGCATGATATCCATTTATTAACTATCTAGCTAATATCTACATATATTTATTATCCTTTATATATCTAATATCTTTCTATCATCCTTCTATATCTTTATATAAGATTTTTTTTCTTGGTTGCCAGGAGGGTTCTGGCTGTGAACGTCATGTGCTTGGCTAATGCAATTTCCTGGTTCTTTTGAGATGCGTGTGTAAAAATGGGACGTCATACGGATAGTCTGTGGGCCGTCCGTTTTTTTTCTCACACCCATAGACTTGCATTGGCGAGTCTCAGCCAATATACACAGCCACTGGCAGCATGGTGGGATTTTTTCCGCATGCCAAAATAGCAGATCTGCACTGCCTCCTTAAATAACATTGATTCGAGCACAATGCGATTTTTTTTTTTTTTTTTTTTTTTTTTTTTTTTTTTTTTTTATCGCATTGCACTCGGCATATTTATGTGTAGATGTGAGCAAACCCTTAGACTGGGGTCACACTTGCAAGTGTGATGCGAGAAACTTGCGTGAGTCCCTCACAACAATACCCAGCACTGGCGCCAGGACTCGGCTCGGAGTGTACGGCTGCATGTATTTCTATGCAGCCCCACACTCCGGTCCGAGTGCCGGCGGCAGTGCCGGGTATTGATGCGAGAGACTCACGCAAGTTTCTCACATCACACTTGCAAGTGTGACCCCGGCCTTTAGGGCTCATTCACAGTCTTTGGTCAGAGTGTGGTCCGAGTGTCATCTGTTTTTCTCACATGTGGAAAAATAGAAAAAAAGTATTTCCACCTTCGCCATTCTGACAGTCTGTGAAAATTGGACCGCACTCAGATATCATCCTAGTGCGGTCCGATTTTTTTACAGACCCATTGACTTGCATTGCCAATTTTGACTTAAAATCGAAAATGTCTCCGTGATTTTCAGCGAACTGCTCAGTCTACGAAAAATTATGGGCATGTCAATGTCCCCATAGATTATCCCAGGTACGGGTGCTATCTGTAAAAAACACGGATAGCACTAGTACTTGAAAACTGGACATCTGAATGAGGCCTAACTCATTAATACCTAGCAGAATATATACAAAGAAATTAGTTTTACACACTGGAAATTTTTGGTCGTAGTCAAGCCCCATTTGACCCAAACTAATACTCTTTGTCTTTTATGTACAAGTGACACGCTAACAAATATGTAGGCTATGGCATGCCTGCCCTACATTTAATTTCCATTGTTAATTTTATGTTATGTGTTTATAGAATCTTTTGATAAGAACAATCCTTGGAAAGAAAATGTAAATTCCCTTCGTCATGGAACAAATAAAGTTGACCATTCACCATTCTCTTATCATGGACCATCTCGTGCAAATCACGATCCTCCATCCCTTGGGGTCAGCCGCAGGCTCACATCTTCCACAAGCTCAATAGATTCAGAATGTAGTCAACGAGGATCCTTGGGCAGAAACCATTACACCACACTAGCGGACATACCTAGAGCAAAGCGCCTGAGACCTGACTTGGCAACTCTTAAAATAAAAGGACAAATGCGTAGTCCCGGGAAAGCAGAAGTTGAGAGGATATTTGGTCAGGAACGAAGGTGGGTAGGAATTTGTCCTCTATGTGCAATCAATCATTATTCTATATCATGAAAAAAGTGGCAGTCCACATTTTCTCACACAGAGATCCAAATACCCTGCTTTCTATCACACAGCCATATAATAAAATATATATTTTTTGCTGTGATTTTTTACTTTCAGGACAACAGAAGCCCTGGAAGCTTTTCAGGCATTAGAAGCTGGGCTAATTGAAAGTCTTTCTGGGAAATACTCACTAATGGAGCAACGTCGAGCTCGACGACAGTCAACTCCTTGCCTGTATCCAGAGGTAAGAAATCACAGTATCAATCTTCTCATCAAGAAAAAGTCTAATAGTCAATTGTAAATGTTGAAATGTTATTGTACGAAGCACGATGTTTCCCAAACCTCTGGGAAGGAACAATGGACCTCCCTAGCTAATTGTGAATGTAGCCTTACATGAAATGTTCTAATCCATTTAGGCTTCGCTACTTCCTTTTAAAAAATATGACTGACATTAATTGCTTACAGGAATCAGTCCGTATGCGGCAGGAATTACGGATGAGGAGAGCCAGTCTACATCCACCGCCAAGGACAGATATGGTGAGGAACTGCACACCACACAATCATAGGTGTAAGACTCACGGCTTACTCACACGTCCGACTCTTCCACGTATGAGAAAAATGGACCAATTATTCTGATCAGGGTTTGATCAGAGTTTGAGTGTGGCCTGTGTTTCATCAGTTTTTCTTGAATGTGGAGAAATTACAAAAAAAAGTTTCTCCGCCTTCTCCATTCTGGCAACCCGTGAAAATCGCACGGCACTTGGATGTCATCCTAGTGTGGTCAGATTTTTTTTCATGGACCCATTGACTTGCATTGCCGATTTTGATTCAACATTTGAATCAAAATTGTACAAGTCTCCATTATTTTCTGCTGAACTCTCAGGCCAAAGAAAAAAATTGCACATGTCACAGCCCAATAGAATATCACAGGCACGAGTGCTATCCGAGAAAACACAAAACTCGGACGTGTGAATGAGCCCTTTGTGTTTTATTCCCTGCTGAATGTTTCCTTGTTAAAGAGGACAAGTCAAATCAAAAGTGACCAAGTTTTAATGTTACTTTATTTCCATGAGTATTCCTTTTTTTTGTCATTTTATTACTAAATCCACCATACAGTTCCAGAGATAGGGTTCTTTTTATTTAGTGCTAATTTTATGGTCTGTACCATGTGGGTGTGGTTCACGGAGTAATAATGCAAATCAGCCTAGACACATGCCCTCAGATAACCATATGCACCACACCCCCTTGGTAAAGACAATTAAAACTAGCAGTAAATAAAAAGGCCCAAATATCTGGAACTGTAGGGTGGATTAAAAAAAAACAAACAAGCAAAATACTCAAGGGGAGAGCAGAAATCAAATATGTGCAAAAACTGGTGTGTTTTGATGTCTTTAAAGGGATTGTCCACTTGAAAAAAATATATAAATATTTATATAACAATTTATCACATAAATGCATTTTTATGAGCAAAGGTTCCCTAATCTTCAAATGCTATTTTCAGTCCTTGGTCACCACAGCTCAATTTCTCAATTTCAACATACTTGCAAGATAGTTTCCTCAGCCCATCATCATTGCTGTATCTGAATGGTTTTCCATTTCTATAGCTAAATCAGCCCCCTGCTCTGCCTACGGATTGACTGTAAACTAATCAAACAAATTTAAATCCTCTAGTTCCAAACCAATGAAAAGAGCGAGTGGGTGAAGAACTCCAAAAAGTGAACTGTCTAAAGTTAAAGGGAATCTTTCACACCTTTTTTCGACTATGAGCTGCTGGCATCGCCATCAAGGGCTTATCTACAGCATTCTGTAATGCTGTAGATACAGTAAGCCCCAGATGTAACCTAAAAGGTAAGAAAAACAAGCTAATGATACTCACCCGGGGATCTGGTCCGGTCCGATAGGTGTCGCCGTCCAGTCCAGCGCCTCCCATCTTCATACGATGCCGTCCTCTTCTTCCCTTCTTGTCGTGGCTCTGGCGCAGACGCACTGCTCTGCCCTGTTGAGGGCAGAGCAGAGTCCTGCAGTGCGCAGGTGCCGGGAGGTCCGGCGCCTGCGCACTGCAGTATTCTGCTCTGCCCTCAACAGGACAGAGCAGTGCGTCTGCGCCGAAGCCACGTCAGGAAGGTAAGAAGAGGACGGCATGTATGAAGATGGGAGGCGCCAGACCGCAACACCCATCGGACCAAGACCGGACCGCCCCCTGGTGAGTATAATCTAACTCCTTTTTTCTCTTTCAGGTTACATCGGGGGCTTATCTACAGCATTACAGAATGCTGTAGATAAGCCCTGATGTTGGTGCCGGCAGCTCATAGTCGAAAAATGGGGTGACAGATTCCCTTTAACCCTCCCCCAAGCTTCACCTTCACAACTCCCAAACTCAGCATCGTTTTCTCTTGACGAATTAGCTCCTTTTGAACGTCCCCTTTCACAAATTATCTGTTGTTTGCAGGACATATCCCCTCATTGATAGTAAATTAATTAATATGATTGCTAAACGCCTAGACAAGAAAAAAAACCAAAATGTCTGAATTGACCTTTTTCCATCACCACTTTTAACCCAAAACTGCAATAACAAATAATCAAAATGTCGAATCTATCGCAAAATGGTATCAATAAACCCGATAGTTCTTCACTGAAAAAAACAAGCCCCGACACGGCTGAATTGACTGAAAAATAAAAATGTTCGGGGTCTCGGAAACTGGCGACACAACTAAAGTGAAAATAAATCTATGTAAGTTTGGTATCGCCGGAATCATACTCAGCTGGAGAATTATGATTTAGATACCGGTAATTGTTTTCCACAGAGTTTACACCGTAAAAAGAAAACCTAAAAAAGTGATGGAATTGCATTTTTTTTCACAATTTCATTGCACTTGGAATTTTTTTCTTGCTTTTCAAAACATTGTATGGTAAAAAGAATGGTTTAGTTGAAAACTACATGTCCCGCATAAAACAAGACCTCATACGTCTATGTCACAGAAAAATAAAAATGTTATGGCTCTTGGAAGAACAGGAGGAAGAAACAGGCAAGGGATAATATGTGTGCTGCTTATACGTTGCGCAGCACTATTTTTAGTAAAATAATTATATGAGTTAACTTGACCCGGGGCCACAGCAGTCATTTTACTGTGATACCTGAAAATGATCACACTAGTTTCCTGCTGCAGAGGACCAGCTGATCTTCAGACTGAAAGGTATTCTCTTTCCTCTGGCTTCAAAGAGAGCAAAACAGGAAATAATGATGAGAAGCAAAGAGGTGCTCAGGATCTAGTACAAGCATAACACGCGTCAGGGTGCTGCCAAAGAACAGAAAAAATAATACAACGTGAGAGTCCTCAGTGATTGATTCCTTTTAATTGCTAATGGGAAAGGTGGCAACTAGTGATGAGCGAACGTGCTCTGATAAGGTGTTATCTTGGCATGCTCTGGTGCTATCCGAGTGACTTCGGCGTGCTCAAATAATATGTTCCAGTCCCCTGGCTGTTCAACAGCCACAACACATGCACGGGTTGCCTGCTTGTTAGACAGCTGCAACACGTGCAGGGATTGCCTATCAGCCATGAGACCTGCAGCCGCGGGGACTCGAACATATTTTTTTTTTATAGATAGCACCTGAGCATGCTAAGATAACATCTTATCCGAGCACGTTCACTCATCACTAGTGGTGACTGTCCATGCGGACTTTCACGGGATATTCCACTCAAGGAAAAGTTATTCTCGGTGAATTTCATGCTCCTTATTATGCTTTGGGTCTCTACAGATCCTAGTGCATAATAAACATAAGATGTAAGAAATTAAAAATAATCCTTACACTCCCCTCATTGCTCCTGCTCCGGTCCCTCCGTTCCTCACCGTCACCCGACTGGTCCACGCTGCATCTTCAGTTCGCTGCCGCTTGTGCTTAAATCCCCGGGCCTCTCACGCTGTGCTGGGGCCCAGGAGGTACATGACATGACCTTTTGTGGGCCAGTGTGAGAGGCCAAGAAATTTCTGTGCAAGTGTTGGCGATCTGAATATAGCAAGGTCTAGACAAGTGATAGTGAGGAGCGGATCGCCCGGAGAGGTAAGCGCAAGTGAATTACAAAAAAAATCCACATTTTGGCAAATGCAGATTTTTAAAATTCGGGCAGATTTCTATTCCACTTTAATTCATTCGAGTGATGACAAATAGCAAGCGCTTGAGACTACTCAGGTACGTGATGATTGCCTGATGAACAGACCTAAGTAGTCTTGAAAGCTGCTATTTGTCATCATTTTTTGAGGAACCTCAATTTTTGTTATTTTTTTCTACCTATAGTTTTCTTGTAGCCACATAGTAGAGACATCAGAATTGTTTTGTGAAGGCCCCACCTTTGGCTGGAGGTCATCCATATCTATTGTCTCCGGGGTCACACTATCTCAAGTAAAGTAAATTATATTCTTTCTCTTCATTGCTCGAAGATTTGGACATGAGCAACAGCACAATTTCACTAAGTCCAGATTCCACGGAAGATGAGAAAGATATGTTAGTTTGTATTATGATATACTTAGAAAGTATGTACAATCACATTGCCGAGATCCCTTATACTGCTCCCCCAGCAACATGACAGCCACATTACCCAGAGATAGCTGCTGCTTTCCATGCACTCTATAACAGCTGATCGGTGGCAGTGCTGGACTTCAACTAATATCAATGACCCTTCCTAAGGATAGGATATCAATATTATAGTAGTCAAAACTCCTTTATGGAAATGATACAGCACATACGACTTTATTTCATGTGTGTCATCATAATACAATATTGATAGCAGCAGAATGTATTAGAAAAGTGATTGGTATGGTAAGTATTGTGTATGGATTTCAGGTCAAAGCTAACCAAAAGATACTTTAGAGGACGGATTTGACTATTTTTAGACTTTTTGATCTTCCCATTTGTTTTTATGCCGCTCTCAGCAAGCCGATACCCTGGGAACACTTCCTTCATTTCTCTCAAGAGAAGAAGGCGTATACTGGATACCGCATTATAATGGCTAAAAAACATATCTTTGACATGGAAATAAGAGCTAGTGACTTAAATTAGCATGCAACTATAGGAACTAGAATGCAGAAAAATGTCAGCTGGTGCTCAGTGTTGATTAGTGATGAGCGAACGTGTTATGAGAGCATGCTCAGGTGTTATCCGAATTTCTTGGACGTGCTCAGATAATATGATCGAGTCCCACCGGCTGCATGATTCGCAGTTGTTTTACAGTCGTAACACATGCAGGAAGTGCCTGTTTGTTAGGGAATCCTCGCATGTGTTGAGGCTGCCTAACAGCCACGAATCATGCAGCCGGTGGGACTCGAGCATATTATCCAAGCACGCCCAAGATACTCGGATACCACACGAGCATGCTCTCATAACACGTTATCCGAGCACGTTCACCTATCACTAATCAGCACTTAGCACCAGTTGCCATTTTTCTGCATTCCAATTCCTATATTTGCATGCAAATTTAAATCACTAGCTCTTATTGCCATGTCAAAGATATGGTTTTTAGCCACAATTCATGAAGACCACTTCAGGCTAGAATGCTCCGAACTGTTGATGGGTGTAGCCGAGTCCCACTAGTCGCTGATGGTACTGCTAGACATCTTCCAATTTTGAAGGGAAGTAAGCATGATGTGTCTTTCATCTGCTGCTCTGTTTCTTTCTCCGACCACTGTGTCTACGGTCTTCAACGTTGGCAATTTTGTGTTGTTCTAAATACTTAGAAACACATGCAGGTACTTACAGGAAAGATGTATATCTTTGTACCGTGTTAGCCAGTGGATAGAAAAATATTCAGGATTGAGAGTCCTCAGTAGTTGATACCTTTTAATGGCTAACTGAAAAGATGGTAATACATTGCAAGCTTTCGAGACTACTCAGGTCTCTTCATCAGGCTAGACTAATACAAAATCTGAAGTCACATATTTATGCACAATACAGCCTAGAAAAAATGCAATAGATAAGACAAGTGACGTGAAGCAGAACCATATTGATAGTTCTGCTTCACGTCACTTGTCTTATCTATTGCATTTTTTCTAGGCTGTATTGTGCATAAATATGTGACTTCAGATTTTGTATTAGTCTAGCCTGATGAAGAGACCTGAGTAGTCTCGAAAGCTTGCAATGTATTACCATCTTTTCAGTTAGCCATTAAAAGGTATCAACTACTGAGGACTCTCAATCCTGAATATTTTTCTATGCAGGTACTTATTCATCATGCCATATCATCACGGAGGTTCCATATATATTCATCAGCAGAACAACAACCCCAAACACACAACCAAAGTCTTTAAGAACTGTCTTCAGCGAAAAGAACGAGTACCATAATTGATGTATGGTCCCAAAGAGCCCTGATCTCAACATCATCCAGTCTATGTTGTATTACCCTAAGGGAAAGAAGGATTTGTGAAAGCCTCCATCCACAGAAGATCTGTGGTTAGTTCTGCAAGATGTTTGGATTAACCTCCTTGCTGAATTCTTTCAAAAACTGTATGCAAATACAAGTCTACCTAGAAGAATTGAAGCTTTAATGCCTTTTTGAAGTCAACAGAGCATTGGTCACTTCTATGCATGAAACATTATTTTTCTGCCCCTTGGGTGTACCCCAAAGTCTTACCTGGGCTCTACATATAGTACATAACACAAGACAAGCCAGTAAGTAATGTATATACTGTACCACTGACTCCAGACCTAGGCTGTCAGAATACAACAGATATAATCTATTATTCTATTACCACCTAATGACGCTTTTACGTTGATCACTAATGTGTCTCCTCACACAGGGATTCAGTGGTACAAAAGCAGCGTGTACTAGGAGCCGGGATCACTCCCCGCTCCGTACAGGTGCTCAGGTAAAGCTATGGTAACTTTTAGGTTTTGCCTTAATTACTATGTAAAATAATATATCGATTGTATACAGGAGAAATCAATGATAACTGTATTCCTGATATAATATGATATTGCTTCCATTATCTTACATAATTTAGCTCTGTGTCCCCATCAGGGTCGAGCAGCATTTCAGGAGCCTGAGTGGATCGATCGGGATAAAATACTGAGACCTGTGGGACCACAAGATAAGGTTTGTATGTGATGGAAGGAAAGAGGGATATCTAGATGATTAGCTGTCACAGTCTGGGAAATCAGCCTGTCCTGTGACCCTGCAGGGTAAATTCTGCATTAAACAGGGCCCACCAAAATGACTGCCTCATCCGTGTAATGTACGGATGAGAAGGGTCACCCAGAGGGAGAGGCACTCTGGATAACAGATGAGAGCCCTGAGCTTTGTGGAATGGAATGTGCCAATGACTGCTGTGATGCAGCGGGGTTTTGTGCAGTGTGACAAACAGGCAGTGTCCACAGGAAAGTTGACAGCAAAATGTGTTTACTGTCCAAACTCACACAGTGCACAGCACACTGTATTCTCCGGATCGCAGCCGGGAAAACAAGCACAGTCCATGAGCAGTTGTCGTGGGCAACTGCACCGCTGTGTACGCTGAGGGTGCCAGTCCTTTTATCTCTGCTTGGCCCTGTGTTGTCTCACATAAGTTGATCTCTGCAAAGCCTTCTGTTCTGCCTGCTTGCAAGACCAAAACTGACACACTCAACCCCTTTACTGCAGGGTTTTTACAACACAACCTGTGGCCGTAGGCCACATGGAAAACCTGGGGCCGGGGGGAGGAAATGGCCGCCCCACTACCATCCTGTAATCCATTTAAAAAATACAAGCCCATGGCAGGTTTTCTTAAATCCGCCTTGGACAAATAGTTTGCCTAAAATCAACACTTACTTCTATTCTACCTTGCAATCACAGCTATGTCTGTGACTGCAATGCACTCCCACGGCCTCCAAATGCTTCTTTACACATCCATGGTGAAACACAGCGACCCTCGCATATGATAACGGTCACTGCCTTCTGGACATCTGTCAAGTAAGCAGTCTTCCCCATGATTGTGGAGCCTACTGAAACAGACTAAGGGACCTTTTTTAAATGCTTAGGAAGCCTTTGCAGGTGTTTTTGTTCATTATTCTAATTTACTGAGATAATGACTTTTGGGTATTCATTGGCTGTAAGCCATAATCATCAACATTAACAGAAGTAAACAGGTGAAATGGATCACTCTGTTTTTAATGACTCTATATAATATAAAATGGAAGAGAAAAAAAAAAATTCTCCAGCGTGTAATCCAATGAAATCAATTCTTTTATTCAAGGCATATTAAAATGTATGTATCAAAAATACAAATGAACAAAGGAAAGGAAGGATGGGGTCCCCATAACAACCAATACGTTTCAACCATGACTAAGACCGCAAGAGGTTGAAACGCGCTGGTTGTTATGGGGACCCCATCCTTCCTTTCCTTTGTTGATTTGTATTTTTGATACATACATTTTAATATGCCTTGAATAAAAGAATTGATTTCATTGGATTACACGCTGGAGATTTTTTTTTTTTCCTCTTCCATTTTTCATTGTGAACCATGCCTCTGATCAAGGCGGCTCCGTGCTCAATCATAGAAATCTGCAGAAGACTGGTGAGCTGACTATTTTCCTTTTCCCCTTTACCTATGCCATTGATTCTATATAATATAGGAGTTTCACTTTTTATATTGAAGAACTGAAATAAATTAACTTTTTGATGATATTTTAACCCCTTAATGTCCAATGACGGACACAGTCCGTCATCAGACATTTCCCCTGCTTTGATGAGGGCTCCGGCGCTGAGCCCGCATCAAAGCCGGGACATGTCAGCTGTTATGAACAGCTGACATGTGCCCGCAATAGGTGCGAGCGGAATCGCCATCCGCCCGCGCCTATTAACTAGTTAAATGCCGCTGTCAAAGCTGACAGCGTGCATTTAAATAGCATTTCCGGCCGCCGGGCCGGAAATGACGTCACCGCCGACCCCGTCACGTGATCGGGGGTCGGCGTCATGTTGCCTGGACAACCAGAGGTCTCTATGAGACCTCTATGGTTGTTCCAGGCATATGGCTTTCAGCGCCACCCGGTGGTCGGCGCTGAAAGCACAGCAGTAAATCTGCCACATATGGGCAATCTGCTCATCGCCCATATGTAGCAGAGCCGATCGGGTTGCGCAAGCGTCTAGCCTCCTATGGAGGCTATTGAAGCATGCCAAAAGTAAAAAAAAAAAAAAATGTTTAAAAATAAAAAAAAATTAAAAAAACCTAAAAGTTCAAATCACCCCCCTTTCGCCCCAATCAAAATAAAACCGTAAAAAAAAAATCCCACATACACATATTAGGTATTGCCGCGTTCAGAATCGCCCAATCTATCGATAAAAAAAAGCATTAACCCGATCGCTAAACGGCGTAGCGAGAAAAAAATTAAAAACACCAGAATTACGTTTTTTTGGTCACCAAGACATTGCATTAAAATGCAATAACGGGCGATCAAAAGAACGTATCTGCACAAAAGTGGAATCATTAAAAACGTCAGTCCGGCACGGAAAAAATAAGCCCTCACCCGACCCCAGATCATGAAAAATGGAGACGCTACGGGTCTCGGAAAATTGCGCAAATTTTTTTTTTTTTTTTTTAGCAAACTTTAGAATTTTTTTTCACCACTTAGATAAAAGAGGACATAGACATGTTTGGTGTCTATGAACTCGTAATGACCTGGAGAATCATAATGGCAGGTGATATTTAGCATCTAGTGAACCTAATAAAAAAGCCAAGCAAAAAACAAGTGTGGGATTGCACTTTTTTTGCAATTTCACAGCACTTGGAATTTTGTAAAACCAAAAATACCCCTGGTCATTAAGGGGTTAATTTATTCAGAACCACCTATGCATAAAAAGTAAACAAAATATTATTATTCAGAAATTCTGCAAATTATAATATCGCATTCAAGGATGGTTTTTGATATGTAAGCTGAGAGCATCATGATGTGGGGGGCAGAGACCCTGATTCCAGCCATGTGTTACTTACTGAGCTGCTTGGTGTAGTTTTGATAGAATCCTTATTCTCCCTGCTGTAGATATAGCCGTGTTCAGCATGCTGAGCTACGAGAGGCGTTCACTAAACTTTCACACATCAGGTTTTCGGCGTCAGGCGCGATCCGGCGTCGTGCCGGAACGCCGGATCCGGCAAATGTTTCGTAAAACCGGATGTGACGGATCCGGTTTTCTGCCGGATCCGTCTTTTTCTTGACAGACAAAACCGGATCCGTCTCATCCGGTTCATCCGTTTTTCTATCCGTTTTTCGACGGATTACGCCGGATCCGGTTTTTAAAATTGACCCTTGTGGCCTTCCGAACGGGATTGGCTACTGGAAAACTATATATAGCGTGTTCCTACAGACCTTCTTTGACAGGTTGTAGAGGAGAAAGTGCAGGTTGGAGAGAAACGCAAGTTACTGGCGAAGATGGATGTTGTCATTGGAAATATTTTGAAGAATTTGGCGGATTTTATAGCGGAGGCGAATCGTTTGAGGGTGATTGTTCTGGAGAAGGAGCGAGCGAGACAGCAGCGCATCAGGCATCGTAGACGACGTTTGTGGATCCACCCCATCACAGCCAAGAGAATGACGCGTGGGGTCTATTCTACACTCTGCATGGACCTTCGACGAAACCCGGATAAATTTTTTGGATATGTTAGGATGAAAATGGAGAATTTTGATTACTTGGTGGAGCGCATTGCACACCTCATAAGAAAAGCGGACACCTATTGCCGCTTCTCTGTTTCACCCGCAGAGCGTCTGATGGTGACTTTAAGGTAAGCCACATTTATTGGATGTGATCGCATCAGAGCACACTTTCACTGCAATCTTGTTGGTGGTAGTTTGTATCTCCAAGTGTTATAGGTCAGTTTTGGTATGTAATGCTGTGATTTAAAACTAATTTATTGTTTTTTAATTCCCCACAGATTTCTTGCAACTGGAGAATCCCTTTCGTCACTGCATTTCCAGTACAGACTCGGGATTTCCACCATATCTGGAATAGTGAAGCACACATGCCGTGCACTGTGGGACTCCTTAGCTGAAGAGTTTTTACCAGAGCCCACAACAGAGAGGTGGATTGAAATTGCTGACAAGTTTCAACAGATATGTCAGTTTCCCAACTGCTTGGGTGCTGTGGACGGGAAACATATCCGCATTGTAAAGCCAGTAGGATCGGGATCGGAATATTTCAATTACAAGAAATATTTTTCAATTGTCCTCATGGCCATCGCTGACGCGGAATACAAATTTATTGCGGTTGATATTGGGGCCTATGGCCGCTCCAATGACTCTCAAGTTTTCAAACTGTCTGCCATGGGGCGTAAACTGTATGGAAACACCTTCCAGTTCCCACCACCTAGACCGCTGCCGCAAACATCTGGTCCACCTATGCCATTTGTCTGTGTAGGGGATGAAGCCTTCCAGCTGTCAGAACACCTTTTGAAACCGTACTCTAGCAGAGGATTGACAAGACCAAAATGCATTTTTAATTACCGCCTCACAAGAGCAAGAAGAATGGTTGAATGTACCTTTGGTATTCTGACAGCCAAATGGCGGGTCCTATTGACTGCGATCAACCTCAAGACAGAAACTGTGGACGAGGTGATCAAAGCGTGCGTGGTACTCCACAATTTTGTTATCTGCAAGGAACCCATTTCCATTGAGGACACCTCTGAAGAAACCACCTTGCAAGATTACCATGACATTACCACTAGAAGTTCTGTGACGGTTTCAGTAATGAGGGACATTTTTGCACTATACTTTATGTCACCTCAAGGCAGAGTACACTGGCAGGATGACAGAGTGTGAAAGATTTGTGCCCTAACCAAACTTGTGTACCTTCTGTACCAACAGTATATACCTTTGCCAACCAAAGTTGGCTATCTTGTCATGGTCTCTATTTTTAGCTTTAGGCCACAGGTGTGTACCTGGTTGTGTTTTATGCAAAGTATTTCACCTTTTAACAAAAGTTGTGTACATTGTTAGGAAATCACCAACAATAAACACAACTTTTTAGGTGAAATACTTTGCTTCAAACACAACCAGGAACACAACTGTGGCAAAAAGCTAAAATTTACCCACAGTTATATACCTAGTTTTGAATACCATTTCACCTTTTAAATACCCTGTATTTAACCTTTTTCGCCGCAGAAAGAAATGACAGACAACCAGTGTAAAATAATTTAACTTTTATTGAAAAATTTTTTTTTAGTAAACTTTTTTAAAATTTTAATAAACTTGTTTAATAAAGCTTTGAAACCATAAAACTGGTCATTTTTATTTAAATACACACATTATAAATCTGTGTAGTGTGTGGTGGAAATACTGCTGGAGGGGCTGCGGGACACTAAGACACTGGGAGTGTGGAGAGAGGACTGGGATCGTGGTGGGGAAGGAACAGTTAGAGGTGAAGGTGTGGAAAAAACTACAGAATGGGTGGACATGTGGGAAGCAGAAGAGGTGGTGGGTGGTGGAGTGGAGGGTTGGGCAGGGACTGTAGGAGCAGATGATGTTGATGGCAAGTTGTATGGGGAAGGAGTTTGGTACGGGGCAGGTTGCTGGAAGTGGGGAGATGTCTGGTACGGGGCAGGTTGCTGGAAGTGGGGAGATGTCTGGTACGGGGCAGGTTGCTGGTACTGGGGAGGTTGCTGGTACTGGGGAGGTTGCTGGTGCTGGGGAGGTTGCTGGTGCTGGGGAGGTTGCTGGTGCTGGGGAGGTTGCTGGTGCTGGGGAGGTGGATGGTGCTGGGGAGGTGGATGGTATGTAATAGGAGGGAGAGGATGGAAAGTGGCTGGAGGGGGTGTAGATGTAATAGGAGGGGGAGGATGGAAAGTGGCTGGAGGGGGTGTAGATGTAATAGGAGGGGGAGGATGGAAAGTGGCTGGAGGGGGTGCAGGTGGAGGAACTACTGTGGTGGGAGGAGGAGGTTGGGAGGTAACTTGCTGGAGAGCAGCGTGGCATGAATGCATTACATGCATCTGCTGGGCAGGAGAGAGCGTTTCCATGCGCTCCACAACAGACCTGAAAAAGGTGTGGTTTGGCGAAGATCTTGCTTCTGAATGCATGGTTTGCAGAAGTGTCTTCACCTCCAGAATGCTGGAGTTGATCTGCTGATAGCCTGCGGAGATTTGCTCTGACAAGACTTTTAGACAGTTCTGGAAAGATGCATTCAGATGCAAGAACTCTGGCGCATAAGTCTTTTCCTGACCCCTCTGCCGCTGCCGCCCAGTACCCGCAGGTGTACTAGAGGTGGCAGGGGCAGAAGGGTGGGGTAAAGGGAAAGCGATCTCCTCACCAGCAGCTTCATGTAATGTAGGCGGCCACGATGCTCCTGTGCTGGTGGATGGGACAGATGGGTCGAATGTGTGGGAAGGCTGGGAAGGTGCAGATGTACCGGGGCGGTCGAAGTGTCCCTCGGTGCCGGTCTCCTCATGGATCGCCTCAGAAGGGTCCAATCGTGCAGGCTCCCGAGTGCTGCTCACCGTGCTGTGGAATAAAGAGGAAAAAAAAACAATTAAAATACTGACATGGTATGGCCCTGGCTGAAAAATTTTTTTACATCTAACATTTTTTTTCACATGTGGTGTGTAATATTTACCTTCTGGTGACCATTGTTTCCCGGAGGAACGACAGGGCTTCTGCGTACTTGTACTTGCTCCTGCGTCCTCCAGATCCACTCGGGGCCCGCATCTCTTTATTGAACTCCTTCTTGAAACGATCCCTCACAGACCGCCACCGATTCACAATTCTGTTCCCTGAAACGAGAAAGGAGTGGTTAGTATACAACATCAGTGTTTCCCAAACTCCAGTCCTCATGGTCCCCAGGGGTCATGTTTTCAGGATTTCCATAGTAAATAGAAATCCTGAACACATGATCCGTGGGGACCACGAGGACTGGAGTTCGGGAAACACTGGTTTACATCAAGCAACCGGTACTGTATATACTTACGCTCTTTAATCTGGGCCCGAACATCGAGGTCCTCCCAGCGGCCCACAAGGAGCAAACAGATTTCCTCCCAGAGTCGTCGGGTAACGATAAGGTCAGCGTGGCGGCGGTCAGCCATATTCCAGAGCGGCTCCCTTTCTCTGACGAGATCGATGAGGTGGTCCACATCGAGTCCTCCATCCTCACCGTCAGAGTCGGGAGCACGCTGTGAAGGCTGTTAAAGAAAAAGACAAAATTAACATAATTAGCCTCCACATAAGAAATGAAATAAAAAGTGCAAAAAAACAAAGCAAAAATATTTATACTTACACGCTGGTGACCGCCGCGTTGCTGTCGCCGACGACCCTGGGAGGCCCTGCGAGGACCTCTTGGCCGAGCACCAGATTGGGAAGACTAGAGAAGAAAACAAAAAATGTTATGTCTTTGGATGTAGGCATTTGTTTGCTGTGTGTGGTCTGCAGAACATTGTTTTCTATGTGTTGTGTGTAGTGTGATGTTGTGTTTCTGCGTTTGATGCAAAAAACTTACCAATTGTGAGCCCACTCCAGGTGTCTGTCCACCCCTTCCTTCTTCTTCTGGGAGCTCCTCTTCATCTTGTGAATCCTGTTTCGAAATAAAAGGCAATGAATAGACATATATTACAGAGATGATGGATTTTGGAAATAAAAACTTACCGTCAAACGCTGACGATGCGAGGGAGGGCTCCCAGAAGATGATGTGCTGTCTTCCTGGTGGCCACACTCCATGCCTGTGGGTGGTGTTCCAGCTGCTGCCATTGCTGCTGCTGCTGCATCTATTGGGCGGCTGTTGAATAAAGAGAAACAAAGGGCCAATGAATATCTTGATATTCAATAGCCCTAGTTTGGAGGAATGGGGGATTTGATAATTACCGTCTCTCATCTGCTGCTGGCCTCCCCTCCTCAGCATGTTCCATTTGCTGCTCCATTTGGGGTGGTGGTGGTGCTGATGGTGCTGCAGTGGTCTCCTGCTGCGCTTGGTTGCTTTCTTGGGTGGCATGTTGGGTGTGGCTGTGGGTCCCACTGTCTTGCTTTTATATATGTCTTGTGGGCAGAGCTACTGAGCATGCTCAGACCAAAAAAACGGATCCGGCTTTCGCCGGATCCGGCGCATTGCGGCGCTCATAGGCTTTCATTGTGTGAAAAAGCCGGACGCGCCGGATCCGGCTTGTCCGGCTTTTTCGCCGGAGACCAAAAACGTTACAGTAGCCGTTTTTTCCAGACGCCGGATCGCGACACATTGCCGGATCCGGCGAAAACCGGATGAAACGCATGGCCATCCGGCGCAAATGCAAGTCAATGGGGGGGAAACCGGATCCGGCATTGCATTTCGCCGGATCCGGTTTCTGTCAAAAGCGCCGGATCGCGCCTGACGGCGAAAACCTGATGTGTGAAAGAGGCCTAAAGATTTCCCCTGACCCACTTCCTGTGGACTGAGAGCAATGAAACTTGGCACAGTTATTAATAATCTTTATTCTTATATAGCGCTAACATATTCCGCAGCGCTTTACAGTTTGCACACATTATCATCACTGTCCCGGATGGGGCTCACAATCTAAATTATTATTGTTATTAGTCCTCTACATAGGTGCCACCTAGGGACACACACTTCTCCCATCTCTTTAAGAAACTGTCAACATCTCGCTTGTAGAAGTCGACATGTTGCTCCAAAAGCCACATTGTGACTTCGGAAATCAGTCTCATCATCTGGAAAATGCTTGCCCTTCAAAAATTACATCATTGTTGGAAAGAGGTGGAAGGCGCGCTGTCTGGGTGTTATGTTTGACACCAACCTCTCCTTCATATCCCATATACAATCTCTTGCCCGCTCTTGCCGCTTACACCTAAAGAACATCTCCAGAATTCGCCCTTTTCTCACCATGGAAACAACAAATCCTTCACTGTCGCATTGATCCACTCCTGCCTGGACTACTGCAATGCTCTATTAATTGGCCTCCCCGCTACTCGACTTTCCCCTGTCCAGTCCATACTTAATGCAGCAGCCAGGGTCATCTATCTGGCTACTCGGTACTCGGACGCGTCCGCTCTTCGCCATGGCTTACATTGGCTGCCCATTCATTATAGGATCCAATCCAAAGTACTTGTTCTCACCCACAAAGCTCTCCACAGTGCAGCACCCCCCTACATATCCTCCCTCATTTCTGTCTATCGGGCTAACAGACCGCTGCGCTCTGCAAAAGACTTTCGACTAACCTCTGCACTAATCCGTACCTCCCACTCCCGACTCCAAGACTTCTCCTGCGCTGCGCCAATCCTCTGGAATGCTCTACCCCAAGAAATTAGGACTATCCACAATTTGCAGTTTTAGGCGCTCTCTCAAAACACATCTATTCAGAGCAGCCTATTACGTTCACTAATCAGTCATTTTATGTGCAAGTGTGAGTGTGTAGCCCATTCACTATCTCTGTCCCCCACCTTCTCAAGATGGCTGGACCATCATTGTAAATACATCATTGTAAATACACACCTGTACTTTGTATCTCCCCCACCTCATTGTAGATTGTAAGCTCTCACGAGCAGGGTCGTATTATTTTACTAATTACTGTATTGTGTTTTTACTTATGACATGTGTTTTGAAACTGTTTAAACTGTAAAGTGCTGCGGAATATGTTGGCGCTACATAAATAAAGATTATTATTATTATAAGTCTAATGGTGCGAGGTCGGGTGAATAAGGGGGATGCGATAGAATTTCAAAGCCACAGGAGCATGCTTCCATTTGGGCAAGATGTGAGTTGTGACCTTGTGCATTGTCTTGCAGAAGGGGGACACCCTTAGTGAGGATGCCACGTCTCTTGGTTTTGATGGCCTCCAGAAATTTCCGCAGCAGTGAAGCATAGTATGCCCCAGTGATCATGGTACCCTTTGCTAGGAAATCCATCAATAGTGCTCCGTGCTGGTCACAAAATACTGTGAGCAGGACCTTGCCTGCCGAGGGTTGGGCATGTGCCTTCTTTGGAGGCGGTGAGTCATGATGCTTCCATTGCATCGACTGGACTTTAGTCTCAGGATCATAGTGATGGACCCAGCTTTCATCCTGTGTGATCAGTCTGTTGAAAAAGCCCTCCTGGTTTCCATGGCACATCGTCAATAGAGCCTGAGAACATTCGACTCGTTCCTGCTTCTGGAAAGGTATGAGCAGCCGGGAAACCCAGTGAGTGGATACCTTATGTATGTGAAGATGGTCTTGGATGAGTTTTTCCACGGACCCCACACTAATCTTGACATTTAGGGCCAGGTGGTGAATGGTTATGCAGCGATATTCCAAAATCAATAGCAGAGTGGGATCGCCCTGGTATTGGAGCTATTTATTCCGAAGTCCGACCACATATGAATTGACGATGCCAGTTCTTGACTACCTCACATGATGGGGAATCATCTCCATAAAACTTTTATCTCATAGAATGTCTCCTTTGGTGTGCGGCCTTTCAAGTAAAGGAACTAGATAACTGCTCTGTATTCCACTGGGTCCATTATCAAACCTCACACCACTTTAGCTCCTGTAAAATCAAGACTGTTATCAGTTCTGAGTTGCAAAGTGGCACATAACCTATAGAGACTTATATCATTACACATGTGCAGTTTCATGTGGGTCAGGGGAAATCTTTAATGAATGCCCCTCTTATGAATAACGCCACCTACATCCCTGATTGACAGCTTCCTGTGTACACTGCCAGCAAACCGCCAATCAGTGTTGGGGGTGGGGTTACATAGATTAGCTGGACTGGTTTGCACATAGAACCTAGTCATGTAATAATCTCCTGCTGATAAAACACTGACTGTATTGAAACCACAGCACACAGCCTAGTAACACATCCCTGGAATCAGGTTATCTGCCCCTACATCATGCTACTCTCAGATTAATTGGCAAAAACCTGCTGACAGATTACCTTTAATGCGCACTTGCAATTTCAACTTGCATCCTCCATTTTTCACCTCTGCAAGCTTGACCTGTAATTTTCTGCTATGATGTCTGGAAGACTATCTGCTATGATACCTTCTATAGACAGTACATACAGAGAGATAGACTCCTGTTCTTTTTCTGTAACACAATGAAGCAGCAACATGGAGATCATTATGCAGGAGTAGTAAGCTTCATAGCTGTGAATCCAGCATTGAAGTGAAACACATTTGGTAGAAACTGGAGCTAGACCGGTGTGATCTCTCACTGTCCTGAGTGCTCCTGACTCTTCCTGCCCCATGCCCTCTTCATAGACTTCAACACCCTCTGTAACCTGATACCTCACTGTGCTCTTCATAGACTTCAACACTCTGTAGCTTGATACATCACTGTGCTGGCAGTCTTTATTCTTTGACCAAGATGGATTTGTGCTCTTTTTTTTTCCTGCAAAGTGGAGGAATAAGTATATTTCTTTGACGAGAATATTACAAAGTTTCTTATAGTCATCTTTTTGTCTGATTTAGGAAATGTTTTTTGAAACTACGTTGACCACATTAGTGCCTGATTACTTCAAATGTGAAGTTTTATTTTCCATGTTTATCTTATAAAGTATCATCAGAGAATTTAGAAAACAACACGACAGACAATAACTGCTTTCATACAGGACACATCAGAACTTCACATAATGCAACTCTGTAACTAGTGTAAATCATTGCTCCACTCTTCTGACCGCTTTGCTGCTCTTCTCCGGCACATGTTCTCTCTCATGTATCGGTCTCGTGGTTAAATGATTCAGTTAATTTTCTTTTCAGCATGTTCTCTGGTAAATAGAAAAATTAAACTGGTTTCTGGAAAAAGTCTACAAATATTTTACATTTTTGATGCAGAAAGAAGAAAACTTCAGCAAAAAAACTGACTTGGCCTGGAAAAATCGAGAGACCTTCCTAAAACCGGTGAGACAATATAGGTGTGTATATGTGTAGACAGTTCTTAGGGGTACAGTCATGTTTGTCTGCTGACAATATGAGCCAGCGAGGCAGATATGGCACAGACTGCTATGGCTGTAAAAACATTTAGTTTAGCAACATTCCTCACAACACTTCTACTTCCAAGAAACATTTAAAAAGAGTGAGGTCATTTTTAAAAAGAAACTTTGTCACTCATTTGAATACAGCATGATATACAGCATGAATACATCAACAGAACCACCATGTCACGTGGACCCGTCCTGTGTGACACGACCCGCAGGCCGGTAACTAAGACAACAAGACTAGGCACGTATAACTGTCCTGTGTGGCACGACCCGCAGGCCGGTAACTAACACAAGACACGGGGAAGGGGAAACAGTTACAACGAAGGTCCCTGCGATGGGGAACGGGGACGTGGAGACCTCCTGCACTCCCCTGAGTCAGTGTCCCTCACTCTCCTAACGTTCCCTATACAGGCTCCTCACCTGTCGCCGAGCCGGATACCTGTCACCCTAGCACACCCTACACCTATCCCTTGCTAGGGAGCTGGGTGGTGCAGGCACTGGCCCCACCGCTGTACTAATACACACCAGGAAAAAATACAAACAGGGGAAACACCAAAACACTTATCTTGCTCTGCTGCAGCACCAGGCAGCAGAGTGCATCAACAGATTAACTTTTCGCAGTGGCTCGACACCTCAGAGCCAGCTGCCACCTTCACCTTCTCACTCTGCCTCGGACACCGGGCAGACAGAGTTCAACACCAGTTTCAGCAGTGGCTCCAACCTTCCAGCCAGCTGCTAACTTCACCAGGTTTCTGCAGTGGCTTCACACCTCAGCCAGCTGCTCCCTTCACCGTGGTTGGAATCCCAAAAAGACGCTATCACCAACACCTGCTCATAGACCATGTGACCCTATATAGGAAAAGGGAATGGTCAAATGATCAGGGGCCAAAAGCTGCTATAATCCCAGTGACCACCGGGGGCAAAAGGCAAAGCAAAGAAAACATCAAGTGCAATGACCCTAATGGCCACCGGGGGCAAAACTAGAACTAAAGACACCACCGTGCAATAACCCCAATGGCCATCGGGGGCAAAACTAGAACTAAAGACACCACCGTGCAATAACCCCAATGGCCACTGGGGGCAAAACCAACTCCGAGCAAACAGCTCAAAGGGAAAAAAAAGGTTACTTATTCCAAAACCTGTCATAATCCAGCATGGATCATGACAGTACCCTCCCCTTAATGAGGGGCCTCCGGATCCTCAAGACCGCTCCTCATCAGGGAACCACCTACAGAGGGGACGCCTAGATCCAGAGTTCACCCCTGCAACTACCTGCACGTCAGGTTGATGACAAACGAGCACCGCTGGTATTGGCAATGTATGTTCTGGAGGCACCACACATCTCCGAAGCGCCGACCTGGGGAACGAGTTGTATATGTGTATGTTTGGGGTTAACTCGAGCTGGTAAGACTCCGGGCCCTGGACAGCTGATGCCAGATACGGCCCGATCACCTGAGAATTCCAGACCCCCGCAACACACTTCCACTGGATGTTTTTGGTGGCCACCCATACATGCTCGTTCACACACAGGTCCGGACCTGAACCTTTATTGCCACACATTCGTTTGTCAAAATAGGGTGAACTCTTACTGGAACTGACAACAGAGGAGTCCCCCTGTGTCACCACACTCACACCCCCGCAATTCACCAAGGGAAACACCACCCTCCAACCCCTCCTACTACGAGGTCTGAGCCTCTTAGGGTTGGCTAATGGCGAGGTTTGAGCCTTGCCCCTACTCTCCCGCAGCACCTCTGCTGCTCCCACTGGAGAGGCAGGGGACGGTTGTAGAGAGACGGCAGAGACAGTAGCCCCTAGGCAGCAGCCCTCACACGACTGCTCCCAGCTGACTACTTCCCTAGTCCGCCAATCTAAAACCGGGTTGTGTTTTTTAGACCAAGGGGGGCCCACAATGATAGGTGCTGGATTTCCCTCCAAGACGTAGTATGACTGGGACTCATCATGATGTTCACTATACAGCACAATGTCTTCTACGACTTGGTTTAACCCCCCCCGGCTCAGTGGGACAGAGTTAATGGCCTGGACGCTTATGGATTTGTCCAGCATCTTACACCTCAGACTATGAGTCTGGACAACCTGAGCATCCACCAGACTGCCTTCTGCTCCATTGTCCACAAGCACCGGTATGCCCTCAGGTACCTCGTCAACCATCACCTCTGTTGTCATAGTACCTTCTGAGGGCAAGGAGGAAACATACACACCCAAGTCGTCTTCCTCCACACGACCAGGGGGGCACAGCTTCTCTGACAGTACAGAAGTTTCGGCGTCAGTGCCAAGGACTAAATCATTAGTCTGCTCACTACAGGGATGTACCACTTCACCTTGGGGAACACCAGGCAGCACCATGGGGACACCAACTCCACCCACCTGCCTGCCTGGGTACGTCCGCCTGGATAAGCCAGTCCTGCTCCCCAGCAGGGACCTCACGGTACATCTTGGCCAAAGCCGTATATGGACCCTCTAGTTGAGGCAGAGGGTAGGCCTCAGACCCATAATTCCGCTGCAGGTGCTGCTGAACCGCATCATTCAGCTCCTCACTAATCTCCGTGAGGGCCAGCACCAACTGCTCACTGGTCTGAACTTGGCCCATGGCTCACCAGAGAAAAATGTTATGGTTGGTGATAGCGTCTCGTGGACCCGTCCTGTGTAACACGACCCGTAGGCCGATAACTAAGACAACAAGACAAGGCACGTATAACTGTCCTGTGTGACACGACCCGCAGGCCGGTAACTAACACAAGACACTGGGGAAGGGGAAACAGTTACAACGGTGGGCCCTGCGATAGGGAACGGGGATGTGGAGACCTCCTGCACTCCCCTGAGTCAGTGTCCCTCACACTCCTAACGTTCCCTATACAGGCTCCTCTCCTGTCGCCGAGCCGGATACCTGTCACCCTAGCACACCCTACACCCTATCCCTTGCTAGGGAGCTGGGTGGTGCAGGCACTGGCCCCACCGCTGTACTAATACACACCAGGGAAAAATACAAACGGGAAACACCAAAAACACTTATCTTGCTCTGCTGCAGCACCAGGCAGCAGAGTGCATCACCGGATTAACTTTTCGCAGTGGCTCGACACCTCAGAGCCAACTGCCACCTTCACCTTCTCACTCTGCTGCGGACACCGGGCAGACAGAGATCAACACCAGTTTCAGCAGTGGCTCCAACCTTCCAGCCAGCTGCTAACTTCACCAGGTTTCTGCAGTGGCTTCACACCTCAGCCAGCTGATCCCTTCACCATGGTTGGAATCCCAAAAAGACGCTATCACCAACACCTGCTCATAGACCATGTGACCCTATATAGGAAAAGGGAATGGTCAAATGATCAGGGGCCAAAAGTTGCTATAATCCCAGTGACCACCAGGGGCAAAAGGCAAAGCAAAGAAAACATCAAGTGCAATGACCCTAACGGCCACCGGGGGCAAAACTAGAACTAAAGACACCACCGTGCAATAACCCCAATGGCCACCAGGGGCAAAACTAGAACTAAAGACACCACCGTGCAATAACCCCAATGGCCACCAGGGGCAAAACCAACTCTGAACAAACAGCTCAAAGGGAAAAAAAGGTTACTTATTTCAAAACCTGTCATAATGCAGCATGGATCATGACACACCATCAGTACATGAATACATGAATAGAACCACCATCAGTACATGAATACATCAACAGAACCACCATCAGTACATGAATACATCAACAGAACCACCATCAGTACATGAATACATCAACAGTACCACCATAAGTGCATAAATACATCAACAGAACCACCATCAGAACATGAATACATCACGAGAACCACCATCAGTACATGAATACATCAACAGAACCACGGTCAGTCAATAAATACACAAGTACTATCATCAGTACATGTACGCGTCACCAGAATCACCATCAGTACATGAATACATCACCAAGCTTAGCACAGCAATAAACTGTAATGTCAAGTGAGGTCCATATACATTTGTATCTCACGATCCTACACCTCCCAGTATATCCTTAACAATGGAGATGCTGGAAGTTGTTGTTATCAATCTTTATCAGACTGTGGACCATACAGGAACCACAGCACTGATAAGAAATAGTCAGTATCAACAAGTAAACGTTTACATCCAGGTACTTTATAGGTGACATCTTCTCTAATTAAGTAATTTCTTTCTTTTCATTTCCATCTTGTCCAGACGCCATGATGACTTTTCACATCCACACTTCTTTGCGGATTCCCTCTTCTCCGCTCTGCTGCAGCATATCCCATCACAGTGCCCTTAAAAATAAGAATGTTGTTAAAATGCCCTTTGCATAAAAATATCTGTCCATACTATGCCCTAAATAAGCCTCTTATGGTATTTTCCCACCACACTGTCCGACTTAATGATCTATAACCATCCCACTGTCTGCCATCATCAGCTATAGCCAGCACACTGTCAGTCCTTATGAACCACGGCCTATACCATAGCTGTCTCCGCTCCACTTATGTTCTCTATATCTCCACACTGTCTTCCTGCCATGCTAACCTCTCTCCATATTGTGCCCATTTCATGCCAACCCCTCCCCATATCCATCCTGTGCCCCCTTTTCTCACTATGCCACATAAGATGCATGACAGCAGGGAACGCTGCTGGATGTAACCTCAGAAGTATCGCAGACATTTTTCTGCAGTTATGTAAGAACAGTATGGTTGCTGTCTCCAGAGCCTGGAATGTCTGCCTGCAGGGAACAATGAATTACTGTACATTGAACTGCACAGCAAATTCTTTAAGGCATCGGAACCCAACGTAACAAACTATTTACATTGAATCCCAGCTATTAAGATTGTTTTCCATTTTCAGAGAACCTCTGTCCTCAGGTGCACTTTGCTTTTTAAAAACAAACTGTGCTTCACTCTCTCTCACCTGGTCCGGTGCTGCATCTCCAATGCTGCTTTGGTTTCCATTACTGTCTGCGGCAATGATTACGTGTCGTTAGCGCTGCAGCCAATCATCCTGTGCGTGTAGACGACATGAGCTCACAGTGAGCTCACCGATTGGCATTAGCGCTGTCAGAGTGACATCAGCGCTGCAGGCAATACTATACATTGGGAGGAGACTCAACACTGAATCTGGCGAGGTGAGTAAAGTGCAGGGTTTTTTTTTCAAAGTTGCGCCTGTCCCAGTGATTTTTCTGAAAATGAAACAACCCATTTGAGAGTTTTCCATCTCTTTAAAATGGGTTGCATATCCTTAGGCCATGAGTATGGGAGCAGTGAGGGGACACTGCAATATTTGGGCGACTCTCTATACCATGTAATGTCTGTGCTTCAGATTGCAATTCATTCACATTCCCAGCCCCCAACAAGCCTAATATTGGGGGATAGGCTATCAATTTTACAAGTCAGAACAAAAGAAATGTTAATTTCAGCTAAATTTTCTTTTTTTTGTAAGCGTGACATGGGATCAGACTACAGGGAATTAACATACAGCCTGAGTCTGCTGATAATGTTACCGCATATCTGTGCGTATAGGTGCACTATTTTGTAAAATAGGAAGAGAGTTCTTTTAGTTGTTGTTGTATATTTTCGTGTTTGTGAATTTCCTTTTAATGTGAAAACAGAAACCAGTGGGATAACATTGCTGACCCCTTCCATTACAGACCTCACTGCCGGTAGAGGCTTCACATGAACAGCAAAGTTCTTATACTGAACATCGGAGCAAAGAGGTAAAAACTATTTTCACTTATGAGAGGTCACACTTTTTATCAAAATCAGGATAGAAGATGCTGGGGGGTGTATGGCGTGGTCTATTGTTAGCAGAGCCCCTTCCTCTACAAATGTAAGTTTCCCCAACATCACAGCAAATATTTCAAGAACGTGGAACCTCCCTAGAACCTGTGGTTGTTCAACTATCAAAAAACTACAAGTCCAAGCTTCCCATAACAGCCGTCAATTTGTAGATTTTCTCAGTAGCTGAAAACCAGTGGACTAGAAGATATGGCAATTTCAGCCCTGAATTTCTTGTTTCACGGCCATGGAGTGTGACTAATGACTCCTAGCTAGTAACAAAATGCCAGAACTTGGGGATATTTTTCCATATAACATTGATGGGAACTTTATATGAATGTACTGTGCAATGTATTTAATTTATGCTTAAAAGTGTTTTCTGGGATCATACATTATCCTGTGAATAGGCTACCAATATGTGATCAATGCAGGTACCATCTCCAGGATGCCCCCTGATAAACAGAAAGAAAGGGCATGGTCGCTATCTAGGGTGTCCGAAGACTTCCACTATAATTCTAACATAGAATTGCACAAGGCCCAGAACTCGCTGAGCTGTGCCCCCTAAACTGTATGATGTCCTACAGTAGTATCACATTGTATGATGGCCACACGGTAGCCCCCACACTGTATAATGGCTCCTTAATAGCCCTCATACTGTATAATGTGCCTCTAGTAGCCCCCACACTGCATAATGGCCCCTTAGTAGCCCCCACATTGTATAATGGCACCTTAATAGCCCTCACACTTTATAATGGCCCCTTAGTAGCTCCCACACAGTTTGATGACCCCTACAATGTATGATGGCCCACAGTAGCCGCTAAACTGTATGATGGCCCCTCAGTAACCCCCACATTGTCTGATGGCCTCTAAAGTAATCTGCACTCTGTATGTTGACCCCCTTGGTAGGTTCCACCCTGTGTCATGCCCTCCTTAATATCCCCCATGCTGTAAGATTCCACCTTTAGTAGCCCCAACACTGCAACATAGACCCCACTTTATGCCATAGTATCAGTATCAGATACAGCTGTGCATGGATGTAGCTGTTTATGAGACTGTCTTATCCTATACATAAGTGTAAAATCTTAGAAACCCCCTTGAATCTCCTTGTTAAGGCTTCTCATTAATATAATTAAAGCAATTAAGATACAATAATTGACAAATTGGACGGTGCGGTGGCAATGTGGCAAAAATTCCGCCAAGCCACAGCGGGGACAAATGTGAAACAAAGTTGGGCTGCAATTGGCCATGACGGTGGGCAGAGTTTAGGCTGCACCGTTTGGTCCCACTCTAACACTACTTATGCACATCCTTACACCCACATAAAGCAGTAAAAAGTTGAGGTGGCAATGTTTACCCTGTGTCATTAACTATTGTGAAATGGAAAGCAATGATTTTGTGCCTGCATCAGTATATATGAAAAATGTGCCAAAGGGAAAATAAGACATCACAGGTCTATATACTCTCAGCAGACGATGCACTCAACAACCTAGAAACCATAAGTGTAAAAACTGCACATGCAAGGTACAAAGCCTAAATAAAACACAACATTTACATTTATTCTCAAGTTGATATTGAAAAAAAAAATCCTATGGACATAAATTCTAAAAAATATATTTTACTATCCCGTTAACGGGAGTCTGTTCATATTAAACGACCTACAGAGGAAAATTACGGTACTCCCTATAAAAAAATGATGCCTGTAGTTTAGATTTAGTTCTTTTGCTTTTACAGAAAAATTATTGTTATTACATATTCTAATGACGGGTCCTCTGTGTGCCCTTTTGGCCGAGGGCTCGGTGCATTGTTCTTTCCGCTTAGTTAGCATCCTCTTCTCTTGATTGACAGAGCTCGTTTGTCGGAGTGAGCGCTGCTTGAATTGAATCCGCGACCCTGCACATCCCACTGACTCTGTAGCAGCCTAGTCAGTGCGCGCACCCACAATATCGGTGCACCGTTCTACCCACTCACATAGTATCCTCCATTCCTTTCCATAGCTCGCTTGCCAGGGCGAGCACTGCTTGAATTTACTTCTTGGCCCTGGCCATCCTCACTGATATTGCAGGTGCCCAGCGAGAGCGTGCACGCACAGCGTCAATGCAGGGAAGCTCTAATCCCGCTCTGCATCGGCCGCCCGCTACTGTGTGATCCTGTGTACTTTGAGCGACCGACAGGAGAGATACATGAGCCTGTACTGACGCTGTGTGTGTGCACTCGCTGGGCACCTGCAATATCAGGGATTTAATTCAAGTCAGAGTTCTAGCAAGCGAGTGCTGTCAATCAAGCTAAGGCCACGTTCAGTATTTGCTCAGTATTTTACCTCAGTATTTGTAAGCCAAAACCAGGAGAGGAACAATCAGAGGAAAAGTATAATAGAAACACGTCACCACTTCTGTATTTATCACCCGCTCCTGGTTGTGGCTTACACATACTGAGGTAAAATACTGACCAAATACTGATAATGTGAACTGTAGTCTAAGAGGAAGAATGGAGAAGGCTAAGTGAGTGGCTAGAATGGTGCAGGGAGCATTTGGCCACACCAAAAAGTGCACCGAGGACCCATCATTTGCATATCTGTAATAAAAAGGTTTTTATGTAAAACTAAAGCCGTGAGTCTATAGGCCAGGTATTATCTTTATAGGGTCTAAGTTCCCTATATGACTGAATTTGAGGCAGAAACACTCCCATTAAATACCAAAAAAAATAAAGGTGACACATTTCCTTTAAGTGGAAAGACGCAGAAAACAGCATCTTTGATTTCCAAAACAGCCGTATCCTCACATTGTTTCTTAAAGCAATCCCATTGCTACTAAATAATCACTCGGTCACTCCACAGGCAACCATAGATATACTGTATATGTGTAGTAACAGTCAGAATATACTTTGCGTTTTTCCTTCCCTTTGCTATTTTCTGTAAATGTACATTTTGTCCTCCGTGCTTGCTGGGTGGGCTGGCTCTATCTGGAGTGATGTAAATCTCCAAACAGCTGTTCCCCTCCCTTCTCGCACTCATGCTAATTCGCTGAAACATTGAGAAGCTGCAGCTGCATCCCCTTCCTCTCCCCTCCTCCTTTTCTTCTATTTACTGTTTTTCACGTCACACATTTTCTTTTCAGTTACGTTGATTTTCGAACATTTATAGAAAATGGAGATGTTTACAGACAGATTTACTCTGATTGCCACATTGGAATCAGGAAGGCTTTTCCTCCTTCCTGTGGATCGACAGAGCAGCATAAATTGAACTATATAAATTTATTTTCTTTTAAATGTCCTCCCAAACATCATTTTGATGTGATTTTTTTAAAAAGCGGAGCGGACTACTCACACTGAAATAAATATTTTTTTTTCTGGTTTTTCTTCCACAGAATTATCAAGCAAGTATCTCAAGAGCATCAGCAGAGCCAGCACTTCGCCACTTCAACAGCTCGCAATGTCAAAAGTCTGAGAGGTCACAAAAAGTGGAGCAGCAGTATAAACCATTGCCTACTAATGACACAGAGTCATACTACACTGGATCTCACCACTTACATCACACACAGTGTTCTCTCTCGCATGGGTCTCTTTACGAGAATGAGCAGCTCTATACTGAAGCCAACGCTATACAAGAGTCAAAAAATGTGGGGTGGTCACAATACAAGCCTGCGGGGCCACTTTCCTGCCACACACCAGAACCGCAAAAACAACAGTTTTTGGGTTTTTCTGAAATTGAAAGTTTACCTCTTAAAATTGAACTGAGGGCAACTGGAACGCAAACAGAAAGGGAAATGTCAGCAAATGGTACTGTGCCATGCAAAGGAAGCCCACCAGAGTCTGGCAGTATAAAATCACAGGGCCCGCCATTATTATCAGACACTAAATTACAAAATATTCAAAATCCACCAGAATCTGACGACAAGTCTGCCTCTCAATTTATGAAATGGGAACAGCAAAAGGTACAAACCCCATCCCCACATTTCAGCAGGTCCCCCAAATTATATGCTTATTTGAGTGCACCTAATCACGGTAATCAGAAGGATTTACATAAATCCAGTGCCCCCGAGGTCATCCATAATGACAATGTAAGCTCACCAATGAAAAAATCCTCTAAGGTAGAATCTTCAGTATTAGCAAAGCCGGTATCTCAGCACCCCAAACTCGAAAAATCCCCTTCTAAAGGAATGATAGAGCTAAACAATAGAGATTGCCCTTATGAACAGGAAAGTCTACAACAGTTACATCCAGCATCATCAAGTTCTTCTCCAGAACAGGCCGACAGTACTGAAGAACCAAAATATCACCCGGGAAGGTCTCTGTATAAGCCGGCAGGTCCTCTTTCTTGTTTCAGGCCAGAGCCACAGAACCAAGTACTTGTGACATGGTATAGTGGCACCGAAATCCCACTGTCCAAAGTTGTGCTAAGGCCAACAAGAACAGTCATCAAGACGTCCACAAATGATACTTCAGAATCTGCAGAAAACAAATGCACCGATTCACATGATGTGGATGCCCCTAAAGAGCCAAGGTGTCAGAATATCTTGGATGGGAGTGAACGTCCACCAGAAGCTCGAAGCAGTCCTCATACTCCATCGGAAAACTTAAAAACAGGTCCTGTGAAGCTACATATGGCTCCAAAAAATACTCTTCAGAAGGATTATCAGAGACCTCCTTCTCCAGAATATATCACCTATGACCTGAAGGAATTAGACTTATCAGATGCTTGTGAGATGCTTCACAATGTAATAATGTCACCTTGCCCTAAGTCACCTTCAGATGAAAAGTCACTAACTACAGGAATTATCCATATGCAGGACGGTGAATATTACCCTGCGGATAGCAGTAGTGAAGAATACGAAGAGGACTGTGACATCGATCTGTACCTGAACACCATGGCCAACCACAGACAGGTAAGTGCCACAATGAAGCCTTCCACTGGCTGATATTTTTTGTGTACTACACATTTATTAAAGGGGTTGTTCAGGGCCCATGACTTATACATTGATAGTCTGTTCTTAGGATAGGCCATCAATATCTGATTGGTGGGGGTGCGACACCCGTTACCCCCACAGAACAGCTGTTCCCAGTGTCGGATGGATGTGTTGAGTTGCGGACCTACAAAGCTTCGTCAATCTCCCTCTTACCAAACTCTCCTCTCTCCTATCTGTCTTGAATGCTTCAGCTCGGACCATATTCCTCACCAACTGTTATACTAATGCCTCTACCATGTGCCAGTCATTGCACTGGTTACCCATCCACTCTAAAATTCAATATAAACTTATCACTCTCACCCACAAAGCACTCCACGGTTCAGCACCATCCTACATCTTCTCCCTCATCTCAGTCTACCATCCTACCCGTGCTCTCCGTTCTGCTAATGACCCGAGGTTAACATCCTCAATAATCAGAACTTCCCACTCCTGTCTCCAAGACTTCTCACGTGCTGCACCAATTCTTTGGAATGCACTACTCAGGATAATTTGATTAATCCCCAATACCCGCAGTTTTAATGCGTGCCCTAAAAATGCATTTCTTCACACTGGCCTACCACCTCAACACATTTATCTAACTATTCCTGTGTTGCCCATTCAAAATTTTTTCATAACTAGGTTCCTTGCATCATGCTCTCCCACGCTCTGTGTATTTAATAACCCTCTGTGTCTGTACTGTTGCATATTCTGGCTGATAACTGGTCCATGCACTATTACATGAACACCCGATTTATTACATTATGGCTGGTCCGAACAATGAAAGCAATTGTTACCATGCACCTTTCATGTCTCCCCTATTTCCTCATATTGTAAGCTTGCGAGCAGGGCCCTCACTCCTCCTGTATCTGTTGATTTATGTGATTATTGTTATTCTGTAATGTCTTGTATTGTGCATGTACAATTCCCCTCTACAATGTAAAGCGCTGCAGAATATGTTGGCGCTATAGAAATAAAATTATTATTATTACTTGTATAGTGGTCATAGCCGGGTACTGCACTCCCGCCTCTTATTGATTCAAAGGTGGATGTGCAGTACCCGGCTGCAGCCACTATGCCGTCTATGGAGCTGTGTTGCTATACACCTGAGCCCTTCTGGCTTCCATCGGCACCGAGAACAGCTGATCGGGGGAGGGGGGATGCTGTATCCCTCCCCCCACACCGATCTTATAATAATGACGTATCCGAAGAATACACCATCAATGTAAAAGTCCCGGACAAGCACTTTAATGCATTAATATTCATATTTATATTCCTGTCATTAACCAAGCTTGATTTTGGCATTACTAGTTTTAGCCATGAAAAAAGATAAATAGTATTGGCTGCAATAATGGGGTTATAGTTTGAAGGGGCAATCCCACAATAATACTATATGTTAAAGTGAACCTGAGTTGTTACTTTGTAATTATATTGCTTTATTTGTTTTCATGGGCCCTAAAAAGTACCCATATGCCTAAGAGGACTGACTTCTCAAAGCTTGTCCTCTCCGAATTCATTCATGAGTTCTCTATGGGGAGAACGGAATAGACAGCTGTCAGACATATCTGCTTATCTGCTTGCAGAGCAAAATAATTAGGAGATTAAATTCAATCAGCCTAATTAATAATTTTTGGAGGTCGATTGTCAGGGAGAGCTATATCTGGCCCATAGATCTTAACATATTTACATATAAGAAATTTCTCTGTAATAAGACACTGGCTTGCAGATGCCAATGTATCATTTTGTTCACCTTCCTATGCCCTACATGCCCATATAGACAGTTTAGAAAGGTTGATCCTACTGAAAGATTCCCTTTAATTTCAAGTGGGTGTTATCAGTTTTCACTGGGGACTTGTACTTCTTCCCCCTGTATGACATTGACCAATCATAAGCAGGCAGCAACACTCAAAGGAAAGAACACGCCCCCACCGTAACTTAAAGCAGGTTTTCTCAGTGTGTGAGATGATACAGCTCTGATCTCCTGGTCTAACCTCCTGCATGAGTTAGTGTGGGGGAGGGGCAGTGCAGCTGAGTTTAGCTGTGTCACATACAAACCCTTCTGAGAAATCTGCTCTAAGCTATGGAGGGGATGTATTCTTTTGTCATTTGAGTGAAGTGTTGCTGTCTGTTTATGATTGGTCAGCATCATACAGTTAGGCCGGGGTCACACTGGCGATTAAATCAGACGAATGCAATGCGATAAAAAAATCGCATTGCATTCGTCCCAATGTTATTCTATGGGGCAGCTCCCATCATGCGATTTTTGATTGGATCCGATCCTCGGACCGAGACAATCGCAGCATGCTGCGATTGTCACCGATTTTCGGATCGGATTTGACAATACAAGTCTATGGGGGTGAGAAAAAATGGGACTAAAAACGGACTAGATGTGTGACTTGCGCTAAAAATCGCACCCGGTGTCCTTCAGCAAAAGCCGGCAATTCTTCCAATACAGTAAAATCACAGAGACCGGTTAAATAAAGAATGAATAGATCTAGACACTATATATATATATATATATATATATATATATATATATATATATATATATATATATATATATATATATATATATATATATATATTTTATACATGTCATAGAGACACAATATATATATTATAAATTCATACAGTTCATCATAGCAGAATAGCCGCAGAAACATTTGCCGGCTTTTGTATAATTATTCTCCTGCCCGACATGAAATGACACATGGTTTACATATAGTTAACCATTTCATGTTTTTTTGTTATGTCTATCACTATTAATTAGATGAGGGTTTGTGGGTAAATTTTTGGACTTGTAGGGGTTAATTTAAGGGGTTATTTCGTTGTATGAAATTGCAGGGACTCCTGCAGGCTGCAGGGAGTCCCCGTAATTTCATACAACGAATTAACCCCTTAAATTAACCCCTACAAGTCCAAAATTTTACCCACAAACCCTCATCTAATTAATAGTGATAGACATAACAAAAAACATGAAATGGTTAACTATATGTAAACCATGTGTCATTTCATGTCGGGCAGAATAATTATACAAAAGCCGGCAAATGTTTCTGCGGCTATTCTGCTATGATGAACTGTATGAATTTGTAATATATATACACTCACTGGCCACTTTATTAGGTACACCTGTCCAACTGTGTGTTAAGACTTAATTTCTAATCAGCCAATCACATGGCGGCAACTCAGTGCATTTAGGCATGTAGACATGGTCAAGACAATCTCCTGCAGTTCAAACCGAGCATCAGTATGGGGAAGAAAGGTGATTTGAGTGCCTTTGAACGTGGCATGATTGTTGGTGCCAGAAGGGCTGGTCTGAGTATTTCAGAAACTGCTGATCTACTGGGATTTTCACGCACAACCATCTCTAGGGTTTACAGAGAATGGTCCGAAAAAGAGAAAAAATCCAGTGAGCGGCAGTTCTGTGGCCGGAAATGCCTTGTTGATGCCAGAGGTCAGAGGAGAATGGGCAGACTGGTTCGAGCTGAAAGAAAGGCAACAGTGACTCAAATTGCCACCCGTTACAACCAAGGTAGGCAGAAGAGCATCTCTGAACGCACAGTGCGTCGAACTTTGAGGCAGATGGGCTACAGCAGCAGAAGACCACACTGGGTACCACTCCTCTCAGCTAAGAACAGGAAACTGAGGCTACAATTTGCACAAGCTCATCGAAATTGGACAGTAGAAGATTGGAAAAACGTTGCCTGGTCTGATGAGTCTCGATTTCTGCTGCGACATTCGGATGGAAGGGTCAGAATTTGGCGTAAACAACATGAAAGCATGGATCCATCCTGCCTTGTATCAACGGTTCAGGCTGGTGGTGGTGGTGTCATGGTGTGGGGAATTTTTTCTTGGCACTCTTTGGGCCCCTTGGTACCAATTGAGCATCGTTGCAACGCCACAGCCTACCTGAGTATTGTTGCTGACCATGTCCATCCCTTTATGACCACAATGTACCCAACATCTGATGGCTACTTTCAGCTGGATAATGCGCCATGTCATAAAGCTCGAATCATCTCAGATTGGTTTCTTGAACATGACAATGAGTTCACTGTACTCAAATGGCCTCCTCAGTCACCAGATCTCAATCCAATAGAGCATCTTTGGGATGTGGTGGAACGGGAGATTCGCATCAGGGATGTGCAGCCGACAAATCTGCGCCAACTGTGTGATGCCATCATGTCAATATGGTCCAAAATCTCTGAGGAATGCTTCCAGCACCTTGTTGAATCTCTGCCACGAAGAATTGAGGCAGTTCTGAAGGCAAAAGGGGGTCCAACCCCTTACTAGCATGGTGTACCTAATAAAGTGGCCAGTGAGTGTATATTAATGTGTCTCTATGACATGTATAAAATATATATATATATATATATGTGTGTATGTGTGTCTAGATCTATTCATTCTTTGTGTGAGGAAACCTGTCATTGGGCTCCATTATATGTCCATTTAGCTACCCTGCGAGAAAATCTCGCCAGACGGATGTCAAACGGATCCTTACATGCAATTAAAATCGCATCAATTAAGGAAAATCGCATCAAAAACGGATCAATGGTTAAGATACCTTTGTGCGATTTCGGACCGTTAAAATGGGACTGTTTTTTTAATGGTTGTGTGTGACTCCAGCCTTAAAGTGAAAATCTGATAACAGGTGCTACATACTTTTATTGCTAATATCTCTGCAACAAAGAAGTGAAATTAAAAAATCAAAAACATTTTATTCTGCTCTGCAGTCACCATTACATTGCTTGTCCAGTTCAACATGACAAATTTGGTGAAAGGTGTTCTTTAACGTTTGAGTAATTGTTTTCCTGCAATGCATTCAGATTGCCCAAAACTCAGTTATTCAATTGGGTCATCTTTTTGGCTTATGAATTTTTTATGTTTCCCAAATCAAAGCAAAATGCAGAATATTGTACACTGGCAAATTGGATGTGGTCTGGAAATGCCCAGTCTTGAATACCTCCGTCTCATCTTCTGAACGATATATATATATATGAAAATTAATGTATAATTTCTTCCTAAATGAATCAAGAAGATTGCTCATGAGAAGAAAGGTTGGACTCACTGTGACACAATGACAGTGAATAATGCTTTGGACTACTGAGGCTTCGTTCACACATCAGTGATTTTTCCCATACGTGAAAAACGTCTCAAGTTTCCTCAGTGTTTTTTTTTTTTTTTATTGGAGTGTCATCAGAGTTTGGTCAGTGTTTGTTTTTACCATCACAGTTTGGTTAGAGTTTCAGCAGTTATTCGCAGATGAAAAAAGTTAATTAAAATTTTTCAAGCTTCTCAGATCAAACAGTCCATGAAAAATGGACACCACACGCACAGTATCAGAGAGAGAACTTTTTCCTGAATTCATAGACTGTCAGTGGCGAGTTCGATCGGAGACTTGGATCAAAAATTGGCCATGTCTCAGTGATTTTATATTGCTATGAAATAGCCTTGGAGTCAATTGTCCAATTACTTTTGGTCCCTTTAAAAACAGGGTGGCACATGTTAAGGAGCTGAAACTCCTAAACCCTTCATCCAATTTTAATGTGGATACCCTCAAATGAAAGCTGAAAGTCTGAACTTCAACTGCATCTGAATTGTTTTGTTTAAAATTCATTGTGGTAATGTCTGGAACCAAAATTAGAAAAATGTTGTCTCTGTCCAAATATATATGGACCTAACTGTAATCGCGTTATACCGATAGTCTCCATGGTGACCCAAGGCCAAAAGATGGCCGCGGGGACACGCAGGGATGGTGGCCTGTAAGCTCCTGCTCAGAGCATGAGCTGACACGCCTCCTCCCTGCATGTCAGACGCTGATCTAATACCCTACAATGCAGAAGCTCTGCAGAATATTAGATCAGTGATCTGTCAGAGTAACGTTATCTCCCATTCAGACAGAACCCCCGGCGGAAGATTCCCTATAATGAGACAGATAGAGGCACTGTGGACGCCATCTGACCTATGATCTGGCAGTGTCCATCTTTTTAGGATTGTGTAAAAGTGCCGTCAGCCACAGTTTTCTGCACTTCTGAGAGGGACACAGCTGAACAGAGGCCAGACGGAGTCCAGAGTAACTCTGCTGCCTCATTATGGTGAATGGATCCCTCGGGGGTTTCCTCTGAATCACATCACTCAGAGATTTAGATGGAAACCCTGATATAAGTGTTCAGTGTAGAATGACAGATAAATGTGATCCCAAAAGTTATGTAAAATGTTCCCAATAAAAGCTTCAACTCAATCCACAAAAGAAGCAAGTCCCCACTCAGATCTGTCATCTGTTAACGGAAATATAGGGGGCTTACTCGTTACTGGTAGCCCAAAGGCTCTGGAAAAGCGAAATGGCTCCTTGCCTCCCAAAAGAAATTCAGCAAATTCTCCGCTCCCAAATCCATATGCCCCCTCCCTTCTGAGCCCCGGTGTGCCTAAGCCACATTTAGCTCCCACATGTTTGGCATTTCTGTAGTAATGAGAATCCAAATTTACAGGTGCATGTCTCCAGAAACATGAGTATGGCATAATGTACTGGTCACTACAATGGCAGTTTGCAATTTTCACTCAGCAACATCCACTGCTGCCTGTTTCTGGGAAACACCCATGGAGTCAACATCGTCCCTACATCTGTAGATAAATTGCCAAAGTGGTATAGTTTCCATTTGAGGGGGATTCTGTTCTTCTAGCACTTAGGGGTTCTGTATATGGAGTCTGCAAACTATTCTAGCAAAATCTGCGCTCCAGGAGACAAATAGTGCTCCATCCCTGCCAAGTCTCCCACCGTATGGCTAAGCAGTACTGTATAGCCACATATGGGGTATTTCTACATTCAGCAGAAATTGTGAGACAAATTTTGATGCCTTTTTTTTACCAATTTCCCAGTGCTAAAATGTAAAATCTGGGGATAAAACAACATTTTGGTGGTAAAAATGTAATTATGTTTTCTTCACTGCCCAATGGCATAAAAGTCTGTGACACACCTGTCATGTCAAAATGATCACTGCACCTGTAGATGAATTAATTGAGATGTAGTTTGTAAATTTAAGACACTTATGGGGGGTTTCTCTGCTGTTCTGGCACCTCAGGGGCTCTGCAAATTTAACATGGCACCCTCAAACCAGTCCAGCAAAATCTGAACTCCAATATCGCTTTTGTTCTCTTTTGAGCTTTGCACTGTTCCTCAATTGTAGTTTTCGACCACATATGGAGTATTGGTGTACTCAGGAGAAATTGTACGACAAATTTTGGGGCCATTTTCCTGTTAAACTTGTGAAAATAAAAAATTTGGGGCTAAAAACATTTTTGTGGGAAGGTCATTTTTTAAAATATTTTCACCGTTATACATTTCTGTGAAGCACCTGAGGGTTCAAGGTGCTCACCACACATCTAGATAAGTTCCTTGAGGGGTATAGTTTCCAAAATGGGGTCACTTGTGGGGGGTTTCCACAGTTAAGGTACATCAGGGGCTCTCCAAATGCAACATGACACCCACAGAACATTCCATCAAAATCTGCAATCTAAATCGACACTCCTTCTTTTTTAAGCCCTGCCATGCGCCCAAATGGTAGTTTTCGCCTACATATGGGGTATCTGCGTACTCGGGAGAAATTGCACAACAAACTTTGGGGTTAATTTTATCCTGTTACCCTTGTGAAAATGAAAAAAATTGGGGCTAAAAACCATTTTTGTGGGGAAAATGTGATTTTTTTATATTTTCACCACTCAACGTTATAAACTTCTGTGAAGCACTTTAGGGTTTAAGGTACTCACCAAACATCTAGGCAAGTTCCTTAAGGGGTCTAGTTTCTAAAATGGGGTCAATTGTGGGGGGTTTCCACTGTTTAGGCACATCAGGGGCTCTCCAAACTCGACATGGGTCTACTAACGATTCCAGCAAATTTTGCATTCAAAAACTCAAACGGCGCTCCTTCCCTTCTGAGCCCTACTGTGCACCCAAACAGTAGCTTTCTCCCACATGTGGGGTATCGGTGTACTCAGGAGAAATTCCACAACAAATTTTTTGGGTCCATTTTACACTTGCAAAAAATAAAATATTGGGGTCTAAGGCTAGTTTCACACTTGCTTTTTTTTGCAGCGCGTTTTTCCCGCAAAAAAACGCATTAAAAAAACGCATACAAATGCATACAAACGCTGCGTTTTTTTCAAGCATTTTTATGCGCATGCAGGAAAAAAACGCAGCGTTTTTGCGCGTTTGTATGCGTTTTTTGTGCGTTTGCGTTTTTTTACAGATTTTGGAAAAACCCCACAAAAATGAAAAAACAACCATTCAACAACACACAAGACCAATGGGACTTCATTGTGGGTGTGGTATGTTAATATATAGACCCTGTCTACAGTATTCTTCACATTTGCTTGATTCTTCTCGTGACCATGGATCTGCGCTGGAAGAGTTTTCACTTCAACTTGGATTTGGACATCGCGATGGCTCAGGCGTATGCAGTTGCTTGCCATGAACAAAGGAAGAGAGAGAGGCAGCGAAGACGGCGGCGTATGTGGATACATCCGATTGTTGAACTCCGGGAGAGCCGTGGGGCATACCACACCCTCTACAGCGAGCTACAGGCAAACCCGGAGAAATTTACAGATTATATCAGGATGTCCCACGAAAGTTTCATGGATTTGCTTGCTCGTGTCCAACAATCCATCCGGAGACAGGACACACAGCTCCGTCGTGCGATTCCTCCTGAGGAACGGCTACTGGTGACATTACGGTATGTTTTAAAAACCAAGGGGTGCGGTCTGATGGGTTTTTTTTAAATTTAGTATTCAAAACCTTGGGTAATTAGTTTTCGTGAATGTACTAATATTTTATTTTATAGTTTTTTAAAATAATATACATAAATATTAATTTTACTTCTTTGTCTGTTCACAGATTCCTGGCGACTGGAGAAACCCTATCTTCACTACACTTCCAGTACCGTATTGGAATCTCTACCTTGTCTGGAATTGTTGCTGACACCTGCCGGGCTCTCTGGAATGTTCTTTGCCCAGAATTTATGCCCCTGCCCACCGCTGAAAAGTGGATGGAAATTGCTGACAAATTCTGGACAGTATGCAATTTTCCCAACTGTTTGGGAGCTGTTGATGGTAAACACATACGGATCATCAAACCCCAAAGAACGGGATCTGAGTACTATAATTACAAAAAGTACTTTTCAATAGTACTCATTGCGATTGCGGATGCCGGATGTATGTTTGTAGCAGTGGACATTGGAGCATTTGGCCGTGGTAATGACTCACAGGCTTTTAAAAACTCAGACATGGGCCGGAGGTTGTATGGCAACCAATTTAATTTCCCTATGCCACGGCCTCTTCCTCACACCGAAGCTCCGCCACTGCCCTTTGTAATGGTTGGCGATGAGGCTTTTCAAATGTGCGGAAACTTACTGAAACCCTACTCCAGCCGGGACTTGGACCACACCAAAAAAATATTTAATTACAGGCTGACCAGGGCCAGAAGAACTGTCGAGTGTGCTTTTGGGATTCTTGTTTCCAGATGGCGAATTCTGGGCACGGCCATTAATCTTAAACTTGAAACAGTCGATGAGGTGGTGAAGGCCTGTGTGGTTCTACATAACTTTGTGATGGCTAAAGAGCACCCGACCTTTGAACTGGACGATGATGCTCCTAACCCATTGCCTGAATTCACTCAGCACACTCTCAGGTCATCCGTTGAAGTTGGCCAAATGAGGGACCAATTTGCGGCCTACTTTATTTCTGATGTAGGACGGGTGCACTGGCAAGATGAAATGGTGTAATGTTTTTGTTTGTTTATGGTAATAAAAAACCTTATTTGATACCATTACTGAGTGCACTATATTTTTTAAACTCCAATTAAATAAAAAACTTCCCATGTATAACTGAATTTTTTGATGTTCACACACCTGGGCAGGTAAATACACATATGAGTTAAAATGCAGCAATGCTAGTCTGCGTGAAATATATTGGAACGAGCAAAGCTGCAGGCCATGAATCAGGAAACCATTTTTTTTCAAGAGAAAATTGTGCAACTAGTTGAAAACAAAGTATGTGATTTTCTCAAAACACAACCCTCAAAACCCAACCCCAATGAAAGTCCATGGGGAATACAAGTCAGCATTGAGTGGATGAATGTAATCTGCTCCATTCCAACTTAAAAGTTATTACACTAGGCCTTGGAATGACTATACTAGGCCGTGGTATTTCAAATATGAGTATAGTAGGCCTTGGGCCTACTAGTATAGTAATATGTGAAATACCACGGCCTAGTATAGTCATAACAAGGCCTACTCGATTTTTGCCAACTAGGATCTTGTTTCACGAAAAACAAACGGGTGAAACTTGACAAGTTTCAACAGTTTGTTTTTCATGAAACCAGATTCTAGTTGGTAAAACTAGAGTTATTACACTAGGCCTTGGAATGACTACACTAGGCCGTGGTATTTCAAATATGAGTATAGTAGGCCTTGGGGCTTGTAGTATAGTAATATGTGAAATACCACGGCCTAGTATAGTCATACCAAGGCCTACTCGAATTTTACCAACTAGGATCTTGTTTCACGAAAAACAAACTGGTGAAACTTGACAAGTTTCAACATTTTTTTTTTCATGAAACCAGATTCTAGTTGGTGAAACTAGAGTTATTACACTAGGCCTTGTAATGACTATACTAGGCCGTGGTATTTCAAATATGAGTATAGTAGGCCTTGGGGCTAGTAGTATAGTAATATGTGAAATACCACGGCCTAGTATAGTCATACCAAGGCCTACTGTAATAACTCGATTTTTAACAACTAGCATCTTGTTTCACAAAAAACAAACTGGTGAAACTAGAAAGAAACTTATTTTTAAGACAAGTTTCAACAGTTTGTTTTTCATGAAACCAGATCCAAGTTGGTAAAACTCGAGTTATTACACTAGGCCTTGGTATGACTATACTAGTCCGTGTTATTTCACATATGACTATACTAGGCCTTGGGTTGGTTTTTAACATGTATTTACCCATCAGTGTGTGTGAGCGGCGCAAACAACATTAATGAAACTTAGTAATGGTGAACCACAAATGTAAATTTATTTTTTATCACAAAAATAAACCAAAAAATTATTTTTTCCGGCGTTTGGGGGCAGATGGTTTCAATTTGGGGGTGTGCAGGGAATATGCAACACTTGCAGTTGAAGACGGTGTTTGAGGGGAAGGGGCAACAAAACTTGTGGGGGAAGGTAGTCCAGTTAAGGGAATTAAACTAGGAACACTTGGAGGAGAGGAAATCTGTTCAGGTACATTAGTTGTAATGGCATGTCGCCGTAGGCTTGTGTGCCTGGACCGACTTTGGCCCAATGCCCGCCTTGATAGATTTCGCCTTGAACTAGGGGCAAATATTGAATGTAGGTCCCCCGTCTGCTGGTGTGGCTGCTGCTGAGGTGGCTGCTGCTGCTGAGGTGGCTGCTGCTGCTGCTGAGGTGGCTGCTGCTGAGGTGGCTGCTGCTGAGGTGGCTGCTGCTGCTGAGGTGGCTGCTGCTGCTGCTCTTCGTTGTCAGTGCTCGTCCTTGCAGGAGGACTGGTGGCGGCAGTGATGGTCCAGGTTTGCAGAGTGGTGGTGGCAGGGCTACTACATGTTGTTGTAGCGGCAGGGCTGTTCCATGTTTGCCTAGTGGTGGCTGAGCTCCACGCATGCATGGGAGTGGCGGTGGTGCTCCAGACAGGAGCAGCGCTTGCCATGGTGGTGTCGGTGAAGTGACCAGCTGCACTCAGACTTGTGGTGGTGTAACGGTGGGTGTCCTGGCTTTGAATAGAGGTGTCCGTGCAGTGGTATGCAGCACAAGTCGGTAGTGAGGTGAAGTGAGTCAATGGTGGCACAGGTGGAAAGGACACCACTGACTGCTGACCGTACCGATTATGCTGCATAGCCTGCAAGAAAGCATTGTTGCAGGCCTGCAGCACATTCAGCTGTTGATCAGGATTAAGGTGTTCCGCCATGCCCTTTTCAATCTTACTAAAAAAATGGTGTGCTGGTCTGTTGAGGTCGGCCTCCAGACGGTCAAGGCGCTGTTCTACAGAATTGAAGCGGTGTTCAAAGTGGTTAAAACCACGTTCCATGAGTGCAAAACCGCTTTCAACTCTGTCGGACAGTGACTTGAGGCTGGAATTAAATGTCTCGCTCAAATGCATAAACTCGGGCAAGACATTCCTGTCCAAGGCCCTCTGCCGCTGGCGGGTAGTGCCCGCATAACCAGTGGCAGAGACCTGGGACAGGGGAACACCTGATGGCCCAGCTTCCTGGTCACCAGCTGTGTGTGTGGTTGACCTGCAAGGTGCTTCCTGGCTGTCGGATGGCTGGGACGGGTCAGAGGATGTCCGAGGAAGGACCGCTCCAGGGCCAGGTTGCAGGGTGCTGCTCCAGGTGCTGTGGAAGAAAGGAAAATCATTACTACCATGCCTTTACAAGAAGCATCAGCTGTGGATTAGAAAAACACAGATTAATAAAAATAAAAACCCAAAATTTATAATACTTACGATCTCGTGGCAAGGACCGGTCTTAGGAACTGCAACGCGTGATAGTGACGGTATCTAGTTCTGGTCCTTGACGCAGATCCACTGCGAACCTGGCCCTCAGCACGAACATCACTGTTGAAGCGGTCCTTGATCGAACGCCAACGTGTTCGGACTTTGTCCACTGTTGATAAAAAAAAACAGTGCCGTCAAGGACAACAGTCACTGCGGCACAATGTAGCAATACAATACTCAAAGCAGTCACTGTAGACCCTGATGACACTGTTGGGTTTCCTGCTAGAATACACCTAGCACGAAACCCAACAGTGCCGTCAAGGACAACAGTCACTGCGGCACAATGTAGCAATACAATACTCAAAGCAGTCACTGTAGACCCCGATGACACTGTTGGGTTTCCTGATAGAATACACCTAGCACGAAACCCAACAGTGCCGTCAAGGACAACAGTCACTGCGGCACAATGTAGCAATACAATACTCAAAGCAGTCACTGTAGACCCCGATGACACTGTTGGGTTTCCTGCTAGAATACACCTAGCACGAAACCCAACAGTGCCGTCAAGGACAACAGTCACTGCGGCACAATGTAGCAATACAATACTCAAAGCAGTCACTGTAGACCCCGATGACACTGTTGGGTTTCCTGCTAGAATACACCTAGCACGAAACCCAACAGTGCCGTCAAGGACAACAGTCACTGCGGCACAATGTAGCAATACAATACTCAAAGCAGTCACTGTAGACCCCGATGACACTGTTGGGTTTCCTGCTAGAATACACCTAGCACGAAACCCAACAGTGCCGTCAAGGACAACAGTCACTGCGGCACAATGTAGCAATACAATACTCAAAGCAGTCACTGTAGACCCCGATGACACTGTTGGGTTTCCTGCTAGAATACACCTAGCACGAAACCCAACAGTGCCGTCAAGGACAACAGTCACTGCGGCACAATGTAGCAATACAATACTCAAAGCAGTCACTGTAGACCCCGATGACACTGTTGGGTTTCCTGCTAGAATATGCCTAGCACGAAACCCAACAGTGCCGTCAAGGACAACAGTCACTGCGGCACAATGTAGCAATACAATACTCAAAGCAGTCACTGTAGACCCCGATGACACTGTTGGGTTTCCTGCTAGAATATGCCTAGCACGAAACCCAACAGTGCCGTCAAGGACAACAGTCACTGCGGCACAATACAGAGCAGGGAAATACTCACTAAACGCCTTTTTGGAGGATGCTGTGGCGCTGTCCCAGCCATCCATCAACGCTGCGGCCACCTCATTCCATAGCCGCCGGGTCACCACAATGTCCTTGTGCAGCCGGTCACGGCTGTCCCACAACGGCGAACGCTCCTGGACCAGGCTGATGAGCTGCTCATTATCCAGGTAGACGTCTTCATCCCGTTGTGGAACCTAGACAAAACACATTCATTAGAATAATCCAATTTAAATTGAATAAAAAGTTACAAAAAAATAAACATAAAAAAGAGTAAAAATAGAAGATAAAAAATAAAGAACATTACAAATCATTTGATACTTACATTCCGTATCACCACCGGGACTTGGCTTCGCTGCTCCTGCTCTTCGCCCTCACTAGTCCCGTCCGCAGAAGATGATGATGACGATGTCTTAAAAAAGTTGAAAAAAACGTAAGAGATTTGGAGAAGCAGCAGATATACTTACCAGATGCACGAAAATAATCACCTCACGGTCTGCTTGCGCCAATTCCTGCCGCGATGGGGAATACTCGGATTCTGAAGACATACTGCATGTAAAAATAATAAAAATCATTAGTACATACATAATTTAAAAGGACAGGCATATAATGTAATATACTCACATTCTTCGCTGATATAATGGGTTCTTGGTTGACTGTCTGCTCTTCAATCTGTCAGTGTAGTAGTGGCAGAGTTTTGGCAGGCACCTCCTTTATATAGACTTTTTTTTTTTGACTTTAGAAGATTATAACTAGGACAACAAGTGGACACCACCAAAAAAACGCAGCGCTAAAAAAACGCATACATGCGCATCCATAGGCTATAATGGCCATTTTTAGCGCAAAACGTGCGCATACGTGCGCATGCGCTTTTTTCCAGGGCCAAAAAATGCAACATGCTGCGTCTGGAAAATACCAACGCACACCCCAAAAAAACGCAGCGCATGAAAATCGCATACGTGCGCATGCCAGTGCGCAGGTATGCGCACCCATGTTAAATATAGGGGAAAAAACGCATGCGCACGTATGCGTTTTTTTCCAGCGCTAAAAAACGCAAATGTGAAACCAGCCTAAATTAAAATTTTGAGGGAAAAAAGTTAAATGTTCATTTTTTCCCTTCCACATTCCATTAATTACTGTGAAGCACCTGAAGGGTTAATAAACTTCTGGAATGTGGTTTTGAGCACCTTGAGGGGTGCAGTTTTTAGAACTGTGTCACTTTTGTGTATTTTCTGTCATACAGACCCCTGGAAGTCACTTCAAATGTGAGGTGGTCTCTAAAAAAAAGGTTGTTAAAGGTTGTTATCAAATAAAATGATAATGAGGTGCATTCGCAGCCTGGGGTCCACCGTGCAGAGATGGCAAACTGTTGCTCGGTAATGGCAGAGACTATATGGCAGTAAAAGTAAAAGATAAACACACAAGGGTTAAAGTCACCTGGTGTGTACAGTGGCGAGTACTGTTGCTTCACAGAACCGCCTTGCTGCAGAGTGTAACTACCGAAGCCTGTTAAAACTTACAGGCCTCCGTCGGATGAGCGCTAGAATACGGTCACAGGACTCTGCCCAAGAGGCACAGGGTTAGAGTCCCTCTAGACCACTAGCGCTCAGCGCCGCAGCTGCGGTGCCAGAGAGAGCAATAAAATATAAGCACGCTAGGTGCGCGCTACACCGCTCTGGCGCACGCCACTAACCTAATCTGATTAGGGCAAGGAAAGCACACAACTTGCGCACGGTGCCGCTACTGGCGGTTGCAGCTACTTGAGGCGGTACAGTGATGCCTTATAGCTTGGCACACTCTGGCGCTAGCATGGGTGAGGAGCAGGGAGCACTGCGGCGCTAGGCAGTGTCACAGCTCGGAGCTGACTGTAAACTCTAACCCTAACCACATGCGTATCAAAGGGAAGGGGTTTCATAATAAGTCAGTCAGTGTTTCACAAGCATCCATCAACACACACACCTCTACCAAATACTGTGTATACTAGCGCATGGCCGAGCGGCCATGCGAGTCTTTTATAGCAGCGTCCTTCTGTGACCTTCCCGATGGTCCAATCCGAGCTGGAGAAGGACCTGAGCATGTGACCTCCGATCTCCAATGAGAGATCGTCCCACGGGCATGCTCAGTAGACCGAAAGGATGACTTAGTCCCTAGAGTAGCTCGCTGCTGACCAGCATACGTTGCTATAGCTGGACCAGAGGTGGCAGCAGCAACCAAACCCACAGTGCTAGTCTGAGCAGAGCGCTGGGACCAACGAGTCTGCTGAGCAGCCTCCTCTGCGGCCGCAGAGGAATAGGAGACTGCCGGATGCAAGGCTCGGGATTCCTGCTGTGCAGCGACAGGAACCCGACGCCTAACAATGGTGTTGTAAAAATGAGAAATCGCTGGTCAACTTTTAACCCTTATAACTTTAACAAAAAAAATTTTGTTTCCAAAATTGTGCTGATGTAAAGTAGACGTGTGGGAAATGCTATTTATTAACTACTGTTTGTAACAATATACTCTGCTAAGCCGGTTTGGCTTAGTTTTTAGTGTCTCTTGTGCATGCTGATACACTTTATTAAAAAAAAAAAGCCTAATTTAACTCTTAGGTTTTTGCACTTACCAATTGTTTCCTATGGATGAAAAAATGCTGCAACTACACAGAAAAAAAAAAATTAAGTAGTGACATGCTGTAGTTTGCAGAATCGCAGGTTTACAAATCAGTCAAGAAAATAAAACCAAGGTGTGTGCATGAGATTTCTGAAATCTCATAGACTTTGCTGGTAGTGTAAACTGCAGCAAAAACGCAATGTGTGACTATAGTCATAGGCTGAGAAGAAAATACGGTGTGCTGCTTGCACAGCAGACGGGAGGAGCTGCTGCTATTACACTGTTTTGTCAGTAAAATGGCGCAGTCTAGCGCTCTGGTGACGGTATAGATCAGAGGTCTCAAACACGCGGCCCCTGAGGCAGGCATCTGTGGCCCGCGGTGCACCAAATGTCTCACTCCCTGAGGCAGGTAGAAGGCGAGCATTCTGGAGCGCGTGATGGCTGCTCTATGTGCACAGGACATGGAATGAGCTCACAGGAGGGGAGGAGTCAGGGGTCACATGATCAGGGGCCTCGATGTATGCAGGACTCTGCTGTGCTGGTTGTCATGGTGTTGGATGAGGGTAAGTTTATGTGTGGGGTCAGGAGGGGTTTACAGTGTGGATGTAGCAGAGCCATATGTGTACAAGGTGTACGGAGCAGAGCTGTGTGTGTGTACGAGGTGTCCGGAGCGGAGCCATGTGTGTGTACGAGGTGTACAGAGCGCAGCCCTGTGTGTACAAAGTGGACGAAGCAGAGATGTGTATGGAACGGCGCAGCGTGTGTACGAGGTGGACGGAGCAGAGCCGCGTGTGTACGAGGTGGACAGAGCAGAGCCGTGTAGGGTTGAGCAGGTTCGCAGGATGCAGTGACGAGACACTAGAGGGATGGTGGTTTGCGAAATAACTTTTATCTAACTGTAGCCACTGGGCTTGGCTGAACAAACATAAATTAAGGACAAAAACAAACAGTCCACGCAGGGACTCAACAATCTTATAATGCCACTTAGCCTTCCAGGGACTGCTGGTTTCGTGAGCGCGGCCGCGTAGAGGTTGCTGAGGCGGCTGTCCTGAAGCCTCGCTGCTCCGGGAAGGAATGGGGCTCAACAGGCCCTGAAGAAAGCGATGCTGCTGGGGCGCAACAGGCCCTGAAGAAAGCGATGCCGCTGGGGCGCAACAGGCCCTGAAGAAAGCGATGCCGCTGGGGCGCAACAGGCCCTGAAGAAAGCGATGCCGGTGGGGGCGCAACAGGCCCTGAAGAATGCGATGCCGGTGGGGCGCAACAGGCCTTGAAGAAAGCGATGCCGGTGGGGCGCAACAGGCCCTGAAGAAAACGATGCCAGTGGGGCGCAACAGGCCCTGAAGAAAGCGATGATGGTGGCGCGCGGTGATGACGCAGTTCCCCAGATGACCTGTAGCCGTCCTTTATCAAGGAGTCTCTCCCAAAGCCGGGGTAGTGGGCCTTTTATCTCGCCTGTGACGAGGTGGCGTATCTTCAGGCCTGTGACGGCTGGGTCGGCGTGATGGGGGAAGGCTGGGGGGGGGGGGGGGGAAGTGTCCAGGCCTCTGTGACCTGGTTACGTGTACTCACGGCCACAACCTGAGGTAAAGATCCTCTCCCACCAAGGCGGGGGGCAGCGGGGATAATTCTCTCAGAACGGGGGCGGGGAGCAGTCTCTGGTAAGTCTCTCTTGTCGGTCAATACGCAGCTTTCTACCCTCAGGCTCCTCTCGGTGCCCCTGCAAGTCACCCTGCCTCCTGCCTTTTCTCTCGCTCTCTCCCAACTGCCACCGCAGCGCGCACCCTGCTCCTTTTACCCTAGCCCCGCCCCCTGTTGCCCTGACAACTTCAGTCACGTCTCCCTTTGTAATCCTCCTGATGTGGTTCCTTCAATAACCCTGATGGCGGTCCCCTTGGTTCCAGCCCAATCACTATATGGGGATCCTCCTCCCCACATTCCTCCACCCTGTAAGCTCGCCAGTCCTCGGGCGAGGGTGTTAGTCTATTGAGATTGGCCTGTAAAGGTATCAATATTCGTTGCCATACGAACTGGTCTTGTTCATACCGTTCGGGGGGATTGCCGGCTGTTGACCGCTCGGAGCGTCTAAGTTCGACTGGGGTGGAATCTTCTGGGGTGGTGGACTTCGGTGGGCTGCATGATGCAGGCGGGTTGTGTCAACTGGCTCATTATTGGGTGGAGGGCCCTTGGGGTCTGGAGGGAAATCCTAGTCGTCCGAGTCCCAGCATATGGACTCCGGTTCGGATGTCAACGGGACGGGTTCCAGTTGTTTCGGGTCGGTGGAAATACACGGGCGTAACATATTACGATGCACAATGTGGGTGGGTAGTGTTTCATCCTGCTCGGGCCATATTTCGTACACAGGTCCTTCTGGATGGATACGGCGTAGTACCCAATAAGGACTCTCTTCCCAACGTGACTCCAGTTTGTTCTGGGGGCGTTGATCCAGTACAAGCACACGGTCCCCGCTTTGGAGATGAGGAGGGGAAGTTGTATTCTTCCCTGGGTGTTCCCAGTCTTGAAGTTTGGTATGTACAATTCGGTGAAGAGTTTGCAGCCTGTGGCGATGATTTCGGACCCAAGAAGACACTCCGGTCCAGGGCCGAGGCTCTTTGGGGTCCAACTCTACCTCCGTGATCCCTTTACCCTCTCGTCCAAACAGTAGGGAATAAGGAGTATAGCCCGTAACTCGATGTACCCGATTATTATAAATCCATACTAATTAGAAACATATTCAGGCCAACCAGCTTCCTTGTCACTCTCCAGAGTGCGTAGCATTTGAATCAATGTTCGATTAAATCGCTCACAAGCCCCATTCCCTTGCGGGTGATATGGTGTGGTCCGGGATTTGTCAATCCCATAAAGATGATGTAGTTCCTCCATAACTTTCCCCAAAAAACATGCTCCCTGGTCGGAATGTATACGCTGAGGACAGCCGTACACTTGTATAAAATTTCTGCAAATTGCGGAGGCGGCCGACTCCGCGGTCTGGTCTCGAGTAGGGGTGACCACAGCGAACTTGGTGAAATGATCCACCATGACGAGGCAGTGTTCGTATCCCTGGAATGCGGGACCAATGTTCAGGTAATCCACCATTAGGAGCTCAAAGGGTGCTGAAGTCACAATCGTCTGTGTTGCGGCTCTCTGAGCGGGCGGTTTGGCCAATTCACATAAGCGGCAGATACGGCAAACTTCGTCCACAACAGCCGACAAGCGTGGGTGATAAACTTTCTGTTGTAACCATTGCAAAGTCTTTTTGACTCCAAAGTGGGCCCCTTTTTCGTGAGCCTCTCGAGCCAGTTCGTGTAGTTGAGCTCCGGGCGTAACCACCTGCCACACAGTCGTTGAGGTTGTTTGCGAAGTGATTTTACGGTACAGTAGTCCCTTTCGGATAATCAGTCTCTCCCATTGTCGCAGCATCAGCGACAGGTCTTGGGTCAAAGTTTGCCGTTGAGTATCAGAGGGTAATTGACCAGCGGCGACCCATGTCCGGAGAAGTCCAACTTCTTCATCTTCTTGTTGTTGTTGTATCCACTTATCCCGAGATTGTTCCAGGATGCCCCTGTGGGCCTCTGGGGAAGATACTTTTGAATCAACATTGGTGAGCACGGCAGCGGTAAGAGCGAACGGTATTTCCTCTCCTTCTAATTCATAGTCTCGATTCTGTCCGGGAGTTGTATGTCGAATCCTGGAGAGGGCATCTGCATAAACATTCTCGGCCCCTCTTTTGTAAATAATCTTGTAATTGTACTTCGCCATCCGGGCCACCCATCGCTGCTCCAAAGCCCCCAACTTTGGCGTTTTCCAAATGAGCCAGTGGGTTGTTGTCAGTTCGTACTACCACCTTGGAGCCCGCTAGGTACTCTGCAAATCTCTCCGTCATAGCCCACACCACTGCGAGGAGCTCGAGCTTAAAAGAGCTGTAATTGTCAGGGTTACGCTTGGAGTCATGGAGTGAACGGCTTCCATATGCGATCACCCTCTCCCGGCCATCCTGAACCTGTGACAACACAGCCCCCAGCCCGTGAAGACTCCCGTCAGTGTGCAGGATGAACGGCTGAGAGAAATCCACATAAGCCAACACTGGGGCATTTGAAAGTGCAGCCTTGAGGTCTCGGAAGGCCTTTTCCTGAAGGTGTTGCCACTGGATTTTTCGCCCATTGGCCCCAGCGGGAGCCCCCTTCAGCAGGTCATGCAGGGCTCGAGCTCGACATGCAAAATTCTTTACGAAACGACGGTAATATCCAGTTAACCCCAGAAAAGCCCGTACGTCTTTCACCATCTCGGGGGTAGGCCATTCCTGGATAGCAGCAATCTTCTCCCGGGATGGCCTCACACCCTCTGCCGAAACGACATGACCCAGATACTCAATCTGAGAGCGAAATAGGTGGCATTTCTGAGGCTTCACCTTCAACCCATACTTTTGCAGCCGGCTGAGTACCTGTCCCAACCGCTTCAGGTTGTCCTCGAAGGAGGCGGCGTAGACAATGATGTCGTCCAGGTAGACCAACGTGGCCTCAAAATTGAGATCCCCTAGACATCGCTCCATCAATCGCTGAAAGGTCCCGGGGCGTTGGCCGGCCCGAATGGCATCCGATTAAACTCAAACAGTCCCATGGGCATTATGAACGCCGTCTTAGCTCTGTCCTCTTCTGACATGGGCACCTGCCAGTACCCACTGGCCAAGTCCAGGGTCGAAAAATATGTTGCCTTGCCCAATGCAGACAGGGATTCTTCTATGCGGGGCAATGGGTATGAGTCTTTAATAGTGCAAGCATTCAATTTACGATAATCCACACAGAATCGTAGTGTACCATCTTTCTTCCGGACCAACACGATTGGAGCCGCCCAGGGGCTTCGACTTTCCCGTATCACCCCTTTTCGCATCATTTGGGCCAGCAAAGTTTTCACCTCTTGATAGAGTTGTGGCGGAATCTGTCGATATCGTTCTCGGATAGGGGTCGCTCCTGCTGTGGGGATCTCATGAGTGATGGCGTTGGTACACCCAAAGTCGTCCTCATGGCTAGCAAATACTTCATGGTACTGTCCCAGCAATGCTTTCACTTGTGAAAGTTGGGCTGCAGTTAGTCCAGAAAGCTCAGCCCGCATCTACTCCAAAATATTTCGGCCCTTCTCGTGTCGAGACTTCGTGGGCCTGTAAGGTTCGTATTGTTACCTCCCAAGGATCCTCAGGGTGTACTCGTAATTGAACCGCAAGAGCGGGCAGCACTTCTTCTAAAGGCTTTACTAGTTTGGCCAGTACAGTCCGTGCTTTTAGAATGGTATCTCGGTCTTCAAGGTTAACGCAGCGTATCAGGACAGTTCCTTTTCGCACCGTAGCGAGGGAACAGGCCACCAGTATGCCAGGAGGTAAGTGCCCTGAGTGACACGGCTCCACCTGCACCTCCACGCCCTCCAAAGGTATCGGGGCCCGAATTGGCAGGCCACCACTGTCTGTCCAGGAGGTAGCACAAGCAGGGGTGCCACTGACGTGATGACCTTGCCCAGAGCCTCACCCTCCTGATGCACCCATGCACCAGCTGCTGGAATACCTGTCCCTGAGCCTTGCGAGAACCCCACTGCTTCAGTATCTTTTGTGTGGGATCATTAAGCAACAGGTTACCAAACTCTTTTAAAATATTCATGCCTAGGGTGACGGGGTGTCGTTGATCTCCTTGAGTCAGCACCACCCCTCTGCGGCCAAGGGGTTTACCGCACAACGTCACCTGCACCCACACTACCCCGGCAACCGGGACCGGCAGTTGGTTGGCGGCTACTAGTCTAATCATGGGCCCCCACTGAGGCCTTGCTGCCTCCGGAAAGTTTTGTTGAAAGTACGCTGCGGGCATAGTGGTTACTTGTGACCCCGTGTCCACCAGACACCGGACGGCCCGGCCCTCTACTTCTGCCCAAACTACCGGACACTTTGCTACCAAATCTTCGGGACTTCCACCACCCCTAGTTGTGGTTTTCGGCTCCGAACGGCGTCCCCCCAGCCCGGAGCCCTTTAGTTTAATGGCCACCGGGGTGGGTATCTCCCACGCCGCAGACACTCACGGACGAAGTGGCCTGGTTCTCCACACTCATAACACCGAGCTGGTATAGGCTGACCCCCCCGCGGGGAACGTGGCCCCCAGGGGCCAGAATTAAAGCTAGATCGCCCAGTCCCAGTTCTTCTCTTTACTTCGGCCAACTCGCCCTTAATATTCTTCAATTCTTTCTTCATCTCCACACCTGCGTTTGAGGAGGCCTCCACACCTCGGACCTTCCCCACGGGGACCGCCATCCCTTGCTCTCGTACCCGTGCCTGACTTCCCACTTCTGAAAAGTCTATTTGAGGATTCATTCTGATCTGCTCCCGTAATGCCTGCTTTATTAGTGGATCTCGCAGTCCAATCACCAATAGATCACGTAGGGTAATGTCAACAGGTCCTACCCCTACTCCGTCTTTCCTTTCTATAGCCATATGCAATTCTTAGAGAACATTCATATACTCTGTGGTTGTCGCCCCCTCTACTTGCATCCGACTAAACAAACGGGTTCTTAACTCCCCCACATCTGTAGGGTCCCCATGGGTCTGTTCTACTATCTGTAACACTTTTTCAAATGTGTTGCAGTGCCCCGGAGGTTTCAACATCACAGACCTCCTCGCCTCCCCATCCAGTGCCATGAGTGCCACCTCAGTCTCCAGATCAGGGGTCATAGGATGCATCCGGAAGAGCCCCCGCATTCGCTCTGTCCAGCTCCATAACATAGTATTGGAGCCGGAAAATCTAGGCAGGTTGTTCAGCATGGCCCCCAAGGATATACTGATGCAGGGACCCTCCTCATTTGTGGAGTTTACAACTCTATCCTGATCTGGGGCACCACTGTCTGTGCTCGGGGACTGCATCCTGCCGACTACGCCAAGTGTAGGGTTGTGCAGGTTCGCAGGATGCAGTGACGAGACACTAGACGGATGGTGGTTTGCGAAATCTTTTATCTAACTGTAGCCACTGGGCTTGGCTGAACAAACATAAATTAAGGACAAAAACAAACAGTCCACGCAGGGACTCAACAATCTTAACAAGATTATATTGCCACTTAGCCTTCCAGGGACTGCTCGTTTCGTGAACGTGGCCGCGTAGAGGTCGCTGAGGCGGCTGTCCTGAGGCCTCGCTACTCCGGGAAGGAATGGGCTCAACAGGCCCTGAAGAAAGCGATGTTGGTGGGGCGCAAAAGGCCCTGAAGAAAGAGATGCCGGTGGGGCGCAACAGGCCCTGAAGAAAGAGATGCCGGTGGGGCGCAACAGGCCCTGAAGAAAGAGATTCCGGTGGGGCGCAACAGGCCCTGAAGAAAACGATGCCGGGGGGGCGCAACAGGCCCTGAAGAAAGTGATGATGGTGGCACGCGCTGATGATGCAGCTCCCCAGATGACCTGTAGCCGTCCTTTATCAAGGAGTCTCTCCCAAAGCCGGGGTAGTGGGCCTTTTATCTCGCCTGTGACGAGGTGGCGTATCTTCAGGCCGGTGACGGCGTGATGGGGGAAGTGTCCAGGCCTCTGTGACCTGGTTACATGTACTCACGGCCACAACCTGAGGTAAAGTTCCTCTCCCACCAAGGCGGGGGGCAGCGGGGATAATTCTCTCAGAACGGGGGCGGGGAGCAGTCTCTGTTAACAGTCTATCACGTTGGTCAATGCGCAGCTTTCTACCCTCAGGCTCCTCTCGGTGTCCCTGCAAGTCACCCTGCCTCCTGCCTTTTCTCTCCCAACTGCCACCGCAGCGCGTCCCCTGCTCCTTTTACCCTAGTCCCACCCCCCGTTGCCCTGACAACTTCAGTTGCATGTCTCCCTTTGTAATCCTCCTGATGTGGTTCCTTCAATAACCCTGATGGCGGTCCCCTTTGTTCTGGCCCAATCACTATCTGGAGGTCCTCCTCCCTACAGCCGCGTGTCTACGAGGTGGACGGAGCAGAGCTGCGCGTGCACAAGGTGTGAAAAGCCACGTGTACGAGGTGGACGGAGTGGAGCCGCGCGTGGATGGAAAGGCGCTGCGCGTGTACAAGTTGTGAAGAGCCATGTGTGCAGACCGCCAGTTTGAGGTTTTTTTTTTTTATGTGCGGCCCATTTACTCTGCCGAGTGCGAGACCCCCTGGTACAGATCGTCCATGTGGAGCAACATATAAGGTCCAGTTGGTCTGATGCACAGAGCAGAAACCGCGGCGTTGTGGACAGAGCGTCACTGGTCGCCATGACCCGGTGCAGAGGCGTATGGCACCCGCTGTACCCAGCATTGTGCCACAGTGGCCTCCCGGGGTCTGAGGGGCCGTGCGGTCACCTGCAGCAGGGTCTGACACTGCGCCACGGACCAGCCCCATAACAACTAGCAGGACAGCAATGCCTGAGAAAAACTGCACTACAAGTCCCAGCAGCTTCTTCCAAACTTCTCCCACAAGGCCTGGTGACACTACTGCCCCCGTTACACCCTGTATACTGGGCGTTATCGTCCCACGGGAGCTGCAGACGAGCTCTCTTCCGGTATACTATCTGCACGGTGGAGCGGCAGCTCCGGTACAGTGGGCCAGTTCCTGCCGTCAGCCTGCACTGTGCAGCACTTCCTATGTGACCTCCCTCCTCCTCCCGCCGGTTCCTCCTTCCTCGCTCGGGTACTTTTCCTGTCCCCTCCCAGGAAGTTTCTAAAGAAAAAAAAAAAAATTAGAGGAAAGAAACCCAGAAGGGAAAAGTTCCTAAAAACGAAGAAGTCGGGGAGTTTACCGTGCAGCCATTAGAAGAGGCGGGAGCCGTGCCCGGGCGTGCGAGAGCAGCACAAGGCGGAGACATGACGGTGAGACCGGCGCGGGGTGCAGCACCGGGACTGACCGGGGAGGGGAGACGTGTGGGGGACCGGGGAGGCCTGCTGCGTTACCTCTGTGCTGCTCCCCCATATCACCTCTGCATTACATCTACGCCCCCCATTTCACCTCTGTATCACCTCTGCTCCCCCCATATCACCTCTGTATTACAGCTGTGCCCCCCCTATATCACCTCTGTATTACAGCTGTGCCCCCCCTATATCACCTCTGTATTACAGCTGTGCCCCCCCTATATCACCTCTGTATTACAGCTGTGCCCCCCCTATATCACCTCTGTATTACAGCTGTGCTCCCCTATATCACCTCTGTATTACAGCTGTGCCCCCCCTATATCACCTCTGTATTACATCTACTCCCCCCATTTCACCTCTGTATCACCTCTGCTCCCCCCTATATCACCTCTGTATTACAGCTGTGCCCCCCCTATATCACCTCTGTATTACAGCTGTGCCCCCCCTATATCACCTCTGTATTACAGCTGTGCCCCCCTATATCACCTCTGTATTACAGCTGTGCCCCCCCTATATCACCTCTGTATTACAGCTGTGCCCCCCCTATATCACCTCTGTATTACATCTACTCCCCCCATATCACCTCTGTATCACCTCTGCTCCCCCCATATCACCTCTGTATTACAGCTGTGCCCCCTATATCACCTCTGTATTACAGCTGTGCCCCCCTATATCACCTCTGTATTACAGCTGTACTCCCCTATATCACCTCTGTATTACATTGTGCCCCCCTATATCACCTCTGTATTACAGCTGTGCCCCCCTATATCACCTCTGTATTACATCTGTGTCCCCTATATCACCTCTGTATCACCTCTGCTCCCCCCATATCACCTCTGTATTACAGCTGTGCCCCCTATATCACCTCTGTATTACAGCTGTGCCCCCCTATATCACCTGTATTACATCTGTGCTCCCCTATATCACCTCTGTATTACATCTGTGCCCCCTATATCACCTCTGTATTACAGCTGTGCCCCCCTATATCACCTCTGTATTACATCTGTGCTCCCCTATATCACCTCTGTATTACAGCTGTGCCCCCCTATATCACCTCTGTATTACAGCTGTGCCCCCCTATATCACCTCTGTATTACAGCTGTGCTCCCCTATATCACCTCTGTATTACATCTGTGTCCCCCCTATATCACCTCTGTATTACAGCTGTGCCCCCCTATATCACCTCTGTATTACATCTGTGCTCCCCTATATCACCTCTGTATTACATCTGTGCTCCCCCTATATCACCTCTGTATTACATCTGTGCTCCCCCATATCACCTCTGTATCACCTCTGCTCCCCCCATATCACCTCTGTATTACAGCTGTGCCCCCTATATCACCTCTGTATTACAGCTGTGCCCCCCTATATCACCTCTGTATTACAGCTGTGCCCCCCTATATCACCTCTGTATTACATCTGTGCTCCCCTATATCACCTCTGTATTACATCTGTGCCCCCCTATATCACCTCTGTATTACAGCTGTGCCCCCCTATATCACCTCTGTATTACATCTGTGCCCCCCTATATCACCTCTGTATTACATCTGTGCTCCCCTATATCACCTCTGTATTACATCTGTGCTCCCCTATATCACCTCTGTATTACATCTGTGCTCCCCTATATCACCTCTGTATTACATCTGTGCTCCCCTATATCACCTCTGTATTACATCTGTGCTCCCCTATATCACCTCTGTATTACAGCTGTGCTCCCCTATATCACCTCTGTATTACAGCTGTGCTCCCCTATATCACCTCTGTATTACATCTGTGCTCCCCTATATCACCTCTGTATTACATCTGTGTCCCCCTATATCACCTCTGTATTACATCTGTGCTCCCCTATATCACCTCTGTATTACATCTGTGCTCCCCTATATCACCTCTGTATTACATCTGTGCTCCCCCCATATCACCTCTGTATTACATCTGTGCTCCCCCCATATCACCTCTGTATTACATCTGTGCTCCCCCCATATCACCTCTGTATTACATCTGTGCTCCCCCCATATCACCTCTGTATTACATCTGTGCTCCCCCCATATCACCTCTGTATTACATCTGTGCTCCCCTATATCACCTCTGTATTACATCTGTGTCCCCCCTATATCACCTCTGTATTACATCTGTGCTCCCCTATATCACCTCTGTATTACATCTGTGCCCCCCTATATCACCTCTGTATTACATCTGTGTCCCCCCCTATATCACCTCTGTATTACATCTGTGTCCCCCCTATATCACCTCTGTATTACATCTGTGTCCCCCCTATATCACCTCTGTATTACATCTGTGCTCCCCTATATCACCTCTGTATTACATCTGTGCCCCCTATATCACCTCTGTATTACATCTGTGCCCCCCTATATCACCTCTGTATTACATCTGTGCTCCCCTATATCACCTCTGTATTACAGCTGTGCCCCCCTATATCACCTCTGTATTACATCTGTGCCCCCCTATATCACCTCTGTATTACATCTGTGTCCCCCCCTATATCACCTCTGTATTACATCTGTGTCCCCCCCTATATCACCTCTGTATTACAGCTGTGCCCCCCCTATATCACCTCTGTATTACATCTGTGCCCCCCTATATCACCTCTGTATTACATCTGTGCCCCCCCTATATCACCTCTGTATTACAGCTGTGCCCCCCTATATCACCTCTGTATTACAGCTGTGCCCCCCTATATCACCTCTGTATTACAGCGGTGTTCCCCTATATCACCTCTGTATTACATCTGTGCCCCCCTATATCACCTCTGTATTACATCTGTGCTCCCCTATATCACCTCTGTATTACATCTGTGCTCCCCTATATCACCTCTGTATCACCTCTGCTCCCCCCATATCACCTCTGTATTACAGCTGTGCCCCCTATATCACCTCTGTATTACAGCTGTGCCCCCCTATATCACCTCTGTATTACATCTGTGCTCCCCTATATCACCTCTGTATTACATCTGTGCCCCCCTATATCACCTCTGTATTACAGCTGTGCCCCCCTATATCACCTCTGTATCACCTCTGCTCCCCCCATATCACCTCTGTATTACAGCTGTGCCCCCTATATCACCTCTGTATTACAGCTGTGCCCCCCTATATCACCTCTGTATTACATCTGTGCTCCCCTATATCACCTCTGTATTACATCTGTGCCCCCCTATATCACCTCTGTATTACAGCTGTGCCCCCCTATATCACCTCTGTATTACATCTGTGCTCCCCTATATCACCTCTGTATTACATCTGTGCTCCCCTATATCACCTCTGTATTACATCTGTGCTCCCCTATATCACCTCTGTATTACAGCTGTGCCCCCCTATATCACCTCTGTATTACAGCTGTGCTCCCCTATATCACCTCTGTATTACATCTGTGTCCCCCCTATATCACCTCTGTATTACAGCTGTGCCCCCCTATATCACCTCTGTATTACATCTGTGCTCCCCTATATCACCTCTGTATTACATCTGTGCTCCCCTATATCACCTCTGTATTACATCTGTGCTCCCCCTATATCACCTCTGTATTACATCTGTGCTCCCCCATATCACCTCTGTATCACCTCTGCTCCCCCCATATCACCTCTGTATTACAGCTGTGCCCCCTATATCACCTCTGTATTACATCTGTGCCCCCCTATATCACCTCTGTATTACAGCTGTGCCCCCCTATATCACCTCTGTATTACAGCTGTGCCCCCCTATATCACCTCTGTATTACATCTGTGCTCCCCTATATCACCTCTGTATTACAGCTGTGCCCCCCTATATCACCTCTGTATTACAGCTGTGCCCCCCTATATCACCTCTGTATTACATCTGTGCTCCCCTATATCACCTCTGTATTACATCTGTGCTCCCCTATATCACCTCTGTATTACATCTGTGCTCCCCTATATCACCTCTGTATTACAGCTGTGCTCCCCTATATCACCTCTGTATTACAGCTGTGTCCCCCCTATATCACCTCTGTATTACAGCTGTGCCCCCCTATATCACCTCTGTATTACATCTGTGCTCCCCTATATCACCTCTGTATTACATCTGTGCTCCCCTATATCACCTCTGTATTACATCTGTGCTCCCCCATATCACCTCTGTATTACATCTGTGCTCCCCTATATCACCTCTGTATTACATCTGTGCTCCCCCATATCACCTCTGTATTACATCTGTGCTCCCCTATATCACCTCTGTATTACAGCTGTGCCCCCCTATATCACCTCTGTATTACATCTGTGTCCCCCCTATATCACCTCTGTATTACAGCTGTGCCCCCCTATATCACCTCTGTATTACAGCTGTGCCCCCCTATATCACCTCTGTATTACAGCTGTGCTCCCCTATATCACCTCTGTATTACATCTGTGCTCCCCTATATCACCTCTGTATTACAGCTGTGCTCCCCTATATCACCTCTGTATTACAGCTGTCCTCCCCTATATCACCTCTGTATTACAGCTGTCCTCCCCTATATCACCTCTGTATTACATCTGTGCTCCCCTATATCACCTCTGTATTACATCTGTGCTCCCCTATATCACCTCTGTATTACATCTGTGCTCCCCTATATCACCTCTGTATTACATCTGTGCTCCCCTATATCACCTCTGTATTACATCTGTGCTCCCCTATATCACCTCTGTATTACATCTGTGCTCCCCCCATATCACCTCTGTATTACATCTGTGCTCCCCCCATATCACCTCTGTATTACATCTGTGCTCCCCCCATATCACCTCTGTATTACATCTGTGCTCCCCCCATATCACCTCTGTATTACATCTGTGCTCCCCTATATCACCTCTGTATTACATCTGTGTCCCCCCTATATCACCTCTGTATTACATCTGTGCTCCCCTATATCACCTCTGTATTACATCTGTGCCCCCCTATATCACCTCTGTATTACATCTGTGTCCCCCCCTATATCACCTCTGTATTACATCTGTGTCCCCCCTATATCACCTCTGTATTACATCTGTGTCCCCCCTATATCACCTCTGTATTACATCTGTGCTCCCCTATATCACCTCTGTATTACATCTGTGCCCCCCTATATCACCTCTGTATTACATCTGTGCCCCCCTATATCACCTCTGTATTACATCTGTGCTCCCCTATATCACCTCTGTATTACAGCTGTGCCCCCCTATATCACCTCTGTATTACATCTGTGCCCCCCTATATCACCTCTGTATTACATCTGTGTCCCCCCCTATATCACCTCTGTATTACATCTGTGTCCCCCCCATATCACCTCTGTATTACATCTGTGTCCCCCCCTATATCACCTCTGTATTACAGCTGTGCCCCCCCTATATCACCTCTGTATTACAGCTGTGCCCCCCTATATCACCTCTGTATTACATCTGTGCCCCCCCTATATCACCTCTGTATTACAGCTGTGCCCCCCCTATATCACCTCTGTATTACAGCTGTGCCCCCCCTATATCACCTCTGTATTACAGCTGTGCCCCCCTATATCACCTCTGTATTACAGCTGTGCCCCCCTATATCACCTCTGTATTACAGCTGTGCCCCCCTATATCACCTCTGTATTACAGCTGTGCCCCCCTATATCACCTCTGTATTACATCTGTGCTCCCCTATATCACCTCTGTATTACAGCTGTGTCCCCCCTATATCACCTCTGTATTAAAGCTGTGCCCCCCCTATATCACCTCTGTATTACATCTTTGCCCCCCTATATCACCTCTGTATTACATCTGTGCCCCCCTATATCACCTCTATTACATCTGTGCCCCCCCTATATCACCTCTGTATTACATCTGTGCCCCTCTATATCACCTCTATATTACATCTACCCCCCTATATCACCTCTGTATTACATCTACGCCCCCTCTATATCACCTCTGTATTAAATCTGTGCCCCCCTATATCACCCATGCCCCTACAGGTGTGGCCGCAGTGCAGTTATATGTGAGGTGGGCACACGCAGGCCCTGGAGCTTAGGAGACCCCAACAGAGGAGTCGTATAGCCCGATGATAACTGGGGGCTCTTGGAGATTTTGCATTGATGCCCGGGAGCTAAACCTGCAGCTGCCGTAACGGCGGCCATACTGCCATCCTGTGTGTCCAGGAACACATGGGTAAAGGGGCTGTCGGCTTTTTTGTGTCTGCCCCTGTCAGTTTGTCCATTGTAATCACTTGGTGTTCTGCGTGTCCCCTCCCGTACACCATGGAGTCAGTGATGCTATGAACATTAATGATTCTGGTGCGGTGTTACCAGCAGCACAGCTCAGTCACTGGTGGCGCGGTTCCTTCGTAGCTCAGTGACGTGTTCTCGGTGCTGTCACTAATGTTCGGCTGTTGTGCTGGTTCACACAGGGGTTTGGTCTGTATGGAATCACATTATTTACCGAGCCCCCGTCCGCTCTCTGGGCGAGCACACAGACGCGCGTCCGCCGGGTATGTGACTGGTCAGCGACACTCTGCTTGTCGGAGCGCAGCCTTAGGCTGTGTGCACACGCTGCGGATTAGGTGCGGATTTTGTAAAATCCGCAGGTGAAACCGCAGGTCAAAATACCTGCGGTTTTACCTGCGGATTAGCCTGCGGTTTTGTCCTGCGGTTTTTCATCTCCTCAATGGAGGAGATGGTAAACCGCAGCGGAATCCGCAGAAAGAATTGACATGTCAATTCTTTCTGCTGATTGAAAACCGCAGATAATCGCGCGGTAAATTCCGCACCGTCTGCACTGCGGTTTTTGATTCCCATAGGGAATCATGGTACTGTACACCGCAGCACAATCCACAGCGTGTGCACACAGCCTTAGGCGTTGTGCGCTGACTGTGGCCAATTCCTGGGGTCTGTCGGGGGCTGCTGGTATTCATGGTAGGACTGGTCTGGCTGTGCTGTCTGTAAACCAACATCAGTCATACCTCTTATAAATTTTGTTTTTTGGTTGGGGGGGATGAGGCGCTTTAGGAGGAAATGCTGCAACACCTCATTGATGTGACGCTTCCTCGAAGTCCTTCACATTGTCCTCGCACTGTGGTAGTAAGAGGAGTTCCTCCATCATTCTGCCTGTCAATCTGTATTGATCCGCTCGCTGAGTGCTAGGTGAGAGGACGCTTTCTATGAATTGCCATGTAGACAGACATCCGGCTATAGGTTGCACGCTACATGTCATCCCCATATTAATGGCCCCAAGGTGCTGCATTAAGTGAATTAAAAAAAATCTATGGTCTCCTCCAGGAGCAGCACTGATTCCCCGCTCTCCGCCCGGCGCCCCCTGCCGCTCTCCCGAAATAACCTGCTACCACTGATCGGCTGCAGCCTTTACCTCTCGCCCAAGTGGAAGAAACAATGTTTCTGGTCAGCAGTTCAGCAAGGACACAGGGCTGACAGTGGAGGAGCGGTGCGGGGCCAGAAAGTAACTACGGTATAATTTATTTTTTTATATGCTTTATGCAGATTTTCTTTTTTGGGGGAAAAAGTCACTTTTTTTTTTTGTCATTTTTTACACCACAGCCTTAAGAATGTCAAGTCGTTGTTGAATTTTGCGCAACCTAAAAAAAAAGAAAAAAGTACCGTATATTTTTTTTCTTTAGTCTTTGCTTTAGCTTAAAAAGTCACATGGTTTGCAAAAAAATTGTGATGTGCATAAAATTACTTCAGGGAAATACTGGAGTACACTGTGAAACTTTTTGAAAAGTTGCAAATGATGAATGAGGCGAATAAATCTAGTAAAACCACAGTGGTGACCCCCCCCCCAGACTAATACATGACAAAGTGACTTTAAAAAAGACGCAAATGAAGAGATGAATTTGGCTTTAAAAAAAAAAAAGTGCAAAAGTAGTGAAGAGTCAGTCCCATTGAGGTTATTTTATATCAGACAATGGATACCGGACCAGCGCACAGAACTAGACTTTCTATTCTGTCCATCACAGGCATAAAATTAAACTGATATTTGGGAGTGAACCCTACAGAAAACTTTCACAGACCATGGAATGGAAATCAGTCCAGAAAGTAGTAGTAATTGATGTACAGTGGCGTGTAAAAGTTTGGGCACCCTTGGTCAAAATTACTGTTATTGTGAACATTTCCTTTGTATTTTAGGGAAAAAAATATGTAATTTTTAAAATGTTATAATTTACAAAAAGGATAATGGGCTGATGCAAAAGTTTGGGCACCCTTACAAATTTGTGTGCTCCGATAACTTTGACCAAGGTTTCAGACCTTAATTAGCCTGTTAGGGTTATGGCTTGTTCGCCATCATCGTTAGGAAAGGCCAGGTGATGCACATTTCCCAGCTTTATAAAAACCTAGCCTCCTCTAACCTTGTGCCAAAATCGGCAGCCATGGGGTTCTTCTAAGCAGCTATGAAAATGGTGGAGGCCCACAAAGCAGGGGAAGGCTAGAATGTAGCAAAGCGTTTTCAAGTTGCCATTTACTCAGTTCTAAGGCTATGTGCACACATATGCAGAAAATTTCTGCATAAAAACAGGGACTCCTTCCCAGAAAAGGCGCGTTTTTTTCCACGCGTCTTTGCCGCGTTTTTTTCCGCGTGTCCCCAGACACATAGAAAATAGCCAGAAATGCGGAATTTACCACAAAATTAATGAGCATGCTGCATTTTTTTAGCGGTAAAAAACGCATCAATAGGCACAAAGTGCAAAATGCATTAAAATGAATGGGAAGCTTCTTTTAAGCGGATTTTTTGGTAAATCCGCAGGAAAAATGCGAAAAAAATGCTGTGTGTGAACACAGCCTTAATGTAATTAAGAAATGGCAGTTAATAGGAACAGTGGAGGTCAAGATAAGGTCAAAATTTTAGTGAGAGCTGCTTGTAGGATTGCTAGAATCAGAACTCCCCTTCACGCTTCATTGCAAAAGATTGTCAGAAAGCTATAGCAGACTCTGGAGTTGTGATACATTGATCAGTAGATCAGTCCATGTTCAGGGACACCTGCACAAATATAGCCTTCAAAAGTCATCAGAAGAAAACCTCTCCTGCGTCCTCACCATAAAATTCAGTGCCAGAAGTATGCAAGAGAACATTTGTACCAGCCTGATGCATTTTGGAAACAAAGTCCTATGGACCAATGAGGTTAAAATAAACTCTTTAGTCACAATGATGAAAAGGTATGGGTGGAGAAAAAAGGGCACAGAATTTCAGGAGAAGCACCTCTTTCAACCATTAAGCATGGGGGTGGATCAATCATGTTTTGGGGTTGTGTTGCCATGAATGGCACGGGGAACATTTCACGGGTAGAGGGAAGATTGGATTCAATGAAATTTAAACAAATTCTTGATGCAAACATAACATCAACTGTAAAAAACGCTGAAAAGAGGATGGCTTCTACAGTTGGGTAATGATCCTAAACACACAGCAAAATCCACAATAGACGACCTCAAAAGGCGCAAGCTGAAGGTTGTACAAGGAAGAATGGATGGAAATGCCTCAAACAAGAATTGAAAGACTTGTCTGGCTGCAAAAAGTGATTACAAGCTGTGATATGAGGTTCTCACGCAGGGTGCCCAAACTTTTGCATGGATCAATTTTCCTTTTTGTAATTTTCAAAATGTAAAATATGAAAAAAAATATGTATTTTATGCAAAAAAAAAAAAAAAAGCAAATGTGTCATCTTTAACTTTAGGCCCTATAGAAATCACTCCAACTTGCTTAACTGTTCACAATAACAGTAATTTTGAGTAAGGGTGCCCAAACTTCTACATGCCACTGTGTGAGAGGTTTACCCCAGGGCTATGGACATCTGTGATGCTGGAATTATTTATGGCCTGACAGGTGTAGGACATCATTATCAGTTAATGCCATTAATGATTGCCTTATGAGAGCGCCATTACTTATGAGGTGTAATATCCGCATTAGTGCCCTTGTTGCGATTACTTCTTTTCCTCCCACTGTCCGTGACTCAGTGCTTGGCACGTTACTACATGTATTATGTAATACTCGTATTTCCAGGCTCGGTGATATACAGTACGGCCGTCATTCATGGTTTTCAGCTGGTTATTGCTTCTTCCTGTGGCTGCCGTCGCCCCGGGCCTCTTCCATTTTCAGTGTCTCTCGGCTCTTCTGTCTCTACTGACGTTTGGTCGTGGATCGCGCTGTGCATGTTAGCGACAGGTTGTGTAATCTGGTTAGTTCTTCCTATTACCATCTTGGACATCCTGAACGTGCCCTACAAAAAAAATCTTGCTATCACACTATCGCCATTGATACCTGACCCTGTAGTATGTAGCGTCCTATTAACCAGCTGCATGCTGACAGTTTCTCTGATCATTCAGCGTCTCCTGTGTACCGGTGGGGTATTGGGTGTCTGAAACGCTTATGCTCTCTATGGGGCAGTCTCACTTTCCGCCCGTCTCATGCGGTATTCACAGGGTGAAATCGAATCTGCTACATCCGTTGTATGGCTCTCTTTGCCCTCGAACCAAGGGGCGGGTGTCACCAGCGTCCCTGCCATGCACACAACAGCTCTGTAACTGGAGAAGGAGAGAGGGACTGGACTCCGAGTCACATCAGACGCTCTTGTGCTGGCGAGAGAGAGGAGAAAATAGACTGAATGTATAGATAGACTGGAGGAAGTGTATAGGGCACAGCCCGGGTCTTGTGGCCTGTGCGGCCATGACTGAAGAATTGCCTTCCAAGAAGGACAAACTTCATTGAGACACCGAGGTGGTGAGACGTGCCCATGTTGCCCAGTAGTGCACCCTCTGAGAGAGGTGCCAGCTCTGACCTGGAGGTATGAAGTCCTCCGCCAAGGACCACGTCTCTACTCCTGTGTTGTTGCATCCCTTTCATGTTCGGTCTCTGCTGTACACATACAGGGTCGTATTAACCCCTTCCGCTCTTTTTGTACTACTGAATGTTCAGTTGCAGTCCATGTGTGTTTTCTCTCAACAGCCCGACCTGCTGAACTTCAAGAAGGGTTGGATGTCCTTGCTGGACGCCAATGGAGAGGTGAGTGTAGCTATGTGTGCTGTGATGGCTATTACGTGGTCAGTAGTGGTGTGCGCGGAGCTCAGCTGTGGCTATAGTCCCGGCCACCATAGCCACATGTACATGAAATGTGTCCCTATGGGCTCTGAAGGCAGCCAGTGTCTATGGCCAGTCATGTAAGCGTTGCATACCGTGTCCTCTGACCAGTAAGGGAATACTTATTATTTTCTGGTGGCTGTATCCCTGGAGCCATTGTTTTCCAGGCCAGCTTACAGAGCCCTTACCTGTTCTCAGAGCTCCCGTCTGACGGCCACAGATCACTCACCTGGCTACTGGACCGGGTCCTGTGGCACCTAGTCTACACGTAATCATACTGAGTATGTAATTTACTTTCTTCCTTCCTTGTAGTGGAAGAAGCACTGGTTTGTCCTGACAGACTCCAGCCTCAGATATTACAGAGACTCCAATGCTGAAGAGGTGAGCATCTAGTTTCCAAATGCGCCATTTTCTGTTTTTGATGTAAAGTGTCAATGTATTAAAGGGGTTGTTCTGCCTTAAGGTACAAGTCTGCAGTCCATCTAATGTTTTGCCCATAAATCTGAGTGTGTGTATGTAGTAACAGTGTGATAACACACTCGCCTACTGCTGCCTTCTCCAGCTTCCAGCACAGCTCTGCTTCTCTTCTCGGTGATGTCACTGCTCTGTAAACTCTCCGGGTCACACTGTGCCCTGCATGACCCGGAAGCAGCTTTTACAATGTAAGTCTATGGAGTGTCAGAACGGGGCCCCATAGACTTGCATTGTGATAGAGACTTCTGACCCTCACATAAAGTGAACCGGAGAGTCTGAAGAGCGGTGACGTCACTCAGAGGAGCTGAAGTGTGCTAGATGCTGGAGAAGACGGCGGTAGGTGAGTATATTAACTAACTGACACGACATTGCATGCACATGTACACATACTGTATGTCTCGGGAATATCTTGCCACGCTAATCGCACTTGGGCAAATCATCTAGATCCTCTGCTTTCAGCTCTCTTTGCAATTGATAGCCAATGACATCCCAAATGTGTTTCATGGGAGACTCTGCAGGCCATGGTAGCATGTTTAGGCTATGCAGGCTGATGTGTGCATAGGCAAAAAACTGTCAATCAGTTGTGGGGTTACACAGAGCTCATGAATATGGAGGACTACATGGCAGTGGGTTTACTAGTCCTCTAGTGATATTCTCCTGCTGATAAAACTCTAGTAGATTTATATTTGCTTGTTACTTGTACTTATTGTCAGTAAGGCAAGCTCCAAAAGACCCCAGGACGATGAGCGCGTTGAAGGGGGTGGTTTGAAGGGGGTGGTCCTTCCTTATGGTACAAGTTTGCAGTCAGTTTGGTGCTGCAGACTTGTGAATCCTCACATGGCACAAGATGTGAGGACTCTGCTGTCTCGACATCGGTATCAGGCGTGCGACTGCAAGTATGTAATTTGCATTCATGCAGTTACGTGCCGACTAAACGTGTGGCCTTGCTCAATTCAAGGCATTGATTGAGGCTGGACACGTCTAGTCGGAATGTGTCCGGTAGTAAGAAAATCACACACTTGCTGTCACATGACTGCCCGCTTCACAGTGCGCCGTACATGCGATGTGAGGTTCACAAGTCCGCAGTCCCATAGGCTACGAGTCTGCAGTCACTCTTAAGGCTGGACAATCCCTTTAACACAGGAAGCAAGTGACGTCCCTTACCCTTCTACGGTAATGATCCATGAAACATACAATGAACAACTTAATGTGAAAATCCCCAGTGAGGGATTTCTTTTATCTGATGGCAGCATGATGTATAGGCAAGGACCCTGATTTCAGCAATGTATCACTTACTGGGCTGCGCAGTGTAGCTTTCATAAAACCACAGGATTAATTAGAAATCTTCAGTAATTAGCCAGCACACTGATTTATTTTCTCCTGGGGATGATGTGGCATATTGTAAGCCTTTTGTAAGCGTGTGTGGGGTATTTTGCAGAATATTATTACGCCTTGTAAGTTGGCCCCAATGACTAGCAATTCCTCATCTGTGACAGGTAGGGATGCAGCTCCAGGAATATGATACTTGGTCCAATGCAGCAATTTTCTCCAACCCTCAAATGTTTGGTTTTTTTTTAACCCCGCTGCACTGATTTTCTGTTGTGTATTCACAGCATTTCCTCTTTGGTTCTGCATCAAAATCACCTTATGTTACATGCAGATTTTCTTGTGAATTTCACCCTATGCAATGCACGAGTTTAGACTGCAATAAAGTCTGCACAAAGAATTGACATAGTAGGGATTTTAAAATCTGCACAGCAGATCAATGTACGTGTGGAAAACTTCTGCAGCATGGAGATGAGATTTTAAAAATCTCATCATCGACTTTACTAGAACTGTATGTGCACATGTTTATTGCAGAAAAAAAACGCTTCTAAAAGCACATTTCCTGGCAGGAAAATGCAGCGTACGATGCGCACATTTTTTATGCGTTTTTACTTGAGTATTTATTACGTTAATTTTTACGGTTAAACGCTGTAAGAACGATAAAAGAATGGACACAATGCAGATTTGAAAAATGCATTGATGCTTAAAGTATACATGGGGGAAGGCATCGTGTGCATTTCAGAAATCTTATTCTTTTTGCTGATACTGTAAAATGTAACTTTTTTGTAATGTATGAGTGTGAACATACCCTTGCTCTGCGTTTCTTCCTTGTTGAAAGTCTGCAATGTGTACATCCGGCCTTAGCGTGAAGTACTGTCCCTCATCCCCTGTCATGGATTGTTGGCAGCACGCAGCTGCCACTAACCGTCCCATCTATATGCATCTGACACCTAAGCAAGTATGTCTGGAAGCTGCTTTGTATAATTGTAGGAAACCAAAATGTGGGTCCTCTGCTGTACAATAACTGTTGGTTTGTGTCCGGATCACTTCTGGGAAGCATTTTTGCAAGTTTTGAAGAATTCATCAATCAGAGATGAAAAAGGAGTAACACATAAACAGTCATTATGGACGTCGGCCAAGTTGTGCTGTAAGAAACGTAGAAATGAAGGGTTATGTGAAGGTTTGATGCATTACTGTGGTGTTACTGTACGTGGGAGACTCCTCCACATTCTCTCCAAAGAGGAGCAGAAAGAAGTAGGAAACTACTGGGATTTTTTGTAACATGTGGCCAGAGGTCATCATTAGTGATGAACGAACGTGTTATCCGAGTGTCTTTGGCGTGCTTGAATACTATGTTCGGGTCCTTGCCGCTTCATGTCTTGCGGCTGTTGGGCGATCCCCGCGTGTCTTGCGGCTGTTGGGCGATCCCCGCGTGTCTTGCGGCTGTTGGGCGATCCCCGCGTGTCTTGCGGCTGTTGGGCGATCCCTGCGTGTCTTGCGGCTGTTGGGCGATCCCTGCGTGTCTTGCGGCTGTTGTACACCTGAGAGACCTGCATATAGTATTCTAGCACGCCTTAGGCTGTGTGCACACGTAGCGATTTTTAAGCGTTTTTGCCGCGATTTTCGGCGCGAAAACGTTTAAAAATCGTGTACAGAACGCCCCCCATGCATTCCTATGGCATTCCGCACATGCTGTGCTAATGCTGCGCTTTTTTCCGCGGCGGAATCGCATTGCGGAAAAAATCGCAGCATGCTCATTCTTTTGTGCGGAATCGCAAAGAATTGCCGCGGTTCCGCACCCATAGGAATGCATGAGAATCGCTTACTTCCCGCATGTGGCAAGTTAAGCGTCTCATGTGCGGTTGGTACCCACGGTGTGGAGGAGAGGAGACTGTCCTCCAGGCCCTGGGTACCATACACCTGTAAAAGAATAAAAAATAAAAAATCGGGGTATATTTACCTTCCGGTGTCCCGCGCTGCATTCCCGGCCTAAGTGTTCCCAGTAATGCCTTGCGGCAAGGCCCTGTAATGACGTAGTCTCGCGTGACTCTAGCGGTCTCGCGAGATCGCTATAGCAACGCGAGACTACGTCATCACAGGTCTCGCAAGGCATCGCTGGGAATGCTGAGGCCCGGGAATGCAGTGCGGGACGCCGGAAGGTAAATATACCCTGATTTTTTTTATTTTTTTTTTAGCATTTTAACATCCTATCTTTTACTATTGATGCTGCATAGGCGGCCTCAATAGTAAAAACCTGCTCACACTTGTCAAACACTATGTTTGACGAGTGTGACCAACCTGTCAATCACTTTCCAAGCGATGCTTCAAATCGCTTGGAAAGTGCTTGAATAACGCACGCGAAAATCGCGGCAAAATCGCGATCATAATCGCGGTAAAATCGCTGTGAAATCGCGTGGAAAAAAACGCGCGATTTCTGGGAAGGAGTCCGGTTTTTAGTGAGCGTTTTAAAACGCTACGTGTGCCCATAGCCTAAGGCTAGTTTCACACTAGCGTTTTTTAACGCTGTGCTTCGTGCACAATAGAATCGCATGCAAAAAACGCATCATGCGTTTTGTATGCGTTTGCTTTTTTTAGGCGCATGAGTTTTAACCAGTTTCTAGTCATGTTAACGCTTAAAACGCATGCGATTTTAAACGCAGGCGCGCACGCCTGTGTTCCCATAGACTGTAATGTGATTGTTTTTTTGCGAATTCCGTGCGCATGCATTTTTTGAGACAGGACGGACCAAAAGTGCAACGGGTTGCGTCCGGCGCGCCTAGGCGCGCACTACGAAAACGCATGCGCACGAAAACTCATACGAACGCGTGCATATGCTAGACCATGCGCCCCCAAGTTAAAGATGGGGGCGCAGAATGCATGCGCATGGACGCACGCGATGCGCTAAAAAACGCTAGTGTGAAACCAGCCTTAGGGTACCATTACACTTAGCGATGCACCAGCGATCCCGACCACAATATGACCCGGTCAGGATCGCTGGTGCATTGCTAAGTGGTCGCTAGTGAGCTGCCACACAGGCAGATCTCACCAGTGACATAGCGGCGGTCGCTAATTACCTGTCAGACGAGGCGATCCTGACGTCCTCGCGCCCGCTCGTCGCCACAGCAGGAAGCCCAGCAGGAAGTGGCCTACGAGAAACGGCCCAGGACGTTCTCACGCGATCAGCGATAACCAGCGGGGGAGCCGGTCGGAGGTAAGTATCACACATAGCGATATCGCTAGCAATATCGCTGCAGCGTCACTAAGCTAGTGACGTTATAGCGATATTGCTAGCGATATCACTTAGTGTAACGGGCCCTTTAGCTACTCGGATAACATCCGGGCATGCTCAGATAACAGCACGTTCCCTCATCACTAGCCATCACACACAGATTTTTGCTCCCTGAACTAGAAAAAAAAATCCGATATTACATTTACTTACTTTGTATTTGAAAATGCAGAATTTTTAGCGTTGGATGTAACTAGATTATACTCTTTATAATCAGATCTTTCAGATGTTTTTTTTTTTCCCACTTAAAGAGGGAGGAATTTTGGTAAAAATACATTTATAATAGCCAGGTGTTCTCCAGTGATGAGCGAGTATACTCGTTAGCTCGGGTGTCCTCCGAGTGTTTTGGCGTGCTCGGAGATTGTTTTCGTCGCCTCAGCTGCATGATTTGCCACTTGTAGACAGGCTGAACACATGTGGGAATTCCCTAACACACAGACATTCCACACATGTATTCAGGCTGTCTAGCAGCCGCAAATCATGCAGCTGAAAAGATGAAAACTAAATCTCCAAGCGTGCCAAAATACTCGGAGGACACCCGCGCATGCTCGGGAAAACCGGAGCAACGAGTATACTCACTCATCACTAGTGTTCATACAAAACACTGTGTACAGCAGCACCACCATTAAATGTGGAGGAGGCCGTGCCCAGGATTTCAGGTTTATTGGGTCTATGTGATGTGTATATTAAAGGATCTGCTTTTATGGTGACTGTTTAGGGTAGGAGTCGGTTACATGGTGTTTCTATCACATTTAGCGTCTCTTATAACACTACATAGGTGTAAGTTTGCTGTCCTATATTACAATGACTCCTCCTAAGCCTGCGTTATCGCTCACCATTTTGTGCAGGGCTTTGTGTGTAGATCAGCGCACAGATAGCAGCTTTATAAGAAATGAATAAGTGAATGCGAGTCGGGAGCAATGGTGCAAGTCTTAACATATTTTCCTCCACTCCTCAGGCAGATGAATTAGATGGGGAGATTGATCTGCGAACTTGTACTGACGTGCCGGAGTTTGCTGTACAGAGGAATTATGGCTTCCAGATTCATGTGAGCTGAACGTGAAATGATTTGCAGAAATTACATGTTCATATGTCTGTGTGTTGTAGTATTTTATGTTAGTGATATTTTATCTAGAAGAAAAACTGATGTGAACTCTGTTTTTGCTACATTCCTCTGCTGCCTGCAGTAAGACGATGTTTCAGGTCATCTGTGTCCCGACACTGCAGGCATTAGCAACCCTTCCTAACTTTTTTTTTTTTTTGATCTTGTATATAAGGGATGTAAACATTGAATGAAGTTGAACTGCTACATTCTGTTGTGTGTAGTGGCCGCTGCTGAGTACTGCAGATCAGCTCCTCTTCTATTACATAGGCCAGCGCTCTAAGAGCAGCTGACCGGTAGGGTGCCAGGTGTCAGCTCCTTAGTGATCTGATATCAATGACATATTGTAAGGATAGTGCACTATTATTATTTATCTGGACAAGCCATTTTTTGTAATCCTCTTATTCTTCTAGACAAATGAAGGTGTATTCACACTTTCCGCCATGACATCTGGTATACGAAGAAACTGGATCGAAGCACTGAGAAAAAATGTCCACCCAGTTTCCATCCCTGATGTGACCAAGTAAGTTGCTGTTACACTTCTGATAGTGAAAAAGAACATTGGAAGATACTTAAAACCATTTAGATCTATGGCAAAATCTATACTGGGTCCAAGTTGTCATGTGACTTTTTTACTTATTATGGATGGCTGTGATGAACCAGCACCTCGCCACCCCGCCTGACGTCACTATTACGTCAGAAGGATCACCTAGTGCGGTCTCCCCACTTGTTCCAACGTGACATTCCACACCCCCTGGGGATATGTAAGGTCAGCTTTGGTACAGTTTTACACAGTCAACCCCTGTCCTCACCCAGTTGCTGACGTGGCACCACACTCTCTCACAACCCTGACCAATAGGCCCCTTTCACTAGCCCCAGTGAAACAGAGCACTGCCAGCCCGGTAGGACTGCCACCGGTTCCTCGCTGGATATAAGTCCAGTTCGTTAATGGGATTATATTGGGCCAGAAACCAGCCCCGGTAGCATGGAAAGTTAAACCAAGAATACGGACGTGTAGATCACGATAAAAGAGCAGCCCAAGTTTACTAGACCATAAACTATATACACAATGGTTATACATATACAGTGGTCAGATATGCAAGTACAAAAGATATAAGCAGATGGATGATGTCAATTACCAGTTTGATGTTAGACCCTGGGCCGCAGGGGACATGGGCTGCTAGCTGGTTCCTAGTTCCTTCACAGCATGTTATTCAAAGTGGCGCCATCGATTCCGTCCGGTCCCCTGCTACGTGGTGAGACAAAACACAGCTTTGCTACCTGGCTCCTACTAGCCATTCTACGTTACTCCCCATCCTGTGGTGCTAGAACGGATCGAGACCCTGGAAGGCATTCGGTCCGTTCTAGAGATTTTGAAAATGTGACTGGTGTGTTATCAGGACGTGCGATAAGTATATTCTCCTTATGAAATCAAAGCATTTACAGGGGGGTCTTCCTGTAGGAGCTTGATGCTAGCTTGCTGGTGAGGGTGTGGATTTTGTCTCTGAACCTGAGAATGCTGGCTGCCCCTGCTGAGCCAGGTGTCCTGTTACAGCTGCACACAGGGAAGGAGGTTTTATAATCCCATGCCAAATAGGATACAAATGATTGACATGAAACTATATCCCGAATATTCATCACAATGGTCTCTTACGTTGGGGATACACATTCACTCTGGTCGCAGCACAGATTTCGCATCAAAAGGTCACTGTATGCCACTTCTGCATAATGCAGGTGATTGTAGGCACATTGTGACCTGCAAGGTGCTCCGACCATGGCAAACAATTCTCTAATGGCTGTACCATCTGAATTTTTTGTGTCCTGCTTGTCACGGCAAAAATCCAAAATCCAGTTATTATCGATCTTGTTTCCTATTTAATAGGTCATATGCCCGATACCTGATCAAACCGGAAAATGACATGATGATTGCAAATATATGGCGGCATAGTCCCATTAAGTCAGTTAGCCAAGTGAGATGCCAAAATAACATTTTGATGACCATTGGCTTGTTTTGTTTTTCTTAGGTTTTACAGCAGATGTGATAAATTAAAGGATAATATCAATGTTTATTCCAAAATGGTTAAAAACATCCTCATTAGTGTATATTCCATAAATGGATTAGGCAAAAGGTCTATAAGACAAGAGAGTTATTACGCGTTTTGAGCCTTTTGGCTATGCTCACACGTTGCTTTTTTCTGCAGCCAAAACCTGATCTCTGGGCAGTAAAAAGGCTGCAGACAAAAGCAGGTTTTTCTGCGTTTTTACTGCATTTTTCAGGATTTTAAAGTTCAGCTTTACTTCCACCATGCATAAATGAACAATGCAAGGTGTTAGGCCACCAATGTAATACATATGTGACACAATAAAATGTTTTGGGGGGGGAAAGGCAATTTGATTCAATTATTTAGTGAAAAAAAGTTGTTTTTTTTTTGTTTTTTTTACATATGAAAAAAGTGACTATTCTGAACAAAACAGCTGGATTCATGTAGGAAGCGCGGCCGTGAACTGTTATGAGTTCATGAAAAAATACACAATTGCAGATGTGAAAACAGTGGGGGGGAGGGGTGTTGAATTGGTCGGGCATAGTTTACCGAAGACATTGGCAGTGCATTGACTTGGTTAGGCTTTGTTTACTTTAACACATCACTAATTTAATGGGGTTGTCCTCTACTAGGATAACCCCCTTCTCATTTCCCATGTTTGGCCCCGTTAAAGTAAAAGCACCTAACCTCACGGCACCGGAGTGGGAAGTGAGTGTATGTCACATGAACCCTGTGCCCACTCTCACTGTCATTACTGCCTCCAGATGCATTAAGGAGTGCTGCTGCAGATGGTGGCACTGTTGTACATTATACCTGACATTTCTGCACATTTCTCTTTTTCAGGCTGTCGGAGAGTAATAAGGAGAATACATTTGTTCCCACGCGGCAGAGTCAGAGACCAGATGAGCTCCGGCTTGGCTCTGAAGTCAGAGCCAGGAAAGTGGAGCTGGTAGGATCTCGCCAAGGTTCCTTTGATTATGTGGAGTTGTCCCCGCTGTCCCCCGGAGAGGAGCGGGATCAGAGATCGGAGGAGCGCAGACGCTGGTTTGAAGCTCCCCCTGGAGGAGACTCCTCTTCTACCCGTCGTATCGCACAGACACCACTCACAGAGGAGCAGAAACGACGACTCAGTGACGATATCGAGGCTAAATGGAGGGAACTGGAGAGACTACCATTGCGAGACACCAAGCAGACGTCCCTTACGTGTCTACTAGGTGGGAGCAGAAACAGGACTGGTGGAGAAAGCACAGCGGCACTTGAGAAACAGGTACGTACGGTGCTATTTTATTTCTACTTTAATGCATTTCGTCGTGTTTTGAAGCTTGTGTTGTGCGATGCAGTAGCGCGGCTTCAGGCGACACATGGGGACATGAGAAATTTAGGGACAGAAGCTGGGATTGCTCTCCTGTGATGGAAATTTGCCTCTTCTGGTAAGGAATATACTGACCGTTGATATGAAGGTGTGAATGTGTCATGTTGGAGCACAAGATCATGAAGGAGAATCCGCTGAGGTCCAAAGACACCCGGCCAAGAAAGCTTCCTGCCTTCGGCCAAACCAGAGAGCGACATGCTGATTGTTTTTTCTGTGGGTACCCGGTGGTGTGCCGGTGACATTTGCTGCTTTTAAATGTACTAATAAGTGAGAGATTTTATCTACAATCGCACCTACCATTGCTGGAGAATCTCTCCTTCTTCTGCATTAGCTTATGGAGGGTCAGTTATTTTTTTAGTTCCGCCCTCTTTGCTATTTTTCCCACTGAGGATAATGGGGGCTTCACAGAACCGATCTGACACCAGTGTGGATGGAGCTATACTTAATACTTTCTTTACCAGTAGTTGAGGGGCTTTATGGTGATGAATTACTATGCGTTGCTCATATTTAGGTCCAGAGTTTAAAGATGCAGCTGGAGAAGGCGAAGAAGGAGACGGAGACTCAGAGGGGAGCGGGCGAGGGGGCTTTACCCCAGGCTTACATATCTCAGGTAAGTTACCCATAGATGGCATGCCTAACATGGTGTGCCATAGGAATATTATTTCTCTTACATTTGCTCCTGGTATATGGATATTATGCCTCTTTGATTACTATTAAAAGGTTTTTCCCACTAAATACTTTTATCACCTATTGAAGGGATAGATAGAGCTACTGTGTGATCGTTGGAGGTCTGATCTCTGGGACCCTACAAATCTTCCTCTGTGGTTAAAACAATGTTTCTCATGTGTGACCGCCACTCCATTCTTTTCTGTGGGGCTGGTGGAAAATGTCTGTTAACAAGTCCCATAGAAGTGAATAGAGTAGTGGTCAAACAGGCGGACATTGCCACAGTGGGGTCACACTATACGAACCCTCCAAGAGTCATGCATTAAAGGGAATTTGTCTACAGGTTTCTGCTATGTAATCTGAGAACAACATGATGTAGGGATCGAGACCCTGATTCCAGTGATATATTACTAGGCTGTGTTGCTGTTTAAATAAAATGAGTGTTTTATCAGCAGGAGATTATCAGTACAGGACTAAGCGTCTCGTGCCTCCTAGTCATTCTGCTCTGTGTAACCCCGCCCCCTCCACTGATTGGCCGCTTCCTATATTGATAGAAAGCTGCTAATCAGTGGAGTGGGCGTGGTTATACTCAGCTGTACAGCAGAGAAAACAGTGATTGTATCAGAAGGGTAGCAAGCAGCCCAGGAAGTGCCACATCACTAGAATCAGGGTCTCATACCCTACATACTTTGTGCTGCTCTTGGATTACATAGCAAAACCCTGCTGATGGATTCCCTTTAATGACTTACCCTGCTCATGTATTTAGCAGGACAGCCCTTCCCTGTCCCAATAGTAAATGTTTCAGCAGTGTCACTCTATGCTTGATTTGCAGAAATTATCCGTATTGTATCAAATTTAAGAGGCTGAACATGATGTATCAAATCTGGTACATGCATGCAAATATTTTTTTTTATTTTATAATATTCTTGTTATTTTGTGTATATCCATGGGAAGTTGTCACAGCAATTATAACATACTAATAGTTCATGATTTGGCGCTTGTTCACTTTCTAATAAGATTCATTTGCTCAGTGGCTAATGAGAAACTATTAGATAACTTTTTGTATGAATATTCAAAGAAATGAAATCTGCCAAGTAGAATCTAGTCCTAGTAGAAGAATTTAGTTACCAGAAAGGATAGACCGTGTCCTGTGCCTTGTCACTGTGTGATGGTCATACCCTGATTATGTCTCCCATTATCCTCGCTGCACAGAAATGCCCTTCAACTCTTCTTGTAGGTAATGGCGCCACCTAATGGCAGAAATATAACTGTGTAAAGCAGTAAAAGTTCACACTTCTGCACAGGTTTCTCCTAAAGTGTGAATGAATGTGACAAACTTAAGAGATACCAAACTCTCTGGACATAAGTAGAACCTGGCTGCTATCGTGCAGTCCGGCTCTGAGTCATGCTGCTCGAGATGTGGGCAGCATGAGTCTCGTAACAGGCTCTTTTAATTCTGGCAATTTGCATCCATATATCCAATATTTGCTTGATTTTAGGACTTTGTGATACATGTGCATCACGTCTAACAGTAATAATGTAGTAAGCACGCATTCCCCTTTACTCTCTATTGCAGGAGGCCTGTGAGCACAGCCTCTCTCAGATGGAGAACTCGCACAAGCAGCTTTTATCCGAACTCCAGAGACACCATGAATGGGAGATCCAGAGACTGCAGCAGGAGAAGGATCAGCTGTTAGCAGAGGAAACCGCAGCCACGGCATCTGGTATGGCGAGGGAGCCATGAGCTGTCTTATAGTACAGTAATGGATGTTGGTGCAGAGGATATTTCTTCGCCCCATTGTGCTAACACTAGTCTATTTGAGTTGTCAGAGGATATCTGCAAAGTAATGATAGTCCTTCTGTTGTCAAACTCCAATCAATATGGAATTGATAGCAGCTATTGTAAAATCGACACATGTACCCACCTGCTACACATAGTGTCTGCAAGCATCCAAAGAATCAGATTGCGGCTGCATGTTTACAGACTCCTAGTGTAAAATTTTGGCAACATTTGTACAGATAAATGGTGCAATTGTTTGTATTCTTCTTATTGAGTGTCTCCATCACACACTGGCTTATGTCCGGGCATAGTAGACCCAGCAGCTGGACCCAGATCTCCAGACTGATGGCTGTCGTGCATTGCTAATTCTGCAGGTAATATGTGTAGATTTATAGTAATTTCTTTGCTTTTCCACAGTGATTGAAGCCATACGGGCTGCTCACAAGGAAGAGCTGCAAAGAGAAGTGGAGAAGGCTCGGACATTCCAACACGGCGGGTCCTCAGCAAATGAGATGCTCCGGCGGCAGCACCAGTATGCACTTTTGTTATTTTTTAAATTATGATTTAAAATATGTACAGTATATACTCTTGTATAAGTTGAGTTTTTCAGCACATTTTTTAGTACTGAAAACACCTTGCTTGGCTTATACACAAGTCATTGGGACAGCGGAGCCGCGGGTCACAGGAGGCAGCGGCTGGTGGCTACGGCTGTACCTGTGCTGCTAAAGAGAAATGAATATTCACTGCACTGGCAATGAATATTCATTTCTCTTATAGCACGCACAGTGTCAGCCACAGCTGCCAGCTTTCAGCAGCTGCTGGGGTATCACGGGTGCCTGTGCTCATTAAGGTAATGAATATTCACCTCTCTCCACTCCCATAGGCATGGAGTGAATATTCATTCCCTTAATGAGTGGGGACACGTGATCGGCCGGCAGCAGGAGCTGCTGACACCTGAACAAGATGCTGTGAGGGCATGCAAGGAAGGTAAGTAGGACGTTTTTTTTTTTTGTTTTTTTTTTTATATGCTTTTTTCATAGGGGCTTGCATACCAGGATAGGGATGAGGAACCATGCAGACTAGGATGGAAATGAGCCATGCAGACCAGAATGGGGAATAAGGAACCTTGGAGACTAGGATGGGAATGAGGGAGACAATGCATACCCGACTTATACTTAAGTCAATAAGTTTTCCCAGTTTTTCGTGGCAAAATTCGGTGCCTTGGCTTATACTCGGGTCGACTTATACACAAATATATAATACGCTAGATTTGAGACATTACTTTTTTTGTTAATCCAATGTGTTTGTTATAATTTAAAAAAAAAAAAATCACAAACAACACCCTCCCCCTGTCCCCTCTCCACTACTCCACCTCTGGACCTTACAAATTCCTATATACATATAACATATCATCATTTACAATCAAAGATACAGAAAATGTTGATGCATAAAAAAATAAAAAGAACCGGTAAAGAGAAAACTGTTCCATGAAAGCGTCCAGACATCACACTTTTACCCTATTATGACCTGTACACTGGGTGTAGAGAAGAAGTCGTTACCAAAATTAGAAGATAAGTTTTTACGCCATGAAGTCTGATGGACAGAAGACTGCGTGAAACCATGAACCAATACCGCTATATAGGAGAGGATCATCTGAGCACAGCCGCCATCTGAAGGGAATTATCTCAAAGATATAATGGGGGGGAGCGATGTTGCTTACATAGGTTGTGTTTTTTTTTTTCTGTTTTTTTTTTTTGGTAAGGCATGTTCACACATTGCATTTTGGCCTTGTTTTTGCGGCAAAAAGTCTTACCGCCCAGCAAAGTGAATGAAATTTCTGAAGTCTCATGCACACCCTACTTAATTTTTACTTGCAGATTGAATTCTGCAGCTGGTCAACTATTTCTCCTTCGCCTCATTGTGGACACAGGTACTGTGGGTGTATGCTACTGCTGCCTGGAGGCTGACACTAAGTGGAAAAAAAGAGGTTAGCGCCTCCGCCGTATACACCCTCGCCCCGATTGCGGGCGGAAACCAGTTTTTGCTTAGTGTCTGTCTATTTTCCCCATGAAGATCAGACAGGGGCGACGGACCCTATTGAAAGGGTCCGATCTCCCCAAACCAACAACGGGCGAGCACGTGCGAGTGTCCCTCCACGTATCCTCTCCCGCGACGTGGGATATTGTCAGACCACGGAGGTGACATACGGGCGACGGACCCTATGGAAGGGGTCCGATCTCCCCAAACCAACAATGTGCGAGTGTCCCTCCAGGTATCCTCTCTCGCACCGTGGGACATGATGCCGACTTAGCCCTGTCCACCCTAGGGTATTGAAACCTTAGGCTGCACAGAGGCACAAGCGTAGTCTGTGCGGTCCCCACTGCCCCACCAATGCTGAAGACTGCGGTGGGGCAAGGTGGCGGACGGTCCCTCTCCTCACCCCTTGAAGGGGTTAGATGGAGCTAGGGTGACTGCACTGTCTTTACTTCACATGGCCCCCCCCCTCCCCTCTACCTGAGCTGAACGGAGTGGATGGCCAGGGAGGGCTCCTGCAGCGTCCGGCAGCGGCGGATCCGGTCCTGGCCATGATTCCAGGCGGATGGGGAAAAAAAATCGAGGCCGCGGCCCCAGGATCTTTTTTTTTTTTTTTGGGCTTTCGGGGGCCGGCCTGCTGTAGTGGGCGCGCAGATTGAAGCGACGCCTTGCACGCTGAGGACACAGGACTAAGGTAAGTGCTGCCCCCCAGCCCAACGGAGAGGCCACGCTAACTGGAATAAAGAGCGCCCTCCCCGGCGTTTTTTTTTCAGCACGGAGCCCTGACAGGTACAGCATGTCAGGAAAAGCTAAGGCACATTCGTTCTTATACGCTGCATGCATCTCCTGTCAGTCTGCTTTTTCGCGGGCGCAGACCAAGCGAGTATGTGAAGCCTGCGAGTCTGAACGCAATCAGGAGCCCTCCCCTGCGACCGAGCCCAGTGTACCAACTCCCCCGGAATGGGCGCTATCACTCGCAATCTATGGCGTCACTTATGAGAGCAATCGAGTCCCTTCGGGCCCCAGATAGGTGAGCCCCTGCCCCTGTCTTAGAGGGGTCCTCTACCTCACAGGAGCCTCCGGCCTGCAGGGGCCGCTCTCACTCCAGGCAGATGCGAGGGAAACGAACCCACACAGCGTCTCCCGGTGCCTTTGCATCCGTGAGCTCTGCTTCTCGCTCCCCGTCACCAGCAATCGATAGCGAGCAAGGCTCGGACTACGACTCGTACGAACCCCTTGACCTAGATACGCCAGGTGGTCAGGAAACAGTTGACAGTCTCATAGAAGCCGTCAACCAGACTCTGGGGATTGAGGATGATTCCACTCTGGCTGCGGGCCATAAGGTGTCATTTAAGCAGGTCAAGCGTCCCCATAGATTATTTTGCACTCACCCTGAATTTGAGGACATAGTGCAAAGACACAGAGAACTGCCGGACAAGCGGTTCTCAGGCCATAAGGCACCCGAGGCAAAGTATCCTTTTGCCCCGGATCTCCTTAAAAAGTGGACAAAATCCCCAACGGTGGATCCACCTGTGTCGCGCTTGGCTACAAAAACCCTACTATGCGTGCCTAGTGGTTCTTCTATTAACCCCTTCCCGACCTGTGACACAGCGTATGCGTCATGAAAGTCGGTGCAAATCCGACCCATGACGCATACCCTGTGTCAAGACTTCAAAGCCCACCTGCGGGTCGGGTGACCGGGGTCAATGAAAGGTCACCTGACCCGCAGATACAGGGGGCTTTGTAATTCACCACAGGGGACGTGGCTTCGCCCCCACGTGGCTACGATCGCTCTGATTGGCTGTTTCACTTTTAACAGCCAATCAGGGCGATAGTAATATTTCATCAATGAAAATTGATGAAACATTACAATCCAGCCATGGTCGATGCTGCCGTAGCATCGGACATGGCTGGAGACACCGATCCGACCCCCCCTCCCCCCCCCGGCGATCGCCCCCCCCCCCCCCCCCCCGCCACTGAATGACAGCGGCGATCTGCCGCCGCTGTCATCATCCGCCCCCCCCTCCCATTCCCTCCGCTCCCCGCCAGCTTCCGATCCCCCCTGGTACCTCCTGAGTCCCCCTGTCGCTCCCGGTGTCCCGCGGGTCTGGATCATGGGCGCTGCCATCTTGGAAAATGGCGGGCGCATGCGCAGTGCGCCCGCCCGAATATGCCGGCTGCAGATTCCATTCTTTCATTTTGATCACTCTCACAGTGATCAAAATGAAATAAAAAGTAAATAAACCCCCCGATTATCACCCCCATAGGTAGGCACAACTAATAAAAAAGAAAATATTTTTATTTTTCCATTAGGGATAGGGTTGGAAATAGGGTTAGGGTTGGAACTAGGGTTAGGGTTGGAATTAGGGTTAGGATTAGAACTAGGGTTAGGGTTGGAATTAGGGTTAGGATTAGAACTAGGGTTAGGGTTGGAATTAGGGTTAGGCTTGTGGTTAGGGTTATGGTTAGGTTTGGGATTAGGGTTAGGCGTTTGTTGGGGTTAGGGTTGGGATTAGGGTTAGGGATGTGTTGGGGTTAGGGTTGGGATTAGGGTTAGTGTTGAAGTTAGAATTGATGGGTTTCCACTGTTTAGGCACATCAGGGGGTCTCCAAACGCGACATGGTGCAACCATTGATTCCAGCCAATTTTGCGTTCAAATAGTCAAACGGTGCCCCCTCCCTTCCAAGCCCCAACGTGTGCCCATACAGTGGTTTATCCCAACATATGGGGTATCGGCGTACTCACGAAAAATTGCACAACAACTCTTGGGGACTAATTTCTCCTGTTACCCTTGGGAAAATAAAAAATTGGGGGCTAAAAAATTATTTTTGTGGAAAAAAAGATTTTTTCATTTTCACGTCTCTGCATTATAAACTTCTGTGAAGCACTTGGGGGTTGAAAGTGCTCACAACACATCTACATAAGTTCCTTGGAAGGTCTAGTTTCCAAAATGGGGTCACTTGTGGGGGAGTTTCCACTGTTTAGGCACATCAGGGGCTCTGCAAACGTAATGACGACCGCAGACTATTCCATCAAAGTCTGCATTTCAAAACGTCACTACTTCCATTCCGAGCCCTGACGTGAGCCCATACAGTGGTCACACAATGGTTCCTCCCCACATATGGGGTACCAGCGTACTCAGGATAAACTGGACAACAACTTTTGGGGTCCAATTTCTTCTGTTACCCTTGTGAAATTAAAAAAATTGCGAGCTAAAAAATGATTTTTTGAGGGAAAAAAAAATGATTTTTTATTTTCATGGCTCTGCGTTATAATCTTCTGTGAAACACTTGGGGGTTCAAGGTGCTCACCACACATCTAGGCAAGTTCCTTATGGGGTCTAGTTTCCAAAATGGGGTCACTTGTGGGGGGTTTCCACAGTTTAGGTACATCAAGGGCTCTGCAAATGTAACATGATGCCCGCAGACCATTCCATCAAAGTGAGCATTTCAAAATGTCACTACTTCCCTTCCGAGCCCTGACGTGTGCCCATACAGTGGTCATCCCCCACATATGGGGTATCAGCGTACTCAGGACAAACTGGACAACAACTTTTGGGGTCCAATTTCTCCTGTAATCCTTGTGAAAAAAAATTGCGGACTAAAAAATATTTTTTTAGGAAAAAAAAATATTTTTTATTTTCACGGCTCTGCGTTATAAACTTCTGTGAAGCACTTGAGGGTTCAAAGTGCTCACTACACATCTAGATAAGTTCCTTAAGGGGTCTAGTTTCCAAAATGGGGTCACTTGTGGGGGAGCTCCAATGTTTAGGCACACAGGGGCTCTCCAAACGCGACATGGTGTCCGATAACGATTGGAGCTAATTTTCCATTCAAAAAGTCAAATGGTGCTCCTTCCCTTCCGGGCCCTGCCGTGCACCCAAACAGTGGTTTATGACCACATATGAGGTATTGGTGTGCTCAGGAGAAATTGCCCAACAAATTTTAGGATCCATTTTATCCTGCTGCCCATGTGAAAATGAAAAAACTGAGGCTAAAAGATAATTTTTTGTGAAAAAAAAAAAAGTACTTTTTTTTTTTTTTTTTTTACGGATCAATTTGTGAAGCACCTGGGGGTTCAAAGTGATCACTATGCATCTAGATAAGTTCCTTGGGGGGGGGGGGTCAAGTTTCCAAAATGGGGTCACTTGTGGGGAAGTTCCAGTGTTTAGGCACACAGGGACTCTCCAAACGCGACATGGCAAGCGCTAAATATTTCAGCATATTTTCCATTCAAAAAGTCAAATGTGCTCCTTCCCTTCTGAGCCCTGCCGTGCGCCCAAACAGTGGTTTATGACCACATATGAGGTATCGGTGTACTCAGGAGAAATTTGCCCAACAAATTTTAGGATCCATTTTATCCTGTTGACCATGTAAAAATGAAAAAAATGATGCTAAAAGAAAATTTGTGTTGGAAAAATTAAAATGTCCATTTTTTCCTTCCACATTGCTTTAGTTTCTGTGAAGCACCTGAAGGGTTAATAATCTTCTAGAATGTAGTTTTGAGTATCTTGAGGGGTGCAGTTTTTAGAATGGTGTCACTTTTGGGTATTTTCTGCCATATAGACCCCTCAAAGTGACTTCAAATGTGAGGTGGTCCCAAAAAAAAATTGGTTTTGTAAATTTTGTTGTAAAAATGAGAAATCGCTGGTCAACTTTTAACCCTTATAACTTCCTAACAAAAAAAAAAATTTGTTTCCAAAATTGTGCTGATGTAAAGTAGACATGTGGGAAATGTTATTTAGTAACTATTTTGTGTCACATAACTCTCTGGTTTAACAGAATAACAATTCAAAATTTGAAAATTGCGAAATTTTCGCCAAATTTCTGATTTTTTCACAAATAAACACAAAAATTATCAACCTAAATTTACCACTAACATGAAGCCAAATATGTCACGAAAAAACAATCTCAGAATCGCTGGGATGCATTGAAGCGTTCCAGAGTTATTACCTCATAAAGGGACACTGGTCAGAATTGCAAAAAATGGCCAGGTCATTAAGGTCAAAATAGGCTGGGTCATGAAGGGGTTAAGGATCCCACTGATCGTCTCATAGAGAACTTTGCTCGCTCAGTGTTTGAGGCATCAGGATCAGCACTCTCTCCCTCGTTCGCAGCAACGTGGGTAGCCAAGGCCATGATTTCTTGATCAGAAACTTTGAAGAGAGCCTTGCAGCACATAGACCTACCAGTGGAAGTATCAGGAATCACAAATCAGATAGCCATGGCGGGGGACTACTTGATTAATGCATCTTTAGATGCGGCCAACTGCGTGGCACTTGCGTCCGCAAATGCAATCTACATTAGGAGAGCGCTATGGTTAAGGACATGGCGGGCCGATTCAGCCTCAAAGTCCTTGACAGCGCTACCATACCAGTGTGGCCGCCTGTTCGGAGAGAAGTTAGATCAGCTCCTCTCTGACTCTACAGGAGGCAAGAGCTATTTTCTTCCTTAACAAAAGGTCAAACCGCAGTTTCGTCACCACTTTCAGGCGCGTGTTTGGGCCTTTCGCAACCTCGGGTGGACGACAGCAGCTAATTCCGCCGCATCAGGGCGCTCCAACCAGAATAGGGACCGACAGGTCCCATATAGAACCAACCCATTGGGGAGGATGCGTGCTAACCAGTCCAGGTCGAGGGTATCCAGGTCCCAAAGATATCAGCCAAATGACTCGGGGCATTTGTCAGGTGATACCGGCAAGGTAGGCGGCCGCCTACTCCAGTTTCACCACGCCTGACTCAATGTCGCACACGACACATGGGTGAGAGAGCTGGTGTCCACAGGGTACAAGATAGACTATTTTTTTTTTTTCTTTCCCGTCTTCCCAAAGTGGATACCCGGGCAAAGGCTCTTCTAGGAGCCATCGATTTGCTCAGCCACAACGGAGTTATCATTCCGGTACCTGAAAACGAGAAGACGCAGGGTTTCTATTCCAATCTGTTTGCAGTCCCCAAAAGGACGGGACTGTCAGGCCTGTTTTGGATCAAAAGCTCCTGAACAAAATTTATCAGGATCAGACATTTCCGGATAGTCTCTCCGTTCAGTCATATCGGTAATGGGGTAGGGAGAGTACTTGGCCTCTATCGATATCCAGGACGCCTATCTACATATCCCCATTTTCCCTCCGCATCAAAGGTTTCTACGCTTCGTCGTCAACGGTCTACATTTTCAGTTTGCAGCGCTGCCCTTCGGGCTAGTCACTGCCCCTAGAGTGTTCACAAAGGTCATGGCAGTCCCCATGGCCATCCTGCACTCCCGGGGCATAGTCGTATTCCCCTACTTAGACGACCTCTTGGTCAAGGGCCCTTCAAGGCAGGCATGTGAAGAAAGTGTCAGCATTATGCTAGATACTCTTGCCCGCTTAGGGTGGTTGGTCAATGTAAAGAAGTCATCCCTTGTGCCAGCTCAGAGAATTTCCTTTTTAGGGATGACCTTCGACACTTGCCGAGGGTTGGTAATTCTCCCTAGAGACAAGGCCCTAGCCCTCCAGCAGGGAAGCGCGGGTACTGCGCCAACCAGTCCCTCACATCATCCGTTTCTGCATGAGGATCCTAGGGAAAATGGTGGCAGCGATGGAAGCGATCCCATTCGCCCAGTTCCATCTTAGCCCCCTGCAGCACGCCCTTTGTCAGCCTGGGACAAGAATCCATTCACGCTCGATCATCGGTGCCGGTTGTCCTCTCAGGTCAGACAGTCACTAGAGTGGTGGACAATCAGTTCCTCCCTTCAGGGGAAACCCTTTCCCCCGGAGCAGTGGCTGGTGGTCACAACCGACGCCAGCCTTCTCAGCTGGGGAGTGGTTTTTCGCCACCACACGACCCAGGGACGGTGGTCGCCGCAGGAGGCATGCCTCCCGATCAACTTGTTGGAGATACGGGCGATCCGGCTGACTCTGCAACGGTTTCATCACCTTCTAGCATGCCGCCCCGTCCGGGTTCAGTCGGACAACGCCGTGGTGTTGGCTTACATAAATAACCAAGGGGGCACCCGAAGCAGGGCAACCATGCGCGAGGTAGGGCACGCGCTTCGCTGGGCCGAGAGGAACTGCTCGCTGATATCGGCGGTCCACATCCTGGGGGTAGAGAACTGGGCGGCAGACTTCCTCAGCCAGCAGGAGCTTGCGTCCGGGGAATGGTCACTACACCCAGAGGTCTTTCAGAAGATTTGCCAACGGTGGGGGAACACCGGATGTGGATCTGATGGCCTCCAGGGTAAACGCCAAGGTGTCCGTATTTGTCGTTCGGTCCCGGGACCTGCAGGTAATCACCGTGGGATGCGCTGGTTCTGCCATGGAATCAGTTTCACCTTCCATACCTATTCCCCTCCCCCGCTGCCACTACGTCCAAGGGTCATCAAGAAGATCAAGGCAGAAGGGGTGCCAGTGATTCTGCTGGCCCCAGACTGGCTTTGTCGGTCGTGTTACGCAGATCTAGTGCAGCTGCTCGTCAACGTGCCATGGCGACTGCCAGAGTGCCCAGATCTACTTTCTCAAGGGCCGATCTGCCACCCGAAATCGGGGGCCCTGTGTTTGACGGCTTGGATTCTGACGCAGGCAGGGTTTGGGCGCAAAGTGGTTGCTACGATGGTTAGCACCCGGAATCCTGCCTCAGCACGAAATTACCACCACACCTGGAAGGTGTTCATTGCATGGTGTCGGGGCAATGGTTGTTCGCCACTGAGATTCTCCATCCCTAATATCTTGGCTTTTCTCCCGTCTGGCCTAGATTCAGGCTTGGCCCCCAGTTCTCTCAGGAGACAGATATCGGCTTTATCCTTCCTTTTTCAGCGCAAGATTGCTACCAACTTGCAGGTAAAGACTTTCATCCAGGGGGTCTCCCACTTTGTACCTCCCTATAAGGCACCTATGGACGCCTGAGACCTTAACCTGGTCCTAAGTGTTCTGCAGGAACCGCTACAGGATATCTTTGTCATACCTTTCCTGGAAGGTGGTGTTTCTGGTAGCTATAACATCAATCAGGCGGATCTTGGAGCTGGCAGCATTATCTTGCCGAGCCCCGTTTCTGACCTTTTACAAAGACAAGGTGGTTCTTAGACCAGCTCCTCCTTTTTTGCCAAAAGTAATTTCCTCGTTTCATATTAATGAGGATCTTGTCTTGCCCTCTTTTTGTCCAGCACCGGTACACCGTGTGGAAAAGGCCCTGCAAACGTTGTACCTCCTGAGTGCTCTCACCAGGTCTGTGTCACGGACGGCACCCTTTCGTCAGTCAGACGCGCTGTTCGTGCTCCATGAAGGTCGCAGGAAGGGACTCGCTGCCTCAAAATCGACCATAGCCAGATGGATTTGTTTGGTTATTCAGGAGTCCTAGCGCATCAGAGGTGCACCAGTTCCAGCTGGAATCAGAGCACACTCTACTCGGGCAGTGGGCGCCTCTTGGGCGCTTCGGCACCAGGCTTCGGCGGAACAGGTTTGCAAGGCAGCAACCTGGTTCAGCCTGCACACGTTTACTAAACACTACAATATCCATACTCAGGCTTCGGCGGATACGAACCTGGGTAGAAGGATTCTCCAAGCAGCGGTGGCGCACCTTTAGACCGGAGGTGCATGTAGCTTGGATCGGAGAGTCAACTTCCCACCCAGGGACTGCTTTAGGACGTCCCACTGTACCTGTATCCCCCCAATGAGGCGAAGGAGAAACATGGATTTTTGTGATAAACTCACCGTAAAATCCATTTCTCCGAGACGCTCATTGGGAGACACAGCACCCACCCTGTTAGCCAAGTTGGCTTCTGTTTTGTTTAATACACCTTTTTGATTATTAGGGTGGTGTCTTTTCTAGACAAGTTGTTACCTGCATTAAGGTTGATATTGTCAGATTTTTGTTTGATCTCCTACTGCTTTTGCACCAAACTGGTTTCCGCCCGCAATCGGGGCGAGGGTGTATACGGCGGAGGAGCTAACCTCTTTTTTTTTTTTTTTTTTTTTTCACTTAGTGTCAGCCTCCAGGCGGCAGTAGCATACACCCACAGTCCTGTGTCCCCAATGAGCTTCTCGGGGAAAAGGATTTTACGGTGAGTTTATCACAAAAATCCATGTTTCAACTTTTTGCAGCATTTTTCACCCATTCAATTGAATGGAGAGAAAAATGCAAAGAAAATGCATCAAAGTTGTACGTATTTTGCGCAGCATTTTTCCTGCAAGAGACTTTTTACTTCAGAAAGTGGTAGACGAGAGAGTTTTTAATGATTTCTCTGTTGCACATACTTAGTGTGTACATAACCTTAAAGGTATGTGCACAGGTTATTATTATTATTATTATTATTATTTATTGTTATAGCGCCATTTATTCCATGGCGCTTTACATGTGAGGGGGGTATACATAAAAACAAGTACAATAGTCTTAAACAATACAAGTCATAACTGGTACAGGAGGAGAGAGGACCCTGCCCGTGAGGGCTCACAATCTTCAAGGGATGGGTGATAATACAGTAGGCGAGGGTAGAGCTGGTCGTGCAGCGGTTTGGTCGATCGGTGGTTACTGCAGGTTATAGGCTTGTCGGAAGAGGTGGGTCTTCAGGCTCTTTTTGAAGGTTTCGATGGTAGGTGAGAGTCTGATATGTTGTGGTAGAGAGTTCCAGAGTAGGGGAGATGCGCGAGAGAAATCTTGTATGCGATTGTGGGAAGAGGAGATAAGAGGGGAGTAGAGAAGGAGATCTTGTGAGGATCGGAGGTTGCGTGCAGGAAAGTACCGGGAGACGAGGTCACAGATGTATGGAGGAGACAAGTTGTGGATGGCTTTGTATGTCATGGTTAGGGTTTTGTAATGGAGTCTCTGGGCAATTGGGAGCCAGTGAAGGGATTGACAGAGGGGAGAAGCTGGGGAATAGCGGGGGGACAGGTGGATTAGTCGGGCAGCAGAGTTTAGAATAGATTGGAGGGGTGCGAGAGTGTTTGAGGGGAGGCCGCAGAGCATGAGGTTGCAGTAGTCAAGGCGAGAGATGATGAGGGCATGGACTAGGGTTTTTGCAGATTCTTGGGTGAGGAATGAACGGATGCGTGAAATATTTTTGAGTTGAAGTCGGCAGGAAGTGGAAAGGGTTTGGATATGTGGTTTGAAGGAGAGATCAGCATCAAGGATTACTCCGAGGCAGCGAGCTTGTGGGACTGGGGAGAGTGGGCAGTCATTTACTGTAATTGATAGGTTCGTAGGGGGGGTCACGTGAGATGGGGGAAAGATGATGAATTCTGTTTTGTCCATGTTGAGTTTCAGATATCTAGTGGAGAAGAAGGATGAAATAGTGGACAGACATTGAGGGATTCTGGTTAGTAGGGGGGTGATATCTGGTCCAGAGATGTAGATCTGTGTGTCATCAGCATAAAGATGATACTGAAAGCCATGAGATTCTATGAGCTGTCCCAGGCCAAAGGTGTAAATAGAGAACAGCAGGGGCCCTAGGACTGAACCTTGTGGGACTCCGACAGATAGGGGGCGAGGTGAGGAGGTGGTGTGTGAGTGGGAGACGCTGAATGTCCGGTCTGTTAGGTATGATGAGATCCAGGAGAGGGCCAAGTCTGTGATGCCGAGGGATGAGAGGGTCTGTAATAATAGGGAATGGTCCACTGTGTCAAAGGCAGCCGACAGGTCCAGGAGGAGGAGGACAGAGTAGTGTCGCTTGCTCTTGGCAGTTAAGAGGTCATTGGTGACCTTAGTAAGGGCAGTTTCAGTGGAGTGGTGTGACCGGAAGCCAGATTGTAAGCGGTCGAAGAGGGAGCAAGAAGAGAGATGGGAGGACAGTTCAAGGTAGACGTGTTGTTCCAGTAGCTTGGAGGCGTATGGGAGAAGTGATATAGGGCGATAGCTAGATACAGAGGATGGGTCAAGAGAGGGCTTTTTGAGGATAGGTGTGATGGAGGCATGTTTAAAGCTTGAGGGGAAAACACCAGTTGTTAGTGATAGGTTGAAGAGATGGGTTAGGGTTGGGATGAAGACTGTGGTGAGGTTTGGGATGAAGTGGGATGGGATCGGGTCGAGTGCACAGGTGGTGAGATGTGATCTTGAGAGTAGAGTGGAGAGTCGATCTTCTGTAATGGTGGAGAAGTTGGTTTTGAAGGTGGAGGGCTGGGAAGTCGGGAGGAAGGGCTCTGGGGGTTGTTGACCAAAACTGTCCCTGATGTTATCAATTTTCTGCTTGAAAAATGAGGCAAAGTCTTCAGCTGAGATGAGTGGGGAGGGAGGAGGTGCTGGGGGGCGGAGGAGAGAATTGAAGGTGTTGAATAACTGTTTAGGGTTGTGAGACAGGGAGGATATGAGAGATGAGAAGTAGGTTTGTTTAGCTGTGGCGAGTGTGGTCTTGAAAGTAGTGAGGGACTGTTTGAATGCGATGAAATGCTCGTTGGAGTGGGATCTTTTCCATCTGCGCTCAGCAGCCCTGGAAGCTCGCCTCAGCTCTTTGGTCAGGCTGGTGTGCCAGGGCTGTCTGTTGATTTTGCGAGTTTTGGTATGTGTAAGTGGGGCAGCGGATTCCAAAGCTACAGCTATTGTGGTGTTATATAGAGCGGCAGCGTCATCCGCATTGTGTAAGGAACTTATATCTGTAAGAGGGAGGAGGGATTCGGAGAATGAGTGTAGGTCAAGGTGTTTAAGATTCCTGCGAGGGTGTGAAAGTTTGTGGGGTGGGGATTGTAGACATGGAGTGAAGAGGGAAGAGAATGTGAGCAGGTTGTGGTCAGAAAGAGGAAGAGGTGAGTTAGAGAGGTTAGATAGGGAGCAGAGGCGGGTGAAGATGAGGTCCAGTGTGTGGCCATCTTTGTGGGTGGCTGTAGAAGACCATTGAGTGAGGCCGAAGGAGGAAGTGAGAGATAGAAGTTTAGTGGCAGCTGAGAGGGAAGTGTCAATGGGGATGTTGAAGTCGCCCATGATGATAGTAGGGATGTCCGCGGAAAGGAAATGAAGTAACCAGGTGGTGAAGTGGTCAAAGAAGGTGGTGGCTGGCCCTGGGGGGCGGTAGATGACAGCCAGTTGGAGGTTGGAGGGGGAGTAGATGCGCACAGAGTGCACCTCAAAGGAAGGGAGGGTAACAGAGGGTGGCAGTGGGATTGGGGTGAAGGAGCAGGTATCTGACAGGAGAAAACCAACTCCTCCACCATGTTTGCTGCTGGGGCGGGGGGTGTGAGAAAGGTGGAAGCCGCCATACGAAAGTGCAGCAGGAGAGGCTGTGTCAGAAGGGGTGAGCCAGGTTTCGGTGATGGCGAGGAAGGAGAGTTTGGTAGTAACGAAAAGATCATGGATGTAGGAAAGCTTGTTGCAGACAGAGCGAGCGTTCCACAGAGCTCCTGTTAGTGGGACTGGGGAAGCGGGGGCTGGGTGAATGGGTATAAGGTTGGAGAGGTTACGGAAGGTTGTGATAGAGCGTGGATGGGAGGTAGAAATGACTGTGGGAATGTGGTGAGGAGGACCAGGATTTGGAGAGATATCACCAGCAGTGAGAAGGAGCAGAGAAAGTGTTAGCAGGTGGGAGCAGGAGAGGGCATGAGGGGGCTGTCTGTGTTTGGAGACAGAGGATTGTATGTTAAGGAACAGTTTTGAGGCGGAGGTGAGGTGGATGGGGAGGATTGAAGAAGAGATGAACAGTTCCTTACTAGGAGTAGGGATTAGGGGAATTAGCAGAAAGTGAAGGATTATTGGGGTGAAAGTGAAAACAAACAGAAACATTGTTTACAGTGACTGTGTCCAGTTACCTTCAGTTCCCTTCTGGTTCCCTTCTGGTTTTAATTCTTAAATTAATCTTCACACTTCTAGCACACACTTATAGCAATCACAATGCAGACTGAAGTCTATGCAGACTTGTGCTCTGCAATATATGTACAACTAAGTGCAGTCAGGTGTGAAGCAGAGAGGAGTGGTCTCTGCTCATCTTGGCCAGACAATTAAGAGTGGACCAGATGTATATGATCAAGCCAGAGTAAACAAGGTCATAAATAACACTGGGGTAAGCTGGGGTTAGCTGAAAGGCATACCATGTGAATGCTAGGTGCAGAGGCAAGTCTATGTGCAAAGCTGGGTGACGCACTGTGTGTCCTTCATAGACAGACAGCAGGAGAGCAGGAGAGCTGGGTGGATGGACATACCATGTGAATGCTAGGTGCAGAGGCAAGTCTATGTGCAAAGCTGGGTGACGCACTGTGTGTCCTTCATAGACAGACAGCAGGAGAGCTGGGTGGATGGACATACCATGTGAATGCTAGGTGCAGAGGCAAGTCTATGTGCAAAGCTGGGTGACGCACTGTGTGTCCTTCATAGACAGACAGCAGGAGAGCAGGAGAGCTGGGTGGATGGACATACCATGTGAATGCTAGGTGCAGAGGCAAGTCTATGTGCAAAGCTGGGTGACGCACTGTGTGTCCTTCATAGACAGACAGCAGGAGAGCAGGAGAGCTGGGTGGATGGACATACCATGTGAATGCTAGGTGCAGAGGCAAGTCTATGTGCAAAGCTGGGTGACGCACTGTGTGTCCTTCATAGACAGGTTGAGTATTCGCAGCAGAAAAATGCTGCAAATACTGGAGTGTTGGCAGGAAAAAACGCTGTGTGAAATGTGCAAGTTTTGGCATGCCTATTTATGTATTTTATTTTTTTTTCCCACCATTCATTTGAATGGATAAAAAAAACACTGGAAATAAAAGTTGAAAAAATTGACATGCTGCAGATATAAAACTGCATCAAGTCTACAAGAAAACAATAAGCAATCAGTGAAATCTCATTCACTTTGCTGGTACTGTAAAACACTGCATTTTTTCCCACTGGAAAAACGCAACTTGTGAACATACCCATTTGCCAAAGCAAGAATTTTTTGTTCTTTCAGACACGCCAGCTCCTCATCCATGCATGTTTAGCGTGCTTTTCCAAGCGATGCATTATGGCATCAAAATGTCATGTAGGTTGCTTAGGCTGGTTTCACATTAGTGGTTTTTGCGCAGCGCATCGTGCGCGTCCATGCGCATGCGTCATGCGCACCTGTGTTTAACATGGCGTGTGCATGGTCTAGCGTTTGCACGCGTGCGCATGCGTTTTTTTAGGTGTGCGTCTAGGCGCGCCAGACCTGTTGCATTTTTGGGTCCGTCCAATGGCGTAAAAAAACCCCGCATGCGCAGGGAATGTGACAAAACGCATTACAGTCTATGGGAACGCAGGCGTGCGCATGTACATGTGCGCATGTACATGTGCACGCCTGCCTTACAAAACGCATGCGTTTTAAGAGTTAACATGGCTAGAAACTGGTTAAAACGCATGTGCCTAAAAACCGCAAACGCATGCAAAACGCATGATGCATTTTTTTTGCATGCGTTTCTATTGCGCATGAAGCGCTGCGCTAAATAACGCTAATGTGAAAGTAGCCTTAGAGGTTTTCTATTTTCTCTTTATCCTCTGGGCAGGTCTGATATGGATGCAATAAGGCGGGAGCTGCAGACTTTGTCAGAACGTTACTCACAGAAGTGCTTAGAGATTGGAGCATTGAACCAGGCTGCATCAGAGCGAGAGACAGAACTGCAAAATTACCAGCAAGAAGTAAAGGAGCTGTTGAGGCAGAATCAGGCAAGTGATGCAGTCATTAAACAATATTTCTCACCACAGTGTATTATGTTCTATTGCCTAATCAGAATCCCATGATTACGGGCTCGCTCTCGTCTGTGTGTAAAAGGAAAAAAAACAATCGCACTGATGTTGATCCAGAAAAGTAGGCAGAGTGTCATGCCAGTACAATGTGATTTTTCTCACCTAGCATTCGTATGCAATGCGTTATTAACATCAGCTTTTACATAGAGTAATTCTGTCATTTAATGTTGGTTTACTAACAAAGCAATCTCATATACAGATATAGATAGAATAAATAGGATAGATGCCTTGTAGATATTTGTTGTCACAAGCCCTCTACATGTAATAAACTAGTCATTCACTATATGAACGACCACCTGATCAAAGCTCCTTACTACCAGGACTGTTTCATACATCAATCACCAGGGCAGAACTCAAAGCAAATCCATCATGTCTTGAATCCTTCAGTCTCTTGAGTCCTGTCATGGGCCAATCAGAGGGTACTCACGATATCTGCACTCCTCATACCCGGAGTAGACAACTGGGGCGCTGACTTCCTAAGTCACCAGGGCCTCTCCTTGGGCAAGTGGTCCTGAACCCACCTGGCTTAAGACAGATCTGTCAAAGGTGGTACACACCTGACGTCGACCTACTTGCATCCATGAGTAACAACAATGCCCTGGTTCTCACGTGGTCGCCGTACCGCCTTCAATATCTTTTTCCACCTCTGTCGCTGATTCTTAGGCTCATCATGAACACCAAAGCAGGGGGTAATACCAGTCATGATCGTGGCTCTTGACTGGCCCAGAAGACCCTGGTAGGCAGCAGTGGTCAACCTTATTGCAGACATCCCGTGGAAACTTTCAGATCTCCTCTCCCTGGAACCCCTCATCCACCAGAATTCACTGCCTCTGTTTAACAACATGGCTGTTGAAGCCGCAATCCTAAAAGACTTAGGCATCTCCGACAATAATAATAATAATAATAAATTTTATTTTTATAGCGCCGACATATTCCGCAGCACTTTACATTTCAGAGGGGATTTGTACAGACAATAGACATTACAGCATAACAATAATCACATACAGTAGATTATAACAAATAACAAGAGGAGTGAGGGCCCTGCTCGCAAGCTTACAGTCTATGAGGAAAGAGGTAGACACGAAAGGTGGGTGGTAACAGTTGCCCTGATTGTATGGACCAGCCATAATGTTAAGTGTGTAACAGTACAGACACCGAGGGCTAATGGATGCATAAAGCATGTGGGAACATGATGCTGGGAGCCTGGTTATGGTAAAATTTTTGGCTCTGCCACACAGAGATAGGTTAGGTTAATGTGTTGAGGCGATAGGCCAGTCTGAATAAATGCGTTTTCAGGACACGCTTAAAATTGTGGGGACTGGGGACTAATCGTATTGACCTGGGAAGTGCATTCCAAAGAATTGGCGCGGCACGTGTAAAGTCTTGGAGACGGGAGTGGGAGGTTCTGACTATTGAGGATACTAACCTCAGGTCATCAGCAGAACGGAGGGCGCGGGTAGGGTGGTATACTGAAACAAGGGAGGAGATGTAGGGTGGTGCTGAGCCATGGAGGGCTTTGTGGGTGAGGGTAATAAGTTTATACTGAATTCTGGAGTGGATGGGTAGCCAGTGTAATGACTGGCACAAGGTAGAGGCATCGGTGTAACGATTGGTGAGGAATATGATCCTGGCTGCAGCATTCAAGACAGATTGGAGAGGGGAGAGTTTTGTAAGAGGGAGACCGATTAGAAGAGAGTTACAATAGTCGAGACGAGAATGAATAAGAGAAACAGTCAGAGTTTTTGCAGAGTCAAAAGTAAGAAAAGGTCGAATTCTAGAAATGTTTTTGAGGTGCAGATGACAAGAGCGAGCCAGTGATCGAATGTGGGGGGCAAAGGAAAGCTCGGAATCAAGTATGACCCCAAGACAGCGGGCATGTTGCTGGGGAGTAATAGTGGAACCACAGACGGAAATGGCAATGTTGGGTGTAGGTACATTAGTAGCGGGAGGAAACACAAGGAGTTCAGTCTTTGATAGGTTCAGTTTCAGATATAGTGAGGACATGATATTAGACACAGCGTTTAGACAATCGCCAGTGTTTTCTAGAAAGGCTGGCGTGATGTCAGGAGAAGAAGCGTATAATTGGGTGTCATCAGCATAGAGATGGTACTGGAAACCAAATCTACTGATTGTTTGACCAATAGGGGCAGTGTACAAGGAGAAGAGGAGGGGGCCTAGAACCGATCCTTGAGGGACCCCAACAGTAAGGGGAAGGTGAGAGGAGGAGGAACCGGCAAAAGAAACAGTAAAGGAGCGGTCGGAGAGATAGGAGGAGAACCAGGAGAGAACGGTGTCCTTGAGGCCAGGTTATCCAGGTTATCCAGACCCTGATCAAAGCAAGAAAGCCCTCTTTGTCTTGCGTCTACCATTGCACTTGGAAGTCCTTCTTTCGCTGGTCCAAAAGCTAAACAGGCAGCTCCTATTTCCCCTCCTATATCCTGCTACTTCCCTTTGGCTTTTCTTCAGCAGGTCTCAAGTCTGGTCTGTCTCTGATCTCCCTTAAGGGTTAGGTCTCTGCCCTTTCTATCATGTTTCAGAGAAATCCCCCTCACAAGTCAGGACTTTCTTACAGGGAATTACATAGTTACATAATGACATAGTATTTAAGGTTGAAGGGAGACTTTAAGTTTGTCTAGTTCAACCCATAGCCTAACATGTTGGGCCAGAGGAAGGCAAAAAAAAAAAACCCATGCGGCAAACACTAAGCTCCACATTGGGGAAAAACATTCCTTCCTGACTCCACATATTATGGAATCTATGGTATATGACCAGTAACGTTATACTTTTCGAGGAATGCATCCAGTCCCTTCTTAAATTTTAGTAGGGTATCACTCATTTCAACATCATGTGGCAGAGAGTTCCATAGTCTCACTGCTCTTACAGTAAAGAATCCGCGTCTGTGAGTATGCGTAAACCTTCTTTCCTCCAAACGTAGAGGATGCCCCCTTGTCCCCGTCACAGGTCTAAGAGTAAAAAGATCATTAGGTCTTTGTATTGTCCCCGCATATATTTATAAATTGTAATAAGATCACCCCGAGGCCTTCGATTTTCCAAACTAAATAACCCCAAGTGTAATAACCTGTCTTGGTATTGCAGACCCCCCAGTTCCCTAATAACCTTGGTTGCTCTTCTCTGCACCCGCTCCAGTTCAGCTATGTCTTTCTTATACACCGGAGACCAGAACTGTACACAGTATTCTAAGTGTGGTCGCACTAGTGACTTATATAGAGGTAAAATTATGTTCCCCTCATGAGCATCTATGCCTCTTTTTAATGCATCCCATTATTTTATTTGCCTTTGCAGCAGCTGCCTGACACAGGCCACTAAATGTGAGTTTGTTGTCCACCCATACACCCAGGTCTTTTTCAGTGACAGTTTTGCCCAGTGTTTTATAATTAAGCACATAATTATACATCTTGTTCGTTCTACCCAAGTGCATGACCTTACATTTATCCCCATTAAAGCTCATTTGTCATTTATCAGCCCAAGCTTCTAGTTTACATAAATCCTTCTCTAATATAAAATTGTCCTCCTCTGTATTGATTACTCTGCAGAGTTTAGTGTCATCTGCAAACATTGAAATTCTACTCTCTATGCCCCCTACAAGGTCATTAATAAATATGTTAAAAAGAGGGCCCAAAACTGACCCCTGTGGTACCCCACTGCTAACCGTGACCCAGTCAGTGTGCTCCATTAATAAGCACCCTTTGTTTCCTATCCCTAAGCCAGCTCTTAACCCACTTACACATATTTTCCCCTATCCCCGTTGTTCTCATTTTATGTATCGACCTTTTTTGTGGAACTGTATCAAAAGCCTTTGAAAAGTCTATGTACACCACGTCCACTGCTTTTCCTTGTTCCAGTCCGGAACTTGCCTCTTCATAAAAGCTTATCAGATTAGTCTGACAGGAACAGTCCCTTGTAAACCCATGTTGATATTGGGTCATGAGGTTATTCTTCTCCAGATACTCCAGTATAGTATCTCTTAGAAATTCTTCCAGAATTTTACCCACAGTTGAGGTTAAGCTCACTGGCCTATAATTTCCAAGTTCAGTTTTTGTCCCCTTTTTGAATATTGGCACCACATTTGCTATACGCCAGTCCTGTGGTACAGACCCTGTTGTTATGGAATCTTTAAAGATTAAAAATAATGGTCTATCTATGACTGTACTTAATTCCTGCAGTACTCGGGGGTGTATCCCATCCGGGCCCGGGGATTTGTTAATGTTAGTGATTTTTAGACGCCGCCGTACTTCTGCTGGGTTAAGCAGGTGACATTTAATGGAGAATTTTTATCCCTGATCATGTTATCCGTCGTGGGATTTTCTTGTGTAAATACTTTTGAAAAAAAAGTAATTTAGCATATTGGCTTTTTCCTCATCCACCATTTCACCCAGACTATTTTTAAGGGGATCCAACACTATCATTTTTTTAGTTTCTTACTATTTATGTAGTTAAAGAATATTTTGGGATTATTTTTACTCCCTCTGGCAATGAGTCTCTCTGTCTCAATCTAGTTGCTCATTCCGTTTTCTCCTACGCCTCATTGGGGGACACAGACAGTGGGTGTTATGCTGCTTGCCACTAGGAGGACACTAAGTAAACCAGAAAAAAAGTTAACTCCTCCCCTGCAGTATACACCCTCTCGCTGGATGAGATTTCTCCAGTTCTTGCTTGGTGTCTGTAGGAGGCACTTGGGTCTTGTTTCAGACCCCACTGTTTTTATTTGATTTTTTTAATTTTCTGTAAATTTTTATTTTTTAATTAACGGAGTGAAGGGGGCGACAGTTCCTTTCTACGACCCGCTCTCCCCCGAACCAACAACAGGCAAGCACGCGGTGTATACCTCCCTGTACGCTTTCCTGCGACGAACGGGGCTGATTCCTCTGACGATGATTCCTTACAGTGGACGGATATGAGGGCAAGCGCAGCATGGAGTGCATGGAGACCGCGGAGGACCTTACCTTCACCGCTCCCGAATACCCTGAATCGTCCCCAGAGCTCTCCATCCCCCTACCTTTAGGGTGGATCGATTGAGCATCCCCCTTTAAGAATTCCTCCAGCTCTGCTACATCAGCCCAGGAGGATGAGAAGACCTGCATGGATGGCCCGGACAGCGACGGCAGGCCTGAGCACTGGAGTAGAGGTATGGGGTCGGGTCCTGGTCCCTGGGAGAGGTGCTGACTTTGTCTCAGCAGCGGTGCTCCGGCGCCCCCCCCCCCCCCCCCCTCTCAGCGCTTACCGCGGGTAGGCCAAAAACTTAGTCCCCCGGCTTTTCCGGCCTACTAAGCCGCAATTTGAATAGCGCCGCACACCCTCCCCGCCCCTGGCGCTTAACGCGGGTAGGCCAAAAATTTAGCCCCCCGGCTTTTCCGGCCTACTAGGCCGCAATTTGAATAGCGCCGCCCATGCTAGCGCCATCGCCCCCCCCCCCCCCTCCTTGGCGCCTGTCGTCTTACGAGAGGCGCAATCCTAGTCTCGGGGGCCATGAAATTTACCTCAGCCTGCTCAGAAAATAAGCTGTGAGGCGCGCACTCTGCCGGATACCGGGTGACACCACAGGGCCACCTCTATTCCTCCCGGGGACACAGCACAGGACCGGGCTAAGCTGCATCTGCCCTCAGAACAAAGCTTAACCCCTTCCCAGCACATTCCCTGCAGCTGCAGACCAGAATCTGCTTTTAACCCTTTCAGGAGCGCTATGTCTCCATCTAAGGAGGCTAAACGGGCTGCTAAGAAGCACACTGCGTTTTTTACCTTGTGTACCACTTGCATGACTGCCTTGCTCAGTGCCCAGACTAATCCGTTATGCACGGACTGCGACCCGGCCTGCGCTCAAACGCCACTCGCCGACGCTGCTGCGGGGCTTCCTGCGTTTAGTCCCCCTGAGTGGGCTGCGTCCCTGTCACGGTCGGTGGAGTCATTGACCCAGGCCATAGACTCCCTCTGGGAAGCATCTTTAAGTCAGAAACCTTCTTTACCGCTCGAGCAGGGCTCTGGCGACGGCCGGGATCCGTCCACCAGCAGGGACCGTGCTCACTCAAGGGATGGTCAGGCTAGAAAGCGGACCCATGATGCGTCCCCTAGTCAGGCTTGCGCTTCAGCACCGGCGAGTTCTGTCTCTTGCTCTCCCTCTCCTAATGTTCGCAGCGAGCACGACTCTGAATTCGATTCTGACATGTCAGCCCCTTAGAATCCTGCAACTGACCAAGAGTCGCTTGATTCTCTTATAGAATCAGTCATCAGGATTCTGGAGTTGGATGAGGAAAATATTCCTGCTCCAGCACACGCTATCTCATTTAAGAAGACCAAACGTGTACGCAGGTTATTTGCCAGCCATCCGGAGTTTAAGGACACATAAGCGGTTCACAGGGCAAAAGTCTACTGAGACTAAATACCCTTTTGCTCCAGACCTAATGAAGTATTGGTTACAGTCAATCTTCCTCCGGAGGCATCCAGGGTCACCAGGCAGATAATTCACGCAGCGGACTTTGTAGTGGACGCTTCTTTAGATGCCGCCAATTTCGCTGCTCAAACTGCCGCTAATGTGATCTCCATTAGAAGAGCCCTATGGCTCCGCGACTGACGGGGCGGATGCCACATCTGAAAGATCGTTGACTTCCCTGCCCTATCAGACTGGTCGTCTTTTTGGAGAGAAACTGGACCAGCTCATTTCTGATACTACCGGGGGGAAAGAGTAAATTCCTTCCTCAACAAAAGGCTGTTCGGGCGTTTCGGAGCAAACAGCCGACTCGTTTTTCAACCTTTTCGCAACAATTCCGGTTGGTCCTCCACTACCTTCTCTTCCTGATCAGGCCGGTCCCCGTGCGGAGACAGAGGCTCCCAGGTCTCATTCAGACCTAATGGCTCTTGGAATCCCAGGCCAAGGGCATCTGGATCTAGGGGAGCCAGACCCCATAGATCTTCTACATAGTGACTTGTTGCTGTATCCGGCGGACACCGACAAAGTAGGCGGTCGTCTACTTTCCTTCAGTCACACCTGGCTTGTGGTCGTCCACGACAAGTGGGTCAGGGAGCTGGTGTCCTCCGGATACAAGATAGAATTTTCGTTCCCGGTCCTCACCCCCCCAAGAAAAAGACAAGAGCCTTCCTTTGGGCTGTTCAGGCTCTACAAAGGGACGGAGTCATCATTCCGGTCCCTCATCATGAAAGGTTCAGGGGTTTTTATTCAAACTTTTTTGTGGTTCCAAAGAAGGACGAGATGATGCGGCCCATACTGGATCTCAAACTGTTAAATCAGTTTGTCAAGGTATGGCGATTCCGAATGGAATCTCTCCGATCAGTTGTCGCTTCCGTGGAAAAAGGAAAGTTCTAAGCATCCATCGACCTCAAGGCCGCTTACCTTCACATTCCGATCTGCCCGTCCCACCAGCAGTTCCTGCGTTTTGCACTTCACGAGGAACACTTCCAGTTTGTTGCCTTGCCCTTCGGACTCGCCACCGCCCCCAGGGTCTTTACCAAGGTCATGGCGGCTGTCATGGCCATTCTCCACTCTCAGAGAGTGGTGGTGTTATCGTATCTGGACGACCCGCTCATCAAGGGTCCGTCCCTTCCAGCCTGCGAGGAATCCGTGGATATAACAGTAAATACACTTTCTCGCCTGGGCTGGAAGATAAACTTCGAAAAGTCTTTCCCAAAACCGGCCCAGCAGATTTCCTTTTTAGGAATGATCTTCGACACTTACCGCGTGTCAGTCATTCTCCCTCCAGAAAAGACCCAAGCCTTACAACAGGCAGCATGGACTCTTTCCTGACCGGTTTCTCACTCCATTCGTTTCAGCATGAGAGTTCTCGGAAAGATTGTGGCAGCGATGGAAGCAGTTCCATTCGCACAGTTCCATCTCCGTCCCTTACAACACGCGTTGCTGTTAGCTTGGGACAAGAACCCCTTCTCCCTGGACTGTCGGTTCCTTCTGTCCTTGCGGGTCAGACAAGCCCTCAAGTGGTAGACACTGAAGTCCTCCCTGAGTCAAGGGAGGTCTTTTCTCCCAGTAAGATGGTTGGAAGTAACCACCGACGCAAGTCTTCTGAGCTGGGGTGCGGTCTTTCGTCACCACATGGCACAGGGTCGTTGTTCAACTCGAGAGTCACGTCTCCCCATGAACATCTTGGCGATACGTGCGATCAAATTAGCTCTACGGAGTTTCCACCATTTCCTCGCAGGTCACCACATCAGGATCCAATCCAACAACGCTACGGCTTTAGCGTATATCAACCGCCAGGGAGGTACTCGGAGCAGGATGGCCATGCACGAAGTGAGTCACATCCTCCATTGGGCCGAGACCAACCATTCACCCATCTCAGCAATCCACATCCCATGCGTAGAGAATTGGGCGGCAGATTTTCTCAGTCGCCAGGGCCTTGCCTCGGGAGAGTGGTCTCTTCATCCGGAAGTCTTTCAGCAGATTTGTCATCGTTTGGGAACTCCGGATGTGGAACTCATGGCCTCAAGACTAAACAACAAGGTTCCTCGATTCATTGCCCAATCGCACGATCCATGCGCCATCGGAGCAGACACCCTAGTTCTGTCGTGGCACTGGTTCCGGCTCTCGTACATCTAACCCCCCCCTCTTCCCTTGCTTCCGAGGGTCATCAAGAAGATCAGAACAGAGGGAGTACCAGTGATCCTAGTCGCGCCGGGCATGGTTACCAGAACTGATACAACGGTCGCCGACGTCCCCTGGCGACTTCCAGATCGCATGGATCTACTCTCTCAGGACCCGATTTACCACCAGAGCTCCGGGGCCCTGTCTGGATTTTAGCACAGTGAAAAATGAGGATGAATCCTCATTCATCCTCATTTTTCACAGTCTTTTACTAGGCATTGCTCCTACCAGCCAGTTTCCTACTCTACACTGATGAGGGGCAATACCTCGAAACAGCTGTCTGTGGATGGATACCATGTTTTGGCATAGGTGGTTTCCTTCATTGGAGACTGCCCTTCCCGTGGTTGTTCCTTCCTGGGGAATGACCTGGCTGGTCATCGCTTGCGTTGAGAAACATGTGATGGTGTCTCCGTGGCTTCTGTTTTGGATTTTAGCACAGGCTGGATTCTCTCGCGACGTGATTTCCCCCATGATTAGTATTAGGAAGCCTGTGTCCATGCGCATCTATCACTGCACCTGGAAAACCTTTTCATGGTGCAAGGATCATGGTCGATCCCCCTCTGGTGTTTTCCATTCCGACCATATTGGAATTCCTTCAATCCGGATTAAAGTCAGGCCTCGCGCTTAGCTCGCTCAAGGGCCAGATTTCGGCCTTGTCAGTGCTATTCCAATGCATAATTGCCACCAAACTTCAGGTCAAGACGTTCATTCAGGGAGTCTACCATGTGGCGCCTCCTTATAAAAGGCCATTCGAGTCATGGGACCTTAACCGGGTTCTCGAGGCCTTACAGGAGGCTCCTTTCGAACCGCTGCAGGACTCTTGGAAGGTGGTCTTTCTAGTGGCAATTACGTCAATCAGACGAGTTTCGGAATTGGCGGCCCTGTCCTGCCGCCCTCCGTTCCTGAACTTTCATCAGGACAAGGCAGTTCTCAGGATGTCCCTGTCCTTCCTGCCCAAAGTCGTATCCTCTTTCCATCTCAATGACAAAATTTGTTTTGCCTTCCTTTTGTCCGGCACCAATCCATCGCATTGAGAAGGCCCTCCACACTCTGGATGTGGTTAGGGCTTTGAGACAGAACATCTCGTGGACGGCTCCCTTCCGCAAGTCAGATGCCTTGTTCATACTTCCAGAGGGGCATAGGAAGGGTCTAGCCGCTTCAAAAGCAACGCTAGCCAGGTGGATTCACTTGGCGATTCAAGAATCCTACCGTGTCAGGAACGTGCCTGTCCCAGCAGGGATTAAGGCGCACTCTACCCGCTCAGTGGGCGCCTCTTGGGCCATTCGGCACCAGGCCTCGGCAGAACAGGTCTGCAAGGCTGCGACTTGGTCAAGTATGCATACTTTCACAAAACATTACCAAATTCATTCTCAGGCCTCTGCAGATGCAGCTCTCGGCAAGTGCATCCTGCAATCGGCAGTACCACAGTGTTAAGTCAGTGGTACATGGGGTATTAGCAGATGTATGCTCCCCACCAAGGGACTGCTTTAGGACGTCCCACTGTCTGTGTCCCCCAATGAGGCGTAGGAGAAATAGGGATTTTTGTATACTCACCGTAAAATCCTTTTCTCCGAACCAATCATTGGGGGACACAGCACCGACTCCGTTTAGCCTATGGGCTCACTGTAGCATTCTTAGGTTTTGACAGTTATGGTTATTGTTGACTGTTTATTCTCCTACTGCTTTTTTCACCGAACTGGAGAAATCTCATCCAGCGAGAGGGTGTATACTGCAGGGGAAGAGTTAACTTTTTTTCTGGTTTACATAGTGTCCTCCTAGTGGCAAGCAGCATAACACCCGCTGTCTGTGTCCCCCAATGATTGGCTCAGAGAAAAGGATTTTATGGTGAGTACACAAAAATCCCTATTTTCCCTATTCTCTTGTGGACCCCTGGGACCTCCATCTGGTTCAGAACGCTTTGCACGGTTCCCCCTTTGAGATTAAGAACCCGCTCTCTTTCTGCTTTCCTGGAAGGTTGCTGTTATGAATGGGTCACCGAGGGAAAAAAATAACACACGCTAAGTCTCAGAAAACCAGAGAGGTTGGTAACTATGCAGATTGCAGATCCCCTGATCTTAACACACAACTAGCAGCAGTCGTGGAGCGTGCCTATGATGGTCCTGGACGCCTCGTCACAACCGGAGAACTAAATAAGCCTAAATTAAGAAAAGTGAAAACTAACTCCTCCAGAGCAGACCCCAAAGGAAAGACAGCCCCCCACATGTATTGACGGTGAAGAAAGGTGAAAACACAAACAAAGGCAGAAAAATAGGCTGAGCAAACGATGGGGCCAAACTAACTCGAAAGGAAAGATGCTGTCTGCAATCTGCCAAAAAACCCTACCCAAAATAATGTCCAACACTTCTGATAACAAAATTAACCCTGAAGTCACTAGACTTCTCCCACTATATCAGCACTCTGAAATATTCTGAGACAGAGCAAAAAAGAGGCCAATCTAACAAAAGGCAAATTGGCACATACAGATACCGTATATACTCGAATATAAGCCGAGATTTTCAGCCTGTTTTTTTTTGGGCTGAAAGTCCCCCTCTCGGCTTATATTCGAGGCATATACACCGGGGGGTCGGAGGGTGCGGGGGTGTCAGGTCATACTTACCCGTCTGTTGTGAGTTCATTTTCCCCTTCACTACTGAGGCCCGAGGAACTCCCTCTTCTGGTGAAGAAAGGTAGTGAGCCTGATTGTCAAACACCTGGGGCTGATGATGATGACTGGCTGAGTGGAGTTAATGACTGGATATAAGGCTGCCGACGCCCTTCTGGCCTGCGGGTGATTTCTCTGTGGACTTCTAGGAAACCAGTCTGATTCCTGCTCATCTAAAGCTAAGATTTCTGCTTTGCCTTTTTGCATTAGTGTTTTGTTTTCCTTGCTTTTCTGGATTCTGCCATTCCCTGCTGGGGTGAGCTGAATCTCCTTTTGCCTGTTGCTCTGTCTTCAGAATATTCCTGAGTACTGACAGCTTTTTTTTTGAAGCCTAGCGTCTTCAGGGCCATTTTTACTGTCAGTTTGTTGGCTCTTATTTTCATAGGGGTTTTCACAGATTGCAGACAGCAGCCTTCCTGTCCTTTCCTAGCTAAGCTAGCGTGGGCCCCATCTTTGCTCAGTCTATCTTTCTGTCTGTGTTTTGTTCTTTCTTCTTGCTTCACCGTCATTATATGTGGGGGGCTGCCTTTTACTTTGGGGTCTGCTCTGGGGCAGTTTAGATCTCCCTTTCTGTCTTTAGGCTATGTAGTCCTCCGGCTGTGATCGAGGGGCCTAGGGCATCGTAGGAGCCCCCCACGGCTACTGCTAGTTGTGTTGATAGGTTCAGGGGTCTGCAATCCGATAGCTGCCAACTTCTCTGGTTTTCTGGACTTAGCTAGCATTTCTATTTTTGCCTCCTACGGTGACTCAATCATAACAGAATCACCCGCCATACCGCAGATTCTATGGTACTCAATAGCAGGAAAGAATTGTAAAAAAAAAAAAAAGTGTGTATATTTTTTCCTCCATATCTCTGAGGCCGTAGGGGGAATTTTTTTTTCTCTCAATGGAGATAAAGCAATTGTCTGATCGTGTGGAGCAGCTCGCTGCGGAAGTGCGGGGAATTTCCGCCTACCTTGCTCATCATTCACATGCTGCTGAACCAAAGATTCCTACACCTGATGTATTTTTTGGGGATCGGTCTAAATTTTTGAATTTCAAAAATAATTGTAAATTATTTTTTTGCCTTGAAGCCTAACTCGTCAGGGAGCTCCGCGCAGCAGGTTAAAATTGTCATCTCTTTGCTGCGTGGCGATCCCCAGGATTGGGCGTTTTCTTTGAAACCAGATGATCCTATTCTGACTAATGTGAACGCATTTTTTCAGGCCTTGGGGTTGTTGTATGACGAACCTAATGCCATTGATCAGGCTGAAAAGACCCTGCTGGCATTGAACCAGGGTCGTGATTCTGCAGAATTGTACTGTCAAAAATTCCGAAAGTGGGCAGTACTTACTACCTGGAATGATAATGCCTTGGCTGCTCTCTTTCGGAAGGGGTTGTCAGAATCCGTAAAAGATACTATGGTGGGATTTCCTGTTCCCTCTGGTCTTGACGATTCTATGTCTTTAGCCATTCAGGTTGATCGGCGTTTACGCGAACGCAGAGCTGCACGAGAGGTGTTGCCACCTGTTGAACAGATGTCTGAACCTATGCAATGTGATAGTTTTTTCCAGAGAGCAGCGTCAGGAGTTCAGAAGGCGTAATAAGTTGTGTTTTTTCTGTGGAGATGCCTCGCATATTATTTCTGTCTGTGCTAAACGCGAGAAACTCTTTGCACACACGTTTTCTGTTGGTGGTGTTCAACCTAAGTTTCTCCTGGCTATTACTCTGATCTGCTCCCTGTCCACATTTTCCGCCAAGGCTTTTGTGGATTCGGGAGCAGCCCTGAATCTAATGGACTTGGATTTTGCTAAACGTTGTGGATTTCCGATGACACCTCTGCAGACGCCTATCCCTTTGAGGGGGATTGATGCTACTCCTTTGGCTAAAAATAAACCTCAGTTTTGGACCCAGGTGGTAATGTGGGTCGCCCCAGACCATCAAGAAAATTGCAGGTTTTTGGTGTTACATAATCTGCATGATACTATTGTTCTGGGGTTTCCCTGGTTACAAATTGATAATCCAGTTTTGGATTGGAAATCTGTGTCTGTGGTGAGTTGGGGTTGTCGGTGTGCCTTTAGTGAGGCTCCGGTGTTTTCCACCTCTCCTCAGTCGCATGATGTTCCTGATTATTTGGCGGACTTTTATGATGTATTTAGTGAGAATGAGTCTGCGTCTCTGCCTCCTCATAGGAGTTATGACTGTGCTATTGAACTGAGCCCGGGGTGTAAATTTCCCAAGGGTCGGCTCTTCAATTTATCTGTACCCGAGCACGAGGCTATGCGATCCTATATTAAGGAGGCGTTGGAGAAGGGTCATATTAGACCATCCTCGTCACCCTTAGGTGCCGGTTTTTTTTTTGTAGCCAAAAAGGATGGATCATTAAGACCTTGTATTGATTATCGTGCTCTCAACAAAATTACTGTTGAATATCAGTATCCGTTACCCCTGATTTCTGATCTATTCTCCAGAGTTAAAGTTGCTTGCTGGTTTACCAAGCTTGACCTCAGGGGGGCGTATAATCTTATTCGCATTAAGCATGGGGATGAATGGAAGACTGCTTTTAATACTCCGGAGGGACATTTTGAGTACCTGGTGATGCCTTTTGGGCTCGGTGATGCCTTTTGGGCTCACTAATGCCCCTTCTGTCTTCCAGTGCTTCATGAACGATATTTTCCGAGATTTTGTCGATAAATTTTTGATTATCTATCTGGATGATATTTTGATCTTCTCCAAGGATTGGGATTCTCATGTGGAACATATTCGGACTGTGTTCCGGATCTTGAGGGAGAATTCCCTGTATGTCAAAGGATCTAAATGCCTTTTTGGAGTACAGAGGATTTCTTTTTTGGGATTTATTTTGTCCCCGTCAACTATTGAAATGGACCCGGCCAAGGTACAGGCCATTTACGATTGGGTTCAGCCCACTTCTTTGAAGGCCCTCCAGAAGTTTTTTGGTTTTGCTAATTTTTATCGGAAATTTATAGCAAAATTTTCTAGTATTGCCAAGCCATTGACTGATTTGACTAAGAAGGGTGCTGATGTGTTAAATTGGTCTCCGGAGGCTGTTTCTTCCTTTCAGGAGCTGAAGCGAAGATTCACCTCCGCCCCGGTTTTGCGGCAACCTGATGTCTCACTTCCGTTCCAGGTAGAGGTGGATGCTTCTGAGATTGGTGCAGGAGCTGTTTTGTCCCAAAAGGATCCTGTAACATCTAAAATGAATCCCTATGCTTTCTTTTCCCGAAAGTTCTCTCCATCTGAACGTAACTATGATGTGGGGAATCGGGAACTGTTAGCCATGAAATGGGCATTTGAGGAGTGGAGGCATTGGTTGGAGGGAGCTAAGCATCAAGTCATGGTCCTCACTGACCACAAGAATTTGATTTACCTAGAGTCGGCTAAGCGCTTGAACCCTAGACAGGCTAGGTGGGCCTTGTTTTCTACACGTTTTGATTTTGTGGTTTCTTTTCTTCCTGGAACTAAGAATGTCAAGGCTGACGCCCTCTCTAGGAGCTTCTTTGCTGATTCTCCTGTGGTGACCAAGCCTGCTACCATCTTAGACGAAGGGGTAGTTCTTTCTGCCATCTCGCCCGATTTGAGACGTGCTCTGGAAGAGTTCCAGGAGGACAAACCTGAGCGTTGTCCCAGTGGAAAGTTGTATGTTCCTGACCAGTGGAAGAAGAGAGTGATGTCTGAAGTTCATTGCTCTGCTTTGGCTGGTCATCCAGGTATTTTTGGTACTAGAGATCTGGTGAGTCGGTCTTTTTGGTGGCCCTCCTTGTCTCGTGATGTCAGGAATTTTGTTCCGTCCTGTGGGACGTGCTCCCGGTCTAAATCGTGTTCTCGCTCTAGTGGGTTGTTGATGACTTTGCCTGTCCCCAAGAGGCCATGGACCCATATTTCAATGGATTTCATCTCTGATATGCCTGTCTCTCAAAGGATGACTGTTATTTGGGTGATTTGTGATAGGTTCTCTAAGATGGTTTATCTTGTACCACTCCCTAAGTTGCCGTCTTCCTCTGAATTGGTGCCCCTGTTTTTACAACAGGTGGTTCGCTTGCACGGGATTCCTGAGAACATTGTATCTGATAGAGGAGTCCAGTTTGTGTCTAGATTTTGAAGAACTTTCTGTTCCAAGCTGGGAATTCAGTTGTCCTTCTCCTCTGCTTTTCACCCTCAGACCAATGGGCAGACAGAGAGAATAAACCAGACCTTGGAGTCATATTTGAGATGTTTTATTTCTGCTGATCAGGATGATTGGGTTTCATTTTTGCCCTTGGCCGAATTTGCTTTAAATAATAGAGCTAGTTCTGCCACTTTGATGTCTCCTTTTTTTTGTAACTTTGGGTTTCATCCTCAATTTTCTTCAGGGCAGGTGGAGCCCTCTGCCTGCCCAGGTGTTGACACTGTGGTGGAGAGAATGCACCAGATCTGGGACCAAGTGGTGGATAAGTTATCTCTCTCCCAGGAAAAGGCCCAGCGGTTTTCCAACCGACATAGGACCATTGGTCCCCAATTTAAGATTTGTGATATGGTGTGGTTATCATCAAAAAATATTGCTATGAAGGTGGCTTCTCCTAAGTTTAAGCCTAGATTTATTGGACCTTACAAGATTTTGGAGATTATTAATCCGGTCTCTTTCGTTTGGCTCTTCCTGTCACACTTAAAATCCATAATGTGTTCCATAAATCTTTGTTGAAGAGGTTTGTTGAACCTGTTGTTCCTGGGGTTGCACCTCCAGACCCTGTATTGGTTGAAGGTAACATGGAATATGAGGTAGAGAAAGTACTGGATTCCCGTCTGGCTAGACTGAGACTCCAGTATTTGGTTAAGTGGAAGGGTTATGGTCAGGAGGATAATTCCTGGGTCTCTGCCTCTGATATTCATGCCAAAAGATTGGTGCGTGCCTTTCATCGGGCTCACCCTGATCGCCCTGGTGGCGTGGTTGAGGGTTCGGTGACCCCTCCTCAAGGGGGATGTACTGTTGTGAGTTCATTTTTCCCTTCACTACTGAGGCCCGAGGAACTCCCTCTTCTGGTGGAGAAAGGTAGTGAGCCTGATTGTCAAACACCTGTGGCTGATGATGATGACTGGCTGAGTGGAGTTAATGACTGGATATAAGGCTGCCGACGCCCTTCTGGCCTGCGGGTGATTTCTCTGTGGACTTCTAGGAAACCAGTCTGATTCCTGCTCATCTAAAGCTAAGATTTCTGCTTTGCCTTTTTGCATTAGTGTTTTGTTTTCCTTGCTTTTCTGGATTCTGCCATTCCCTGCTGGGGTGAGCTGAATCTCCTTTTGCCTGTTGCTCTGTCTTCAGAATATTCCTGAGTACTGACATAGCTTTTTTTGAAGCCTAGCGTCTTCAGGGCCTTTTTTACTGTCAGTTTGTTGGCTCTTATTTTCATAGGGGTTTTCACGGATTGCAGACAGCAGCCTTCCTGTCCTTTCCTAGCTAAGCTAGCGTGGGCCCCATCTTTGCTCAGTCTATCTTTCTGTCTGTGTTTTGTTCTTTCTTCTTGCTTCACCGTCATTATATGTGGGGGGCTGCCTTTTACTTTGGGGTCTGCTCTGGGGCAGTTTAGATTTCCCTTTCTGTCTTTAGGCTATGTAGTCCTCCGGCTGTGATCGAGGGGCCTAGGGCATCGTAGGAGCCCCCCACGGCTACTGCTAGTTGTGTTGATAGGTTCAGGGGTCTGCAATCCGATAGCTGCCAACTTCTCTGGTTTTCTGGACTTAGCTAGCATTTCTATTTTTGCCTCCTACGGTGACTCAATCATAACACCCGTCCTGACGCTGTCTCTTGAGCCCACAGCTTCTCCGTGCTTTCTTCCTGCCTTCAGCGGCCACGTGGTACCGCTCATTAAATCTCATGAATATGTGCATATTCATGAGTTTTAATGAGCGGTATCACGTGACCGCTGAACGCAGGAAGAGAGCATGGAGAAGCTGGGGGCTCAAGTGACAACGTTAGGACGGGTAAATATAGCGATACTCACCTGTCCTGCGTCCATGGCTCCTTGCTGCTGTTTGTCATCGGTCAGTGACTTCAGACAGCAGAGGGCGCGGTAACGTGATTAGTGCGCGCCGCGCCCCCTGCAGTCTGAACGTCACTGACCGACGACGTGGCAGATAGCGGTGAGCAGCCATGGACGCAGGACAGGTGAGTATCTCAGGTGCCAGCAGTGACACCGGCACCTGACACCCAGCGACGGAGAGGTGAGTATGTCATTTTTTTTATTTTTACATGCAGCAGCGGCAGAACATGGGGGAATAATCTAAGGCGCTTCTTATGGGGGCAGTATATGGGGGAATAATCTATGGAGCTTCTTATGGGGGCAGTATATGGGGGAACAATATGGAGCTTCTTCTGGGGACACCATATGGGGAATAATCTATGGAGCATTTCCCACCCTAGGCTTATACTCGAGTCAATAAGTTTCCCAGTTTTTTTTTGGCAAAATTAGGGGGGTCGGCTTATACTCGGGTCGGCTTATACTCGAGTATATACGGTAAATAAGAGTGGAGATTCAGCACAGCCCAGCCGGGCTGGCTGACCACACAAAAACTTTGCTGACCAACAAGAGCAAGTGTGAACATTAGCAAAAAACAAACTTAACTTGAGAAGAAAGGAGCAGAGCTGAAGTCCAAGACCTGAGAAGCAGACTGAATCACCAGCAACCCGTTTAGGGCGTCGGCTGTCTTATATTCAGTCTGATACTCCAGAGATCCAATCATTCTCCTCTTCGTCAGGTGGCAGACCATTACCAATTAAACTAACCTCACCACCTCCTGTCACCACCAGAGGGAGAACGGAAGAAGAACTCCCAGCTGGTGGAGCAGAAAATGAGCTCATAACAGGTTGCCTTCTTCCTGGAGATTGTGTCCTTTAGGCGCATCTCGGAACTGGTGGCCCTATCCTGCCAATCTTTCTTTCTTGTCTTCCATCAGGACAAAATGGTGCTGCGTCCAGTTCTTTCCTTTCTTCCTAAGGTGGTGTCTCCCACCCTATAGATGACATCTTCATATCCCTTCCACCCTATAGAAGACATCGACAACGTCCTTCCATCTTTCTGTACATCTCCATCTCATCCCGGGGCACAGTCCCTTCACAGGTTGTATCTCATTAGAGCCCTGCTTCTTTATCTTTTCAGCATAGCAACTTTCAGACGCTCCTACTCCTTGTTTGTGGTTCTAGAGGGTCACCCCAGAGGTCTTCCTGCCTCCAAGTTCACAATCGCCCGTTATAGCCAAGCGACCATCCTGGAAACCTATCTGACCCTGCTGTGGGGTCAAGGTTCACTCCACACATGCCTCTGGGCCTTGTGGACTGTTCGTCATGAGGCCTTTCCATCGCAACTCTGCAAGCCTGTAAAGTTCTACAGAGTGTATAACTATGCCTCAGTTGATGTGACCTTAGGTAGGAAGGTTCTGCTAACTGCAGTCACCTGGGCGTAGACCTATTCTGTGCTTTCTTCCTTTTTCCACCCTTGGGTACTGCTTTAGAACATCCCATGGTCTTCTGTGTCCCCTAATGAAGTGATGGAGAAAAGAAGATTTTTGGGTACTCACCATAAAATACTTCTGTGCGTGTTCTTTGGGGGCCACAGCGCCCACCCTTGTTGTGCTTATGGTGGACTTGTTAAAGTTGTTGCTTCTCCTACTGCTTTCTCACTAACTGATTAGCTTTGTGCCAGTTGGTGGGTATAATAGGAGGCGCTAACATTTTTTGCCTAGTGTCCGCCTCCTAGAGGCAGCAGCATACACCCATGGTCTCCTGTTCTCCTGTGTCCCTCAATGAAGACTCCAAGAAAGAGATTTTACGGTGCGTAACCAAGATTTTCTTAAGAAGTTTCCCCCACAGTCATTCATTTGAGTGAGGAAAACAGAGTCTAATATGTGAACGTTTGGCTTCAAATTGAGATTGATCTATCCTATGTAACTCTCTTTTAAACCATACAGAATAGTGTGGTAGACTGTGTTTTCAGCCCACCAATAGAAGTCTTTTAGGTTTGTGTGGATTGGCTATTCCGAATGCCCGGATCTACTTCTTGGCCTTACAAATGCAACAATTTCACAGTTGGAGAACATCCGAGCATTGTGGAATATTGGGTCAACTACTTACAGAAAGAATAAATGGAAACTGCCAATGTCAGTATTAGACATGGGTCCTCCTCGAGAGAATGTCCTAAACTGCCCCACGCTAAACCTGATATATACACTGGGTGCAGAATTATTAGGCAAATGAGTATTTTGATCACATTATCCTTTTTATACAGTCATATGTTAAAGTTTGGGCACCCCTATTAATGTTAACCTTTTTTCTTAATAACAATTTTGGTTTTTGCAACAGCTATTTCAGTTTCATATATCTAATAACTGATGGACTCAGTTATATTTCTGGATTCAAATGAGGTTTATTGTACTAACAGAAAATGTGTAATCTGCATTTAAACAAAATTTGACCGGTGCAAAAGTATGGGCACCTCAACATAAAAGTGACATTAATATTTCGTAGATCCTCCTTTTGCAAAAATAACAGCCTCTAGTCGCTTCCTGTAGCTATTAGGCTGTGTGCACACGCTGCGGATTCCGCTGCGTTTCCGCAGCGGTTTTGGCCGCTGCGGACCCGCAGCAGTTTTAGCTGCGGTGTACAGTACCATTCAAATGAATGGGGAAAAAAAACCGCTGTGCCGACGCTGCGGAAAAATCCGCGCTGATTTGCTGCGGTTTTGAATCCGCAGAAAGAATTGCATGTCAATTCTTTCTGCGGCAACCGCTGCGGGTTCCTATCTCCACCATTGTGGAGATAGTGAATCCGCAGGACCAAACCGCAGGCAAAACCGCAGATAATCCGCAGGTCTTTGGACCTGCGGATTATCTGCGGTTTTTGCAAAATCCGTGCGGATTAATCCGCAGCGGAATCCGCAGCATGTGGACGTACCCTTAATGAGTTCCTGCTTCCTGGATGAAGGTATTTTTGACCATTCCTGCTTACAAAACAACTCCAGTTCAGTTAAGTTTGATGGTCGCCGAGCATGGACAGCCCGCTTCAAATCATCCCACAGATGTTCAATGATATTCAGGTCTGGGGACTGGGATGGCCATTCCAGAACATTGTAATTGTTCCTCTGCATGAATGCCTGAGTAGATTTGGAGCGGTGTTTTGGATCATTGTCTTGCTGAAATGTCCATCCCCTGCGTAACTTCAACTTCATCACTGATTCTTGCACATTATTGTCAAGAATCTGCTGATACTGAGTTGAATCCATGCGACCCTCAACTTTAACAAGATTCCCGGTGCCGGCATTGGCCACACAGCCCCAAAGCATGATGGAACCTCCACCAAATTTTACTGTGGGTAGCAAGTGTTTTTCTTGGAATGCTGTGTTTTTTAGCCTCCATGCATAACGCCTTTTTGTATGACCAAACAACTCAATCTTTGTTTCATCAGTCCACAGGACCTTCTTCCAAAATGTAACTGGCTTGTCCAAATGTGCTTTTGCATACCTCAGGTGACTGTTTGTGGCGTGATTGCAGAAACGGCTTCTTTCGCATCACTCTCCCATACAGCTTCTCCTTGTGCAAAGTGCGCTGTATTGTTGACCGATGCACCGTGACACCATCTGCAGCAAGATGATGCTGCAGGTCTTTGGAGGTGGTCTGTGGATTGTCCTTGACTGTTCTCACCATTCTTCTTCTCTGCCTTTCTGATATTTTTCTTGGCCTGCCACTTCTGGGCTTAACAAGAACTATACCTGTGTTCTTCCATTTCCTTACTATGTTCCTCACAGTGGAAACTGACAGGTTAAATCTCTGAGACAACTTTTTGTATCCTTCCCCTGAAAAGCTATGGAACGCAATTTTTTAGGAGTTAGGTCAGACAACTGTTCTTAATTAATTTTTGGATGCTGAATCCAGAAATTCTCAGTTTTTCACTAATCACGTCAAGTTTTTGAACTATAGGTTTTTTGTCTTCTCAAAAACATGTAAACTACTGTACCTAAAAAAGTTTTTTTTTTTTAAATAGTACAAATATGAACAAAAAATGAAATATATAAGAAATAGGCATGACAAATATGTTTTTTAACACTATCATGTTTTTTTACAAAGGATGTGTATATATATATATATATATATATATATATATATATATATATATATATATATATATATATATATATATATATGCAAGTATTTAAGGTAAAAGTGTACATTTATAGCTTTTTCTGGAGTGTTTAACTTGAGGACAATCACGTTTGATGCTCCAGCAATAGTCAGCCATCATATATAAATCCCATCTACCCTTGGTAACGGTCTTCCATAACCTTCAAATCTTGGTGTAATCGTTCACCTTGCTCATCGCTAACAGCACCAAGATTTTCCAGAAAGTTGGCAAGATGGCAATGCAGAAAATGTAGTTTAATACTCATGTTGCAACCAAGCGCTTAATAGCTCTCCAATAGTTTCTGAACAATTTCTTTGTAATTACTTGCACGTGTATTTCCAAGAAAGTTCTTGACGACGTCTTTGAATGATAACCAAGCATTCTTCTCAAGATCTGACATAGTCCAGGTGAAATGTTCATCTTTGATGAGCTGTCGAATTTGTGGACCATCAAACACACCAGCCTTGATTTTTTTTCAATGGACAGTCCAGAAGTGCCAACATGATGTACTTAAAACAGTCGCCGTCAGTTGGCAATGCTTTTACAAATTGCTTCATGAGACCTAGTTTTATGTGCAGAGGTGGGAATAGTATATTCTTCCTGTCAACAAGTGGCTGATGTAGAATGTTAGGATCTCCAGTTTTAAGACCAGATCTTGGAGGCCAATTCGACTCAACCCAATGCTTTTCTCGAGCTCTGCTATCCCACATACAGAGAAAGCAGGGATTCTTTGTGTACCCACGTTGCTGACCAAGAAGGAAGCAAACCATTTTAAGGTCAACACAGATAATCCAATTGTGTGTGTCATATTTCAATAACTCTCTTTACATCTCCATGTTCTTCACGAAGAGAGACAGAATGCCCAATAGGGACTGCACCAAATAAATTGCCATTGTGTAGAAGGACACACTTAAGACTCCGCTTTGAGCTATCAATAAACAGTCGCCATTCATTTGGATTGTACATTGAAAGCCCTAATTCTTGTAGTAAACCAGGAATATTATGGCAAAACACAAAACCGCTGTCACACCGAAAGTACTGCAAAAATGTACTTTCTCTAGTACGAAAGTATGATACCTTCGCTCCTTGTTCAAGTAACTGTTTCTCATTCAGCCTTGATGCTAGTAATTCTGAAGCTTTTTTTGATAAGCCCAATTCACGTGCTAAATCATTTAACTCGTGCTGATCAAATCCCTTACGAACTGAATCCTTGTGACTTTCAAATTCTGCATCATTGCTGTCACTGTGTTCGTCAACATCACTCAGAACTTCTAGAGATGGTAGCTGTTCGAAAACTGGCACTGGAATTTCAGCTGAATGAGGCATTGGTCTGATAGCTGACGGTAGATTTGGATATTCTATTTTACTTTTATTTTTCCTGTTAAATCCTGATGTTTTCACTAAACAGAAGTAACAGTCTGTGGAATGACTTTTTTGCTCTCTCCACACCATGGGGATACCAAATGCCAACTTTTCACGTGTTCCTTTGGTCCACATCCGTAAACTCTCGACACACTGCTTGCACACTGTGAGGGGCCCATGGCTTATCTTGATCACCGAGTTTTACTTTAAAATATGCAAAATATGCTTGTTTGACAAATGCACTGATGTTTGCACTTTGAACTGGAATGGTGAAAACACCACAAATATAGCAGAAGGAGTCAGGGTTGTTTAAGCATTTACGACGAGAGGAAGAAGGAGCAGACATTATCTGAAACAAAGGAAATATGTACATAAGTAAATAAAACACTGAGATGGAAAGTTACAAGCTTTGAAAACTAACAAAGAAAAAAATCATAAAAGATATATAAATTACAACTAAGCGCCCAATGTAAAGAGAAAAGCTATCACAAATCCTATTTATTCCTACTATGATACATTTTTTTGTGTAAAGATATTGATAATTATGACGTATTGGGAGCTGTACACACCTCTCACCTACTCTTACAAGTTGCCACGTAGCTCTATATGAGTCGAATTGTACTCAGATAACAAGTCATATTACAGAAATCAGTGCAATTGTTCTTCTATGGCAGGTAAGTTGAGGAGGAAAAACTTGACGTGAAAGAAAAAAACTGACTACATTTTTGGAATCAGCATGCCAATTTTAGTATAAATCAGCTCAAAAACCTAACTCAACAGAAAATTTTTTTCAAATTGTTCCCCAGTGTAATCTTTGTTTTCAGATCATTTGAGAGTTGTTTTGAGGAGCCCATGATGCCACTCTTCATAGGAGAATCAAATAGGAGAACTACTTGCAAGTGGCCACCTTAAATACCTTTTCTCATGATTTCATACACCTGGCTATGAAGTTCAAAGCTCAATGAGGTTACAAAACCAATTTAGTGCTTCAGGAAATCAGTAAAAAGTAGTTAGGAGTGTTCAAATCAAGAAAATAAGGGTGTCTATACTTTTGCATCGGTCAAATTTTGTTTAAATGCAGATTGCACATTTTCTGTTAGTACAATAAACCTCATTTGAATCCAGAAATATAACTGAGTCCATCAGTTATTAGATATATGAAACTGAAGTAGCTGTTGTAAAAACCAAAATTGTTATTAAGAAAAAAGGTTAACATTAATAGGGGTGCCCAAACTTTAACATATGACTGTACATGTTGTCCTACTCCAAGCTGTATAGGCTTGAAAGCCAACTGACAATTATGTAAATTAGGTGATTTGCATCTCTGTAATGAGGAGGGGTGTGGTCTAATGACATCAAAATCCTATATAAGGTGTGCTTAATTATTAGGCAACTTCCTTTCCTTTGGCAAAATGGGTCAGAAGAGAGATTTGACAGACTCTGAAAAGTCAAAAATTGTGAGATGTCTTAAAGAGGGATGCAGCAGTCTTGAAATTGCCAAACTTTTGAAACGTGATCACCGAACAATCAAGTGTTTCATGGCAAATATCCAACAGGGTCGCAAGAAGCATGTTGATAAAAAAAGGCTCAAAATAACTGCCCATGAATTGAGGAAAATCTAGCGTGAAGCTGCCAAGATACCAGTTTTGCCATATTTCAGAGCTGCAACGTTACTGGAGTATCAAAAAGCTCAAGGTGTGCCATACTCAGGGACATGGCCAAGGTAAGGAAGGCTGAAAAACGACCAAGAAACATAAGATAAAACGTCAAGACTGGGCCAAGAAATATCTTAAAAATGTGAAAAATTAGGATGAATGAACTCATGGAGATCAACATCCAACACTGCGGAGACACCATCACATGTTTCTCAACGCAGTGATTCTAGAGCAAAGCCCCCATCCTTTATGGGAAATATGTAAAAATATGCAAAACGCAAGCCGCGGAGACTCCATCACATGTTTCTCAACGCAAGCAATGACTAGCCAGGTCTTTCCCCGAAACTGCTGTCTGTGGATGAATACCATGTTTTGGCATAGGTGGTTTCCTTCATTGGAGACTGCCCTTCCCGTGGTTGTTCCTTCCCGGGGAAAGACCTGGCTAGTCATTGCTTGCGTTGAGAAACATGTGATGGTGTCTCCGCAGCTTGTGTTTTGCAAGAAATATCTTAAGACTGATTTTTCTAAGGTTTTATGGACTGATGAAATGAGAGCGACTCTTGATTGGCCAGATGGATGGGTCCGAGGCTGGATCAGTAAAGGGCAGAGAGCTCCACTCCGACTCAGACACCAGCAAGGTGGAGGTGGGGTACTGGTATGGACTGGTATCATCAAAGTTGAACTTGTGGGACCTTTTCGGGTTGAGGATGGAGTGAAGCTCAACTCCCAGACCTACTGGCAGTTTCTGGAAGACACCTTCAAGCAGTGGTACAGGAAGAAGTCGGTATTGTTCAAGAAAAACATGATTTTCATGCAGGACAATGCTCCATCACATGCATCCAAATACTCCACAGCGTGGCTGGCCAGTAAAGGTCTAAAAGAAGAAAAAATAATGACATGGCCCCCTTGTTCACCTGATCTGAACCCCTCATAAAATGTGAGATCTACAGGGAAGGAAAACAGTACACCTCTCGGAACAGTGTCTGGGAGGCTGTGGTGGCTGCTGCACGCAATGTTGATCGTAAACAGATCAAGCAACTGACAGAATCTATGGATGGAAGGCTTTTGAGTGTCATCGTAAAGAAAGGTGGCTATATTCGTCACTGACTTTTTTTTTGTTTTGTTTTTGAATGTCTGAAATGTTTAGTTCTAAATTTTGTGTTGCTCTATTGGTTTACCTGGTGAAAATAAACAAGTGAGATGGATATATATCTGGTTTTTATTAAGTTGCCTAATAAATCTGCACAGTAATAGTTACCTGCACAAACAGATATCCTCCTAAGATAGCCAAATCTAAAAAAAAAAAACCCACTCCGACTTCCAAAAATATTAAGCTTTGATATCTGAGTCTTTTGTGTTGATTGAGAACATAGTTGTTGTTCAACAATAAAAATAATCCTCTCAAATACAACTTGCCTAATAATTCTGCACACGGTGTAAAGGGTGGGATAGAGGCAAGAATATAATGGGAATTGGTAAATCAAACTACACCCCTGTAAGATATAACTACAACAAGCCAGAGATATACAAGCTAAAAGGCTTCAACAACTGGGAAGATAGGGATATTTTTCTTTTGTCACAACTTCTAAATGAGGGAATATTAAAAAAACTTTTAACAAATAAGAGCAGGATCCAATCTTACTCACAAAATGTTTTAGCAATTTTTTTGCAGATACGTCATGTGTATAATGCACTACTCAGAGCAAATTACATTATTATACATTCTATAATTGATACAATTGCTTCTGCAGTAGACACAGAGGGTGTAATCTGTTCTATTATTTAAGCACTGTTTTTCGGTGATTCCTTTGCATCTCCGTTTATACTGCACCCACACACACAAATGACACACTATTTGAAAGGTAAACTTACTCCCTTCAGCAAGAAAATAGCCAAACAAACCACACATCCACGATTTGATCACAAAATACAGTTTAACCATTAATTTTCATAAACCTGCAGTAAGTAAAAATGACCTGCAGGAGGCACCACAGTACCCCAAAGCACACTACCAACACATTTGTAAACATGCACTGCTTTTTCGCTGATTACTTCGCCCGGCACACACACATGATACACCATCATTTCAAAGGTAAACTTGCCCTTTTCAGCAAGAAAACAGCCAAACAAACCACAAAATCACGATTTTATCACTAAATACAGTTTAAACATTCATTTTCATAAACCTGCAGAAAGACACAATGACCAGCAGGTGGCAGCTCAACCGGAAGACGTTTTTTGGCCTCTACTTATCAAAACAATTTATTGTATTACCAATCTACATATATAAATACCTGTCTGTGTTCATCAGCTCATGAAATACATTTACCCTTTACCAGCTTGCTTTTTCTGAAATTGCCTGTGCCCCCGACAACCAATGTGCGAAAAATGGAAAGAGGTGCTGGATCCAATTCCTAAATTATCTTTGTCTGAATCGCAGACTGTCCCAAATCTTTCTTATTCATAGAGTATATAAGACCCCCAGTATCCTATTTAAAATTGGTATAAGAGTTGACAAAACGTGTCCAAGATGCGGGAAATGCGACACTCTTCTAATGCACATGATGTGGGAGTGCGTGAACATTGGGAACTATTGGAAGGGGGTAGTTGACTTGATAAAATCTGTGTTTGGAATCTGTATATTGTTGGAAACCCAGAATCTGGTTACTTGGTCTCTTGGAGGAAGGGCTGGATTCGCATTCCCCTATAAGCTATCTCCCGAGTGCTCTTTCAAGCTAGAAAACTAATAGAACTACAGCTGGATAGAAGAATTAAAATCCAAACGAAATAATGTCTTATGTTTGGAATGGGGAACATATGTTAAAAGAAACTCCCTCAAAGAACGTATAAAGCTATGGGAACAATGGTTAACTACTCCAGGGACTGCATCGGAAAGCCTTCTCAGAAACACTATGATAGACCGTCTGTACATCTCCGGGTCATAAACCTGTAAAATCTCCTAACTCGTCTCAGATCCCTAACTTGCCTACCCAGAGTGTTTAGATTTTGATTCTGGGAAACAAAGGGGTCCTAGACCTATATGTAAATGCTGGGATTCTCTGTATTTTGGCACAATATATGAGCAGTCAGATGGTGGTCATTTATATTTGTATTCATGCATGTAAACAGCAGTAAGCAAATGATAACACCTACGATGAATGTTAATGTGAACCGTTTTGTATTTGGTTTGTAGTGTCGTATATGTTTTATTATTTGTGTGTGTTCCAAAATGTGAATATATCTTAATATTTTTCACAATAAAAAATGATCTGATTGAAGAAGTCTTTTTAGGTTTGCACAGTTGGTACCTAATCCTGTGGGCAGAACAATTCTCAGGTTGTCCATGTGTTTACTATCTCTATATATTGGGAATGTTAGATGGCTGGAAACGCCAACCACAAAATTGCATGGGCTTTTTAAAGGATTCATATATTGTATTGGTGCATTTTTAATATATAATGCAACTGCGTCCTTGTTGTTCTTTAGGACTAAGGCTCATTTACTAATATTTAACAGAGACCGTTTCTGGGAATCACAGTAACCAACTTCTGGATAGAACTCATCAGTGATGCCTGCAAAGTATGATGGATACAGTGGTTTGCAAGAGTATTCACCCCCTCTGCATTTTTTGTGTTTTGCTACCCCACAACCTGGAATTCCACTTTTTTTTTTTTTCTGAGGGTTTGCATCAGTTCATGTAAATAGCCTGCATACAACTGTGAACATTTGATTTTCTTTTTATTGTGAAGCAATCAACAAATTGGACAAATATAAAATGAAAACGTCAGTGTACATAACTATTCACCCCCCCTCCCCCTAAAGTCAGTACTTTGTAGAGCCTCCTTTTGTGGTATTTATAGTTGCAAGTCATTTTGGATAAGTCTCTGAGCTTTCCACATCTTGCGACTGGAAGTTTTGCCCATTCCTCAAGGCAAAACTCCAGCTCCTTCAAGTTAGATGGTTTCTTCTGGTCAACAGCAATCTTCAAGTCTGACCACAGATTCTCAGTTTAGTTAAGGTCTGAGCTTTGACTAGGCCAATCCAAAACATTTACGAGTTTCCCCTTAAACCACTCACGTGTTGCTTTAGCAGTATGCTTTGGGTCATGGTATTGTTGGAAGGTGAACCTTCGTCCCACTCTCAAATCATTGATAGAATGAAACCGGTTTTGCTCAAGAATATCCCTGTATTTTGCACCATCCATCTTCCCCTTTATTCCGACCATTTACCCTGTTTCTGCTGCCAAAAAACCTCCCCACAGCATGATGCTCCCACCACCAGGTTTCCCTTTGGGAATGGTGTTCTTGGGGTGATGAGCTGTGTTGCTTGGTGGCTAAAAAGTTAAATTTTGGTTTCATCTGACCACATCACTTCCTACATACAGGTGCTTCTCACTAAATTAGAATATCAACAAAAGGTTAATGTATTTCAGTTCTTCAATGCAAAAAGTGAAATATATATATTATATGGAGTCATTACAAACAGTGATTTATTTCCTGTGTTTATTTCTGTCAATGTTGATGATTATGGCTTACAGCCAATGAAAACCCAAAATTATCTCAGTAAGTTAGTATAATTTCAAAAAAACACCTGCAAAGGGTTCCTAAGCGTTTAAAAAGGTCCTTTGGTCTGTTTCAGTAGGCTCCACAATCATGGGGAAGACTGCTGACTTGACAGCTGTCCAGAAGGCAGTCATTGACACACTCCACAAGGAGGGTAAGGCACAAAAGGTCATTGCTAAAGAAGCTGGCTGCTCACAGAGTGCTGTATCCAAGATAAAATGGAAAGTGTCTTACCTGGGCCGAGGCGAAAAAGAACTGGACTGTTCCTCAGTGGTCCAAGGTGGTGTTTTCTGATGAAAGTAAATTTTGCATTTCACTTGGAAATCAAGGTCCCATAGTCTGGAGGAAGAGTGGAGAGGCCACAATCCAAGCTGCTGGAGGTCTAGTGTGAAGTTTACACAATCAGTGATGGTTTGGGGAGCCATGTCATCTGTTGGTGTAGGTCCACTGTGTTTTATCAAGAGCAAAGTCAGCGCAGCTGTCTACCAGGAAACTTTAGAGCACCTCATGCTTCCCTCTGCCAACAATCTTTTTGGAGATGGAAATTTCCTTCTCCAGCAGGCCTTGCACCTGTCCACACTGCCAAAAGTACCAATACCGGGTTTAAAAACGACAGTATCACTGTGCTTGATTGGCCAGCAAACTCGCCTGACCTTAACCCCATAGAGAATCTATGGGGTATTGTCAAGAGGAAGATGAGACACACCAGACCCAACAATGCAGACGAGCTGAAGGCTGCTATCAAAGCAACCTGGGCTTCCATAACACCTCAGCAGTGCCACAGGCTGATCGCCTCCATGGCACGCCACATTGATGCAGTAATTGATGCAAAAGGAGCCCCGATCAAGTATTGAGTGCATTTACTGAACATTTCAGTAGGCCAACATTTTGGATTTTAAAATAATTTTTCTAGCTGGTGTTATAAAGTGTTCTAATTTACTGAGATAATGACTTTTGGGTTTTGATTGGCTGTAAGCCATAATCATCAACATTAACAGAAATAATTACTTTAAATAGATCACTCTGTGTATAATGACTCTTCGAGGGGCGATCCAAAAGTAATGATAATCAATAATAAACACAATGAATATAGTAAAAAAAAAAAAAATATTTTTCTACATAGTCTCCTAACAAGTCTATACATTTAGTCCATCTCTTTTCTAAACTTAGAATTCCCTTCGAAAAAAATTCTTGATCTTGACCCTCAAAAAACTCCCCAACAGCGGTTGTCACGTCGCTATTGTCGTCAAATTTCTTGCCCCGGAGGTGTCTCTTGAGCCGAGGAAAGAGAAAGAAGTCACTGGGGGTAGATCTGGCGAATAGGGGGGGTGTTCCACCAGTTCAAAGCCCGCTTCTTGAATGGTAGCCATGGCAACTGCAGCTTTGTGAGCCGCTGCATTATCTTGGTGAAACAGCACTCCAGCCTGCAGTTTGCCGCGCCTTTTCTCCTTGATAGCCTCCCGCAATCTTCTTATTTGTTCTGCGTAGTAGGAGCCCGTAATAGTGGCTCCCTTCTCCAAATAGTCCACCATAATAATTCCTTCAGCGTCCCAAAAAATGGACGCCATAACCTTCCCTGCTGAGCTTGACACTTTGAATTTCTTTGGCGTCGGTTCGTCGGCTCGTTTCCATGTCATCGATTGTTGTTTAGTTTCGGGATCAAAGTGGTGGATCCAGGATCCATGGTCAAAAAACGTGACAAAAAATTCTCCTTGTCTGCTTGGAACTTTTCGAGATTTGCTATTGAAATGTCAACTCTTGTCTTCTTTTGCTCGTCAGTTAACATTTTTGGCACCCAACGCGCAGAGACCTTTCTCATATGCAATTCTTTTGCAAGGATTCTTTGAATACTGCCATATGAGATCCCTGTGACCTCAGCTACATGCCTGATAGTCACTCTTCGATCTGCCAACACAACTTCTTCAACTTTTTTGCACGTTTTCTTCATTGAGGGACGTGGATGGACGTCCTTCGCGATGTTCATCTTCCGTCGATGTTCTTCCCAGCTTAAATTCCTTGGCCAAGCGTGCAACTGTGGAATATGGAGAAGAGTCCCCCAATGTTTACACCAAGTCGCTGTGTATGTCTTTGGTAGACATTTTTTTCAAGCAGAGGTATTTGATGACAGCTCTGAGCTCGTTTTTTTCCATTTTGATGTTCACTCCTTGGCAGTTAATATTCAAATGAATGTAGCTCCCGGGAATCGTGGCCTATTTAAGTGATTTTTTTTTTTCCTGGACTAGTGGGTACCTAAGAGAGAAGAAAACATTTTATTTTAATTTCTGTGTGCAATAGAAATAACCGATTATCACTACTTTTGGATCGCCCCTCGTATATAATGAGATTCACTTTTTGTATTGAAGAACTGAAATAAATTAACTTTTTGATTATCTGGTTTTGTGAGAAGCACTTGTACACTTGGGGAGTCTCCCACATGCCTTTTGGCAAACCCAAAACGATCCTCACAATTTTTGTGTGTCATTAAAGGCTTTTTTGTGCCCACTCTTCCATAAAGGTCACCTCTGTGGAGTGTACAGCTTATTGTGGTCATATGGACAGATGCTCCAGTCTCTGCTTGGGAACTCTGCAGCTCCTTCAGGGTTACCTTTGGTTTCTGTGCTGCCTCTCTGATTAATGCCCTCCTTGCCCAGGCTGAGAGTTTTGGTGGGCGCCCGCTCTTGGAATATTTGTTGTGGCACCATGTTGTTCCCATTTAATGATAATAGGTTTGATGGTGCTCAGGGAGATCATCAGAGATTGGGATCTTTTTTATAACCCAACCCTGACTTGTGCTTCTCAACAACTTTGTACCTGCCTTGTTTGGAGATCTCCTTGGTCTTCATGGTGTTTGGTTAGTGGGGCCTCTTGTTGATGGTGTTTGGTTAGTGGGGCCTCTTGTTGATGGTGTTTGGTTAGTGGGGCCTCTTGTTGATGTTGCAGCCTCTTTGGCCTTTCACACAAGGTAAAGTGTATATACTGACAGACATGTGACACTTAGATTGCACACAGGAGACATCCTGTCACTAAGCATGTGACTTATGAAGGGAATTGCTTGCACCAGAGTTATTTACGGGCTTCATAGAAATAGGGGTGAATACATATGCACATGACAGTTTTTAGTTACTTGATCCCATAAATATAATTTATATCTATATTTTTCTGTCTTCACTCCTCCAACTTAGGGCCCCGTCACACATAGTGACTCACCAGTGATCCCGACAACGATATCAACTTGTCAGGATCGATAGTGAGTTGCTACATGATCGCTGGTGAGCTGTCAAACAGGCAGCTTCACCAGCGATCAGCACCAGCGACGCCGAGCGCGCGGTGTCGCTGTGTACTTTAGTAACCAGCGCGCTGATGCAGGGAGCTGGTAACTAAGGTACACATCGGGTTTCTAAGAACAGCATGCTGCTTAGAAACCCTGCATTTACATTAGTTACCAGCGCGCTGATCGCTGGTCTCCTGCCTGTCACACGCATCGATGCGTGCTGGCCAGCGGGAGACCAGCGATCAAAAAAAATGTCCAGGGCTTTCCAACAGCGATCAGCGATATCGGCAGGGGGGCCGGTCACTGGTCAGTGTCACACACAGCGATCTCGCCTGTGAGATCGCTGTTGCGTCACAAAACTTGTGACTCAGCAATGATCTCGCTAGCGAGATCGCTATGTGTGACAGGGGCTTTAGACTTTTTAGTACTGATGCGTCAAACACAAATTAATTACAAATATATGTAAACACAGGTTGTAATGTGCCAAAATAGGTAAAAAGTCAAGGGGGGTTGAATACTTTCGCAAGCCACTGTTATTGACTTGCTAATTTTACTCCATACTTTTTTTTTTTTTTTCAAATTTCGTCATGCAGTGTAAGTAAACTTATTATTTTTTAATTATGTTTAATTTGTTTTAATCTTAGGAATTAAACAACCGACTTTCAGAAGAAATCTCAAAATTGCGGACCGTTATGGCTGGTAATGGGCCAAGTGAGGGCCGGTTACAAGCAGGAGAGAGGAACAGTGCGGAGCTGGAGGTGACTGCAGTAGCATGGGTTGGAGGATCATGTTTTTTAGTTTTACATAGCAATTTGCATGCTTCAGTTTATGGTGTTTTGTTATACTCCTGCATTGCTTTGTCTTAAAAAATACACTTACATTTCTTATGAATCTTTTTTTTAATGAAACATAATGCTATGTGAGGATGTGACCAGTGGTTTTTTTTTTTTTTTTACAGCAGAAACTTTCCATGAACCACTAGTTTGATTGGACAGCTGAATTCCTTTTGGTTTTTGGAAAGTTTCTGCTTCAAATACTGCGCAAAAAAAAATTCTGCGAGAATACACCCTTAGGCCACGTGCACACGTACAGTATTTGGTGAATATTTTTTACATTAGTATTTGTAAGCCAAAACCAGGAGTGGAGCAATTGGAGTAAAAGTATAATGAATACGTCAGCACTTCCGCATTTTCTTAACCTAATTTTTGGGGTTTACAAATACCGGTAACTCACAAAATACTGAACATGTGTACATGGCATTGTGATGTACTGACGTATCAGTATCTGAATTATGGATGGAAACCAATGTTTACGGAAAAGTAAGAGTTCTGGTTTTTCAAATACAGAGAAGGGGGGAAACCAAAGCCACACAGGTTCAGGAAATGCACAATTGGACAATGTGCCTAATGGGTTAAACGGGAGGTTTCCGCATCCTGTATGTGTGTCCGTCTCCAGTAGTTGTTGTCACGGGGTACTTCTCCAATACCACACAATCCCAAGACCTTTATTACAGGCAAAATTAGAAGGTCCATAAACAATCCACCACACTGAGGATGCAATAGTCCAGAACAAGATTGCAGTCCAGTAACAGGATAAAATGTCCAGGGAGACGAGATTCCAAAACTCTAGCACCAGAGGCTAAAATGGTTCCTTCTCTCTGGGGTGCAGTCTTCACGAAGCTCTCCACACAGGAACTGACTTGTCCACCTCCTCTCCTCCCCACCCCTTTCCTTGTGTACAGCTCCTGTCCTCCCCAGCCCCCTCCTTATGTCCAGGGGTAGTCAGACAGGTTGAGGAGACAAAGGAGCCTTGGGAATTAAGGAACTGCAGGGGGTCGTCAAGAGACAGATACGACTGTATCTATAGGCTATAGACATACCAGGCAACAAGAAAAACACTATGAAAATCAGTGAAATAGAAATATACACAAAATGATATCCACATTGCATATCACACCATCACAGTTGTACTTTGACTCGGGAATAATGTGTGGGCTGTAAGTTATCACCAATCATTTATCCAGGGCTGGTTGGAAAGTGACACAAATGTCAATGATTTGATTGGTGCTTTCTATGGGAAGCCGAAACACAGGAGTTTTTCATTTCATAATGTAGGGCATAGAAATGTGCTGTATCGCGGTTGTGACATTATTACCGCGGGCCGTGACATTATTACTGTCTCCTTTAGGTGCATAACTGACCCTGGTGTAAATATGATGACAATAAGTAGGCTCTGTATTATGTTCATTTAATGGATCGCCTTTTCTGCGGATTCTGGGCGTAATCCGAATGGTGGAAAAAAGGTGCCATGTGCACATAGCCTTACACATCGGAACGTGGACTTGTCCTTTGTTTTTAGAAAGAAAGAATGTCTTGTACCTATTACTGATGCAGTGGAAACCTACAGATCACACGGTCTTCTCATGGTTTTGTTAGAGGTTCTCTGGGGGAAAACACGTGTGATTAAGGCGGCAGATTGCTCCTCTGTGAAATGAGCTGTAAATCCAAACAGTTTCCACCTCAAAATTAGTGGCAGTGGATTGTGTCCATGCAGGATTTCTAGCAGTCCGTTAAGGATCAGTCTTGTTCACATAACCCTAAAGAATGCCATCCTCCCCTTCTCCACACCCCAGCGGTCAGCGCTGGTCCCCATTCCTCATCACTTTAGCTTCCTGTTTCCCCTCGATCCCATATCTGTTGTGATCCATTTACAGCCGACGTCCTTCTTGTAAATGTGTCCGTGCTGCTGCTCCTCCCGCTATTGTTTTGTCCTGCTCTGTGGCCTTAATACTCAAGGACTGGAAGACAATCACCATTTTAATTCTCCCTCTAGATAAATCAAATGACTTTGGCAGATCAAAGGTATTTTTAGGGTTTTATTTTTATAAAGATATAATACAAAAAGTGTTTTTTCCTTTTCCTAGGGGGTGCCTGTTAAAGCAAATTTAAAGGAAATGTCGTGGTAAAATTGACCATGTTTCACCATGTTTTTGTATAGCAGTAGTTATTTTTACATGTTTTATGCGAACACACAATTGTCTATGTATACAACTTTTCATCTAATGTTGATGGATATTTGATAGATGGATATAATAAAATCTTTTGGACCCTTTTCATTGTTCTCATTTGGCACATTGGTTTCCATTGTTTGGTATTTCAATAATCTTTTCTAGCATGGATCATTTGAGTGATTCCTTTTTCTTTTTTTCTTTAAAGCCTTTTCTGTGCTTGTGCCTCTAACCGAAGTGCTTTAATTTTAGGTTTTACTTCGAGTGAAAGAGAATGAGTTGCAATATTTAAGAAAAGAAATCTCCTGTCTCCGTGAGGATGTCCAGAACATGCAGAAAGTAAGACTTTCAGTTATGTAATTGTGTCACTGTTGTAAAATCAGTAATAGATATAGATGCCAGAAAAAGATACCTAGCTTGGGAGTGAATTAAAAAGGGAAGTTGTCTATATATCTGACTATTGCAGCCCACCCTGACCACCATATTTACATCGAAACACTATAGAACAATGCCGGGCTGCTGTACCTTGTGCTCAGAGCTTGTATTATATACTTTTTTTTTTTTTTCTCACTATGTAGTCGTGAGAAATGTGTTATACCTGACCATAACATAAGTCAGTGGTAGATTTGATCTGGACCTGCTAACACCAAGTTGCACTTCTATGCCATGGAGGCCCCCAGCGCCAGTTCCCATAGAGCCATGGGCATTGCCGCTGCTTCCATTTCCTACATACCACTCACAGGGAAACCTATGAAGCCTGGAAAAAAATGAAGATGGAAGCGGTGATAAACCGACCTGCTCCTGACAGACTGCAGGAGTAATAATAGGGTATTTCTGCATTGTCAAAATAAACCACAAGCTGATATAAGACATTTGGTTGTTAATGAGAATGTATCACTTATAATTTTTTTTTTTCTGCCAGTTAAAATCAGATTTCTTATTAATGGCACTGGGAGACACATGAGTGTGATTTATATTCCTCACCACTAGGAGGCTCATCGCCAGGTAGAAATAATCTGTTGGCTATGCCTAGTGGGCTATACCCTTTTGTCGGACACAAGGCAGCTAAGGTTAACCTAGCGTCTGTAGAAGAAGATGACCTGTATCAGGTGTTCTGTGTGTTGTCCATGCGATAGTGAGAGGCCACCCAAGGAGTGACCTTGTGGGCGTCTGAAGCTATCAAATGGGTGAGCATAATTCTTCTGTTTGTCATCCTCACCCTCACCTCCATGGGTTTTGATTGTTATTCCTCCTGATTCCTCCTTCATCTATATTCCCCTAGCCCACTTTCTTGCCATTTCTCTAGTGCCATTTTTTGGGTTCCAGCACATTTTTGTGTCACTCCATGAGATCTTCAGTGGTAACCAGAGTCCCACTTGTCCCCCCAACCCACTTAATGACTACTATTCCAGTGGTGCCACACGACTTGGCAGCTTAACTGAGACCCTGGCTATACTTATAGCTAGTCTGCAATCATCATTTCATTCCCAGGGCGGTGTGTAACCTCCCTCCACCCCCTGGCTCAGGGATGGTCAGAGGGCAGCGTTATAATCTCCTTGAACACTTTTGTGCTAGTTGCTGGGGTAGATGTTCTTTTCTGGGGATATCTTTCAGGCTGTATCTGCATTCTTGCAGACCCCTTTTCTGGGTCATTTCTCCTTTCCTGGAACTCTTCTTTTCCACAAGCCTCAAGCAGCATCCAGACAGATGACCCAGTGCCATTCTGGCTCAATCACAAGGCCTCAACCTTTGTCGCCCAGACCCTAGGAAGGAGGCAGAGTTCTGTCTGCTCTATCTTCTCCTCTTTCACTGCTTTCACTAGCGTTTTAAGGCGGAGGAAGTCACTATGATTTTATAGCTCTGGCTTGGCTGGGCATGGCTCTCTGACCTTAACTAGTTGGTCACAGACGCTCCATGGCTTCTTCCTTCTCGTTATGACCTTCTTTCACAGTGTCCATTATTTACTTCAGCTGCCTATAACAGTGTGGCTGGTAAAACCAAGGGTCTGTGTGACTTTGTTCTCCAGAATGAGCTGAGGGCTTGTAAGCTGCAAGCTGCCAAGGTTTACCTTCGTACCTCACGGATGTGAACACAGGGCCTTCCATTACATGGTTTTCCTTCACTTCTAGAATACCTTCCTTTTCTTCAGTTTGGCATGTATATATGCCTCAGCCTTGCCTCCCCAAAGGAACACTCTTCTGCCCTTTCCATACTTTTTCAGCATATGCTGGATTTTTACTAGCTGGTTAAGGTCTTCATTTTGGGATTGGCACATTGCGCCCCTTGAGTCAGGCATCCGGTGGGCCCTCTGTACCTCATCCTTGATCTGGTTGCACTCCGGGAGTCTCCTTTTTAGCCTCTCCACAGGGTTCTTTACATGGAGCGTGACTTTTCTGGTGACCTCCATGCTGAGCTCTGTGCCCTTTCCAGCAGGGTTACCTTCCTTGTTATCCATCAGGACAAAGATGGTCTTTCACCCCTTAACATTCTTTCAAACTTTTCTTCCACATCAATTAGAACATCGTCCTCCCATCCTTTTTGGTTTATCTCTAATTCATTCTCAGAAGTCTTCTCTAGGACATAATGTCCAAATGGCCCTTAACAGATCCAATTTTTTGGTTACGGAAGCCTTCCTGTGTTCGATTATCTCTTCCTGATCTCCAATGGATCACACAAGGGCCTGTCAGCCTCCAAGACAACCATGTCTAAATGGATTGGCAAGACCATAGTTGAAGCCCAACACAAATCTCAGGCCTTATATTTTATAGCTTATCCATCCAGACTGTAGGGGCCTTCTGGCCAGTCAGATATCAGGCCGCTTTCTTGGTTTTGCAAGGTTGTCACCTTGGCCACTGTCCACACCTGTCAAATTGTACAAGATGCCAGCTTGGGGTGTAGGATCCTAAAGACCGCTGTCTGCTAGGCAGCCCTCATGGTCTCCTGGTGTCTTTTTTTTCCTTCCCTTTTGGGAGTGCTCAAATACATCCCCATGCTATTAACAAGAACAGTGGATTTTTGTTCTTGCGGTAAAATCTCTGGGAAGTGAGCAATGTCAATCAGAAGCAGGGGAAGGACCCCAGTATGTAAATATGGAGGCGTAAAGGTGCACCACACTTTTGGCCGCACTGTTTTAATGCAAAGGTTGTTATCATTGTGGCTGCACTGTTTCACAAATGAAACAGCTGTGTTTAAAGCATAAATGTCAAACTCTGGATATTGCCGTAATTTCTAATTTAACAATATTGTGGCCAATAATTTTGTTTTGGGTAGCAGTATATCTTCCCAATACGAAAAAAAATCTTTTTTTTTTATCCCTTCTAGGATAAGAGATACGCATCAGAAAAATACAAAGATATTTATGTGGAACTTAATAACATCAAATCTCGGTCAGAACGCGAGATTGATCAGCTGAAAGAACACTTGCGTCTTGCCATGGCCGCTCTGCGAGAAGAGGCTGCGATGCGCAACAGCGTAGGAGAGTAACGGTGAGAGATCTGCACGTCTACTGTCATGTTATCTGATAAATGGGCAATGCACCCACCCCATGCATAGGTGTCCATGTCGTACACATCATGTATGCCACTGCAGATTCACCAAGGACACTTTTTTGGCATCTGTTGTCTCAATGGGGACCTGTGGATACATTTGGTGTCAGCTATCCTTGCTCATACTGCAGACCTAGCCTATGTTCGTATGCCATGCCACTGCATCCTCATCCCCCCTCCTATACCTTTATATACATACAGCATATATTACTTTTATTTTACATATACCGATAACCTTTTGTGTGCTTTCTGCAGGTTAATGCACTGACTCTTAATCACGGAGATGGATATCACTCATGCCGACAAGTGACATCGCCGAGTCTCCACCTTTCGCCACAAAACTGCTCCGTTTTATATGTGAACCACAGAATTTTATACAACGCCTTGTTATTAATATTATGTTATAAATGGGGATTCCTCCAACCTTCTAGACGGTGGTACAAGGTCATATAGCTCAAATTGAGGTGTCCACAGGTCTGGAGCATTGTAACATATCCTACCTATTACTGTTACGTGTGGGGAAGCGACTGTATGTAGAGTCCACCGAGGTGGATAAGTGAGCAGGGAGCGTGCGGGGAGGGGGCATGACCGGGATACAGTAAGTGCACTAAATGTGAACACTGCCAGGAAGCTAGCAGCTCCGTACCAAGCAGACAACGGTTTTACAACACAGGGACTAAAAGAATAATGGTCTGTATGCCCTTTTTTAAATTATATAGGGAATCTATTTGTACAGATGTGCACTGTAAGGCAGGGGCAATGTATGGATGCTGGGTGCAGTAGTTCCCCCAGCGTGTGTGGATTTATACTCGTTCATTTTAGTGAACATTGTATGATGATTTTTGAAAGGCGAAATTCAGTGCTAGATACGTGGAGCAGCATGAAGATTTGACACATGATTGAGTACTGTGGCCGCCCACAACTATAGAAAAGCACATATGCCGTTAGCATTAAATAATCCACTGCTCTTCAAACTTTTTTTGCTCTACTTTTTTAATTTTTTTTTTTTATTGTAAGACTATTCACTTGTGGTTCAGTTTAGTTAAAGTGGTTGACAATATTTTAGGAGTTTTTTTTGCATAAATGCATATATTTCAGGGTAAAAAAAAATATTTTTGCAATTGGATTTCCTTAAAATGGTGCATAGTTTTGGCTTTTATGGGGCCTTTGTTCAACTTTTGATGTGGTCTATGGCCATAAATCATCTGAGCGGAGATAAGGAAAAAAAAGAATCAGATAAAATCTACAAGTTTCATAGTGAGCTCACTGATGGATTCTCAGTTAATTCATTCTGCAGCCAGCAATACACAGCGCAACAGAGAAGGCAACCTAAAAAAAATGTAAACACATCCTATTGCAAAAAAAGTATTTTTTTTTTATACCAAAATATATGCATTTAATGAAAAAAAAAAAAAGTCCAAAAAGGTGGACAACCACCTTAGGCTGGCCATTGTGTAATGTGATCTCATCGGTTCACCTCTGCTACTCGCCATACTTTGTGCCTTTATTGTTCCTAGTAAATGAATATGGATAGCACTGCAATTTATTAAATATCTGTGTCATGTATAATGGCCTCATCCTGCATGATCTGTGACTTATGGCGTCACTAAGCCTAGATACAGAGCACGTGTATATAGCGCAGGAGGGCTGGCATCAGCTCACTTCTTGGCGGCTGTCAGACCTCGGCTTTCATTCTCCAGCCTCTCTCATAGACCACTGTTTGTATCGTAACCAGTTTAATAGGCCAGCCAGCTTTCTCCATAACTGCTGGAACCAAAAAAACACAATTTATTCTTCTTTCCCCACAAGATGATGCCCTAGTGACCCCCTATGTCTTTGGTAACTGGTGGGCAGTCTGTGCCAGCCAGTTGTAATCAATAGCAGGCATGGTGCCATTGTTCATGTACGTGATCGGCTCCACTGGCCACATGCCAGCCACATGTGAAGTAAGGCCAGGGGCACGTCTGCAGGGTCAGCGCTGTAATGGTGGGGACTATAGTTTCTTACATAGTTTTTATAAAGTGCTGGATCAGCCTCTTAATGTCAGGCATTGGGAATATGCCCGTACTACACACAGCCTAATATCCCGATAAACCTTTTCACAATGGAATACTGTAATTGACCCATGCACACAAGCCTTGCTGACTTGTGGAAACGTATATTCCCATGATAAGTGACGGCATATCTCTGGATCATGTCATTGCTTCATGATTGGTGGGTGTCCAACCTCTGTGAACAGCCACCATTGATCTGAATGAAGTGCCTTCAGCCGATTTCCACTGATAATAGCAGTACTTTGCTGTAAGAGAAAGAGGCCATGTTTCGATTTACAGAAGACTAAGTGAACAAGTAGAAGAGCAACATGAATAAGGCGAAGGAAAAGCTCCATTGTGAAGATGATCTGTCCTTTATTCTGATGATTGCGATCAAAACCCAACTAACAAGGAAGCAATGGCGTGTCCCATCAACATGGCGTCACTGCTAATGGAGGGTATCCTCCGTTCACACGAGTTGTTGTGAATAGTGATGAGTGTGCATGCTATGATAACACTTTATGCTAGTGCATGAGCATCCTCGGATAACACTTTATTCTAGCTCGCTCACTATCACGAGTTTTGAAACCTCTGCATCCAACATGGAATGCTGGGAGTTGTAGTTTCACCACAGCTGGAGTCCTTAATCTGTATCCGAATATTTTGAATATTGTCTTTTACAACACTGGACCACATAATGGACTTTAAAGGGACTGTCCGGGACATAACAGTTAATGATCTAACCACAGAATGGGCCATCAATATGAGATTGGTGGGGTCCGAAACCCATCACTGCTACCGATCAGCTGACATCTGCTCAGGCAGTGGTCTTATAGAAGCAATGTACTGGGTGGAACGCAGCAGCCAATGCAGAGTACAGTACTTTATGTCCCACTCCATCTGATTGCGGGAAGTGGCGGACCGCCAACGATATTGTATTGATGACTTGTCCAAATGGTAGTGTAACAATTGTTAAGCCTCGGACAACCCCTTTAACCTATACAGCGAATATTCGAGAGACTGGCAGAGCTGTCAGCGCTGTTCCTATTGAAGCGCTCCTTTCAACATTTTTAAATAGTTATAAGCACCACCATATATAAAACTTTTTTTATAGTGTTTTTGTGTGGGATTATATTTTGTAACCTTTTTAAAACATTTTATTCTTGCATTTTTTTTTTTTTAACGCTTAGAGGCCTATGAAAAAAAAAAATGCCATAAAACATCCTATCCATAGCATGCGGTGTTCTGGAAACCAGGCTACAAAACCGATGTGTGTGTATACTTTTCAACAACTTTCTTTAGACTAGACATTACCATTGGGTTAAAACATTTTTTTATTTAAAACCCCCCAATAATGCCGCACAGAAACTGCATAACTGTATAAATCCAGCTGCTAATTCCACTGGTCTGGTGTCTGATACTACAACTCCTGTGTAAGTAACAGAAATATACAAATAATGCTCTATTATAAATGACTGTATTTAATAATAATCTATTGATGTTGGATGACAGGAGTGTTGTGTACTTTACTGAAGGTCGGAGACAATTATTCTGTCATTATTTAAAACCCATGTTCGGGTTTTGATTTTAGACTTGCTGCCTTTTTATACTTTTGCTTCTGGAGGATGACCTTACTAGATGAGCATTTTTATTACAGAGAAGGTTGTGCTTTAATTTTTTATATTTTACAGATTGTCCTAATGATAAACCGCACTTACTGTACAGACGCGCAGCAAAATCCAAACGTGGGAACACAGAACTACTATACTTGGCCTCTTACAACTTTCTTGTTCCACACAAAGATTTCACCTTTTTGTTGTTAAACTTTTTTTTTACTTTTTTGTAAGATTGGCAGGGCTAAGGCTACTTTCACACTAGCGTTTTTTTGCGCTGCGTAGCCATATTGACTCTTAAAACGCATGCGATTTTAAACGCTGACGTGCGCATGTCCATGCGCACGTCTGCATTCCCATAGACTGTAATGTGATTTTTTTTGTCGCATTCCGTGCGCATGCGTTTTTTTGAGACAGGTCGGACGGACCAAAAATGCAACAGGTTGCATCCGGCGCGCCTGGGCACACCCCACAAAAAACGCATGCGCATGAAAACGCATACGAACGTGTTCAAACGCTAGACCATGTGCCCCCATGTTAAAGATAGGGGATCAGGACGCATGCCATGTACACGCACGATGCGCTGCGCTAAAAACCGCTAGTGTGAAACCAGCCTAAGATGGTGCTTGTAAATAAAGTGGCTGAATTTCTAGGCTTCCTTACTAGATGTGAATCGACAGGCGAGCGGGTGCGAAACTAGTGAAGCTACTTCTTGACCGCCTGTTGTACATCATGATTTTTTTTTTGTATCGTTTTACGAACTTTGTAATGTTTCATACACCTGAAAGTTTGTTTTTTGATGTGGTCTCTTGTGAAACAGCAAGGAAACTAATTATGTCTTCCTGGTTCTTGTCTTCACCTTCCAAGATTGCACTGGATTAGGAATAAGATGTCTTAATTGCTTTTTCTCTTGGAAGACGGACTACGTTGCTGTTGTGCCTTTTAATAAAGGGGTTGGTGTTTTTGTGGCTTGTGATATCCCCGGATTGATAGCCATGAAAAAAAATCTTTAACCTTGCTCTATACCACTCCTTACATCCCCAAATGTCTACGGTTGTCACTCAGTTTTAATAAAAGATTTATATATTGTACTTGTTTGGCGTTGTGTGTTTTTGTTTTCTTTTTATGCGATCTTTAGGATTACATTTCTTATAGGCGGGTGAAAACTACAGTGCCCACAATGCCATAGTGAAGCTCGACGTATATTAGTCATGTGATTAATAAAGATCTTAAATAGTAGGTGACCTTCTTAACTGTATAATCCTTTCCTGAATGAGTCCATGCTAAGGGCAGATGCTTGCAGAAAAGCTGCCATCAGTAATGCATAATGTATTTAATGCATTTTTTTAGTCTTTAAAATGACGACATGACTGTAGCATATACTATATATACAGAGGGGGAGAGGTAGCTAAATGTAGCGTAATTTTGGTGTAGTTTGAGGCAAGGAACCATCCTGCATACCGCCCTACTCATCGTTATTGGCACCCAGGAAGTTTAAGTACAGCAAGGAGTCTGGATGTTCTCCCCGTGTTTGCGTGGATGTTCTCCGGTTTCCTCCCACACTCCAAAGACATACTGATAGGGAATTTAAATTGTGAGCCCCATCGGGGACATTGATGATAATGTCTGTAAAGCGCTGCAGAATTAATGGCGCTATATAAATAAGTAAAATAATGTGGAATATCTTAAGAAAAAAATCAAGTGAAAGTTTTTTTTGTATAGAGCACTCATGATAAATACAAAAGAGCAAATGAAAAACAATTTTTAAAAAAATAAAACAAGGAAAATTGAAGAGATGTCTTTGAAGATTGGTGCGAATCGTGGAAAAAACACCACGTCAAACATCCAAAGACCTGAAGGCCAACCTGGAACAGTATGGGGTCATGGCTTCCACAAGTACTGTATGCCGGACACTAAAGCCCCCGTTACACACTGTGATATCGCTGTAAAGTCACCGATTTTGTGACGTTTCAGCGATATTGCTAGCGATATCGCTGCATGTGATACCTCCGACCGGCTCCCCCGCTGGTTGCGCGAGAATCTCCTGGACCATTCCTCGTCGGCCACTTCCTGCTGGGCTTCCTGTGGCGCCGACGAGCGACGCGTGGAGCCGGGCATGAGGACGCAGGATTGCCGCGTCTGTCAGGTAAGTAGCGATCCCCGTCCCCAGCGATGTCGCTGGTGAGATCTGCCTGTTGTGGCAGCTCACTAGCGACCACCTAGCGATGCACCAGCGATCCTGACCGCGTCATATCGCTAGTCGGGATCGCTGGTGCATCTCTAGGTGTAACGGTACCCTAAACCAAGCAGAGCTTTTATAAGCGAAGGCCAAGAAAGAAACCATTGCTGAAAAGACATAATAAGGAATGACTGAGCTCTGCTAAAGAGTACCTTGAAAAACCTCAATCTTTCTGGGAAAATGTTCTGTGAGCAGATGAAACAAAAATAGAGCTTTTTGACAATGCAAAGCAATTCTGCCATTGGTAAAAAGAATCCTGCAAACATTCAAGAGCTTGAGCAAACTGCAAAGGAAGACTGGGAGAAAATACCAGCTGAGAAGTGCAAGAAACTTATAGATGGCTACAAGAAATGTTTGGAGGCTGTCATCAATGCCAAAGGGTGTGCAACCAAGTATTAGGGGTGCCTTAATTGCTGCCATGCTGTTTTATTTCTTCTTTGAAATTGTAACATGTAAGTTGAAAAACCAATATTTTTTTTGTATTTCGGACCACTAATTAAAAAATCCTGAGGACATAACTGGTCAAAAAAGGAGAAAAGAGAACCCAGCATATGAGGCGCACACCCAGGACAATAGAGATATGTAAGTAAACAAATTTTATTGAAAAGACAATAAAAATGCACACAATAAAAACATTTAAAAGGCAAAACACACCCCCAATTGTCCCAAATGGATCTAACAATAGATTCTAATGGATAGAAACCACATGGTTAAATATGCAACATGCTAGCCTAAATGTATATGATATTACATGAGGCATGACCCACCGACCGCAAATCTGGGCGTCCCCAGAAAGACGATGACAGACACTCCAAACAGCTTTAAGAAAAGTCAGGGAGCACTGTAAGTAGCCCTGTAAGGGAGAGAGCAAAGTGACCATCCACTATAAGGATAGTGAGAGTACCACACAGACACTCATAAAGGCCAAAGGGCACTGTAAGTAGCCCTATGAGAGAGGGAGCAAAGAATCAGAACACTTATAAAAAAGGCAGGCTGGACTGAAGGATGGTGCAATAGGCAAAGAATATGTGCCAAAGTATACAGATAAAGTGAGTGATATGATAAAACAATCCCCCTAGACAGCAGTCCAGCATGGAGCGTCAGGGGTCAGGTCATCAGGGAAGGAAGGTCCCAGGACAAGGCAGTGTGGGGAGCCCGACGCGTATCGCTGCTGAGTGCACTCGGCTCTCTCCCTTACAGGGCTACTTACAGTGCTCCCTGGCTTGTCTTAAGGCTGTTTGGAGTGTCTGTGTCATCGTCTTTCTGGGGATGCCCAGATTTGCAGTTGGTGGGCCATGACTTATGTAATATATACATTTATGCTAGCATGTTGCATATTAAACCATGTGGTTTCTATCAGCATCTATTGTTAGATCCATTTGGGACAATTGGGGGTTTTGCCTTTTAAATGTTTTGTGTGTATTTTTCTGTCTTTCAATAAAATTTATATATATTTACTTACATATCTTTATTGTCCTGGGTGTGCGCCTCATATGCTGGGTTCTCTTTTCTCCTTTTTTGATCATTGTCCTTACCTGTGTATTGTGCAGCACCCCATTTATATTGTTATAAATTGATTTCTCTTTTGCCCTTTAGTGGTGCTCCCTATCCCCCCTTTTTTCACGAGGACATAACTATGGTACATTGTACAATATTTTCAGAAATAAATGGAAATCTATGAAAAAAATGAAGAGGTACCAATAACTGAGCTGGACTGTATGTAAAACTTTCATTTAGACTCTATTGTCACTTTGCACCACAAGCATGAAATGGGGTGTAGCACAGGGGCGGACAGACAGAAAAGGGCCCCTGTGCAATAACAATATGTGGGCACTTTGCAGTACAATAGTTCAGAATAATAATCCTTTTTTCATGTTGCTTTGGAGATCTAAATGGGCCTCTTACCTCTTGGGCTCCTGTGTGTGAATGCATAGGTTCAACTAATGGTATGTCTGCCCCTGGCAAGGCGTTAAGATTTGTCTGTGTGCCAATATTTTGGCACAAATCTAGTTCAGCAAGGTGACAAAGTGTCTAAATCAAATAGGCTCCAATTAAAAATAAAAGTGGCTTAAAGGCTCTGAAAAATTGCAAAATTTTTGCTCAATTGTTTCGCCGAAATGGAAGTATGATACCACAGATCATCGAATTCATGATCAGCTGTGGCGCTCCATACACCAAAAATCTCACTCCAGTTCTCGTCAGACACTCCAGATTCATGCTGAGGCGTGCACCTCTTTATGAAACATGACCACCATGAAAAAGGTCAGTCTTGATGAATAGGGGCCCATAGAGTGAGTCTTCATTGCATTTGCACCTCTTTAGTTTGTCTACTTTTTGCTAGTTTTCGCTTGTTTTTCTTTTGCGCCTTAAGCTGGAGTCACACATAGCAACTCACCAGCGATCTCAACGTGTCAGGATCGCTGGTGAGTTGCTATGTGATCGCTGGTGAGCTGTCACACAGACAGCTTCACCAGCGATCAGCTCAGCGATGCCGAGCGCGCAGCGTCGCTGTGTACATTAGTTACCAGCGCACTGATGCAGGGAGCTGGTAACTAACGTACACATGGGGTATCTAAGGAACTTGCGTCCCTTGGATACCCGATGTGTACATTAGTTACCAGCTGATCGCTGGTCTCCCGCCTGTCACACGCAGCGATGCGTGCTGGCCAGCGGGAGACCAGCGACCAAAGAAATGTATAGCGGTTTCCTACAGCGATCAGCGATACCAGCAGGGGGGCCGGTCGCTGATCGCTGTCATACACATCAATCTCGCTGGTGAGATCGCTCTTGTGTCACAAAACTTGTGACTCGGCAGCGATCTCGCTAGTGAGATCGCTATGTGTGAAGGGGGCCCTTACTCTTTTCATTTGCGCCCCTTTTAAAGTCTATTTTATGTGTTCACCGTTGTAGGTAGAGTTTAGGGTTTTCAGATGTTTTTGACTGATTTACAATTTGCAACTTTTTAAATATACTACAGACCCCACTGGTGTGATTTTATGTAGACCCCAAACTATATTTTGCATTTTGCTAAACGGGAATTTTTGTGCTTAAAAATTTGCAAAAAGGATCAGAGAAAGATAGATTTTTTTTTTTTTTAATTATCGCAATATTCATGAACTGAGCGCCATTTTGAAGAATTTTTGTCTGTAAAAAAAACCCTGCTGCGGACCCGCAGAGCCAAAACCGCTGCGGAAACGCAGCAAAAACCGCAAAGTGTGCACATACCCTAAAGCGCCGCTCCAGTGGTGCAATAAAAAACCAACAACGCTGGAGTGGCGCTTTAATAACATACTTCTTTCTACAACACTGTAGTTAGGACGCGTCTGTTCCCAACCAATGTATCTGAATAATTACAGATTTCATAAATGTATCACGTTTTTAAATATAGTGAACACTGTATCAAATTTATGAAAAATGGCACTAGGGGTATGCTAGGTCACGTTCCCAAACAGTGTAAATTATTTTTTTTTGTGTGCAGAAAATTTACTGCGTTTAACAGTTCAAGCTAAGTGGATATAAACTCATGCCACTGTGTCTCTAAGGGAATGACCTATTGACTTAATCAGGTTTTTAAATTAAAATGTATTTTTTAAGATATTTTATTTTATATAGCGCAGTCTGTAATAAAAATAAAAAATAAATCTTGCAATTTTCACATTGGCCACTAGAGCTTGTTTACACTCACACTTCCTTTTGTTTCAGGAAATAACACATGGACATCAGCCACAATCCCCACTCAGTCTTATGTATTGAAGAGTCTAAGGAGCGTGTGCAAAGGTGACAGTGAAGGGAGAGGGATCAGGGACCCTGTGACATCTCATAGTGTTGTTGGTGGATCCTGTGTTATCAGCTGTGTGTAGAGGGGTCACCTGTCATTGTAACTACTTCTGATAATAAGGAGACTGCTGTAAACTGTTGCTGAAAGAACAGGAAATAGGAATCTAAAAAAGGCCCCAGTGGCCAGTGTGAAAACTGCAAGATTACTAATTTTATTTTTTCTTAAATAATGAGATTGACAATTGTTTATTTTAAAATACACTTAAAAAAAATTAGTTAAATTTATGATGGAGGCGTCTCTTTAAACTTGCTGCAGAACTGATTTTTTATTTTTTTTCCCATAGACTTCTATTAGGAGTCTTAAAAAAATGCACAAGTAAAATCATAATTGCATCATTAACTGTGGTATCACAATGTTTCTGCTGTAAAAAAATGCATTCAAAATCACTGCAACAAATCCTCACCATAACCTAGAGGAAAAAATGCATTAAAAACACAATAAAACTGAATAAACAGTATATATATTGTGCAAATTCCTGTGGATAACATGAGAAAAAGTGCAACTGAAAAAAAAAAACCACAATGGAAATTTTTTTTTTTTTTTATTTTTCCGCACGTGGGAACCTGGCCTTAAGACACTTTTCTGTATCTTACAAATAACTACACACTTTATAACCAGGAGAGATTTACTAAGCAAAAAGAGCCTGAATTTTGTTGGAAAACGCATAAAAAAAAATCATATATTCATTAATTTATAATTTTCCAGTTTTTAAAAGCATCTAGAAAAAGAGGCACCAGAGTTGTAAAATAAATGTAAAAACGTTATTCACAATGTGCACCTTTTTATGTTGCAAAATATTGGTGAAAAGTGCCCCAGCCACGTGGTGGCATAAGGAAAGGAATTCAACATGTCTGGATTGAGTTGCCACAAATATGACACACCATTGTTAGTTCACCATTTTGTGAAGTTGACAGAAAATGACACCATTGTTGCTATTATGCATTTTATGTAACTAATAATAAATAGATAGTACTTGCTGCCTCTTCTTGGCCATGCCTCCTTTTCTTTTTTAGACAAATTAACATTGTGGGCAGGATGTTTAAAATGGTGTATTTTTTTGATAGACACAAATGTGTCATAAAGCTAGGATGGGACTTTGAGGGTATGTGCGCACGTTGCGGATTCTGCTGCGGCTTTTTCCACGCGGATTTTGCTAAATCCGCAGGTAAAATGACCTGCAGATTTACTGCAGTTTTTGTGCGGATTTCACCTGCGTTTTTACACCTGCGGATTCCTATAATGGAAGACATATAAAAACGCTGCGGGTTCCGCACAAAGAATTGACATGCTGCAGATTAAAAACTGTAGCAAATCTGCGTGGGAATATCCGCGGCATGTGCACAGCGGTTTTTAGTTTACATTGAATATAATGGTACTGTACACCGCAGGAGAATCTGCTGCAGATCCGCAGGGCCAAATCCGTTGCGGATCCGCAGCAGAATCCGAAACGTGTGCACACACCCTTATGCTGTGCACCCACGAGATTTTGGTGAATTTTTGATGCTGTGTATTTTTGCTGTGTCAAAAATGTAGCATTTTACAGTTCCAGCAGACTGGATTGGATTTATAGAAGTCTCCTGCCCTCTGTGCTTCTTATGTACGAGAAAAACAGATCGACTATTTTGATCAGAGTTTCACCATTGTGTGGTACGAGTGTTATCTGATTTTATTGTACATGGCGAAGTTAAATAACAAAAATTCTCCACCTTCTTCATTCTGACATTCCATGAAAATTAGACTGGACTCAGATGTCATCTAAATGCAAAAACCTTACGCAAGAAAAGGTCCTCAAATAAATTCATTTAAAAATAATTTTTATTGAACCGTGTCAAAAAAGTTTAAAAGGGAGGATAACACACAAGAGAAAAACAATGCAAACACTGAGCAGGAGGATGAGTTCTGCCCTACGATAAGAATTAATGAAAGCCCTAGATATTAAATAATAATAAAGTGCTTTAAATAAGTCAATGAAATCTACATCATAGTAATACAAGGACTCAAACTCATCCTACAGTACCAAACTGCAGACTTCCACGTGAATATATATCCAATTAAAGTATGGTGACACTAAAGAACATCAGAACGGCTTTAAAGTCTGTTATAAAAAATATATTTCTTTGCATACCACAGCCAGTCATTGAGTCAAAATAGAAAGTGCTAAATAGCAAAGATATAGAAACAATTACATGGTGGCTAAAGGATGCACATAATTACCCAGAGTCCAGTACCGCTTCAATGTACCCCTTGACGCGCGTTTCGGTCTCTTCCTCAGAAGGGGTGCAGTCTGATTCACTTTCACTCATTCACTTTCATTGTCGATTTTGATCCGACACGCAGCTCAAAATCAGACATGTGAATGGCCTCATAGCACGGGTACCTGTGATAGCCTATCTGTGAAAACCATGGATAGCACTTGTAAGTATAAAAACGGAGGTCTGAATGAGCCCTTACTCAGCATAAACTGACCTGCGGTATGCATTTCAAATTTTCAAATCCATAACATGTCAATTTTTGTTGCAGGTACGCTGAATTTTATGTACAGAATTTTCCCTCAGATGTGCATTAGATGTGGAAAATCCACAAGTAAAAAATGCACATGCAAGGAATTTTTGTGCATTTCTGCACTGAAAACACATCATAAAGGCATGTAATCCGCACATCACTATATGAATATAGCTTTTTGTCAAAACGAAATACCAGGACGTAAGAGAAACAAAGCAGCTTTGTTTAAAACATATCAACAAAAGACAAAAAACGCAGCTTCAAAAACACAAAAATAACGCGTGTAAAAAATGCAATGACGAAGGCAGGTAACCTAATGTATTTCATGGGTGCAGAAATTCTGCAACATCAAAAGCTCATCGTGGGAACAGAGCTCAAAAGCTTTAAAAATAAAAAGGTCTTGTCTGGTTTTATTTTTTGCTAAAACCAAAATCAGGAACAGGGTGCGAGCACTACATAAGGATTAGATGCTGGAGGACCGGTGGCACGGCACCACGGTATTAATGAATTCTGCTTAGTAACTTAGTAAGGGTATGTGCGCACGTTGTGGATTTGTGTGTGGAATTTTCCACGCGGAATCTGCAAGTCAAAATCCACGCGTTTTTCCTGCGGATTTCGCCTACGTTTTTACACCTGCGGATTCCTATAATGGAATGGGTGTAAGAACGCTGCGGAATCCGCACAAAGAATTGACATGCTGTGGAAAATAAACCTCTGCGTTTCCGCGTGGAATTTTCCGCATGTACACAGCCGTTTTTTTTTTTCCATAGGCTAACACTAGAGGATCCACAGGGCCAGATCCGCAATGTGTGCACATACCCTAAGGCTATGTGCACACGCTGCGGATTTTTTATCTGCAGAACCGCAGGTAAAATGACCTGCGGTTTATCACCTCTACAATGGAGATGGTAAACCGCAGCAGAATCCGCAGAAAAGAATTGACATGTAATTTCTTTCTGCGGATTCAAAACCACAGCTTTTCCGCAGTTAAAAATTTGCAGCATGTGCACAGCAGAATGTAAATCCCATAGGATAACATGCTACTGTACACCGTCTGCAGAACCGCAGCAAAAACCGCAGTGTGCGCACATAGCCTAAGTCTTCCCCAATGTGTTAATTGAGCTGAAACAAGGCTCTGCATATGGTGTCAACAGCTATAATCAAACTGCAAAGAACTTTTTATTTTCTTCAAACTAGAACAGATCAATAAAAAGGATTTTTCCTAATTCTTTCTCCAAATCATCTCTACAGAAATTGTTTCGGCAAAATTTCGAAACTTTTTTTTTCTATTTTAGGCAGGAAGTGTTTCATGAATTCTGCAACACATGATGAAAACAGATAATGCATATCAGACTAAGCACACACCAGGCATACCAGAAAAACACATTTGGCTTAAAGTGCAAATATTACCCCAAATATATCTGGATAAATGTGATGCAATTCATTAGGAGAGTTACACAACTTACTCTTTTTTTCCCCACCTTGTGGCTGGAGAATATTGTCACCAATATTTTATGATAAGAAAACCAAAAGGACATTTTAATGTTCTGCGTTTTATGACCCCTTTCCTCCTCCTTTTTTCTTGTCACCCTTGAAGGCAGGTGTAAATATTATAAAAAAAAAAAAGCACATTAAAAAAATGGAATTATTTACAAAACACAAGAAAAGCTGCTACATTTGAATGCAAGTTGATGATGTAAAACCCCATAGTGTCTGCGGTCAAATGTTACATAAGTGCTGAAATATCTGACCCCAGAAATGCTGATTGCATGAGATGGGCACAGGTATGCAGAGTTGGCAGCAGCACCATGTGATGAAGATGAAGGAGCTGCAAGTGATCCCTGCTGCAGGAAGGGGGGAATGCTGTGCACATTAGAGGTGGGACCCCCTACCCCATCTACACAGTATATCCATGTGCACACAGGCTCCTCTGTGGCATCGGCTCAGGTGATTGCACTGTAATAAACTTGTCTTGTTTTCAATGGAAGAAGGGAGAGGAAAAAAATAGCAGCAACTCCCTCCAAGCAAGATGGCGATCAGAGCTGCTCTGCTCTTGGCAAGACAATTTAGAAAGGTTTGACATCCTTAAAATCGGCTTAATCCCTTTGTGTTTAGCCATGGAGCAGAGGCTGAGATTACAGAGCAGCAGCCATCCTGCATGTGTGGTCGGCTATCAGCCCTAATCCCCCGCCATAACCGTGCCCTGCCCTCCATGCACATGTGCCCTGCGGTGCCACACACAGCGGGGTCTCACCAGGCTCTGTGCCCCCCATACAGGAACAGGCCCCCGAGCTCTCAGGACTATTGCTGGAGTCATACATTACAATAGTCACATTCATATAAATGTCTGAAGATTCATGGGTGAAAAAAAACCAACCCAAAATGTGGAGGCAAGACCCAGCTTCACAGCAAGGCACTTTAGGGGGGCTCGTGCGTGAGACCCCTCAGTCATGGGGGCAGATGGGATAACGCTCAGGGTACCTTATGGGTTTCTCATAAATGGGGTCAGCTCCCCCTAACATTAGAGCTGCCCCTGTGGGGCACAGTGCCTGCCCCATGCTGAGCAGTGAGGTGGGGGTGCACCTGCTATTGGGGGGTGCCTTGGGTGGGCTCCTGCTGGGGGTCACCTGCTCTGTCCCCCCGCTTTCCTGGCTGCAGCACAGTAATGGCAGCCTATGCACATGACAAAAGTCAGCTGGAAAGTTTTGCCAAGAAGCTGTGAAACACTGGCGGGAAGGGTGCAGGCCGGGGATTTTGGGGGTGCCGGTGTGCGGGGTGTTGGGGTGCACCCCATGCTGTTGCTGTGTCCCCCAGGAGGGCTGCAGACCCTCCCACCTCTCCCTGATGGACACACTGTGCTCTCAGGGCTGTGTGTTAGTTGGGGTCGCTTTTGCCCCCCTCAGTGAGGACAGGGCAGGAGCCAGCAGTCATTTTAGGACCCCCAGCCATGGCTCAGGGTTACACCTACACCCTGCCACAGTGTCACGCCGAACGGGCCCCCAGGGTCTGCTCCACAGGGGCCAGAGAGGACGAAATGAGTGCGATTCCTGCAACACCACGGCGATTTTCGGGGCTCTCCCGGGGGCTGTGCGATGTCCCGGGACTGGGAGACAAGAGGGGGCGAAAGACCAAAGACTGGGCTCACGGGAGCTCCGGCTGGGAGAATGGCAGCGGCTCCGGGGGCTCAGGGAATGGACACTTTGTGTGCGGGAAGAAACACAGATAGAAGCAGAGCGGCGCCATGTCTGCCTCTTCCCGCCCGCAGCCGCCAGTCTTCAACTCGGTCCGACCTCAGCAAATAAAAGGCGGGAACCGGCAGGAGGGGCCAACACAGGGAGGGAAGGTGCTGAGGAGAGAGCGCCTGCGACTGTCACTGAGCGGAGGAGAGGCGACGGCGAACAAACAGCTGAGGGGAGAGAGACGGCTGCCAGGCAATACCTCACACCGACTCTGGCAGGAAAATACCGGACTGTCCCATTGTACCTGGGAGGCAGAAAGGATTGTGAGAGACTGACAGGTGGAAAGTGAGTGTGTGCACAAAGACCAAGCCAGCCTGACATTTCCATTACCCCTGGGAGTAAGCGTTTATTCTGGGGCTGAACTTGGCTGAGAGGAAGAGTCGGGGCTGCTGTCCTCCTCACCCATAGGCTTCTCCCAAACTAGTGCCCAGAGGAGACAGCTGGGAACACAAGTAATCCACAAAGTTACAGACACCTGAATTGGTAGAGAAGATGGCAGAGAACTCCGCGTCCACCCCTGCGGCCAAGCCCAAGAAATCCAGGGCAGCCAAAAAATCCACAGACCACCCCAAGTACTCGGACATGATTGTGGCGGCCGTCCAGGCGGAGAAGAGCAAATCCGGCTCCTCTCGTCAGTCCATCCAGAAGTACATCAAGAACCACTACAAAGTGGGGGAGAACGCCGACTCCCAGATCAAACTGTCCATCAAGAGGCTGGTGACCTCCGGCGTCCTCAGACAGACCAAGGGCGTGGGCGCCTCTGGCTCCTTCAGGTTGGCCAAGGGAGATGAACCCAAGAAACCAGCCAAGAAGGCCAAGAAGGAAGTGAAGAAAGTGGCTTCTCCCAAGAAAGCGGCAGCAAAGCCTAAGAAGGCTGCCAAGTCTTCAGCCAAAGCCAAGAAGGCCAAAGCTCCCGAGAAAAAGGCAAAGAAGGTGGCCAAGAAGAAGCCGGCCCCCTCTCCTAAGAAAGCCAAGAAGACAAAGACTGTGAAAGCCAAACCTGTCAAGGCATCTAAGGTGAAGAAGGCCAAGCCGGCCAAACCCAAGGCTAAGGCCAGCCCGAAGAAGTCTGCAAGGAAGAAGTGAGCGCAGCTGGACAGCTCCCGCGAGTCGTGTACATAGTTTTATAACCTTTAACTTTTTTTTCTCCTGTGCAACTTTCTTAAGATGATCCGCTTCCCTGTAATTCCTGAGGACAATACCTTTTATTTATGGACTTTTTTTTTTTTAAATTTGATTTATTTTTTGTGTGTGGGGGGGGGGGGGTGGGGAAGTAAAAGTTTGATGGCATTATTATTTGTTTTTTTTTTTTCTGCACTAATTTTCTACCTTTAATTTATAGGCTGTAGTTACTGGTAATCCACGTCCCATATGTGTAGGCTGTATACATCCCATGTGTGATCTGTATCGGTGACATTGCTGGAATTATAGCCATATCATGTAATACACGTCTGTGCTTCGGAGCCACCATGTCAATAATTAATTTAGTGTTTTGTTTAGTTTTTTTTTTTTGCTCCGTTCCATCCCCAAGTAAATCCTAACTAGTGAGAGATTTGGGATCTAGTAGAAGTTATCTCACCCGTTACGGTCTATACTGGATATGTGATATCAGCACCAGCCCAGGCTGGCAATGCTGAGAACAGATCCTCCTGGATCGTGGCCACGGCCCCACCATGCTGTATTCGATTCTTACCCATTTAATCATTGACAATGAACTGTATGATGCCGAATGTTTCTCATTGTTTTTCCAGCGTCGTCTACAGAAGAATTGCACTTTTCCATTTTCAGCTCAACTCTAGAAACAGATCACAAATCCGTCACGAACGCTTTACTAGAGGATAAGGCTTTGGTTTTTTTTGGCATTGATGATTTTTTTTATGTAAAAAGGCGGGAGGCTATACCAGATTTTTCTTCAATAGACGATTTATTAATTATGGACTTAATGGGAGGATTATTTTGTCCGTAGCATTGACGTGTGATTGCTTTGTAGTTTAGCATTGACAAAATCCTAAACTTTGTATTCATAAATTTCAAAATAAAAAAAAGACGTGAACCTCCTGTGTTGTGTAAGTTATTAATGCTGTGATATTGATGGGGCAGCTTTGTTAAAGTAACATTCCTTTAATCTGAAAGTTTGCCGCTGCATGACAATCTATAATAATGATCTAGTGCCAAACTACAACTCCCAGCATGCCGTGAGAGCCTGCACTGGACTACAGTCTCACAAGAGCCAATGGCTATACAACATAGGGATGTATGTGTCATCTGTAGTTCTCATTTTTTTTCTTTAATATTTTATTTTGTTATAGCCTCCAAGTGTGTCCACTCTTGCAAGTAAATTGTTTATATTTATAATAGTCCTTTAGCTTTCCAGGTAATACTGGATCAAAGGAATTTTACTGCATACATTTCTCCTGATAACATGAACATAGAGTACAATGCTTTCACACTAGATTTTACTGTCTGCTAAAATCTAAAACTTCCTTTTTTATTGAAGGGGTATCCTTACTATTGGACAACCTCTTATTAACAGGACTGGAAAGGTGGGTAAAAAAACAACTTGTCTTTTGGTCTGGCATCATTCCTCTACTCATCCCTGCACCAGCTGCTCATCTGGCGCCAGTTGAAACATCACGCGAGTTCTGCAGCCACTGATTGTGACGTCCCCATTGGATGTTGATGCCATGAGCCTGGCAGCGGAGGCAGCGATGATTACGGACAAGAGGTGTCTTTTTGCTTAGCCTACCAGGAACTATTAATTAGCCATTAAACTTTAAAACACATTAACCCTTTTACCTGCTAATCTGACTCAACTTCACGGTAAAATATTGTATTCCTACTCTTTCTACTTCCTTACAAACTTTAAAGAACCTGCACTAGGCCACTTCTATACAGTATTTTTCCGGGGTATTTTGTAAGCCAAAATCAAGTGTGCAGAGTGTAAATATTTGTACCTCTTCCTGGATTTAGCTTACAAAGCTAATGCAAAATCCTGATCTAGGAAGAAAGAAGTGAAAATGGCTGAGAGTTGAGCTAAAACTTAGAGCTTTGATGCAACCCAAGGCCAGATTGCTCATGTAAAGCTCTAACCTTGAGGCTATGTGCACATGTGCGGAATTGCCGCGGATTTTATGCGTTTTTGCAGCAAAAACGCATACAATAAGCAACCCATTGAATTCAATGGCATTCTGCACATGCTGTGCTAATGCTGCGTATTTTTCCGTAGCGAAATAGCATCGCGGAAAAATACGCAGCATGCTTATTCTTTTTGCGTAATCACGGGGATTCCGCACACATAGGAATGCATTGTTCCACTTACTTTCCGCATGCGGCTATGCCCAACATGCGCAAAGTAAGCAGAAAATGTGAGGATGGTACCCAGGGTCTGGAGGAGAGGAGACTGTCCACCGGGCCCTGGGTACCATATCCCTGTTAAAAAAAAAAAAAAAACTAAAATAAAATATGATATTCTCACCTTCCGGCGTCCCCCCCCAGCGTTCCCATGCCTCAACGATGCTCCCATCAAGTCCCGTTCCCATCGATGCCTTGTGACAATGACCTGTGATGACGTAGTGGTCTCGCGTGATGCTACGTCATCTGGGGTCATTGTCACAAGGCATCGATGGGAACGGGACTTGATGGGAGCATCGCTGAGGCCTGGGAACGCTGGGGGGGACGCCCGAATGTGAGAATATCACGATTTTATTATTTTTAACATATCTTTTACTACTGATGCTGCATAGGCAGCCTCAATAGTAAAAAGTTGGTCACACTAGTCAAACACTATGTTTGACAAGTGTGACCAACCTGTAATTAGTTTTCCAAGCGATGCTACAGATCGCTTGGAAAACACTAGCACTCTGCAAGCTAGTTACACTAATTATGCTTGCAAAACGCTAGTTTTTCGCGGGAATTACGCATGCGAATTTCTCGCGGCAGGGAATTGCGGAATTGCCGTGGAAATTTCTGCGGCAATTCCGCACGTGTGCACATAGCCTGAAGGGGTTGTCCAGGACTTTAACATTGAAGGCCTATCCTTAGTATAGGTCATTAATGTCTGATGGATGGGAGTATGACAACTGGCACCCCCTGCTGATTAGCTATACTTGGTGAAGGTGGAGGAAAGCATTGCTCAGTTGCACAGCTCCACGGCACAGCTCCTAACAGAATAGTGGCTGTGGACAGGTACTGTACATCCACCTCCTATTAATTCAAGTAGGGGACGTAGGTGCAGTACCCAGCTGTGGCCACTATTAAGCTGGCTGAGCTGTGTTTAACTCCGCAACTAAGCAATTCTGACTGGCACTGGGAATAGCTCATCGGCGGGGGTGCCAGGTGTGTCACACTCCCATCCATTAAACATTGATGACCTATATCCCGCCCATTAAACATTGATGACCTATACCAAGGTTAGGCCATGAATGTTAGGATAGGATGTGCAGCAGTTTTTAAATATAAAAAGTGAAAGCACAAAAAGGTAGCAAACAAACCCCATTTCAAGATCTCCCGTACACATTAAACTGGCTATCCGGGATTATAAAAAAAATGCATGGAGTTGCTAACAGAGGCAACTACCTGCCTGTTGTACCCAACGCCGGTCACTGGCTGCTACTGCCAGAGATTCAGCTGCTCCCTGTCAAAAGATCAGCAGTTTCCCTTCCTGTTGAGAGGGCGGGACTATTGGTATCATGCTGATTGACAGCCAGCTTCCCACAATGAGGCAATGGAAGCCAGCTGTCAATCAGCATGACACTAATATTTCCGCCTTGTCAACAGGAAGAGAAGCTCCTGTTCTGTTAACAGGGAGTAGCTGAGTCTCCGGTCAATGACTGGTGCCAGGCACAAAAGGCAGATAGATGCCATGCCTTTTTGTCTAAAGTCTCGGATATCCTCTTTAATGTCAGTCAAACCTGCCAATATCAGCAAGTTCGGCCAACAGTCTAATGTCTATGTGGCCTCTGGACATTTGGGGCATTAAGGATCTGGTGTTATGATGAGTCACCGAAGGAGGAAAAAACAAAATACCAGCCAAGTCCAGAAAAACCAGAGAGGTTGGCAGCTATCGGATTGCAGACCCCTGGACCTATCCACAATAACTAGCTGTAGCTGTGGGGGGTTCCTACGGTGCCCTAGACCCCTTGATCACAGCCGGAGAACTAGATAGCCTAAAGACAGAAAGGGGAAAAACTAAACTGCCCCAGAGCAGACTCCAAAGCAATAGGCAGCCCCCAACATATAATGACGGTGAAGCAAGATGAAAACACTAACACAGATAGAAAGATAGCTTGAGCAAATGATGGGGCCCAAGCTAACTACATAGGACAGGATAGGAAAGCGGCTGTCTGCCATCCGCAAAAACCCTATCAAAATGAGCCAACTGACTGATAGGAAAAACAGGCCCTGAAGTCGCTAGGCTTCAAAAGACTATATCAGCACTTAGGTATCAACAGATCAGAGACAAAAATGGTATTCAGCTCACCCCCGGCCGGGGATGGCAGAACTCCCAAAAAACAAGGCAAAACAAAACAAAACTGAAGAGTACAAAGCGGAGCAGAAAATCTTAGCTTTGAGATGCAGGAATCAGACTGGTCTCCAAGAATCCAGCAGGAAAATCACCAGCCAGGAAGAAGGGCGTCGGCAGCCTTATATCCAGTCCTCAATTCCAGTCACCCAGTCATCATCTAGCTGCCCAGGTGTTTGGTAATCAGCCTCACTACCTTCCTTCACCAGAGGAGGGAGTTCATCAGACCTCAATGGTGAAGGGAAAAATGAACTCACAACAGTACCTCCCCCTTGAGGAGGGGTCACCGAACCCTCATCCATGCCACAGGGCGATCCGGGTGAGCCCGATGAAAGGCACGCACCAATCTTTCGGCATGAATATCAGAGGCAGAGACCCAGGAATTATCCTCCTGACCATAACCCTTCCACTTAACCAAATACTGGAGTCTCCGTCTAGCCAGACGGGAATCCAGTATCTTCTCTACCTCATATTCCATGTTACCTTCAACCAATATAGGGTCAGGAGGTGCCACCACAGGAACAACTGGTTCAACAAACCTCTTCAACAAGGACTTATGAAACACATTATGAATTTTAAATGTGACAGGAAGAGCCAACCGAAAAGAGACCGGATTAATAATCTCCAAAATCTTGTAAGGTCCAATAAATCTAGGCTTAAACTTAGGAGATGCCACCTTTATAGCGATATTTTTAGATGACAACCAAACCATATCACCCACCTTAAACTGGGGACCAACGGTCCTACGCCGGTTGGAAAACCGCTGGGCCTTTTCCTGGGAGAGAGACAACTTATCCACTACATGGTCCCAGATCTGGTGCATTCTCTCCACCACAGTGTCAACACCTGGGCAGGCAGAAGGCTCCACCTGCCCTGAAGAAAATCGAGGGTGAAAACCAAAGTTACAAAAAAAAGGTGACATCAAAGTGGCAGAACTAGCTCTATTATTTAAAGCAAATTCGGCCAAGGGCAAAAATGAAACCCAATCATCCTGATCGGCAGAAATAAAACATCTCAAATACGACTCCAAAGTCTGGTTTGTTCTCTCCGTCTGCCCATTGGTCTGAGGGTGAAACGCAGAGGAGAAGGACAACTGAATTCCCAGCTTGGAACAGAAAGTCCTCCAAAATCTAGACACAAACTGAACTCCTCTGTCAGATACAATGTTCTCAGGAATCCCGTGCAAGCGAACCACCTGTTGCAAAAACAAGGGCACCAACTCAGAGGAAGATGGCAACTTAGGGAGTGGTACAAGATCGACCATCTTAGAGAATCTATCACAAATCACCCAAATAACAGTCATTCTCTGAGAGACAGGCATATCAGAGATAAAATCCATTGAAATATGGGTCCATGGCCTCCTGGGCACCGGCAAAGGCATCAACAAGCCACTAGAGCGAGAACAAGGTTTAGACCGGGAGCAAGTCCCACAGGACTGCACAAAATTCCTGACATCATGAGACAAGGCGGGCCACCAAAAAGACCGACTCACCAGATCTCTAGTACCAAAAATACCTGGATGACCAGCCAATGCAGAGCAATGAACTTCAGACATCACTCTCTTCCTCCACTGGTCAGGAACATACAACTTTACACTGGGACAATGCTCAGGTTTGTCCTCCTGAAACTCTTCCAGAGCATGTCTCAAATCGGGCGAGATGGCAGAAAGAACTACCCCCTCGCCTAAGATGGTAGCAGGCTTAGTCACAACAGGAGAATCAGCAAGGAAACTCCTAGAGAGGGCGTCTGCCTTGACATTCTTAGTGCCCGGAAGAAAAGAGACCACAAAATCAAAATGTGTGAAAAACAAGGCCCACCTAGCCTGTCTAGGATTCAAGCGCTTGGCCGACTCCAGGTAAATCAAATTCTTGTGGTCAGTAAGGACCACGACTTGGTGTTTGGCTCCCTCCAACCAATGTCTCCACTCCTCAAATGCCCATTTCATGGCCAACAGTTCCCGATTCCCCACATCATAGTTACGTTCGGATGGGGAGAACTTTCGGGAAAAGAAAGCACAAGAATTCATTTTAGATGTCACAGGATCTTTTTGGGACAACACCGCTCCTGCACCTATCTCAGAAGCGTCCACCTCCACCTGAAACGGGAGTGAGACATCAGGTTGCCGCAAAACCGGAGCAGAAGTGAATCTTCGCTTCAGCTCCTGAAAGGAAGAAACAGCCTCCGGAGACCAATTCAGCACATCAGCACCCTTCCTAGTCAAATCCGTCAATGGCTTGGCAATACCAGAAAAATTAGCTATAAATTTCCGATAAAAATTAGAAAAACCCAAAAACTTCTGGAGGGCCTTCAAAGAAGTGGGCTGAACCCAATCATAAATGGCCTGTACCTTTGCCGGGTCCATTTCAATAGCTGACGGAGACAAAATAAATCCCAAAAATGAAATCCTCTGTACCCCAAAAAGGCATTTCGATCCCTTGACATACAGGGAATTCTCCCTCAAAATCCGGAACACAGTCTGAACATGTTCCACATGAGAGTCCCAATTCTTGGAGAAGATCAAAATATCATCCAGATAGATAATCAAAAATTTATCCACAAAGTCTCGGAATATATCGTTCATGAAGCACTGGAAGACAGAAGGGGCATTAGTGAGCCCAAAAAGCATCACCAGGTACTCAAAATGTCCCTCCGGAGTATTAAACGCCGTCTTCCATTCATCCCCATGCTTAATGCGAATAAGATTATACGCCCCCCTGAGGTCAAGCTTGGTAAACCAGCAAGCACCTTTAACTCTGGAGAATAGATCAGAAATCAGGGGTAACGGATATTGATATTTAACAGTAATTTTGTTGAGGGCACGATAGTCAATACAAGGCCTTAATGAACCATCCTTTTTAGCCACGAAAAAAAACCCAGCACCTAAGGGTGAAGAGGATGGTCTAATATGACCCTTCTCCAATGCCTCCTTAATATAGGATCGCATAGCCTTGTGCTCGGGTACAGATAAATTGAAAAGCCGACCCTTGGGGAATTTACACCCCGGGTTCAGCTCAATTGCACAGTCATAACTCCTATGAGGAGGCAAAGACGCAGACTCATTCTCACTAAATACATCATAAAAGTCAGCCAAATAGTCAGGAACATCATGCGACTGGGGAGAGGTGGAGAAAACAGGAGCTTCACTAAGGGCACACCGACAACCCCAACTCACCACAGACAAAGATTTCCAATCCAGAACTGGATTATGGATTTGCAACCAGGGAAACCCCAGAACAATGGTATCATGCAAATTATGCAACACCAAAAATCTGCAATTTTCTTGATGGTCTGGGGCGACCCGCATTACCACCTGGGTCCAAAACTGAGGTTTATTCTTCGCTAAAGGAGTAGCATCAATACCCCTCAAAGGGATAGGCGTCCGCAGAGGTGTCATAGGAAATCCACAACGTTTAGCAAAATCCAAGTCCATCAGGTTAAGAGCTGCTCCTGAATCCACAAAAGCCTTGGCGGAAAATGTGGACAGGGAGCAGATCAGAGTAATTGCCAGAAGAAACTTAGGTTGAACACCACCCACAGAAAACGTGTGTGCACGTTTCTCTCGTTTAGGGCAGACAGAAATAATATGCGAGGCATCTCCTCAAAAAAAACACAGCTTATTACGCCTTCTGAACTCCTGACGTTGCGCCCTAGACAAAACTATCACATTGCATAGGTTCAGACATTTGTTCAACAGGTGGCAACATCTCTCGTGTAGTTTTGCGTTCACGTAAACGCCGATCCACCTGAATGGCTAATGACATAGAATCGTCAAGACCAGAGGGAACAGGAAATCCCACCATAGTATCTTTTACAGTTTCAGACAAACCCTTCCGAAAGAGGGCTGCCAAGGCACCATCATTCCAGGTAGTAAGGACCGCCCACTTTCGGAATTTTTGACAGTACAACTCTGCCGAATCCCGACCTTGGCTTAATGCCAACAGGGTCTTTTCAGCCTGATCAGTAGCATTAGGTTCATCATACAACAACCCCAAGGCTTGAAAAAATGCGTTCACATTATTCAGAATAGGATCATCAGGTTTCGAAGAAAACGGCCAATCCTGGGGATCGCCGCGCAGCAAAGAGATGACAATTTAAACCTGCTGCGCGGAGTTCCCCAACGAGTTAGGCTTCAAGCAAAAAATAATTTACAATTATTCTTGAAATAATTGTATTCTCTCCTGCTATTGAGTACCCTAGGATCTACGGTATGGCTGGTGATTCTGTTATGATGAGTCACCGAAGGAGGAAAAAACAAAATACCAGCTAAGTCCAGAAAAACCAGAGAGGTTGGCAGCTATCGGATTGCAGACCCCTGGACCTATCCACAACAACTAGCAGTAGCCGTGGGGGGTTCCTACGGTGCCCTAGACCCCTCGATCACAGCCGGAGAACTAGATAGCCTAAAGACAGAAAGGGGAAAAACTAAACTGCCCCAGAGCAGACCCCAAAGCAATAGGCAGCCCCCAACATATAATGACGGTGAAGCAAGATGAAAACACTAACACAGATAGAAAGATAGCTTGGGCCCCATCATTTGCTCAAGCTAACTACATAGGACAGGATAGGAAAGCTGCTGTCTGCCATCCGAAAAAACCCTATCAAAATGAGCCAACCGACTGATAGGAAGAACAGGCCCTGAAGTTGCTAGGCTTCAAAAGACTATATCAGCACTCAGGTATATTCTGAAGACAGAGCAAAAGATCAACAGATCAGAGACAAAAATGGTATTCAGCTCACCCCCGGCCGGGGATGGCAGAACTCCCAAAAAACAAGGCAAAACAAAACAAAACTGAAGAGTACAAAGCGGAGCAGAAAATCTTAGCTTTGAGATGCAGGAATCAGACTGGTCTCCAAGAATCCAGCAGGAAAATCACCAGCCAGGAAGAAGGGCGTCGGCAGCCTTATATCCAGTCCTCAATTCCAGTCACCCAGTCATCATCTAGCTGCCCAGGTGTTTGGTAATCAGCCTCACTACCTTCCTTCACCAGAGGAGGGAGTTCATCAGACCTCAATGGTGTAGGGAAAAATGAACTCACAACAATCTGGTATGTCTAATTCCGGACAGCCAATCCTTTGGTTCCTCTGGAAATGAGCCACCATCAGGCATGTCTGCAGGCAACTTACATATAGCACAGGAGCGCTACGCCAAATAATCTCTCCTGTGCATGGGAGAGATGGCCGTCGGCTCAACTATTGTTGGTCCAACAGCCATCTAATGTGTATTGCGGGCTTAAGGCCATTGATGAGCGTAATGTTGCCACATATTAGTGTCTGTGTTACAACTGCAAAACTTGTATCGCTAGCTATCACATCAAAGGGTTGTATGGCGATTGGAGGTGGGTTCCAACAGTGGGTGAGGATCTTGTGGTCACAATACAGACACCTAAATGCATCCTTATTATGTGTAGCAGCCCTAAGGCTAGATTTGTTTTTTACTGTTTTTATCCTGCCAACTGTGTTTTAGTTACATTTTGCTACATTTTTGTACAGTAGTTTTTTTCTTTAATATTACAATAAAATAAACAGACTTAGTCTTAAAGGAAATCGAGAAGCTGCAGTAATTTCAATGGCAGATAGTCACGGCAGGAGTCAGGACCCCACACTATGTTTCTGTCTCTTTTGGTTATGTCTGCCAAGTAAGCACTTCTTATTACTTGGACCTAGCTTTTCAATTAACCCATCTTACTCCTTCACCAGGTTTACATATGCCCTTACAGTATTTGCTCCACTAATCCTCACTCTCCTTCGCTATCACCAAACCCCAGCACCCTCTAACCAATTAATCATCTCCCCTTCCCTCTTACGTCCCAACCTGACCTCCTCTGCTGACCTGCTCCTCAACCTCAGATCTCTCCTAATAAAACATAAAATAAGCCGGCCACTCTCTTCCACTTTCTCTCCGTCTCTCTGCTTCTCCTTACTGCTGGCAACATATCTCCCAATCCTGGACCCCCACAGCTCATACCTCCCATTACTACCCCCTCCTACCGCTCCCTATCTAATATGTACTACCACAATCTTTCCAACGTAAAACCCATGCCCCTGACACCCATCCCCCTGCTCCCTCACTCTGGAATGCCCGCTCCATCTGCAATAAGCTTCATGTGATTCATGACCTCTTTTTCTCTCTCGCAATCTTGCCTTCCTTGGCCTCACAGAAACATGGCTGACACCCTCCTACACCGCCTCCCCTGCTGCACTGTGTTACGGCGGCCTCCACTTCACCCACACGCCTCGCCCCGGCAGCAGACATGGTTGAGGAGTGGGTCTTCTCCTTTCCACTAGCTGCATCTTCAACCCAATCCCACCTCTACCCTCCCTTATACTGCCCTCTTTTGAAGTCCACTCGGTCCGCATCTACTCTCCCTCCAATCTCCAAGTGGCCGTCATATACTGACTTCCGGGCCCAGTCACTGCCTTTATTGACCAATTCTCTACCTGGCTTCTTCACTTTCTTTCCACTGACATACCCACTATCATCATGGGTGACTTCAGCATCCCCACTGATACCCTTTAGTCAACAGCCTCCAAACTTCTGACCCTTACTTTATCTTTTGGACTTACTCCGTGGTCTTCCTCAGCCACCCACACAGACAGACATACATTAGACCTGGTCTTCACCCGTCTCTGCTCTCTATCTAATTTCACCACCTCCTCTCTCCCCCTATCCGACCACCATCTACTCATTTTCTCATCCCTGTCCTCCTCACCTGTCACCCATGTCCAGCAACATGTGTACCCTCGTAGAAACTTCGCACACCTAGACACCCACACGCTCTCTGATTCTTTTCTACCACTGGCATCCATATCCTTGCTTCACAACACAGACAGTGCCACTGCTTACTACAATTCCACTCTTGCATCAGGTATTGACACGATCGTCCCTCTCGTTCTTGGCAGTGCGACGTATCAATAGACAACCCTGGCACTATAACACCACTGAAAAGCTCTGGCAAGCATCCAGGGTTGCAGAGTGACGTTGGAAGATGTTTTCACTGCATTCAAACAGACAATGCTTGCTTTCAAATCTGCCCTCACCTCTGCTAAACAGGCTTACTTCACAACCCTTGTATCTTCCCTATCCTACAACCCCAAACAGTTATTCAAAACTTTTAACTCCCTCCTCCGCCCACCACTGCCCCCTCCAACCTCCCTCATCTCTGCTGAGGACTTTGCAACACACTTCAAAAATAAAATCGACCAAACAAGGCAAGTCTTTATTCAACCACCACAACCCTTTTTATACCAGACCAATGCCCTAACCCCATAACCTTCGTCTCCAACATCACTGAAGGGAAGCTTAAGGCTATGTTCACACGTGGCGGTTTTGTCGCATTTTTGCGGCGGTTTTATCCGCGTGATTTTGCCGCGAAAAATAAGCATCCCATGGATTCCTATGGGATTCCGCAATGCTGTGCTAATGCTGCGGTTTTTACCGCAGCGGAATTGCTTTGCGGTAAAAAACGCAGCATGCTCATTAATTTAGCGGAATCGTGTCGATCCCGCACCCATAGGAATGCATTGTTCTGCTTACTTTTCGCATGTGGCTGTGCACACCATGCGAAAAGTAAGCAGAACATTTGCGGATGGTACTCACGGTCCGGAGGAGAGGAGACTGTCCTCCGTGCTTTGGGTACCATATCCCTGTTAAAAAATAGAATTTAAAATAAAAAATATTGTTATTCTTACCTTCCGGCGTCCCGCGCAGCCTTCCCGCCTCTCTCCACGCTCCCGGTCCCAGTAATCCTTTGTGAGCGATGACGTCCGTTCTCGCGGGATCGCGAAGTCTCGCGGTCATTCGCGCGACGTCATCGCGAATGACCGCGAGACGTCGCGATCCCGGCGAGAACGGACGTCATCGCGGTAATTCTCGCAAAGGATTACTGACACCAGGAGCGTGGAGAGAGGCGGGAAGACTGCGCGGGACCCCGGAAGGTAAGAATAGCAATATATATATTTTTTTAAATTATTTTTTACATCCTATCTTTTACTATTGATACCGCATAGGCAGCCTCAATAGTAAAAAGTTGGTCACACTCGTCAAACACTATGTTTGACGAGTGTGACCAACCTGTCAATCAGTTCTCCAAGCGATGCTACAGATCGCTTGGAACACGCTAACAATTCTGCAAGCTAATAACGCTTGAAAAATTATAGTTTTTTCGCGGGAATTTAAAATGCGATTTTCCCACGGAATGGAATTCGGAATTCTCGCGGTAATTTCCGCGAGAGTTCCGCTACGTGTGAACGTAGCCTAATTGTCTCCTCTCCAAATCACACTTCACCACTTGTGTACTCGGGCGTAGCTATAATGAGTCGAGTTGAGCCAGCTGCCCAAGCGGCAGGCAGCTGGGGGCGGCATTATGCGCTCCTCTACCCGCAGCACCTACAATTTAGCCTCTGCACGCTAGTGCTGCGGTCGTGCAAGAGGCTTGTAATTGATGAGGTCACAGGAGGGAAGGAGTCAGGGCTCCCTGATCATGTGACCCCTGACTCCTCCCCTCCTGTGACCTCATCACAGGTCCTGTGCGCATCAGCCCTTGGTTTATGCAGAACTCTGCTTTCTCTGTGAGTGTGTGAGGTGTACGGAGCGGAGCCGTGTGTGTACAAGGTGTACAGAGCGGAGCTGTGTGTGTACGAGGTGTACAGAGCGGAGGAGCGTGTGTACGAGGTGTAAGGAGCGGAGCCACGTGTGTATGATATACGGAGCGGAGCCGCGTGTGTACGAGGTGTACTGAGCGGAGCCGCGAGTGTGTGAGGTGTACAAGTGGAGCTGTGTGTGTATGAGGTGTGCGGAGCCGCACGCGTACGAGGTGTACGGAGCTGAGCCGCACGCGTATGAGGTGTACGGAGCTGAGCCGCACGCGTACGAGGTGTACGGAGCTGAGCCGCACGCGTTCGAGGTGTACGGAGCTGAGCCGCACATGTGCGAGGTGTACGGAGCTGAGCTGCACGCGTACGAGGTGTATGGAGCTGAGCCGCACGCGTACGAGGTGTACGGAGCTGAGCCGCACGCGTACGAGGTGTACGGAGCTGAGCCGCACGTGTACAAGGTATACGGAGCAGAGCCTCACGTGTGTGAGGTGTACGGAGCCGTGTGTGTAAGGAGCGCAGCCGCATGTGCATAGAGCGGAGCCGCGTATGTGCGAGGTGTACGGAGCGGAACTGCGTGTGTACAAGGTGTATGGAGCAAAGCCGCATGTGTACAAGGTTTACGGAATGGAGCCATTTGTGTACAAGGTTTACAGAGCGTGGCCACATGTGTACAAGGTGTACAGAGCAGAGCCGCATGTGTGCGAGGTTTACGGAGTGGAGCCATGTGTGTACTGAGTGGATCCATGTGTGTGTGAGGTGTACAGAGCGGAGCCATGTGTGTACGAGGCATAAAAACCGGAACCGTGTGTGTATGATGTGTGCGGAGCCATACGTGTACAAGGTATATGGTGGGGAGCATTCATACCTCCCAGCAGGACAGTCCTGATTTTGAGAGAGATTCTGCCCCACTGCCTCAGCTGGGAGCTTACTTTTCCCGTGGACACAGGAGTACACGGTGGAGCCCTGAGGAGCACTTTAAAATTCGCACGTGACGTTCCATCGGAAGTGATGTGCTAGAAGCTGACCGGAAATGAGGTAATTTTGGGAGGAGATTGTGACGGAACCATGGAGGCACTTCAGGGAATGCTTCAGATCCATCACCGTGTCCTCCGACAGCACGGACAGTGGAATTGCCTTGGACTCGGGGATGCCGGCCATGTGAGCGGATCATGATATATCCTGCAGTGGGGGCCGGGCTGCTATAGTATCTTTATAGAATCTTTCTTTCTCTCTCTGTTTCTCTATCTCTCTAATCTTTCTGTTTTTCCTTCTCTCTCTCTCTCTGTTCTTTCTTTCTCACTCTGTTTCTTTCCTTCTTTCTTCCTTTCTCTGTTCTTTCTTTCTTTCTTTCCCCTCTTTCTTTCTCTCTCTCTTCTTTCTTTCTTTCTTTCTTTCTTTCTTTCTTTCTTTCTTTCTTTCTTTCTTTCTTTCTTTCTTTCCCCTCATTCTCTCTCTTCTTTCTTTCTTTCTTTCTTTCTTTCTTTTTCTGTTTTCTTTTTTCTCTCTGCTCTTTCTTTTCCTCAGTACCAGTCAGTGTCCCCATAGTACCAGTAGAATAAGAGGGGTAGGAAACTTGGTGGCACTGATCACATTGAGCCTCTCATACTTTTTACTGGTGTATAATCATATGCCCTGAGCACCCCCATAAGGTGAGCCAGCCCCAGGCAACAGAGTACAAACAAATCACTATTACTATCAGTCCAAGTGGACAATTATATACATAAAGTTAATGATGTCCCTGTGCCAAGCAGTGCGGAGGATCGGAATACACTGAGGAGACCAGAGCAGCGGGGTTTGAGGAGAAGAATTATATGGGGCCCATTATACTGTATATAGTAATATATGGTGCCCATTATGCTGTATGAAGTAATGTATGGTGCCCATTATACTGTATGAAGTAATATATGGTGCCCATTATACTGTATGAAGTAATATATGGGGACCATTATGCTGTATGAAATAATATTTGGGGCCCATTATACAGTATGAAGTAATATATGGTGCCCATTATACTGTATGCAGTAATATATAGGGCAAATAATACAGTATGGAGCATTATGTGGGGATAGGGGATGACTTTCTGTTTGTTGTGGATCTGACGGCTGGGACCCCCATGATCCTGGGAAACGTAGCTTTGAAGAGCACCATGTAAACTGAGCTGTGGTCAATCATACGCACTGTGGTGCCATTCACATGTGGCTCTTCAAATAACTCCTTAAAGAGAGTGATGAGGGGACGACAAAGTATAGCAAAAATTCACTGATCGGGGTGAGGAGTGTTATAGATTGTGGGCTGGTGGGATTTGTGTGGCAGGGCTTCATTTTTGTCCCAGTCCGTCCCTGTGCCAGGCCTACCATTGCCATTAATGACCCTTGTTCTAAATACTTCTGTGTTGTTCTTGTATGTGCGTGTGATGGCGATGACATCCTTGTGTTTAGACACCTTTTTTGTCTATTTATCTAAATCAAAAATGTATCTCTTCATCCTATCACTAATTTCTGGTACCTTCCGTTCTGCATTCAAACATGCCACAATCACGACTATCCTTAAAAAGCCTACCCTCGGCCCAACCGCTATGTCCAGCTATCATCCAATATTTCGTTTCCAAACTCCTGGAGTAGCACATCCACGCTGAACTTTCCTCTCATCTAACTTGCTCTTTGACAGTCTACAATCTGGATTCCTTCCCCATCATTCCACTGAGACTGCCCTGACCAAAATTACTAGCGACCTCCTTACAACCAAAACTAACAGACAATACTCCTCCTTCTAGACCTGTCCTCTGCTTTCGACACAGTTGACCGCTGCCTCCTACTACAGATCCTCTCCTCGAGTCCCCCAAATCTCTGTTCTAGGACCCCTACTCTTCTCAATCTATACACTCCCAGACTTCACCTCTCTGCTGTCTATAATCCCGTAGTGTCTATCCGCCATATTGTTATGCCCACAGTGTGTGAAGATGTAAAGTGGATTCACTAGACCACTGATGGTGCAGTGGTAGCTGTACACCCGATACACAAGAGACAGGAGAATGAGCTTCAAAAAACAAACCAAGGATGATTATTAAAGGAAGCAAACAAACAGAAAAGGTGCCTGAGGGAAGAACCCTCTGGACCACGACACAGAACCACGTAGTGGAGCAACGGGCAAGGTGTACCCCTATACAGGGATTCCCCCATCGCAACACCAGGTGACCTTAATGCCGCGATACCCAGACCAGGGGGACGACCCGTACAGACCGTATGGGGGGGGTGGCGAGAATCCCGAAAGCTCTATGTAATCTCATAAAGGCTGATCTAGCTGGCAGTGATATCTGGATGGTTCTGAGAGGAGATCCTTGGTCAGCCTGGGATAGAAACTGGAGAGTCCAGAAGGATCCAAGACAGCGAACTGCCAGGAGAGGATTCTGAGGAGTAATTAGTAAAAACACAACACTAGTTTTAGGCCTGTTTCACACTTCAGTTTTTTGTGCCAGTTAAAATCTGCCAAAATGGCGGAAAGCGGATCCGTTGGTAAACTGATGTGAACAGATGCCACCGGACCGTTTTTTTTTACGGATCCGATGAATGAAGAATTTTAAAGCAACCGTAGCCCGGGGAGGAGAGAGAGAGAGAGAGAGAGAGATTTTCCAGCCACCAGAACAGACTTTAGGGTTAAATTTCAGGCTGAGTGAAGTCTTTCGGGGCATGCGCATTGTGAAGTGCGGATCCTGCCGTCCGAAAAAAACGTTACATGCTCCGTTCGGGCATGTCAGCGGACGTCAACGTTTTGGCGGATCCGCAAAAAAATGGATCCGACGGATGGCCATCTGTCAAGATCCGACGGTAATGCAACTCAATGGGAAAAAAAACCGGATCCGCCATGCAAAATGGCGGATCCGTTTTTTTGCAAAACAGCGGATCTTGACTGATGGACAAAAACTGAAGAGGAAACAGGCCTTAGCATGCAGAACTCAACAGAGTATAGCCTGAATGGGAGACTACAATCCCACAGAATAAACACATTGCTCAGGCACCTCCCTCTAGGGGAGGATGCCGTTTACGCATAGAACATCACAGCACAGACAGCCGTAATAGAAAACAGGTGCCCTGCTGTTTTAAGTATGTGCAGGAAGCGGGGCGCACCTCCTAAGAGCATTACCAGGAGACCTGCCAAGAGGATGCAGGTTCTTAGCAGAGAAAGGAGCCGCTGATCGTCTCGAGCCACGGATAGGGTGAGTAGTACCAGTGGACCTGCGAGATAGGCGCTGGTCTACCTGTGCAGCAGAGACCGGGCCTGCGGCTGAGGGCATGACATACAGTCATATGTAAAAGTTTGGGCACCCCTATTAATGTTAACCTTTTTTCTTTATAACAATTTTGGTTTTTGCAACAGCTATTTCAGTTTCATATATCTAATAACTGATGGACTCAGTTATATTTCTGGATTCAAATGAGGTTTATTGTACTAACAGAAAATGTGCAATCTGCATTTAAACAAAATTTGACCGGTGCAAAAGTATGGGCACCCTTATCATTTTCTTGATTTGAACACTCCTAACTACTTTTTACTGACTTCCTGAAGCACTAAATTGGTTTTGTAACCTCATTGAGCTTTGAACTTCATAGCCAGGTGTATCAAATCATGAGAAAAGGTATTTAAAGTGGCCACTTGCAAGTAGTTCTCCTATTTGATTCTCCCATGAAGAGAGGCATCATGGGCTCCTCAAAACAACTCTCAAATGATCTGAAAACAAAGATTATTCAACATAGCTTTTCAGGGGAAGGATACAAAAAGTTGTCTCAGAGATTTAACCTGTCAGTTTCCACTGTGAGGAACATAGTAAGGAAATGGAAGAACACAGGTACAGTTCTTGTTAAGCCCAGAAGTGGCAGGCCAAGAAAAATATCAGAAAGGTAGAGAAGAAGAATGGTGAGAACAGTCAAGGACAATCCACAGACCACCTCCAAAGACCTGCAGCATCATCTTGCTGCAGATGGTGTCACTGTGCATCGGTCAACAATACAGCGCATGCATAACGCCTTTTTGTATGACCAAACAACTCAATCTTTGTTTCATCAGTCCACAGGACCTTCTTCCAAAATGTAACTGGCTTGTTCTAATGTGCTTTTGCATACCTCAGGCGACTCTGTTTGTGGCGTGCTTGCAGAAACGGCTTCTTTCGCATCACTCTCCCATACAGCTTCTCCTTGTGCAAAGTGCGCTGTATTGTTGACCGATGCACAGTGACCCAATCTGCAGCAAGATGATGCTGCAGGTCTTTGGAGGTGGTCTGTGGATTGTCCTTGACTGTTCTCACCATTCTTCTTCTCTGCCTTTCTGATATTTTTCTTGGCCTGCCACTTCTGGGCTTAACAAGAACTGTACCTGTGTTCTTCCATTTCCTTACTATGTTCCTCACAGTGGAAACTGACAGGTTAAATCTCTGAGACAACTTTTTGTATCCTTCCCCTGAAAAGCTATGTTGAATAATCTTTGTTTTCAGATCATTTGAGAGTTGTTTTGAGGAGCCCATGATGCCACTCTTCATAGGAGAATCAAATAGGGGAACTACTTGCAAGTGGCCACCTTAAATACCTTTTCTCATGATTTGATACACCTGGCTATGAAGTTCAAAGCTCAATGAGGTTACAAAACCAATTTAGTGCTTCAGAAAGTCAGTAAAAAGTAGTTAGGAGTGTTCAAATCAAGAAAATGATAAGGGTGCCCATACTTTTGCACCGGTCAAATTTTATTTAAATGCAGATTGCACATTTTCTGTTAGTACAATAAACCTCATTTGAATCCAGAAATATAACTGAGTCCATCAGTTATTAGATATATGAAACTGAAATACCTGTTGCAAAAACCAAAATTGCTATTAAGAAAAAAGGTTAACATTAATAGGGGTGCCCAAACTTTTACATATGACTGTATATCCTCCTTCTCTCGCTTCCTCAAACTCAATATTCTGACTCATGGATATGTAGAACGTATGGTGCCTGGATAGACCTCTCTTTCTGGGCCCCTTCCGTATCGACCTGTACTCACGTTCATACCGATTAATCAGACAGCTTAACTCAGCCACGATCTCATGTAAGAAGACTCCAGGAAAAGAGGGATGCTTTAACTGAAATTCTTGTATTATGATGAAAGCAGCAGGTAAAAAGGAATATTCTTCAGAGGACATGTAAGAAGATGCATACAGATGGAGGGACGATCACAAAATGGAGAATGAAGGAGGGAACAAACATACATCACAGGACTACAGGGAGAGAGTTGGAACAAAATACAGGGAAAGGCAAACTTCTGCCTAGCAACAGATGATGCAACACAAGCAATGCAAATATTAAATGATTTCCCAAGTCGTGGGACATGACACTCCCCGTCTGAAATCCTTGGATTTCACGATGTCCTTAATTCTTCGAAGTCGTTCGAACCTGAAAAACAAGAGAAAAGAAAAACATGCATGCAATAATAAACATTTTTAAAGTCCAACTCGTTGTTGTTGACCCGTAGATCACACCGGAAGATAAGTCCAAGTCTATTAAACCGATCTTCGGATTGGAGAAGCCACAAACATGCAACTCTTCCACCAACCCAGCAATCCAATGGCAATGTTCAAAGTTCAATCCAATGGAAAATGTCAATGTTCAATAAAACTGGGGGATGAGGAGGTATGCTCCCCGCCGTGAGCAACGTCCAGGAGCAATGTTCAGTTCATGTGACGTCCTCCTTTGGTAGAAGCAGCACGAGATCAGTGACCGGACGGAAGAAGGTTCGGGTAGAGCCCCCTTTTGTCACCTTAACTTCTGTCTTACGAGTCTTTCCGTCCTCGCTGGGCATGACCTTGGTGATAAGACCCATTGGCCAGTCGTTACGATGTGCCTCTTTGTCTTTTAAGAGGACAAGGTCTCCTTCTTGGAGATTGGGACTGGGTGTCTGCCATTTGTGACGGTTTTGAAGCAGGTGCAAGTATTTGGTCTTCCAACGGTGCCAAAACACGTTGGCTATGTGTTGTACTTGCTTCCACTGACGTTTGTAAATGTCCTTGTTATCGAAATTCCCGGAAGGAACTGTTGCAGCTCCAATCTTCTGTGTAAGAAGTGTAGCTGGGGTAAGAATCATTGGAGAATAACAACGTGGGACTTGGAGTTGCTCTAAGAACTTCAAGGACTTCTTCCATGTCTCCCACCTTTGCTGTTTCTGAGTCGGAAGTGGGGTGTCCCAATCAGTGTTCTCGGCAGTGAGCTGTCTTAACAGTATCTTGCCTTGAATAGTGATGGATGCTACAAACCCGAGAGGATCGTAGATGCTGTTTGTGACAGATAGGACTCCTCGTTTGGTAAAGGGTTTGTCACAGGGCGACACTTGGAAGGTGAAGGTGTCCTGTTTGATATCCCACAGTAGACCAAGGCTGTGCTGTGTGGGAGGAACATCAGAACCTAGGTTGAGGTCCTTTAGGTTCGTGGCATGGTCCTCAGATGGAAACGCGCTCATTACCTCTTGACTGTTAGAGATGATCTTGTGGAGTCTGAGGTTTGATGTGGATAGCATTTCCTGTGTCCTGGAGAGTAGGTCAATTGCCTCTTCACTTGTGGGCAAGGACTTGAGCCCGTCGTCTACGTAGAGGTTCTTCTCTACGAATTGACGAGCATCGGATCCGTACTCTCTCTCACCTTCCTGGGCTGTCCGTCTCAGTCCGTAGATCGCCACAGCAGGTGAAGGACTGTTGCCGAAGAGATGGACCTTCATCCGGTAGTCTATGACTTGATTGTTGACATTGTTGTCTTTGTGCCATAGGAACCTAAGATAGTTTCTGCTGTCTTCCTTCATGATGAAGCAATGAAACATCTGGATGTCGGCCATTATAGCAACAGGTTCTTGTCTGAAGCGGATCAATACTCCAGGGAGGCTGTTGTTCATGTTGGGTCCAGTTAGTAGCAGGTTGTTGAGAGAGAGGCCTTCATACTGAGCACTGGAGTCAAACACCACTCTGATCTGGTTAGGCTTGCGAGGATGATAGACACCAAAGGATGGAAGGTACCAACATTCTTCTCCTTCCTTCAGTGGTGGCGCAGGTTCAGCATGATCTTTGTCAAAGATGTTCTGCATAAAGTCAATGAAATGCTTCTCCATCTCTAGTTTCCTCTTTAGGGTACGTTTTAAGGATGAGAACCTTGCAGTTGCTTGCTGTAGGTTGTTTGGCAACCTCGCTCTTGGGAAACGAAAGGGTAAAGGAGCTACCCAACTGTTGGAGTCATCTTGAACAAATTCTTTGTCCATAACCTTTATGAATTCTTTATCTTCCCTTGTGGGTGCTAACTTGTTGTCTTCATTTGTGGAATTGAACACTGTTGACCCGAGGTTTTCGTCCCAGAGCTGGAGCATGTTCATGTTGTTGAAGGATTCCTGTTGCCTCTTGGTGTTGCTCACTTTCTCTTTCACCCAGTAATGATGTGGGCATGGCTGAAAATGAGTGCTGCGACCATTTGGCAAGATGTGTGTTTTGTAAGAGGAGATGTTATTAGGTCTCTTCATCTTGTGTATGCAAACATCGCCTATAATTACCCAGCCTAGATCAAAGCGTTGGGCATATGGTGCGTCGTGTGGTCCGTTAATTTGCTGACGTACCTTGTGCATCCGGAGAATGTCTCTGCCAAGCAGAATCAGGATATCTGCGCTGTTGTTGAGGGCTGGTATCTTGTTTGCTATCCCCTTGAGATGTGGGTGATGAAGAGCAGCCTCTGGCGTTGGGATCTCTTCTTGATTGGATGGAATCTGGTTGCACTCGACAAGTGTGGGTAAGGGTATCTCCACGGTGTTGTCGAGGGATGTCGCTATAAGACCACTGGCCCTTCTCCCAGAGACCTCTGTAACACCGCTGCAGGTACTTAAGGTGTAAGGGTAAACATTTCCCTTTAAGTTAAACATATCAAAGAGTTCTGACCTTGCAAGTGATCGGTTGCTCTGATCATCCAAGATGACGTACACCTTCGCGGCTTTCTCTGGGTGACCGTTGGGATATACGTTCACCAGGCAAATCTTCGCACAGGACTTGTCCCAGAGACCTTCTCCGCAGACTTCTGTGCATGAAGAAGATATTGTGGTATGACTTGCAGTTTGAGCTGCGTCCTCCCCGCCATGGTTCGTGGTGGGGGAAGGAGTACGTGTAGAGTCAGGACGGTATGGGTGGAGTGCTTGTACGTGATCCTCACTGTCACACTCCATACACTTAATTGTAGTTTTACAGTCTTTAGCAAGGTGTTCAGTAGGAGCACAACATCTGTAGCATACCCCGAACTTCTTTAGAAGTTCCTTGCGTTCTTGGAGCGGTTTCTTCCTGAAGCCGATACACTTTTTTAAGGGATGTGGCTTCTTGTGGATGGGACACTCACGATTTGGGTTCTCTATCTTTTCACCCTTGTTGCTCTTGCCTGGGGCTGATGTTGGTAAGGGAAGAATATCCGTCTTCTTCACTGACACTGGACCCCTGCGGTTTCTGTCATTCGAGCGTGTGCTCACGTATTTAGAGGGAGGTGAAGCTGGGCCACTGGATTCTCCGTAGGAAAAGCTTGGGTCATTCTTACGCTCTGCAATGACTTTTATAAACTCACAGAAGTAGGAGAACGGAGGAAATGACACTTGATGGTCTTTCTTGTATTTTGACCCTATTGCAGTCCACTTCTCTTGTACATTGTATGGTAGCTTGGAGATAATGGGGTTTACTCCACGAGCAGTGTCCAGGTAGCTAAGGCCAGGTAGGTGGGTGTCTGCCTTGGCCAGCTGGAGCTCTAACAGCAGGTCACTGAGCTCTAGGAACTTTAAACTGTCCTTGCTGGATATCTTTGGAAAACTCTGTAGTCGCTTGAACAGTGCATCCTCTATGGCTTCTGGACTGCCAAAGTTTCTCTCTAGTCTTTCCCATGCAGCCATGAGACCAGCCGTTGGATTACTGATATGTACAGACCTGAGTCTCTTGACACGCTCTGTGGATTGTGGTCCTAACCATCTGATCAGCAGGTCCAGCTCTTCCGCAGCAGTGATGCCGAGGTCACTAGTTACGGTTCTAAAGGCACTTTTCTAACCTCTGTAATTTTCAGGTTGGTCGTCGAACCTTGTGAGACCGGTTTTAGTAAGTTCACGGCGAATCATGTACCTTGTGAAGTCGGACATGTCTGTTCTTTCTGACTTAGGATGCACAATTGTAGGCTGAGCGGTGTTGTACATAGGGGTGGAGACGTCTTGGCCTTGAAACATGGGGAAGTATGGAGTGGCATATGCATTTAGTCCAGCAACTGGTTTGGTGGGTATAGTTTCTGCTACCTGCGGAGGTGGCACTGTGTGGTTGTCGAGGGTATAATGACCTGCCGGTATATTGGGTTGCATGTAGGTATTAGCCTGTGGAGTTTGGTGAGATGCAGGGTTTTGGCGCATACTGGAATATGAAGGAAGTTCAAGTTTGGGAGCATTGTACTGACCTTGAATGCAGGATTCTGTAAGTGGATCGGCATCCTGCTGCTCTGGAGAAGCGTCAACACCATCAGGAGTGTTAGTGATGATCTGCGGTTCGCCATCTTGGCTTAGCACGTAGTCTCTTGTGCGTTCAATAGGGTCTTCTGCCTCCATTTCACACAAACTGACGCTGTCTCTTTGACTCCCACTGATAGCCTGCTCGAGTACCTTTAATTCTGCCATGGCTGTTGCATGCTCACATTCCTTCTCTAGAGCTTCCTTTTCCGCTTTCATGCGTGCCACTTCTGCATCCATTTCTGCTCTCTTTTGTGCTGCAGCTGCATCCATTTCTGCTCTCTTTTGTGCAAAGGCAGCTTGTACCTTAGTAGTTTCAGCCTTAGCACGTGCTGTTATAAGCTGCTCAGTAAGAGTAGAATATTTTGATGAACTTGACCTAGATGAACGTTTTGAGTGCTTACACGATTTGGAAGAGCGAGTTGATGCATCTGGTGTCCGTGCGATTCTAGCCTCTATCTTGGCTTTAATGTCACGTACAGTGCAGTCTATTTCAGAATTAAGCTGCTGGAAACCTTGCAATTCGTTTAAAGTCTCTGGGAGATTCAGTTTCTTCAGGAGAATAAAATTTTGGTCACTCTTCTGCATGTACATTTGGTATGCTGTGCATAATTGTTCTAGAACTCCCTCTGGTGGTAACTCATGAGAAGCAGGCCTTGATGCAGTGTCTATATGACTCGGCACTTTCTTCCATACTGAAGACACATCACTATATAATTCACATTTTGCAGTCTCTAAATTCTCCATGACTTTCCATGTGGGTTTGACTGTACGTTTTCCCCTTTCGCTAGATGGTGGATGGGGGTCTGGGTCTCTTTCCTGTGCTTGTAAGTCTGATAGGGACATTGTATTCCTTGATTCAGACATGATTAGATTGCAGGCAGGAAGAGTGGATGATGAGGGTTATACTTCTCACTGTTCAGCAACAGGAAATACACAGACTCTGCACAGAGTTGATACTTTGTATCTAATGCTGGAGCAGCTGCAGGGTCTTGCGTAATGATGGGAGTTATATTCCTCTCTGTTCAGCTGCAGTGTAGCTTCTATGCACGCTGGGGTCTGGCTGGAACTGGGTTACAGTCTATCTGGAAAATGTCCTTTTCCACTGAGATTCAGCACAGACCTTGAGTTACTGTCTCTGAAGGCAGGTTATTCCTTTTTACTGTTCTGACTCATGGATATGTAGAACGTATGGTGCCTGGATAGACCTCTCTTTCTGGGCCCCTTCCGTATCGACCTGTACTCACGTTCATACCGATTAATCAGACAGCTTAACTCAGCCACAATCTCATGTAAGAAGACTCCAGGAAAAGAGGTGATAGGAACTGAAGGAGTTAAATTGAGTTCTGTCTATGTTGTATTTTCTTGTTTAGACTCATCTTACCTGTTCCCTTGAGAACTAAAACCAGATAACAGATGAATTCCTGTTTTTCAGCCTACGTGGCTTCCTCTGTCTTGTTGAAACCAGTTGTGAAATTGTTTTATACTACGCATGTCTGTAAATGTTTAACTTCTTTGCTATAAAGAATGGAAACCTAACTGATAAGCCAGAGGCATCTCAGCAGGCTTCCCGAGTTGTACAATACAGCGTAAGTCTGTGTTATTCTTCTCGACGGAGCAATCAATTAGAGACATATGGTGTCTCACACCCAAGAACATCGGTCCTTCAGGTGAAAGAGGTACTCTGAGGGATCCCGACAGAGGGATGCTTTAACTGAAATTCTTGTATTATGATGAAAGCAGCAGGTAAAAAGGAATATTCTTCAGAGGACATGTAAGAAGATGCATACAGATGGAGGGACGATCACAAAATGGAGAATGAAGGAGGGAACAAACATACATCACAGGACTACAGGGAGAGAGTTGGAACAAAATACAGGGAAAGGCAAACTTCTGCCTAGCAACAGATGATGCAACACAAGCAATGCAAATATTAAATGATTTCCCAAGTCGTGGGACATGACACTCAATGTGGACAAATCTGAACTCATCATCTTTCCTTCATCTCACAGATCTTCCTTACCTTATCTATCTATCACAATTAATGACATCATGCTTTCCCCCGTACCGAAAGTTCGCTGCCTCAGACTAACCCTTGACTCTGCCCTGTCCTTCAAACCGCACATCCAAGCTCTTTCCACCTCCAGCTCAAAAATATCTCAAGAATCCGTCCTTTCCTCAACCCTCAATCTATTAAAATGCTTGTGCATGCCCTCATCATCTCCCGTCTCGACTACTGCAACATCCTTTTCTGTGGCCTCCCTGCTAACACTCTTGCGCCTCTCCAGTCCATCCTTAACTCTGCTGCCCAACTAATTCATCTCACTTCTCGCTACTCCTCTGCTTCTCCCCTCTGTAAATCTCTTCACTGGCTCCCATTCCCTCAGCGTATCCAGTTCAAATTACTAATACTGACCTACAAAGCCATCCATAACCTGTCTCCTCCATATATCTCTGAACTAATCTCCCGATGTCTTTCCTCACGTAATCTCCGGTCCTCCCAAGACCTCCTTCACTCCACACTTATTTGCTCCTCACCTAATCGCCTCCAAGACTTCTCCCGAATATCCCCTATCCTCTGGAATTCTGTGCCCCAACACGTCCGACTATATACCACATTCGGATCCTTCAGACGGAACCTGAAAACCCACCTCTTCAAGAAAGCCTACAGCCTGTAATGACCCTGCTACCTCCTCACCACTATTGGAGCTACCGCCTCACCATCACCGGAGCTGCCGCAACCCCCCAACCTACTGTCTCCTTCCCCACCATCCTGTAGAATGTAAGCCCACAAGGGCAGGGTCCTCTCCCCTCTGTATCAGTCTGTTATTGTAGTTTGTTTACTGTACGTGATATCTGTAATTTGTATGTAACCCCTTCTTATGTACAGCACCATGGAATCAATGGTGCTATATAAATAAATAATAATATCCTCTCACCACCTGCAGATATGAGGATAATCTGCAAATAAATAAATAAATAATAACCTCTCACCACCTGCAGATGTGAGGATAATGTGCAAGATAATAGCGTTACTAATCTACCTGATGCCTGCACGTAACCGAACGCTGCAGGGAGAAAATGATCTTTATTCACCCTGGCAGCATTTGCCTTCAGTTGTGGGGGCGGCGCTGGTTCCGTCATTGCTCTGAGACTTCAGAATGGCAGCTGTAACCGCACCTCCGGCACTGACTGACATACCCTCTGCATTAGAAAGTGAAAATCCAACAGTGTGCTCGTTCTGAAAGACTACCATGATAGTTTGGAAGTCTTCTTTATGTGTCATTTTCTGATCTCCTCTCAGTGGATTTATGATCACAGACCACATTAAAGTTGAATGTGCAGAGAGACAAAAGGCCTATAAAGGCAAAACTGCAAAATTTGGGATGAAACCCAATTTCAAAAATGACTAAATGCCAAAATACATACATTTCTGTAAAAGAAAACACTGAAATTTACACTGAAAGATTATCATGAATGAATGTTCCTAAGACTGATTATGATAATCTTGCAGTGTAAACAGGGTGGTGATCACTTAATGAATAAGCAAAAGAGTCATTCATCAGGAGAACTGATTTTGGTGCCTGTTTGGAGGTGGATTGTCATGTGTAAACAGGACTCACACTGTCCATAACAATGCTAGCTATTGCGCACTGATCAATCTATTACAGATCATTCAGCTTCGGCTGATGTGGTCAGCCTGTGTAAATAGGCTGTTAAATGACTGACAGTTGGTAAATACCAATCTGTAGTCGCCAGTCAGTTTGTGTAAACCGACACTTAAAGGGGTTGTCCACTACTAAGGGGAAGTCCGAGCTATAGCTGCTGTCTCACCTCCTCCGGATGTCTGATTTTTCTGAAGGACAGGAGAGTAAAGTGGTCGCTAATTAGCTGCAGGGATTGCATGACATAATATCAAGTGAGCCCCCTGAGAGGCAGTGTCACACTACTGGAACGGTGTCAGGTGAGTATAGATGTTATTTTATAAGGGGGGAAGCATATGGATTAAGAAGGGGTTGTCCAAATAGTGGACAATCCCTTTAGGGATCTAGTATGTCTGATTTTGAACTGCAGATCATTTTATTCTCTACAGATAATCCACCTCCAGAGATGTCTGGCAGAGGCTCTCATGTAGAGAACGCCAGAGCAGAGCGCTCGCTTCAGTGCATGGGAGAATTGGTCACATAGTTGCCAGGTGAACGATTAGCCAAACGTTCATCTACAACTATCTACAGATCATTGCCAAAAATGTTGGCACCTTTTGAAATTGTTCCAGAAAATGAAGTATTTCTCCCAGAAAATTATTGCAATTTCACATGTTTATTTCCTTTGTGAGTATTGGAACCACACAAAAAAAAGTTAAAAAAGGCAAATCGGACATGAGTTCACACAAAACCCCAAAAATGGGCAGGACAAAATTGTTGGCAACCGTAACTTAATATTTGGTTGCACACTCCTTGGAATAAATAACTGCAATCAATCGCTTCCTATAACCATCCACAAGCTTCTTACACCTCTCAACTGGAATTTTAGACCATTCTTCTTTTGAAAACTGCTCTAGGTCTCTCGTTTGAGGCTGCCTTCTCCCAACAACAATTTTAAGATCTCTCCACAGATAGGAATTTAGATGCTGACTTATTGTGGGCCACTTCAGAACTCTCCAGCGCTTTGTTTCCATCGATTTCTGGCTGCTTCTTGAAGTTTGTGTTGGGTCATTGTCCCGCTGGAAGACCCATGAGCTAAGACACAAATCTAGCTTTCTGACACTGGGCACTACATTGCACCCAAAATATATTGGTAATCTTCAGATTTCATGATGCCTTGCACACAGTAAAGACTGCAGGTACTGTGTTCTTTTCTTTGTTGGTCTCATTCCTTTTTCAGTGAACAGTAGAATGATGTTCTTTACTAGTGATGAGCAAACATGCTCAGCTAACGTGTTATCTGAGCATGTTCTGGTGTTATCCGAGTATTTTGGGGGTGCACAGATATCATATTCCAGGCCTTGCTGCTGCATGTTTTGCGGAGGTAGTTTGTTTGGCAATCCCTGTATGTGTTGCAGCTGTCTACCGCTGCAAAACATGGAGCTGCAGGGACTGGAATCTAATATCCATGCACGCTCAAGATGCTCGGATAACACGAACAGTAAGGTTCGGCGTCCGTACCGAACACCTACTGTTCGGGCACGTACACCGAACACGGACTTCACCAGTAAGTCTGTGTTGCTGTTCGGGTTCGGCTGCCCAAACACCGGGTGTTTGTCGCACTGTCATGTGCATGGGAGGCCGACAAACACCACTTCTGATCGGCGGTGAAATCATCCCCGCCGGTCAGAGAGCTGCGGTTCTCACGCTGTTAATAGATAGCGTGAGCGCTCAGCTGTGATTGGAGGTATAAAGTTTACCTCTGGTCACTGGTGTCATCTGATGGGACTACTGCTCCCATCATCTGACACCTGCTGCCGCTAATAACAGTGAAAGCAGGAGCGGCAGATGGGAGTATTCATCAACTGCTCCTGCACTGTAAATAAATAATAATAAAAAAAACGGTGTGGGTTTTCCTGTATTTTTGCTAACCAGCCAGGCAAAACTCACAGCTGAGGGCTGCAACCCTCAGCTGTCGGCAGCTTCAGCAAGGCTGGTTATCAAGAATAGAGGGGTCCCCATGCTGTTTTATTAATTATTGAAATAAATAATTTAAAAAAAGCGATGTGGGGGTCCATTTTTGACAACCAGCCATTCTCAGGCTGGTAAGGGGCCTTGGATATTGCCCACCCAGCCTAAAAATAGCAGCTCACAGCTGCCCAGAAAAGGAACATCTATTAAATGCGCCAACCCCCCCAACTATCACCCCACTTGCCACCCCTAGAGGGCAAGTGGGAAGAGCCGGGCAAGGCGCCAGAAATGGCTCATCTAATGTGCCTTTTCTGGGCAGCTACGGGCTGCTATTTTTAGCCTGGGGGACAATAACCATGTCCCCTTATCAGCCTGAGAATACGAGCCCCCAGCTGTCTGCTTTAGCAACGCTGGTTGTCAAAAATTGGGAGGACCCCACGCCATTTTTTTTTCATTATTTATTTAAATAATTAAAAAAACAGAGTGGGGACCTCTCTATTCTTGATAACTAGCCTTGCTGAAGCTGACATCTGAGGGTTGCAGCCCCCAGCTGTGAGTTTTGCCTGGCTGGTTAGCAAAAATACATAAAATATTTACAGCACAGGAGCGGCTGATGACTAGTTCCACCTGCAGCTCCTGCTCTCACTATAATTAACGGCAGCAGGTGTCGGATGATGGGATCAGAAGTCCCATCAGCTGACACCAGCGACCGTAGGTAAACTTTATACCTCTGAACACAGCTCAGCGCTCATGCTGTCTTTCAAGTGAATCGGGTCCGGATTCGAGTCTGAGTACTGTTCTGGTACCTGAACCCAAACTTTTTGTAACTGTTCACCGGACCTGAACATCCAGGTGTCTGCCAATCTCTGCTCATCACTATTCTTTACCATAAAGTTTTATCTTGGCCTCATCTGTCCACACAATGCTTTCCCAGAAGGATTTTAGCTTACTCACTTACATTTTGGCAAGCTGCAGTCTATTTTTTTTAAGTCAGCAGTGGGGTCTTCCTGGGTCTCCTGCCATAGCATTTCATTTCATTCAAGTGTCGATGGATGGTTTGTGCTAACTCTGATGCACCCTGAGCCTGCAGGACAGCTTGCATTTATTTGGACCTTGATTGGGGCTGCATATCCACCATACGGACGATCCTGCGACCTGCATTGCAACCTTTCATCAAATCTTTACTTTTTCACATTTAAGGAGATTAGCTACAGTGCCATGGGTTGTAAACTTCTTGATTATGTTGCGCACCATGGACAAAGGAACATCTAGATCTCTGGAGATGGACTTTTAACCTTGAGATTATTGATATTTTTAACAATTTTGGTTCTCAAGATCTCAGACAGTTCTCTTCCCAGTTTTCTGCTCTTCATGCTTAGTGTGGCACACACAGACAGACAATGCAAAGACTGAGTCAACTGCTCCCTTTTTTATCTGGTTTCACGTGTTATTTTCATATTGCCCACATCTGTTACTTGCCACGTGAGTTTGAACGAGCATCATATGCTTGAAACAAAGTTGTTTATCCACAATTTTATATGGCCCATTTTTGGGCCTGTGTGAAATTATGTCCAATTTGCCTTTTTTCTCTCTTTTTTTTATAGTATTGTTCCAATACACATAAAAGGTAATGAACATGTGTATAACATGTGTAACGGCGCCGGTAGTAACCGCCGCCGGTCCCCTAGCTCCGGGCCCCCCCCCCGCGGCTAGTTCTTACCTGCTCCGTCGCGCGCCGCCCCTTTCTCCCTCCTCCGGTCCACGCACGCCTCCTTCCTCCTCCTGCTCACGTGCGCCCTGCCTTCCTGGTCTCCCAACAACGGCGACCCCGCACATGCGCATTAGGGTGCGGGCGCACGGCCGTCGGGTAGTTTAACCCTGCGGTGGGCGGCGGCCGATTAGTGGCCAGCCTATCGCCTATCGGCAGGGGATATATCAGGCATCTCCCACAAGGGGAGGACGCCTGATTATTGTGTGTCCATACCTGCTCTAATTTGGCCGCCTATAGGTTCCTATAGGTCTCTTTTCGTCTCATACGTTCCCTAGTCTTGCTGTCTCTACCTCTGGTGTTTGCCCTGTCTTCCTGCCTGTCATCTGTCCTGCCTACTCCTAGTGCCACTACCTTCGTCTTCCCGGTTCTGTTACACCGCTCTGCCATACTCACCCGGCCTCCGCTCCCACACCGCAGTCGCCCTCCGCTCCCACGCCGCAGCCTCTCTCCACCCGACGGCCGCGGCGGTCACCTGAGACAGGTCCGCGACCGATGCTTTCCCTGCATGCTATGCGCATGCTCCATAGGCCGCGGCCGCGCCTCCTTCCTGCTTCTTATGCTCCGGCTGTGCCCTGACCCGGAAGCACCTTTGGACCAATGGCTGACCAGACGGGGCCATATCAGGCCGCTTCCCCCTGAGGGAGGCGCCTGATCGTTGTGTTTCCTGACACTCTGGCCTCGCTCCATCGTGCACACTCTGCTCCTGCAGTTCCAGTCTCGGCTGCTCCTCACAGCAGCTCTCAGTCCTGCTATCAGCATTCCTGTCGTCCAACTCCAGTCCTGCCTTGTGTTCCTGCCGTCCTACTCCAGTCTCAGTCTTACTCCGGTCCATCCTGAGCCGCCCCTCTCGGTACCGGCTACCGTGGTACTCGAACCCCTGGGCCTGCTCCTAACGGTCCCTTTATAGGGGTCGGTTCCACCTGGCAGCTCGCCCGGGACCCCTCTCGGAGTTTCCCGCTCCAGGCCACCCGTGCTAACAGTACGATCAGGCCATGGACTCCGCCGGTACTACGGCTGCTACCCAGAAAGAGTTGCTATTCCTACGGGAGAATCAGGGGCGCATTATGTCAGTCATGAGGTCCATGGACACCCATTTGTCGGCCTTACAGGTGGCCGATCCTGGAAATGCCACTCAGCTGGCCAGTCTCCAACAGGAGCTGGGTCAGCAGCAAGATACTCAAACCCACATTCTGTCCTACATGGCCTCCTTTGATAGTCGCTTGTCGGCCCTCCTGGCTGCCACTGCAGTGCCGCCTCCTCCCCCTGCGTCTTCTGCTCCTCCGACGCCCCGCCTCGCCAAGCCGCCTCGTTTCACCGGGGATCCCAAGCTCTGTAGGGGGTTCTTAAATCAGTGTAGTCTCCACTTTGAATGGCTGCCGCAGCAATATCCCTCGGACCGGGCCAAAGTGGCCTTCATCATGTCCCATCTGGAGGGAGAGGCCCTGTCTTGGGTAAACCCGCTCTGGGAACGTGACGACCCGGTCGTTTCGAGTCTCCCGGTTTTCCTGGATACGTTTCGTAAGGTTTTCGATGAGCCGGGTCGGTTAGCCTCTCTCACCGAGTCACTCTTTAACTTACACCAGGGCTCTCTCACGGTCGGACAGTACGCTATTCGCTTTCGCACTATTTCCTCCGAGCTCGGCTGGAATAACGCAGCTTTGGTGGGGGCATTCTGGCGCGGTCTTTCTAGTAAAATAAAGGATGAACTCGCAGGTCGAGATACCCCGTCCACCTTAGAGGATCTTATCTCGCTGGCTACCCGCATTGACCTGCGCTTCCTGGAGCGCGCTCGGGAGTCAGCGAGAGACAGGCGCTCCTCCAGGTCAGTTTCTCCTTTCACCCAGTCTGCCAGCTCCCGTTCAGTCGGATTCTCTTCCCTCTCTTCGGGTGAGCCCATGCAGTTAGATCATCTTAGGTTGGCCGAGTTACGTCAGAGAGAGAGACGGGCACAAGGTCTGTGCCTCTATTGCGGTCATTCGTCACACTATATCCGCACCTGTCCTAAGAGACAGGGAAACGACTCCACCTAGGTCAGGTAAGAGAGCCTTCCTAGGTGATGATGATTCCTCTCAACCCCTTACGATTTCTGTGCTTTTGGTTTCAGGAGGGACTAGTGGTTCCGAGGTGGCCTACGTGGATTCGGGCTCAGCGGGTAACTTCATTCGGCCGGAAGAGGTAGACAAATACCAAATTCCTGTAGTCACTCTATCTAACCCAATTCAGATTGCCACCGTGGATGGCAAACCGCTACAGGTGACCGTCACCTTGGTCACTGAAGAGGTGGAGTTGCAAATCGGAGCCTTACATCGAGAGAAGATTGCCTTTTACGTTTTACCTAAGCTCTCTCACGCCATTCTACTCGGTCTTCCATGGTTAAGGACTCATCAGCCTGTTCTCGACTGGTCTTCTGGGGAGATACTCCGCTGGGGGCACCCGTGCCAAGCTCGCTGTCTGACTCCTGTCCGCCTGGCGGCCGCTCCACGGTTGCCTCCAGACCTCCCGGGCCTTCCTCCAGCTTACAGCTCCTACGCCAATGTTTTTGATAAGAAGGAAGCGGAGGTCCTCCCTCCACACCGGCCGTTTGACTGCCCAATTGAACTTGTTTCCGGTACAACCCCTCCAAGGGGCAGAATCTACCCTCTGTCTCCCGCAGAGACCACCGCCATGTCCGAGTACGTCCGAGAGAACCTCGCCAAAGGCTTTATACGGAAATCCTCTTCGCCCGCGGGAGCCGGGTTCTTCTTCGTCAAAAAGAAGGACGGAACTCTACGGCCATGCATTGACTATAGGGGCTTGAATGAGATTATGATCAAGAACAGGTACCCTCTTCCACTCATTCCGGAACTGTTTGACCGTCTCAGAGGGGCTCGGGTCTTTACCAAGCTGGACCTCAGAGGAGCCTACAATCTGGTCCGTATCCGTGCAGGTGACGAGTGGAAGACCGCCTTCAACACTCGAGATGGCCATTACGAGTACCTGGTCATGCCCTTCGGTCTTTGCAATGCTCCTGCAGTCTTTCAAGAGTTTGTCAATGAGATCTTCCGGGATCTCTTGTACTCCTGTGTGGTCGTGTACTTAGATGACATCCTCGTCTTCTCGCCGGACCTCTCGTCCCACAGAAAGAGTGTCCGCCTGGTGCTTCAGCGTCTTCGGGAGAACCGTCTCTATGCGAAGATCGAGAAATGTCTCTTTGAACAGACCTCTCTGCCATTCCTGGGATACATTATCTCCGACGCTGGTCTAAGGATGGATCCCGAGAAGCTGTCTTCCATCCTCAAATGGCCTCGCCCCGTCGGATTAAAGGCGATACAACGATTCCTCGGTTTCGCCAACTATTACCGGCAATTTGTCTCCCACTTCTCCGCGATCACAAGACCCATTTCTGTACTCACCCGTAAAGGGTCTACTTCCAAGGATTGGTCTCCTGAGGCAGAGGAGGCTTTCCTGACCCTAAAACGGGCTTTCTCCACGGCTCCGGTCCTGCATCGCCCTGAGAGCGATCGACCTTTTGTACTCGAGGTGGACGCTTCCTTGACTGGTGCCGGGGCGGTGCTGTCCCAGAGAACCGCTTCCGGTCGCCTGCAACCTTGTGGCTTCTTCTCGAAGGCCTTTTCTCCATCCGAGTGTAACTACTCGATCGGTGACCGGGAACTTTTGGCCATCAAGTTGGCCTTGGAGGAATGGCGCCACCTCCTGGAAGGAGCTGTCCATCCTTTTGTCATCTTCTCGGACCACAAGAATCTGGCCTATCTCCAGTCCGCCCAGAGACTAAACCCTCGCCAGGCCAGATGGTCTTTATTTTTTGCCCGATTTGATTTCGAGCTCCGATTCCGTCCTGGCAACAAGAATTCCAAAGCCGACGCCCTGTCCAGGGTCTTCCAGCCACACGAATCCACAGAGGAACCGTCGCATATCATTGATCCCACTAGGATCATCACCGTGGCTCCGGTGAACTGGCTTACTCCTCCACCTGGCAAGACGCTTGTGCCAGAGAATCTCAAGCGAAAGGTTCTTCTATGGGGGCACTCCTCCAAACTGGCCGGCCATGCCGGAACTAAGAAGACCCTTGACCTTATCAAGCGCCACTACTGGTAGCCCTCACTTCGCCAAGATGTACTCGACTTTGTGGCTTCTTGTCCATCCTGTGCAAAAAACAAAGTGCCACGGAGATCTCCGTCCGGCTTGTTGCTTCCGTTGCCTGTCCCTACGGTTCCTTGGGAGAACATCGCCATGGATTTCATCACCGACCTACCCTGCTCTGCGGGCTGCTCAGTCATTCTGGTGGTGGTGGATCGTTTTTCCAAGATGGCTCACTTCATCCCTCTGCCCGGTCTTCCCTCAGCGCCAGAGCTGGCCGAAATCTTCATTCATTAAGTCTTCAGGCTTCATGGACTACCTCGACGCATTGTGTCTGACCGAGGGGTTCAGTTTACCTCCAAGTTCTGGCGTTCGCTTTGTAAGCTCATGAATGTTTCCCTCAACTTCTCCTCGGCCTACCATCCACAGTCCAACGGACAAGTAGAGCGTACCAACCAGACGCTTACGGGATACTTACGTCACTTCTCTAACGCCCACCAGAACGATTGGGTCAACTTACTCCCCTGGGCAGAGTTCGCTTATAACAACCATGCTGGTGAGTCTTCGGCCAAGTCTCCGTTTTTCATTGTTTTTGGCAGACATCCTGGTGTTCCTCTTCCGATAACTCCTGCCTCTGAGGTACCCGCGGCCAATGCCTTGTCCTCGGAATTTTCTAAGATTTGGGCTGAGACCAACACATCACTCAAGAGATCTGTGGATCAGATGAAGAACTATGCAGACAAAAAGAGGTTGGATTCTCCTCCGTATCGTGTTGGCGACAAGGTCTGGCTCTCCTCCAAATTCGTCCGATTAAAACTGCCCTCCTACAAGTTGGGCCCACACTACATCGGTCCGTTTGAAATTCTGGGACGTATTAACGAAGTCGCCTACAAATTGAGGTTGCCTGCTTCGCTCCGGATCCCGAACACCTTTCACGTCTCTCTCCTGAAGCCTGTGGTGCTGAATCGTTTCCATTACTCGCTTGATCTTGGTCCTCAGCCGGTGGGTGCCGACGACATTTTTGAAGTGCAGGACATCCTTGCTGTGAAAAGGGTTAGAGGTAGGACTTTCTTTCTCGTTGATTGGAAGGGTTTTGGTCCTGAGGAGAGATCCTGGGAGCCTCGGGAGCATATTAATGCTCCCCGTATCCTCAAGAGGTTTCTTGTTAACCTCCGGGGGGGGCGGCTTAGGGGAGGGGGTACTGTTACACCGCTCCGCCATACTCACCCGGCCTCCGCTCCCACACCACAGTCGCCCTCCGCTCCCACGCCGCAGCCTCTCTCCACCCGACGGCCGCGGCGGTCACCTGAGACAGGTCCGCGACCGATGCCTTCCCTGCATGCTATGCGCATGCGCCATAGGCCGCGGCCGCGCCTCCTTCCTACTTCTTATGCTCCGGCTGTGCCCTGACCCGGAAGCACCTTTGGACCAATGGCTGACCAGACGGGGCCATATCAGGCCGCTTCCCCCTGAGGGAGGCGCCTGATCGTTGTGTTTCCTGACACTCTGGCCTCGCTCCATCGTGCACACTCTGCTCCTGCAGTTCCAGTCTCGGCTGCTCCTCACAGCAGCTTCTCAGTCCTGCTATCAGCGTTCCTGTCGTCCAACTCCAGTCCTGCCTTGTGTTCCTGCCGTCCTACTCCAGTCTCAGTCTTACTCCGGTCCATCCTGAGTCGCCCCTCTCGGTACCGGCTACCGTGGTACTCGAACCCCTGGGCCTGCTCCTAACGGTCCCTGTATAGGGGTCGGTTCCACCTGGCAGCTCGCCCGGGGCCCCTCGGTGCCACGGTCCAGAGGGTCCACTCTCGGAGTTTCCCGCTCCAGACCACCCGCGCTAACAGGTTCCCTGTCTCTGTTCCGTCCTCCGGTGTCCGTTCTGTTCCCTGCCCAGCATCCAGCCCTCTGTCCTCATCCTCCTGCACGGAGTTCCGGGCCTTGGTAAGCCTCGCCAGCCGGTTGCCTTCTCCAGTCCCTCGAGCCGTCCCTCTCGGTTCCAGCAGTCGCGGTTCTGCCCTCTGCGGTCCTGCCCCTAACGATCCCTGTACAGGGGTCGGTCATCACCTGGTGCGCTCGACCCAGGGGCTCCGGATCCGCGACCCAGAGGGTCCACTCTCGGACGTTATCTCTTCCTGAGCATCACAGTATAATCAGGCCATGGACCCCGCTGGAGCCGCGGCCGCTACGCAAAAAGAATTACTTTTTTTACGGGAAAACCAGACCCGGATAATGTCCTTCATGAAGTCCATGGACACCCGACTTTCCGCCCTTCAAACCGACGACCCCGGGCACGCTCCCATGTTAGCAGGTCTCCAGCAGGAGCTAGCACAGCAGCGCAACGCCCAGTCCCACATCTTAAACTACATGGCGTCCGTCGATGACCGCCTACTGTCCCTACAGTCCGCGGCGGCTGCCCCGATCCAACCCCGGGACCCAGTATCTCACCCTCCACCACGCCTGGGAAAGCCCCCCAGGTACAGCGGGGATCCCAAGCTATGTCGGGGCTTCTTGAACCTGTGCAGACTGCACTTTGAGCTGTTACCACAGCAATACCCCTCTGACCGCGCCAAGGTGGCATTTATCGTGTCCCACCTGGAGGGAGAGGCTTTGGCCTGGGTGAATCCTTTGTGGGAGAGGGACGATCCCGTGGTCTCTAGTATTCAAAATTTCCTTGATACGTTCCGCAAGGTGTTTGACGAGCCTGGACGGTTGGCTTCTACTACTGAGGCTCTGTTCAACCTCCGTCAGGGTTCACTCACCGTGGGACAATATGCCATCCGTTTCCGGACGTTGTCTTCTGAACTTGGGTGGAATAATGAGACTCTAGTGGGAGCCTACTGGAGGGGCCTCTCTAACAAAATAAAGGATGAGCTTGCCGGTCGGGATACCCCCACCACTCTAGAGGACCTCATATCTCTGGCCACCCGTATAGATCTCCGGTTCCTAGAGCATTCGCATGAAGCAGCCAGGGAGAGGAGACCCTTTAGGCTCTATCAAGCCCCTATTCCGCGTTCCTCTGCACCCTCTACCAGTGCCGCCCCTGAGCCCATGCAGATTGACCGTGTAAGATTGTCTGAGCAACGGCGCAGGGAGAGGATGACGGAGGGCCTATGTCTGTATTGTGGAGGGGCCAATCATTTTCTGCGGACCTGTCCTGTGAGGCTGGGAAACGCCTCCACCTAGGCAGGGTAAGAGAGGCCTCCCTAGGTGACCCTAATTCCTCTCTGCCCCTTACCATTTCTGCTTTGATTATGCTAGGTCGGGAGCGTAGATCTGTGGAGGCGTATGTGGACTCAGGTGCGGCTGGTAATTTTATTCGGCTAGAGGAGGTGGACAAGTTCCAGATTCCAGTGGTTACCTTGGAAAGCCCGCGTGCGATTTCCTCTGTGGATGGCAGACCACTTCCGGAACTTATCACTATGGTTACTGCCGAAGTGGAATTCCAAGTAGGAGCTCTTCATCGGGAGAAAATAGCTTTCTATGTCCTACCCAATTTGTCCCACGCCATTCTACTAGGATTACCCTGGCTCAGATTGCATGAACCGGTGCTGGACTGGCGCTCTGGAGAGATTCTGCGCTGGGGTCATTCTTGCCAAGAAAGCTGTCTGTTGTCGGTGCTCCGTCCTCACCCGCCTCAGGAGCCAGTCGACCTTTCAGGACTCCCGGCTCCCTATCACGCGTACGCCGACGTCTTTAGTAAGAAGGAAGCAGATTCCTTGCCGCCACACCGCTTCTTTGACTGTCCCATTGAGTTGATTCCAGGAGCTACCCCACCCAGGGGGAGAACGTATCCCCTGTCTCCAGCAGAAACCTCGGCCATGACAGAGTACATTCAAGAAAACTTGGCCAAAGGTTTCATTCGAAAATCTTCTTCTCCTGCTGGCGCGGGTTTTTTCTTTGTCCGGAAGAAAGACGGATCCCTCAGGCCATGCATCGACTATCGAGGGCTGAACAATATCACTGTTAAAAATCGGTATCCTCTCCCACTGATCCCAGAGCTCTTCGACCGGCTGAGGGGGGCCCGGCTCTTTACCAAACTGGATCTGCGAGGAGCCTATAATTTAATCCGAATCCGCGCTGGGGACGAGTGGAAGACGGCTTTCAATACTCGTGATGGCTATTATGAATATTTGGTCATGCCGTTTGGACTCTGTAATGCCCCGGCAGTGTTCCAGGAGTTCGTCAACGAGGTTTTTCGAGATTTACTGTACTCCTGTGTTGTGGTATACTTAGATGACATTCTCATCGTCTCACCCAATCTATCCTCGCATCGAAGAAGTGTTCGCCTGGTCTTGCAACGTCTTCGGGAGAATCAGCTCTTTGCGAAATTGGAGAAATGCCTGTTTGAGCAAACCTCGTTGCCCTTCTTGGGCTACATTCTCACTGTCTCCGGCCTGGAGATGGATCCCGAGAAGCTCTCTGCTGTACTCAAATGGCCCCGTCCTCTCGGGGTGAAAGCCATTCAGCGCTTTTTGGGATTCGCAAATTATTACAGACAATTTATTCCTCACTTTTCCTCTGTGACCAAGCCCCTCACGGCCCTGACCCGAAAAGGAACTAAACCAAACTCCTGGTCTCCTGAAGCAGAAGACGCCTTCCTTGCTTTGAAACGCTCCTTTGCGTCTGCACCAATATTACATCGCCCTGTAACCAGCAGGCCCTTCATCCTAGAGGTGGATGCCTCCTCCACCGGGGCCGGGGCGGTACTCTCCCAGCGGGCATCATCTGGTCACCTGGTTCCCTCTGGGTATTTTTCCAAATCCTTCTCCTCTGCTGAGTGTAACTACTCAATCGGAGACCGGGAGCTGCTCGCTATAAAGATGGCTCTGGAGGAATGGCGATATCTGCTCGAGGGGGCGGTCCACCCCTTTACTATTTTCACTGGCCACAAAAACCTAGCCTATCTTCAGTCCGCTCAGAGACTCAACGCTAGGCAAGCCAGGTGGTCGCTGTTCTTTTCCCGCTTCGACTTCCAGCTCCATTTTCGTCCCGGGAATAAGAACATCAAGGCTGATGCTCTCTCCAGATCTCAGCAGTCACCAGAGTTAGAGGAAGATCCATCATATGTCATTGAACCCACGAAGGTCATCACTGTGGCCCCTGTGAGCCTCTCTACCCTTCCGCCCGGCAGAACCTTCGTTCCACACAGCAAAAGACTGGAGGTGCTACGTCGGGGGCATTCGTCCATGATTGCAGGACACGTCGGGATCAAAAAGACTTGCTTGCTTCTCTCCCGCTACTATTGGTGGCCCACTCTTCTCCAGGACGTGAAGGATTTTGTAGCATCCTGTACCACTTGTGCGCAGAACAAGGTGCCTAGGAATCTGCCCACTGGTCTTCTTCACCCGCTACCTGTTCCAGAGGCGCCTTGGCGACAAATTGCCATGGATTTCGTGACAGACCTGCCTTCCTCTGCGGGGTGTACTACTATTCTTGTGGTGATAGACCGCTTCTCCAAGATGGCCCATTTCATCCCGTTACCCGGCTTGCCTTCGGCTCCTAAGTTGGCCGAGGTCTTCATCCATCAAATCTTTAAGCTGCATGGCCTCCCCCAACGGATCATGTCAGATCGAGGTGTGCAGTTTACCTCTCGTTTCTGGAGAGCCCTCTGTCGGCTAATGGGTACATCTTTGGATTTCTCCTCCGCCTACCATCCTCAGACCAACGGGCAAGTGGAACGAGTCAATCAAGTTCTGACGTCCTTCCTGCGTCATTTTTCCAACGCCCACCAGGACAACTGGGTCTCACTTCTTCCCTGGGCAGAATTTGCCCACAACAATCATCCTAATGAGTCGTCCTCCAAGTCACCGTTTTTTGTGGTTACAGGCCAGAACCCTGGCATTCCGCTGCCCATCTCTACGTCTTCGGAGGTGCCTGCGGCAGATGCTCTCGCCGCTGACTTTTCTCAAGTCTGGAACGAGACCAGGGAGGCCCTAGTGAACTCCAGCGCCCGCATGAAAAAGCATGCCGACAAGAGACGGAGGGACCTTCCACCATACCATCCAGGTGACAAAGTCTGGCTTTCGACCAAGCACATCCGTCTGAAAGTCCCCTCGTACAAATTAAGCCCTCGGTACATCGGGCCATTCGAAGTACTCGGACGCATTAATGACGCTGCTTACAAATTGAAATTGCCGGCTTCACTCCGGGTCCCTAACGCCTTCCATGTCTCGCTCCTTAAACCTGTCATTCTCAATCAGTTCCATCCTGCACCTGTCTCTTCCCCTCAGCCAATTGGGGATGATAACACCTTTGAAATTAAGGACATTTTGGCCATGAAAAGAGTCAGGGGAAGAACCTTCTTCCTTATCGATTGGAAGGGATTTGGCCCCGAGGAGAGGTCCTGGGAACCCCGGGAGAATGTAAATGCCCCACAAATTCTGAAAAAGTTTTTTGCCAATCTCAGAAGGGGGAGATGTAAGGAGGGGGGTACTGTAACGGCGCTGGTCGTAACCGCCGCCGGTCCCCTAGCTCCGGGCCTCCCCGCGGCTAGTTCTTACCTGCTCCGTTGCGCACCGCCGCTTCCTCCCTCCTCCGGTCCACACACACCTCCTTCCTCCTCCTGCTCACGCGCACCCTGCCTTCCTGGTCTCCCAACAGCGGCGACCCCGCACATGCGCATTAGGGCGCGGGCGCGCGGCCGTCGGGTAGTTTAACCCTGCGGTGGGCGGCGGCCGATTAGTGGCCAGCCTATCGCCTACCGGCAGGGGATATATCAGGCATCTCCCACAAGGGGAGGACGCCTGATTATTGTGTGTCCATACCTGCTCTAATTTGGCCACCTATAGGTTCCTATAGGTCTCTTTTCGTCTCATACGTTCCCTAGTCTTGCTGTCTCTACCTCTGGTGTTTGCTCTGTCTTCCTGCCTGTCATCTGTCCTGCCTACTCCTAGTGCCACTACCTTCATCTTCCCGGTTCCCTGTCTCTGTTCCGTCCTCCGGTGTCCGTTCTGTTCCCTGCCCAGCATCCAGCCCTCTGTCCTCATCCTCCTGCACGGAGTTCCAGGCCTTGGTAAGCCCCGCCAGCCGGTTGCCTTCTCCAGTCCCTCGAGCCGTCCCTCTCGGTTCCAGCAGTCGCGGTTCTGCCCTCTGCGGTCCTGCCCCTAACGATCCCTGTACAGGGGTCGGTCATCACCTGGTGCGCTCGACCCAGGGGCTCCGGATCCGCAACCCAGAGGGTCCACTCTCGGACGTTATCTCTTCCTGAACATCACAACCTGTAATTGCCATAATTTTCTGGGAGAAATACTTCATTTTTTGGAACTATTTCCAGGGTGCCAACACTTAGACTGTAATGCGCATTAGGGGCTTTAGTCTGGCGGGTAATATGGAATGTATGAATATCATAATGTAGCTTCGTATTGGGAACACAGTGTGATATGTGGCATCAAATGGAGATTGCAAGTCCAAATAGTCACTGATGTAAAATATACAGAAACAGTTTACACACCCTGAAGAACTAAATTTATGTATTTTTCACTGAAAAGATAGACCCATTGATGTAAAGTACAAATTATCAAGGGCAGCCTTGTTGTTACTTGTGATACAACTGAGACCTTGACAACCTGTAGATTTACCTCCATAGAGAAATATTTAAAGGGATGCTGCAGGCAATATCTGAAAGATTTAATATCTAAATTACACTATCCCAAGTGGCCTATTAATGCTTTCTGGTTTGGCATCAGTAGTCATTAACCTCCAAGGAAACTCATATAGGAAATTAGTCTTTGTGTATGTGCATGCAACTGACTTCAGGAGTAACCTGCAAAAAGACCTCCACAGACTCCTATTCAGCCTGAAATATGGACCCTCTTTTTCCACTTCTGACTAATTTGAGAACAAATATGTTTTCATTTGCTACATGGTATTGTTTTTCCATCTTTCCCATCCTCCTGAATGGTCTAATTATGTAATAACTGTAGAAAAAAAGACATGGATTGCACATCCAAATATTTTACATTGATCTTTTGTGGCAAAGTAACATTTTTCAAAACTGTATATGATGTTGTTAGTTAACATTTTGATCAAATTGTATAAACCCACCTCCATGTTATGGAGAAATATTTATAAGGGGGGTCCTTACTCTACTAAGTGCAACGCTGCACCCTCAGGGAGAGCCATCTCTCTTGCCAGGCAAAGCCCCTTGGGTGAGACCACCACCCGACCACAGCAGCAAGGCTGCCAATGCATTAGCACCAAGTGAACTGATCTCATAAACAGTCCTATCCATGCAAATATTTGGGTGTACGGTTCAGGTCTCCATTATGATAGTGTATGTCATAGAATCATAGAATCGTAGAGTTGGAAGGGACCTCCTGGGCCATCTGGTCCAACCCCCTGCTCAAAGCAGGATTCGCTAAATCATCCCAGTCAGATGTCTGTCCCGCCTCTGTTTGAATACTTCCATTGAAGGAGAACTCACCACTTCTCGTGGCAGCTTGTTCCACTCATTGATCACTCTAACTGTCAAAAAGTTTTTTCTAATATCTAATCTGTGTCTCCTCCCATTCAGTTTCATCCCATTGCTTCTAGTCTTTCCTTGTGCAAATGAGAATAAAGTTGATCCTTCTACAATGTGACAGCCCTTTAGATATTTGTAGACAGCTATTAAGTCTCCTCTCAGTCTTCTCTTTTGCAAACTAAACAATCCCAAATCCTGCAACCTTTCCTCATAAGACAAGGTTTGCAGACCGGTCACCAGTCTGGTGGCTCTTTTCTGAACTTGCTCCAGTTTGTTGATGTCTTTTTTAAAATGTGGCGCCCAAAACTGGACACAATATTCCAGATGAGGTCTGACCAAAGAGGAGTAGAGGGAAATAATGACTTCACGTGATCTAGACTGTATGCTTCTGTTAATACATCCTAGAATTGCATTTGCCTTTTTTGCTGCTGCATCACACTGTTGACTCATATTCAGTCTGTGATCTATTAATATACCCAAGTCTTTTTCACATGTGCTGTTGCTTAGCCCTATTCCTCCCATTCTGTATATGCTTTTTTCATTTTTATTGCCCAGATGTAGTACTTTGCATTTTTCCCTGTTAAAAACCATTCTGTTAGTTGCTGCCCACTTCTCCAGTTTATTTAATCTGATTTGTGCCCTGCAGGTTCTGCAGACAGCATAATATTCTTCTTTAGATAAGCCTCCCTCTTTCCATTTTATAAACATTTTTTCTTCTTTTTTTTTTTTCCTTAAACCTGTCCCATTATGGTATACAGTAATAACTTCCTGTGAGTCATATATCAATGAGACAAATTTGCTGTAAAAATATGTTGGAAAGGCTAGAAGGCAACAGAGACCTTAAGAGTCTTCTTTTGACCTCCTTTGTGCAGTACACGGAAAATATACCATTTTTTTCTATATAGAATAGACAAACTGTAAAAGTGCAGTGTAAAATGTGGAAATCTCAAGAATAATTTAAAGAATTATTTTCAGGTGATCGGACATGACAAATGTGTGAGGAAATGACAATTATGATAATTTGATTTACCATACTCCCTGATGCTAGTCTGGACTGAGAAGGGTTAAGATGAATAGCATGGCTTAATATCTTGCATGGGTTTGGCAGTGTTATTAAAGGATAGTAATGAAGTGTTTTCTACAGTGTGTGATAGATACTTAACATTCCATCATCATTACTTGTCGGTCCTCAGATGGATGCGTTCCAGGCTTCGATAATCTAATAAGTTTTATTATAAATCAGTAATATGCTGGCCATGTATTTACTGAGCCTGAGAATAGGCAATGTAATGCGCTATGACGTTATAGGGCATCATGGCAGTGACGTAGGCAGACATAGTGCATATAACGAAAGCATGGGACTTTGTTTTTAGCCAAAAAGGTAACAAACATTAAGTAAAGAAACCAAAAACAACAAAGACTTGCCCGGCTAAGCTCTAACTAACATACCGCTGCCTCATGCTATCAGAGATGTATTCAAGCTTGGCTTTCCAGCAAGTCGTCATTTAGCACATTTAAACGCTGTGCATTTCTTCCTCGGGAACACATCATATCAGTCTGGAGGCTGTGACACTCTAAAGCTTTTCCTTCAGCCTTTTCTTTGTCTGTAATGACACGACCTCTCCCAGCTGAGCTGGTTAAGCCTCCAGTACTACGCGTACTGAAGAGGGAGCGGGAGTGATGAGTCCCACCACTAAATCCTCCTCATCACTTCAATAAAACCCAGCCGGAATGATCATAAATGAAACATCTCAGCTGCTGCACCAACCAGTACTACCCTGCTTTTAGTATCTCTCCCGGCTTAACTTTCTGGAAGAAATATACACTCTGTCCAGTATCTTTCCTGACGGTCGCCTACAGCATGTAGATATATAAGAAATCTTGTTATGCCACAATGTGATGCTGAAACTGGAATTGATTTTATTAAAGAAAAGCTATGTACTGCGAATACCTTATACACTAAGTATTTTGATCATCCACGTGCTCCTTATTTATATCGTAAACAAGTTCAATGTCATAAGGCCCCATACACATTACAGATGTCCAAACCATCTGATTTCGGCAGGGTAGCCAACCATTTGTATATAGGAGCCTCCTGATTCCCTGGAGGTGGAAAGAAGGATTGGGCAGTTTGGATTTAGACACTTAATCCTTCTGTTCTCCCAGAGATAAACCAGCACCAAAGCAGCTGGACCACTGTAGGGTTGGCCGAAGGTTTAGAGCATTTGTTAGCTGAAATGTAATGATAGCGCCCAAGATTTATTCTGTAATGTGCCATTATTCTGTATTGTGTATGGCAATAGTGATGCTGGTTGAGTACAGTTTTGAACTTAGTCTTGGAGTGAAAGCCCTTTAGGTGCCAAGTATCTATCCTAGAAGATGCAAATTCTTAGAGCTCATTGAACCCAAGTTGTGACTATAAATGTCCATGTATATAATATGTGTGTCTGAATACTTGACATGTATTCTCTTTTTTCCCCCATTCTCCCATGTATCATTCTCATCATGTACGCTCCTTGTAATCTCTTTTTATGATTTATACGTTGACTTTGTGGTAAAGTCATCAACTTGCCCCAGAAAAACAAACATTATCACTATTGTTACATAGCAGCCATTCATATACATGACTGTAGATATAATACATGGTAGGGTCACCATAGCCAGAGACACTGCTTACAACCATAGGACCTCCCTCTATGACACCCATATGCCCCAATAGGGCTTACGGAAAGAGGTTTTCTGAGCCAACCCCTTGAAAATGCACATATTCTTTACGTGAAACATGACTATCTTAGTAAACACCCATTCATTGGTTAGTTCAGTTCCTCTGCCGGAATTCACAGCCTACTTTAAATATTAATGTAAATTTTTATGTTGCTTGTCCATTATATGCATTTCAATATATAGATATATACAGTTACATAAAATTTACCCCGCCTAGTTCAGGATTTGTAATTAATTATGACATTTGGTAGACTATTGAGAATCATTTTGCTGCAACCATTTAGCATGGTGATTACAAATCACTTGCAGGGAGGGCAGAAAAAAATAGTCATCAGTATTTCAGTTTTGATAACAGAATGCACAGTATTTCTTTAGGATTAGGTTGAAATTTGACACAATCAGAAGTTCTCTGTAAATGTTATGATTATTGTTGTCCATAGGAAGCGACAGATGGTCGTCCTCCTTAGTGGCTCTGTTGGAGCACTTAGCCTCAGTAAGCTTAGGTATCTGGTATATAAATAATAGTGTTAGGAATTGCCGACTTCCCAGGAAAACACTGAAGATTACAGCAGCAGACCATGAGAGTACTATACCTTTGAAAACCCTATTCCTTTTCTTGCATGCATTTGCTCATGTCTTACATGGAAGAAAAGTAAACAAAAGAAAAATTGCAAATGTTTAAAACAAGAGTTGTGAACGCAAACTAAATCCTGGAAAATGACGGAGCAAAGTCTTTAAGCCTTTGGTGTTTATATGACCATGTGCCCTGAAAGACCTCATCATATACAGTAGAGGTGTATTTGTGTACAGTGATTTATGTATTCACAGCCGCTCCCCATAGGCTCACAATCACAATGTGACATACTGACATTAACGCACACTACTCACATCAAAAAGAGGTGATACCTTAATGTTGAACATGAAGGAAGTCCACACTTCGAAAAGAAGTATCAGAAACTTTATTCAGTGATACGAACACTATTGCAATAAAATACCGAATGTGTCAAAATTATTGTGGATGAAGGTAAAAAATCAATAGATGTCGACTTTTAAAATTGCCTTAAGAGGCGTGGCTAGTCAGTTTCCTTTTTTTTCTTCCACTCGAGAGATAAAGAGTGGGAGGAAGGAGTTCTATGTGCAATGATTAACTTTCTTCTTTTGTTAAAAATACTTTTTTTGATACAGTAATTTTGCAGTAAAAAAATTTAAACAAAATTGCAAAAAATGTATGGGCTCTTATAAGACCTGATGACAGTAGGGTATTATTGGTAGAGGTTTTCAGGAGATGCTTTTGTTTCTGGTACTTGACTTGTGACTTCCCTTGACTTGTTGCTCGAGTGTGGTCTGCTCTCCTAAGGCTGTTGCCCACGATTAATTTTTGATGCTGCATTTTTTACGCAGCGTCTTCCAGTGCCAGCACAGTGGATGGGATTTATAGAAATATAGAAATCTCATGCTCTTTGTGCTTTTTTTTTTTACTCACTAACCTGACCTGCGGTGCGTGTTTCAAATCCACAGTATATCAGCTTGTTTTGCAGGTACGCTGAGTTTTATGTGCAGATTTTTCCCATAGATTTGCATTTTACACAGAACACCTTTAATCAGACCACAGAGCCACCGGAGATTTCCTTTACAAAGCCACGACAGGGAAAAGACAGCATCTTTTTTCTTGAAGTGTTCTCATCAGCGGTTTTGCCGCCATTTTTGTGATGGCTCTGTTGCTTGCGCCTTTTTTAACTATATCTTCTATCAAGTGAGCAGGCGCCTTTCCATCAGAAACTGCCTGAAGAATGAAAATGTTACTTCTTTTAACTTCTCCAGGGTTTCTGAGCACTGAAGCAGGTAAAAGAAGCAACCAAAGCTTGAGCATATGCACAGCCATGTCATTCGTCCATAGACATGCATGTGTTCATACTTTTGAATATTTCTTGATAGACGGAGTGCGCAAAGATATCACCTACACAAAGCCAGTGTAAGGCTAGTTTCACACTAGCGTTTCGTGCGCACATCAAACGCATGACAAAAACGCTTACAAACACTTGTAAATGCTGCGTTTTTTTCTCGCCTCATCGTGCGCGTTAAGCCAAAAAAACGCAGCGTTTGTATGTGTTTTAAAGCGTTTTTCATGCGTTTGCGTTTTTATTGCGCATGATGTCACAATCACAGGAGTAATAATCCTTGACCAATTAGTGCAACAGACTCCACCAATTGGACAGCAGTGGGCGTGTGTTATTTGAATTCTTAATATAGACCCTGTTTACAGCTATTCTTCACATTTGCTTGTTGTTTTTCTTGACGACATGGATCTGCACTGGAAGAGTTTTCACTTCAACTTGGATCTGGACATCAGGATGGCTCAGGCTTATGCAGTTGCTTGCCATGAACAAAGGGAGAGAGAGAGGCAGCGGCGGCGTTTGTGGATTCATCCAATTGTTGAACTCCAGGAGAGCCGTGGAGCGAACCACACCCTCTACAGCAAGCTACAGGCAAACCCGGATAAATTTACTGATTACACACAGATGTCCCAACAAAGCTTCATGTATTTGCTTGGTCGTGTACAAGAAGTCATCCGGAGACAGGACACACAGCTCCGTCGTGCGATTCCTCCCGAGGAACGGCTCCTGGTCACGTTACGGTACGTAGTATTGCAAAACCAGTGCCTGCCTAATTTTATTTGTTCTCTGATGTACTATTCTATGCTGACAGAATTCTTGAACTGCCATGTACTTAACCAAAGGTTGCAGCATTATTTTTCTACCATTTATTAAAGAAAAAAGATACATTTTTATTCATTGGTATGCCCTTTTTTGTGTGTTTTTGGGTGTGGTAAAAATCCATATACACAAATATTAATTTTTGTTGTTTCTTTGTGTCACAGATTCCTGGCTACTGGAGAGACACTCTCTTCACTGCACTTCCAGTACTGGCTAGGAATATCCACCTTGTCTGGAATAGTTGCGGACACGTGCCGGGCATTGTGGGACGTTCTCTGTCCAGAATTTATGCCCCTGCCCACCGTGGAAAAGTGGCGTGAAAATGCCGAAAGATTCTGGACTGTTTGCAATTTTCCTAACTGTTTGGGTGCGGTGGATGGGAAACACATCAGGATTATAAAACCCAAGAGAACTGGATCAGAGTACTACAACTATAAAAAGTACTTCTCTACAGTACTCACGGCCATTTCTGATGCAGACTGTAAGTTTGTTGCAGTGGACATTGGGGCATTTGGCCGTGGAAATGACTCCCAGGCTTTTAAGAACTCGGACATGGGCCGGAGGTTGTATGGCAACCAGTTCAATTTCCCCCATGCCACGGCCTCTTCCCAACACCGAAGGTCCGCCACAGCCCTTTGTAATGGTTGGGGATGAGGCATTCCAGATGTGCCAAAACCTCCTCAAACCCTACTCCAGTCGGGACTTGGACCACACCAAACGAATTTTTAATTACAGGCTGACCAGGGCAAGAAGAACTGTAGAGTGTGCCTTTGGTATACTTGTGTCCAGATGGCGCATTCTTGGCACAGCCATTAATCTTAAACTGGAAACCGTGGACGAGGTGGTGAAGGCCTGTGTTGTTCTACACAATTTTGTGATGGTTAGAGAGCACCCGCATTTTGAACTCTATGATGCCGCTCCAAACCCCTTGCCAGAATTTAATCAGCACCCTCTCAGGTCATCCGTTTAAGTAAGGCAAATGAGGGACCAATTTGCAGCCTACTTCAACTCAGATGTAGGACGCGTGGCCTGGCAAGAGCAAATGATGTAAGCAATTTTTTTGTTGTTGTGTGTTAATAAAAAGCCTGTGTTTATACCTGTAGTCTACTCTGTCTTTTTCAAATTAAAATTATGATACAAGGCCAGGTTACTGAACATATGGCATGTATTTTCCACATCATCTCCTCAGTTTATAAACACACACTGAATAGAGGATGAGGTTAATTACAAGGTCTATCTATAATAACCTGGGATTGTATTCCAAACAGTTAAATGATGTTAAAAAACACCATAGTAGATTAACTGCTAAGGCTACAAGGCAAGGTAACAATAGATAGGCCTTGCACTCAACACCATCCTCTATTCAGTCTGTGCGATATTACCTGAGAAAAGAGGCTGAGGGGATTTGGAAATTGCAAGTCATATAGATTTGTGTTTTTGACAACACATATCTCCAAGATTGACACACACATTGTCCTTAATGGAGCTATGTGTTCACAAAAACGCAAACTGTACGGCGCAGTGTGTGTACGGCGCAGTGAAAGACACATTAACCAAACCTTTTTTGAAAAAAAAGTATTCAACATTTATTTTTTAAGTTAAAAAATAAAGAAAATTATTTTCCCTTTGAAGGATGTTTGGGGGAAGAATGGGATACTTTAGGGGTGTGGAGAGGCGAGGAACGGCTGGAAATTGAGGACGGGGTTCTAGGTGAAGGGGCTACTAAAAAGTGGGGGAAGGGAGTTCAGGCATGGAAAAGGAGGCAGGTTGAGAAACATTAGAAGGAGAGGGGGGACTGACTAACAAAGTCTATTGTTTCTTGGTCTTCTTTGGGTCAGGAGTCACCTGCCTGGAGTGACTACCACTGTGTGACCACCTTACACTACTTGACCGCCTAGAGCTGGTGGACCGTGATCGTCATGAAAAAAATAATGAATGTGGGTCTCCCCTAGGGTGCTTGGTGGTGGTGCTGACGGTGCTCCTTGAAGGAGAAATTGTGGTGTCGGTGCTCATCGAAGGTGAATTGTGCGCGGTGCTTCTGGTAGGAGAAGTGGTGGCGGTGCTCCTATCAGGCGAAGTGTTGGCAGTGCTCCTCTGATGAGGAGTGGTGGCGGTACTATGAGGAGGCGAAGTGGTGGCGGTGCTCCTCTGATGAGGAGTGGTGGCGGTGCTATGAGGAGGCAAAGTGGTGGCGGTGCACCTCTATGAGTAGTGGTGGCGGTAATCCTATGAGGAGATGTGGTGGCGGTGCTCCTCTGAAGAGGGGTAGTGGCGGTGATCCTCTCAAGAGGAGTGGTGGCGGTGCTCCTCTGAAGAGGGGTGGTGGCGGTGGTCCTTGAATGGTGAGGAGTTGTGGCGGTGCTCTCATACAGTTGAGAAGTGGCGGTGCTCCGATCCGGAGATGGTGTTCTCTCTGTGCTCCGAACAGGAGAAGAGGTTGCTGTGGCCCAAGATGATTTTGCGCTTGTGTGCCAAGATGATGTCACCGTGGCAGTACTGGTGCTCCAGACCGGAGCAGTGCTTGACATGGTGGTGGCGGTGGTGGAGTGTCCAGCAGCACTTGGCATTTGTGTTGTATAGTGGTGTCCGGCTTGGCTAGGAATACATGTGGCCGTGCATTGATATGCAGCAGAAGTCGGTACTGTGGTGAAGCCAGTCAGTGGTGGCACAGGTGGGAATGACAACACTGACTGCTGCACGTACTGATTCTGCTGCATAGCCTGCAAGTAAGCAGTGTTGCAGGTGTGTAACACAGTCAGCTGTTGCTCAGGACTAAGGTGATCCGCCACGCCCTGTTCAATTTTAAAGAAATGGTGCGCTGGTCTATTGAGGTCGGCCTTCAGCCGGTCAAGGCGCTGTGCGGAAGAGTGGAAGAGGTGTTCCATGTAGTTAAAACCACGTTCCATTAGTGAAAAACCACTTTCCACTCTTTCGGACAGCGTCTTGAGACTGACATGAAAGGCCTCGCTCAAGTGCATGAACTCGGGCAAGACAGGCCTGTCCAAGGCCCTCTGCCGCTGGCGGGTAGTACCCGCATAACCAGTGGCAGTGACCTGGGACAGGGGAACACATGTTTGACCAGCTTCCTGGTCACCAGCTGTCTGCGTTGCTGACCTGCAACTTGCTTCCTGACTGTTGGATGGCTGGGACGGGTCCGAGGTCGATCGATGTAGAACCGCTCCCGGGACAGGTTGCAGGGTGCTGCTCCAGGTGCTGAGGAAACAAAAGTTAAACATTAGTATCAAGAATTTTCAAGTCGGATCATCTGTGGAATAGAAAAGGAACGATTAGGTTCAATAAAAACAAAAAAAATAGAAAAAATATACTTATGCTCTGGTGGCAAGGACTGGTCGTAAGAATTCCAACGCGCGATGATAGCGGTACTTGGTTCTTGTCCTTGCCACTGAGTCACTGCGAACCTGTCCCTCAGCACGAACATCAGTGTTGAAGCGGTCCTTCATTGAGCGCCAACGTGTGCGGACTTTGTTCACTGTTGAAAAAGTGTCAAAGAAAAAAAAAATTATACACTGCACTGATGGTAACATCTGTATCAACACACACCTGAGTGAACTTGTCAAACAGTCAATGCGGCATCCCAACAAATTGAATACACAATGCATTCACTCTTGAACCTGAGGACACTTGTGTGTTTCCTGCAAGTATATATCTTACAATAAACACACATGTATCATCAGGAACAAGAGTGAAGCATGAAATATACAGCATGACAATACACAATGCGTACACTATTGAACCTGAGGACACTTGCGTGTTTACTGCAAGTATATATCTTGAAATAAACACACATGTATCATCAGGAACAATAGTGAACCATGAAATATACAGCATGACAAAAAACAATGTATACACTATTGAACCTGAGGACACGTGTGTTTAATGCAAGTATATGTCTTGCAATAAACACACAAGTATCATCAGGAACAAGAGTCAATGCAGCATCGCACAACAGAGAAATACTTACTGAACGCCTTTTTGACAGTTGCAGAGGCGCTGTCCCAGCCCTCCATCGACGCTGCGGCCACTTCATTCCAGAGCTGCCGGGTCACCACAATGTCTTTGTACTGCTGGTTACGGCTGTCCCACAACGGGACACGCTCCTGGATAAGGCTGATGAGTTGCTCATTGTCGAGATACACATCTTCATCCCGTTGTGGAACCTAGAAAAGAAATACATTTAGAATCTTTGAAGTTGTGGAGAATGATATAGATAAAAAAAAAGGGGAGAAAAGCAGGCCAGAAAAACAGGAATACAAAACATTATTAGGCAAAAAAACAAAAAAAAATATCCTTACAGTGCGTCTCATTCCTGCCGTGCCTTGTGGACGCTGCTCTGGCTGTTCACGCTCGCTTGCCTGGTCCGATGCTGAGGTCTGAAAATGAACAGAAATAATTACCCATTTGTAGAGGCAGGTATACTTACACAAAGGCAGCAAAATACTCACCTCACGATCTGCATCTGAAAATTATTGCCTGGTAGGAGAATATTCTGATCCAGAAGACATGCTGGGAAAACAAAACATTAGTACATTATATATTTTAAAGGACAGGCTCACATACATTGGTTTTAGAATACTCACATTAAAGCTGCTGTGTTCTCCAAACTAATAGATTCTCGCTGGCTGGGTGGGTGTCTTGTCTTGTCTTGCAGTCTGTCTGGAGAGTGATGATCTGGCATTACAAAGCCCTTCTTTTATTTATCTCCCCTCCACCAAAACAATGTTGCTTGTTTAGGGAGTGGATTTACCAAGTGTCTAGACATTGTTTACTCTGAAATCGTGCGCGCTTGCAAAGCGCTGACATGCGCACGTCAGCGTCCCCATAGACTCTAATGCAATTTTTTGCGCATTGCGCGCATTTTTAACGTCGTTGGGCGGAACAAAGATTGCAACATGTAGTGTCCGGCGCGTCTGGTCGTACACCTGGAAAATGCGCAGCGCACTGAAACACTGAGGCACGCGTGCAATCGCTAGACACTGCGTCCGCCATTTTAAAGATAGGGGACCATTGCGCGTGCGACCGATAGCGCACAATAAAACGCTAGTGTGAAACCAGCCTTAGGCATTAAGTTCCCACTGCTGCACAGGGGGAATCTCAAGCCATGTCCTCTGCAGTCTCCCATTCTTCTTCAGCCGCAGATGTTCCTGCTCAGCAGAGACGTCGGTCCCAGCATCTTGCTCAGGATAATGCTATGTGTTTGGCTGCTGCTGCTGCTGCCCCAGGTTCAGCTATAGCATCCAGCATTAGTCAGCGGCGAGCAGACGCTCCTGGGACTAAGTCCTGCTTTTCTCCATCTGAGCATGCCCGCTCATTGGTGGTTGGAGGTCACATGCTCAGGTCCTCAAGCAGCTTGGATTGGGCCATCAGCAAGGTCCTGGAAGGCTGCGGTTATAAAAGAATTGTACAGCCGCGCGCTACTACAGTGCATGTGGAGTGAGTGTTGTATGCATGTTGATTGTCTCTGGTGAATGACTCATTATGAAACCCCTACCCTTGGTACGCATGTGTTGTTCAGCCTTGCCAGTTAGTGTCTAGGCTGATAGTGCAGGCAGGAGGCAGAGTCAGGGCCTAGCATCAGCGCTAAGTAGTGGCTTTGCCTATACACCACTGTGCACTTTGTCCGCACTCCACAGTAGCCAGCGTCTATTAGTGGCGTTCGCAGGTGCGATGCCATGCGCTTAGTGAGTCTAGAGAGGCTCTTACCCTGCGTCCTTGGGGCAGAGTCTTGTGACCGAACACTAGCGCTGATTCAGATGTGCACTGTGACAGTCAACAGGGTACGGTATCTGTGCTCTGCGGTTCCGTAGCTCTGTGAAACAACAGAGCTCGTCACAACTACACACTGGGTGGCGTTTAACCCACGTGTGTCCAGTGCGATACCGCCATTTTGTGTCCGCCGTTACCAAGTAGCAGTTAACATCTCTGCATGGTGGACCCCGGGCTGCGAAAGCAACTTTTTACCATCTTTATATTATTTGGTGTGTTCCGCTAGCCCTAACATTATACTAGCACCAGAGTCTGGCTAGTAATGGTGGATGAACAGCAACTACAGCGGTACATCCAGCAGCTGGATGGCAGGTTGTTAGCTCTCGAGCGTACAACCTCAGCTGTGGATGTGTCTGTGTGGCGCCCCCAGGAGTATGGTCGCTACAGTGGCATTACCTTCCTCCTTGGGAGTGTGATGTCATGCTTGGAAGCAGTAAAGGGTCTCTCTGTCAACTAAATACTACACACAGCACAGTTCCCACTCCAGGCCAGCAGAGGGAGCTCTGAACCAAAACTTGGGGAGGAACTGCTCTCTGGGGGTCAGGAGGGGGAATTTGAGGAGTTCATGTGAGGAGGGTGAAGTGTGTGGACGAGAGGAGAAGAGCTGGAGGATTGAGCAGAGTTCAGGCTCACTTCTAGCGCAGCGCATGGTCCAGAGTCCTGTCTCCGAGGTTGTGTGGATACTGATGTTCCTGCATCAGAAACCGGAGGAATAGGAAGCTGTAAATGCTCTGTTCCCACATAAGACTCGGAGGCACAACAGCAACGTGTGAGCCAGAAGAAGGAGGCTACAGCTGTCTGCCATACGAGGGGGCTCTAAAAGAGAGCAAGCAAGGGGAACTTCAGTGTAACTCAGTACTGCAAGTACCTCAGATAAGCGCTAGAAAGGAGACTACACAACCCATCTGCATAGAGAGATTCCTGAGTTGCTTCCAGGCTGGCCAACTCCTGTTCCATCTGTAATCTGGATCCTGGACTGCACTTGCAAAGCAAAGTAAAGGTAAAGGAAACTGCACCCTGTTGTGTCATTGCCTTCTTCTTGCAACCCCTTCAGCACTGCTACATCTCTGTGCCTAACACTGCACCCTCTTCCTCAACACCTATTACTACTGCCCTGGGACTACAGCTCTACCTGTGGGGAGCTCTTACATCTTGCTGCCTTATACCATCTGTCCCAGAGGATCTACCTGCAGCGTCGGCTTAACCCCTTCATTGCTGAGCACCACAGGTGGTGTCACATATCCATTTATAAACTTTAATCAGCCACGCTTAACCCTTTTACATGGACGCCCAGGGCCACGGACCGGGTCCACCGCTACTGTGACACTTCTCTCTGAGATACCGGCCCGGTACCGAGTACCCCACTGCCCTGGTGGGCGACCCAACTGCAGTAGCTGTTCAGGCAGCTAGTGAGGCTGCAGCTCATATGTCCGCTTCCAGAAGGATGCTCAAGGTCGGAAGCATCCTTGCTTCTTCTCTAAGACCTTCACACTGGCGGAGAGGAATTATTCCATCGGGGATAGGGAGTTGCTAGCCATGAAGTTGGCCTTTTCGGAGTGGAGACACCTCCTGGAGGGGGCTCATTTTCCCTTCCAAGTGTATACTGACCACAAAAATTTGGTTTATTTACAAACTGCCCAGCGGCTAAACTCTCGCCAGGCTAGATGGTCCTTGTTCTTCCCCTGGTTCCACTTCACCCTCCATTTTTCTCTCCGGGGAGAAGAACATTTGTTCCTATGCTCTCTCCCCCTCCGTAGTATCAGAGGAGGAAGAGCCTCGGCTAATTGTCCCTTCAGAGAGCCTGAGAATTGTGGCTCCAGTCTCGCTAGAGTCTGTGCCCCCGGCCAAGACTTTTGTACCACCTAATTTGCGACCGGAGGTTCTCTCTTGGGCTCACTCGTCCAGGGAGGGTGAACATTTTGGGACCAATAGGACATTTGAGCTCCTGGCAAGGACGTACTGGTGGTCGCATATGGCCTGTGACGTCGGAGACTATATTTGGGCGTGTATCTCCTGCGCCAAGAAGCCGTCTCCTCGGCAACGGCCTGCAGGGTTACTATACCCCCTGCTGGTGGCGGACAGGTCCTGGGAAATGGTTGGGATGGACTTTCTGGTGGGCTTACCCAAGTCCCGTAGCTGCACCGTTATCTGGGTAGTCACCGACCATTTTTCCAAAATGGTGAATTTGGTGCCTCTTCCGTGGGTACCTTCTGCATGGGCCTTGGTGGCGTTGTTCATTAAGCACATTTTTCGCCTGCACGGTATGCCTGACAAAATCGTCAGTGACCGGGGTCCCCAGTTTGCGTCTCGGTTCTGTAGAGAGCTTTGTCGTCTACTCAGCATTGAGCTGAATCTCTCTTCAGCTTACCATCCCGAGACGAACAGGTTGGTAGAGAGGGACAACCAAACCCTGGTCACATACCTGCGACATTTTGTTTCGGCCAAGCAGGATGACTGGGCATGCTTCCTGCCATGGGAGGAGTTTGCGCTGAACGACGCTGTAGCAGACTCCACTGGGCAGACCCCATTCCTCCTTAATTACAGCCAGCATCCTCGCATCCATGTGCCCAGGCCCGTGTCTTCTACCAACTCTAGGGTGGCAGACTGGGCGGTGGAGGCACATGCCATTTGGGACCGCATACAAGATGCCATCTGGGTTTCTAAGGAGAGAATGAGGATCTCCACCGATGCACACCGGCGCACTGCTCCGACTTTTGCCCCTGGCGACTTAGTGTGGCTTTCCGCCTGTAACATTAGACTGCGAGTTAAATCCACTAAATTTGCGCCTCGCTACATAGGTCCCTTCAAGGTCCTGGAACAAGTCAACCCTGTGGTCTATCGTCTGGTCCTTCCTCCACGCCTGGGTATCACCAACACCTTTCATGTGTCCCTCCCTAAACACGTTTACATGTCCCGGTATTCCAAGTTATCTGCCGGGACATTGGGCTCGTCCATGGACGATTATGAGGTGACCGCCATTGTTGGGTGCAAGGTGGTATAAGGTAAAAAGTACTATCTGGTGGACTGGAAGGGTCATGGCCCAGGGGACAGTACCTGGGAAGCTATTAAGCACATTCATACTCTTCAGAGCGTAGCAAGGCCCAAAGAGGGGGGGTAACGTTAGGGGTCAAGTTCCCGCCACTGCACAGGGGGTACCTCAAACCATGTCTTCTGCAGTCTCCCATTCTTTTTCAGCCACAGAGGTTTCTGGTCAGCAGAGACGTCGGGCCCAGCATCTTGCTCAGTCTAATGCAATGCATTTCTTTGCTGCTGCTGCTGCTGCCCCAGGTTCAGCTATAGCATCTAGCATTAGTCAGTGGTGAACAGATGCTCCTGGGACTAAGTCCTGCTTTTCTCCATCTGAGCATGCCAGTGAGACGACTGCTCATTGGTGGTCGGAGGTCATGCAGCTCAGATTGGGCCATTAGCGAGGTCTTGGTAGGCTGCAGTTATAAAAGGATCGCACAGCCGCGCGTTAGTACAGTCCATGTGGATTGGGCTATCAGCAATGTCCTGGAAGGCTGCGGTTATAAAACGATCGCATGGCCGCGCGCTACTACAGTCCATGTGGAGTGAGTGTTGTATGCATGTATGAATGTCTCTGGTGAATGACTCATTATGAAACCCCTACCCTTGGTACGCATGTGTTGATCAGTCTTGCCAGTTAGTGCCTAGGCTGATGCAGGTAGGAGGCAGAGTCAGGAACTAGCTTGAGCGCCAAGTAGTGGCTTTGCCTGTACGCCACTGTGCACTTTGTCCGCACTCCACAGTAGCCAGCGTCTATTAGTGGCATTCGCAGGTGCGATGCCATGCGCTTAGTGGGTCTAGAGAGGCTCTTAGCCTGCGCCCTTGGGGCAGAGTCACACTGGGTGGCGTTTAACCCATGTGTGTCCAGTGCGATACCGCCATTTTGTGTCCGCCATTACAGAGCAGCAGTTAACATCTCTGCACGGTGGACCCCGGGCTGCAAACGAACCTTATTACCATCTTTATATTATTTGATGCGTTCCGCCAGCCCTAACAGCCAGTGAGTGTAAGGTCTCCAAAAAAACTTCCTTCAAATCACAAAACTACTCAAAAACTTTGAATTTCCACTCAGCAAAAAGAGTCAGCGTGCACACATAATCTTTCCACTCCAAAAACTTTTGAAAGAAAAACTTAGTGTGAATACATCTTTAAAACAGTGTAGATAGGGGGTACCGAGGTATCAGACACACATAAGACGTGTTGCTTGAGTAGACCCGAAGACTTCCTTGTCCATAGTACCATGGCATGTTAGGCTACTTTCACACATCAGGTTTTCGGCGTCAGGCGTCGTGCCGGAACGCCGGATCCGGCAAATGTTTTGTACAACCTGATGTGCCGGATCCGGTTTTCTGCCGGATCCGTCTTGTTCTTGACAGACAAAACCGGATCCGTCTCATCCGGTTCATCCGTTTTTCTATCCGTTTTTCGACGGATTACGCCGGATCCGGTTTTTAAAATTGACCCTTGTGGCCTTCCGAACGGGATTGGCTACTGGAAAACTATATATAGCGTGTTCCTACAGCCCTTCTTTGACAGGTTGTAGAGGAGAAAGTGCAGGTTGGAGAGAAGAGCAAGTTACTGGCGAAGATGGATGTTGTGATTGGAAATATTTTGAAGAATTTGGCGGATTTTATAGCGGAGGCGAATCGTTTGAGGGTGATTGTTCTGGAGAAGGAGAGAGCGAGACAGCAGCGCATCAGGCATCGTAGACGACGTTTGTGGATCCACCCCATCACAGCCAAGAGAATGACGCGTGGGGTCTATTCTACACTCTGCATGGACCTTCGACGAAACCCGGATACATTTTTTGGATATGTTCGGATGAAAATGGAGAATTTTGATTACTTGGTGGAGCGCATTGCACACCTCATAAGAAAAGCGGACACCTATTGCCGCTTCTCTGTTTCACCCGCAGAGCGTCTGATGGTGACTTTAAGGTAAGCCACATTTATTGGATGTGCTCGCATCAGAGCACACTTTCACTGCAATCTTGTTGGTGGTAGTTTGTATCTCCAAGTGTTATAGCTGAGTTTTGGTATGTAATGCTGTGATTTAAAACTAATTGATTGTTTTTTAATTCCCCACAGATTTCTTGCAACTGGAGAATCCCTTTCGTCAGGGCTGTGGAGTCGGTAAGCCAAACCTGCGACTCCGACTCCGACTCCTCAATTTCCCTTACACCGACTCCGACTCCGACTCCACGACTCCAACTCCGACTCCCACACATATTGCTTATATTTAAGTGAAAAATGTATTGTAGTACAATGTGAACCTCAGACATTTAATCATTTTTATGATCCAATAATCAAGATGTTTAGATAGAACAGAATATATATTGGTGTACTACCCGGTTTTCATTCTTTTTGGTACAGATACGATATGGATAGACAGATATGGATAAATGGATAGATAGCAAAAGCAGATTAGAAATCTGCTCTATTGAAAACATTATCTATGAGCTCAAAAACCTTTCAGGTGATGCAGTTTTTTAAAAAGATGATCAGCTTTTGCAGCTGAAAAACGTATCCTCAAAAAACACAGGAAAAACGTTGTGTGTGAATGTAGCCTTAGATCAGGAATAGAACAGCCATTTATAGGACATTTCATAACTTTCCCAAACTCCTATGAAAAAATATTCAGCACATCCTGCATTGAATTACTGTACCCAATTTATTATATATTTTAGGAGTCGGAGTCGGTCCATTTTATACCGACTCCAACTCCGACTCCGACTCCACCAAAATGAGCTCCGACTCCGACTCCGACTCCACGACTCCGACTCTGACTCCACAGCCCTGCCTTTCGTCACTGCATTTCCAGTACAGACTCGGGATTTCCACCATATCTGGAATAGTGAAGTACACATGCCGTGCACTGTGGGACTCCTTAGCTGAAGAGTTTTTACCAGAGTCCACAACAGAGAGGTGGATTGAAATTGCTGACAAGTTTCAACAGATATGTCAGTTTCCCAACTGCTTGGGCGCTGTGGACGGGAAACATATCCGCATTGTAAAGCCAGCCGGATCGGGATCGGAAACCTAAAAGTGAGTGACCGTGGGGGCGGCATTATGTGCTCTGCTACCAGCAGCATCTACAAGTAGCGTGAACGCTGATGCTGCTGGTAGCGTGCAAAGGCTTGTGATGAGATCACAGGAGGTAAGGTGTCAGGGCCCCCGATCATGTGACCCCTGTCTCCTCCCCTTCTGTGACCTCATCACAGGTCCTGTGCGCACAGCACAGAGCACTGAGAGCAGCCATGTATGTGGAGTGCGGCTCTGCGGGTGGAGGTCGGTGCTGGAGGCCCCATTATTCTCTATGTGGAGTGCGGCTCTGCGGGTGGAGGTCGGTGCTGGAGGCTCCATTATTCTCTATGTGGAGTGGGGCTCTGCAGGTGGAGGTCGGTGCTGGAGGCCCCATTATTCTCTATGTGGAGTGGGGCTCTGCGGGTGGAGGTCGGTGCTGGAGGCTCCATTATTCTCTATGTGGAGTGCGGCTCTGCGGGTGGAGGTCGGTGCTGGAGGCTCCATTATTCTCTATGTGGAGTGCGGCTCTGCGGGTGGAGGTCGGTGCGGGAGGCTCCATTATTCTCTATGTGGAGTGCGGCTCTGCGGGTGGAGGTCGGTGCTGGAGGCCCCATTATTCTCTATGTGGAGTGTGGCTCTGCGGGTGGAGGTCGGTGCTGGAGGCCCCATTATTCTCTATGTAGAGTGTGGCTCTGCGGGTGGAGGTCGGTGCTGGAGGCTCCATTATTCTCTATGTGGAGTGGGGCTCTGCAGGTGGAGGTCGGTGCTGGAGGCTCCATTATTCTCTATGTGGAGTGGGGCTCTGCAGGTGGAGGTAGGTGCTGGAGGCTCCATTATTCTCTATGTGGAGTGCGGCTCTGCGGGTGGAGGTCGGTGGTGGAGGCTCCATTATTCTCTATGTGGAGTGCGGCTCTGCGGGTGGAGGTCGGTGCTGGAGGCTCCATTATTCTCTATGTGGAGTGCGGCTCTGCGGGTGGAGGTCGGTGCTGGAGGCCCCATTATTCTCTGTGGAGTGCGGCTCTGCAGGTGGAGGTCGGTGCTGGAGGCTCCATTATTCTCTATGTGGAGTGCGGCTCTGCGGGTGGAGGTCAGTGGTGGAGGCTCCATTATTCTCTATGTGGAGTGGGGCTCTGCAGGTGGAGGTCGGTGCTGGAGGCTCCATTATTCTCTATGTGGAGTGCGGCTCTGCAGGTGGAGGTCGCTGCTGGAGGCCCCATTATTCTCTATGTGGAGTGGGGCTCTGCAGGTGGAGGTCGCTGCTGGAGGCCCCATTATTCTCTATGTGGAGTGCAGCTCTGCGGGTGGAGGTCGGTGCTGGAGGCCCCATTATTCTCTATGTGGAGTGCGGCTCTGCGGGTGGAGGTCGGTGCTGGAGGCTCCATTATTCTCTATGTGGAGTGCGGCTCTGCGGGTGGAGGTCGGTGCTGGAGGCCCCATTATTCTCTATGTAGAGTGTGGCTCTGCGGGTGGAGGTCAGTGCTGGAGGCCCCATTATTCTCTATGTAGAGTGTGGCTCTGCGGGTGGAGGTCGGTGTTGGAGGCCCCATTATTCTCTATGTAGAGTGTGGCTCTGCGGGTGGAGGTCGGTGCTGGAGGCCCCATTATTCTCTATGTAGAGTGTGGCTCTGCGGGTGGAGGTCGGTGCTGGAGGCTCCATTATTCTCTATGTGGAGTGCGGCTCTGCGGGTGGAGGTCGGTGCTGGAGGCCCCATTATTCTCTATGTAGAGTGTGGCTCTGCGGGTGGAGGTCGGTGCTGGAGTCCCCATTATTCTCTATGTAGAGTGTGGCTCTGCGGGTGGAGGTCGGTGCTGGAGGCCCCATTATTCTCTATGTAGAGTGTGGCTCTGCGGGTGGAGGTCGGTGCTGGAGGCCCCATTATTCTCTATGTAGAGTGTGGCTCTACGATTCGTGACCCCCGTCACGTGACGAGGGGGGCCCACAGAGTCTGAACTGCCCCGGGCCCTGGCTACCCTTAATCCACCCCTGGTAGTGTGGGGTGGAAATACTGCTGGAGGGGCTGCGGGACACTTTGACAATGGGAGTGTGGAGAGAGGACTGGGATCGTGGTGGGGAAGGAAGAGTTAGAGGTGATGGTGTGGAAAAAGCTACAGAATGGGTGGACATGTGGGAGGCAGAAGAGGTGGTGGGCGGTGGAGTGGAGGGTTGGGCAGGGACTGTAGGAGCAGATGATGTTGATGGAAAGTTGTATGGGGAAGGAGTTTGGTACGGGGAAGGAGTTTGGTACGGGGAAGGAGTTTGGTACGGGGAAGGAGTTTGGTACGGGGAAGGAGTTTGGTACGGGGCAGGTTGCTGGTACTGGGGAGGTTGCTGGTACTGGGGAGGTTGCTGGTACTGGGCAGGTTGCTGGTATGTAATAGGAGGGGGAGGATGGAAAGTGGCTGGAGGGGGTGCAGATGTAATAGGAGGGGGAGGATGGAAAGTGGCTGGAGGGGGTGCAGGTGGAGGAACTACAGTGGTGGGAGGTGGAGGTTGGGAGGTAGCCTGCTGTAGAGCACCGTGGCACGAATGCATTACATGCATCTGCTGGGTAGGAGATAGTGTTGCCATGCGCTCCACAACAGACCTGAAAAAGGTGTGGTTTGGCGAAGATCTTGCTTCTGAATGCATGGTTTGCAGAAGTGTCTTCACCTCCAGAATGCTGGAGTTGATCTGCTGAAAGCCTGCGGAGATTTGCTCTGACAAGACTTTTAGACAGTTCTGGAAAGATGCATTCAGATGCAAGAACTCTGGCGCATAACTCTTTTCCTGACCCCTCTGCCGCTGCCGCCCAGTACCCGCAGGTGTACTAGAGGTGGCAGGGGCAGAAGGGTGGGGTAAAGGGAAAGCGATCTCCTCACCAGCAGCTTCATGTAATGTAGGCGGCCACGATGCTCCTGTGCTGGTGGATGGGACAGATGGGTCGAATGTGTGGGAAGGCTGGGAAGGTGCAGATGTACCGGGGCGGTCGAAGTGTCCCTCGGTGCCGGTCTCCTCAGGGATCGCCTCAGAAGGGTCCAATCGTGCAGGCTCCCGAGTGCTGCTCACCGTGCTGTGGAATAAAGAGAAAAAAAAACAATTAAAATACTGACATGGTATGGCCCTGGCTGAAAAAAAAAAGTTACATCTAAACATTTTTTTGTCACATGTGGTGTGTAATATTTACCTTCTGGTGAGCATTGTCTCCCGGAGGAACGACAGGGCTCGTGCGTACTTGTACTTGCTCCTGCGTCCTCCAGATCCACTCGGGGCTCGCATCTCTTTATTGAACTCCTTCTTGAAACGATCCCTCACAGACCGCCACCGCTTCACAATTCTCTCCCCTGAAACGAGAAAGGACAAAGTGGTTAGTATACAACATCAGTGTTTCCCAAACTCCAGTCCTCATGGTCCCCAGGGGTCATGTTTTCAGGATTTCCAAAGTAAATAGAAATCCTGAACACATGATCCGTGGGGACCACGAGGATTGGAGTTCGGGAAACACTGGTTTAAATCAAGCAACCGGTACTGTATATACTTACGCTCTTTAATCTGGGCCCGAGCTTCGAGGTCCTCCCAGCGGTCCACAAGGAGCGAACAGATTTCCTCCCAGAGTCGTCGGGTAACGATAATGTCAGCGTGGCGGCGGTCAGCCATATTCCAGAGCGGCTCCCTTTCTCTGACGAGATCGATGAGGTGGTCCACATCGAGTCCTCCATCCTCACCGTCAGAGTCGGGAGCACGCTGTGAAGGCTGTTAAAGAAAAAGACAAAAATAACATAATTAGCCTCCACAAAAGAAATGAAATAAAAAGTGCAAAAAAAACAAAGCAAAAATATTTATACTTACACGCTGGTGACCGCCGCGTTGCTGTCGCCGACGACCCCGGGAGGCACTGCGAGGACCTCTTGGCCGAGCACCAGATTGGGAAGACTAGAGAAGAAAACAAAAAATGTTATGTCTTTGGATGTAGGCATTTGTTTGCTGTGTGTGGTCTGCAGAACATTGTTTTCTATGTGTTGTGTGTAGTGTGATGTTGTGTTTCTGCGTTTGATGCAAAAAACTTACCAATTGTGAGCCCACTCCAAGTGTCTGTCCACCCCTTCCTTCTTCTTCTGGGAGCTCCTCTTCATCTTGTGATTCCTGTTTTGAAATAAAAGTCAATGAAAAGACATATATTACAGAGATGATGGATTTTGGAAATAAAAACTTACCGTCAAACGCTGACGATGCGAGGGAGGGCTCCCAGAAGATGTGCTGTCTTGCTCATGGCCAGACTCCATGGCTGTGGGTGGTGTTCCTGCTGCTGCCGCCATTGCTGCTGCTGCTGCATCTATTGGGTGGCTGTTGAATAAAGAGAAACAAAGGGCCAATGAATATCTTGATATTCCATAGCCCTAGTTTGGAGGAATGGGGGATTTGATAATTACCATCTCTCATCTGCTGCTGGACTCCCCTCCCGTTGTTCAGCATGCTGCTCTATTTGGGGTGGTGCTGATGGTGCTGCTGCAGATGTCTCCTGCCTTCTCCTGCTCCTGGTTCCTGTCTTGGGTGTCATGTTGGGTGTGGCTGAGGGTCACACTGTCTTGCTTTTATATATGTCTTGTGGGCAGAGCTACTGAGCATGCTCAGACCAAAAAAAACGGATCCGGCCACCGGATCCGGCTGTCGCCGGATCAGGCGCATTGCGGCGCTCATAGGCTTTCATTGTATGAAAAAGCCGGGGACTCCGGATCCGGCGTGTCCGGCTTTTTCGCCGGAGACAAAAAACGTTACAGTAGCCGTTTTTTCCAGACGCCGGATCGCGTCACATTGCCGGATCCGGCGAAAATCGGATGAAACGCATGGCCATCTGGCTCGATCCGGCTCTAATGCAAGTCAATGGGGGGGAAACCGGATCCGGCATTGCATTTCGCCGGATCCGGTTTTTGTCAAAAGCGCCGGATCGCGCCTGACAGCGAAAACCTGATGTGTGAAAGAGGCCTTACGCTTGATTTAGGGCTCATTCAGATATCCGTGGATCTCGGTCCAGTCATGGACCACAATGTATGGACTGACCGTGGCTCTCCTGACCCGAGCATGACAGCCTTGTAGGAATGTATGAAGCTGGCATATTCATGTTGAGAGACCCATTGTCAGTTTGTACATTGTGGTCTTTGATTGGGCCGAAATCCACAAATGTCTGCATGAAACCATACACACAAGATTTCTAACCATAGTGGTAGATCGGCTCTCTTGACTGCACATAGAGGTAGACACAGGAACACTGTCTCTGGAGCATTTTCCTGAAGTACAAGCAGTCATGCATCTGCCTCAAGTGAAAGAAAGCAATTAGAGTATTGCACTTTATCACCATACCTGTCCATGTAGTGCGCTGTGCTGTGCTGGAGAGATGTTAAATGTTACATGCTTTCCTAAATGATGCAATAGCAAATATTTTGATGCAGATGTGATTTGACTTTTTTATGATCTATGTCCTGGAATAGTGGGTGAAACCTGCTGGAGAACATGAGAAACCTAATCTCTGCTTACAGGTTTATGTTTGTGCTAGAAGCAGCAGAGGGCGCTCTTGTAACAATAAGTCCCTTGAGAAGAGGATGTTCTTAGCACACAATCAGCCAGGATTTCTCAGTCAGAAACATTCTTTTTTTCAGATGATCACTCCCACCCCACATATAATTATTTCCTCAAATATGTAAAAAAAAAATAAAAGGTCATTCCTCCGATGACTACCTGTTGTACATGTTAGAGGTAAAAAATACTAAAATGCACTAAAAGAGGGATGTACTAGTGATGCTCGAACGTGCTGGGATAAGGTGTTATGTGAGCATGCTTTTGTGCTAATCGAGTGACTTCTGAGTGCTCGAAAATATGTTCCAGTCCCCACAGTTGCAGGTCTCGTGGCTGTTCGACAGCTGCAACACATGCAGGAATTGTCTGTTAGGTGATCCCTACATGTGTTGTGTCTGTGGAATATGTGGCATAAATTAAGATTTATTTGTTGGCTGTGTCCTGCCACGTGTACCTTCTGGCTAAGCTCAGACTACTTGCCAAAAAGTGGATAGACTATCAAATATGAACATAACTTATAGAGAGAATCATGTCCCTCCCCTCCAAAATAAATAAATGCTTATGAGGAACACCTAAATAATGCATGGTACCTAAAGAAAGATGGAATATGTAGACCGCAATAAAATAGGCAAAAAGTGTATAAAAGTATAACAATTTTTTATTAGATATCAGAAATTACACTATGATTGCACAAAATATTAGTAGTAGAGAATGATCAATGGTGAAGGCTCATAGAATGGTGAATAAGGCCGGGTTCACACTACCGTGTGTGATGGGAGAAACTCGCACGAGTCTCTCGCATCAACACCCGGCGCTGCCGCTGGCACTCAGGACCGGAGCTGTGGCTGCATGTATTTCTATGCATTTCTATGCAGCCGCAGCTCTGTTCCTGAGTGACGGCGGTAGCGCCGGGTGTTGATGCGAGAGACTCGTGCGAGTTTCTCACATCACACACGGTAGTGTGAACCCGGCCCAAGTATAAGGCTATGTGCACACGGTGCGGATTCTGCTGCGGATCCGCAGCGGATTTGACCCTGCGGATCCGCAGCAGAACTGCATGTGATGTACAGTACCATTGTAGGCAGCCCATGTAAAACAAAATCCGCAGTGCACATGCTGCAGTTTTTTCTGTGGATTAAAAAATGCAGCATGTCACTTCTTTTGTGCGGTTTTGCTGCAGTTTTCCACCTGCTCCATTCTGGAAATCCGCAGGTGGAAAGCCGCACAAAAAATGCAGTAAATCCGCAGTAAATATGCACTAAATCCGAGGGAAAAATGCAAGTCATTTTACCTGCGGATTTAGTAAAATCTGCACGGAAAATTCCTCGGCAGATTCAGCACCGTGTGCACATAGACTAACGGTGGCTATAAAGTAGAGACTGCTGACGTCAATCAGATGGAATGTGCCTATATATAAAAAAATACAGGATAAGTCCACAATAGTAACCTTAACCTCCTGCACGACCTTAGGATTTTCCGTTTTTGCATTTTCGTTTTTCGCTTCCCTTCTTCCCATAGTATTGGGTGCATTTACCGAACATACATTTCAGTAGGCCAGCATTTCAGATGTTACAATCATTTTCCAGCTGGTGTTATAAAGTATTCTAATTTACTGAGATAATGACTTCTGGGTTTTCATTGGCTGTAAGCCATAGTCATCAACATTAACAGAAATAAACACGTGAAATAGATCACTCTATAATGACTATGTAATATACGAGTTTCACTTGTTGTATTGAAGAACTGAAATAAATTCACTTTTTGATGATATTCTAATTTTGTGAGAGGCACCTGTACTTGTGACTTTTCCTGTTTTATGCCAAAATTCGAACAAAAACTGTTTGATGAATCGGGGCTTGTGTCGTTATGGACAAACTAAGGCCAGGGTCACACATCAAGGAAATTTGGCCAATTATGCTAATTACACTCTAATCAGAGTTCGATCAGAATGTGATCAGAGATTCTCTCGAATAAGGAGAAGATGGAGGAAAAAAATGTCTCCGTCTTCTCCATTCTGTCAGAGAGGGCATGAGATTTCTATTAATCCCATACACTTTGCTTGAACTGTAAGGTTACACTCCCACGATGAGCTTTTGGTGAGTATCTGCACCTATTATTTAAATTACGTGATTTGTGGTTTTTCATTGCTTTTTTTTTTCAACATGCATTTTTATTGCCTTTTTGATCGTGCAGTTTTTTTGTCGCTTTTTGGTTGGTCAGGCTTTAAATAAAGCTGCTTGATTTTGATACTTATTGGTAGTTAGCTTTGATAAAACTTTATTGATATACTTAGGTGCGGATTACATTTGTTTTTAAATCATTTCTGTGGGGGAAACACACTAAAACGCATGTGCGTTTTTTTTACCTGCGGATCTTCTGCATCTAATGCAAATTACAGCTGATAGTTACCGCCGCGGAGCCATGCTGTCAGATGTCAGTGTGACCTCACAGTTGTGACTGTGACCCGCGGTAAAAAGCTGTTCATTCTGCATCTAAGCCACGCTAAGGCCGGAGTCACACTGGTGAGGAATACGGGCGCGTGAGAGGCGCAAAAAGCACGCATTACACACGGACAAATGATTCTCTATGGGGTCACTCGCACCAGCCGTATATTTCTCATCCGTATTCTACGCTCTGTGCCAATCGCAGCATGCTGCGATTGTCAGCGTACTACGCCTGTAGTATGCCAATGCAAGTCAATGGGTGCGCAAAAAATACGGATTACACACGGAACACACGTGTGACCTGCGAGCAATACGCAGGTCTTTTGGCTGGTGACAGGAAATGGGCCAATCCATCATCAGGAAGCCTAGACATGCAAATGAGCTCAAAAAGCGCTCCAGACATCCAGGAAGTACGCCTCCACGGAGTACAGCAGCAGCATGGCGTCCACATATATTAATGTTGAGATGCTCATTGTGCTGGTGCAGGAGCGTCCCGAAATATGGGACCCACGCGATGCCAATTATGCAAACCGGGCAAGAAAGGAGGCGTCATGGAGGCGCATCTGTCGCCAGATGTACCATGTCTTTGGTGACAGACCACGTGATGAGCAGCAGAAAATTCGTAAGTGCAACCATAAAAACATCATTAACCTTAGCACGCACTTAAAAATGATTCTACAATCAGCACCCCCCTTCCTATGCATGTACTTTTATTAGCCTCATGAGGCCGTTACATTTGGATGTGACACGTGGCTTCACACAGCCATAATTAGGGGTTAGGCCACAAGCTCCTTATCCTCATAGCCAATAAAATTAGTTTAAGTGTAGCTAATGAGACCCTGTGTATCGGCCCAATTACATATGCCACCATGGGTAGAAAGCACACCCCAGAAGGCCCCATGCCTAGACTACTGTTAGAAAATGTGACCTCTCAAATATGTGATTTTGACAATCTTTCCTGTCACATTGCAGTGGAAGATGGAAGATGTGATGAAACGCTGGCGAAGCATCCGAGACCAGTTCCGCCGGGAACGCCAGCAGCGGTCCAGGAGTGGGTATCCTGGGCATGTCAAAAGAAAATATATATACTATGACCGGCTGAACTTCCTCGCCCCAATTCTGGCTTTGAGACCGTAAGTACATAGCTCACACCACATTACACAAATACATTACACAAATAGTTTACAGGGACAAAAATATTGATGTATTTTTGCCTCTGTTCTATTTCATAACAGAACTCAATCCAACCTTACGGATCGAGGAACGGCCTCAGAGGCAGAGCCCATTATAGATCCTGTAGGGGATGAGGTGGCTGGCCCATCTTCTCCCCCTACAAGAAGGATGGCTGAAGATGAGGCATCACAAGACCACACAATGGCTGCCCTACACACCACACCACCAGGACGGTCTGCTGCTGCCACCTCACCCATCCTGGAAGAGCCGGGCACCTTGAGCAGCAGCCCAACTGCCCAAATCAGGTCCTCCCCACAGGCTGCTGTAGCATCACGGCAAACAAGAAGAAGGCGCCAGGTCACTCTTCAAGAGAGCAAGACCAATGTGGACACAGGGGTGCTAAATTATTTGTCCAGAGTAACAACAGATGATGGTGAGGAGGCCTATGCACGTAGCCTCACCCTTTATCTCCGTGCCCTTACCTGTGAGGTCAGGCTCTGTATTAGGGGATGTATTCAGATCCTGCTTGATGCAAGCACCCCCCCCAATACCCCATATGAGGTTTTTGAATTTCTGGAGAGGTGGCAGCTCTCACCACGAAATTTAATGCGCATGAGACCATCTACACAGATGCTTGCTCAATCAGGGTCTGAACAGCCCCTAATACGTGGGCCAACACCTCAACCCCTTCCTCCCCCTACCCGACCGTCTATACCGCAGCACCAAATGTCTTCCTAAGCCAACCCCACCAATATGGCCACTTGTACCCACCCAGTGGTGGAGGCTGGTCCCAACCTGGTTGGGGACGATCTGGCTATCTTGGTGGGTATGAGCCACGGGCCTACCAGAGCCAACAAGAAGCCCCTCAGCATCATCAGTACTCTGGCCAGTATCCCCAACAGTCCCAGGAGGCTGGACAATTCCAGCATCATGGGCAACAGTATGGCCCCACACAGGGCGATGTTGGCCACAATGTCCAGCAGCACCCACAGGCTGTTCTTCCACGTTCCCCTTCCCCAACATATGAGGATTTATGATTCTGATGGTTGGAGATGTCCAGTCAGATGTAACTGGTGCTCCTAATCTAAATGTAAAAACAGGTGTTCTCCTTCACCAACATTTATAACATAATTTAACATTCACATTTTTAAACAATGTTTTCCAAACATATGAAAGAATCCATCATGACAGGCAACGCTACCTCACGCCTTTCAGACAGATATTACATGTGTGTAGAAAAGAGAATCTTTAAATGCGCTATGCTGTAAACTGAAAGGATGAAAATACACTACTCACTTGCTAACGCATAGGAAAGGCGTGCTCGCCTTAGTTAAGTAGTCACCTTTTTTGTTAGCAATCTCTAGTACAAAATTTCTAGGCGACAAGCATTCAGAATAACCCGCTTTCTCTATGTCTTAACAAGTGAGTTTTGTATTTTCATCCTTTCCGGTATAGCATGCTTAAATATTGTCTGGTCTACAGACAGGTAATATCTGTGTGAAAGCTGTGAGGTAGCCTTGCCTGTCATGGTGGAATCTTTCTATGTTTGGCTAACATTATGTGGAAATGTGAGTGTTATGTCGTTGCCTTTATTTTGGTGATGGAGCTCACCTTTTGTTGGCAAATCTAGGTTAATCTAGTGATGCAGCAATGTTTTTTTTGCCTAATGTTTGTGGCTGTTTTGTTCTGTAATGTTCATTTTACAACAAGTTAAAGAAGGCACAAAGGGTCATTTTGGCCATTGCCAAATTTGTGTTATGGCAAAATTATGTTTGCCTTTAAGCGAAAAAAAAAAAAAGGCAAAACTAAATATTTTGTCTACTCTACTTAACTTCTCTGTGTGATTTTTCACAATCCCTCACAACATACTAACAGACACCAACCAATGCACTGAAACACTCATAGAATCATAAAGGCTTGAGTAATATATATTTTGACACACTTAAAGCAACAAATTATAACATAGACACAGCATGCTCTTGCCAAGAAGTTGCCCCCTCAGGTGAGATAAAGTAATTCGTGAATATATCACGCACTTTGAGGCCAGAGAGCGGTCTATGTTGAGGGATGATAGGTGGTCTCACCCTGCGCACATTGTCCGGCCTACGCACAACACCATCAGAGGAGGAGCAATCATGTATCCTGGTGAAGTTATGCAGAACAACACAGGCTTTCACAACTTCATTCACATTTTGCTCACTCAACTAAATGGCAGACTGGAGTACTCGCCATTTGGCAGAAAGAATCCCAAAGGAACACTCCACCAGTCGCCTAGCACGTGATAGGCGCAAGTTAAAAATTCTGCGCCTGTGGTCAAGGTTGCGCCGGGGATATGGCCTCATGACATTGCGCGATAACTGAAAGGCCTCATCTGCCACAAGGACATAAGGGACTGATTGTTCGGGGGAGCCTGGTAGCTGGCGTGGTGGTGGTAGAGCCAACTGGTTGGTGCGTAGCCGCCGAGCCATAATGGAAGTATTGAAGACTCTAGAGTCTCCCGTCCTTCCATAGGCCCCAATGTCAACAATTATAAACTTGTATTGAGGGTCTACCAGAGCCAACAATACAACAGAAAAGTATTGTTTATAATTGAAGAATTGGGAGCCTGAGTTCGGCGGCTTACGCACCCTGATATGTTTGCCATCCAGGGCCCCAATACAATTTGGAAACTGGCAGTCCTCCTCAAACTCCCTTCATATCCTTAACCAGTCTCCCATCTTGGGCTCGGGCATGACCACTTGATGGAGTCTTATCCAGATTTGTGCACATGTAGACCTCACTATGCCTGAAATGGTTGATTTTCCTATGAGAAACTCATGGTGGAGGGCGGCATAAGACAGGCCAGTGGACAGGAAGCTGTAGAACAACAGAAATAGTACAGTTTAGAATGGCTAAAGTAAAAAAAAATCATTCACATGCCGACCAAACTTGTTAGGAAATGATAGAGAAGAACACACACATATTTGGTGGCACAATGACTAAGTGATATGCTGGACATATTAGATGTAACATTCTGCTGTGTCAGGTGATTCATATTTGGAGTAAGATGATGGCATTCAACTTTGTCCAAGAAGGCCAAAAAACATAATTTAGCACACACATTAGGAATAGAGAGAATGTGGTTGTGTAGTACATACCGTATTGTGAGTAGAAGTCGCTCCTCTGCAGATATGGCTTTGCGCATCCTTGTGTCCTGAAAGGTTATCCCAGGGCGCACTGTCTCCAAGAGTCGATCAAATGTGGCAATGCTCATGCGACAGTACTGGTAAAATTTCTCCGGATGCTCCCGCAGAGACGAATAGAGGCGGTGAAAATGACCTCTTGTGAGTCGTTGCCTCAAAAGTGGATGGACCCACATGCGTCTCCTCCTCCGCGGATCCACTATCACAGGGTATGGTTGCCCAAAGCGCCGTGACAAAAGCCATGTAAAGAGAACCTGCTCAGTTCTATTGAATCGCAGACCCTCTGCCATGTTGCACAAAGAGCACCAACACACCTCGTGAAAGCAAGGTGACAAATGTACAGAATGGAGGCAGCCACCTGTTTCTGAGTGTCTAAATAGGGTGCAGGCTAATGATTTAAATTGTTTGCAGGCCTGAAAACCGTTAAATGTCCATTTTGCAAGGCTGCGAGAAAATCTCGCCATACGGATTGTATACGGATGCCACACGGATTACATACGGATGCACACATGCGCAAAATACGCGACCTCACCTTGCTTATGGATGACCTACGGAGCACTATTTAGTGGTCATTCATCCGTATTACGCAAGTAAACTACGGACCGTATTTTGCGCAGGTTAGTGTGACTCCAGCCTATGTCTTTTGTACCCCAACTGAAACACATTTTGATCTAATTGTGTGAGCCCACATGCAATAACAAAGCTTTGTCACCAGATAAAACAAACCACTTTAAAAATAAAAAGTAAAAACAATAACACAGTGAGGCCTGGCCAGTGCCTGCGGTGCCTAGAAAGCCGGGCACAGAAGAGCAGCGGACCGCATGCTGGACCAGGAGTTTCATAATCCTGTTTGCACACGGTCTCAGGGCAGTTTCACACGTCAGTGTCTCCGGTACGTGTAGTGACAGTTTTCTCACGTACCGGAGACACTGACACATGTAGACACATTCTAATGAATGTGTCTATGCAGATGTCATCCTGTTTTCACGGACCGTGTGTCCGTGTGCAAAATACGCTGACATGTCCGTTTTTGTGCAACAGCACGGATCACACGGACCCATACAAGTCAAATGGTCCGTGTAAACACGTACCGCACACGGATGGCGTCCGTGTGCCATCCATGTGCGTTTTTAGAAGTCAAAGGGTTAACATTGAAAATAATTTTTCAACAACACGGACACAGACAGCACACGGATGGTAGACACGGACATACGGATAGCACACAGATGGCATACGTATGCACACGGACACGGGTAGCTCCGGTACCGGAATTATCTGGACGTGTGAAACTGCCCTCATTCAGATGCGCTTTCTGTTATACTATATATTCATCAGTGTGCCGGATCAGATTCTCACCAGGGTTTGGTCATTGTCTGTTTTGGGTATCAGTGATTTTTTTCTATGCCAAAAAATCATCTCAATCAGACGTCTGAGTCACATACGAGCTCTCCCTGTGCTTTTCACGGACAGACCACACATTATGGCCTATGGTGCCGATTACATGTCCCTGTTTTGTTTGCGGACCGGTCATCAATCTGAGTCAAGGATGAATCTTACACAAGCCTATGGGTCCGTGAAAATCACGAACAGCACATGGGTGCTATCCATTTTTAAAACTATAGGTAGGAGAAACTTTGCAATCACTATGGCAAAAAATGATTAAATTCTGATGACATTCAGATCCAGGGCACCGATCAGTCCTTTTTTTCACATATTAGAAAAAAAACGGATGTCTGAACAAGGCCTAATGCCAAAATCACCATTTTGCTGCTTTTAGCTTCCGGATTATACAGCCATTCTGACTAGGAGTATCTCCACATCTATCTAGAGAAGACCTTTCACCTAATTTCTCATGTCGAGCTGGACACACGATGTGGCTGCACAGTGGAATTTAAACTTTTCTTTTTTGCCTCCCTGGTGCAGAGATATTAGAAGTCAAAGTATTTGTCTCCATTCCTGCATGACTGGGCTGCACTGGACAGTCTGGGGTTAAACAGGAGAGCAGGAATGGGAGGCACCCTAGATGTTCGAGCTGCTGATTGGCTGCAGCGGTACACACCTCCCGTCCACATGGTGAGACTGTGACAGTCTGTGCTGGAGCAGCTGCAGTGATGTGGACGCCGTGGGTTCCCAGGTTGCCCCTCGGGCCTGGACGTGCACAGTCCACTGTCGCCCACTTTAGAGGGATTCTGAAGAAGGAGATTGAGAATATAAAGGAAGCTGGGACATGGAAGAGCGAGAGGATCATCACCTCAAAGCAAGGACCGCACATCACAGTAGATGGCAAGAACGCAGGTATATACCCCTATTGCCAAAACACACAGCATGCCTGACAATCCCCGGGCGCCATGTGTCCATAAAAGCCCCCAGCACAAAGTGTGACCCTATCTCTGCGTATGACGTGTGAGGTTACATGTCCAATACACATCTGCACACTAGGGATTTATGGCACAATGGCAACCCACGGCTGAAAAATGGGGATCGGGCAATGGGGTTGGGTTTACACAAAGAAATAGTGGCTGGAAAGCTGGGAATATTAATAGTGGCATTGTCACGGCCAAATATCGATGTTCTGCTGTGCTAAACACACAAAATACAGGAAAAATATCATCTGGGCAATGGCATTGATGATTGTATAGAAAAAGGGCAATGGGTCAGTGTTAGGAGTTTAGGGCTCGCACTCCTCTGCGTATAAATCAGACCAGTCCAATATGATAAAAATACCGGATTGCATTCTGACTAATGTTAGTCACTGATCGTGCTCCTCTGTAAACTTTTTGTTTTGTTTTGCTCAGCCGGAATCTGGATGAGAAAAAAATTGCCGCGTATATAAATGCAAGTCAGTGGGTGCGAGAAAAGTGTCCGATTTTTACCATTCTGTACCATAGAACACTAAGTGATTGCAGAATAATAGTTGCAGAGAAAAAAAACGCATGTCATACAGATGCTAGGTGAGAAAAATCGAATTGTACTCCCATGACGCTCGTCCTGCTTTTCTGGATCAGCATCGGTGATGTTTTCAATGCAGATGAGTGTGAGCCCTTAGGCTGTGTTCACACTGCAACTGAAAACTGCAACAGTCTCGTGCCTCTGTGATCTTTCCCTCGTTTATCTTGTGAAACTGCACTAACCATCAAAATTGTCCTTTTGGTTTTACAGGTGAAACAGCTGTAAATAAAGTGATTATACAGGGAAACAATGGATATTCTGCAGCTGCACAGGGCAATTGAGCTTTTCAGGAGCAGTGTAACCTTGGGGTATAGTCATGTGTAACCTTCTAAGGCCGGGGTCACACTAACCGACGCAAAATACAGTCAGTATTTTACATGCGTAATACGGATGAATGGCCCCTAAACAGTGCTCCGTATGTCATCCGTAATCGAGGTGTGGTCGCGTATTTTGCGCATGTCAGCATCCGTATGCAATCCGTATGGCAAGATTTTCTCGCAGGCTTGCAAAATGGACATATAATGGAGCCCTATGACAGGGTTTATAACAGAAACCAAAGAATAGATACAGACACATAGAATGCATATATATATATATATATATATGTATGTATATATATATTCTATGTGTATATATCTATTCTTTCGTTTCTTAAAACTGTCAGTGTGAGTTTACTGTATAGCGCACTGAATTGCCGGCTTTGCTAAAAGACACCTGGTGCATATTTCTCACAAGTCACATGTGTGGTCCGTGTGTAATCCGTATTTTTTGTGCACCCATAGACTTGCATTGGCGTACTACGGCCGTAGTACGCTGACAATCGCAGCATGCTGCGAGTGGCACGGAGCGTAGAATACTGAGGAGAAATATACGTCTGATGGGAGCTACCCCATAGAGAATCATTGGTCCTTGTGTAATGCGTGCTTTTAGCGCCTCTCACTCGGCCGTATTCCTCGCCAGTGTGACCCCGGCCTAAGGGCTCATTCACACATCGGAGGTCTTATCACATAGCACAGACTGACCAGAGTGTGCCAGCCTCATAGGAATACTCAATGCCGTCATGATTCGGTCTGGAGAGCCTCCCCTGGTCCGTGCTTGGACCAATTTGCATGGACGTCTGAATGAGTCCAAAAACCTGTCCCATTCCTCAGAATGGAGATTACAGGCGCGACCCCGTACACATACTACACGGAAAACATTTTCCCACACGTGAACTTGCACTCGGCTGGTAAATCTTGAGTTCTGCAATGGAAACTTAGATACCAGAAGCCATTTTTCTCACCAGTTCCCTTCTCTGCTGTCATCTGGGGGGAGGCTTTACAGCACTTTATGGAGGAATCTCTACAGACTTCTGTGTGTTGGACTCAAACAATTTTTATACATTTTTTTTTTTTTTTTTTTTTGTTTTTTTTACATGTGAAATACTCATTGCTGTTAGAACTTGTTCACACTCATCCGATTTGCTGCAGAGATTTCTACAGCTATCCAATACATAAGTGTTAGCTTTTCGGAGATACACCTGTCTCAGAAACATCATTCAGATGTACGGAGCAAACTTTTCAGTAGAAGAAACTTATGAAAATACCTTCCTTGGGTGAATACACACTAAGGGGAAGTTTACCCTTTCCATATTTGCTGCTCACGCATTCTGCGGTGTATCCGCAGTAAAGTCAGCAGCACCAATCTGCCCCAAACTGTGGATCTGGATACAGATATACGTACGGACTAGCAGCCTATTTGATTTCCAGCCTCCTGCGCCATCCATCCGTTCACATGTGACCAGAACACCTTATCATTGGCTGAAATTGTCACGTGCGACAGAACATCTGCAAGGACTCCATTAACGTTTCTAGTGTACAAATCGCCCACGTATTTGTCTAGTGAGTGTAGCTACGCCCCATCCAGCTCCACTCATTTTGGCGGGCATGAAAATGCCAAAAGTCGTCAAATCTTTGCGCCAAAAAAATTGTGATTTAACCCCCCCCAAGGGTTTTACTCCAGTTTTCAGGCGAAAACACTCTAATGAATTGCCCTCATTCTGTTCGAGCATACTATACGGCCTGTACCCACATGGTGTCTTTGTGATCTGTATTTCACTTAGGCCTGTTTCACACATCCGTTTGTGACCATCAGTCAAAATCCGCCGTTTTGCAAAAAAAAAAAAAAAACGGATCCGCCATTTTTTTTTTTTCTCTCTCTCTCCTTACCCGCCACCTCCTGCATTCCTCGCACGATCTCCAGCCTCATGGTCTCACTTCGCACGGGATGTGTGATCGCACCGCAGATGCCTGCTCTCTTCCGGATACCGCTACATCCGCCTGTATCTTTTTATTTATTTTTTTTCTTTTTCCCAGGCGCGGTTCCTTTAAAGTTTTACCATCGGCGGATCCGTACATCCGCCGATCCGCTGTCCCCCGTTTCTGTCAGTCCGCCTGCGGATCTGTTTTCCGCTATTTTGTCAGATTTAGACTAACAGAAAAAACTGAAGTGTGAAACAGGCCTTATTTTTCACATGGTAATTTTTTTCTTACATCTATTTAAAAAAAAAACAAAAACACAGCATGTATTTTACCGTCATCGCTTTTTTGGACAGAATATGCCTGCTTAAGTCTATGGGAAGTTCTTAAAAGACAGATACATCAGTATTTCATCAGCAATCCATATGTGTTTGCATTTATTGATATTTTTCTCCATTAAGTGAAAAAGAGAATAAACATAGCAAAAAAAAAAAAAAAGAAATAACATCAATAAATTTAAATGCTGATGCATCATGTGTAATTACATGTCCGGTTTTGTGACTCCGTCTTAGGGCAGTTTCACACATCAGAGGCTCCGGTACGTGTAGTGACAGTTTTCTCACGTACCGGAGACACTGACACACGTAGACTCATTCTAATGAATGGGTCTATGCACATATCAGCGTGTTTTCACGGACCGTGTGTCCGTGTGCAAAACACGCTGACATGTCCGTTTTTGTGCAACAGCACGGACCACACGGACCCGTACAAGTCAATGGGTCCGTGTAAACACGTATCACACATGGTTACTGTCCGTGTGCGATCCGTGTGCATTTTTAAAAGTCAAAGGGTTAACATTGAAAATAATTTTTCAAAAACACGGACCGCATACGTATGCACACGGATAGCTCCGGGACCGGTTTTTCCGGTACCGGAATTATCTGGACGTGTGAAACTGCCCTTACAAACATATAATAATTAGTGATGAGCAAGTATACTTGTTGCTTGGGTTTTCCCGAGCATGCTCGGGTGTCCTCCGAGTGTTTTGGCGTGCTCGGAGTTTTAGTTTTCATCGTCTCATCTGCATGACTTGCCACTTGTAGACAGGCTGAACACATGTGGGAATTCCGTAACGCACAGGCATTCCAGACATATATTCAAGCTGTCTAGCAGCTGCAAATCATGCAGATGAGACGACGAAAACTAAATCTCTGAGCACGCAAAAATACTCGGAGGAATCCCGAGCATGCTCCGGAAAACCGGAGTAACGAGTATACTCACTCATCACCAACAATAATCTATTTGACAGAGGAATAAGGCCAAATTCAGATGTCGGTGACATACAGTCCAAGTACAAACTGTGATGCTTGGACTGATTGCGGGACCTGAACTTGGCAGCGTTAGGTTGGTTCACACGTCCAGATAATTCCGGTACCGGAGCTATCCGTGTCCGTGTGGACACGTGGTACCTCCGTGTGGCAACTGTGTGCAGCATCAGGACCACACGGACGGCGCTGGGAAGAAGCAATACAGTAAACGATGTTCCCGGCGGCTTATGCTGACCGTGGCTGTAATTCTGCGCTCCTGCTCTGCCGGCAGAAGAGCAGAATGAATGAAAACCCGACGTGGGGTTTCCCTCATTTTCATAAGCAACCAGACAAAACTTTACAGCTGGGGGCTGCATCCCTCAGCTGTCAGCTTCAGCCAGGTTGGTTGTGAAAAATAGAGGGGTCCCCACGCTGTTTTTTAAAAAAATTATTTAAATAAAAAAAAAAAACGGCGTGGGGTCTCCCCTATTTTTGACAACCAACCTGGCTAAAGCTGACAGCTGAGGGATGATATTCTCAAGCTGGTAAGGGGCCATTGATCTTGGGGCCCCCCCAGTCTAAAAACAGCAGCCCCCAGCTGCCCAGAAAAGGCGCATCTATTAGATGCGCCTTATCTGGAGCTTTGCCCAGTTCTTCCCACTTGCCCTGTAGCAGTGGCAAGTGGGGTAATAAGGGGTTAATGGCACCTTTCGATTATAAGGTGCCAATAACCCCGATTAGTAATGGAGAGGTGTCGATAAGAAAACACAGATCCATTACTAATCCTGCAGTAAAGAAAGGGTTAAATAAACAATCACACAATAAGAATAAATTATTTTAACAATACAACACACACATTTTTTTTTTTTGCTGGCTTTAGTGAGGTTGGTTGCCAAAAATAGTGGGGACCCCACTAATTATATATTTAAATAATTAAAAAAACAGCGTGGGGACCCCTCTATTCTTCACAACCAACCTGGCTGAAGCTGACAGCTGAGGGATGCAGCCCCCAGCTGTAAGTTCCGTCTGGTTGCTTGTGAAAATGAGGGAAACCCCACATTGGGTTTTCATTCATTCTGCTCTCCTGCCGGCAGAGCAGGAGAGCAGAATTAGGCTGTGTGCACACGCTGCGGAATCTGCTGCGGATTGATCCACGCGGATTTTCAAAATCTGCAGATAAATCCGCAGGTCAAAAGACCTGCGGTTTTGCCATCTCCACAATGGAGGAGATGGTAAACCGCTGCAGAATCCGCAGAAAGAATTGACGTGTCAATTCTTTCTGCAGTTTAGAAACCGCAGAAAATCCGTGCGGAAAATTCCACAGCATCTGCACTGCGGTTTCCATTTCCCATAGGGAATAATGGTACTGTACACCGCAGCAGAATCCGCAGCGTGTGCACACACCCTTACAACTGCGTTCAGCAACAGCCGCTGGGAACAGCGCTTAGAGTAGCGCTGTGAACAGTTCTCCGTGTGCAGCACGTGTTGTGGGCCGTGTGTCCGTGTTAAAACGGACATGTCTCCGTGTGTTGTACATGGACACACGGCCCGTGAAAACCCGCTGACATCTGCATAGACCCATTCATTTGAATGGGTCTACGTGTGTCAGTGTCTCCGGTACGTGAGAAAACTGTGAGGCTGTGAAGTTCAGGTGAGGAGACCTGCGAATAATCGGTGCTTTGAGGTTGGCACTTGGACCTTATTTCACAGACATCTGAATCCAGCCTAAGGTTTATTGGTTGAGCTTCCATAGACCCTTCTCATGTTTTCCTTAATATGTTAATGTTATTTAAAGGGAATCTGTCACCGGAAATTTGCGGGCTGTGTAAATACCCTGTGTCCGGTCCGATGGGCGGTGTTTCTTCTTTTCTCCACCCTATCCGTGGCCGCCGTCCGTGATATTTTCTGGAATTAGAGTAGTTCTCAATATTTTGCACGTGCGCAAAACAATCTCGCCTCGCGGACGCGCAGGATGCTTTGCCCAACTGCCGGCAAAGCCGAAAATCATTACTGCGCATGCGCCGGTGCACTATGTCCCGACACACAGCGAAATACTTCCGGGACATAGTGTACCGGCACATGCGCAGTAATGATTTTCGGCTTTGCCTGTAGTTGGGCAAAGCATACTTCGCATGCGCGAGGCAAGATTGCTTTGCGCACGCGCAAAATATGGAGAACTACTCGAATTCCAGAAAATATTGCGTACCGCGGCCACGGATGGGGTGGAGAAAAGAAGAAAAAATGCCCATCGGACCGGACACAGGGCATTTACATAGCCCGCAAATTTCCGGTGACAGATTCCCCTTATAAAGGTTGATGTGGCCATTTTATCCGAACCCTGCACGGTTTGTCTTTATTACGGGTCAGGGTAAGGTGAGAAGTTAGCGGGGGTGAAGGCAAATATGGGAAGGGGGTTTTGGTTAGGTGCAGGCTGTAGTCAGCTATTCTTTAGTCATGTTTACAGACCACAATGACTCGAATAACTGTGGTTTTCACAACCTAAGCGCATAGCCCTATATGTGTCTATGATGCAGGAAACTTGGGTGGAGAGACCTGCAGTCAGGCCGAGCATTGCAGGCCATACACGGATTTCTCATTTCAAAGTTTCATATGGATTTCACTCTGTGTACTGCAGTGCGACCTTCCCAATGCCCTATGACTCTGTCATCTGCCACCTTTCAGAAAATTATAATTATTTATTTTTGGATGCAGAGGACAATTTCAGACTTTTTCTATAGGAGCCTATAATTTCTTTGTATGCCCAAGTCCACTGTTGTGTTGTGCTTGTATTTTTTTTATACTGGAGCGGTAAGGTGTGGTCCCAATTATGTTCCCTTCCCAGGAAACTTCTCACTAATTGCCGTATGACTGCTTTACACAATCAAGACTTCCCACAAATCTGATGATGCACAAATTCGACCCCCTTTTTGACTTGCACAATCCACTTCTTGCTGGGCTTTGTCTAGAGATCAGAGTTTCTTGACACATATTTGTTTTTTTTTTTTTTTTTTTTTGAACAATATATGGTTTCCTTTACACAGGATTTTTTTTTTTTCCTATGGCGTATTTTTCCATCTTGCAACTAAAAAGCTATGATTTCTGAGCATTTTCTCATGCATTTCTTTTTTTTTTTTTTTTTTTTTTTTTTTTTTTTGGGGGGGGGGTGAAGGGATTTTTTTTCCATTTATATATCGCTATAAGCAAACACAGGAACAAAAAAGAGACCCTAAACAACCATTAAAGACTTCCAAAAAAAATAACAAAAATGTGGCAAAAAAAGCTCACTGCAGTCGTCTCATATTTTCCTATTGACTTAACAACCAGCATTTTTTATAGGAAAAAAACAAAAAAATGTCAGAAATGGTGCAAAAGATTAATGGTGTGGTCCGGTCTAAAACGACAAGTGTGCAGTCAGCCTATGTGACTGCAGACTTGTGCATCCTCACATCATGCGCACTGCATGCTGTGAGGATTCTCCGGTGTCTGCTCTGGGAACGATGTGCATACTCCCGGCCACAATCTTTCTAGACTGTTTCTGACCTCGCTCAATACACTAGCATCTAGTTGGATTGTGGCCAGGAGGATATGGATATATATCGCATAACTGTGGTCACGTGACCCCCGTTCCAGGCACTGACACCGCAGAATCCTCACAGTGTGCAGCGTTACACAAGTCTGCAGTTGCATAGTGACTGCAGACTTGTAGCTTAAAGTTGGACAACTTCTTTACGGTTTTCCAATTTCTGAAGGGGATAAAAGAAGTGACATCAAACAGAACATGGGCACAACAATGCCATTTTAACATTACTGTGCATTAAAAGGTTGTCAAGGACGTTAGCATTGACTGCCTATCCATAGGATAAGTCCCCAATGTCTGATCAGTGGGGGTGCAACATCCGGCACCCCCACCAATAAGTTGTTCCCGATGTCGTCGGCACCCGGAGCTGCCCAGTAGAGCGCCGTTGACAGAATATTGGCCGCTGCCGTGTACTGCACATCCACCACCTGTTGATGGATATGCAATACCTAGCCGCGGAAGGTACAGGCGACAGAGCTGCGTGACTGCAGACTTGTTGTTTTAAGTCAGACAACCCTTTTAAGCATCTTTTGCTAAAAAATTCAGATGGTAGTTTCACAAAGGCAGAGTTCAGACTGCGTTTTTCAAGGCCTTTTTAGAGAAGAAGCGAAGTGCAAACTCTTGAAACCCTTCACAAAAACTTGAAGACAATTGGTTACTACACACTTTTTTTTCCCAAAAATTTGAAAAGTCTCAAAGTTTTCGCCATGCAGAGCTGCGCAAACATTTTAGCAACTTTTTCACGCCAGTTTCAACCATTTTATTTTGCTCTTGTGGGACAGGGACGTGATTTGGGATAAAAGTTCACAGCTCTTTATCAATCAGGAGCCTCTTCAAGGGAATGCGTCAGCAGGTTCTTGTTATGTAATCTAAGAGCATCATGATGTAGAAGCGGAGACCCCAAATCACAAGTGTGATGTGTCACTTACAGAGCTGTGAGTTGTTGCTTTGATACAATCAGTGTTTTCTCAACAGGAGATTATCACATGGACTAGTTCTCTTATGCCATGTAGTCATCCTGCCTTGTGTAAGGGGACCAGGTGATATTTGCTACATATGGAAGGAAGGCGATTCTGGCAGCTAACTAAGGAAGGGTTCTTTACAGTTAGAGCATCCAGACTGTAATATGCCTGACTGCAAGAGGTAGTAATAGCAGATACTATATCAGCATTTAAAAAGGACTGAAGGCTTTTCTCAAAACAAATGATACAATGAAAATTTACATTTTTCTTCTGAAAATGTTATTTAAGCTCCAAATTTTTCATTGTTGGGATGACCCAGGGTGGAGTGACGTGATCTCACTGGGACTCTGATGTCCTGTTCTTGCCCTGGTGTGATGACATCACCAGAATAGTCTACCCCTGCTTTTTCACTGCTTGCAGGTGGATGATCCAGGATTAGGTTCGTATATGAGGTTTTTGTTTTAATAGCACTTAATGGGGCCATAATACATTGCAGGAGGACTACTGTGGGGGCCATTATAGACCAGGAGGACTACTGTGGGGGCCATTATAGACCAGGAGGACTACTGTGGGGGCCATTATAGACCAGGAGGACTACTGTGGGGGCCATTATAGACCAGGAGGACTACTGTGGGGGCCATTATAGACCAGGAGGACTACTGTGGGGGCCATTATAGACCAGGAGGACTACTGTGGGGGCCATTATAGACCAGGAGGACTACTGTGGGGGCCATTATAGACCAGGAGGACTACTGTGGGGGCCATTATAGAGCGTGGGTGCATTATACACACACTGGGACATTACGGTCATTGCTAGTTTTCTGCCCAGAGGGGTGCTGGGTACAGAAGGGCTGGATGCACATGGACTCCCTTTTCTCTCAGTCTACACGACTCTTTATTAATGCTGTCTGCCAAATCATGGCAGAAAGGGAATATCTCACATATAATTGGGGTGGGGATGCTAGAATCATAAAATGGTAGAGTTGGAAGGGACCTCCGGGGTCATCATGTCCATCCCCCTGCTCAATTCAATGTAGGATTCACTAAACCATCCCAGACAGATGTCTGTCCAGCCTCTGTTTGAAGACTTCCATTGAAGGAGAACGCACCACCTCTTGTGGCAGCCTGTTCCACTCATTGATCACCCTCATTGTCAAAAAGTTTTTTCTAATTTCTTATCTGTATCTTTTACCTTTTCAGTTTCATTCCATCTCTTGTTGTGTTTCCATGTGCAAATGAGAATAATGATGATCAGTTTACACTGTGACATTCCTTCAAATATTTGTAGACGGCTATTAAGTCTCCTCATAGCTTTTTTTTTTTTGCAAGCTATGAGGACACAAGTGGGAGGGTTGAGGAACAGACATTTGAGGTACTTTTTTTATTTTTTTTATATACATTTAATTGTTCTAATTCTAAAGTTGTTTTTTTTTTTTTCAGGCATCTTAAACTTTTGTGCCAATAACTACCTTGGTTTCTCCAGCCACCCTGAGGTCATTCGTGCTGGACATGAGGCCCTGCAGAGTTATGGCGCTGGGCTAAGCTCAGTTAGGTTTATCTGTGGCACACAGGTGAGTGGATTGAATGAAAAGATCCTTTTTGTATCAGTAAGGTTCCTTTTACTTTGTTTTTGTTTTTTTGTCTGGCGGTGAGAGATGAGTTGGATATGTTGAAGCTATTACAAAGAAAAATGGTCCATGGTTTGTATCCAATCCTGAATCCCTTTAGTATTTTACAAATCACTTTGATTTCATGCTGATTGCAGACTTCAAAATTCCTCTGCAAAGTGGTTGTCATTCTCCACGTTATTACAATTTTTTTTTTTTTTTTTTTTTTTTTTTTCCTTAGGACATTGATAGATGTAGAAAATAATTATCCTCTGTTTCCAAGATTTTTTTTTTTTTTTCACCCAAAAGGAGGAATCACCAGTGAACTGAGATGAAATACAAACCTGAGAGAGAGAATAACCCCCCCCCCCCCCCTCCTTCATTGTACTGGATCCATTTTTAATCCATATATTATATATATAATATGGTTTTCCCACCTACAAAGAATGGCGAGGTCTGTAATTTTTATCATAGGTACACTTCACCTGTGAGAGACTGAATCTAAACAGTACAACCAGAAAATCACATTGTATGATTTTTGCATGATCAATTTCCATTTTATTACAGTAAATAAGGATTTAGTACAAGAGAAAAACAGAACTTAATATTTGGTACCTAAACCTTTGTTTGCAATTAGAGGTCGGATGTTTCCTGTAGTTCTTGACCAAGTTTGCACACAGTACAGCAGGGATTTTGGCCCACTGTTCCATACAAATCTCCTGATCTTTCAGGTTTCATGACTGTCGTTGGGCAACATTGCGTTTCAGCTCCCTCCAAAGACTTTCCATTTTGGGTTCAGGTCTGGAGACTGGTTAGGTGACTCCAGGACCTTGAAATGCTTCTCATGGATCCACTCCTTAGTTGTCCTGGCTGTGTGTTTCGGGTCATTGTCATGCTGGAAGATCCAGCCACGACCCATCTTCAATGCTCTTACTGAGGGAAGGAGGTTGTTGGCCAAAATCTCACGATGCATGACCCCATCCATCCTCCCTTCAATATGGTGCAGTCGTCCTGTCACCTTTGCAGAAAAGCACCCCAAAGTATGATGTCCACCCCCTACCATGTTTCATGATTGGGACGGTGTTCTTGGTGTTGCACTCATCTGTCTTCCTCCAAACATGGTGAGTGAGAATTCTATTTTGGTCTCATCTGACGACATGACCTTCTCTGGACCATCCAGATGGTCATTGGCAAACTTGAAGCGGGCCTGGACATGTGCTGGCGTGAGCAGGGGGACCTGGTATGCCATGTAGGATTTTAACCCATGATGGCATAGTGTGTAACTAAAAGTGATGTTTGAGACTGTGGTCCCAGCTCTCTTCAGGTCATTAGCCAGGTCCTCCAATGTAGTACTAGGCTGATTTCTGACCTTTCTCAGAATCCTCCTTAACCCTCGAGGCGAGATCGTGCATGGAGCCTCAGACCAAGGTAGATTGACCGTCATCTTGTGTTTCTTCCATTTTCTAATAATTGTGACAACAGTTGTTGATTCTCACCAAGCTGCTTGACTATTCACCTGTAGCCCATCTCAGCCTTGTGCAGGTCTATAATATTGTCCCTCTTTGGTCTTGGCCATGGTGGGGAGATTGGAGTGTGATTGAATGTGTGGACAGGTGTGTTTTATACAAGTAACGAGTTCAAACAGGTGTAATGAGTGCAGAGTAGGAGGGCTTCTTAAAGAAAAGCTAACAGGTCTGTGAGAGCCAGGATTCTTGCTGGTTAGTTGGTGTGTTTTTTATTTTTAGATTCTGTCTCTCACAGGTGAAGTGTACCTGTGATAAAAATTACAGCCCTCTCCATTCTTTGTAGGTGGGAAAACTTGAATAATTGACAGTGTATCAAATACTTATTTTCCTCACTGTATGTATATATTGAGGAAAAAAAAGTATTTTAAAAAGTTTCTGTCAACGGCTCAGTGAAAAACAGTGACACTTGGATGATACGTCCATATATTTTTTATTTTATTTTACAGACTTATTCACGTGAATGGGAAAATTTGGTCCCCAGAGCAGATCAAAAACTGTCAAGTCCCAGGTTTTTTTTTTTCTTCTTCAAAAAGGGGGGAAAAGGGTTGGGGGTGAATGTACACAATAATGGAGATGTGTGTTTTTACAGATATCACAGGTACCCATTATAGTCTGTATATACAGTTGGACATTTTTTGTATTTATTTACTTTTTAAGAACTGATGGCCCACAAAAGCCCAAACCCTGTCCCCGTTTGGCCGATTTGCAGACCAAGCCTACACGTGTATGTGAATGGGTCCGTGGGGTAAAGGACAGCACAGATGTGTGATAAGATTCATGGCCGTGTGCTCTCCACTTTAATTATCTTATGTGTTGCCTTCATTCCCCAGAGCATACACAAAAGCCTTGAGGAGAAGATTGCTCGGTTCCACCAAAGAGAAGATGCCATCTTGTATATAAGCTGTTTTGACGCCAACGCTGGCCTATTTGAGGTGAGTTATTGCTGTAGGAATGTAGTTTTCACCATGCGCTTCCCAGTGGAAATTACTCTAACGCCCCGAACACAACAGGACCAATCTTAGCTAAAACTAGGTAATCACTAGTGATGAGTGAACGTGCTCGGGTAAGGTGTTATCTCAGCATGCTCAGGTGCTAACCAACTGTCTTCGGCGTGCTTGAAAAATATGTCTGAGTCCCCGCGGCTGCACATCTTACCACTGTTCGACAGCCACAACACATGCAGGGATTACCTAACAAACAGGCAATCCCTACATGTGTTGTGGCTGTCGAACAGCTGCGAGACATGCAGCCGCGGAGACTCGAACATATTATTCGAGCACTCCGAAGTCACTCGGTTAGCACCTGAGCATGCTGAGCTAACACCTTACCCGAGCACGTTCACTCATCACTATTAATCATCCATTAGGTATCATTTCAGAGAAAAAAATGGAATGTGTGCAAGCAGCCAACTCTATACACTGACTACTGGTGACCACACACATTACTCTGCATTTCCATTATTCTGTGTCTTCATCTGCCATAGTTTACTGCTGATGGTTTCTGTAGTTAAGCTTTATGTGCAAAAAGCAGAAAAAAAAATAGCTTTTTGGTTTTGTTCACATGATGCTGAATCTCTGGGTGGACAAACTGGATAAGATTTAACCAAATCTCATCTATGTGCTGTGGGAAAAAAATCTGTGTAGATTCCGTGCAGAAATTGACCTGCTGCGTCATGCTATGTGTATGGCGCTGAGGGACGTAGCCGAGCGCCGTAACCGCTGAGGGACGTAGCCGAGCGCCGTAACCGCTGAGGGACGTAGCCGAGCGCCGTAACCGCTGAGGGACGTAGCCGAGCGCCGTAACCGCTGAGGGACGTAGCCGAGCGCCGTAACCGCTGAGGGACGTAGCCGAGCGCCGTAACTCCTACATTTATCAATATTCAAGCCCCTAATTAAGATTTTTAATTTCTGGTTGTGCTGTTATAAGGATATTATTGGTTATGCAGTATCCTTTTTTTTTTTTTTTTTTTCTTTCCTCTTCTCCAGGCCATGCTGACCCCTGAAGATGCAGTGCTATCAGATGAGCTGAACCATGCCTCCATCATCGATGGCATCCGCCTTTGCAAGGCCAATAAGTACCGGTATAAACACATGGACTTGGAGGATCTAGAGGCCAAACTGAAAGAAGCGCAGGTAGCAACCCTGCAGTGATATCTGCCCACTTACCGTAATTACCGCAGCCTATGGCTGTAGCAATGTGCCATGTATGATCATTAGTGAAGTTTTTGATAATCCTTGAACACTATAATCCGGTGATTGTTGCACTGTTTCCCGGCACGCTCACCTAATCTTGCAGAGAAACCTCTGTTTTACCAGACTGCCTGGTCAGTATGATGGTCCACGTGGTCTTGTGCCTAGAAAAGCTGTTTCTCTGCAAGGGTAAATGATTGGGCAAGAAACGGCAGAAAGATCCCAGCGGCTCAGGACTGCGTGTGACCACAGCCGAAACATGCAGCGATCATGGCGTCACTGAAAATGTGATGGTATGTTGTTGGCGGAATCTTTTATAATGGCCTAAAAATTAGGCATCTTCTAGTCCTTACCAGTCACTGCTAGTACACATAATACCGCCATACAGTGTCTATGCAATAATGCAGCACAGTGGTTAGTTCACTTTATTGATTGTGGGGCGACTCTGGAAACAATTCTCTGATGTTTTGGTGATAGATAATACTATGTTTTGTCACAAATTGCCTACTACATTATTTTATCAGATGACTATAATCATGACAGCTAGTTGTTACCAATCACCTGGTGATCACTGAGGCTCCCAGATTTCAGAGCTTCATAAATCATACCATTATCTCCTATATGGATAGGTGATAATGGACTATTCTGATAACTAATTATTGTGAACCTGTCATCAGTGTTTTTTTTTTTTTTTTTTTTCTTCTTTTTTTTTTTTTTTCTACTCCATCTGAAAGCATGATGTAGGGGCAGAGACCCTGATTCTATTGCTGTGCCACTTAATGAGCTGCTTGCTGCAGTTTTGATAAAATCCCTGTTTCATCTGATTCAGATCTCTGAGTAATGAGCTCTGTATGTCCACACCCCCACCACTGATTAGCAGCTTTCTGCCTATGCACAGGGTACGACGAGAGCTGAAATTCATTGGTGGAGGCAAGATTATGCAGCGTTCGTGAATATGGAGGACTACCTGGCAACAGGTTTAGTACTACTTTAGTAATAATAACCTGCTAATAAGTCAATGAGTTATTTCAACGGCATCAAGCAGCTCAGTAACTGGCATATTGCAGGAATCGGGGTCTCTGTCTCTACATTCTTCTGTTCTCAGATTAGGTAGCTGATTTTTTTTTTTTAAGGAGGCATCTCCTCTCTGTAGTAAAATTAGTCACTTGTAGAGGGCAGCTAGAAGTAGGGGGAAGTAAGTATTGCTATGAAAACTGCATTATTAATGCCGACTCGGCATGTGGGAAAAAAAAAAAAAAAAAAATTGCAGCAAGCATGATTTGACTCCGGAAATCAGATGCGACTCCCCCATTTAAGTTTATGGGTGTGAGATGAAAAGAAAATCTGATGTCACGCAGACACAGTACAGCATCTGATTTTAACAAATAAATTACAAGTCTATAACATAGGAAACTGAAAATAGTTCTGTAAATGATTAATCACTGCTGCACAGGGATGGACGACAAGCGACAAAAAAAATCTTCTTATCTGGATGTAATTCTGAAGAATTTTTACACTCTCATGTGAACTTGCCCTTAGTTTGATCTCTGTGTTGGGTTATGGGCAGACATCTGCCTCGGCCTGTTTAGCCGTGACTTGCATTTAGGGATCCATGCTGACTCTTGTATCCATACTAAAATGTGGCCACATAATGGACATTTTTGCATTTTCTTTTTGGTATTTTGTGATGAGGATCTGGCTAAGAATATAAATTAACAGTATAAACAATTCATAATATAAAGAATAAATAATAGAAATTAACAATATAAAAATGCATAATATAAACAATAAATAGCAATATAAATTAACAGTATAAACAATACATAATATTAACAATATAAATAATACATAACATTAATGAATGTGACAACACCATCACAGTTAGTCACAATGCAAGGTGGTCGGCACGATTCCTTTTCTCCACGCCTTGCAGATGACATCTTGCATTTGCGGCATGTTCTGCGCTGCGGCTCTGTCCATACTTCATACTAACGCAAAGCTGACTAAGCGCATGGGGCGACGAACACCGGACGCTCCACTCTCGGTTCCAGGTCTCTACACTCTAACCTCTCATTGGTTTCCAGAAACACCGGCTGCGTCTCATAGTTACAGATGGTGTCTTCTCTATGGATGGGGATATCGCTCCTCTTCGTGAGATTTGTGACCTTGCAAAGCGATATAATGCCTTAGTATTCATAGACGAATGCCATGCCACTGGCTTCATGGGACCAAATGGACGGTAAGGCGCTGATAATATGATACGCAAAGTGCTTTTTCTTGAGTTTGTTTGACATGACAGTAGTGCTATTTCCAGGCACACTAAAAGGAATCTGTCAACAGGTTTTAGTTGTATAATCTCAGAGCAGTATGATATAGAGGAAGAGACCCTGATTCCAGGGATGTATCACTTAATAAACTGTGTTTCTGTTTCATTAAAACCAGTATTTTATCAGGAGATTATCAGTACAGTACAAGTTGTCTCAAGCTCCCTAGTGAACTGCAGATGAGCAAACGGCAATACTCGGGCTCTTAGGCTGGAGTCACACTAGCGTTTGGCATCACATGCGATGTGCTAATGACCCTCGGCTCCATCTCTGCTGCGAGCGTGATACCAGTATCAGTGCTCTGTGCTCCGATCCATTTGTATGAGAGGATCACAGCACAGATGCGGGGGAGATGGAGAAAGTAATTTCTCCATCTCCTCCATTACCTCTCTTGGTGTATATCGGACTGCACTGGGATGACATCAGAGTGCAGGCCGAAGTTTCGCATGCACCCTTAGATTTGTCTGGAGAGGAGTTAGCCAAGTCTTGCTGCCAATCACAGCGTGCTGTCATTGTCCACTCTTGCCGAAACGGTATGAAAAAATAATCGCAGACCTGCATTGCAAGGTTTCTGTATTTCTTCACAGCAAAAATGCTGCGTCAAAAAATGCGCGTTTTGCATCGATTTTTGGTGCAGTTTTGTATTCCTTTTTTTTCATGCGTTTTTGTACAGCAAATGAAGGCTTTTTTGAGCTAAATAACTTTTTTTTTTTCTTTTTTAAATATCTTTTTGTGATGTAATTTCTTGGTTCAACACTACCTTTTTTATTCTGATGCAGTGTGGCATCGGGGTAATGGAATTAGCACTTGGTGTCAGCAGCTGTCATAGGCACCAAGCCCTCAGCTTAGTAATGAAAAGGTGTCAGTCCGACACCCTCATTTCTAAGTCGGTAAGTAAACACAAACATACAGTGGGGCAAAAAAGTATTTAGTCAGTCAGCAATAGTGCAAGTTCCACCACTTAAAAAGATGAGAGGCGTCTGTAATTTACATCATAGGTAGACCTCAACTATGGGAGACAAACTGAGAAAAAAAAATCCAGAAAATCATTGTCTGTTTTTTTTTTTTTCATTTTATTTGCATATTATGGTGGAAAATAAGTATTTGGTCAGAAACAAAATTTAATCTCAATACTTTGTGATATATCCTTTGTTGGCAATGACAGAGGTCAAACGTTTTCTGTAAGTCTTCACAAGGTTGCCACACACTGTTGTTGGTATGTTGGCCCATTCCTCCATGCAGATCTCCTCTAGAGCAGTGATGTTTTTGGCTTTTCGCTTGGCAACACGGACTTTCAACTCCCTCCAAAGGTTTTCTATAGGGTTGAGATCTGGAGACTGGCTAGGCCACTCCAGGACCTTGAAATGCTTCTTACTAAGCCACTCCTTCGTTGCCCTGGCGGTGTGCTTTGGATCATTGTCATGTTGAAAGACCCAGCCACATTTCATCTTCAATGCCCTTGCTGATGGAAGGAGGTTTGCACTCAAAATCTCACGATACATGGCCCCATTCATTCTTTCATGTACCCGGATCAGTCGTCCTGGCCCCTTTGCAGAGAAACAGCCCCAAAGCATGATGTTTCCACCACCATGCTTTACAGTAGGTATGGTGTTTGATGGATGCAACTCAGTATTCTTTTTCCTCCAAACACGACAAGTTGTGTTTCTACCAAACAGTTCCAGTTTGGTTTCATCAGACCATAGGACATTCTCCCAAAACTCCTCTGGATCATCCAAATGCTCTCTAGCAAACTTCAGACGGGCCCAGACATGTACAGGCTTAAGCAGTGGGACACGTCTGGCACTGCAGGATCTGAGTCCATGGTGGCGTAGTGTGTTACTTATGGTAGGCCTTGTTACATTGGTCCCAGCTCTCTGTAGTTCATTCACTAGGTCCCCCCGCGTGGTTCTGGGATTTTTGCTCACCGTTCTTGTGATCATTCTGACCCCACGGGGTGGGATTTTGCGTGGAGCACCAGATCGAGGGAGATTATCAGTGGTCTTGTATGTCTTCCATTTTCTAATTATTGCTCCCACAGTTGATTTCTTCACTCCAAGCTGGTTGGCTATTGCAGATTCAGTCTTCCCAGCCTGGTGCAGGGCTACAATTTTGTTTCTGGTGTCCTTTGACAGCTCTTTGGTCTTCACCATAGTGGAGTTTGGAGTCAGACTGTTTGAGGGTGTGCACAGGTGTCTTTTTATACTGATAACAAGCTTAAACAGGTGCCATTACTACAGGTAATGAGTGGAGGAAAGAGGAGACTCTTAAAGAAGAAGTTACAGGTTTGTGAGAGCCAGAAATCTTGATTGCTTGTTTCTGACCAAATACTTATTTTCCACCATAATATGCAAATAAAATGAAAAAAAAAAACAGACAATGTGATTTTCTGGATTTTTTTTTTTCAGTTTGTCTCCCATAGTTGAGGTCTACCTATGATGTAAATTACAGACGCCTCTCATCTTTTTAAGTGGTGGAACTTGCACTATTGCTGACTGACAATACTTTTTTGCCCCACTGTACACAAACACACATTTGTCACCAGCCTATGTAGGAGTGTTAACAGAATGAACCTACATAAGCCGTTACCAAACAGCAATTCTTAATTTAAATAAAAAAATGAAGAAAAAATTGTGTGGGCTCCCATGTAATTTTCATAACCAACTATATTAGTAACAAAAAGACACAACAGAGAGGAAATACAAATAAATATAACACATGCACCAATACTCATATAGTCAAATAATTGTATTCAAATCAAATAGTGCATCAATTCAATTTTAAAACATATCCTCCTGATGTGTCACGATAACTGAATGGAAACCCATTTGATAGTGTGGACAAACCACTATGTTGGACAATTATTTTATAAAGACGGGACGGCTAAATATGTATAAAAACAGCCTTTAATAAATCAAATTTGGCAATCATAAACAATGTGTAAGAAAAAAGTGCCTAAGGCATACCAGTTATTAATAAAAAATCATAAAATAAATATATAAAGAGAATTCCTGAGATCTGTCAATAATTTAAATCATTGTTCAATACATAATACATACATACAGTTCATATCCTCATCCCGCAATTATATATATTGATGAGCACATCATAAAAAGTGATATTGTAAATATTTATAAATTATTCTACCAAGATATATCACAAAAAGTGATTACAACCACCAATAAATTGCACAATCCTCATGTGAATAATATGTGTAAATACTAATCCATGATATACCATAATATTCATATCACATGTAACCATGTAGCTATAAAAAACGGTGTGTAAACATTCAGTGATATAACCATGTGTTACATACCAGCGGTATAGTGACAGCCTCTTGCGGTAATGCCAAGCACTCCCTGACGTGCATTTCGGAACCAGCGTCCTTCGTCTCTTCCCACTTGTCCTGTAGTGGTGGCATGTGAGGTGATGTTTGGGGGGGGGGGGGGGTGGGCTGATGTCACCTTTGTAATATCAGGTGGCATCAAGCCCACAGGTTAGCAATGGAGAGACGTCTATAAGATGCCCCAATACTAACCCCATAGAAAGTTCTCACGCAGCGGTGCCATAAGTGAGAGCACCTGAGCTGATCAGCTGATGAACTTTGGTGAACTCTCTCACGGCAGCTAAGTGATAACTCCTGTCAATGTAATTGCTTCCGCAGTGTATCGCTGGCAGCCGAGTAGAGCAGTCGCATCTCCCGATGTGACTGTTCTACACGTCGCCGTGGGACATTTGAGATTAGGTGGACTATTTTTGATTTTTTTTTCTAGGAGACTAGGGTATCAGGATTAGGCATTAAGGTTAGTATATATTGTTTTTTTATTTTACACTTTTTCTAGGAGACGAGGGCATCAGGGATTTGGTGTTAGGTGAGTATAATGGATATTTTATTTTTATTTGTATGTAATTATTTTACATGTTGTTGCTGTTTGTTTGTTTGTTAGCACAGGCTCCAGATGATGAGACTACATCTCCCATCAGCGGCTCCTGCCATCACTGATATCAGTGACAGCAGACGTAGACTGATGGGAAGAGCAGTCTCATCAGCCCACACCTGCTGACCTGCGGTAAGTGTTTTACCGTGGGTCACCTCTGAGGGTCACAGTTACAGCTGTGGGGTCACGCTGACATCTGACAGCCTGATCCCGCAGCGCTCTGACTGACAGTCTTACCGGCGGTAGCATTGCTGCCGATAAAAACCACCGCCTCATGAAAAATAGCCTCACCAAACCTTGTCTAATGACAAAGACCGATTTCACATAGGCGTGTTGTTGCACAGCGTTTCCATGCGCATGGGTCATGCATACCTATGTTTAACATGGAGGGCGTATGGTCTTGCGTTTTCGGGCGCATGCGTTTTTTCAAGGTGTGCGTCTTTGCACTCCAGACTCAACCTGTTGCATTTTTGGGTCTGCCGAAAGGCGTCAAAAAACCGCATGCGCACGGTTGTGCTTGGAATGCATTAGTCTATGGGAACGCAGGTGTGCGCATTGGACATGCGTTCGTCTGCGTTTTTGTGAGCATGCGTTTTTGCCGTAAGAATGTGTAGACGCTGGTTTTAACCCTTAGACAACGAATGTGCATAAACGCATGCAAAAACGCATGATGCGGTTTTTGCATGCGTTTCTACTGCGCACAATGCGCTGTGCAAAAAAACTCCAATGTGAAACCGGCCTAATGCACTAGCAGGATGCAGCAGGCTCTCAAAGATAAAGGCTGGAGCAGCACAGGTGCCCTCCACTGATGAGAACAGCCACCCTATCACTATAGCAGTGATGATGAAGGTGCTAGCTGCCTAGAGGAAAAAAGCACACAGATGGAGCTTGCTTAGGACATCAGTCACACAGGAAAGTGCGATGCACAGTGTCTGGATAGCAGCCTATTTAAAAGCGCCTATAATGGAAAGCGGGCTGTTCAGCACTATATATGCATCACACAGAAAACAGCCCGCTTTCCAATATAGGCGTTTTTAAATAGGCTGCTATCCAGACACTGTGCATCGCACTTTCCTGTGACTTATGTCCTAAGCAAGCTCCATCTGTGTGCTTTTTTTTTTTTTTTTTTTTTCCCCCCCACTAGGCAGCTAAGGCTGTTTCACACTAGTGTTTTTTAGCGCAGTGCATCGTGCGCATCCATGCGCATGCGTCCTGTGCCCCTATCTTTAACATGGGGGCGCATGGTCTAGCATTACACGCGTGCGCATGTGTTTTTTTGTAGTGTGCGCCTCACGGGCCTGAGGTTCCCTGCCCCTGCTCTACAGGCTTTGATTAGGTGCATTTGGCTGGCACTGCTGTGCTAGGTGTTCACCTTAGTCAGTCAGCTGGGGGAAGCTGACCATAGTGGATTGTATTGGAGCTGCAGAGAGAAGCTAAAATCTTTCTGAGAGGGAGACTGCACAGACCGTGTGCACTAAACTGCAAGTATCACTGCTTTCTATGTATGATGGCTCTTTTGCGTGACTAAACTGAGACTAGCTCAGCCGTGTCTGAAGTAGCCAGGGTCTGTATTGTTTAGTTAGTGCCTGGACAAGGCTACAGGAAAGATGTATATCTTTGTACCGTGTTAGCCACTAGATAGAAGAATATTCAGAATTGAGAGTCCTCAGTGGTTGATACCTTTTAATGGCTAACTGAAAAGATGGTAACACATTGCAAGCTTTCAAGACTACTCAGGTCTCTTCATCAGGCATAGACTAATACAAAATCTGAAGAATCACATATTTATACACAAGACAGCACAGAAATAATGCAATAGAAAAGACAAGTGATGTGAAGCAGAATTGTCATTATGGGAGAGGGATAAGCATAAATATTGGACCAGTTCATAGATAAGAGGGCAATAAAACGTTCACGGTCATTATCTATGAACTGCTCCAATATATATGTTTAACCCTCTCCCATAATGACAATTCTGCTTCACATCACTTGTCTTATCTATTGCATTATTTCTGTGCTGTGTTGTGCATAAATATGTTTCTTCAGATTTTGTATTAGTCTATGCCTGATGAAGAGACCTGAGTAGTTTCGAAAGCTTGCAATGTGTTACCATCTTTTCAGTTAGCCATTAAAAGGTATCAACCACTGAGGACTCTCAAATCTGAATGGACAAGGCTAGGGATTTAATTTTATGGTTTTGAAAACTGTAAAACCTGTGGAAATACTATTCCATTTATGATAGAAAAATCCAGTGGCTTCATGTTCCAAATGGCTATCAGAGATCGTGAATCCTTACAATATACAGTCATATGTAAAAGTTTGGGCACCCCTATTAATGTTAACCTTTTTTCTTTATAACAATTTTTGTTTTTTGCAACAGCTATTTCAGTTTCATATATCTAATAACTGATGGACTCGGTTATATTTCTGGATTCAAATGAGGTTTATTGTACTAACAGAAAATGTGCAATCTGCATTTAAACAAAATGTGTCCGGTGCAAAAGTATGGGCACCCTTATCATTTTCTTGATTTGAACACTCCTAACTACTTTTTACTGACTTCCTGAAGCACTAAATTGGTTTTGTAACCTCATTGAGCTTTGAACTTCATAGCCAGGTGTATCAAATCATGAGAAAAGGTATTTAAGGTGGCCACTTGCAAGTAGTTCTCCTATTTGAGTCTCCTATGAAGAGTGGCATCATGGGCTCCTCAAAACAACTCTCAAATGATCTGAAAACAGAGATTATTCAACATAGCTTTTCAGGGGAAGGATACAAAAAGTTGTCTCAGAGATTTACTGTCAGTTTCCACTGTGAGGAACATAGTAAGGAAATGGAAGAACACAGGTACAGTTCTTGTTAAGCCCAGAAGTGGCAGGCCAAGAAAAATATCAGAAAGGCAGAGAAGAAGAATGGTGAGAACAGTCGAGGACAAGTCACAGACCACCTCCAAAGACCTGCAGCATCATCTTGCTGCAGATGGTGTCACTGTGCATCGGTCAACAATACAGCGCACTTTGCACAAGGAGAAGCTGTATGGGAGAGTGATGCGAAAGAAGCCGTTTCTGCAAGCACGCTACAAACAGAGTCGCCTGAGGTATGCAAAAGCACATTTGCACAAGCCAGTTACATTTTGGAAGAAGGTCCTGTGGACTGATGAAACAAAGATTGAGTTGTTTGGTCATACAAAAAGGCGTTATGCATGGAGGCTAAAAAACACAGCATTCCAAGAAAAACACTTGCTACCCACAGTAAAATTTGGTGGAGGTTCCATCATGCTTTGGGGCTGTGTGGCCAATGCCGGCACCGGGAGTCTTGTTAAAGTTGAGGGTCGCATGGATTCAACTCGGTATCAGCAGATTCTTGACAATAATGTGCAAGAATCAGTGACGAAGTTGAAGTTACGCAGGGGATGGATATTTCAGCAAGACAATGATCCAAAACACCGCTCCAAATCTACTCAGGCCTTCATGCAGAGGAACAATTACAATGTTCTGGAATGGCCATCCCAGTCCCCAGACCTGAATATCATTGAACATCTGTGGGATGATTTGAAGCGGGCTGTCCATGCTCGGCGACCATCAAACTTAACAGAACTGGAATTGTTTTGTAAGCAGGAATGGTCACAAATACCTTCATCCAGGATCCAGGAACTCATTAATAGCTACAGCAAGCGACTAGAGGCTGTTATTTTTGCAAAAGGGGGATCTACGAAATATTAATGTCACTTTTATGTTGAGGTGCCCATACTTTTGCACCGGTCAAATTTTGTTTAAATGCAGATTGCATATTTCCTGTTAGTACAATAAACCTCATTTGAATCCAGAAATATAACTGAGTCTATCAGTTATTAGATATATGAAACTGAAATAGCTGTTGCAAAAACCAAAATTGTTATAAAGAAAAAAGGTTAACATTAATAGGGGTGCCCAAACTTTTACATATGACTGTAGATATATAGAGCTGGCAGCATGCTCACTGGAGAAATTGAAACACTTTTAGGCCGGTCTCACACGTCCAGATAATTCCGGTACTGGAGCTATCCGTGTTGCCGTGTGGACATGTGGTACCTCCGTGTGGCAACAGTGTGCCTCATGTGAGCCGCATCAGGACCACACGGACGGCCGCCGGGAAGAAGCGCTACAGTAAGCCCTGTTCCAGGCGGCTGGTGCTGACCGCGGCTATGATGAATGAAAACCCGACGTGGGGCCCCCTCTGTTTGTGAATCAACCAGACGAAACTTACAGCTGGGGGCTGCATCCCTCAGCTGTCAGCTTCATCAAGGTTGCTTCTCAAGAATAGAGGGGTCCCCACGCTGTTTTTTTAAATGATTTATTTAAATACTTTATTTAAATTTAAAAAAACAGCGTGTGGACCCCTCTATTCTTGAGAAGCAACCTTACAGTAGCCGCTTCTTCCCGGCGGCCGGCCGTGAGCACGGAGGACAGTGTGAACTGTTCTCCGTGTGCACGTGTTCAGCATTTTTGCAGACCATGCGCTCCCACGAACACTGACATGTCTCCGTGTTTTTCACATGGACACACTGTCCATGAAAACGCTGACCTGTGCAGAGACTCATTCATTTTAATGTGCCTACGTGTGTCAGTGTCTCCGTAACGCGAGGAAACTGTCACCACACGTACCGGAGCCACTGATGTGTGAAACCGGCCTTAGGCTGCAGCTAATTTCACCATGACACAGGTTGCACAGACAATTACTCTATCCGCTACATAACAGCATAGTGCAGGTGTATGGGGGTCACATCAGGACCCACAAGGTACTGCAAAACGCTGGTTGAAAATATTTCAGCTGATTCTGACTTTCTGTAAATTGCTTGTCGTGGGCTCAGTACCTTTTTGAGTCACAATGTGACCCCCCCCCCCCCCATTTGCCTGCATTATGCTGTGATATCGCAGCAGCGTAGAGTGATTTTGGGCCACGTATCGCAGCTGAAATCGCCGTTAGGCCCAGGCTAATATGTATAGTCCTCTTTTGGCCTTCTAGATAACAGATCTGCTTGTCCCCTCATTATCGCAGTATTTTTGGTGAATTTTTGACGCTATGTATTTTTTTGATGCTCAAAAATCCACAGCTTCTCACAGTTCCAGCAAACTGGATGCATGTATGTTGCGGAAATGCAATAAAAACACCCGCTTGCTGCAGTTGACTGTAACAAAGTTTTGTCAAAGCCAAATAAAAACAAAGCATTTTTAGTTTAAACAGAACACATCAAAAAGAGATGAAAATGCACCTAAAAAGAACCTAATAGGGGCATAAAATCTGCAACACCAAAAACTCCACCAAATGCTCATCGTGGGAACATAGTCCAATACGTCCTCCCTCAAAGGACTGTGAGATAATCGTAGCAGACAGCAGCCATCTGCATCTCTGTAGACTTCCGGCATTCGGCATGAGCTATAGGAGAGGGGAAGGATCGTATACGATATCCAATGCAGAATAACAGCAGCGTTGCTGATGGCTGCCAGAGGCATTGGCTATTCCAGGCTTTTCCAGGTCAGCATTTACACAATAAAATAACATTTAGAAGGAGCAACTACAGATTAAGAATAAACCCTGGCGGCTATGCCGAAGGAGAGCTGTCATTGTATTAGACACCCGGGCCTGGAATAATCCAGCATGGCATTAGATATTCTCAAAACTCATACTTGCCTTATTCTGAGAAGGGAGATTTTTCGAGGGGAAACTTTTACCTTTTGCCCTTCTATTTATATACAAGTCACATCCATACCCCGATAGCCACCCAGGACGCTGCTGTAGGGTCAAGTGAAGCTGAGGACTTCATGCTGGCAGGGTGGACCAGATTCCCTAATGTCCGCTGAACAAACACATTCTACCATACAGGGGTCTCCTAGTTTGAATAGGCACAATGAGAAGTCCGTATATATTGAATCAATTTTGCCTTTTCTTCACTTTTTAAACTTCTTTAAAAATTTAAAGTTGTAAATGTGTGTTGGAAAGTCTTACTTCTCCTTTCTCATTGACAGGGGCACAGATGAGCTTTTGGGTGTCATGGACCAGGTGACAATTGTAAATTCCACTCTTGGGAAAGCGCTTGGTGGAGCTGCAGGTCAGCACTCATCTTCAATTTTGGCAGGAATGTACCTGTATTAGTCCTTGCACATGGACAACACACTGACCAAAAATACGGCTCTCTGCAGATGAGCATATGAAAAGCTGTCCAAACTCGTATGGTTTTCAAATGATCTCCATTCCTGTGCTTTTTTTTTTTTTTTTTTTTTACGCACCCATAGGCTTGAATGGATGAATCTCATCCAATATATGCAAGAAAGTGGTGGATGCTGCATTTTTTTTGTTGTCCTCATGGACAGCGATACCAAGAGATGAATCAATCAACTGATGAGCCATATTAAATAACATTGGTCAGTATGCGATCTGATTAAAAAGCACATATCTGATACAGATGAGTGTATCAGCCCTAAGCCCTGTTTCTTTTACGAGAAAAAATGGTACTGGAGATATCCGTGTCTGTGTGTGTAATACTTGTAGCACACATGTGGCAACCATGTGCTTCATCAGTACCACACGCACCGATGCAAGGGAAGCCGTGTATACAGTAAGCGCTGTTCCCCGACGCCAGGTGCTGAAGATGGCTTTTATCATTCTCCCCTGCTCTGCTGAGGGATGAGGGTTATATTCAACTGATAACAGCGATAGCAGGTGGCGGCAAATGAGAGTATTCATCAGCCTGCGCTGTAAATTAATTAATGAATGGGTTCCCCTGTATTTTTGATAACCAGATAGGCAAAACTGACAGATGCGGGCTGAAACCCTCAGCTGTCACCAAGGCTGGTTATCAAGAAAAGAGGGGTCTCCTTTTTTTTTTTTTTTTTTTAAATTATTTAAATAAATATTTAAAAAAAAAAACGTTGTGGGGTCTACCCCATTTTGAAAATCAGCCTTGCTAAAGCAGACAGCTGGAGGCTGGTATTCTCAAGGGACCATGGATATTAGCCCCCCCCGCAGCTGCCCGGAAAAGGCGCATCTATTAGATGTGCCAATTCTGGCGCTTTGCCCGGCTCTTTCCACTTGCCCTGTAGCGTTTGCAAGTGCGGTTCATATTTGTGGGCTTCATGTCACCTTTGTTCTATCTGGCAACATCAAGCCCACGGCTTACTAATGGAGAGGCATCTATACATCACCTCTCCATTATTAATCCTATAGTTGTATTGTAAATAAACAAACAGTTTTACATTTTTACTTAAAAATAACAAACACAATTATACTCCCCTAACACTTAATTCCGTTGAAGCCCTCGTTTCCTGTAATGAAGGAAAAATTAAAAAAACAATATCCCTCGCCTGTCCTATGTTCTGTCCCACACCGTAATCTATGTCTGAGGATTAATAGTTTTCAACCTGGACGTTGCCAAGATGCGACCGTCCTATCTGAGAACCACTGGTGAATGAGTTGCTGCGAGCACAGCATCAGTGACTAGCGGTGACCTCATTGAGGATACCGCTGGTAACTGAGGCTGCATTCCCAGCTGGGCTGAACCGTGGTGACCTCAGCACCGTGAGAAAAAGTCGGTTCAGTGAGTTCACCGCAGATCACACTCTTCTCCATTACTAACCCGTGGGCTTGGTGTCACCAGACAATACAAAGGTGACATCAATCCCACAAATATTACCCCACTTGCCACGGCTACAGGGCAAGTGGGAAGAGCCGGGTAAAGTGCCAGAAATGGCGCATCTGATAGATATGCCTTTTCTGATTGGCTGCGGGCTGCTATTTTTAGGCTGGGGGGACAAAATCCATGGCCCCCTACCAGCCTGAGAATACCAGCCCCTAACTGTCTCTGCTTCAGCAAGGTTGGTGGTCAAAAAAGGGGGGGGGAACTTAAAATAAAAACAGCGTGGGGACCCCTCTATTCTTGATAACCAGCCTTGCTGAAGCTGACACCTGAGGGTTGCAGCCCCTAGCTGTCAGTTTTGCCTGGCCGGTTATCAAAAATACAGGAGAACCCACACTTTTTTTTCCTCTTCGCCACGACAGCACCCACTGAGAGAGGGGATCCGCCCCCGGAACAGGAAACCTACAGAGAGATAAATGGGGCGGTCCCCCTCGCTCCCTCAGTTTGGTTTCCTGTTCCTGGAAAGGAACCTGCAGAAGAGGATTCCTGGTCTGGTAGCCGCCTGCGTGCAGAATATGAGCAGCAGGGGCCCCAGGACCGGAGGCAGCGTCGGGTGGAGAGGTATATCCCCCCCCCCCCCCCCCAGAGCTGGTAATGCAGGTGAGGCCGGAAGTGAGATTGGTGCCAAGGCTCACTGGGGAGGACGGTGAAATACCCCCCCCCCCGAGGGGGACGCATTATAGGTAACAATATACCGGCCGGGCAATTTCAGTGGTGCCCCCGCCCCCCCCCCCCCCCTCCCCAGCAAAGGGTCCGAGCGTTTGTGCTGGGCAGCGCATCCGGGGGTCATACCTGTGGAAGGGAGAAGGACCCCGTGTGTTGGTGACGGGGTGCAGATACCCGGGAGGCACAGCGGGACGGCCGCCGCATCGGTGCTCTGCTATGAGCAAGCGCTTCCCCAGCAGAGGCAACCCGGAAGTGAAGAGAACTTCCGGGGTCAGACAGGAGGCAGAGATCGCGGGAGAATGCCCGCGCATGCGCAGTAGCGCAAAAAAAAAAAAAAAAAAAAATGGTGGACGAAAAAAAAAAAAAAAAAAAAGAGGAAGAGGAGCAGCTATAGCAGCGGCTATAAAAAGAAGCCACAAACGCAGCAGGGGTGCGCAGTCATGTCGTCCTTAGATGACCCAGCTTCGCTCCCGTTAGATCAGCCAGTGCAATCCCCGCATGGCAGTAGACAGAGCAGTGCTACAAGGAGAAGTAGTAGCACCAGGAAAAGTGGCAGCTCCAGGAAGGAATCTAGTGGACCTTCCAGGCAAGATGAGCCCTTGGAGAAAAAACGCAAAGAAAAGAAGTCGTCCCATGCCTCGCCTCAGCCTGGGTCGCGGACCCCGCAGCCGGTAGTTTACTGACGAAACTCACGGGTGAGTGTTTTGTGGTCAGAATATATAATTGATGGCCTTCTCTTTCTGGTCCATACCCCCTTTAGGCTAAAAGAACGGAGAAGGCGAAACAGAGAGTGTGCCTTATGTTCTCAGCCCCTACCAGACGGCCACCCTAAGAGATTATGCCAATCATGTATTGAGGAGGCCTTACAGGAGGAGTCCTCATGAAAGAAGGAGGATATCCGGGCAATTATAAGAGAGGAGCTACGGGCCTTAGGCGGTTCCAGTAGTTTGGGGGGTCACTCCTCCGCAAGAGAAATATGTTCGCTAAGAGGAGGAGCCTCGCTGGCGTCAAAATCACCATCTGAAACCGGGGAACTAGATTCCGACAAGTCCCAGGAATACCTTTCCTCAGAGGACGAGGACCAAACGTGTTTCCCCACGGACAGTGTCAGTAATTTAGTAAAGTCTGTCTGAAATACCATGGGGTTGCCAGAAAGCAAGGACCCCAAGGCCCCACAGGACATAATGTTTGCAGGCATTTCCCGTAGAAAGGTGCGGGCTTTCCCAGTGGTACCAGCTGTTAAAGAGCTAGTTAAAAGGGAGTGGGAAAAACAAGGTCAAAGAACCTTCCTCCCCTTAACGTCAAAGCGTAAGTATCCCTTTGACGATGAGGAGTTAATAGCCTGGTCAAGAGCCCCCAAGGTGGATGCGGCAGTGGCCTCTACCTCTCGTAGATCCTCTCTGCCGGTAGAGGATTCGGGAACCTTGCCTGATTCTTTGGATCGGAAAACTGATACATTTCTTAAAAGATCTTGGGAGGCATGTACGGCAGCCTTTAAGCCCGCAATAGCAGCCACATGTACGGCAAGATCATTGTTGGTGTGGCTGAATGACTTAGAGGACAATATAAAGAATGGAGTAGCTAGGAATAGACTCCTTTCCTCTATTCCCCTCATTAAGGGAGCAGCGGCCTTCCTCTCCGACTCCTCCGCGGACTCTCTCCGGTTATCGGCTAGAGCAGCAGGACTGACCAATGCAGGCAGGCGGGCCTTATGGTTGAAGGGGTGGAAAGGAGACACACAAACAAAAACTAGACTGTGTGCTATACCCTGCCAGGGTAAGTACTTGTTTGGCACGGAACTGGATGAGATTTTGACAAAAGCGGGGGGAGAGGAAGAAGGGTTTCCCTAACCCGTATGTTCCGTTCAACAGGAGGGCCTACAGGAAGCCGCCGTTTGGTAAAAAGAAGGACTTTAGACCCCAGGACCGCTGGGGAAATAAGGACCCCAAACAAAGGGGCAACCTATTCGGGAAGCGTCCCTTCAGGGGAGACAGATCCCGATTAAAATCATTATACCGGTAGGTGGCAGGCTATTAAAATTTAGCCGCCAATGGGAGAAGGTGACATCAAATCCATGGGCCATGAATATCTCGTCATCAGGCCTGAAATTAGAATTTGTTCGGTATCCACCGAACTCCTTCCTATTGACTTCCATGAAGTCCCTGACACAGCAGGAAGCGCTGGAGATGGAGATTGCAGTACTGCTAACTAAACAGGTCCTAGTAGAGGTCCCAGGGGACGAAATAGGAATGGGCTTTTATTCTCCTCTATTTTTAGTCCCAAAACCAGATGGCTCTTACAGGACTATAATAAATTTAAAGAAACTTAATACCTTCCTAAGACTGAGGTCGTTTAAGATGGAGTCGATTAAGTCTGCAATAAAGCTTTTGTTTCCCAGGTGTTATATGGCAGTCTTGGACCTAAAGGACGCCTACTACCATCTCCCCATATATTGAGGGCACCAGAGGTTCCTGCGGGTAGCAGTCTGGTTCAAAGGTCGGATTCAGCATTTCCAGTTTGCGGCAATGCCATTCGGGCTATCCATGGCTCCTCGGGTTTACAAAATGGATGCTGGAAGTAATGTCGTATGTAAGGCTGAATGACACCCTAGTTGTCCCTTACTTAGACGACCTACTCATAGTGGGGAATTCTGTTTCACAGTGTGAAGCGAGAATAGCTAGGATTATCTCATCCCTACAAATACTGGGTTGGCTAATTAACTGGGAGAAGTCCAGACTAGAGCCAGTGACCTGTCAAAGGTTTTTGGGCCTGCAAGTGGACTCCGTAACTGAGGAGTGCTTTCTGCCGAACGCCAAAGTAATGGCCATAATCGATAAGATACAGAATACTACAGGAAGACCCGTAATATCATTGAGACAGGGCATGTCCTTGCTGGGGTCTCTGATATCGTGCATTCCAGCGGTGCAATGGGCTCAGTTCCACTCCAGAGAACTGCAGTGGGCTATTCTGCAGGAGACAGACTGCAGGGGCGGCTGGAAGGGAAGATGTCCCTATCGCCCGAGGTTGAATCCCTAAAATGGTGGTTAAATCCTTCCAATCTATCGAAGGGAGTACAGTGGTGGGTGACTCCCTCCAAAATACTCACCACGGATGCCAGCCCCTTAGGTTGGGGAGCCCATCTAGAGGAGCACATGGTACAAGGCTGGTGGCGTGAGAATGAAATAGAGGCCTCCTCTAATGTAAAGGAGCTAACAGCGATTTTTTTTTTTACGCGATATCTCACTTTCTCCCGCAGTTAAGGGGCACCCACGTAAAGATCCAGACAGACAATACCACCGCAGTGGCCTATATAAACCGGCAAGGAGGCATGCGGTCAATGCCACTGATGTCTATCGCGGGAAAGATCCTGGAGATGGCCGAGGTCCATCTTCTCTCCTTGTCAGCGCTCCATATAAGAGGAGTAGACAACTCCCGAGCAGACTATCTCAGTCGCCAGGCCCTATACCAGGGCGAGTGGGTCCTCAGCAGACACGTCTTCGAAATGATAGCGTCAGAATGGGGCAGACCGGAGATAGACCTATTCGCAACCAGAGCCAACAGGCGCGTAAAAAAGTTTGCTTCTCTCTACAGGTCGGACAACCCAGATATTCTAGATGCCCTCCAAGCACCCTGGGCATTCCAACTAGCCTATGCCTTCCCTCCAATGGTGCTACTACCAACAGTAGTCAGGAAAATAAGACAGGAGAGGGCGAGGGTCATCTTGATAGCCCCGTTTTGGCCAAAAAGACCGTGGTTTTCATGGCTGAGAGCCATGTCAGTAACCGACCCGTGGATCCTGCCGCTGCACCAGAATCTTCTCTCGCAGGGACCCTGCTACCATCCACAGGACAAAGCCCTGCACCTAGCGGCCTGGAATTTGAAAGGGAGCTACTGAGGCAGAAGGGTTTCTCAAAGTACCTAATCAATACCCTGCTACAAAGCAGGAAGGAGTCCACGACAAAAATATATGCTAAGGTGTGGAGGAAGTTCCTGGCCTTTCACCCAACAAAACTAGCCGGTGAAGTACCCATTACGGCCATTCTAGAGTTTCTACAAAAAGGCCGAGAACTGAGACTCTCAGTAAGCACTCTTAAGGTCCACGTGTCAGCCCTAGGAGCCCTGTTTAACTATAACGTGGCAGCAAATAGATGGGTGACTCGGTTTATCTCGGCTTGTCAACGAGCAGAACCGGTGCATATGCCTCGGCTACCAGCGTGGAACCTTACTCTAGTTTTGGATGCCTTCACTCAGGCACCGTTTGAGCCCATAAGCTCAGCATCAGTAAAGTGCCTCTCATTGAAAATGGCTATGCTAGTGGCCTTAGTATCGGCCAGGAGCGTGAGTGATCTTCACGCTCTGTCAGTAGACCCACCGTTCCTGTTAACAACACGAGACAGTCTGATTTTAAAGACGGACCCGTCCTACCTGCCCAAACGGGCAACTAAATTTCATAGATCTCAAGAGATATGCCTACCTTCATTCTATGAGAACCCGTCAACACAGGACGAGGAGAAATATCACACCTTAGATGTGAAGAGAGCCGTGCTAGCCTATCTAGATAGGACCAGTCCCTGGAGGCAGAGTAGGTCTCTTTTTGTCTCCTTCCAGGGCAGCAGGAAGGGGTCTGCAGTTACATCAGGCACGATATCCAGATGGATTAGAGATGCGATCACAATGGCGTATCTGACAAAAGGAGAAGACCCTCCACTGGGGATTAAGGCGCACTCCACTAGAGCCATATCATCCTCCTGGGCCGAGAGGGCGAACGTCCCAATTGAACAAATATGTAAGGCTGCAACCTGGTCTTCTCCGTCTACCTTTTATAGTCACTATAGACTAGATTTGTCCTCTACCGAGGATCTAACTTTTGGTAGATCAGTCCTTAACACGGTGTGCCCGCCCAAGTGATTATCTCTGGAAATCTCTCAGTGGGTGCTGTCGTGGCGAAGAGGAAAAACCGGATTACTTACCGGTAATACTCTTTTGTAGAGTCCACGACAGCACCTGCTCACTTCCCTCCCGTAAGAATTTTTCACACATGGGTCTCCTTGGTGGTGGAGATTATGATTTAAGTTAGATATGTGATTAAACTTAGTAAGCTTAAAACTGCATAGGGGTAAGATAGATGAATCGCCCAAACAGTTTGACTAAAACATGTATGGCGGTTCCTCCGTTGTTCTCGGTAACACAAACTGAGGGAGCGAGGGGGACCGCCCAATTTATCTCTCTGTAGGTTTCCTGTTCCGGGGGCGGATCCCCTCTCTGTGGGTGCTGTCGTGGACTCTACAAAAGAGTATTACCGGTAAGTAATCCGTTTTTTTTTTCTTGCCTTTATAGCACAGGTGCTGGCTGAATACTCCCATCAGCCGCTCCTGCTGTCACTGTTATTAGCGGCAGCCTGTGTAGGCTGATGGGAGTAATAGTCCCATCAGCTGCTGCCTGCGCTCATGGTTATCACTTGAATATAACTCTCAGAATTTTCCCCTGCTCGTGCTGATCGCCGGCAGAGCAGGAGAGAATGATGTGAGTGGTCTTCAGCACCAGGGAACAGCACTAACTTTACTGCTGCTTCTGAGGCACCGGTGAGTGTCACATGGATGACATGTGAGATGTTTTGCGTCCCGTGCTCCTGTTAAAAAAAAAAAAAAAAAGAACCCGGATGTCTACATATTTTGCCCATGGACACACGGTCGGTGGAAATACACTGACATGTGCACAGACCAATTCACTTGAATGGGTCTACGTGTGTAAGTGTATCGGGTACGTGTGAAAACTATTACCATACGTACCGGACACACTGACGTCTGAAAAAGGCCTAAAGGAGAGCAAACATACTAAAGTCTGCTGGATGTTCTGATATCTGCTTATTAGCCATGGACTTTTCCCATCTGCACAATAATGTAACCATGTGCATGGACAGCTTTTTCCTTTCAGGTTGTATACCAATAAATTTTATTTAGGTTAGTTCTCAGTTTGTAGTGTACATACCATCGACATGTTTGTCCAATCTTCTGTAACATACTGCTGTACCTTTCCAGGTGGTTATACAACAGGACCAAAGCCTTTAATTGACCTGCTACGACAACGCTCACGACCTTACCTATTCTCGAATACTCTTCCTCCTGCTGTGGTTGGCAGCGCCTCCAAAGCACTAGATCTCTTGATGGAAAGTAATGAAATTGCACAATCTATGTCTGCAAAAACTGCACGGTAAAGACAGTTTTGGAGAAATTATGGCTACAGGTAGAACATATAGCCATTATAATAGGAATAGCCATTATATTTTTGGCAACCATGGACTGGAAAGTAATGACTGTTGGTTACAAGGCACTTGGTCAGTTGGAAGAGGCGTTATTTTTTTTTTTTTTTGCTAGCCTTTAAAAATTATATAATATTGCAACCAATATGCTCAAACTTAAGGTAAAGGTCTAGAAAATTCGCAATCGTTCTATGGCATAGTGGCATTAATGAATAGTGAATTGATGCCAGAAATGTGTAGGCAAGTGACTATGAACTTTGGACAGCTAATTGCCAACCTGCTAACTAAGGGTATGTGCACACACTGCGGATTTGGCCTCTGCGGATCTGCAGCAGTTCTGCAGACAGTGTACAGTACTATGTAAGTCTATGGAATTTACAATCCGCAGTGCACATGCTGCGTTTTTTTCACTGCGGAAAAGCTGCGGTTTTACATCCGCAGAAAGAATTGACATGTCAGTTCTTTCTGTGGATTCCGTTGCGGTTTGCCACCTATTCCATTGTCCAGGTGTCAAACCGCAGGGGAAAACCGCTGGCCAATCCGCAGGTAAAACCACAGGTCAATTTACCTGTGGTTTTACCTGCGGATCCGCACGGAAAAATCCGCTGGTAAATCTGCAGCGTGTGCACATAGCCTTGCTGGTACCATGTTTATCAGTTGCTGAATTGTCGCTTGCCTTGCCTTAAATGGTGCCCATTAACATGGTGGATGTTTTATGTGTCCCTCTGCCCTGGCTAAATCTAACCGGTGACCTTTAATTCTCATAATATCGTAATATCCCCTATGAAAAAGAACTATCTGGAATAGACAGCCCCATGCCCTTCGATTTATGACACTGCATTAATGACCTTGAATACACGTGTATGTTGAAGAGCTATCAATCTTATCACTCCATTTTTCTCTCACCCATGACAGCACCACGGAGAGAGGGGATCCGCCCTTCAGGGACAGGAACCTACAGATAAAAGGGTGGTACCTCTCCTCCGCCTTCAGTTGGGTTCCTGTCCCTGACGGGGGGGACCCACAGTACGGCGTACCTGTGATTTGAAGAGAAGAGTCCGGATCCGGGGACGACCTGTCTGGTATACAGCAGCGGGGAGGCCCCTGTCGCGGCAGGAGCTGTGCCCGAAGCCGCCACCGCTGGGGCCGATGCGGGGGGGGGGGGGGGACGTCTGAGCCGCTGCTCCGGAAAGGAGATCAGGGCTCGCGGGGACCCGGTGGAAGTGCTGGCAGCGCCATGGTACAGAGAGTACCAAGATGGCCGCTACTCCGGAAGTAGAGGAGCAGCTTCCGGGTCTCTGAAACCGGCACATGCGCAGTAGCACGCTCCCCGGCCAGCGCGGTGCAGGATGAGAGCGGTGACGTCACGGGGGCGGCAAATTTAAAAATGGTGGATTCAGAACTCCTGGCTGGAAGCGATCCTGATAATGGGGGATAGCGACCAGCAACAGGAGCAGCATGCCAGGCTGCAGCTCAAGCAGCAGCACCACCAACACCACCACCGGAAGAAGGAACGAAACAGAGATGGCTGTTCCAGCAGTCACTCCACGTGGCGCAGTACGTCAGCGGCAAGGAGCAAATCGCCAGATCAGCCTATACAGGACCTGACTCCATCTCCCGAACCGGTACCTGCAGCCGCGCACCTTTGGGGGTAAGTAATCTTCGTGAATATTCACCCTTGTAATACAATTCCTCTCCCTTATTAGGGAAAGAAGGGGAAAAAAGAACAGGGAATGTCCCACTTGCACTAGACCCCTACCTGTATCATGGGAGAAAAAACTATGTGTGTCTTGCACAAAAGAAATTCTTTGTCAGGAGACTCCGGATTTCGCATCCGACCTAAGGGCCGCAATCAAATCAGAGGTTCATAGCGCCCTCGTATCCCTTAAGCATAGGGATAACACGAGGAAGAAAGACACGATAGGAACCTCCCAGTCAGACTCTTCCACGTCGGGAGAAATCACGTCTTAAACCCCGGAATCCGGCTCCTCATCCTCAGACGAGGAAACGGGAGGGCGTCACTGTTTTCCCCTAGAAGAGGTAGACAGACTAGTAAAAGCTGTAAGGTCTACCATGGGGGTATTGGACCCTAGGCTGGATAAAACAGTCCATGACATAATGTTTCGGGGGACTAGGCCAGAAAAAAACGGAGAGTATTTCCGCTTAACGAAATTGTCAAGGGCCTAATCAAAAAAGAATGGGACAAGCCAGACAGGAAAAAAAAATACAGTCCCTTCCCTTAAAAGAAAATATCCCTTTGAGGAGGAGGCATCTACGTCTTGGGATAAAGCCCCAAAGCTCGACATAGCAGTTGCAAAGGCCTCAAAGAAATTCGCTCTTCCCTTTGAAGACATGGGCACCCTCGGGGACCCCAGGGCCGGCGTTATGGCCAGGCAGACCAGGCAGCTGCCTAGGGCCCCCGCTCCTCCAGGGGCCCCCAGCCAGCGGCACATCACACAGCCGCTATGGGGCTCCTGTAAGGCAGAGGGCCCGCATGCCCCCAGCGCCGACTCCCGCTGCCGCCGCACTGAAGGAGGCAGTGATGGAGGAGAGAGCGTCAGCTGATGCTCCCTCTCCCATCATTTCCTGCTCTGCCTCTGACACAGCGGGGGCGCGATGACGTAATCGCGCTCTCACTGTGTGCCAGACAGAGCAGGAGGAGACAGGCACGAGAAAAAGGTGAGAATTTTTTTTTTTTTTTTTTAAATCATTGTGAGTACTGGACTGTGGAGCCACACTGGGGGAGATATATACCATGCTGGGCTGTATCATACCATGCTTGGGGGACTATATACCATGCTGGGCTGTATTATTCCATTCTGGGGGGGTATATACCATGCTGGGCTGTATTATACCATTCTGCGGGGACTATATACCATGCTGGGCTGTATTATACCATGCTGGGCTGTATTATACCATTCTGGGGGGGCTATATACCATGCTAGGCTGTATTATACCATGCTGGGCTGTATTATTCCATTCTGGGGGGGGTATATACCATGCTGGGCAGTATTATACCGTGCTGGGCTGTATTATACCATTCTGGGGGGGCTATATACCATGCTGGGCTGTATTATACCATTCTGGGGGGGCTATATACCATGCTGGGCTGTATTATACCTTGCTGGGCTGTATTATACCATGCTGGGGGGCTATATACCATGCTTGGCTGTATTATACCATGCTGGGGGGCTATATACCATACTGGGCTGTATTATTCCATTTTGGGGTGCTATATACCATGCTGGGCTGTATTATACCATCCTGGGCTTTATTATACAATTATGGGGGGGGTTATATACCATGCTTGGCTGTATTATACCATGCTGGGCTGTATTCCATTCTGGGGGGCTATATACCATACTGGGCTGTATTATACCATGTTGGGCTGTATTATACCATGTTGGGCTGTATTATACCACTCTGGGAGGGCTATATACCATGCTGGGCTGTATTATACCATACTGGGCTGTATTATACCATTCTGGGGGGGCTATATACCATGCTGGGCTGTATTATACCTTGCTGGGCTGTATTATACCATGCTGGGGGGCTATATACCATACTGGGCTGTATTATTCCATTTTGGGGTGCTATATACCATGCTGGGCTGTATTATACCATCCTGGGCTTTATTATACAATTATGGGGGGGGTTATATACCATGCTTGGCTGTATTATACCATGCTGGGCTGTATTCCATTCTGGGGGGCTATATACCATACTGGGCTGTATTATACCATGTTGGGCTGTATTATACCATGCTGGGCTGTATTATACCACTCTGGGAGGGCTATATACCATGCTGGGCTGTATTATACCATACTGGGCTGTATTATACCATTCTGGGGGGCTATATACCATGCTGGGCTGTATTATACCACTCTGGGAGGGCTATATACCATGCTGGGCTGTATTATACCATGCTGGGCTGTATTATACCATGCTGGGCTGTATTATACCATTCTGGGGGGGCTATATACCATGCTAGGCTGTATTATACCATGCTGGGCTGTATTATTCCATTCTGGGGGGGTATATACCATGCTGGGCTGTATTATACCATTCTGGGGGGGCTATATACCATGCTAGGCTGTATTATACCATTCTGGGGGGGCTATATACCATGCTGGGCTGTATTATACCATTCTGGGGGGGCTATATACCATGCTGGGCTGTATTATACCATTCTGGGGGGGCTATATACCATGCTGGGCTGTATTATACCTTGCTGGGCTGTATTATTCCATTCTGGGGGGGCTATATACCATGCTGGGCTGTATTATACCATGCTAGCCTGTATTACACCATTCTTGGGGGGCTATATACCATGCTGGGCTGTATTATACCATGCTGGGGGGATATATACCATACTGGGCTGTATTATTCCATTTTGGGGTGCTATATACCATGCTGGGCTGTATTATACCATCCTGGGCTTTATTATACAATTCTGGGGGGGGCTATATACCATGCTTGGCTGTATTATACCATGCTGGGCTGTATTCCATTCTGGGGGGCTATATACCATACTGGGCTGTATTATACCATTCTGGGGGGTCTATATACCATGCTGGGCTGTATTATACCATGCTGGGCTGTATTATACCATGGTGGGCTGTATACCATGCTGGGCTGTATTATACAGCCCAGCATGGAATACAGCCTGTATACCATGGTGGGCTGTATTATACCATGCTGTGCTGTATACCATGGTGGGCTGGGCTGTATACCATGGTGGGCTGGGCTGTATACCATGTGGTCCTGGGCTATATACTATGCGGTTGTGTTATATATCCTTATCCGAAAGACCTTAATGACTATAGACCTGTAGCATTAACATCACACCTGATGAAGGTATTAGAGAGATTGATTCTCACACGTCTCCGTCCTCTAGTGAGCTCGGATATGGACCCTCTCCAGTTTGCCTACAGGCCGGGCATTGGTGTGGATGATGCCATTATCCACCTTCTAGATAGGACTCTCTCTCACCTGGAGAAACCTGGGAACACTGAGAATAATGTTCTTCGATTTCTCTAGTGCTTTTAACACCATACAGCCAGGTCTACTGAGAGACAAGCTGGGCCTTGTTGGTGTGGACCTCCAACTCTCCACCTGGATCCTTAACTACCTCACGAACCGACCTCAGTTTGTAAAGGTTCGGGACAGTGTGTCAGACACAGTGATCTGCAATTCAGGGGCACCTCAAGGTACAGTTCTTGCCCCTTTTCTCTTCACACTGTACACTGCGGATTTTAGGTGCAACTCATCTAGCTGCTACTTGCAGAAGTATTCTGATGATTCTGCAATAGTAGGCCTCATCACAGGAGGAGATGAAAGAGAGTACAGAGATACTAACCAAACTTTTGTGGAGTGGTGTCAGAGGAACCACCTTAGGATTAATTCCGGGAAGACCAAGGAATTGGTGGTGGACTTTCGCAAGGGCAAAAATCCACCAGTAGTGGTGAACATTCAGGGAAAGGACATTGAGACAGTCGACACCTATAAGTACCTTGGTGTGATCCTCAATAATAAGCTTGACTGGGCCCATCACTTGGATGCAGTGTACAGGAAGGGCCAAAGCAGGCTTTATCTGCTCAGAAGGCTGAGAGCCTTCGGAGTTAGAGGGGCACTCCTTGCATCCTTCTTCAACTCTGTTGTGGCATCAGTCATCTTCTTTGGTGTGGTGTGCTGGGGTAGTGGCATATCAACCAGGGACAGGAATAGGCTGGACAAACTGATTAGAAGGGCCAGCTCTGTCCTGGGATGCCCCCTTGACCCAGTTCAGGAAGTAGGCGACAGGAGGATACTGGCCAAGGTGAGCTACATGGTGCAGAATGATTCCCATCCCATGCATGAGACCGTGACCAAGATGTGCAGTACTGTCAGTGACCGGCTACTTCATCCTAAATGTGAGAGGGAGCGCTATCAAAAGTCCTTCCTTCCTGCTGCAGTTAGGCTGTATAACCAGCACTGTCCAAAACGGAGAACGACCCAAACAGAGAACTGATGGATCCAAAGTTGTGACAGTCCGGTTACATTTTTTTTTTCTTCGTATATATGTGCCTACCTACTGTCAATGTAATGCCTTTATGCATCTGTATCTGTACTTGTTCCTGCCTTGCTGCTGTAATGCTCTGAATTTCCCCATGGTGGGACAATTAAAGTATTATCTTATCTTATATACCATGGGGGGTACATTTTACATTATATTCTATAGGGGGAGGCTGTGTTATATAATATGGGGGCTACATTATATTCTATGGGGAGGTGGGCTGTATTATATTCTATTTGGGGCTACATTATATTCTATGGGGGGCTGTATTATATTATATTCGATGGGGGCTGCATTATACTATATGAGGAGGGCTACATTGTATTCTATGGAGGGGTTACATTATACTATATAAGGGGCTGCATTATATCCTAGGAGGGGGTTGCCATATATTCTATGGAGGGGCTGCATTATACTATATGGGGGGTGAGGCTGCATTATATTCTATGGGGTGTTACATTATATTCTGTGGAGTGGCTGCATTATACTCTGGGGTAGCTGCATTATTCTCTAAGGGGTGGCTGCATTATACTATAAGAGGGGGGCTGCATTATATTCTATGGGGATTACATTATATTGTATGGCAGGGCTGCATTATACTCTGGGGTGGCTGCATTATGCTCTATTGGGTGGCTGCATTATACTATATGTGGACTGCATTATACTGTATCGAGGACTATGGGGAATACATTATATGAAGAACTATGGGGTGCATTATGCTATGGGAAGTGAATTGTACTACATGGGTGACTATGGCGGTGCATTATACTATATGGAGAACTATGAGGAGTGTATTATACTATATAGAGGACTGAGCAGTATATTTTAATATATGGAGGGCTATGAGGAGTGTATTATACTATATGGAGGACTGAGGAGTGTATTATACTATATGGAGGACTATGGGGAGTGTATTATACTATATGGAGGACTGAGCAGTGTATTTTAATATATGGAGGGCTATAAGGAGTGTATTATACTAAATGGAGGACTGAGGAGTGTATTATACTATATGGAGGACTATGGGGCAGATTATATTATATGGAGGACTATGGGGTGTAAACTGTAGATGCTGCTAACATGATACTGTATGGTGATCTGTTAGGGTGCGTGCACATGTTGCGGATTAGTCTGCGGCTTATTCTGCAGAGAATCCATATCTCTTGGCAGAAACCGCAGGGTAAAACACATGCATTTTTCCTGCGGATTCCTAGCATGTGTACAGCGGATTTGATGCAGGTTTTAGTGAGGTTTGGCAGTGCGGATGAGAGAGATTGATTGATTTGTATGTCCCGGAACGTACACTGCAGCTGCGGTTCCGCAAAAAAGTAACATGCTGCGGAAAATAAACCGCAGCAAATCTGCCCTGAATTTTCCGCAGCATGTGCACGGTGGATTTGGTTTTCCATAGGATTACATTGTACTGCAAACCGCATGGAAACTGCTGCGGATCTGTAGAACCAAATCCGCTGCGGATCCGCAGGATCAAATCCGCTGCGGATCCGCAGGACCAAATCCGCTGTGGATCCACAGCAAAAACCGCAATGTGTGCACACATCCTTAGTGATCGTTCTGTCCCCATCATTCTTTCTCAGATGGTGGAAAGAGGCTGGGAAACAAGTATTGAACGACTTCTTCAATTTTGTCGATCATTTAGCGGCCTGAACTCAGCGCATGTAAATACAATCAAAATGCTAATGTGTGATGTGCAATATGTTAGCATTTGGGGACCCATTTTAAACTTTGCCTAGGGCCCCACTTTGCCTAAAACCGGCCCTGGGGGACCCCCTAGATAAAAAGGCAGATACCTTTCTAAAGGGAGCATGGGAGTCAGCAGGCGGTAACCTCAGGCCAGCCATAGCGGCGACATGTACTTCAAGAGCCCTAATGGTATGGGTGGACCAACTTGAGAAACAGCTGAGGGAAGGGACACCAAGGGATAAGATCTTAGATTCTATCCCAGTAATAAGGGGAGCGGCTGCCTTCCTAGCGGACTCATCGGCCGATTCAGTCAGGCTATCGTCCAAAACAGCAGCACTTTCAAACGCAGCCCGAAGAACACTATGGCTTAAAAGTTGGCCAGGGGACCTACAGACCAAAATGAAATTATGTTCAATCCCCTGTGAAGGGAAATTCCTTTTTGGGGAGACGTTAGATGACATCCTCCAGAAAGCAGGGGACAAGAAGAAAGGGTTCCCAAATTTGGGGCCAGCAGCATTTAAAAGGCCCTTTCGAAATAGGAGGTTTTTTCAGAGGAGACCACAGAGGGAACAAAAGTGGGATGACAAAAGAGATAGAGGGTTCTTCTTTAGTAACTCTTTCCGAGACAAAAAACCCTCCAAGTGACAGTGCGCCCAGGGTGGGGGGAAGGTTAACCCTTTTTCTTCCAGCCTGGAGGAGAATTTCAAACAACCCATGGATAGTAAACCTAATCCAGGAGGGCCTAAGAATAAACTTTCTCTCTCTTCCACCTCAAAAGTATATAATAACGCCGCTGAGATCCAGTACGCGAGAACAGGAAGCGCTAGAAAGCGAAGTCCTAGGCCTAGTAAAAAAAAAAAGGAGTCCTCCAGGAGGTTCCCCTGCAGGATATGGGCAGAGGGTTCTACTCCCCTCTTTTTCTAGTAACCAAACCGGACGTCACCTTTCGAACGATCATAAATCTGAAAAAGCTAAACAAATACGTCACGAATCAGACTCCATTTTGAAGCTCTATCAGGTCCACCACCAAAATCCTGTTCCCAAACTGCTTCATGACGGTGTTAAATCTCAGCGACGCCTATTATCACATCCCTATCCACAAAGACTCCAGAAAATATCTCCGGTTAGCCGCCTCAATAAAGGGCAAGGTGAAAGAATTCCAGTACAGAGCCCTGCCGTTCGGAATATCGATAGCCCCGCGGGTATTTACCAAAATAGTAGCAGAAATGATGGCTCATATAAGGGAACAAGACATAGTAGTAGTCCCGTATTTAGAGGATTTCCTAATAGCAGGCAGCTCTTCTCAAAAATGCAGGGAACAGAGGGACAGGGTGATGGACACTCTACAAGGCCTAGGCTGGCTTCTAAATCTAAAAAAATCAAGACTGGAGCCCAGCAGAGTACAAGAATTCTTGGGCCTAACACTGGACTCAAACATTCAGGAGTGTCGCCTCCCAGACCACAAAAAGGAGAAAATCGCTCAAATTACAGCAAGAGCAATCCAAAATCCCTCTGTGACATTAAGGAAAGCTATGTCACTGCTGGGTTCCCTATTCGCCTGCCTGCCAGCAGTTCAATGGGCTCAGTTACACACAAGAGATCTCCAGTGGGCCGTATTAGCCAACCAGGCAGCAATAGGGGGACACCTAGAAGGTCGTATTACCCTAAATTCAAGAACTATTCATTCCCTAGCTTGGTGGGGAAACCAGGAAAATCTGTCCAAAGGGATCCCCTGGGTAACAAAGATAACACACATAGTGACAACGGATGCCAGTCCCTCGGGATGGGGAGCACACATGAACAACGAGGTGGCTCAGGACGTGTGGGGAGATCAAGAATTAAAAGCCTCCTCAAATCAAAAAGAGCTTCTAGCAGTAGGCTATGCACTGACACACTTCCTACCCCTGCTCCAGAATCGCCATGTCTGCATTCTTTCGGACAATCGAGTCACAGTGGCCTATATAAATCATCAGGGGGGAACCAGGTCCCAAGCCCTAATGGACACATCCGCCAGAATCCTCAAACTATCAACCCTGCTATCTCTGTCAGCCCTACACATCCGGGGTACAGAGAATCAAAGGGCAGACTTTCTGAGCCACAACCAATTACGACAAGGGGAATGGGTACTTAAGTGGTCCATTTTTTGGCAGATTGTAAAGATGTGGGGGACCCCAGACATAGATCTGTTTGCCGATTTCAAAAACAAAAAAGTAGAAACCTTCTGCTCGCTAGATCCCAGGGGGAATCCTCTAACTCTGGACGCGTTTATGCTCCCATGGACACAGAGTTTAACATATGCCTTTCCCCCAATCATGTTCATTCCAGGGGTCCTAAGGAAAGTCAGGGAGGACGGGACAAGAATGATACCGATAGCCCCTTCTTGCCCAAAAGAACCTGGTTTTCCTGGCTAAGAATGCTCTCAGTAACCGACCCATGGATCCTACCGGATCTCCCAGACCTGCTATCGCAGGGCCCAGTGTTACATCCTCGGGCACCGAACCTCCATTTAACAGCATGGAATTTGAGAGGGCGCTGATGAGGGACAGGGGATTTTCAGAGAACCTGATAACTACATTACAAAAAAGTAGGAAACCGGTTACGATGAGAGCTTACTGCAGAACATGGAAAAAATTCCTATCCACTTCTAGGGCAAAGGTTTGGGACGGGGTTCAGATTAATAAGATCCTAGAATTTCTACAAAAGGGCCTAGAACAGGGTCTGGCGGTCAACACATTAAAAGTACAAATAGCGGCGTTAGGCGCCCTCTATAACCATGATGTGGCAGGTGACGCTTGGGTAGCACGGTTTATTAAGGCCGCAACCAGATCTAGGCCAATAGCTAGTCAAAGGTTACAGTCATGGGACCTGAAACTTGTACTTTCAACACTGACAGGCCCTCCGTTCGAACCAATTTACTCGGCACCCCTAAAAGTCCTATCACTTAAAACGGTGCTTCTGGTGGCACTAACATCAGCTTGAAGAGTGAGTGATATTCAAACCTTATCAGCAAGGCCACCTTTTACAAAAATTCTAGAGGATAGTCATCCTAAAACCTGACCCGGGCTATCCACCTAAAGTATCACATTTCCACAGGTCCCAAGAGGTAGTCCTTCCTTCCTTCTGCCCAAATCCAAAAAATAAGGGGGAAGAAAAATTCCACACTTTAGATAATAAAAGGTGCCTAGTACAGTGCTTAGAGGCCACCAAAAAATGTAGGAAGGAAGGCTCTCTCTTTGTATGTTTCCAGGGTCCTCGGAAGGGGCTCAAGGCATCCAAGAGTACCCTAGCAAGGTGGATAAGGGATGCGATTGCCCTGGCATACTCATCCAGTGGAAATACCATCCCGGAGGGGCTGAGAGCTCATTTCACAAGGGCAATGGCAACCTCATGGGCTGAAAGATCTGAGGTATCAATAGAACAAATCTGTAAGGCGGCCACCTGGTCATCACCTTCGACTTTTTTCAGGCACTATAGATTAGATCTAGCCTCTACGTCTGACCTGACCTTCGGGAGAAGGGTCCTTCAGGCGGTGGTCCCTCCCTAAGCTACCATCTCTGTAATTCTCTCCGTGGTGCTGTCATGGGAGAGAGAATAGCTTAGTTACTCACCGATAATGGTGTTTCTCGGAACCCATGACAGCACCCGCTTATTCCCCTCCCCTTCACGAGTGTGGTGAGCACGTTTTACTGTTAGTAGAGTGTTTCCATTTAGGCACGGTGCTTTTGATAAATAATCAGTATTATAATATTGTGTATATATTTCTGTTGTCTAACTAACCTGGAGATCCTCTGATGCTCTATAACCAACTGAAGGCGTAGGAGAGGTACCACCCTTTTATCTGTAGGTTCCTGTCCCTGAAGGGCGGATCCCTTCTCTCTGTGGTGCTGTCATGGGTTCCGAGAAACACTGTTATCGGTGAGTAACTAAGCTATTCACGAGGCTGAAGTTGGTTTCTTCAGCAATTCTTTCTTCTGTTTTTTTTTTTTTTTTTTTTAGGTTTAAAAACAAAAAATAAGCATCACAATAACAACATATAATGCAGCGAGGTGCCCTGATGTGAATACACTTAAAAACAGCCACAAAAATTATAAAACTGGCACAAAAATGGGCATCAAAGTGGGCACCGAAGGGCGTTAATGAAAGGGTTAAATGACTTTGGGCCATTGATATCACACTGCAGACATATAGAACAGGGAGCCCCACATCAAAATCGGGTCTCCAGCCTGGCCCAAATGAGTTCTGGGCATCAGAACTGGCACCAAAGTGGGCAGTCGATTTTTGACCATTTGAATAAGTAACTGGTGCTTCTCTAACAACCCCCCCAGGACAGCACACAGGAGGATGTCATCTTATCATAATAGGGACAGGAAATACGAAAGAGATCAAATAGCCCCTCCTACCTCCACTAAACAGTGTTTTTCCTGTCCCTATAGGGATGAAGAGGTCATCCTCGGTGCTCTGTGCCGGGGACAGAGACCGGACAATTACCTTTTAAGCCGGGCAGCTGTAGATCGGTCAGTTTCCCCCCTCCCTCTCCTGGATGCTGCTCCTGTCTCCTAAGGACTGATGCTCCCCGGTCCGCGCCTCTGGCTAAGGTCCGGGGAGTTCTCTGCTCTCTGTGCCCATCTCCTTCCCCCTGCTCCAGCGTCGGACTGCTGCTCGGCGGGGAGGCCTGCTTCTGATCCGGGCGGCATGCCGGTATGGTCACTTCCGGTTTCTGTGTTCCAGCGTGGAACGCAGCAGCAAATTTGAAATTAAGAACCCGGTTGGTTCCCAGCGAACGTTCCACCGACCATGGGAAGATGGGGGGTGGGAGGGGGAGGAGCTGCTCAGTTTGGAGGGAGGTGCTGGTCCGGTCTCCCTATTTAAGGAGCCCTGGACATAACAGGCAAGGTAAGATAAACAGTAGCAATGGAGTCTGAGCCTTTCTGAAATGCCTCTGTGGAGCCCATCGCTAATCTGATCCCTGTGAGTATGCAGGCATTGGGTCTTCTCCAGGGTGCAGTAATGACAAGAGAGACCAATTCTACCTTCTCCTCTCTTTCAGGGGGACAAGGATGCTGCACCCAGGAGCAAATCCAAAGCCACTAGCCGCAAATGTGCGTTGTGTGCCAAGAGACTCTCCTCATCACATGGCAAACCGTGTATTGAAAAAGTTCTGAATGAAGAAGGTTCTTAAGGGAAGACATTCAGAGCATTGTGCGTCAGGAGATACAAGCTTCCCTGGCATCGTTCTCCCAGCCAGCACCAGCCCCTAGTGCCCCTCCAGCAAGAAAGAGGAAGATGCAGCAACTAGAGGATTCTGATTCCCAGGAATCTATGCCAGAGGAGTTCCAGGAGGAAGGCAAACTAAGTTCGGAGCTGGAAAAAGAAGACAAGAAGTACTACTTCTCCGTGGTGAATATGGAAGAACTCATCACGGCGGTAAGAACAACCATGGAAGTGGAGGAAGAGAGACCATCAAGTTCAGTAAAGGAAGAGATGTTCGGAGGCCTCTGATCCAGAAGGACGTTATTCTTCCCAATACACAAAAATATCCGTGAACTAGTGTTGGAAGAGTGGGAGACTCCAAAGAAGAGACTAAGCACTCCTTCAGAATTAAAAGATGGATTCCCAGTCGATGATGAGACTGCATTATGCTGGTCCAAGGTACCAAAGGTGGACATCCAGGTTGCCCAAGTGACAAAGAAAACAACTTTACCATTTGAGAACTCCTCTCAGCTGAAGGATTCCCTGGAGCGCAAAATGGTAGGGCTCCTCAGGAAATCCTGGGAGATGTCAGCGGCCTTGCTAAACACTAATGCAGTATCTATATCGGTTACTAAGATCAGTGTCTCACTGGTTGGGGCAGCTGGAGGAACACTGTTGTGAATTCTCTCTGGCTTCCCTCTGGTGATTACTGAAGATAGTGGAGCTGGTCAGATTGAGAGTTCTCTTTCTGGGCTCCCTCTGGTGGTTACTGGAGGTAGTGGAGCTGATCTGATTGACAGAGGCTTGCCACCTGATAATGAGGAAGACGATTGGAGATCTGGGGTTTCTGATTAGGATTTAAGATAGCTGACTCCCTCTATCCCTGCTGGTGATTTTCTTCCTGTGCCTCCTGAGGTCTGATGTCTCCTGCTCTTTCCCTGCATGTTCAGCTAAGTGGTTCATTTGGTGTTCTGTTTGCATTTGATCTGGTTTTGTTTATCTCTGCTTTGTGTGGGTCAGCTAGCTCCGGCTGGGGCTGTGCTGAATCACCGCCCATATGTTACTGCATGTGCCAGTTTGTTTTGTCCCCTTTTGTATTGGTCTCTTTTTGCTTTGCTTTCAGAGTATCCCAGAGTGCTGATATAGTGGGGGGCGAAGTCGTGCGACTTCAGTGTTTTTGTGCATCAGACGTGTTGGACTTTTGCAGGGTTTTTTGTGTGATTGCAGACAGTGTCTTTCCTTTCCTGTCCTGTCTAGTCAGTGTGGGCCCCATCGTTTGCTCAGTCATTCTCTGCCTACGTTTGTGTTTTCATCTGGTCTCACCGGCAATATATGTTTGGGGCTATTTATTCCTTTGGGGTCTGCACCAGGGCAGTTTAGATTTCCCCTTTCTTGCTTTAGGCTTAGTTAGCTCTCCGGCTGTGCCGAGGCATCTAGGATCATCGTAGGTACGTCCACGGCTGCTGCTAGTTGTGTGGACAGGATCAGGGGTCTGCATCCGTTTAGTTACCAACCTCTCTAGTTTTCTGTGGCTTAGCTTGGGCCTGCTATCCTCCTCGGTGACCCAATCATAGCAGAACACCTCGCCTCACTTCCTCCTTCAGAATGCTACGGCCTTCTTGGCAGACGCCTCGGCAAACTCCCTCAGAGTGGCGGCTAACAGTGGCTCTATCTAACTCTGCGAGACGAGCCCTGTGGCTGAGATCCTAGAGCGGAGACATGGCATCAAAAATATAACTTTATTATTATTATTATGCATTTATATAGCGCCATTTATTCCATGGTGCTTTACATGTGAAAAGGGGAAATACAGACAAGTATAATAAACATGTGTAAGACAAGGGACACACAAGTATATAAGGAGAGGGGACCCTGCCCGCGAGGGCTCACAGTGTACAGGGATGGGTGAGGATACAGTAGGAGAGGGTAGAGCAGGTCGTGCGGTGGTTCAGTAGACCGAGGATCATTGCATCATTCCCTTTAAAAGAAAATATATGTTCGGGCCGGCTTTGAAGGAACTATTAGAAAAGGTTTCAGACAAAAAGAAGTGTCTACCAGAGCCGAAGAATACTAGAAGGGAGGCCAAAAAGAGATCCTTTTGGCCCCCTCAGGAACAGCCTTGCCAATACGGAGGCAAGGGGAAGACAGGAAGATGGAGCTACCCCAAAGGAGGCCGGGACAAATCTTTTTCTCTCCCGTGATCAGCGTCCGAGTAAACAAGGACGCTCAAAGAGAAGTAGGAGGTCGCATTTCTCACTTCCTTCCAGAATGGGAAAAAATATCTACCAACCCATGGTTATTAAGATCCATCCAGGAGGGGGTGAAAATAGAATTTACCTCCTACCCTCCTCAGAGAGTAAGAATCATGCAACTCTCTACACAGACGCTCCAGGCCTCCCTGATATCAGGCCTCAAACTATTAGCTTCGAGGGCAATTTCTCCAGTTCCAGAGGGAGAAGAGAATCGGGGTCACTACTCCCAAGCTCTTTTTGATTTAATAAAAAAAAACAAAAAAAAAAACAGATTGGTCCCACTGAATTCTAATAAATCTGAAGCCTGTGAACCAGTATATCCATTACAGGAAATTGACTCCATCTTGAATCAGATCAGCAGTTCCCCTGATAGAGGATGGGTTCACTATGGCAACAAGCGATCTACGGGATGCATATTATCATATTCCAGTTCATCCCAATTATCGGAAATTCCTGAGATTTGCAGTGACCCAAGGAAAACAGTTGTTCCTTTACCAGTTCAATGTGCTCCCATTTGGTCTATCATCAGCACCCTGAATTTTCACAAAGATTGTCAGAAGCCATGGCCCATATCAGAGGTCAGCAGATTTGCATCATCCCATATCTCAACGACTTTTCGCTAGTGGCACCATTAGCACAGGGGCACATACAGACGACTTTGCAGATTCTGACGTCACTGGGATGGTTGATAAATCTACAAAAATCAGATATCACTCCCTCCACAAAGAGAGGCTTCCTGGGAGTCCTCTTGGACAGACATCCTATTTGCCCAGAGACAAGCAGATTGAACTGAGAGCAAGGATAAACACCTTAAAAAGCAGGAGAGGTTCTCCATGTCAATCCTCGGCTCCATGATGTCTTGTAGCCATTCGGTGGCCTGGACCTAGGCACACACCAGAGATCTGCTGAGTTTTTTATACTATATGGCTAATTATCAGTATTTTATTCTTAAATTCCCCCATCTCCTTTTTGCACTAAATCCTCTTTTTATTTTTAATCCATCACTATCGGCTTGTCTATATTATATTGTTTGGTGCAAATTTTTTTGATTTCTTTTTTTTTTTTCCCCCCATCATTCATCGTATATATTTAATCCCATATTTATATTTGTGGGCTTATATTAATCTAGTCACTTTCTTTGCCTATTATTTATACATATATAGCCAATTTTCATAACCTCGGGTTAATCCTTTTTGCACACTATGCCACACTAGTCCGTTTTTCTATGTCGGCTTATTTACACTTCCTGGCTTGTATTATCAGGGCATTGAGCAGTGCGCATGGGCAGCCTGACGTGCCGGGCCGTTGTGCAGCAACGGCGTCTACATGTGAAGTAAAACGCCGGCTTCTCTGGCTGTGCTGACTCACATGACGCCACTTGCCGTGTCACTTCCGGTTTACGCCAACGGCGCATGCTCCGTCTCATCTCATGTCCTGGACACACCAGAATATAAATAATCCTCTCAGTTGAGGAGCTACCACCCCCTGACGAAGGAGACTTCCAAAACGCGCGTCGGGGCGCGTTTATACAGGCACACCATGGCACCCATCCTCCCTGGATTTGCAGGTATCATTATTGCCGCCTTAGCTTATATGTCTGGCCCATGATATAGCGCACTATATGTGCACAGTCACTTCATTGCTGCAGTCTGAGTTATTATTGCTTACACCTTGGCATCTTCACTGTTGCATATTTATGACCTACATGCCTGCGACATGATTCAGCGCACTTTTGGTGCACAGTCACATTTATTGCTGCAGCCCTACTTATTATTGTTTGCATCTTTGTAGCTTCATTGCACTGCTGCATATTTTTCTGCACCATAATTTGCACTATTGCATTGTTTTGCACAAAGCGCAAAAAGTTTCTTTTGCACAACTCCTGTTGGAGTAACCATTAGTTTTTGCACTATTTTTCACTTTATTTTTTCTGCAATGACTATTTTCCCTTCACCCATGACAGCACCACATGAGAGAGGGATCCGCCCCGCCAGGACTGGAACCTACTGAAACATAAGGGGCGGCACCTCTCCCCCGCTTCAGTTGGGTTCCTGTCCTGGAAAGGAATCCCTCTGACAGCGGCGGTGCCTGTCAGGATGAAAAGACCCAGGGCCGTCCCGGCGTGTAAAAATGCAGGGCTGGCTTACCTGCGACGCTGGCCGTCGGCAGCTGGTAGCGCAGTCCCCGGGGTTTTCCTCATACGGGCCCCGAGTTCGTGCGGGCACGTTCCGATGTCCTCCCTTCGGAGGTTCCTCCCTGTGCCGCCCTCCCCCTGCGCGCGCGCCCGTTCCTTCCCCTGCATGCAGGGGAAGCCGGGGGCAGAGACCGGCGTCTGACGTGGGAGCACGACCGCTGACGTCATCAAGAAGCGACGGTCATGGCGCCGGGCGCGACGCTGGCCAGGAGAAGCGGCTGGTGGTCGCGGGGGGGAGGGGTAATGAGGGGCTCACTCACCGCATAAAAGGAGCAGAAGCGGCTGCAGGGGCGACAATGGCGTCTCAGGAGGATCGCTCACCGTCCCCATTGTCTCTGCCCCCATCGCAAGCTTCTGGTCGCAAGAGCCGCTCGAGCGGCAAAAGCAGCAGCCGTCCGAGTCACCGATCGAGGGATTCCTCGAGATCAAAAGAGCGCAGAGCGCACGCTCCTTTGCAGCCCCAGAGCCCGGTATCCGTCTTTCCTGGGTGGTGAGTGATCTCCGTGAAAGTTAGACAATAATAGGCTTTCCTATGTCTTGTCTTTTTTTTTTTTTTTTTTTTAGGGAGGCAAAAAAGCTATAAGCAAAAAGAAAAATAGAGAATGTGCCATATGCCACAGCCCTTTAGCAAAAGACTACCAAAAGGACTTGTGTCAGCTGTGTCCAGCGAACTATGGCTGAAGAGGTGCCGAGCCTGGCAACAAACCTCAGATCGATGATAAAATCTCAGGTACAGGGCTCACTTAAAAAATTGTTAAAAAAGAAGAGTAAGAGTAGGAAAGCCTCCCCGAGTTCCTCGTCAGGCTCCTCCTCTTCGGAGTATCAAGTTGAGCACGGGTCATCTTCATCCTCAGACAGTGATACGGGGGGCAGACCTTGCTTTCCCGTAGAAGATACGGACGCTCTCCTTAAAGCCAACAGGTCCACTATGGGCCTGCAAGAGGAGAAGGTAGAGAGATCACTGGAGGATGTAATGTTTGGCGGCCTGCAAGAAAGGAAGAAGCGTACCTTTCCGGTCAATGACAAGGTTCAGGCCCTAATCGAAAGAGAATGGAAGAAACCGGAGAAGTCAGGTAGCCTTCCCTCCTCTTCAAAGCGAAGATACCCCTTTGAGGCTAAAGAGACGGACGTCTGGGACAAGGTCCCAAAGGTTGACGCAGCAGTGTAGGTCTTCCAAGAAGTCGGCCCTGCCCCTGGAGGATTCAGGGGTTTTGAGAGATCCCTTGGATAAAAAAGCGGACTCATACCTAAGGCACACTTGGGAGGCAGCGGCAGGGGGTCTGAAACCGGCAATAGCCGGCACCTGCACAGCCCGTTCATTAATGGTCTGGTTGCAACAACTTGAAGAAAAATTAGTCTCCAAGGTACCAAGAGAGAAAATATTAGGAGAAATGTACTTGCTACACGGAGCTGCCGCTTTCTTGGCTGACACCTCCGCCGACTCGATGAGGTTAACGGCAAGAGCAGCGGGGCTATCGAACGCCGCAAGACGGGGGTTATGGCTCAAAGGCTGCCCTGGGGACATTCAATCTAAGGCGAAATTATGCTCGTTACCATGTGATGGGCAGTTCCTGTTTGGGAAAAACCTGGATGACATCTTGGAGAAGGCCGGGGATAAAAAGAAGGGCTTCCCCAGATTCATGGGTGATCAAAGGAGACCGCCCTTTCGGAGGGGAAAGTTCAATCGGGGCCATCCCCCGGGAGAGCGGAAAAGGTGGGACGACAAGAGGAAAAAAGAACCAGGGTTCATGTTTGGGGGATCTACCTCAACCGCCAAAAAATCCCCGCAATGACGCCAGCCCTCCGGTGGGGGGAAGATTGAAGCTCTTTTCTCAAGAATGGGAGAAAATATCGGCCAACAATTGGATTCTGAGCATTATAAAGAATGGCCTAAAAATCCCTTTTTTCCAGCATCCAAGAGCTTCATTTGTGGTGACCCCCGTCAGAAAGGAACCAGGGGAGCAATCAGCCATAGAAACAGAAATTTTAGGACTGTTGGAGAAACAAGTTCTAATAGAGGTCCCAAAAGATCAAGAGAGAAGGGGGTTCTATTCTCCCCTCTTCCTAATAAGAAAACCAGACCTCTCCTTCAGAACGATAATAAATCTCAGGCGCCTCAATCAATGGATCATGAACCAAACATTCAAAATGGAATCAGTGTCTTCGGCCATAAAGCTGTTACACCACAACTGCTTCATGGCCGTAATAGATTTGAAGGATGCCTATTACCACATCCCGATGCACCCAGAATACCAGAAATACCTGAGGGTAGCCCTATACATCCAGGGCGACCTCAGGCACTTTCAATTTACAGCTCTTCCGTTTGTCATCTCCATAGCGCCAAGGATTTTTACGAAAGTAATAGCGGAAATGACAGCTTTCCTTCGAATCCACAATGTGATTATGGTGCCTTACTTGGACGATTTTTTGGTCATTGGCAATTCAGAACGTCACTGCGCACATCAAGTAGAGAAAATAACAGAAACCCTGCAAAGACTGGGTTGGATGGTAAACTTAAAGAAATCAAAACTTCAACCCCTAAGGAAACAAACATTTCTAGGTTTCGTCTTGGACTCCAACCGTCAAGTTTGTCTCTTGCCAGAGAAAAAACTAGAGAAAGTGAGAGAAATGACCCTTACAGCAATACAACAACCGCGCATGACCCTAAGAAGGGCAATGTCCCTGTTGGGCATGCTAACAGCCTGTATCCCTGCGGTCAACTGGGCACCGTTTCATACCCGACAACTGCAGGCGGAAATCTTGTCAGCCCAGAAACGATTGAAAGGGCGTTTAGAAGGGAAGCTGGAACTTTCCGAAAAGGGGAAAAACTCTCTCACTTGGTGGCTAGACAGCACAAATTTAGCAGGGGGAACTTTGTGGCACAGGCCCGTGTCCGATGTAATATTGACGGACGCAAGCTCCTTGGGATGGGGGGCACACCTGAGAGAACAAATAGCCCAAGGGTCCTGGGGTCACCTAGAGCAGAAGGCTTCCTCCAACTTAAGAGAGTTAAGAGCGGTAAACAGAACCTTGGGGGCATTCATTCCCAGGCTACAGGGTCAAAATGTCCGAATTATGTCAGACAACAGGGTGGCAGTGGCGTATGTCAACCACCAGGGAGGGACAAGGTCAAACTCCCTAATGGACGAAGCCAAAAGAATCTTTCTCAAAGCAGAACAACATCTAACCTCCCTGACGGCCCTACACATCAAAGGGACAGAAAATGTTCAAGCCGACTTTTTAAGCCGCAACAAGTTAAAACAGGGAGAGTGGGCCTTAAATCGTGTAATATTCCAGAAGATAGTACAGTTATGGGGGCAGCCAGTGATCGACCTCTTTGCCACCAAAAACAACCGGCAGGTGAGGAGGTTCTGCTCATTAAACCCAGGGGAAAACCCGTGGGCAGTAGACGCTCTGCAAATCCCGTGGCTGTTCAAACTGAGCTATGCCTTTCCCCCAGTAGCGTTAATCCCGGCAGTGGTAAAAAAGATAAGAGACGAGCAAGCCAGAGTAATCCTCATAGCCCCGTTCTGGCCAAAAAGACCGTGGTTTTCACTACTGCAAATGATGTCTCTCTCGGACCCGTGGGTACTGCCAGAAATTCCAGATTTATTAGCTCAGGGGCCGATATTCCACAAACAAGTCAAGGGGTTCGATCTGACGGCGTGGAATTTGAGGGCACTTTTGAGAGATAAAGGTTTTTCCCCGGGGTTGGTGACTACTCTAATGAAAAGTAGAAAACCAATAACAACCAACATATATGGCGGGACGTGAAAGAAATTTCTACAATTCCTGGGAAAACCGTTAGGTCAAGAACCCCCAATCGAGTCCATCTTGGAGTTCTTGCAGACAGGTCTACAGCTAGGCCTGGCGGTTAATACCCTCAAGGTACAGGTTTCAGCGCTGGGTGCATTATACAATTGCAATATAGCGGCAAACAGATGGGTAGCCAGGTTCATAAAATCTTGCCACAGATCTAGGCCAGTTTCCTTACCAAAAATAGCTCCATGGGATCTAAATCTGGTGCTGGAAGCCCTTACGAAGGAGCAGTTTGAACCCATACAGCAGATTTCAACTAAAAACCTCACCCTAAAAACCATCATTTTGGTAGCTCTAACGTCGGCACGTAGAGTTAGTGACTTGCAGGCCCTCTCAGTCAACCCACCATATACCCAGATATACCAGGATAGGGTGGTTATGAGAACAGACCCTGTTTACTTGCCGAAAGTAGTAACTAACTTTCACCGAAACCAAGAAATTGTCCTCCCTTCCTTCTGTGAGAATCCGAAAAACCCAGGGGAGGAGAAATTTCATAGCCTAGACGTTAAAAGAACCCTAGTAGAGTATATGTCTATAACCAGCCAGTGGAGGAGGTCCCAGTCCCTATTCGTAGCCTTCCAGGGGGCTAGGAAAGGTTATGGAGTGTCAAAGGGGACTATTGCCCGATGGATTAGGGAGGCCATTAGTGTAGCCTATTCAGCTAGTGGCGTCCCGGTTCCTGACGGCATCAAGGCTCATTCCACCAGAGCCGTGGCGACCACCTGGGCTGAGAAAGCAGAGGTATCAATAGAGCAAATTTGTAAGGCCGCTACCTGGGCCTCACCCTCAACTTTCTTTAGACACTATAGACTAAATCTATCCTCCTCTGCTGACTTGACCTTTGGTAGAAGGGTGCTGCAAGCGGTGGTCCCTCCCTAAGGTGTTCGAAGTCTCCAGAATCTCTCATGTGGTGCTGTCATGGGTGAAGGGAAAACCACCATGGTTACTTACCGGTAGCCGGTTTTTCCGGAACCCATGACAGCACCCGTATATTTCCCCCCCTTTTTTCACCGTTTGGGTGTGCACAATAGTCGGGTGTATTTGTGTGATGTGGTGTTGGATAAATATGTAACTAACCGGGAAGTCCTCTCAAATGCTCTGTAATCCAACTGAAGCGGGGGAGAGGTGCCGCCCCTTATGTTTCAGTAGGTTCCTGTCCTGGCGGGGCGGATCCCTCTCTCATGTGGTGCTGTCATGGGTTCCGGAAAAACCGGCTACCGGTAAGTAACCATGGTGGTTTTTCACAGGGTCTCACAATCTGCTACAGGCCTGTGAGGTTTGGGTATAGATGATACATGAGCATATTTTCATCTGGTCCACTATTTGTATTTCATTTATGATCCTATATATTTATATATGCTCATTATATTATAGCGGTTTAATTGCCTTTTATGCACATTTTTTAAATATTTCTTGTTGTTGAGGCAAAATTTTAAAGGCTATTTTATTCAAGCTATTATATTTTATTTTCTTACTTTTATCAATTCATATTTACGGTTCCTGTCAGTATCTCTTTCACCATTCTAAGTTGGTCTTTATGTTGTACTGGATGGTCTGCCATCCAATCTTCTGGGAGAGGGCACACAATTTACACAGGTGTTCACCACAATTAACCTACTGAGTCTTATTTCATTTTATTTTAGTGTGCTGTCCCAGCTAATTTTGAGTTTTATTCTAACAGAATGGGACGGTCTCCCCAGTTCTCTAGACAAGAAGATATCAATACCAACTCGGGTACGAGCCTCGCTGTGTTGGTGGAACAATCCAGAAAAGCTGAACTAGGGAGTACCGTGGGTCCAGACCCCACTAGTCATTATAGAGGTGGATGCTAGCAGGAGAGGTTGGGGGGGGGGGGGGGCTGTGGTCTCCCACATATTTTTCCAAGGTCTCTGGCCACTCGAGATAAGGAGGCAGTCTTCAAACTTCAGGGAACTGAAGGTGGTGGAAGAGACCCTCAGGGCAGCTGTGTCAATAGTCCAGTGTGCCCAAGACTACTCGGACAACGTAACCACAGTAGCACACCTCTGGCATCAAGGAAGTTCAAAATATGGAGAACTAAGAGCCATCTCGGCAAGAATATTATCTTAGGCCGAAGAACATCTTCTTTCGGTGTCAGCCCTTCACATAAAGGGAGTAGGCAACAAGCAAGCCGACTTTCTCAGCAGAAGAGATGTCCATCCAGGGAGTGGAGTCTGAATACAGAAGTGTTCCAGATGTTGGTCGAGAGATGGGGTTGCCCGGAGGTCGACCTATTTGCAGACCGTCAAAATACAAATGTGACTTACTATTATTCACTAGACCTAGGTATAGATGCCTTGGCCCACCAGTGGCAATTCAGGTTAGCCTACGCTTTCCCTCCGACTCCCCTCTTACCAAAGACTCTTCAGAAAATAAGACACGAACAGACCATAGTCATTTTAGTAGCACCCCTCTGGCCAAGGAGGTGCTGGTATGGCACCATATCCAGCCTAAGTATAGACGATCCTCTGATCCTGCCACCAATCAGGGATCTTCTACACCAGGGACCAGTCTTTCACCCGGACATGGAGAACTGGCAGCTTGGCTTCTGGGTTTTCTACCCTGAGGTCCAAGGGTCTATCAGAGAGAGTCATCAACATGCTTCAGAAAAGTAGGAAGCCGGTGACCAATACAATATACCTGAAGACCTGGAAAAAATTTGTGTCATGGTATGCACCAGAACGGCCAGATCCCCGACAGGCCAATATCAGTCGAATCCTAGATTTTCTACAGTATGGATTAGAAAAGGGACTTGTACCTAGCACCCTTAAAGTGCAGGTTGCGGCATTGAGCTCATACTTTGCTGCTGTTCCACAAGGGCTTGGTCAATCACTCAGGTTCTGGCCTGGGACCTTAACATCGTCTTGAGAGGTTTAGCGCTCCCACCTTTTGCGCCTCAGCCTACAATAATGATGGAAGGGCTGTCTTGGAAGATGGCATTCCTGGTGGCAATTACAACAGCCAGACAAGTAGGGGAGTTACATGCCCTTTCAATGGAAGAGCCCTATCTGAAGATATTGGAGGACCGGCTAGTGTTCCCCGTTTCTGATTTCCACAAAAATCAGGACATAATACCTTCCTTTTGCCAGAATCCAAACAACAAGAAAGAAGAAGAATTCCACTCTCTTGAAGTAAGGGTCCCGTTTCACTTAGCGACGCACCAGCGATCCAGACGATGCGACCTGGTAGGGATCGCTGGTGCGTCGCTAAATGATCGCTAGTAAGCTGCCAAACAGGCAGATCTCTCCAGCGATGCAGCAACGATCCAGCGATCAAACACGGCGATGCGAAAAAATGGCCCGCGATATTCAGCAGGGGGGCTGGTCGCTGCTGTGTGTCACATGTAGAGATTGCAGGCGAGATCGCTGTTGTGTCACAAAATCGGTGACACACTAGCGATCTCGCTATGTGAGACGGGGCTTTAAGGAGGGTGATCTTACATTATCTCCACATAACCAGGGAGTGGAGAAAAGATGAGAACCTATTCATCCAACCCTATGGCCAGAATAGCGGAAAGAAGGTATCTAAGGCTACAGTGGCGAACTGGATCAAGAGAGCAATTATTGAAGTTTATCAAATTCCTAATCTCACGCCTCCAGAAAAGTTCACAGCTCATTCCCCCAGAGCAATGGCGGTTTCGTAGGCAGAAAGGGCCAGCTTTTCCATCGAGCAGATATGCAGAGCCACTACCTGGTCTTCTGTCCATATCTTTATGAACCATTATAGACTTGACCTAACTTACGACAGAGACCTATCATTTGGGAGAAAAGTTCTCCAAGCAGCTGTCCCTCCCTAAAGCATTAACCTTTGGTATTCCTCCTCTATTGGAGAAAGTAGAATTAGACTTACCGGTAATTCGATTTCTAATAACCTACCACGACAGAACGGGTATTTCCCACCCCTCTACCTAATTTGGAACCAGTAGTAGTAAATATGATCAAGCATTCATTCTATTGTGGTCCTTTATAATAACACTGGGGGATGGAGGTATGAGGGGCTATTTGACCTCTTTCGCATTTCCTGTCCCTATTAGGATAAGATTACATCCTTCTGTGTGCTGTCTTGGTAGGTTATTAGAAACCTAATTACCGGTAAGTTTAATTCAATTTTTTAGGGGTTAAATGACTGTTCTACTGATTTCACTAAGAATACACAGATAGTGATGCCGTGCATCAAACCCAGGTCCCTCTAGCTTGGCCCAAATGGGTTCTGGGCATCAAAATTGTCATCAAAGTGGGCAAACAGCCAATTTTCACAGATCTGAATAAGTAACTTATGTTTTTAAGGGGTTAAATGACTTTGGGCCACTGATCTCACTCTAAGAATACACGTCAGTGGCCCAAAGTCATTTAATCTCTTAAAAACATCAGTAACTTATTCAAATCTGTGAAAATTGGCTGTGTGCCCACTTTGATGCCAATTCTGATGCCCAGAACCCATTTGGGCCAGGCTGGAGAGACCTGGGTTTTGATGTGGGGCTCCTTGTTCTATATGTTTGCAGTGTGATATCAGTGGCCCAAAGTCATTTATCCCTTTCATTAACGCCCTTTGGTGCCCACTTTGATGCCCATTTTTGGACCAGTTTTATAATTGTTTTTAAGTGTGTTCACATCAGGGCGCCTCACTGCATTGTATGTAATTATTGTGATGATGATTTTTTTGTTGTTAAACCTATAAAAAACAGAAAAGAAAAAATTGCCGAATAAGAAACTGACGAATAAGGCCTCTTTCACACATTAGTTTTTTGCCATCAGTCACAATCCATCGTTTTTTTGAAAAAAAAAAAAAAAAACGGATCCAGTAACTGATGCTGCTGGATCTGTTTTTTTTCTCAGACTTGTATTAGCAACGGATTGCGACGGATGGCCACACGTTTCATCCGTAGTTCGGCAGATCCGTCGGAAAATCTTTGTCCGTCAGCTGGAGACAACGGACATAGGAACGTTTTTTGTCTATGTTGAAAAGTCAGACAGCGACGGATCCAGCGCCATCAGTCGATGGCTATAATGGAAGCCTATGGCCTCAGGATCCGTCGCTGTCCGTCAAAAGACGGAATCCGGCGACTGATTCCGTTTTTTAGAACTGAGCATTCCCGGAATAATTTCTATTCCTTTAACCCCTACAGCTGCGTCTTCCATTCTGGCACATAAAATCTCGATCTCTCTCGATCTCTCTCGATCTCTCTCGATCTCTCTCGATCTCTCTCGATCTCTCTCGATCTCTCTCGATCTCGATCTCTATCTCTATCTCTATCTCTCTCGATCTCGATCTCTCTCGATCTCTCTCGATCTCTATCTCTCTCTATCTCGATCTCTATCTCTATCTCGATCTCTATCTCTCTCTATCTATCTCGATCTCTCTCGATCTCTCTCGATCTCTCTCGATCTCTCTCGATCTCTCTCGATCTCTCTCGATCTCTCTCGATCTCTCTCGATCTCTCTCGATCTCTCTCGATCTCTCTCGATCTCGATCTCTATCTCTCTCGATCTCTCTCTATCTCTCTCTATCTCGATCTCTATCTCTATCTCGATCTCTATCTCTCTCTATCTATCTCGATCTCTCTCGATCTCTCTCGATCTCTCTCTCTCTCTATCTATCTCGATCTATCTCGATCTCTCTCGATCTCTCTCGATCTCTCTCTCTCTCTATCTATCTCGATCTCTCTCGATCTCTCTCGATCTCTATCTCTCTCGATCTCTCTCGATCTCTATCTCTCTCGATCTCGATCTCTCTCTATCTATCTCGATCTCTCTCGATCTCTCTCGATCTCTCTCGATCTCTCTCTATCTCTATCTCTCTCGATCTCTATCTCTCTCTATCTCTCTCAATCTCGATCTCGATCTCTCTCGATCTCTCTCGATCTCTCTCGATCTCTCTCGATCTCGATCTCGATCTCTCTCGATCTCTCTCGATCTCTCTCGATCTCTCTCGATCTCTATCTCTCTCTATCTCGATCTCTATCTCTCTCTATCTCGATCTCTATCTCTCTCGATCTCGATCTCTCTCTATCTCTCTCGATCTCTCTCGATCTCTCTCGATCTCTCTCGATCTCGATCTCTCTCTATCTATCTCGATCTCTCTCGATCTCTCTCGATCTCGATCTCTCTCGATCTCGATCTCTCTCGATCTCGATCTCTATCTCTCTCTATCTATCTCGATCTCTCTCTATCTATCTCGATCTCTCTCGATCTCTCTCGATCTCTCTCGATCTCGATCTCTATCTCTCTCGATCTCTCTCTATCTCTCTCTATCTATCTCGATCTCTCTCGATCTCTCTCGATCTCTCTCGATCTCTATCTCTCTCTATCTATCTCGATCTCTCTCGATCTCGATCTCTCTCTATCTCTATCGATCTCTCTCGATCTCTCTCGATCTCTCTCGATCTCTATCTCTATCTCTCTCTATCTCGATCTCTATCTCTCTCTATCTATCTCGATCTCTCTCGATCTCGATCTCTCTCGATCTCTATCTCTCTCTATCTCTCTCAATCTCGATCTCGATCTCTCTCAATCTCGATCTCGATCTCGATCTCTCTCGATCTCGATCTCGATCTCTCTCGATCTCTATCTCTCTCTATCTCTCTCAATCTCGATCTCGATCTCTCTCGATCTCGATCTCTCTCTATCTCTATCGATCTCTCTCGATCTCTCTCGATCTCTATCTCTATCTCTCTCTATCTCGATCTCTATCTCTCTCTATCTATCTCGATCTCTCTCGATCTCTCTCGATCTCTCTCGATCTCGATCTCTATCTCTCTCTATCTCTCTCTATCTCGATCTCTATCTCTCTCGATCTCGATCTCTCTCGATCTCTCTCGATCTCGATCTCTCTCGATCTCTCTCGATCTCGATCTCGATCTCTCTCGATCTCGATCTCTCTCGATCTCTATCTCTCTCTATCTCTCTCTATCTATCTCGATCTCTATCTCTCTCGATCTCTATCTCTCTCGATCTCGATCTCTCTCGATCTCTCTCGATCTCGATCTCTCTCGATCTCTCTCGATCTCGATCTCGATCTCTCTCGATCTCGATCTCTCTCGATCTCTATCTCTCTCTATCTCTCTCAATCTCGATCTCGATCTCTCTCGATCTCTCTCGATCTCTCTCGATCTCTCTCGATCTCTCTCGATCTCGATCTCTCTCGATCTCGATCTCTCTCGATCTCGATCTCTATCGATCTCTCTCGATCTCTCTCGATCTCTCTCGATCTCTATCTCTCTCTATCTATCTCGATCTCTCTCGATCTCTCTCGATCTCGATCTCGATCTCTCTCGATCTCGATCTCTATCTCTCTCGATCTCTATCTCTCTCTCTCTATCTATCTCGATCTCTCTCGATCTCGATCTCTATCTCTCTCGATCTCTATCTCTCTCTCTCTATCTATCTCGATCTCTCTCGATCTCTCTCGATCTCTCTCGATCTCTCTCTATCTCGATCTCTATCTCTCTCTATCTATCTCGATCTCTCTCGATCTCTCTCGATCTCGATCTCTCTCGATCTCGATCTCTATCTCTCTCTATCTCGATCTCTATCTCTCTCGATCTCGATCTCTCTCGATCTCTATCTCTCTCTATCTCTCTCAATCTCGATCTCGATCTCTCTCAATCTCGATCTCGATCTCGATCTCTCTCGATCTCGATCTCTCTCGATCTCGATCTCGATCTCTCTCGATCTCTATCTCTCTCTATCTCTCTCAATCTCGATCTCGATCTCTCTCGATCTCGATCTCTCTCTATCTCTATCGATCTCTCTCGATCTCTCTCGATCTCTATCTCTATCTCTCTCTATCTCGATCTCTATCTCTCTCTATCTATCTCGATCTCTCTCGATCTCTCTCGATCTCTCTCGATCTCGATCTCTATCTCTCTCTATCTCTCTCTATCTCGATCTCTATCTCTCTCGATCTCGATCTCTCTCGATCTCTCTCGATCTCGATCTCTCTCGATCTCTCTCGATCTCGATCTCGATCTCTCTCGATCTCGATCTCTCTCGATCTCTATCTCTCTCTATCTCTCTCTATCTATCTCGATCTCTATCTCTCTCGATCTCTATCTCTCTCGATCTCGATCTCTCTCGATCTCTCTCGATCTCGATCTCTCTCGATCTCTCTCGATCTCTCTCGATCTCGATCTCTCTCGATCTCTCTCGATCTCGATCTCGATCTCTCTCGATCTCGATCTCTCTCGATCTCTATCTCTCTCTATCTCTCTCAATCTCGATCTCGATCTCTCTCGATCTCTCTCGATCTCGATCTCTCTCGATCTCGATCTCTCTCGATCTCGATCTCTCTCGATCTCTATCTCTATCGATCTCTCTCGATCTCTCTCGATCTCTCTCGATCTCTATCTCTCTCTATCTATCTCGATCTCTCTCGATCTCTCTCGATCTCGATCTCTCTCGATCTCGATCTCTCTCGATCTCGATCTCTATCTCTCTCGATCTCTATCTCTCTCTCTCTATCTATCTCGATCTCTCTCGATCTCGATCTCTATCTCTCTCGATCTCTATCTCTCTCTCTCTATCTATCTCGATCTCTCTCGATCTCTCTCGATCTCTCTCGATCTCTCTCTATCTCTATCTCTCTCGATCTCTATCTCTCTCTATCTCTCTCAATCTCGATCTCGATCTCTCTCGATCTCGATCTCTCTCGATCTCGATCTCTCTCGATCTCTCTCGATCTCTCTCGATCTCTATCTCTCTCTATCTCTCTCAATCTCTATCTCTCTCTCTCTCGATCTCTCTCGATCTCTCTCGATCTCTCTCGATCTCTCTCGATCTCTCTCGATCTCTATCTCTCTCGATCTCTATCTCTCTCTATCTCTCTCAATCTCGATCTCGATCTCTCTCGATCTCGATCTCTCTCGATCTCGATCTCTCTCGATCTCTCTCGATCTCTATCTCTCTCTATCTCTCTCAATCTCGATCTCGATCTCTCTCGATCTCGATCTCTCTCGATCTCTCTCGATCTCTCTCGATCTCTCTCGATCTCTCTCGATCTCGATCTCTATCTCTCTCGATCTCTCTCGATCTCGATCTCTCTCGATCTCTATCTCTATCTCGATCTCTATCTCTCTCTCTCTCGATCTCTATCTCTCTCTCTCTCGATCTCTATCTCTCTCTATCTATCTCGATCTCTCTCGATCTCTCTCAATCTCGATCTCTATCTCTCTCGATCTCTCTCGATCTCTCTCTATCTCTCTCGATCTCTCTCAATCTCTCTCGATCTCGATCTCTCTCGATCTCGATCTCTCTCGATCTCGATCTCTCTCTCTCGATCTCTCTCGATCTCTCTCGATCTCTCTCGATCTCTCTCGATCTCGATCTCTCTCTATCTCTCTCTATCTATCTCGATCTCTCTCAATCTCGATCTCTCTCAATCTCGATCTCTCTCGATCTCTCTCGATCTCTCTCGATCTCTCTCGATCTCTCTCTATCTATCTCGATCTCTCTCGATCTCTCTCGATCTCGATCTCTCTCGATCTCGATCTCTATCTCTCTCGATCTCGATCTCTCTCGATCTCGATCTCTCTCTCTCGATCTCTCTCGATCTCTCTCGATCTCGATCTCTCTCTATCTCTCTCTATCTATCTCGATCTCTCTCAATCTCGATCTCTCTCAATCTCGATCTCGATCTCTATCTCTCTCGATCTCTATCTCTCTCTATCTCTCTCTATCTATCTCGATCTCTATCTCTCTCTATCTCTCTCTATCTATCTCGATCTCTCTCGATCTCTATCTCTATCTCTCTCGATCTCGATCTCGATCTCTCTCGATCTCGATCTCTCTCTATCTCTCTCTATCTATCTCGATCTCTCTCGATCTCTCTCAATCTCGATCTCTCTCGATCTCTCTCGATCTCTCTCGATCTCTCTCGATCTCTCTCTATCTATCTCGATCTCTCTCGATCTCTCTCGATCTCGATCTCTCTCGATCTCGATCTCTCTCGATCTCGATCTCTATCTCTATCTCTCTCGATCTCTATCTCTCTCTATCTCTCTCAATCTCGATCTCGATCTCTCTCGATCTCTCTCGATCTCTCTCTATCTCTATCTCTCTCGATCTCTATCTCTCTCTATCTCTCTCAATCTCGATCTCGATCTCTCTCGATCTCGATCTCTCTCGATCTCGATCTCTCTCGATCTCTCTCGATCTCTCTCGATCTCTATCTCTCTCTATCTCTCTCAATCTCTATCTCTCTCTCTCTCGATCTCTCTCGATCTCTCTCGATCTCTCTCGATCTCTCTCGATCTCTCTCGATCTCTATCTCTCTCGATCTCTATCTCTCTCTATCTCTCTCAATCTCGATCTCGATCTCTCTCGATCTCGATCTCTCTCGATCTCGATCTCTCTCGATCTCTCTCGATCTCTATCTCTCTCTATCTCTCTCAATCTCGATCTCGATCTCTCTCGATCTCGATCTCTCTCGATCTCTCTCGATCTCTCTCGATCTCTCTCGATCTCTCTCGATCTCTCTCGATCTCGATCTCTATCTCTCTCGATCTCTCTCGATCTCGATCTCTCTCGATCTCTATCTCTATCTCGATCTCTATCTCTCTCTCTCTCGATCTCTATCTCTCTCTCTCTCGATCTCTATCTCTCTCTATCTATCTCGATCTCTCTCGATCTCTCTCAATCTCGATCTCTATCTCTCTCGATCTCTCTCGATCTCTCTCTATCTCTCTCGATCTCTCTCAATCTCTCTCGATCTCGATCTCTCTCGATCTCGATCTCTCTCGATCTCGATCTCTCTCTCTCGATCTCTCTCGATCTCTCTCGATCTCTCTCGATCTCTCTCGATCTCTCTCGATCTCGATCTCTCTCTATCTCTCTCTATCTATCTCGATCTCTCTCAATCTCGATCTCTCTCAATCTCGATCTCTCTCGATCTCTCTCGATCTCTCTCGATCTCTCTCGATCTCTCTCTATCTATCTCGATCTCTCTCGATCTCTCTCGATCTCGATCTCTCTCGATCTCGATCTCTATCTCTCTCGATCTCGATCTCTCTCGATCTCGATCTCTCTCTCTCGATCTCTCTCGATCTCTCTCGATCTCTCTCGATCTCGATCTCTCTCTATCTCTCTCTATCTATCTCGATCTCTCTCGATCTCTCTCAATCTCGATCTCTCTCGATCTCTCTCGATCTCTCTCGATCTCTCTCGATCTCTCTCTATCTATCTCGATCTCTCTCGATCTCTCTCGATCTCGATCTCTCTCGATCTCGATCTCTCTCGATCTCGATCTCTATCTCTCTCGATCTCTATCTCTATCTCTCTCGATCTCTATCTCTCTCTATCTCTCTCAATCTCGATCTCGATCTCTCTCGATCTCTCTCGATCTCTCTCGATCTCGATCTCTATCTCTCTCGATCTCTCTCGATCTCTCTCAATCTCGATCTCGATCTCTCTCGATCTCTCTCAATCTCGATCTCTATCTCTCTCGATCTCTATCTCTCTCTATCTCTCTCTATCTATCTCGATCTCTCTCGATCTCTCTCGATCTCTATCTCTCTCTATCTCTCTCTATCTATCTCGATCTCTCTCGATCTCTCTCAATCTCGATCTCTATCTCTCTCGATCTCTATCTCTCTCTATCTCTCTCTATCTCTCTCGATCTCTCTCGATCTCGATCTCTCTCTATCTCTCTCGATCTCTCTCGATCTCGATCTCTATCTCTCTCGATCTCTATCTCTCTCTATCTATCTCGATCTCTCTCGATCTCTCTCGATCTCGATCTCTCTCGATCTCTATCTCTCTCTATCTCTCTCTATCTATCTCGATCTCTCTCGATCTCTCTCGATCTCGATCTCTCTCGATCTCTCTCGATCTCTCTCGATCTCTCTCGATCTCTCTCGATCTCTCTCGATCTCTCTCGATCTCTCTCGATCTCTCTCTATCTATCTCGATCTCTCTCGATCTCTCTCGATCTCGATCTCTCTCGATCTCTATCTCTATCTCTCTCGATCTCTCTCGATCTCGATCTCTATCTCTCTCGATCTCTATCTCTCTCTATCTCTCTCAATCTCGATCTCGATCTCTCTCGATCTCTCTCGATCTCTCTCGATCTCTCTCGATCTCTATCTCTCTCTATCTCTCTCAATCTCGATCTCGATCTCTCTCGATCTCTCTCGATCTCTCTCGATCTCTCTCGATCTCTCTCGATCTCTCTCGATCTCGATCTCTCTCGATCTCTATCTCTATCTCTCTCGATCTCTATCTCTATCTCTCTCGATCTCTATCTCTCTCTATCTCTCTCAATCTCGATCTCGATCTCTCTCGATCTCTCTCGATCTCTCTCGATCTCGATCTCTATCTCTCTCTATCTATCTCTCTCGATCTCTCTCGATCTCTCTCAATCTCGATCTCTCTCGATCTCTCTCGATCTCTCTCGATCTCGATCTCTATCTCTCTCTCTCTATCTCTCTCTATCTCTCTCGATCTCTCTCGATCTCGATCTCTCTCTATCTCTCTCGATCTCTATCTCTCTCTATCTCTCTCAATCTCGATCTCTCTCGATCTCGATCTCTCTCGATCTCTCTCGATCTCTCTCGATCTCTCTCGATCTCTCTCGATCTCTCTCGATCTCTCTCGATCTCTCTCGATCTCTCTCGATCTCTCTCGATCTCTCTCGATCTCTCTCGATCTCTCTCGATCTCTCTCGATCTCTCTCGGTACAAAGTTTACCTCAAGTTACAGCTGCTGCAACGGATCTGTCAAAAAAAAAAAAAAAAAAGATCCATCACATTAGTTTTTCCCAATCTGCGCAGGATCCGTTTTTTTTTTTTTCACACTTTGACGGATTGCGACTGATTGCAAAAAAAATGTGTGAAGGAGGCCTAAGAAACCAACTACAGCCTCATCCATTTTCATGGTTTTAGTTCATGCAGATTGATATCTTAGTAAAGATGTTCTTGGTTTCTTTTCCAAAAAACTGAGCTAAAGCTTCAGTATCCATTGCTCCATATTTCAGCGTTTTGTATGCTGGTGCAGGTGACCTAATAGACTAGTAGAGTCACTAGAATTTTTTTTTTTCGTGGGGGGCTGGATGTCGTTGAGGCCTTCTTTTACTTCTAACTTTTTTAGACTGTTTTTGTTACAATATGAATCTTTCAGCGCCTAATTCTGCTTTTTAGGTTCCGTAACAAGATGACAGCTGCAGGCTTCACCATTTCTGGAAAATATCATCCAATCTGTCCAGTAATGCTTGGCGATGCCAGACTGGCTTCATCTATGGCAGATGAGATGTTAGAAAGAGGTTAGTGACATTGGTCGCAATAAACCTAGTGGGCATGGTGATGGGTTCGTTCTCAGGGCAGTTTCTAGCAGGTTTTTAATATATCCTTTTGCCATCAGAGTAGATGTAAAACAATTGAAGAGAATAAAAGGAAAACTTTCTGTCCTTTGTTTGAACATGACATTGTATGGATCCACTTTTATTTCATTTTAGAATTTGTAACAACATTTTACCATGTGATCTTGATGCATGCTATGTAAAGGGACATTTTCAGAAGTTATATTGCTATTTATTCTGAGAGCAGCATGATGTAGCAGTAGATAGCCTGGTTCCAGGGATGTCGCTTGCCATTAGTAGCTTGCTGTAGTCTCAATACAATTGGTGTTTTATCAGCAGAAGATTATCAATATAGGACTAGATGTCACGTGTTAGGTAGTCCAGCTATTCTGAGTTACCCCACCTTCACCACTAATTAACAGCTTGCTGATAATGAGCAGTGTACAAAGAAAGCTGCCAATCATGAGTGTGGGCGGGGTTATACAGGAAATAGCATTTATAGCACTGCAACATTTACAGCAAGGAAAAGAGGGATTCTATCAAAACTGCGCCAAGTAGCCCAGTACGTGACAAACTGCTGGAATCAGGGTCTTTACCCCTGCTCATTTTTCTCTCAGATTCCACAGCAAAACAGCTCTTCACAAATTCTTTATTAATTTGTTTTTAAGTAAAAATTGGGACATAAAAATAGAGTACTCCTCCTTGTGGAACAAAGTAACCAAGCTTGTGAAGCTGAGGAAACTGCTAAGGGTGTGTGCACACACTGCGGATTCTGCTGCGGATCCGCAGCGGTTTTGGTCCTGCGAATCCATACCATTATAATCAATGGAAAATTAAATCTGCAGTGCACACGGTGCGGAATTTTCTGCGTGGATTTGCTGCGGTTTCAAATCCGCAGCATGTCAATTCTTTGTGCGGATTCCGCTGCGGTTTGGCACCTGCTCCATGGCAGGTGTCAAACCGCAGGGGAAAACTGCAGGCCAAACCGCAGAGAATCTGCAGATAAACCGCAGGTCTCTTTGACCTGCGGTTTTACCTGCGGATTTACACAAATCCGCGCGGAAAATTGTGCAGCACAATCCGCAGCATGTGCACACACCCTTATCCTAAAGCTAGGTTCACAATGTGTTCAGACTGACTCCCATTGAAAGGAAAAAACAACGTTTTCTTGCAGGCTTGGATTTGTCGATTTTAATCGGCTACATACAAAAAGACGCAAATTTGGTGAATAATAGTCTTTGAGCATGTTTTTTTTTTTTTTTTCCGATTTGTATGCGGAACATAGTGCCCACATACAGCATGACTCTAGCCTAATAACAAGGCTGTGCTCCGCTAAAGTAAAAATAAAGGGGCAATGACCACCCCATAGATGAGATTGGACGCATCGTCATTTACAATCTGAAGATCAGTAACCAGACATGAAGAGAAGTCTGAGCCTCTGCATTGCCTGCTCTGTAATCTGCTGTTTGGGTATACATTTTTCATATTTCTAAATGTAAGTCATTTTTTTATATATAAGGAGGAGAGTAAATTAATAATAAGGTCCTTATGACTCGTGTGACCTTTTCTTAGATAATGACCTGGTGCAGAAGATCCAGCCATAGTATGGTGGACAAGCGACTGCCTAGAATGTCACCCAGTCCTGTGTGCCACCACTACTGTATACCCAGTAATGTATAGTAAATGTAATTCTTCTGAGTTTTTATTTTTTTTTTTACCTTTTTAGGCATTTATGTAATCGGATTTAGCTTCCCAGTGGTCCCAAAGGGGAAAGCTCGCATCCGTGTCCAGATTTCTGCAGCTCACAGTGACGAGGACATTGACAACTGTGTGCAGGCATTTACAGAGGTGGGCCGGAAACTTGAGGTTGTGCCCTAAGGACCAAAGAACATCCCTGACCAACGCAACTGTGAAGTTATCTACAAAGAAGTTGCTGTTGCTCAGTAGAACAAGATTTGCTGAAAAAGCTTTATATGCCTTTTTGTGACTCTGTGCCAAAGCAAACAGTGCCTCAATAGCCAAATCTCTCACCAACACCTTGTACCTGTGTAGCTCCCTGCAGCGGAGTACCATGCACAGTTTGGTGTAGGAGTCATTTGACAAGTCATTACTATCATAGTGACCTCAATAAAAGCAGATCTGTTCTATGACGTGTATTTTAATGGTTTTTTTTTTTAATTGAATGTACGATCTTTACTTGCTGCATTTAATTGCTATAAACCTGTCTGAGCTGTTCTAGAATAACTCGGGGTGTGTCCTCTCACTCATTGTGTACTGACTCACAGCCAGGGGTGGATTAAGGGTAGCCAGGGCCCGGGGCAGTTCAGACTCTGTGGGCCCCCCTCGTCACGTGACGGGGGTCACGAATCGTAGAGCCGCACTCCACATAGAGAATAATGGGGCCTCCAGCACCGACCTCCACCCGCAGAGCCGCACTCCACATAGAGAATAATGGAGCCTCCAGCACCGACCTCCACCCGCAGAGCCGCACTCCACATAGAGAATAATGGAGCCTCCAGCACCGACCTCCACCCGCAGAGCCGCACTCCACATAGAGAATAATGGAGCCTCCAGCACCGACCTCCACCCGCAGAGCCGCACTCCACATAGAGAATAATGGAGCCTCCAGCAACGACCTCCACCCGCACTCCACATAGAGAATAATGGGGCCTCCAGCACCTACCTCCACCCGCAGAGCCACACTCCACATAGAGAATAATGGAGCCTCCAGCAACGACCTCCACCCGCACTCCACATAGAGAATAATGGGGCCTCCAGCACCTACCTCCACCCGCAGAGCCGCACTCCACATAGAGAATAATGGAGCCTCCAGCACCGACCTCCACCCGCAGAGCCACACTCCACATAGAGAATAATGGAGCCTCCAGCACCGACCTCCACCCGCAGAGCCGCACTCCACATAGAGGATAATGGAGCCTCCAGCACCGACCTCCACCCGCAGAGCCGCACTCCACATAGAGAATAATGGAGCCTCCAGCACCGACCTCCACCCGCAGAGCCGCACTCCACATAGAGAATAATGGAGCCTCCAGCACCGACCTCCACCCGCAGAGCCACACTCCACATAGAGAATAATGGAGCCTCCAGCACCGACCTCCACCCGCACTCCACATAGAGAATAATGGGGCCTCCAGCACCTACCTCCACCCGCAGAGCCACACTCCACATAGAGAATAATGGAGCCTCCAGCACCGACCTCCACCCGCACTCCACATAGAGAATAATGGGGCCTCCAGCACCTACCTCCACCCGCAGAGCCGCACTCCACATAGAGAATAATGGAGCCTCCAGCACCGACCTCCACCCGCAGAGCCACACGCCACATAGAGAATAATGGAGCCTCCAGCACCGACCTCCACCCGCAGAGCCACACTCCACATAGAGAATAATGGAGCCTCCAGCACCGACCTCCACCCGCAGAGCCACACTCCACATAGAGAATAATGGAGCCTCCAGCACCGACCTCCACCCGCACTCCACATAGAGAATAATGGGGCCTCCAGCACCTACCTCCACCCGCAGAGCCGCACTCCACATAGAGAATAATGGAGCCTCCAGCACCGACCTCCACCCGCAGAGCCACACTCCACATAAAGAATAATGGAGCCTCCAGCACCGACCTCCACCCGCAGAGCCGCACTCCACATAGAGGATAATGGAGCCTCCAGCACCGACCTCCACCCGCAGAGCCACACTCCACATAGAGAATAATGGAGCCTCCAGCACCGACCTCCACCCGCAGAGCCACACTCCACATAGAGAATAATGGGGCCTCCAGCACCGACCTCCACCCGCAGAGCCACACTCCACATAGAGAATAATGGGGCCTCCAGCACCGACCTCCACCCGCAGAGCCACACTCCACATAGAGAATAATGGAGCCTCCAGCACCGACCTCCACCCGCACTCCACATAGAGAATAATGGAGCCTCCAGCACCGACCTCCACCCGCACTCCACACAGAGAATAATGGAGCCTCCAGCACCGACCTCCACCCACAGAGCCGCACTCCACATAGAGAATAATGGGGCCTCCAGCACCGACCTCCACCCGCAGAGCCGCACTCCACATAGAGAATAATGGAGCCTCCAGCAGCGACCTCCACCTGCAGAGCCCCACTCCACATAGAGAATAATGGAGCCTCCAGCACCGACCTCCACCCGCAGAGCCGCACTCCACATAGAGGATAATGGGGCCTCCAGCACCGACCTCCACCCGCAGAGCCACACTCCACATAGAGAATAATGGGGCCTCCAGCACCGACCTCCACCCGCAGAGCCGCACTCCACATAGAGAATAATGGGGCCTCCAGCACCGACCTCCACCCGCAGAGCCCCACTCCACATAGAGAATAATGGAGCCTCCAGCACCGACCTCCACCTGCAGAGCCCCACTCCACATAGAGAATAATGGAGCCTCCAGCACCGACCTCCACCCGCAGAGCCGCACTCCACATAGAGGATAATGGGGCCTCCAGCACCGACCTCCACCCGCAGAGCCACACTCCACATAGAGAATAATGGAGCCTCCAGCACCGACCTCCACCCGCACTCCACATAGAGAATAATGGAGCCTCCAGCACCGACCTCCACCCGCACTCCACATAGAGAATAATGGAGCCTCCAGCACCGACCTCCACCCGCAGAGCCGCACTCCACATAGAGAATAATGGAGCCTCCAGCAGCGACCTCCACCTGCAGAGCCCCACTCCACATAGAGAATAATGGAGCCTCCAGCACCGACCTCCACCCGCAGAGCCGCACTCCACATAGAGAATAATGGAGCCTCCAGCACCGACCTCCACCCGCACTCCACATAGAGAATAATGGAGCCTCCAGCACCGACCTCCACCCGCACTCCACATAGAGAATAATGGAGCCTCCAGCACCGACCTCCACCCGCAGAGCCGCACTCCACATAGAGAATAATGGAGCCTCCAGCAGCGACCTCCACCTGCAGAGCCCCACTCCACATAGAGAATAATGGAGCCTCCAGCACCGACCTCCACCCGCAGAGCCGCACTCCACATAGAGAATAATGGGGCCTCCAGCACCGACCTCCACCCGCAGAGCCGCACTCCACATAGAGAATAATGGAGCCTCCAGCACCGACCTCCACCCGCAGAGCCGCACTCCACATAGAGAATAATGGAGCCTCCAGCACCGACCTCCACCCGCAGAGCCGCACTCCACATAGAGAATAATGGGGCCTCCAGCACCGACCTCCACCCGCAGAGCCGCACTCCACATACATGGCTGCTCTCAGTGCTCTGTGCTGTGCGCACAGGACCTGTGATGAGGTCACAGAAGGGGAGGAGACAGGGGTCACATGATCGGGGCCCTGACACCTTACCTCCTGTGATCTCATCACAAGCCTTTGCATGCTACCAGCAGCATCAGCGTTCACGCTACTTGTAGATGCTGCTGGTAGCAGAGCACATAATGCCGCCACCACGGTCACTCACTTTTAGGTGGGGAGAAGATGGAGTGCCATTGCAGCAGCCAGCAGGAATGTGGTGGGGGCCCCCTTAGAAGCTCTTGTGGTGGGGGCCCCGGGGCTGAAGCCCCGCCTGCCCTGCCTATAATCCGGCCCTGCGCGGTGGCGGATTATAATGGGGCAATTTACTGGCCTGGGCTGTGGGCCCCTTAACCCCACTGGGCCCAGCTATGAGGTAACTCCAGACAGAAGGGAATTATCTGAGAGACTGTAAAGCCTGATGGCTGGATAAAGCACAGCCTGTGTGAACACAGGGCTAAGGGAGCGGAGCTCCACTATGAACATTCGTTTTTGTCTGACTAAGACTATCGTTTTCCTCATGCTGCTATGGTTTATGCTGCACAATAAACCGCATGGACTGTTTTATATGAAAAGCCTGTGCCGGATCTCTTTTATCTGCAGCCAAGTGAGTGTCCCCCAATACACTCAGTGAGCGCTACCTTACAATTGGTGGAGAATGCTAAGGGCACTGTTGTAGCCTTTTTGCTATGGGCAACGGACGAGGTCTACAAATTCGGTTGCTAGGAGCAACGATCCAAGAAGCACATGTTGCAGTGCTGGCGACTCTGAGCCTGGAGAGCAAACAGTCGTGAAAACCGTGTGATACTGACTGGGGTTGGAGAGAGAGAAGTGTGTACAGGATACCTCTGTGGTAGAGGGATCTGAGAACCTGCGTGGCCATCAGGTAACGGTCGTGAAAACCATGTGATACTGACCGGGGTCAGAGAAAGAGACTGTTGAAAAATTGTGGGCTACCTCTGAGGAGAACCTGTGTGGCCAACAGGTAACAGACAGGAGACTGTGGTATGCTGACTGGGGTCTGGGAAAGACTGTTTGAGAGGTTGCTCTAGGGTGCCTCTGGATAAGAGGTACCCGAGAACCTGTGTGGCCGATACCAGCAGGTAACGGACAGGAGTCCATGTTGTACTGACCGGGGTCAGTATGAGACCATGTACGTGTTGTGTTTTGTTTGTTTTTTTTTTTCTCTCTCTTTTTCCTATAAGAGCTGAAGGGGTTGCTGTGACTCAGCAGGGTCACAAAGTATCTCAAGGCAGCTTGCGGTGGCTCAGTGGGGTCACGAAGGTGACAAGTGTCTAACGGTAACTCGGCAGGGTTGCGAAGATTGCTGTAGATCGGCGGGTCCACGAAGACACTGCAGATCCTGCTGCGCTGACACCAGCAGCTGTTTGTGAGCAGCAGCCGGAGGTACTGGTGATTTGTGACAGCAGGAGCTGTGGCAGTGCCAGCAGGAGCTGGTGTGGTGTCGTGCTTAAAGGGCCAGTACAAGCCCAAAAAGACAAACTCTATTGTGTGAACTCGGGCCTAAGAAGGCCTGTAGAGGGGACATGGGGAAATCCCGAAAAGGGGCGGTGACCAAACTGGGGTGGCAACCCAAAAAGGGGTGGAGTCCCACGGGGAGGCAGAGTCCAAAAAGGGGATAGTGGCCCAAAAGTGGTGGTACAGATGAAGTATTGCCAGAGGCAAAAGTCCTAAATGCCCTATATGTGTTCAGTCTGCCTGGTGAACTACCTGGATTGCCCGCCAAGGCAGTGGGGTTACTCGGTACTGGGTCGGTGTCTCAGAGGAAGGTGTTACAGTGGCGGTGACCCGGTCCGTGGCCCTGGGCGTCCATGCAAAAGGTGTGAAACGTAGCTGAATAAAGTTCATAGTTGGATGATACGTGATGCCACCTGTGGTGCTCGGCAATGAAGGGGTTAAGCAGACGCTGCAGGCCGATCCTGTGGGACAGATGGTATAAGGCAGCAAGATGTAAGAGCTCCCCACAGGTAGAGCTGTAGTCCCAGGGCAGTAGTAATAGGTGTTGAGGAAGAGGGTGCAGTGTTAGGCACAGAGATGTAGCAGTGCTGAAGGGGTTGCAGGAAGAAGGCAATGACACAACAGGGTACAGTTTCCTTTACCTTTAGGCTGGGTTCACACGTAGCAGAACTCTTGCGGAAATTACCGCGAGAATTCCGGAATTCCATTGCGCGGGAAAATCGCATTTTAAATTCCCGCGATTTTCCCGCGGGAAAAACTAGCATTTTGCAAGCGTAATTAGCTTGCAGAATTGCTAGCATTTTCCAAGCGATCTGAAGCATCGCTTGGAGAACTGATTGACAGGTTGATCACACTTGTCAAACATAGTGTTGGACGAGTGTGACCAACTTTTTACTATTGAGGCCGCCTATGCGGCCTCAATAGTAAAAGATAGAATGTAAAAAATAATTAAAAAAAAAAATATTGTTATTCTCACCTTCCGACGTCCCGCGCAGCCTTCCCGCCTCTCTCCACGCTCCCGGTCCCAGTAATCCTTTGCGACAATTACCGCGATGACGTCTGTTCTCGTGGGATCACGACGTCTCGCGGTCATTCGCGATGACCGCGAGACTTCGCGATCCCACGAGAACGGACGTCATTGCTCGCAAAGGCTTACTGGGACCGGGAGCTTGGAGAGAGGCGGGAAGGCTGCGCGGGACGTCGGAAGGTGAGATTAACAATATTTTTTTATTTTAAATTCTATTTTTTACAGGGATATGGTACCCAAAGCCCGGAAGGACAGTCTCTTCTCCTCCGGACCGTGGGTACCATCTGCAAATGTTCTGCTTACTTTTCGCATGGTGTGCACAGCCACATGCGGAAAGTAAGCAGAACATTGCATTCCTATGGGTACGGGATCGCCGCGATTCCACGAAATTAATGAGCATGCTGCGTTTTTTACAGCGCAGCAATTCCGCCGCGCTAAAAACCGCAGCATTAGCACAGCATTGCAGAATCCCATAGGAATGCATGGGATGCTTATTTTTCGCGGCAAAATCGCGCAGTTAACACCGCCGTGGAAACGCGAAAAAAACGCCACGTGTGAACTCAGCCTTACTGTGCTTTGTAAGTGCAGTCCAGGATTCAGTTTACAGATGGAACAGGAGATGATCAGCCTGGGAGCAACTTAGGAATCTCTATGCAGATGGGTTGTGTAGTCTCCTTTCTAGCGCTTATCTGAGGTGCTTGCAGTCCTCAGTTACACTGAAGTTCCTCTTGCTGGCTCTCTTTAGAACTCCCCTTGTATGGCAGACAGCCGTAGCCTCCTTTTTCTGGCTCACACAAGTTGCTGCTGTGCCTCCGAGTCTTAGCTGGGAACAGAGCATTTACAGCCTCTTGTTCCTCCGGACCATCAGCATCCATACAACCTCGGATACCGGACTCCGGACCATGCTCTACAGCTAGAAGTGAGCCTGAATTCTGCTCACTCCACCAGCTCCTCTCTTTTCCCTCTTCACACGAACTGACCTAACTTCCCTTTCCTGGCCCCAGAGAGCAGCTCCTCCCCCAGTTTGGTTCAGGGCTCCCTCTGCTGGTCTGCAGTGGGAACTGTGGTGTGTGCTGGATTTACCTGATAGAGACCCTTCATTGCTTCCAAACATGACATCACACTCCCTAGGAGGAAGGTAGTGCCACTGTGGCGACCATACTCCTGGGGGCACCACATTCCCCCCTAGTGCAATTCAGTACTCCCGGACTAAGAAAACATGCAAACATATAAACAAATGAACAATTGTAACTGTTGCAAGATTTCAAAAATGAAAAATTACAAAAACCAAAGCTCAAAAATAGTCCTTGTGACGATTAGTCCATGCGTCAATGTCCTTGGTCCAATTCCTGAGCAAGTTGGTAACTCTATACAAGGATTGTTTTGGCCACACATAGTTCTGTGTCCCAATTGTCCATCAAAACAAAATAAGATATTCAAAACGTTCTTACAGAGTCTCTGTAGGCACATAAGCTTGAAAAGTTGCATATTTACAGGTACAGTTTACATTTTATATTTGCACTTTAATCTCTATATCTAACTGGGATCTCACCTTTTGTACTATGGGTAGATCTGCGTAGAATGGGTACTTCTAATGGCCTATTTAGGTTTAGTGGGCCTGTTACTGCTGTTGGTAAACTGGGTAGTAGCCGTCTGCGAACTCTTAGACTCACTGTGGGCATGACAGATTCACCACTGGCAGGGCAAGGATCCTCTTGCTCCACTGCTGGTGTGGCATCCGCTGCCTGAACTTCCTGACTTTCAGAGTTGTCTTGAGTCTGCTACTTCAATTGCAGTAGGCTGGGGAAAGATTAGGACAGGAACTATGATGGCTTGATCCACTCTTGTCCAGTTTGCAGGAAATTCTCCAAGTACAGTGCTGACCTTTTTCTCCTCTTCCTCTATGGGCTGAAGGTTGTTTTGCTCTCCCATCTTTTCCTTTAGCTGTTCAGGGCACAGTTTCAGATGTTCCCTCTATTCTCCTGATGAGGTTTCTCCTCCATCCTTACTGATAAGACATACTTTGGTGTTGTCAAAGTTTGGTAGGACGGTGTAGGGTTCAGCTTTCCATTGGTCATCCAATTTATGCATCCTCCTTTTCCTCTTTAGGACTTGTTCTCCTGGTGACAGGGGAACTGCTGGTGCATGTTGATTGTAGTTCTTTTCCTGTTTTTGTCTCGCCTGAGCTAGACTCTGTTAGGTCTGGCGGAACGCACCAAATATTAAAGATGGTAATAAGGTGCGTTCGCAGCCCGGGGTCCACCGTGCAGGGGTGGTAACCTGCTACTCAGTAATGGCGGATGCTATATGGCGGTATACTATAAGAACACACGCGGGTTATCATCACCCGGTGTGTACAGGGGCGGACTCTGTTGCTTCACAGAGCCGCACTACCGCTGAACATAAACGCCGGAGCCTGTTTGTGCTCACAGAGCTCGGCTAAAAGAGCGCACAGTGTATGGCCACAGAACTCTACCCCAAGAACACGGGGTTAGAGTCCTTCTAGGCCCACTGAACGCACGGCATCGCTGCCGCGAGCGCCGCAATAGATGCTGGCTATGGAGCACGTGCACTAAGGCGTGCCGAGACCCTTGTGTGGCCTGATGCCTGATTCAACCTCAGACCTACCTAAGCCTGGGCGCTAGTGGGTCACCCTCCCAGGGCTGTGGGGTACTCGGTACCAGGCCGGTATCAGTGGGATGTGTCACAGCAGCGGTGACCCGGACCGTGGCCCTGGGCGCCCAAGTAATAGGAAGATGTGAATGGTGGAATGTAGTTAGATGAATAGTTTGTGACGCCACCTGTGGTGCTCAGCAAGGGAGGTGTTAAGCCGACGCTGCATGCAGATCCGCTGGGACTGATGGTATGGTGCATCAAAGATGTAAAAGCTCCCCACAGGTGAAGCTATAGTCCCAGGGCAGTGTAGATGTGGTTGGCGCGGGGATGTAGCGGTGGAAAGGTAGGACGCAGACAAGACACGGCAGGGTGCAATTTCTGTACCTTGATAACTGCAGTCCAGGTCCTGATTACAGATGGTATTGGAGCAGGCTAGCCTGGAAGCAATTCAGGGATTCTCTCTCAGCAGATGGGTTGTGCAGTCTCCTTACTAGGGCTTATTCAAATGAAGTACTCCCAGTACTGAGTTACACTGGAGTTCCTCCTGTCATATGTTCTCAAGAACCTCACTTGCACGGCAGACAGCTGTAGCCTATCTCGGGGACTCCGCTCTCCTGAGTCCCGGCTCACTATCCAAGCTGCTGTTGTGCCTCAAGTCTTAGATGGGAGTAGGGCATTTACAGCCTCCTACTCTTCTGGTGTCTGTTGCAGGACCATTAGTATCCATACAACCGTGGCGACCAGGCTCCAGTTCATGCGCTGTCTCCAGAGATGAGCTCGTCCTCTCCACTCTATCTCAGTGCTCCTTCCCCACGTCTGCACACTTCATCCTCCGCAGACTAACTGACCACTCCTTCCTCCTGGCCCTCAGAGAGCACTCCTCCCCTTAATCCTGGCTCAGAGTTCCCCCTGCTGGCCTGGAGTGGAACTGTGTTGCATGTATGGATTGACTGCGAGAGAGACCCATCATTGCCTCCAAGCCTGGCATTACCCTCCCCTAGAGGAAGGCAAAGCCACTGTGGCGACCATACTCCTGGGTGCGCCACACTCCCCCCTAGTGCAAGTCAGCACTCCTGGGCTGAACAAAAACATGACACATATAAACAGTTAGACAATAATAACTGTACAAGAGTTAAAAATGAAACAGTTACAAAAACCAAGAGCTACAAAAATGGTCCTATGATGATAAGTCCAAGCATCAATGTCCATGGTCCATTCCTGGTCAAATGGTGAACTATATACAGGAAAGTTTTTGACCACACAAGTCCTGTGGTACAATGTCCATACAACAAAATTGGCAAATCAAAAGGAAACTCTTACAGGTTACCTGTAGGCACAAAACTTGAAAAACAGTTACATATATACACATACAATTTCAACATTTACATTTATCTATATACGATATCTGATCGGTGGTATCCCTTGTGTAATGCGGGTAGACCTGCGTAATACTGGTATATTGGGTAATGTACTGGATACACTACTGGGGGTTCTGCATGGCACAGGGATCCTAGATTGTCTGCGAACTCTTAGACTCACCAGGGGCATAACAAAGTTCACTACTGGCAGGGCGAGGGTTCTCTGACTCCACTGCTGGTGTGGCATCCGCTGCCTGATTTTCCTGATCCTCAGGATTTCCTTGAGTCACGTCTTCCTGTGCTACCAATTGGGGAAATGTCAACACCGGCACCACTATAGCATCATTTTCTTTAGTCCAATTCGCAGGGAATTCCCCAAGTATTGTGCTGACCTTCTCTTCTTCCTCTGTGGGTTGGATGTTATCTGGTTCTTCCACTCTTTCCTTCAGCAGGTCAGGACATAGTTTCAGGTGATCTCTTGATATTGCTGCTGAGGTTTCTCCTCCATCTTTGCTAATAATGCTTACCTTGATATTATCAAAGTTTGAGGGCAGAATGGTATAAGGTTCAGCTTCCCATTGATCATCAAATTTGTGCAATCTTCTCTTCCTTTTTAAGACTTGTTCTCCCGGTGACAAAGGAATGGCAAGTGCATTTTGATTGTAAAGCTTTTCCTGCTTTTGTCTTGCCTGGGCTATACTCTTTTCCACATATTCTTGAACTCTTCTGTACTGTTGTTGTCTTTCTGTATCCCAGTCAGCATCTGGTGACGTTACTTCGGGCGTAAGAACTCCCATGTCCAAATCAATAGGCAGTTTACCAGGTCTTGCTCTCATTAAGTAGGCTGGGGTACAGTTGGTGGAATTCACTGGAATTTGGTTGTAGAGGTCTACCAGATCTGGCAACTTCTCTGGCCACAGATTCCTCTCCTCCAAGGGCAAAGTCTTCAGTAGGTCAATCACTACCTGGTTCATCTTCTCACACATGCCATTGGTCTGTGGGTGGTTCGGTGTTGTCCGGATCTTCTTACAACCATACAAGTTACAGAATTCCTGGAACACTTCTGCCTCGAAAGCTGGACCTTGATCGGTAAGCACTCTTTCAGGATATCCATGTGGTCTACAGAAGTGCTGTTGGAATGCTCTGGCTGCTGTCCTGGCTGTCTGATCTTTGACAGGCACAACTACCAGGAATCTTGAGTAGTGGTCCACAATGGTAAGAGCATATATGTAGCCGGACCGGCTTGGAACCAGCTTCACATGGTCCAGGGCTACCAACTCAAGGGGCTGTTTGGTGATGATTGGCTGTAGAGGAGTTCTCTGCTGTTTCGATCCTTTCTGCGCAGGTTACATTGTCCACACTCCCGGCACCACCTCTCAATGGCTTTCCTCATACCAGCCCAGTAGAACCTCTCCCAGAGCAATGCTTCAACTTCTTCCATTCGAAGTGTCCAGCTCCATTGTGGTATGCTTCCAGGACCATTGATGCCTCTCTCTTTGGGACTATCACCTGCCAAACCAGCTCATGAGTACGGTCATTGATACTCCTCCGACACAGCTTTCCTTCATAGATGAACAGCCGGCCTCTCTCCTTCCACAACTGCTGGGTTTCTTCAGGAGCATCTGACTCTGGGCGTGAGTCAGCTTGGGACAGTAGCTCCTTCACCAGGTGGACTGCAGGGTCACTATCTTGCGTTTCTGCCCAGTCATGATGGGGCAATGGATTCAGGGTGACCTCCTTCAAGCCAGACCGTCTGTTTCTCACTCCTTGAGCACGCTGGGCCGCAAGTGGCCGGTGGAAGGGAGGTAACTCTATTTCCTCAAGAGCCTCATAGTCTTCTCCCGCATCTGGTAGGTTAGGCATTCTGGACGGCGCATCAGCATTGGCATTCTTGTGCCCTGCCCGGTACTTGATGGTAAACTCGTAGTTAGATAGCCGAGCCATCCATCGCTGTTCCAGTGCTCCTAGTTTTGCAGTGTCCAGGTGCGTCAACGGGTTATTGTCCGTGAAGATAGTGAACTTGGCGGAGGCTAGGTAATGTTTGAACCTTTCGGTGACAGCCCAGACTATGGCAAGGAACTCCAGATTGAAAGAACTATAGTTGTCAGGGTTCCTTTCAGTGGGGCGCAGCTTCCTGCTGGCGTAGGAGATCACTCTTTCTTTCCCATTCTGTACCTGCGACAGTACTGCTCCTAGTCCCACGTTGCTGGCATCAGTGTACAACACAAAGGGTTTGTCATAATCTGGGTAGGCCAAAACTTCATCTCCTTTGAGAGCCATCTTAAATCTGGTGAAGGACCTTTCCAACTCTTCCGTCCTTTCAAAGGTGGAATTTTTCTGTTTGGTCTTCTTGGACTGCCCCACCAGAAGATTTTGCATAGGGGTGGCTATTGCAGTAAAGCTTTTGATGAATCTTCGGTAGTAGCCTACCAGTCCAAGGAATTGGCGTACTTCATGAAGGTTGCTGGGCTTCAGCCTGTCCCGGATGACTGTGACCTTATCAGGATCTGGTGCCACACCTTCTGCACTGACCACATGACTGAGGTACTGCACCTTGGGCTTCAGGAGGTGGCACTTGGAGGGCTTCACCTTCAGGCCAAAATTGGACAAAGCTTCAAACACTTCAGCCAGATGTTCCAGATGATCTTCATAGGTTTTGGAGAAAACAATGACATCATCCAGGTACAACCGGACCGTCTCAAAGCTGTGGCGACCATACCCCTGGGGGCGCCACACTAGCAGGGTAGGCTGCACAACACAGGCGTACCAAGGGTAGGGGTTTCTTAATGAGTCATTCACCAGAGACATTTATACGTGCATACATCAGTCACACCACATAGTCTGTAAATACAGTCAATCCTAGCGTATGGGCGAGCAGCCATGCTAACCTTTTATAGCCATAGGCATCCGGGACCTTCCTGGCTTCTCGGATGGGCTATTCCGAACACGAGCAGGACCTGAGCACGTGACCCTCAATCTCCAATGGGAGATTACTCCACGGGCATGCTCAGTGGCCCGACATGAGGACTTAGTCCCTGGAGGATCTCGCTGCTGAGCAGCATGCATTGTCATAGCTGTGCCAGAGGTGGCAGCAGCAAGCAAACCCACGGAGTTGGCCTGGGCAGAGGGCCGGGACAGACGAAACTGCTGAGCAGGCTCCACTGCGGCTGAAGAAGAATGGGAGACCGCTGGGTGCAAGGCTCTGGATTCCTGCTGTGCAGTGGCAGGAACCTGACGCCTAACATTGCCCCCCCTCCTAGGGCCCCCTCCCCTCTGAGCCTCGCTACGCTCAAACGCCACAATGAGGAGCAGAGCGTGAATGTTCTCCACTGGCTCCCAGGTCCGAGCCTCTGGACCATGACCCTTCCAATCCACAAAATAAAACTTTTTGCCCCACATCACCTTGCATCCCACGATGGCATTGACCTCAAACTCGTCCGAAGACAAGTCTGATGTCCCGGCAGATGACTCGGAGAACCGGGACAAGTGAACAGGCTTAAGGAGGGACACATGGAATGTGTCAGAGATAGCCAAGTGCGGTGGAAGGGCCAGACGGTAGACCACAGAGCTGATCTCCTCGATGACCTTGAAGGGGCCAATATAGCGTGGTGCGAACTTAGCGGACTCTACCCGCAGCCTGATGTTTCGGGCGGAGAGCCACATCAAGTCGCCAGGGGCAAAAGTCGGAGCAGGGCACCGGTGTGCGTCCTCCTTGGAAGCCCGGATAGCATCCTGGGTGTGATCCCAAATGTCGAGTGCCTCCACCACCCAGTCTGCCACCCTGGAGTCGGTGGATGACATGGGCATGGGCACAGGGACGCGCGGATGCTGACCGTAATTTAGGAAGAATGGGGTCTGACCGGTGGATTCGGCCACAGCATTGTTCAAAGTGAACTCTGCCCATGGCAGCAAGGATGCCCAGTCGTCCTGCCTGGCTGAGACAAAATGTCGAAGATATGTGATCAGCGTCTGGTTGGCTCTCTCTACCAACCCGTTCGTCTTGGGATGATAGGCCGAGGAGAGATTCAGCTCAATGCTGAGCAGGGAACAAAGCTCTCTCCAAAACCGGGACGCAAACTGAGGACCCCGGTCACTGACAATCTTGTCTGGCATGCCATGCAGGCGGAAAACGTGCTTAATGAACAACACTTCCAGGCCCCGCGCAGAAGGTAACCGGGATAGAGGTACCAAGTGCATCATCTAAGAGAAATGGTCGGTGACAACCCAAATGACCATGCTGCCACTGGACTTGGGTAGCCCCACCACAAAGTCCATACCGACCATTTCCCAGGGCCTGTCCGCTACTGGCAGAGGAAAAAGAAGCCCAGCGGGCCGCTGCCGAGAGGACCTATTCTGGGCGCAAGAGACACACACCTGAATATAGTCCCTGACGTCACGGGCCATATGCGGCCACCAGTACGTCCTCGCCAAAAGCTCAGAGGTCCGTTTTGTCCCGAAATGTCCACCCACCCTGGACGAATGAGCCCAAGAGAGGACCTCCGGTCGCAGACGGGCAGGGGCAAATGTCTTGCCCTGAGGTACTGACTCAAGGGCAACCGGAGACACAGTCCTCAGGCTCTCGGATGGGACGATCAGCCGAGGCTCCTCCTCTTCCTCCGATGACACCACGGAGCGGGAGAGAGCATCAACCCGGACGTTCTCCCCGGAGACAAAATGGAGGGTGAAGTGGAACCGGGAAAAGAACAAAGACCATCTGGCCTGGCGAGAGTTTAGCCGCTGGGCTGTTTGCAGATACACCAAGTTTTTGTGGTCGTTGAACAGCTGGAAAGGGTGGCGAGGTGTCTCCACTCCCAGAAGGCCAACTTCATCACTAGCAACTCCCTGTCCCCGATGGCATAATTCCTCTCCGCCGGTGTGAAGGTCTTGGAGCAAAAGAAGCATGGGTGCTTCCGACCTTGCGTGTCCTTCTGAAACATGACCACTCCAGCACCGACGGAAGAGGCATCCACTTCCAGAATGAAGGGCTTATCTACATCGGGGCGATGTAGAATGGGAGCGCTAGCGAAATGGGACTTAATGGAGGAGAAGGCCTTGGAGACCAGTTCCGACCACAACTTGGGATTTGCACCCTTCTTGGTGAGGGCTACCAAGGGTGCTACCAAAGTCGAGAAGTGGGGGATGAATTGGCGATAGTAATTTATGAACCCCATAAAGCGCTGCACCGCTTTGAGAGAATGAGGTTCCTGCCAATCCATCACCGCCTGTAGCTTGGCAGGATCCATGGCCAATTCCCGGGCGGAGATGATAAAGCCCAGGAAAGGCAAGGACTCCTGCTCAAACACACACTTCTCCAACTGGGCATAGAGGGAGTTTGCCCGCAGGCGATCGAAAACTTTGCAGACATCTCTCCAGTGGGAGTCAATATCTGGAGAGTAGATGAGAATATCATCCAGATAGACTACAACCGAGGTGGTAAGCATATCCTGGAAGATATCGTTCACAAAGCCTTAGAAGACGGCCGGGGCATTACAGAGGCCGAAGGGCATCACCAGGTATTCATAGTGCCCATCCCTGGTGTTAAATGCCATCTTCCATTCGTCCCCATCACGGATGTGAATCAGGTTGTAAGCCCCCCGCAGATCAAGTTTGGAAAACACCCTCGCTCCCCGTAGCCTATCAAACAGCTCTGATATCAGGGGCAGAGGGTACTTATACTTAACGGTGATGGCGTTAAGACCCCTGTAATCAATGCAAGGACGTAGTTCCCCACTCTTCTTCTGGATGAAGAAGAATCCCGCCCCCGCTGGTGACACTGACTTCCTAATGAATCCTCTTGCCAGATTCTCCCTGATGTATTGAGACATGTCCTCTGTCTCCGGGAGAGATAGGGGATAGACTCGACCCCGGGGAGGCTCAGCACCAGGCAAGATGTCAATAGGACAGTCATAGGGTTGATGCGGTGGAAGGGTCTCCGCCGCCTTTTTGGAGAACACGTCCGCATACTGTCGATAGTGTTTGGGGAGAGATCAGCGGCAACCTGAACGCACTCCCTCAGTCATCTACCCTCACATATTTACTCCACCCAATAATGGGAGACCGCTGGGTGCAAGGCTCTGGATTTCTGCTGTGCAGTGGCAGGAACCCGACACCTAACACTCTCATTAGGTAGGCTGGTGTGCAGTTGGTGGAATTCACAGGAATGTGATTGTAGAGGTCTACCAGATCTGGTAACTTCTCTGGCCATAGATTCCTCTCTTCCAAAGGCAAGGTCTTCAGTAGAACGATCACCACCTGATTCATCTTTTCACACATGCCATTGGCCTGTGGATGGTACGGTGTTGTCCTGATCTTCTTGCAACCATACAAGATACAGAATTCCTGGAACACTTCTGCCTCAAAGGCTGGACCTTGATCTGTAAGCACTCGCTTGAGATATCGGTGTGGTCGACAAAAGTGCTGTTGGAAGGCTCTGGCTGCTGTCCTGGCTGTTTGATCCTTGACAGGCACGACTACCAGGAATCTCGAGTAGTGATCAATGATGGTAAGAGCATAAACGTAGCCTGAACGGCTTGGGACCAGTTTCACATGGTCCAGGGCTACCAACTCGAGTGGCTGTTTAGTTATTATTGGCTGCAGTGGAGCTTGCTGGCTGTTACGGTCCTTCCGGCGCAGGTTGCATTGTCCACACTCCCAGCACCAATTTTCAATGGCCTTCCTCATACCAGCCCAGTAGAATCTCTCTCGGAGCAAGGCCTCCAACTTGTTCCATCCAAAGTGTCCTGCTCCATTGTGGTACACTTCCAAGACCATTGATGCCTCCCTCTTTGTATTTGTAGCAGCCTGCAGAGCTCCTTCATTACCCATGACATAAAGGGAGTCCCCTGGTTGGTGAGTATCTGTTTTGGAATACCGACCTGACTAAACACATGCACCAGTTCCTTGGCAATCGTCTTGGTGGCCGTGTTACGCAAAGGGATGGCCTCCGGGTAACGAGTGGCATAATCCAAGATGACCAGGATATGTTGGTGACCACGGGCAGACCGTGGAAGGGCCCCAACTAAATCCATCCCAATCCTCTCAAACGGGACTTCAATAATAGGTAGGGGTACCAAAGGGCTACAGAACCGGGATTTAGGTGCAGAGGCTTTGCAGTCAGGACAAGACTCACAATATACACAAACATCATGATGCATGCCTGGCCAAACAAAACAGTGTAATATCCTTTTGGTGGTTTTCTGGACTCACAGGTGCCCTCCCATCACATGTCCGTGGGCCAGGTCCAGCACTTTCCGCCGGTAGGGTTTTGGCACAACTAATCTTTGCACCGTGTCTTCCCCCTTTTTTCTCTATCTGATATAATAAATCATTCTCCAGGACCATGTACGGATATGCCAGCCTAGTGCCAGGTTCTACGGGTACCCTATTTATCATTTTTACATTTGTCCTAGCCTGAGAAAGGGTAGGATCCTTTATTTGCTCGCTATGGAAGTCATCTTTCTGGACTTCCACATCCAGCAAACGGGGAGGTGGTCGGCTGCCTGCCCCCTCCTCTTCCCTGGTCTCCTCCGTATCCCCCGCCATGACTGAAAATGGGAACTGAAGTTCATTTCCAGTAGACTCGTCACTAGAGTCTCTCTGGGGAACTTCCTCCAGGGGTTCGGGACCCACACGTGCCCTGGGAGAGGAATCCTGTACACTGTTACCCTGGGTAAAACGAGAATGTGGAAACCACAAAATATTGCAACCAAAAATCCGTATTGTTGAATATATAAATCACTTTTTTATTAAACAGACAAAATTTGACAAATGAGGGACTTGTGCAAACAGCAAACAAAGTGCAGCAGTGCAAAAACGCGCAGGACTTAGCCACAGTTAAACATAGGCGGTAAACATAACTATTACCAAGATATTCAAGTCTATTTAAAGAGGCATATATTACACCCAAATGGGCTAAGAAGATTTAAATATGGTTAAATAGTGTGAAGGATGAGCTACCATACATCACTAGGACAGCTGCGCATGTCCAATTCAATGATCATCACACTAAGAGAACTAATCCCCATCAGATATTATCCACATGTGCTGTATACATCGTCCGGCTACATGCCAGAAAAAATCTAATACTGCTGCCACAAGGCACGACCGACTATACCATTGAAACACATATTAAACAGAGCAGCTAATTGTTCCTACCACTGAGGGATATATGTACAGCCCACCCAGATGGGGTTAATACCCCGAAAAACCATTACCTCAGAACAGCCTACAGGATTACCGGGCTGTCCGCTCGAGTCCCCGATGCGCGTTTCAGAGCGCTGGGCTCCTTCCTCAGAGGGCGTGGATAACTGGCACATAGTGCACATATTTATATGCGCCTACCGGATGTGCCGCGGATGCGTCGCCCGCATGACTCGCTGTAGATAGCGCCTCCCACCACTGACGCGACCGGAAATATGTGGGCCCACGTAATCCGGCACCCGACACTGGCAGGGCACATCTCACTGCGGGAACAGCAGGCGCGCATGCGCTGCGCTTATGAGACACTGGCGGCCATAATACAAAAGGACAAAAGAGAGGGAAGGTAAACGTACACCAACACTTATAATTAAAATTGAATGGATTAACACCTACTACTCCGGACATACCAGAATGTACCATATGGCTAGACCATAATACATCATCACTCCTGGGAACACAGAAAAAAGACAAGTATAAAGAAAACGCATATACTATGCCCATACTATAAAATCCCACATCTAAGCAACATCCATATGCATTTTTCAAATATACTCACATACAGGTATTGATCATGTATGCAGTACCTTGGTCACCCTATCTCAATAACGTCCATAGATCAACCCCAATCGGGGAGGGGGCAAAGTCCCCAAAGATTAATAGTCCCACACCTATATACCCACCAAATATGGTCATGACCTTATCAAAGATTGGGCTATTTCATGTGATTGACCATGGTAGATAGTATGGTGATCATCCATCAATCAATATCCCATTAGGGGCAAATACATGAATACGTATATCTATACATCTCATTAACAAAAAATATCATAGACCCAACAAAAAATACACTGCCCTGGGACTGTAGCTTCACCTGTGGGGAGCTATTACATCTTTGCTGCACCATACCATCAGTCTCAGCGGATCTGACTGCAGCGTCGGCTTAACATCTCTCTTGCCGAACACCACAGGTGGCGTCACAAACTATTCCATTACACCATTACATTCCCCCATTACTTGGGCGCCCAGGGCCACGGACCGGGTCACTGCTGCTGTGACACATCCCACTGACACCGGCCCGGTTCCGAGTACCCCACAGCCCTGGGAGGGCGACACAATTTGGCGTCACGAACAGGATTACGGAGCCCGGTATCCCAGGGTCCTGTGTGCCTTAGACTGTGTTTGTGCAAAAAGACTGTGTGTGAAATTGGCGCCAGTTGTCACCATTGCCGCGCTGCTTGGCGCGCACGGGAAGAAAGAGGTGGGCCTTCGTGGGCGGAGCCTGCTGCAGAGCACGAAGAAGCGAAGTGCCGCGCGGGAAGAGAGGAGAGCGCGTGAGAGGAGGAGGAGCTGAGGCCTACAGCCCTGAGCGTCGGGCCTGTGAAGCCGCCGCCGGTGAGGTCACACAACCCCCGGCCCTGGCTAACGTTAACTGGGGGGGAGAAGATGTCCGCGCCAAACGGCGATGCAGCGGCAGGCGCCGTTGCTAACCCCGCAGTACCGCCAGGAGGAGCGCCCGCCGCAGCGGTCCCCCATAATGCTGCTATCTATGCCCTACATACCGGGAGCGGCCTGGCTTCCTCTGTACTCGGGTGGGTCACATACCCTGAGTGAATTTAAAGAGAGACTGTGCAGTTTGTTAAAAGTATACTCTCTGTCTGAAAGCCAGAAAGTGAATATCCTGATTGGACAGCTAACGCGTGCAGCACAGAGAGAGGTGAAAGCCTGGCAGGACACTGATAAAGAGACTGTTGCAAAGATCCTGGCCAAGCTGAAGAGCACCTTCGACACCCGCACTGCAGCTGAGATCAAGATGAGGTTCTTTGGCTGTAAACAGAAAGCGCAGAACAGTATCAGGGATTATGCTCTCAACCTGCAGGAGGCGCTGCGAGCAGTTAAGCAAGTTGATCCTGACAGTGTAAAGGAAGAAGATAAACTGTTAAAGGAGCAGTTCGTTGAAGGACTCCTATCCAGTACCCACAGAGGACAGCTGCGCATTATAACCCTGCAAAACCCTGATCTGAACTTTGCTGATTTTAAGGACAGGGCTATTCGGGTACTGCAGGAGTCCACTGACAGCCGTCCAGCTCCCCCTAGGCGCCTAGCGATCACCTACCATCGGGATGCAATATCTTTTCCTTCCATCCCTGTGGAGGCTGATTCACAGACTCTGGATAAAGATCCAACTGAGGAGCTGCGTCTTCAAGTCCAGGAGCTGACCAAAGGGATGGCTGCACTTACCAAAACCATGCAGTCCCTGCAGGTGTCCTCCAAAGACAAGATCCAGCATGCTTCCAGTCCAGAGGATGTCCCGTGGCTCCGGAGGAGGAGAGCCCCGCCACTTCGAGGAAGGAACAACGATCGCTATGACCAGGATGGACGTCCCATTTGTCGTCGCTGTCACAAGGCAGGCCATCTTGCAAGATATTGTCCTTTAAACGAGCAACCCCTGGGGCAGAGGGTCAACCCCTAGGAGTAGGATCCCCAGGCCCAAGGAACTGGAGAGCCAAGTATGTGGGAGGAAGACCAATCCTTCCTGTGGTGATTGACGGCATCCCCATAAATGCTTTGCTGGACACTGGCTCCCAGGTGACCACTATGCTGTACATTCTGTAGAAGAGGTATTGGGCTGATTCAGAACTTACCCGTGGCCCAACTGATGAACTGACAGTAGTTGCTAGTAATGGTCAGTCTTTACCGCAGATAGGATGTAAAGAAATTACTGTTAAAGTGGGGCGGGTAGAGCTAAAGTCTCAAGGTTTAATAGTTGTTGATATTGACCGACGTGAATGTAATACCATGATGACTCTTGGTACAAATGTAATTGAAAACTGTCTGTCAGAGGTTATTGTCTTGTTGCAACAGGTGGCTGAGACTGCTGGTTCCGGAGAACAACGAGTCCTGCAGAAGGAGATCCGAGCCCTGATGCAAAGGCAACAGGTAGAACTCTCTGGCGGAGAGATTGGCAGCGTCAGAGTGAGTGATGCTTTTCCCATTGCAATACCCCCCAGATGTGAAATGTTGGTTTGGTGTAGGGCAGCTATAGGTCTTAGAGGGAGAGATTACCAGGTGTTGGTAGAACCAGTATACTCCGAAAGCAGGCCCACTGTCCTGACAGCCAGAGGGGTGGTTGATGTACGAAAGGGGAGAGTATCTGTACGCCTTTTGAATTGTGGGGAAGAGGAGGCCACATTACCTCGGTACGCCACAATTGCTAAGCTGCTCACCGTTAATAACAACTCTTTGCAGGCAGCAGAACCCATGGCCTCATTCTATCCGGTGGAGGACAATGGCTCTGTGAAGCAGCCAGATGAGTGGTGTCAGCAACTGCAGGTGGGAACTGACTCTACACCTTCATACCAGAAAAATGGGGTTTACAGAGTGACACAAGAGTATGAGCGGGTATTCAGTAAACACCCACTAGATTTTGGGCAGGCAAAGGGGGTTCAACATCATATCCCCACGGGAGTCCATCCACCCATAAAGGAGAGGTACAGACCTATACCCCCAACACAGTACCAGTGTGCTAAGAGTATGTTGAGGGAGATGAAGGAGGCAGGGGTCATCAGAGACAGTTGTAGCCCCTGGGCAGCTCCAATAGTGTTTGCAAAGAAAAAGGATGGTACCATGAGAATGTGTGTTGATTACTGGAAGATTAACAGCATTACACATAAAGATGCCTACCCATTGCCTAGAATTGAGGAATCATTGGCCGCACTTAAAACTGCTAATTACTTTTCCACCTTGGATCTCACCAGTGGGTATTCGCAGGTTCCAGTGGCAGAGGCAGACAAGGAGAAAACCGCATTTACCACTCCAATGGGTCTCTGTGAGTTCAATTATATGCCATTTGGGCTCTGCACTGCTCCAGGAACATTTGAACGGCTGATGGAGTGCTGCCTGGGACACATGAACTTTGAGACGGTCCTGTTGTACCTGGATGATGTCATTGTTTTCTCCAAAACCTATGAAGATCATCTGGAGCACCTGACTGAAGTGTTTGAAGCTTTGTCCAATTTTGGCCCGAAGGTGAAGCCCTCCAAGTGCCACCTCCTGAAGCCCAAGGTGCAGTACCTCAGTCATGTGGTCAGTGCAGAAGGTGTGGCACCAGATCCTGATAAGGTCACAGTTATCCGGGACTGGCCGAAGCCCAGCAACCTTCATGAAGTACGCCAATTCCTTGGACTGGTAGGCTACTACCGAAGATTCATCAAAGGCTTTACTGAAATAGCCACCCCTATGCAAAACCTTCTGGTGGGGCAGTCCAAGAAGACCAAGCAGAAAAGTTCCACCTTTGAATGGACTGAAGAGTTGGAAAGGTCCTTCACCAGATTGAAGATGGCTCTCAAAGGAGATGAAGTTTTGGCCTACCCAGATTATGACAAACCCTTTGTGCTGTACACTGATGCCAGCAACGTGGGACTAGGAGCAGTACTGTCGCAGGTACAGAATGGGAAAGAAAGAGTGATCTCCTACGCCAGCAGGAAGCTGCGCCCCACTGAAAGGAACCCTGATAATTACAGTTATTTCAAGCTGGAGTTCCTTGCCATAGTCTGGGCTGTCACTGAAAGGTTCAAGCACCACCTAGCCTCTGCCAAGTTCACTATCTTCACGGACAACATCCCGTTGACGCATTTAGATACTGGAAAACTAGGTGCACTGGAACAGCGTTGGATGGCTCGGCTATCGAACTATGAGTTTGCCATCAAGTACCGGGCAGGGCACAAGAATGCCAATGCTGATGCGCTGTCCAGAATGCCTAACCTACCAGATGCCAGAGAAGACCCTGAGGCTCTTGAAGAGATAGAGATACCTCCCTTCCACCGGCCACTTGCGGCCCAGCGTGCTCAAGGAGTGAGAAACAGATGGTCTGGCTTGAAGGAGGTCACCCTGAACCCGTTGCCCCATCATGATTGGGCAGAAACACAAGATAGTGACCCTGCAGTCCGCCTGGTGAAAGAGCTGCTGACACGAGCTGACTCACGTCCAGAGTCGGATGCTCATGAAGAAACTCAGCAATTGTGGAAGGAGAGAGGCCGGCTGTTCATTTATGAAGGGAAGCTGTGTCGGAGGAGTATCAACGCCCGCACTCATGAGCTGGTTTAGCAGGTGATAGTCCCAAAGAGAGAGGCATCAATGGTCCTGGAAGCATACCAAAATGGAGCTGGACACTTCGAATGGAAGAAGTTGGAAGTATTGCTCCCAGAGAGGTTCTACTGGGCTGGTATGAGGAAAGCCATTGAGAAGTGGTGCCGGGAGTGTGGACAATGTAACCTGCGCAGAAAGGATCGGGACAGCCAGAGAGCTCCCCTACAGCCAATCATCACCAAACAGCCCCTTGAGTTGGTAGCCCTGGACCATGTGAAGCTGGTTCCTAGCCGGTCAGGCTACATCTATGCACTTACCATTGTGGACCACTACTCAAGATTCCTGGTAGTTGTGCCTGTCAAAGATCAAACTGCCAGGACAGCAGCCAGAGCATTCCAACAGCACTTCTGTAGACCACATGGGTATCCTGAAAGAGTGCTGACAGATCAAGGTCCAGCTTGAAGTGTTCCAAGAATTCTGTAACCTGTATGGTTGTAAGATGATCTGGACAACGCCGTATCACCCACAGACCAATGGCATGTGTTATGAATGAGTCACCGTAGGAGGCAAAAGTAGAAATACAAGCTAAGTCCAGAAAACCAGAGAAGTTGGCAACTATCAGATTGCAGACCCCTGAACCTATCAACACAACTAGCAGTAGCCGTGGGGGGTTCCTACGATGCCCTAGACCCCTCGATCACAGCCGGAGAATTACATAGGCCTAAAGAAAGAAAGGGGAAATCTAAACTGCCCCAGAGCAGACCCCAAAGCAATAGGCAGCCCCCAACATATAATGACGGTGAAGCAAGATGAAAATATTAACACAGACAGAAAGATAGACTGAGCAAAGACGGGGCCCAAAACTACCTAGATAGGAAAGGACAGGAAGGCTGCTGTCTGCAATCTGTCAAAACCCTATCAAAGACATAAGCCAACAAGCTGATATGAAAAAGGCCCTGAAGCAGCTAGGCTTCAAAAACTAAATCAGCACTCAGGTATTTTCAGAAGACAGAGCTAAAGGAATTCAGCACACCCCAGCAGGGAATGGCAGAAATCCAGAAAAACAAAGCAAAACAAAGTCAAAGCACCAAAGCAAAAGGCCGAGCAGCAAACTTAGCTTTAGAGGAGCAGGAATTCAGACTGGTCTCCAAGGATCCCACAGAGAAATCACCCGCAGGGCAGAAGGGCGTCGGCAGCCTTATATCCAGTCAGTAACTCCACTCAGCCAGTCATCATCATCAGCCTCAGGTGTTTGATAATCAGGCTCACTACCTTTTTTTACCAGAAAAGGGAGTTCCTCGGGCCTCAGTAATGAAGGGGAAAATGAACTCACAACAGGCATGTGTGAGAAGATGAACCAGGTAGTGATTGACCTCCTGAAGACTTTGCCCTTGGAGGAGAGGAATCTGTGGCCAGAGAAGTTGCCCGTTCTGGTGGACCTCTGCAACCATATCCCAGTGAACTCCACCAACTGTACCGCAGCCTATTTAATGAGAGCCAGACCTGGTAAACTGCCTATTGACATAGACATGGGAGTCCTGACGCCTGAAGTAGCGTCCCCAGATGATGATTGGGACACGGAGAGGCAGCAATAGTACAAGAGAGTTCAAGAATGCATGGAAAGGAGTCTGGCTCAGGCAAGGCAAAAGCAGGAGAAGCTTTACAATCAAAATGCACCTGCTGTTCCTTTGTCACCGGGGGAGCAAGTCCTGAAAAGGAAGAAAAGTTTGCACAAGTTGGATGATCAGTGGGAAGCTGAACCTTATACCATTCTGCCCTTGAACTTTGATAATACTAAGGTATGCCTTGTGAGTAAAGATGGAGGAGAGACCTCAGCAGCGGTATCAAGAGATTATTTGAAGTTGTGTCCTGACCAGTTGAAGGAAAGGAAAGAGGAACCAGATAACATCCAACCCATAGTGGAAGAAGAGAAGGTCAGCACAGTGCTTGGGGAATTCCCTGCGAATTGGACTAAAGTGAACGATGCTATAGTGGTGCCATTGTTGCTGTTTCCCCAAGTGGTAGCACAGGAAAATGTGACTCAAGAGAATCAGGAAAATCAGGTAGCAGATGCCACACCAGCAGTGGAGCCAGAGAACCCTCGCCCTGCAAGTGATGAACCTGTTATGCCCCTGGTGAGTCTAAGAGTTGGTAGGTGAATGCTACCCAGTTTGCCCACACTAGAGTTACGCAGGTCTACCCGCACCACACAAGGTATACCACCCCTTAGATATCGCATATAGCAAAGTTAATGTAAATGTTGAAATTTTGTAAATATGTAACTGTTTTTCAAGTTTTGTGCCTACAGGTAACCTGTAAGAGTTTCCTTTGGAATTTGTTTCATGGACACTGAACCACAGGACTTGTGTGTGGTCAAAAACTTTTACCATTTGCCCAGGAATGGACAATGGACATTGATGCTGGACTTATTATCATAGGACCATTTTTGAAGCACTTGGTTTTTGTACATTTTTCATTTTTAAATCTTGTACAATTATTATTGTTCAACTGTTTATATGTTATTCATGTTTTCTTTTGTTCAGCCAAGGAGTGATGACTTGCACTAGGGGGGAATGTGGCGCACCCAGGAGTATGGTCGCCACAGTGGCTTTGCCTTCCTCCAGGGGAGGGTAATGCCAGACTTGGAGGCAATGATGGGTCTCTCTCGCAGTCAATCCATACATGCAACACAGTTCCACTCCAGGCCAGCAGGGGGAACTCGGAACCAAGATTAAGGTGAGGAGTGTTCTCTGAGGGCCAGGAGGAAGAGAGTTCAGTTAGTCTGCGGAGGGTGAAGTGTGCAGACGTGCGGAAAGAAGCTGGAGGTGGTTGAGCTAGGAAGGAGAGCTCCCTCAGCTTGAGAACGCACGAGCTGGAGCCTGGTCTCCACGGCTATACGGATACTAACGGTCCTACAGCAGATACCAGAGGAGTATGAGGCTGTAAATTCCCTACTCCCATCTAAGACTTGAGGCACAACAGCAGCTTGGATAGAGAGCCAAGACTAGAGAGGAGTCCCCGAGAGAGGCTACAGCTGTCTGCCGTGCAAGTGAGGTTCTTGGGAACATCTGACAGGAGGAACTCTAGAGTAACTAAGGACTGGAGTGCTTCACACCTCAAGGCGCTAGGAAGGAGACTGCACAGCCCGTCTGTGAGAGAGAATCCTTGAGTTGCTTCCAGGCTAGCCTGCTCCGTTACATCTGTAATCAGGACCCTGGACTGCAGTTATCAAGTAAAGGTGCAGAAATTGCACCCCACTGTGTCTTGTCTGCTTCCTACCCTTACGGCACTGCTACATCACCGTGCCAACCACATCTACACTGCCATGGGACTATAACTTCCCCTGTGGGGAGCTATTACATCTTTGCTGCACCATACCATCAGTCCCAGCGGATCTGTCTGCAGCGTCAGCTTAACATCTCTCTTGCCGAACAACACAGGTGGCGTCACAAACTATTCCATTACACCATTACATTCCCCCATTACTTGGGCGCCCAGGGCCACGGACCGGGTCACTGCTGCTGTGACACATCCCACTGACACCGGCTCGGTACCTAGTACCCCACAGCCCTGGGTGGGCGACCCAAAGCCAGATTGGAGCCTTCAGCCATTGCGCCGGGGAGGTTCAGCTTAACCTCCCTTCGCTCTTCAGGCCTCCTCTCTCCTTCCATCATGGCGTTCTCCCCTTTCTCTTCCTGTCTGGCCTCTTTTCCCGCCACCGGCTCCCGCTCCTCCTTCTGGGGGCGGCGTCTTCTTCCTACTCCTTCATACCATGCCAGTATACGAACCCCTCGGGGGGTGGGCCATGCTGCTGTCACATAGAAGTTCAGACAGGGGAGGCCCAGGACAGTTCGCGGTCTTTTCTTAGGACCACCCATGTTATCATGCCCTTCTTCTCCGCGCTGGCGGTCATTTTTAGCATTCATTTTACAGTCTATCAAATTGGGTCTTTTGCACATTTCCACAAACTGTTAAGTCCAGTAAATCGTAGGCACACAGAACCCGGTGGCACCGGGCTTCGTCATCCTGTTCGTGACGCCAGGTTGGGTCGCCCTCTTAGGGCTGTGGGGTACTTGGTACTGGGCCCGATGAGCTTCAATGGGAGATGTCACGGCAGCGGGGACCCGGCTCGTGGCCCTGGGCGCCCATTGTAAAAAGGGGAAAGTTTATGAATGATTCGTGACGCCACCTGTGGTGTTCGGCAATGAAGATGTAAGCCGACGTTGCAGACAGATCCTCTGGGACAGATGGTGTGGTGCAGCAGTGATGTTATAGACCTCCACAGGCAGGGCTGTAGTCCCCGGGCAGAGTAGGTGAAGTGACACTTAGATGGTGTAGTGTCGGGCGCAAAGGATGTAGCAGTGCTGGGCGGGTTGGCGCAGGAATAAATGGAGGACACCAGGGCATGTAGTTCCAAAGCTTTACTCACAGTCTGTTGCAGGTACAGGTGCCCGCATCCTTGCCGTGTCCTCCGGGTCAGGAGATCATCCCACTTCCAGGCAAGATGAAGTACTCCTTTCCAACACTCCGCCAACATATGTGCCTTTTCTGAACGTCTCCTCTTATAGCGCCTTTGAATGAAGTACTCCTAGTACTGAGTTACACTGGAGTTCCTCTTGTCAGATGTTCCTATGAATTCTACTTGTACGGCAGACAGCTGTAGCCTGCTTCGGGAACTTCTTCTACCTAGTCCCGGCTCACTATCGTTGCTGTTGTGCCCCCAAGTCTTGTGTGGGAATAAAGTGGTGACAACTTCTATTCCTCCGGTGTCTGCTGCAGGACCATTGGTATCCGTACAACCTCGGGGACCGGGCCCCGGCCTTGCGCTGTGAACTTGGGAAGAGTTCTCTCTTCCAACCCTGATCCTTAGTCCTCCTATTCTCCTTACGTTCCGTGCTAATCCTTCTTCCCAATGGAGAATCAAGCTTCCTTTCTCTGTCTCTTTCCTGTGCCAGCAGACCCAGATGACTGTGGCCTGCTGCAGCACTTCCTTCTTCCATCCCTCTCTCACTCACTGAATTAAGAACTGAACTGAACTGCCCGACTGACTCAACTCTTCCCGCTCTTTTATATAAACTAAGCTCCACCCACCTCCCAGCACGTTTCGTGTTCTAAGCAGGGAGCCACCAAGGGGTGCTATGCTATACTCCAAGCAGGGAGCCGCCGAAGGTGCTTTGCTACACTACTTTGTGGTGTGGGGTGCAGGTGTTGGAGTGTGGTCAGGTGTCTCCACCTTACCTGGATGGTGGGGTACCACACCTCAGGAGGAGGTGCAGTACCTCTGTGGCGACTGAACCCTCAGGGGCGCCACACTTGGTCCAGCCCGATTGTGTTAATTCCTAAACCGGATGGCACCATCTGGTTCTGCAATGACTTCAGGAAACTGAATGCGGTCTCAAAATTTGATGCTTACCCTATGCCTCGGGTCGACGAGTTAATAGATCGGTTAGGGAAGGCCCGGTATATTACGACCCTAGATCTAACAAAGGGATATTGGCAGATCCCTTTGGCGGAGGCTGCCAGAGAGAAGACGGCGCTTGCTACACTGGAAGGTTTATTTCAGTATGTGTATATGCCGTTTGGACTGCACGGAGTGCCGGCGACATTCCAGAGACTGATGGATCGAGTCCTGAGGCCACATAGGCAGTACGCTTCTGCCTATTTGGATGACATTGTCATTTACAGCTTGGACTGGGAGACTCACCTCCGGAAAGTGCAAGCTGTGATTGAGGACCTGTGGGGGGCAGGTCTAACCGCGAACCCCAAGAAATGTCACATCGGGCTAGAAGAAGCCCGGTATTTGGGTTATGTAATTGGGAGGGGTATTGTTAAACACCAGCTCGATAAAATTCAAGCGGTTCAGGACTGGCCGCAATCAATTAACAAAAAGCAGGTGCAAGCCTTTCTGGGGATCGCCGGCTATTATCGCCGGTTCATCCCCAATTTTGCAGCCATCTCTACCCCCCTGACTGATCTTACCAAAGGGAAAGATTCCGTCATGGTTAAATGGAATTTAGCGGCTGAAGAAGCCTTCCATATCCTAAAACGGGCACTCTGCTCTCAACCCGTACTGGTGACTCCAGATTTACGCAGAGAGTTTGTGGTACAAACTGATGCCTCTGAGACCTGTATTGGGGCCGTACTGTCACAAGCGAGGGACGGTGTGGAACACCCGGTCCTCTATCTCAGCAGGAAGGTGAATAAACATGAGCAAAAGTATGCGGTAGTGGAAAAAGAGTGCCTAGCCATTAAGTGGGCTATAGAGGCCCTCAAATATTACCTGGTGGGCAGAAAGTTCAGGCTGATCACTGACCATGCCCCTCTCAAGTGGATGCACTTGCACAAGGAACGGAATAGCCAAGTGCCCCTGTGGTTCTTTGGCCTGCAGGCCTACACTTTTACGGTGGAGCACCGCCCAGGGATGCAGATGGGGAATGCAGATGCCCTGTCCTGAGTGCACTGTTTGGCGGGTGTCATTGCTCGACCGGAGTGGTCTGAGCAGAGGGGGGGATATGTGAGAAGCATGGGGGAATCGTGGATGAGGGCAGGTATATCTCACCCAGATACCTTTCCTATGTAGCCTAGTCTGGGCAGTATCTCACCTGATGACAAATGAGTAAGGGGAGGCGGATATAAAAGGACGCCAGGTGGTGTGTTAGGCATGTTTCACACGTCCGTTTTTCAGATCAGTTGTAATTAGTGTTGAGCATTCCGATACTGCAAATTTCGGGTATCGGCCGATATTCGCGGTATCGGAATTCCGATACTGAGTTCCGATACTTTTTGCATATCGAATACCGGAATCGGAAGTTCCCATAATGCTATGAGCCAGTTTGATTTGATTCAGCCAATGACAATCCTCAGAAGCGTGGGCACATCCTGTTAGGCATGTAGGCATGTTAACTAATGGCATGGCTGTGATTGGCTGCTGAAATGATGTCATGATGCACTATAAAAGCCGCCGCCATTTAGGGTTCACTCTGCTGTGAATTCAGTTAGGGACAGGCTGCTGTTCAAGACTCTGAGGGACAGTTAGAGATAGCGATTTTCTATATAATATTGTGCTTTACCCAGGCTACATTATCAATCACTGTAGCTTTCTTTTGCCTTGCAGCGCTGTTCACAGCTGTCTGCAAGGTCTGTGTGAGTGCAGCTCACGCTGTAGAGTGTCCTGCAGCCACCTCTGGTTGTAGGCCGCTCAGCGTGCATCACTGCTTCATACATATTTATTTTTGTTTTTTTGCTGCTCATTTTTCATTAATTCTCCTATTAGTGTGCATCCATCCGTATCCATCTACATTGGTTGCAAACACTATAGGAGTAGACAGCGGAGCATTTCTGCAGCCTTTCAGTGCTAGTGCCCAGTTCTTTGCACTGTTCACGGCTGTCTGTGAGGTCTCTGTGTGTGAGTGCAGCTCACGTTGTAGTGTGTTCTGCAGCCACCTCTGGTTGTAGTCAGCTCAGCGTGCGTCACTGCCTCATACATAGTCCTTTTTTTGTTTTATTGCAGCTAATTTTTCCTGATTTTTTTTTCTCCTATTTGTGTGCTTCCATCCGTATCCATCTATATTGGTTGGTTGCAAACACTATATAGGAGTAGATAGAGGAGCCTTTTTTCTGGCTTGTGCCCTGCAGCCGCAGCCAGATTAGTATTAGCCTATTTTTTGGAGCCTCATCTATTGCATTGTAGGTTACCTTCCTGCATTGTAATAGCTCCAAAAAGTTTGTGATAGTATCGCTTTCACATCTTTGGTCACATCCTTTTTGTTTTTTTGAAAAAAAAAACACGTAAATAAAGTTCACCAAACACTCCACTTGACAGTTGTGTAGGCCACATTAGCTCATATTAAAGTGTAGTCCACACACTTTATAAAATTAGTGTTTCTTATACCTGTTAGCAGCTGTTCAGAAATAAGCACACTAAGCCCCCCTTTGTAGTTTTCCACCCATCTTTATCAGTCTACCAAGATGAAGAAGGCAGGGAGTAAGGCACGTGGGCATGGAGTTTCAGCAGGGAGAGGATGTTGGGATTCTGCAGGGAGAGGACGTGGGGATTCTGTGCCTGCTGCGGGCACCAGTGAGTCAGCATCCCCCAGTTTTACCAGGCAACAGTCCTTTATGCGCAGCTTTGTAGGACCTCGCCGTACCCCACAGCTGCGGGACGAACAAATTGAAGTCGTTGTCGGATGGATGGCAGCTAACGCATCGACTTCAATTACTTCCACATCCTCTCAGGGCCAGAGCACTGAAGAGCAACCATCTGTCTCTTCACCACCTGCCAAATTGCCCAGGCAGTCAGAGAGCCCTGGACAGGAGCCATCCCTACTTCTGCTCTCTGAATCTCTTGGCTTGGAAACACAGGGCCAGCCAAGCAGCATTCTAGAATGTGAAGAAGAGGGAGTATGCAGTGATGCGCAACTGCTTTGTCCTTCTGAATCTGAAGAGGCGGGTGGGCCAGTGCCTATGGTCAGCACACCTCAGTACGCATCAGATGATGAGACTCAGGTGCCACTTTCTAGTGCGTACTGTGCTGGTGAGACTACCCAGGAGAAGCAGGTGTTTGAAGAGGGGAGTGTAGATGATGAGGTCCTTGACCCATCATGGCGTGAGGAACAGGAAAGTGGTGGGAGCAGCTCTGAGGAAGAGATTCCCCGAACGGCCAAAACAGGAGGGAGAGGGAGGGGGCAGACTTGGTTGCCTGTAGCCTCCACTTCGGCACCCGTTAAGAGCATTCCTCTTCTAAAACCCAAAACGGGTGCTCCCAGGACTTGCAGTGCGTGGTCCTTTTTTGACACAGTTGCAGATGACATTTGCTTTGTCAAATGCAAGCTGTATAATCATAAAGTCAAAAGAGGGAAAAGTGTCAGCAACCTCAATACCACAAATATGTGTAAACATGTGCGGACCAAACACGTGGTGGAGTTACAAAGACACACTGAAGACGTAGGCCAACCTACAGCACCACCTACCACCTCTTCAGCTTGTGTTGTAGCCTCTTCCTCCAGCTCACACACAGCTGGTTCGGCTTCCTCACAGGATCGCCATGGAAGAACCTCTGGCACTGTTGTCCAGAGACCCAGTGACATTCCACCCACAGCACCACGTTCCCTGTCATCCTCACACTCCCAGACCACTCTACAGCCATCGGTAGCACAGGCATGGGAGAAAAGGCGGCAATACTCGGCAAACCATCCCCGAGCGCAGGCTCTGAATGCTGGCATTGCAAAACTACTGGCCCTTGAAATGCTCTCATTCAGGCTGGTGGAGACTGACACCTTCCGTAACTTCATGGCATTGGCAGTCTCACAATAGACCATGCCCAGCCACTTTTATTTCAGCAGGCAAGCCATCCCTGCCCTGCAAAAGCATGTGGAGGGAAAACTTAAACATGCGCTACTAAACGCCATCAGTAGCAAGGTCCACCTGACCACCGATGCATGGACCAGTAACCATGGACGATACCTTTCCCTCACTGCCCATTTGGTCAATGTTGTGGAGCCGGGTACAGATCTTGAGAGTGGTGCTGTACGTGTTCTGCCAACTCCAAGGATTGCAGGAATCCAGTCTGTACACATTGACTCCTCCTCATACTCCAGTTCCTCAGAATCAGCGCTGCAGGAGCCGTCACGGTCTACCTCCACATGGACAGTGAACGCTTACCCGATATGAGCACAGCCGTGGCCAAACGTCAACAGACCGTACTGAAATTAATTTCTTTGGGAAATCGAAGCCACACAGCGCAGGAGCTCTGGAATGCCATCAAGCAGGAGAGCGACGTGTGGTTTGTGCCAGCGAATCTCCAGCCAGGCTTGGTGTGTGTGACAATGGCCGAAATCTGGTGGCAGCTCTGGGCCTAGGCAACCTCACTCACATCCCATGTCTGGCACATGTGCTCAACTTGGTCGTGCAGAGCTTTCTGAGGGACTATCCGGATCTTGATGCACTGCTGCACAAGGTCCGCATAGAGTGCGCTCACTTGCGGCGTTCCAGCATGGCAAGATTGCACATTGCAGCTCTGCAGCGCCGATTCCGCCTTCCGGAACATCGCATCATATGTGACCTACCCACCAGGTGGAATTCAACGTTACATATGTTGGAGCGGTTGTGTGAGCAGCAGGCAGCAGTAATGGAGTACCAGCTGCATCAGGCGCAAACAAGTCGCACTGTGCGCCGGTCACACTTAAGCACCACTGAGTGGGCCTCTATGAAGGACATCTGCCACGTTTTGCGTGCCTTCGATGATTCCACGCGGATGGCGAGTGCAGATGATGCACTAGTCAGCATGACTGTCCCCCTTATCTGCCTGCTTCAAAAAACACTGCAAGCACTAAGGGAGGAGGTTTTGGAAGAGGTGGAGGATGAGGAGTCACAAATGCCATCTGCTTCTGGACAGTCTGTGCAACGTGGTTCCTCACAAAGACCTAGGCAGGGGACACTTTGTGAGGAGGATGAGGAGGAGTCAATGGAGGAGGAAGACATCTCTCCAGAGGAGGGAGGTACACAATGCTCTAGTAGTCAGTATGTAGAGCGAGGGTGGGGTGATGCAGAGCAGGCAGAGCTGACGCCTCTAGCAGGGGACAGCGTTTCTTGGGCAGTTGGGAGTCTGCAGCTCATGGTTGATTTCATGCTGCAGTGCCTGAGAAACGACCGCCGCATCGCCCACATTCTCAACACGGCTGATTATTGGGTGTACACCCTCCTAGATCCTCGCTACCGGGACAACTTACAAAGCCTCATAACACCGTTGAACCGGGAGCGTAAAATGCGGGAGTACCAAGACACACTGGTGCATTCCATCATGTTCTCCATTCCACCCGAGAGCAGTGCTGCTGGTGCTTTACAAAGCAGCTCTGTGCGTCGAGGCAGTGGAGGAAGCTCTGCACAAAGAGGGAGCAGAGGCAGCACCTCAGCACAAGGCAAGACCAGTATGGCCCAAATGTGGCAAAGTTTTGTGTGCCCGCCACAAAGGTCTACACCATCACAGACGGCTCCAGTCAGCAGGAGGCAACGTTTCCGTCAGATGGTGACAGACTACATGTCTTGCCCTATCAGTGTACTCCAAGATGGCTCTTCCCCCTTCAAGTTTTGGGTCTCTAAGCTGGATACATGGCCAGAGCTTAGCCAGTATGCATTGGAGGTGCTGGCTTGCCCTGCTGCTAGTGTATTATCGGAACGCATCTTTAGTGCCGCAGGTGGTGTACTAACAGCCCGTCGCACGCGACTATCCTTCGATAACTCTGACCGGATTACTTTTCTGAATTTGAACAAGGCCTGGATCTCGCCGGAATTTGCCAGTCCTCTTCTAGAATAAATAATTGGTTGGCAAAGGTATCCAGGTCTCCTGTTGCGTTCATGTTTCTACCACCTGAACTGTAATCCCTGGGCTCCAACACCGCCAGTTGTTGCTCAGAAGTGCTGTCTGCACAGAGAAAAACACTAGCTCCTGTGTTAGTGGGGTTCAGGAACGCCAGCTGCTCGCCTGCTGTGTGTCCGGCAAAGTCTCCTGCTGCCTCCACATTCATCCCAACATCAGATATTAAACTTGCTCCAATTTGGCCTTAGCCTACTCCATAAATGACCCTGGGCTCCAACACTGCCAGTTGTTGCTCAGAAGTGCCGTCTGCACAGAGAAAAACACTAGCTCCTGTGTTAGTGGGGTTCAGGAACGCCAGCTGCTCCCCTGCTGTGTGTCCGGCAAAGTCTCCTGCTGCCTCCACATTCAAACTACATCAGATATAAAACTTGCTCCAATTAGGCCTCAGCCTAAACCCTGATTGACCCTGGGCTCCAGTAATACATTTCATAATGGCTTTTATAAGGCATATCAAATATGAAATAAGTGAAATATGAATAGCATAATGGCTTTTGGAATCTTGAAAAACATATGAGATACTTAGCACAAAATTTGGCCAAAAGATGTGAGCCCATTCACCAGCGACAAGGTGATCTCAGATTGAATGGGTCCCTATACTGACTGCCTGGTGTGAACTGACCTCTGGCTAGTAACATGCTAAAGCCTGTATATATAGGACGATAGAAACCAAACATGTGATTGAATGCGATTAAAATCACCACTTGATGAAGGGCGGAGTGCTCAGTCAGAAAAATAGTATACAAGTAATAAAACAAACTGACGGCACATCTAGAACTAGTCTGAATAGGTGCATACCAAAATGCAACTTACATATTAAATAGAAAATGGCAGCACACCAAATATGAAATATGTGAAATACGAATAGCAAAATGGCTTTAGTAATACATTTCATAATGGCTTTTATAAGGCATATCAAATATGAAATAAGTGAAATATGAATAGCATAATGGCTTTTGCAATCTTGAAAAACATATGAGATACTTAGCACAAAATTTGGCCAAAAGATGTGAGCCCATTCACCAGCGACAAGGTGATCTCAGATTGAATGGGTCCCTATACTGACTGCCTGGTGTGAACTGACCTCTGGCTAGTAACATGATAAAGCCTGTATATATAGGACGATAGGAACCAAACATGTGATTGAATGCGATTAAAATCACCACTTGATGAAGGGCGGAGTGCTCAGTCAGAAAAATAGTATACAGGTAATTTTAATCGCATTCAATCACATGTTTGGTTCCTATCGTCCTATATATATAGGCTTTATCATGTTACTAGCCAGAGGTCAGTTCACACCAGGCAGTCAGTATAGGGACCCATTCAATCTGAGATCACCTTGTCGCTGGTGAATGGGCTCACATCTTTTGGCCAAATTTTGTGCTAAGTATCTCATATGTTTTTCAAGATTGCAAAAGCCATTATGCTATTCATATTTCACTTATTTCATATTTGATATGCCTTATAAAAGCCATTATGAAATGTATTACTAAAGCCATTTTGCTATTCGTATTTCACATATTTCATATTTGGTGTGCTGCCATTTTCTATTTAATATGTAAGTTGCATTTTGGTATGCACCTATTCAGACTAGTTCTAGATGTGCCGTCAGTTTGTTTTATTACTTGACCCTGGGCTCCAACATCGCCAGTTGCTGCTCAGAAGTGCCGTCTGCACAGTCAACATATGCTCCAGTGTTATTGGGGTTCAGAAATGTCATCTGATCCCCAGCTGTGTGTCCGGCAATTTCTCCTGCTCTGTCCACACTCACACAACTACAGATTTTAAACTTGCTCCAATTAGGCCTCTGTCTCCACTCTGTTTGTAGTCTTTTCCCTGGGTTCCAGCATCGCCAGCTGTTTCCCAACATTGTCTTTGGCACAGGTACTCCCTCCTACCCAGCCTGGTTCCAGCACGCCTGCTGTTTCCGGGTAGTGTTGTGTTGCGGTCGGGTTAGCCGAGTCTATGGTGCCTGCAGTTTATGGGCTTCCTATGTGGGCTGCGGGATCTGGCAACAAAGGTTGGTTCCGTAGTGCAAATAGGACAAGCACCCCCTGTAGGACTGTAGGTTTTGGTAACTGCAGCCGGCTCGCAGCCTTGCAACTTTGTTTTTCATGGGTACCTTCCGCTACCCATCCAGGTTCCAGTACCGTCAGCTGGTTCTCGGCAGTGCCTTTGGCTTAGGTGCCTCCTTCTCGGTATCCGAGTTCCAGCAACGTCTGCTGGTCCTTGGTAGTGCTTTCTAGCACAGGTACCTCCTGCTTAGTAACCATGTTCCAGCACCGTCAGCTGGTGCTCAGTAGTGCCATTGGCTCTTGTTCCTTCTGCTGCCCCTCTGGGTTCCAGCACCATCAGCTGGCCTCGGTAGTTCCATTGACTCTTGTAGCTTCTGCTACCCATCCGGGTTCCAGCACCGTCAGCTGGTTCTCGGCAGTGTCTTTGGCTTAGGTGCCTCCGTCTCAGTATCCGAGTTCCAGCAACGTCTGCTGGTCCTTGGTAGTGCTTTCTAGCACAGGTACCTCCTGCTTAGTAACCAGGTTCCAGCACCTTCAGCTGGTCCTCGGTAGTGCCATTGGCTCTTGTTCCTTCTGCTGCCCCTCCGGATTCCAGCACCGTCAGCTCGTTCTCGGCAGTGTCTTTGGCACGGGTACTCCCTCCTGCCCAGCCTGGTTCCAGCACGCCTGCTGTTTCCGGGTAGCGTCAACGTCACTTTGCCACCAATACGTTGTCCTGTCGTGTTGCGGTCGGGTTAGCCGAGTCTATGGTGCCTGCAGTTTATGGGCTTCCCATGTGGGCTGCGGGATCTGGCAACAAAGGCTGGTTCCGTAGTGCTAATAGGACAAGCACCCCCTGTAGGACTGTGGGTTTCGATAACTGCGGCCGGCTCGCGGCCTTGCAACTTTGTTTTTCATGGGTACCTTCTGCTACCCATCCAGGTTCCAGCATCGTCAGCTGGTTCTAAGCAGTGCCTTTGGCTTAGGTGCCTCCTTCTCGGTATCCGAGTTCCAGCAACGTTTGCTGGTCCTTGGTAGTGCTTTCTAGCGCAGGTACCTCCTGCTTAGTAACCATGTTCCAGCACCGTCAGCTGGTGCTCGGTAGTGCCATTGGCTCTTGTCCCTTCTGCTGCCCCTCCGGGTCCCAGCACCGTCAGCTGGTCCTCGCTAGTTCCATTGGCTCTTGCAGCTTCTGCTACCCATCCGGGCTCCAGCACCGTCAGCTGGTTTTTGGCAGTGCCTTTGGCTTAGGTGCCTCCTTCTCGGTATCCGAGTTCCAGCAACGTCTGCTGGTCCTTGGCAGTGCTTTCTAGCACAGGTACCTCCTGCTTAGTAACCGGGTTCCAGTACCATCAGCTGGTCCTCGGTAGTGCCATTGGCTCTTGTTCCTTCTGCTGCCCCTCCGGGTCCCAGCACCGTCAGCTGGTCCTCGCTAGTTCCATTGGCTCTTGCAGCTTCTGCTACCCATCCGGGCTCCAGCACCGTCAGCTGGTTTTCGGCAGTGCCGTTGGCTTAGGTGCCTCCTTCTCGGTATCCGAGTTCCAGCAACGTCTGCTGGTCCTTGGTAGTGCTTTCTAGCACAGGTACCTCCTGCTTAGTAACCGGGTTCCAGTACCATCAGCTGGTGCTCGGTAGTGCCATTGGCTCTTGTTCCTTCTGCTGCCCCTCCGGGTCCCAGCACTGTCAGCTGGTCCTCGCTAGTTCCATTGGCTCTTGCAGCTTCTGCTACCCATCCGGGCTCCAGCACCGTCAGCTGGTTTTCGGCAGTGCCTTTGGCTTAGGTGCCTCCTTCTCGGTATCCGAGTTCCAGCAACGTCTGCTGGTCCTTGGTAGTGCTTTCTAGCACAGGTACCTCCTGCTTAGTAACCGGGTTCCAGTACCATCAGCTGGTCCTCGGTAGTGCCATTGGCTCTTGTTCCTTCTGCTACTCATCCGGGTTACAGTACCGTCAGCTGGTTCTCGGCAGTTCCTCAGCCTTCTTGTACCTTCTGCTACATTTCCAAGTTCAAGCTTTCGGAAATGGTTTTTGGTTATCACTCTGGATCTTCCTGACGACGACCATGAAGACCACCCCGAAGAAGACGACCACGAAAACGATGACCCTGAAGACGACGACCCGGAAGACCACCCCAAAGAAGACCAAAAAGATGACCCTGAAGAAGATGACCAAGAGGACAAAGAACATGAAGACAACCACCAAGATACAGAACAACAAGAGACAGAAGACCAAGAAGCAGAAGACCAAGAAGCAGAAGAACAAAAAGCAGAAGAACAAAAAGCAGAAGAACATTAAGCATAAGACTAAAAATCAGAGCAAAAGATATTATCTAAATTATAAGAAGAAGAAGACTAAGCAGTGTATGGGGGTGAGTCCATTCCTCCTCGTGGTGCCCCTGGAAAATGCCTGCTGCTGCAGGCCAAACTGAACGCGGACAAATCCTGTTGTAAATATTTTGTGACAGGCAGAACGGAAGGTGTAATCTTCAAACTTTTATAGATAACAACTACAGGAATGCCTGTCACAAATAAGAATATGATGAAGAAAAAGAATAGGAAGAAGATGAAGAAGTAGGATATGAAGAAGAATAATAGTTGAATAAGAAGAATATGAAGAATGTAAAAAAAAAGAATAATAGGAAGAAGGTGAAGAAGAAGATGAATAAGGTGAAGAAGTTGATGAAAAAGATGCCGCTGCTGCTGAGGAAACAACGTAAAATACTTACATATTCAAATAAAAAACACACTATACTCACCTAACATCAAATCCCCGATGCCCTCATCTCATAGAAGTAATCTAAAATAATAAACCAACATATGCTTACCTGTCCGTTGAAGTCTACATAATCCCGAGTGTTCCATGGCGATCTCACGTGTAGAACAGTCACATTGAGGGATGTGACCGTGGAGCGCCCCGCGGGGCCTGGGGGTACTTGGTACCAGGCCCGTCGACTTCCATGGGGGGCGGTGTCACGGCGGCGGCGACCCGGTCCGTGGCCCAGAGGCGTCCAGTAATAAAAATAGGTGAAAGTTGTGTGGTATTTATGTGGTAAAAATGAAGATTAAAGTTATTAGATTGTGAAATACGTGACGCTACCTATGGTATTCTAGTCAGAGGTGACCAGCGCTGCGGTGTTGCTCCTCTGGGATGGATGTTGGGTGCAGCTATGATGTTGTAGCCCACCACAGGTAGGGCTGTAGTCCCAGGGCAAAGATGTTAAATAAATAGTAAAAGTGTCTGTAAACGTTGGGGTGCAGATAAATGAAAGACACAGAGAGGTGCAGTTTCTTTACCTTTTACTGGTAATAGGTTGCAGTCCGGAGTACCATATACAGGTGATGGAATGAGTCCGGCTCGCCTGGAGGCATTCAGTGGATTCACCTTGCCAGGTGGGGATTTAAGACCTTCCTTTCTGCGCTTTGTGTGTGGGTCTCCGCTGTATATAACTATGCTGCGACCCTCTATTTGTGATGGTTTCACTAACCTGTACGGCTGTCAGCGTGAGCCTATTCCACGGGTACCGTCCTTTTCACCATTAGCCCTGGGCTCCTTATCCGCTGACGTGCCCTCAGGTGTTCAATGTGCACAGGAATTTACAATCCCCTGTACTTTCAGATTCGGCTATCAGGGTGTACAGCTCCTGTCAGCCTAGGACTCTGATGTCCCTTTTCTCTTTATTAGCGCATCACTCAGGGGTCTGCTATATGCAGTATTTTAGCTTCCCTAGAGTCTCTTAGTCTCTTCTATTGTCCTTTCCCTCTTCACAGATCAGCTCCCTGTCTTCATCTGACAGGATCTTCCAGAAAGATCTCTTTACCTCACGTCCTCACATTGTCATTTTTCCTCACAGCTCACAGCTGTTTCGTTTCCATGACAACTACCTCAGCTGATTTCTAGCTGACTCACCAACCCCCCCTGCTGGCCAGAATTTATAAGGCATCTATCTCCCTTTTCTGACATGCAGCAGGAAGTTGTGATTAAATCTATGCTGCCTGGCATGCGGGTCCCTTTCTGCCTCCAAGCATGACTTTACCCATTAGAGGGAGGTAATGTCACTGTGACAACCGGACTCTGGGGTGTCACAACCGCTCTTGCCGGCAGCCGGCAATACACTGCAGGAGCGATTACCTCCTGTCAGTGTATCACTGAGCTGCAGTGAGAGAGTTCACCAGAGTTCATCAGCTCTGGTAAAATAAATTAACTTTTTGATGATGATCTAATTTTGTGAGAAGTGGATAGGCACATTCTGTCCCGTGCAAAATAATCCTTTATTGTGGCATCAAGTTACCAACAGCAGGCAGATAAAACCATGGAGCAAGTACAGACGATGATCGTTTCGCACTTACATTGTGCTTCAACAGGTCCTGTTGATGACCTGTTAAAGCGCAATGTAAGCGCGAAACGATCGTCGTCTGTACTTGCTCCATGGTTTTATCTGCCTACTGTTGGTAACTTGATGCCACAATAAAGCATCATTTTGCACGGGACGGAATGTGCCTATCCACTTTCTTCTCTATGGATATGCAGACTATTTTCCTTGGAAGTGGCACCCGTGTTCCCTGATGTGTGTGCAGCTTCATTAACCCGAGGTCATACAGCTGTGCCTTTGTCCTGCTTTTTCTCTTCTATGGTATGTAATTTTATGAGAAGCACTTGTAAATCGGTTGGTGGAGAAGTAACGTTATAGCTCTCAGTATATGGCGATGCAAAAATAAATAATTCTTATAAAAAGCAGATTTTACTGTGCCAAGGTAGTGTAAGACAGCGCTTACTGCATGTGTTGGGGGACACTCGCTTTGCAACAGGATTAAAGCTCACAGGACCGGTTTTCTCACACAAACAGTACATCCGGTTTATTCAGACATCATAAACCGCACCGTAGGCCATGTTACACATCACAGACCTCACATAGTCCATAGCACTTCAAAATGTATGGCTTTACCTCGCAGTCACTAAACATGCCGGACTTCACACTTTGACCCGTTACCGTGGGTGACCGCACGCTGAACAGTTCATTACATATATCAACGGAATAATAATAAACACCGACAGTCTGTTCCAATGGCAGAGACTTCTCTGCCGTTATTATAACCTGCTTTCTGGAGTTACCTTCCTGGAGCTCCTGCTCCACACACTGACATGTCAATGTCAGTCATGGTTCACAGGGAAGCTGCCGAACTGGGATCACTGTCCCAGACAATGCCTTGCTCACCAGGCCACTTGACAGTTCCAGACCCTCAGACAGACAGTAGTTTCCCCAACGCAGTGGCGTCACAGACTCTGCCAGTCCATGGTCTCAACCTGTGCTCTTCAGGAAGTCTGTCCCCTCCTGGGACCTTCCAACACAGAGACCTTTCAGGACCTTAGAACAACAAACATGTGACCCAAACCCTGGTCACATTATGTAGCTGTAACCACCCCCCATAGCTGGGAGTTGTATGTGTGGTTAGCCAGTCCCACCCAAGTCTCCGAATAACCCTGTAAGCCCCTCCCCTCATAAGTAAACAAATGAGTCGCCCTCCCAGGGCTGTGGTGTACTTGGCACCGGGCCGGTATCAGTGGGATGTGTCACAGCGGCGGTGACCCGGACCGTGGCCCTGGGCGCCCAAGTAATAGGAAGATGTGAATGGTAGAATGTAGTTAATGGAATAGTTCGTGACGCCACCTGTGGTGTTTGGCAAGGGAGGTGTTAAGCCGACGCAGCAGACAGATCCTCCGGGACAGATGGTGTGGTGCAGCAATGATGTTATAGCCCTCCACAGGCAGGGCTGTTGTCCCAGGGCAGTGTAGATGTGGAGACACCCAGATGGTGTAGTGTTTGGTGCAGGGGATGTAGCAGTGCCAGGCGGACGGACGCAGGAAGGAATGGAGGACACCAGGGCATGTAGTTCCAAAGCTTTACTCACAGTCTGTAGTGCCCGCTTCTGTGCTGTGTCCTCCGGGTCAGGGTCTCAGCCAACCTCCAGGCAAGAAGGAATGCTCCCTTCCACACTCCGCCAACTTATGTGCCTTTTCTGAACGTCTCCTCTATAGCGCATTTAAGTGTGAAGATCTCTTAGTACTGAGTTACACTGGAGTTCCTCCTGACAGATGTTCCCAAGAACTCTACTTGTACGGCAGACAGCTGTAGCCTGCTTCGGGGACTCTCTACTCCTGAGTGCCGGCTCTCTATCCGTGTTGCTGTTGTGCCCTCAAGTCTTAGATGGGAGTAGTGCATTTACAGCCCACTACTCCACCGGTGTCTGCTGCAGAACCACTAGTGTTCATACAACCTCGGGGACCGGGCCCCGGCCTTGCGCTTAGAACTTCTAGGCAGGGTTCTTCCTCTAACCCATGTCCTCTATGTTCCCTTTTACTCCTACGTTCCGTACTTGTCTTTTCCCTTCTATGGAAGATCAGGATTCTGTTCAATGTCTTTCTCCTCCTTTCCTTTCCCGTGCCAGCTGGCTCAGATCACTGAGGCAGCTGCAGCACTCCTTCCTCGATCCCTCTTCCAGGGATCCCCACTCCTCTCCACGTGGCTTCCTCTCCCAGACTCTCCGTCTGACTGACCTGAATCCTGGAACCGTCCCGCTCTTTTATATGTATTCTAAACTCCACCCACCTCCCAGCACGTCTAGTGTTCCAAGCAGGGAACCACCAAAGGTGCTCTGCTTCTCTCTAAGCAAGGAGCCGCAATGTGGTTTTGCTGAACTACTCTATTGTGTGGGGTGCGAGTGTTGGAGCGTGGTCAGGAGCCTCCAACTTACCTGGATGGTGGGGCACCACACCTTAGGAGAAGGTGCAGTACCTCTGTGGCGACTGAGCCTTAGGGGCGACACATACCCCCTCGTTAAACACAGCACGTCCGCGGGCTGCAAGGTAAACAAAGTTGACAACACAGGAACATACACATTTTTGCAATGCTGAATAAACATTTCTTATACTAAATTTTACAATGTGAGAGGCACTCATTCTTGAACATTGCAAACAGTTCTTAATTAACTATCTAAAATCCTAAGTCAAAGTGCAATTTTCCATACAATACTTAATTCAAAGTGCTATTGTCTGTTATTCACTATCACTTCAGTATTCTTCATCAACACATTTCTTTTCTCTCTTTAGTGCACACTTTCTACTTTCTTTCAACTGTGAGTGACAACCGTGGTGCCTGGTTCATTATCTACATTTTCAATTCTTTATTCAAATCTCTCTGTTCAAATCTATTATCTCTTTATTTAAAACATTCTTATTTCTATATAAAAGCCATTTCCTAGTTACCAATACTCTCATAAGACACATCATTATCAAATACTTCACATTAAACTTTTCAATAATTCTTGTAAGTGCTGGACACCGCTCCCAGCCGGGATCTCTTGCAGTGTCCTTTGATTGGAGTCATGCTCCAAATGAGGTAGACATTATCTTCGCAAAGTGTCCTATGTAAAACCAAGTGAGGGCACCTAAAGAGGTGCAACTATTTACAAGCAAATGTTTTTGGATCACTCCAAGTTCATGATCGCTCAGTTCAATAGGAAGGCTGCCAACAAAACAGGGCAATACTGTGCAAATACCCTCCTGGGCAACGAGAGTTAGCTGTAGGTTACTAGAGCTGGTCCCCTCCTGGGGTTCTGGAAGCTGCTGATTGGGAACTACTACCAGATGTGAGAAACGCATTGGCGGTCTGCAGGTACTCTTCCTCCAGTGGGGTGAAGCTTGCGGCTTTCTGTACCTTTGGCACACCTTGGCACATGGGGGCAGTAGGTGGTTTCTGCCTGCAGATCCGGATGAGATCCTCTGGGACTCGCCTGATGTTCATCGCGTACCAGCCTCTCAGACCTTCGTGTCTGGTAAACGTTACGTGATCTCCCGGGCTCAGGTTCCTGGCAGGGTGCCCTTTTCTCAAATACGGTTCTACGTCTCTCCAGTTGAAAAACAGATCGGAGATTCGGCTAGGGTCATGGATCTTTATCCATGACCCTAGCCGAATCTCCGATCTGTTTTTCAACCGAACCCCCTCTCGTGATTCACGTTCAGGACGTGGCCCCAACCTGCTGCATCTCTAGGACCATAAAGACCGGCACGGACTCACTCCTTCCGGTCCAGATCTGGGCCTAGTACCGCTTGCCGGCACTGCTCTCTCTCCCGGTGTTCAGCTGCCAGTTGCCGGATGGTAGCTTGACAACTAGTCCAGTTCTCATCACGGTCCCACTCCTCCCGGGACCGATCCAGGCTGGTTTGGTACCGCCGCGCCACCTCCAGGGGTTCCGGTGTTCCCCCCGGACTGGTATCCCGGTCCCAGACCAGATCTATCACGACCTGGCCAGCCGCTGCGACCGTGGTACACCCCAGGGCCTTCCCAGGTGTCGGGGCATCGGACGTACCTGGTGCCTCCTGGCGGCGTGGTCTCTGCTCCGGTGCCGGTGTAAGCGGGCCGGTGACAGTGGGTGGTGGTTCCGGGTCCGCGGGGGCCTCCGGTGGGACCTGCGCAGCCGCGTCAGGTCCAGGCGGGAGCTCCTCTTCCTCTGCTCCGGCCTCCGGTGCCTCGTACAAGTCTTCCTGTGGCGGCAGCAAGGGGGTTTCGGATGCTGCCAGTGGTGTGATGGCGGTGGCAGGCTTCACGGAATCTGCCTGGGGAAGCTTCGATGCAGCAGCGGCAGTTACCGCCGGTGTAGGCCCCTCCCGGGCGTGCTGCCAGTTCAGCCTCCACAAGGCCTCCTGCTGCAGTTGCAAGTTGCGCGTCAGCTGGGCAATTTCGTCCTCCAGCTGCTGGCGGTTCATCTCAGCTACTGGGTCGGAGCCTTCAGCCATGGTGCCAGGGAGATCCACTTCCCCGCGCTCCGCAGGCCTCCTTCCCTCTTCTTCCAAGATGGCGTTCTGGCATTCTTCTCCCTCCTCTCTCAGCCTCTTTCCCGCCACTGGCTTCTGCCCCTCCTTCTTGGGGCGGCGTCTTCTTCCAGCACCTCCATACCAAGCCAGTATACGAACCCCTCGGGGGGGTCTGCCATGTTGCTGTCACATAGTAATTCAGACAGGGGAGGCCCAAGACTGTTCGCGGTCTTTTCCTAGGACCTCCCATCTCGTCATGCCCTTCTTCTCCACGCCAACGGCCATTTTTAATGTTCATTTTACAGTCTATCAAATTGGGTCTTCTGCACATTCACAAAAGTTTTAAGTCCAACAAATCTTAGGTGCACAGAACCCGATGGCATCAGGTCTCGTCATCCTGTTCGTGACGCCAAGTTGGGTCGCCCTCCCAGGGATGTGGGGTACTCGGTACCGGGCCAGTATCAGTGGGATGTGTCACAGCGGCGGTGACCCGGACCGTGGCCCTGGGCGCCCAAGTAATAGGAAGATGTGAATGGTAGAATGTAGTTAATGGAATAGTTCGTGACGCCACCTGTGGTGTTCGTTAAGGGAGGTGTTAAGCCAACGCTGCAGACAGATCCTCCGGGACAGATGGTGTGGTGCAGCAATGATGTTATAGCCCTCCACAGGCAGGGCTGTTGTCCCAGGGCAGTGTAGATGTGGAGACACCCAGATGGTGTAGTGTTTGGTGCAGGGGATGTAGCAGTGCCAGGCGGACGGACGCAGGAAGGAATGGAGGACACCAGGGCATGTAGTTCAAAAGCTTTACTCACAGTCTGTAGTGCCCGCTTCTGTGCTGTGTCCTCCGGGTCAGGGACTCAGCCAACCTCCAGGCAAGAAGGAATGCTCCCTTCCACACTCCGCCAACTTATGTGCCTTTTCTGAACGTCTCCTCTATAGCGCATTTAAGTGTGAAGATCTCCTAGTACTGAGTTACACTGGAGTTCCTCCTGACAGATGTTCCCAAGAACTCTACTTGTACGGCAGACAGCTGTAGCCTGCTTCGGGGACTCTTTACTCCTGAGTGCTGGCTCTCTATCCGTGTTGCTGTTGTGCCCTCAAGTCTTAGATGGGAGTAGTGCATTTACAGCCCACTACTCCACCGGTGTCTGCTGCAGAACCACTAGTGTTCATACAACCTCGGGGACTGGGCCCCGGCCTTGCGCTTAGAACTTCTAGGCAGGGTTCTTCCTCTAACCCACGTCCTCTATGTTCCCTTTTACTCCTACGTTCCGTACTTGTCTTTTCCCTTCTATGGAAGCTCTGGCTTCAGTTCAATGTCTTTCTCCTTCTTTCCTTTCCTGTGCCTGCTGGCTCAGATCACTGAGGCAGCTGCAGCACTCCTTCCTCCATCCCTCTTCCAGGGATCCCCACTCCTCCCGAGAGGCTTCCTCTCCCAGACTCTCCGTCTGACTGACCTGAATCCTGTCGCAATGTGGTTTTGCTAAACTACTCTATTGTGTGGGGTGCGAGTGTTGGAGCGTGGTCAGGAGCCTCCAACTTACCTGGATGGTGGGGCACCACACCTTAGGAGAAGGTGCAGTACCTCTGTGGCGACTGAGCCTCAGGGGAGCCACACAAACACTTGTGGAGTTCCAGAGCAACAACATTTCTGGCTTACAGCGCAGAGGACCTCCTCTGCGACGCATATCGGCCATTCACAATACATTAATGTTGGTCACTGTCTCACCATCACAGTTACGTCTCCATGCGTATCCTGAGGAGCACAAACAGCGCCCCCTAGCTGTAACAGGGGTCACTGCCTCACAGTAGCAATACATAATAAAGATATACATGTGATATACTGACACAAAAAATTAAGCCGCCGTATCACTTTACCGCACAGTGAACTGCATAAGAAAGCTATAATTCCCAAACTGCTGTTTATTTGTACATTATGCCTCTCAAAAATAGGTATAAGGGCTCATTCAGATGTCTTTCAATCGCAATATAGGGGGATTCTATGGTACTGGTAGCACAAATTCTCTGTAAAACTGAAATGGAAGAATCACATGAAATGTGTAATTTTCAAACTGTGATCCCTTAGGGTACGTGCACACGCTGCGGAATCTGCTGCGGATTCATCCGCGCAGATTTTGCAAAATCCGCAGGTCAAAAGACCTGCGGTTTATCTTGCGGTTTGGCCCTGTGGTTTCACCATTCCACAATGGTGGAGATAGGAAACCGCTGCGGAATCCGCAGAAAGAATTGACATGTCAATTCTTTCTGCGGTTTAGAAACCACAGATAATCGCGCGGAAAATTCTGTAGCGTCTGCACAGCGGTCTCCATTTCCCATAGGGAATAAAGGTACTGTACACCGCAGCAGAAACTGCTGCGGATCCGCAGTGGCCAAATCCACGGCGGATCCGCAGCAGAATCCGCAGCATGTGCACACACCCTTATGGAGAAGAGAGGGATATACACGTGTTTATCACTAAATTAGAATATCATCAAAAAGTGAATTTATTTCAGTTCTTCAATACAAAAAGTAAAGCTCGTATATTCTATAGAGTCATTACAGAGTGATCTATTTCAAGTGTTTATTTCTGTTAATGTTGATGATTATGGCTTACAGCCATTCACTATATTAGCTCCTAACATTGTTTTATCCACACTTGTATCACTTTTGTGTATTCCATCTCCACTATTGTAATGGGTAAGAGGGCAGTCGGAGTGGGAGTAATTATAAAAGTATGTCAAAGAGCAGATTGATGCAGAAGACAGATCCAGGGTCAGACAGACCGCAAAAGATAAGTGAACGGAGGTAGACAGAAATAGAGGGATGTGAGCAAAGGAATATGCAGCGTTAAGGACATTACATCTAATAACCAGACAGCTGCACGCATACAAGAGAACAGAAGAGACGGTGTAGCCAAATAAACTGACAGAACCAGAAAATAGGATCTATGGAAATGTGCTCTCTCTTCATCGGGTTAATACTTCTTGGAATCCAATGGTCTCTGGTTTACTTGGACAATACGGCTGACACCAAACGTTTCGATGAAAACCAAGCAGACACCGAATTGGGCACCCTGCGACGGAGAATCTCCTCTGGCACGCGTCCTTACAGCCTCTCCCGATCGCCACTGGATTACCACTATTCTCCAAAACCCAAGCACTTAAAAACCCCTCGTCTTCTCCGAATACTAGGATCCTCATTTGATCCATTCTGGATGTCGGTGGACAAACCTGCAGAAAACGATACTAACAGCCAGTTATCTGTGCTCAGCCAGGATCTTTTCGATGGTGCCAGTCGTTACCGTAGGAAGCTTACCCAGGAGGCTCAAAACATCAATTTTGCTTCACTGAAACTTCCGGCAGAACTCTCTGCCAACAGCAGCCATGTTGTACTTGATGAACTGCGGCGCTGGTTGGTGCAGCGAGCAAGCTGCAAGCTAACGTCCACATGGGTGGATCTAGGTTCCGTTTTTTGGCCACGATGGGTGAGGCACACAGACTGTGATGAGAGTAACACTGTATGTTCCTGGCCACCAGGCATGGAGTGTCGCCAGGCGCAGATTACTCATATTAAGTTATTGGCGTGGCACTGTTGGATGCAGGATGCCGGTAAAGGCTGGGCATCCCAGAATTGCATGTGGAGGCAGGTACCTTACCCGGTGGTGGCTGCTTGTAAGTGTGCATGTAGGTAATAATGTGTTAGGTTGCCTGCTGAGGTTATTTGGGGCTGATTTCCCACCGCCATAAAAGGTACAACTGGTACTAAAGTTTTCTGTAAGATCATCAAATAAAGCAGCTTTCCAAACTTTTACTTTGTAAAGTTTTTATATAGGCATGGCTATGAAAGGATTAAATCTGGACAGCATGAGCCCCTGTAGGATGTTTGCTAGAAGTCAGTGAGACAGGCTGTCTGGGATAAAAGTGAAGGTCACAGGGGAACCCAAACAGCTGGCAGTACACAGGGTGCAAGCAAGCAGGGCATGTATGCATCAACTCAAGCCTATCATTCTTTCCTGCATATGACTACAGACATCATGTACTGATGAGGAGAGTAGTCCCTACTAGTGATGAGCGAGCATGCTCGGGTGCTAACCAAGGGTCTTTGGTGTGCTCGAATATATTCCAGTCCCTGCAGCTGCATGTCTCATGGCTGTTTGACAGCTGTAACACATGCAGGGATTTTCTGTTTGTTAGGCAATCCCTCAATGCGTTGCAGCTGTCAAGCAGCCACGAGATATGCAGCCGCAGGGACATGAACATATTTTTTGAGCATGCCGAGCACACAAACACGTTCGGATAACACTGTATCTCAGCACGTTTGCTCATCACTAGTCCCTACTAGAATCAGAGTTGCACAAAGCTGTTAGAGTTTGCAGTAATGCCAATGGGCACAGTCTTCCATGGCAACTAATTGTTCAGGGATCGCAACAGAGGTCCTAAAGGAGCAGCTAGAAGTACAGGTCTATGCGATCTGATAAACATGGATAATAATATATAGTGGTGCAAAGCAACCGAGAAGAAACTGTGTACGTATAAGAGAGCTCTGCGTACACAGCAAGATCCCTGAGAACGGGGTAATATGGCGCTCGACATGTTCATATTTACCTCCGCATGTAGATGCTGTGTATAGACTGTTTTATTCCAAATAGCTTTTATCTAGAATATATGATAATGGTCTATCCACAGAATGTGTGAGCGATGGGGATCCCAGTCCCCAGAGCCCCACAGAATAGCAGTATAATAAGGGTAAGTCGTCTATATCACTGGGAAGAGCTCTTTGAGGCTGTAGCTATACAAAACATATTTGCAGCAGAATTTCTAGCCAAATTATCCAGAGCGAAAATCCACAGTGTGTCACCGTGCCAGCCCCGAGGATGGGAGGTCATGTAATGTCACCCACAGAGGCAGAGAAACCCTGCAGCATAAACTGAGCCGCGCTCCAGATCTGACAGCTGCAGTCTGTACATATGTGCTGTGGATAGTCACTGCAGATTTCACCCTTTGCTGTGCACTGCAGTGTGCAGAGGAATCCACAGCGATATCTGCACTTCATCCAGAAAAGTGGGACTGATTTTTTTCTCACATATCATCCGTATGGCATCTGATTTTTTTTTTCTTGCGCACCTATAGATTTGAATGTGAGTCGCATCCGATTTACCAGGTTTATCCAGTGACATAAATCCTGAACAGGAAAAAAAGTGGCAAAATGGCACTCACCGTCCATTAATATCCTTTATTGGTAAAAACAGATGAACATAGAGTGGAGAAGTGCTGGACGACGGCCGCTTCGCACACACACTGCACTTCCACGGGTAGTGCGCGCAAAACGGCCATTTATTTTAATGCTCAGGATCCAGGACTTACTCTGCTGTTTTCTGTGGCAAGGCACCTACGGTATATGTCCTGATCCAGGTGTCGTACTACAAGTCACAGGAATGCTGCAGCAGTGCTCATCAGTTTCCCTTTTCCAGTGACATAGAGGACTTAGGTCGGGGTCACACTTGCGAGTACGATGCGAGAAATTTGCGTGAGTCTCTTACATCAGTACAAAGCACTGCTGCCGTCACTTGGACCGGAGTGTGCAGCTGCATGTATTTCTATGCAGCTGCACACTCCAGTCCCGAGTGCCAGCGGCAATGCCGGGTACTGATGCGGGAGACTAGCGCAAGTTTCTCGCATCGTACTTGCAATTGTGACCCTGGCCTTATCCATACATACTGCCAGATTCGGAAAAAAATATGCTCATCTACATTGCTCCACTGAATAACATTGGTCAGAGTACGGTCTTTTTTTTTTTTTTTACGGACAGCATTCGGACCGAAAATTCGGTCGGGTGTACAAGCCCTAATAGTGGTGAAAACAGGAGTGGATCAGAATATTGGGAGACTCCATGTGCCACCACATAACCCCACATCATGTAAACATTATGCTGTTGAACCATCATAAAATATTGCCTTGGATTTCACACCCTGTGTTTGCACTGAATGAAAAGCTGTGAAGATCCTGAGCATGCCCTATCTGCTGCTGATTTTCCCCCTTAGGCCAGAGTCACACTGTAAGGTGGCAAGAGTGGTCATCGTGGCAACAGCCTGTACGGTTCCCACACCCTGGTGCCCCACAGATAAAACACAGCGTCCCTTCTTCTGCATGTGCAGCGTGCCGTCCTTTCAAGTTCTGTCATCCCAGCTCCACGTTTCCGAGCTCCACCAAACATCTCAGTCACAGTTCTTTTCCGACAGTTGAACTTTACTAAACGGCAGGGCATCCATCACACTTTCAGCACAGATTTCACACAGGGACATCTTCTGAGCTTTCCCTGCCTTCCGGGCAACCTCTATCTTCCCTGTCAGCTTTGTCTCTCTTCTTCCAGCAATCCCTGCCTTATATCTAGACAATGTATGTCTCATTTGTACTTCCAATGTCACCAGCTCCCTGCCATCCCCTCGTCCGGTTCCAATAGTGAAAGGTGCCAGGAACACCATCTCAGCTACTCCTGCCCTGGTGGTAGACCCTGAATTCTTCTTGGGATTGTCCTTCCTAAGCTGGTACCTTCCTGCACAATCCTAAGCCTGGGGCCCCTCCTCCTATAGCAACTCCATCCCCACAACTGGCAGACTGTCTCCTTCACTGCTCCTTACACCTTGCCCTGGGCAAGGCTGCCCGGGCTCTGCTGCCTAATCAGGAAATGTCCTGACTATATCCCTAAGCTTTGCCCTGCTCTCCTCTAACTCCTCCCTACTGACAAACCCCTATGGTAACTGCGCTAACACTCCTAATCTATTCTATTTCCTATCTCTATGATGCCCCCACTATTCTAATCCAATCTCCATACGGTCCTATACTATCTCCTAATCTATCCAAGTCAGCAGTCTTCCCCATGATAGTGGAGCTACTGAAACAGACTAAGGGACCTTTTTGAACGCTTAGGAAGCCTTTACAGGTGTTTTTTTGTTAATTATTCTAATTTACTGAGATAATGACTTTTGGGTTTTCATTGGCTGTAAGCCATAATCATCAACATTAACAGAAATAAACACTTGAAATAGATCACTCTGTCTGTATGACTCTATATAATGAGATTTACTTTTTGCATTGAAGAACTGAAATAAATGAACTTATTTGATGATATTCTAAGTTTGTGAGAAGCACCTGTATGTGACGGCTTTATTTTTAGAGGGATGAGGAGTTGTTTTCAGTAATGCCACATACAATTTTTTAAGCTGCCGCTTTCACACTTGACTGCGGCATCGGGGGTATCTGTCTTTCATTTTTTGCTGGACTCATAAAATGCTCATTATAGTAGCAGAATTATACCACCATTCTGGAGGGTTTTCACAATAAGTACACCATCTTCGTCAGGTCTAAAAGATCTGATAAGGGATACAGTCGGTATTTTAAAATCCTTCAGCTTACACAATGGCTGGGACTAATTACTGACTGCAAAGTTTATGTCGCTGCTTGTGAACTACATTGCTCTATCACACCATTTTGGCAGTGGGATTTACCAATGCAGATTTTATTGCATTATTATGGCAGCACGGGGTCGGCGCAGCAGCAGACGTCACTCCATACTATACCCTAAGGATATATCATACATCTTTCTACAGCAATACCCAAGTAGTGTGCTACACATGCACAATTTGCTGCACATTTGACACCCTAAATGATTTAGGAGTCCAAATGTGAGGGATCTGCAGAAGAGGCAACTTAGAGAACAGCTGGCAGGAAGCCTATGGGAGGCAGTGTGCAGCAGTGACCGCCAGAGGGCGCCATACGCTTAGCAATCACACTGCAGCGCTATCCATTACACAGCCTTCTGTGAGGCACTCACTAATGCAGGAACCGATGATACACGTGTAGTTTCTGTGTCTGCCCTCGCTGCTGGTAGCAGCCATTTTTAAGAAGCCTCAATGTCTTCACCGCAGTGCCGTCTCCAGCGCAGGAGGCAGAGCGCAGTGTGACCGGCGGTGAGTACCCGTGCCCGGGAGCGGGGGGCAGGCGCTGCTGCGGAGAGAGACGCGCGCTCCGCTCCTGGTTAACCCGTCCTGTGCTGGAGGCAGACGTGTCATGTGTTTGTCACTGACTGTTCCATGTTCGGTATTTAGTCATTAATGTTCCATCATAAAGCTGCAGTCTCCTGCCCTGTTAGGTGATAGACGAGCAGGTCATGTGCTTACAACAACAAAAAGCATGTGCACACAATCAGAGGTTTGGGTGCTGACTATAGGAAGTAAAAAAATAAAGGTTAAAGCACTTTTTTTTCACATGTCCACTAAGTTTGCCATTTTGTTTTTTTATATATTGCCTGAAATATTATTTATCTATTAGTACAATTGTTTTGATGACCTGAATCATTTGGTAACGCCGGCTGCTCCCAGACAAGGTTTAGGTACCTCACATGTATGAGCGGTGACCGGTCGAGAGCTCGAACCGGCAAGGAGAGCGGAAACCTGATGCAGTGTTTATACGGCCATGTTCACACGGTCAGTATTTTATCTATTTTTTAGATACTTTTTGCCTGACCGTTCCGATCTACTGCATCTATTAACAAGCTCGTAGCGTTCGCCTGTCATTTTGCTTGTCTGACCTCCAGCTCCTAGACCTTACTGAGGTGATACAGAGGATATGAGGAGCTGCCATCCATTGGCGCTGGTACCAACAGATAATGACACGTTCTATGTCCGGAAATCATCCAATCGTAGCTGTCCTTTTATTTAGAAGTGGGCCATCCCCTTAGGGTGGTTACATACTGCGTTTGGCACCATTCTGAGGCCCTATTGGGGCTTACATCCGAACCTCCCTCAAATCAAGATTTGGACGTATGCCCCAACGGGGCCATAGACTGTAATGGTGCTGGCAGAGCAAGCATGCGCTATGCCGTGCATCCTGTTTGGGGCATATACGTCTACTGTGGAGGCAGACATCCAGATATATTCTGCTATGTCTGAGTATCCGCCTCCAGTAGGTATACACGCCCAAAAATGATGCACGGCATAGCGCACGTCGACTTCATTGCAATCTATGACCCCATCGGTGCACACGCCCGAATCCAGTTTTTCAGGTGGTCAAATACAAGCCCCTACAGGACCAACAAACGGGTGCTTGAATGCAGTGTGAGATCACCCTTGTGAGTTTGTACACCTTGCTTTCCCTGCACTTACACAGATAATCTAATTCTCTACAGCTCACATAATATGGACGGGCATGAAGGAGACTCCACTGCTCAAGAGCCAAAGAAAAACCTCACACTTGACCGTAAAGTAAAAAGACGGACAAAGAAAGAAGGTGTGAGAGCTTGTAATGATATGAGGGAGATGATGACGCTCAGGGTGAACGACTGGCGGCACCTACCCTTCTCCAACATGGAAGTAATGGAGAAAGGATTTGTAAATAATACTTGTGTCTAAATGGTATTCAGTAGACATAGAGATACAACCTCCGCATATTTAAATGTGAAGTATGAAAAAAAGATTCTTCGTTCTTACTCTTTTTTTTTTTTTTTTTAACTCAGAAAATCTAAAATCGGAGCCTTACATGAGGCGAAAAACAAAGAGTACAGAAACTGCAAGCGAATCCAAGACGCAGAATACAGAATTTGTACCAACAGATCAAAAACCTGTTAAATGTAAGTGCTACCAGCAGGCTCTCCGATCACAGAACCAGCGACATCACAAGACTGGTGACAGTCGCCACTGAGCACCACCAGAGACGATCTCTATAGCAGAGGTGGCCAAATAGTAAGTTATTAGTCATGAGCGAACGTGCTCAGATCACGTGTTATCCAAGTATCCCTGGCGTGCTCGAGTAATATGTTCAAGTCCCCGGCGGCTGCATGATTCACGGCTGTTAGCCTCAATGCATACAGGCATTACCTGTTCGTTAGGGAATCCCCGCGTGTTTTGCGGCTGTCTATCAGCCGTGAATCATGCAGCCGCGGGGACTGGAACATAATGTATGAGCTCACCGAAGATACTCTGATAACCCCTTATCCGAGCACGCTCACTCATCACTATTGGTTTCCAGTTGACTCCAAGAGGAGTAAATTAGGTCTTGATGTCAGGCCACGATTGTGTGTTAGGGTACCGTCACATATAGCGATGCACCAGCGATCCCGACAACGATACGACCTGGTCAGGATCGCTGGTGCATCGCTAAATGGTCACTAGTGAGCTGCCACACAGGAAAATCTCACCAGCGTTGCAGCGGCGGTCGTTACTTACCTGTCAGACGAGGCGATGAAGACGTCCTCCCGCCCGCGTCCATGGTCCAGGCCGTTCTCGCGCGATCAGCGATGAGCAGCGGGGGAGCCGGTCGGAGGTAAGTATCACACATAGCGATATCGCTAGCAATATCGCTGCTGCGTCACAAAATCGGTGACGCTTAAGCGACATCACTAGCGATCTCGCTTAGTGTGACGGGGCCTTTACTAGTTTCTGTAGAGAAAAAGAAGACCCCATTGATTGTGTGTGCCGGCTATCCCTTGTTTCCCAATGAATTGTTTATTGACAAAGCAAATTGGGACTTGTGATATTAACTGGTGTGAGGAATGATCACAGTCTCCCGGATGGCTATATACTGTAGATCAGTGCAGAGGAGATGGATGGTCATAGATTAAAGGCGTTCTCTACTTTTAAAGGAGTTGTATCAAGTTTGGAAGTTATCCCCAATCAATAGTAGGGGAAAGCTTCCTGATCGATGGAGGATGGAACCTCTGGGACCACCATGATCCTGAGAACTGAGCTTGTGACACTGCTCGATCATGCACACCAAAGTGCTATTAATTCTCTATGAGACTGTCGGAGATGGCAGAGCCCTGCGTTCATCTTGTCTTTAGCACTCCCATTAAGAGTGAATGGAGTGCAGTGTGCATGCTCGACCACTGATTCAGTCACGTCGAGCTCCTCAGAGCCCTGATTCTCTCGATCAGTGAGGGTCCCAACCGTCAGATCCCTACTGAATCGGGAAGTTATTGCCTTGCTTAGGGATAACTTTTAAACTTGGTACAACCCTTTTGATGGGCCAGGGCGATGTAAGAAAAAAAAATCGCCTACCTGTCAAATAGGAAGAAACTATTCTGATAGAATATTCTAATAGACTGGGACAGTGACAGCCATTTAACGGCAGTGGTCACGTGACGTTGATACTAGTAGAGGGTTGGGGGATACACTGTGGAGTGCACTGGTCTGGTAGGTGGGTATAGTTTTATTTATTTTTTTGTTACCAAAAATATTTTGTATTTCTTGCATTTATTTTTTATTTAACTTTTATTATCTTGGACTCCTATAAGAAGATATAGCTTTGAAGCGAGTCCAATAATTAACTTACTGTGGCTGCTAACACTTGGGGACTTCATAAAGAGGGCTATATAATACTTTATCCGTGTGGCTGTCCCTGCGGCTGAGGTAGATTTTCTAATTGATGATGATCCCTTTACAGTAAATCTCATTCTAAAAAAGTTTGGAAACTTTCTTTGGTTTTGAAATTGCGAGCAGGTCTCAGCAAAAAGACCTCCGCTATTTTCAACTTCTCAGATGACTATCTTAGTTGCCTTTCCCCCTGAGTGACCGTATAGTAAGGCGTGTTGGCTTATGTGTGTATCTGTCTGTATACTGTAGGTATTACATGTGTATGTACAGAGTACGTGCCCTTTAAATGCCTTGAGGTTTCCTAAAAGTGGACATGATGTAGGCGCTTATTAAGGAGACATGCACTTTGGTGGTTTAAAGCTGATATTGTTTCTTTGAGTAGCGATAGATGAGATTAGAATTGAACCAAAGGATTTGCAGGACCCTGGCCCAAGGGTCACGATGGAAGTCTGTGGCTGCCGCACCAAAGACCTGTGAGTTTCCTTCTCCCTGCTGGCATCCCTGGTGACTCTTTTTACTAGTAAGCCCAGACGTCATGCTGGACCTAATAATTGGAAGAGGCGCATGAGATGCTGGCAGTAGGAGGAGGCTTGCAGGGCTCTCATTATAGTTGAGCAGAAATATTTAGAGGATCCTAGCCCGGACCATGTTGGTAGTCTGTGGCTGCCATATCTGGGTCCTGCAAATCTTTATGCTCCACACTACATGAGACATTCCTGTGTGTCTGGCTAGAGAGAGTGTACAATCAAAGTTGTGAATTTAGTAACAATGTGTCCTCCTTGCCCAATCTTGTGTGATCTTGTTACTTATTTTTCTAATCCACTTTGGCAAAAATCTAACACAGATCATAACAATATTGAATCGTTCTCTCCAAGACAGTTTTGATACTTGAGGCCCAAAAATGTGTATAGAGGTGTTGTTGGCCGTGATGGGGAAGACTTGCTCATATATATTGCACCTTTGTATAAGGATTATTGGGGCTGGCCTGGCTTTCAATAACCATAGATGGGGTAAGGGTCACAGTATTGACACAAAGGTGTTTTTTTTTTTTTTTTTTAATAAGTGTTTTTAAAGTTTTGGATTAGTAACAACCATGATGTGAATTAATATGTTGCTTTTAGTTCTTCCTGAGGTTATGAATGAGAAAGATGGTTCCATTGCTGGCAAAGAGGACAAGAAAAAAGACCCAGATGGCGACAGACCAAAAAGGCGAAAGAGAAAAGATGGTATCTAAATTGATAATATGGAATAGTTTAAAAGGGACCTGTCACTTAGAGATGCTGTGTAATCTATATGATGCACGTCATAGAATTGGAGACACCAAAATGATTGAGCTACAAATTTGTGTGAAAAGTTTTAGTATAACTTACTGTTTATTCATCAAAATCAGCAAATTATTTGTGATGTGTGTCCGTATTCCAGACTGAAGGCTCTCAATATGGCTGATAATGTCTGTAGGGCATGCATTAGAGGGGCAAATTTGGGCATTTGCAATTGCCAAAGACTATGCCAGGTATTGTTTCCCATTTCTGCTCAGGGAAACTGTGCTTCAACTCGCCTATTAAGGGGAGTCAGTCACCCCAAAATGCATTTTAAATGGGCGATACAGCGTTGTAGAGGACTAAGCCCATATACCAACAATACTAGCGCTGTACCTGTTACTGGTACAATGCCTGAGAAGGTAACTTAATTCTCATGCCAACAAGAAGGTTTCGGTGCCCCCTTGGTGTGACCAAGAGTTTGGTGCACTGTTAGGTCTCCTCAGTTGTATATTGGGACCCTTCCACCGCTTCTGATTGACAGTACTCACTTTCAAGAGCAAACACTTCATGCTACTATGGTGTGTGCAGTCGCGTCCCTCATCCTCCCTGCTTCCTTTCTTCTAATGCCACTCACTAAACTAATGCATCCGGAAGTGCAGCTTGAGAAGAAAGAAGACCAGGAAGAGATGTGTGGCCATTGTGTGCACTTGCTGTCGCACACCCGATGGCGGCATTCAGACAGTGTTCACTCTGGGAAGCGAGCGATGTTAAACAGAAATGGAGGAAGAGCTCTAATGTGCAAATGAAGAAGCGTAATGGTCCTCCCAGTCCCTATAGCCCATTTAATATGCATATTGCGGGTGACTGAGTCCCTTGAAAGATCAGTTGTAGCGCCACGGTACAATATATGATGCAATTAAAAACTATAACTAGTACTGCAAAAAAAAAAAAATCTGTTCATAGAAAAATAAATGTTATAACTATGGAAAGTGAGATTGGGGGCAAAAAAAGTTGCTGCCAAATACAGCTAAGTTAGGAACAGGTTGAATAGTCACATGCCCTATCCGTCACAGATTAGCTGTAAAAGTTGTGATCATGGTCACAAGCAGTGGCTATTGTGTTTTGTTTGTTTAAGCGAGCTGTATGAATTGCCAACTAATATTTAGACTTTACTGATAGAGAATATCGGGTTGGATGACAAGCCTAAATCAGGACCCAATAGAAAGCAAAAGTCAAAGAGAAAAGAAACTTCAGTCGAAGTCCGGCAACAGAATACAGACGCTGACATGACACCAGAAACAGGTGCGTGAGTGGAGCATCTAAGTGCTGCCCTGTGCCACTATTAGCCAAAACTGCATCAAAAGATAATTTTGCTCCAAAAAACATTCAGATGTCAGGTCTGGGTTAAGAAATCTTCATTACTGGCACCAATGAGCAAAATAGCAATATTCAATATTCCATTTAGCAGTAGCTCTTGGATGGCGCACATCATCATTGATACATGCTGGGGGAGAAAATGGCTAGAAGGTTGGAGGAGTGTTTAAACTAGGGACGGGGGGGAGGGTATTCCTTTTATAGGAGGGGAAGACAGTGCAGCTAGAGACCTGGGCACAAATAATGAAATTGGGGGTGGCATGGGGGGTGGGGTTAGAACAGTTAATAATTTAAGAAAGAATAGAGGTACAGAGAGATACATAAAGTGCATGTATACTAATGCCAGAAGTCTCGCCAACAAAATGCAGGAATTGGAGTTAATGTTGTTGGAACATAATTATGACATGGTGGGGATATCTGAGACATGGCAGGATGAGAGCCATGACTGGGCAGTTAATTTACAGGGCTATAGTCTGTTCAGAAATGACCGTACAAATAAGTGAGGGGGAGGCGTGTGTTTATATGTAAAATCATCCTTAAAACCCATCCTTCGTGATAATATATATGAATCTAATGAAAATGTAGAGTCCCTGTGGGTAGAGATAAGGGGAGGGGGGAAAAATAATAAATTACTGATAGGGGTTTGTTATAAATCTCCAAAAATAATGGAAGCTACAGAGAATATCCTCATAAAGCAAATAGATGAAGCAGCGACTCAAGGAGAAGTCATTATTATGGGGGACTTCAACTACCCTGAAATACATTGGGGAACCGAAACCTGCAGTTCCAGCAAAGGTAATAGGTTTTTGACTACTATGAGAGACCATTACCTATCACAACTGGTTCAGGACCCAACAAGAGGGGGGGCACTGCTAGACCTAATATTATCCAACAGGCCAGACCGCATATCAAATGTAAGGGTTGGGGGTCACTTGGGTAATAGTGATCACAAATTAATAAGTTTTCATGTATCCTTTAATAAGATGTGTAGTAGAGGGGTTACAAGGACACTAAACTTCAGGAAAGCAAATTTCCAACGGATGAGAGATGATCTTGGTGCAATTAACTGGGACGATATCCTGAGACATAAAAATACACAAAGAAAATGGGAGACGTTTATTAGCATCCTGAATAGGACCTGTGCACAATATATACCGTATGGGAATAAACATGCGAGAAATAGGAGGAAACCACTATGGCTAAATAGAGCTGTAAGGGGCGCAATAAGAGATAAAAATAAAGCATTTAGAGAATTAAAGCAAGTAGGTAGTGATGAGGCATTAAATAAATACAGAAGATTAAATAAATTCTGTAAAAAGCAAATCAAGACAGCAAAGATTGAGACAGAGAGACTCATTGCCAGAGAAAGTAAAAATAATCCCAAAATATTCTTTAACTACATAAATAGTAAGAAGCTAAAAAATGATAGTGTTGGTCCCCTTAAAAATAGTCTGGGTGAAATGGTGGATGAGGATGAGGAAAAAGCCAATATGCTAAATGACTTTTTTTCAACAGTATTTACACAAGAAAATCCCATGACAGATAACATGATCAGGGATAAAAATTCTCCATTAAATGTCACCTGCTTAACCCAGCAGGAAGTACGGCGGCGTCTACAAATCACTAAAATTGACAAATCCCCGGGCCCGGATGGGATACACCCCCGAGTACTGCAGGAATTAAGCACAGTCATTGATGAACCACTATTTTTAATCTTTAAAGATTCCATAATAACAGGGTCTGTACCACAGGACTGGCGTATAGCAAATGTGGTGCCAATATTCAAAAAGGGGACAAAAACTGAACTTGGAAATTATAGGTGAGCTTATCCTCAACTGTGGGTAAAATCCTGGAGGGTTTTCTAAGAGATACTATACTGGAGTATCTGGATAAGAATAACCTTATGACCCAATATCAACATGGGTTTACAAGAGACTGTTCCTGTCAGACTAATCTGATAAGCTTTTATGAAGAGGTAAGTTCCGGACTGGACCAAGGGAATGCAGTGGACGTGGTGTACATGGACTTTTCAAAAGCTTTTGATACGGTGCCACACAAAAGGTTGATACATAAAATGAGAACAATGGGGATAGGGGAAAATATGTGTAGGTGGGTTAAGAGCTGGCTCAGGGATAGGAAACAAAGGGTGGTTATTAATGGAGCACACTCGGACTGGGTCACGGTTAGCAGTGGGGTACCACAGGGGTCAGTTTTGGGCCCGCTTTTTAACATATTTATTAATGACCTTGTAGGGGGCATAGAGAGTAGAATTTCAATATTTGCAGATGACACTAAACTCTGCAGGGTAATTAATACAGAGGAGGACAATTTTATATTACAGGAGGATTTATGTAAACTAGAAGCTTGGGCTGATAAATGGCATATGAGCTTTAATGGGGATAAATGTAAGGTCATGCACTTGGGTAGAATGAACAAGTTGTATAATTATGTGCTTAATTGTAAAACACTGGGCAAAACAGTCACTGAAAAAGACCTGGGTGTATGGGTGGACGACAAACTCACATTTAGTGGCCAGAGTCAAGCAGCTGCTGCAAAGGCAAATAAAATAATGGGATGCATTAAAAGAGGCATAGATGCTCATGAGGACATAATTTTACCTCTATATAAGTCACTAGTGCGACCACACTTAGAATACTGTGTACAGTTCTGGTCTCCGGTGTATAAGAAAGACATAGCTGAACTGGAGCGGGTGCAGAGAAGAGCGACCAAGGTTATTAGGGAACTAGGGGGTCTGCAATACCAAGACAGGTTATTACACTTGGGGTTATTTAGTTTGGAGAATCGAAGGCTTAGGGGTGATCTTATTACAATGTATAAATATATGTGGGGACAATACAAAGACCTTTCTAATGATCTTTTTACTCTTAGACCTGTGACGGGGACAAGGGGGCATCCTCTACGTCTGGAGGAAAGAAGGTTTAAGCATACTCACAGACGCGGATTCTTTACTGTAAGAGCAGTGAGACTATGGAACTCTCTGCCATATGATGTTGTAATGAGTGATTCACTACTAAAATTTAAGAAGGGACTGGATGCCTTTCTTGAAAAGTATAATATTACAGGGTATATCCACTAGTCTCCTTAATATTGCGTTGATCCAGGGAGCTAGTCTGATTGCCGTATGTGGAGTCGGGAATGAATTTTTTTCCCTAATGTGAAGCTTACTGTTGCCACATGGGGTTTTTTTGCCTTCCTCTGGATCAACATGTTAGGGCAAGTTAGGATAGGATATGGGTTGAACTAGATGGACTTAAAGTCTCCCTTCAACCTTAATTACTATGTTACTATGTTACATCCCATCTCGATTAGCTAAATATGTTTTGGAATAACCCTCCACCCCTGACTGTAAATTTGACTATACATTTCTGATGTACAACTACAAATTTGGATTTATCTATGCTGCAGGTGCCTCTGTGTAGTTTTTTTTTATTTTTTTCCCCCCAAACTGGGTAACTCTGTGGCATTATTTTGAAGGAGGCCTCCTGTGGGATGGACACAGCGAGGAGGTTATTAACACCGGTCCCACACATGGCAGAACACAAGCAGGGTACAAGGATGTCTGTACTCGCTCACATGGAGGTTTAAGAAGCCAAGATCTGGGATGCTTTTTAGTCGCTTCTTTTCCTCCCCATTTACATGGATGGGACATAATGAATGGTTACCTTGCTTCCAAAGTCGTGGCTCTGTAGGGTTATAAAAAGTTTGTTTCTTCCCTGCCCACTTTCTACGTACAATAATTACTCAGGACTCTCCCGTGTTAGCCAGTGTAGTGTCCCTCTCAATGATTTCAATTTGTACAGTGAGGACTTGGCTGCAGTTTCTTCTGCCATTAAGGTTAAGTTCACACAAGCGTGAAAACCCAGACACATTTTTTTCTCATTTGTCATCTGTATGCAATCTGTTCTAATACATCAGCAGTTACTATAAATTCACAAGAATAAATACAGTTTATGTTACAGAATTGCAATGTATCCATAACAATCGGATGCTATATGGTGGCTCTGTATGGAATCTGTTTTTTTTTGTTGTTTTGTTTTTCGAGCACCTATGGGCTTGAATGGGTGAGTCTCATCCTGCATAGACAAAAAAAATGCATGCTGTGATTTTATTTTTTTTAACTTAAGAATTCAGTCTGTGAAAAAAATTGCTCATCTGCACTACCCGACTGAATACCATTGGTATGAGTGCTGTCTATTTTTTCACAGACCGCACCCGGACTAGCAATACGGCCATGTGAACGTGGCCTAATTGAGGTCTGCAGCAAAACCCATACAAACGGCTCCTAATCGGGGACTGGTTATCTTGTAAGGAGTAATCCAAACTGGACAACCGTGGGTTTTTGACATTAGAATTTTACACTCTTGGAAAAATTCTAATTCAAGGTGAGATGATCAGATCACACAAAATGATACTGAAAAAATTCAAGGAGGTGAAAAGTATAGATGATGTTATATGTGCACCATATTGTGTCTGAGTTGAATAATAAAAGTTCTAATATTGAATTAACAAACATGTAAACTATTACAAAACCTTGTGATATGGGTTGGGTAAGATTTTTGTAACTGTTCTCTATTCATTTCATCATTTAGATGAGTTCATAATTCAAACATCAGAGAGAAGAAAAAGAGCAGGGAGGAAACCTAATACTGCGACCACCAAGAAAGAAGAGGAAGAAGTCAAGGTGGCTGAGACGGCGTCCAAGCCTCTCCACCTCAGTTTGAGCCCTCACAAGTATGTAGGAGCACATGTGTCCATTCAAGGTATATGAAAGCAAATCTCATTCATGGAGTAACTGACATCAGATTTCCGTACATCTCGTGTACTGTATTTTCTTTTATGAGGGTGCAGGGGGACTGTGGAAAGCCGCGCTGGAGGCCAAACGTATTGGAGCCAGAGCATTTGGTCTGTTTCTGAGGTCGCAGAGAACCTGGAGCAGTAAACCCCTAGAAGAAGAGGCTGCTGAGAAGTTCAGGAGAACATGTGATGAGTTGGGCTTTGAGTCCCGTTATATACTGCCACATAGCCCTTATCTTATGAACCTTGGCTCGCCTAAGCCAGGTATGCCTAGAATTACCATAGTTCTGATACGGGTTTTCTTTATGTGCATGTTTTACTCTCACATTTTATTTAAAGATGTGTTTCAGAAAAGTCGTGCTATGCTGGTTGAAGAATTAGTCCGGTGCCAGAAGCTTGGTCTTACATTATACAACATTCACCCTGGATCCCATATTGGTGAAATGCCAGTCAGCAAGTGCCTGGAACTCATTGCTGATGGGATAAATTATGCCCATTCACAAGTGCCAGGAGTAGTCGTAGGTACACTTCAACTGTGAGAGACAGTCTAAAGATAAAATACATCTAGATCATCACATCACACGGCAGTGGCAACATACTGCCGTGTGATCCCAAATGTATGTGGTACTGTAGAGTAGGCCTCCCGTATCTTTTTACCATTATTGCCTGTCCTACTTCTTTCTGCATTTTCTACAGAGCTTTCTTTTCCATTTACCATTTTAGTTAGTTCTTTATCACCTCATGTCGCCAAGCTGTTTATTATTCTGTCATCTCCCAGTGTTAGAGAATATGAGCTGTCAAGGTAACACGGTTGGAGGTCGCTTCGAGGAGCTGCGGGGAATTATTGACCACATCAAGGATAAGTCCCGTATTGGCGTGTGCCTAGACACTTGTCACGCCTTTGCTGCCGGTGAGTTCTGTGCCGTGTATATCCTGTCTACAGCCTCTTCTCTGTCTCAGTCACAAATGCTGACAGGGTGGTGTTGAATTTCTGTCCTTTAATTTCAGGTCACAATTTGTCAGAAAAAAATGGACTCCAACATATGTTAGATGAGTTTGAGAAGATTGTTGGGCTCTGCTACCTTAAAGCTGTCCACCTGAATGACTCAAAAGGTCAGTCTTTAGACTTTGTCCATCACAAGGATAATGTATAGCCAATGTTTCTTTTCTTTTTTATGTCCACATTGATGTGTCCTGCAACTTGAAGTACATGTACCTCGGGAAGCAGGTGTATGGAGCTGGCTCAGGGGCTGTGTCTGCACCATACATGACGTGTGGTAGCTGTGTTATACAGCCAGCAGCTGCCTCTAACAGCAGCCACCAGAGCTAGCTCCAATTGCTGCTGTTTTAAAAGGAACCTCTCATGTCCCTAAATGTTAATAACTTGCAGATATAGCGTTCATCTGCAAATAGTTACAATGCTGCCTGGCCAGGTGGATACCCAGAGAAAATTAACTCTTTCTCTCCCAGAAACTACTGTCTTTCAGTCATTTGGGCAGTGCAGTGCGGTGCAGTCAGCATTGTGAGTGGCGGCTGTAAGCATGCGCAGGCATTTTTGACAGCTCTTTCTGCAGCGCATCTGTGCAGAGCGAACTGTCAAAGTTCTTGGGCATGCTTACAGCCGTGGCGCACTGTGTGCTGAGCGGTGTCTGCAGCTGCTCTGTGTATGCCCCTATGATTGAAAGCCAGCAGCTCACAGGCGGAAATAGGTTCCATTCCACCAGCTAGCCACACTTTCAGTAAGGTGCCCTAAACCCTATATCTGCAGGATAATCGTGTTTGGTGACATAATGGCTTCCCTTTCACCATTTAGATGCCCCTGTCCTCTTGCTATAACCCACGTATCCCATTATACTCTGGTCCACCACAAGGCAATTGCAAGGTGCTGATGGGGTTACCATGGCAGCTGGGGGCCTACTAAAGGCCTGTCACTGCCATCTTTGTACTCACATGACTCCCTGTGGCTGGGCTTCACAGGAAATCAGTATTTCACTATAGCCACAGTTTAGTACTGCATTATATACTGTAGTATAAGCGGTCAAACAATTGCAGGTTCTAGTTCGCAAGGGGAAGAAAATTATTAAAGTAGAAGATTCAGTGCTGACCTCCTTTTTATATAGACATGCTCCTGTTCTCAAAATGGCTGATAGAAGAGCATGTGACCAGACTATCAAGCTTTATCAAATTGAGAAAAGGCTTTTAAGTGCACGGTGTTCTTGTATGGGGCTGATGGACACGTCTGGTCACATGCTCCTCTCTCTGCGGCCATTTTAATAATATGAACGCTATGTAGTCTTGTAAGGAAGGCTGAACTAATAGTGATGAGTGAATGTGCTGGGATAAGGTATTATCTGAGCATGCTCGTGTGCTGAGTGTCTTCGGCGTGCTTGAAAAATGTTCGAGTCTCCGCAGCTGCATGTCTCTTGGCTGTTTGTTAGACAATCCCTGCATGTGTTGCAGCTGTCAAAAAGCTGCAGAGAAATACAGCCACGGGGACTCAGACATATTATTCAAGCACGCTGAATACACTTGGTTAGCACATGAGCATGATCAGATAACACCTTATCCGAGTACGTTTGCTCATCACTATGTATTGTGGTATGGCTACTGGTCATGTGATTGATGGGCGGTATGTATCACAGAGGTGGGTGGCCCTGTGATGGAAGCCTGAGCTTGTTTGCTCAGCAGATCTACTGCTGATGGTTTTTTTCTATACATTGGGAGGCTTTCAGGTGACTAGGAGAGATGGGTGGGTCCAGTCCCCTACATACCCCACCCAAGGGGTGTGTGTCTGAATACCCAAGATGGAGTCTGTGTGTTGGGAGGGAGAAGGCCTCCTGTGTGTGGCTCCAGACTGACAGTGACGCCAGCGGTGATTGGGTACGGACGTCACGTGTCAACACCGCACGAGAGCCCCAGGGAGAGCAAGTGCCGACACCACGAGAATGGCCCTGGCACAGGAGGTGAATATAGGCTTTATTATTTATCGGGGACAAACCTTTTGATCTAGAAGGGATCGTCCTAGTAGTGGACAACCCTTTTAAGCTCAGCGGTCAGAATCAGGCATTCATTCATTCGGACGCCCACTGGCTTCCTTGCAACACAGTTGTTGAATACTGATGGTTTTCTGTGGAAGCCAGGGGCCTGCTTGAAGGCCCCCATGCCTGTCATAATAATTCTTTTGTGATATCCAGCCAATCCAAAAACTATACATGTTTGATATTGCCATAATCGTTTTACATGCACAATTAACGCTGTAAGAGTGAAACTCAAAAAAAAAAAATGGCAGCACTGCGTTATTTTTCACCATTTCATCGCACTTATATTTTTTTTTCCCGTACACTATATGGTAAAATGAATGGTGTCTTTTTGATACAAGACTCACGCCGCCCCCCCAAATTAATGAAGCCTATATACGTCTATGCCGATGAAAAAATAAAAATGTTATGGCTCATTTTAAGGGGTGATCAATAAATGGAAAAGCAAAAATAAAAATTTGCTGTGGAGGTGAGAGGTTAATGAGAAATTGTGGTTTAATGCAAAAATGAAACTATCAGGCTATGCAGAAAATTTCTGCATGAAAACCGGACTCCTTCCCAGAAAACGTGCGTTTTTTTTCCCGCACGTTTTTTTTCCGCGCCTTTTTTTTATGTGTGTCCCCAGTCTCATAGAAAATAGCTAAAACCACTGACTTTTCCGCAAAATTAATGAGCATGCTGCGTTTTTACTGCAATGCGTTTTTCTCTCTCACCCATGACAGGACCACGGAGAGAGGGGATCCGCCCTTCAGGGACAGGAAAATACCGATAAAAGGGCGGTACCTCTCCTCCGCCTTCAGTTGGGTTCCTGTCCCTGACGGGCGACCCACCGGACGAGCGGTACCTGTATCTGGTCCGGAGCCGACCTGACCGGGGGATGGCAGCGGGGAGGCCCCTGCCACAGCGGGTGCGGTGCCCGAAGCAGTCACCGTTGGGCCGATGCGGGCTGCCAGGTGAGCGGGGGGGGGGATTCGGAGCTCCAGAGAGGAGGTCGGGGCTCGCAGGGACCCGGTAAACGCGGGCAGCGCCATGGAGCAGAGGTGTACCAAAATGGCCGCTGCCCCGGAAGTAGATACCGGCTTCCGGGAATCGGCGCATGCGCAGGAACGCTCTCCCCGGCAGAAGCGGTGCAGGATGGGAGCGGTGACGTCACACGCCGGGAAATGTGAAATGGTGGAGCTGCAAAAACACTCTTGGCTGGAAGCGATCCTATGCATGATGGGGGACAGCGACCAGCACCAGGAGCAGCAGCCCAGGCAGCAGCTTAATCAGCAGCAGCACCACCACCATCATCGACAAAAGGAACGAGACAGGAATAATGGCCGTTACAGCAGTCACTCCATGCAGCACATCAGCCGCAAGGAGCAAATCGCCACCAGGAGATCAGCCTGTACAGGACCTGACTTCGTCTCTCGAATCTGTACCTGCAGCCGCGTACTTTCGGGTGAGTGATCTTCGTGAATGTTTAACATTGTAATAGAATTCCTTTCCCTTATTAGGTAAAGAAAGAGGGGAAAAAGAAGAACAGGGAGTGCCCTACTTGTACTAGTCCCCTACCTATATCATGGGAGAAAAAACTCTGCGAATCTTGTACAAAGGAAGTTCTTTGTCAGGAAACCCCGGATTTCGCCTCTGACCTAAGAGCCGCAATTAAATTGGAGGTTCAGAGTGCCCTTAAATCCCTTAAACACAGGGATAAGACAAAAAAGAAAGACACGATAGTGGCTTCCCAATCTGAACCCTCGACGTCGGGGGAGATCACTTCTAGTACCTCGGAATCCGGCTCCTCATCCTCTGACGAGGAAACAGGGGGACGTCACTGTTTTCCCCAATAAGAGGTAGACATGCTAGTGAGGGCTGTAAGGTCTACCATGTGGGTGTTGGACCCAAGCCCGATAAAACAGTCCAGGTCATAATGTTCAGGGGACTAGGCCAAAAAAAAGCGGAGAGTGTTCCCACTAAACGAAAATGTTCAGGGCCTAATCAAAAAAGAATTGGAGAAACCGGATAGAAAAAACACCACCGTCCATTCCCTAAAAAGGAAATATCCCTTCGATGAAGAGGCATCTACGTCTTGGGATAAAGCCCCGAAGCTCGACGTAGCAGTTGCAAAGGCCTCAAAGAAATTCGCTCTTCCCTTTGAGGACATGGGTACCCTCAAGGATCCCCTAGATAAAAAGGCAGACACCTTTCTTAAAGGGGCATGGGAATCAGCAGGAGGTAATCTCAGGCCAGCTATAGCGACGACATGTACCTCAAGAGCCCTAATGGTATGGGTGGACCAACTTGAGAAGCAACTAAGGGAAGGGACACCAAGGGATACGATCCTGGATTTCATCCCAGTAATAAGGGGAGCAGCTGCCTTTTTAGCGGACTCATCCGCCGACTCGGTACGATTATCGTCCAAGGCAGTAGCACTTTCAAATGCAGCCAGAAGAACACTATGGCTCAAAAGTTGACCTACAGACTAAAATGAAACTGTGTTCGATCCCCTGTGAAGGGAAGTTCCTTTTCGGGGAGACATTAGACGACATCCTCCAGAAGGCAGGGGATAAAAAGGAGGGGTTTCCAATCCTGGGACCTGTAGCATTCAAGAGGCCCTTTCGGAATAGGAAATTCTTTTAGAGGAGACCACCGAGCGAACAAAAGTAGGACGACAGGAGAAGACATAGAGGATTTCTCTTCGGTAACTCATCCCGAGACAAAAAGCCCCCTAAGTGACAGTTTGCCCAGGGTGGGGGGAAGGTTAACCCTTTTCCTTCCAGCCTGGAAGAAAATCTCAAAACCCCTGGATATTAAATCTAATCCAGGAGGGGTTAAGAATAGACTTCCTTTCTCTCCCACCTCAAAATTTCATAGTGACCCAACTAAGATCCAGTACGCAAGAGCAGAAAGCTCTAGAAAGCGAGGTCCTAAGCCTGGTAAAAAAAGGAGTCCTCCAGGAGGTTCCCCTTCAGGAGATGGGCAGGGGGTTCTACTCCCCTCTTTTCCTGGTGACCAAAACTGACGGCACCTTTCGGACAATCATAAATTTAAAAAAATTAAACAGATATGTCAGGAATCAAAGCTTCAAGATGGAGTCAATCAGGTCCACCACCAAAATCCTGTTCCTGAACTGCGTTATGACGGTATTAGATCTCAGCGACAGCGATGCCTATTATCACGTCCCCATTCACAAAGACTCCAGAAAATATCTCAGATTAGCTGTCACAATAAATGGGCAAGATAAAAGAATTCCAGCCTTGAAGTTCGGAATATCTGTAGCTCCATGGGTTTTTACAAAAATAGTAGCGTAAATGATGGCCCATATAAGGGAGCAAGACATAATAATAATCCCGTATCTAGAGGACTTCTTAATAGCGAGCAGCTCTGCTTAAAAATGCCGGGAACAGTGGGACAGGGTGATGGACACCCTACAGAGCCTGGGCTGGCTCCGAAATCTGAAAAAATCAAGACACGAGCCCAGCAGAGTGCAGGAATACTTGGGTCTAACGCTGGACTCAAACATTCAAGAGTGTCGCCTCCCAGACCGCAAGAAGGAGAAAATTGCTCAAATAATAACAAGAGCAATCCAAAATCCCTCCATGACATTAAGGAAAGCTATGTCACTGCTGGGTTCTCTCTCCGCCTGCTTGCCAGCAGTTTAATGGGCTCAGTTACACACGAGAGATCTCCAATGGGACGTTTTAGCGAACCAGTCAGTAGTAGGGGGCCACCTAGAGGGTCGCATTACCCTAAATTCAAAAACTATTCATTCCCTAGCTTGGTGGGGGAACCAAGACAATCTCTCCAAAGGAATCCCTTGGGTAACAAAAACAACACACGTAGTTACCACGGACGCCAGTCCTACGGGATGGGAAGCGCACATGAACAGCGAGGAGGCTCAGGGTGCGTGGGGAAGTCAAGAATTAGAAGCCTCCTCAAACCAGAAAGAAATCTTGGCAGTAGGCCATGCGTTAACACACTTCCTACCCCTGCTCCAAGGTCATCATGTCCGCATATTTTCGGACAATCAAGTCACAGTGGCCTATATAAATCATCAGGTCCCGAGCCCTAATGGACACATCTTCCAAAGTCCTCAAACTAGCAGAAACAAATCTGCTATCTCTTTCAGGGCTACACATCCGGGGCATAGAGAATCAAAGAGCAGACTTTCTGAGCCGCACCCAATAGCGGCAAGGGGAATGGGTCCTAAAACAGTCTGTTTTTCAGCAGATTGTAAAAATGTGGGGGACCCCGGACATAGATCTGTTTGCCGACTTCAGGAACAAAAAAGTGGAAACATTCTATTCCCTAGACCCCAGGGGGAATCCTCTTGCTCTGGATGCATTTATGCTCCCATGGACACAGAGCCTAACATATGCCTTTCCCCCGATCATTCTTATTCCGGCAGTACTGAGGAAAGTCAGGGAAGACGGGACAAGAATGATATTAATAGCCCCCTTCTGGCCCAAAAGAACCTGGTTCTCCTGGCTAAGAATGCTCTACAAAAGGCCTAGAACAGGGTCTGGCGGTCAACACACTACAGGTACAAGTAGCAGCTTTGGGCACCCTTTATAACAAGGATGTGGCAGGTAACCCTTTGGGTGGTACGATTCATTAAGGCGGCAACCAGGTCTAGGCCAATAGCTAGTCAAAGGTCATGGGACCTGAAACTTGTACTGTCCACACTGACAGGGCCTCCGTTCGAACCTATTCACTCAGCATCCCTAAGAATCCTGTCATTAAAAACGGTACTTCTGGTGGCACTAACATCAGCTCGCAGGGTGAGCGATTTTCAAGCCCTGTCAGCGGGGCCACCTTTTACAAAAATTCTAGAGGATAGAGTCATTTTAAAACCTGACCCGGCCTATCTACCTAAAGTGTCATCACATTTCCATAGGCCCCAAGAGGTAGTCCTTCCTCCTTCTGCCCCAATCCTAAGTATAGGGGCGAGGAAAAATTCCACACCCTAGATGTGAAGAGGTGCCTAGTACAGTACTTAGAGGCCACTAAAAAATATAGGAAGGAAGGTTCTCTCTTTGTGTGCTTCCAGGGACCTCGGAAGGGACTCAAAGCATCTAAGAGTACCCTGGCAAGGTGGATAAGGGATGCGATTGCCCTGGCATATTCATCCAGTGGAAATACCATCCCGGAAGGGTTGAGAGCCCATTCCACAAGAGCGATGGCGACCTCATGGGCTGAAAGATCTGAGGTATCGATAGAACAGATCTGTAAGGCGGCCACCTGGTCATCACCTTCAACCTTTTTCAGACACTATCGATTAGATCTAGCCTCTACATCTGACCTGACCTTCGGGAGAAGGGTTCTTCAGGCGGTGGTCCCTCCCTAAGCTACCAATCTCTGTAATTCTCTCCGTGGTGCTGTCATGGGTGAGAGAGAATAGCTTAGTTACTCACCGATAATGGTGTTTCTCGGAACCCATGACAGCACCTGCTTATTCCCCTCCCCTTCACGAGTGTGGTGAGCACATTTTACTGTTTGTAGAGTGTTTCCGTTTAGGCATGGTGCTTCTTTGTAAATAAGCAATATTATAATGTTGTGTATATATTTCTGTTATTTAACTAACTAACCTGGAGACCCTCTGATGCTCTGTAACCAACTGAAGGCGGAGGAGAGGTACCGCCGTTTTATCTGTAGGTTCCTGACCCTGAAGGGCGGATCCCCTCTCTCCGTGGTGCTGTCATGCGTTCCGAGAAACACCGTTATCGGTGAGTAAGCTATTTTCGCGGAAAAAAACGCATCAATATGCACAAAGTGCAAAATGCATTAAAATGAATGGGATGCTTCTTTTAAGCGATTTTTATGCGTTTTTGCCGGTGAAAAAAAAACACTTATGTGGGCACACAGCCTCACAGTTCCTGGTGTTTCCTTAACTATGACCAGTAGGGGGAGTGCTGTCATTATATTTTGGGTTTTTCTTCTGTGACACATTAGCAAACAGTCAGTAACTTACAAGACACCTTTTTAACCTAACTTTCTACAAGTGATGAGAAGTGTTGCAGGGCAGCATGAGTGACTGCTGAATGTGTTGACTTCAACTATCACAATAGTTTAAAAAAAACAAAAAAAAACCCTAGAGAATCAAGTTAAGGTATTTTACAGTATATTCTTTTTTTGTCTTTGGCCAAACATGAGAGTTGAAAACCTTTTATAGACATCATCTTACACCCGCTCTCAAATTCCAGGCTCTCTGGCAGTAATCACAGCACGGGTGACAGAGGGCCTCGCAAGTGAGTATGAGGCCTTACACTGAAAGCAGCAGAAGAGGCACACAGAGCGAGGGCGGTTTTAGCACCGGCACTGTGAACGGAATGAGCGCTGCAGGGAGACAGTAATAGTAGTAGCGGTAGTCCTTTACATCGTATGCTATGCATGGTCCTCTCACCCCCCCAATCTTGGAATGCATGCTACCTCTCGTCCCCCAATCCTGGTATGCATGGCCCTCTCACCCCCCAATCCTGGTATGCATGGTCCTCTCACCCCCCAATCCTGGTATGCATGGCCCTCTCACCCCCCCAATCCTGGTATGCATGGCCCTCTCACCCCCAATCCTGGTATGCATGGCCCTCTCACCCCCAATCCTGGTATGCGTGGTCCCCTCACACCCCAATCCTGGTATGCGTGGTCCCCTCACACCCCAATCCTGGTATGCGTGGTCCCCTCACACCCCAATCCTGGTATGCGTGGTCCCCTCACACCCCAATCCTGGTATGCGTGGTCCCCTCACACCCCAATCCTGGTATGCGTGGTCCCCTCACACCCCAATCCTGGTATGCGTGGTCCCCTCACACCCCAATCCTGGTATGCGTGGTCCCCTCACACCCCAATCCTGGTATGCGTGGTCCCCTCACACCCCAATCCTGGTATGCGTGGTCCCCTCACACCCCAATCCTGGTATGCGTGGTCCCCTCACACCCCAATCCTGGTATGCGTGGTCCCCTCACACCCCAATCCTGGTATGCGTGGTCCCCTCACACCCCAATCCTGGTATGCGTGGTCCCCTCACACCCCAATCCTGGTATGCGTGGTCCCCTCACACCCCAATCCTGGTATGCGTGGTCCCCTCACACCCCAATCCTGGTATGCGTGGTCCCCTCACACCCCAATCCTGGTATGCGTGGTCCCCTCACACCCCAATCCTGGTATGCGTGGTCCCCTCACACCCCAAATCCTGGTATGCGTGGTCCCCTCACACCCCAAATCCTGGTATGCGTGGTCCCCTCACACCCCCAATCCTGGTATGCGTGGTCCCCTCACACCCCCAATCCTGGTATGCGTGGTCCCCTCACCACCCCCAATCCTAGTATGCGTGGTCCCCTCACCACCCCCAATCCTGGTATGCGTGGTCCTCTCACCCCCCCCAGTCCTGGTATGCGTGGTCCTCTCACCCCCCCCAGTCCTGGTATGCGTGGTCCTCTCACCCCCCAATCTTGGTATGCGTGGTCCTCTCACCCCCCCCAGTCCTGGTATGCGTGGTCACCTCACCCCCCATTTTGTGGTATACATGGTCCCCTCACCCCCCAATCCTGATGTGAATGGTCCCCCTCACCCCTATTAAACTGCACACATTAAAAAAAAAAAAACATTTATACTCAACTTTCTTCCCTGTGTCCAGCGCTGTCCTGTTCTGGGCGTGTTCTGGTGTCGGACTCGGCGCCTGCGCATTCCTCGCTTTCCGCCACCATGTTCTTGAAGACACACTGCAGTGTGTGTCGAACAAAATGGCGGCGGTAAGCGCGGACTGCGCAGGTGTCTATTCCGGCGCTACAACACGCCCACTCCAGACACCTGAAGACGCAAGACCCCGCCGGCAACAGCCTCACCGGGTTCGGTAAGGTGTTGCGGGGATCGCGGTATGCGTTCAGTGCTTACGCATTACCGCGATCTCCTGGGGGTCTGCGTCACTCTGAGGGGGATGTGTCACTCTGGGTTCAGACTGCGCAGGCGCGTCGCGCTTACGCAGTCTATAGGGGCTTCAGACAGAATGACGCTTAGCCCGTTATATTATAGATGAAATTTACTGGAATATCATGGTTTTTTTTATTTACTTGGGGGACTACAGGATTTAAGAACGATTGTGCAATTTAGTAGACAATACTTTGAAAAAAAAAAAAAAAATCCCCCTTTCTGACAAGTGTTCTGTTAATGGACTTCTGATATGGCTGTTCAACATCGAGTTCTTCATTTAAAGCAGTTATTGTTGCAGCTCAGTTTTCTTGGTTTTGGATCACCCTGGATGTGTGTTTACTCTATCAGGGTCATGTTTAGGAAAGGATTAGCTATTGTTTAAATCCTTCTTTAGAACCGAAATAGGATACAAATGTTTAACCAGGAAGTATTAAAGGAATACTTCAGCCTAAAATCATAGTCTGCACCCCTATTGCCAATGTGAGCAGACGATTACGTGAAACCGGATGAGACTACTTGGCATGTGACCACAAGCATGTAACTCGCATACATGCCATCATGTCACCATGTTTACACTCTGTGCATACAGGGTATTTATGACCGTGATTGCATCGCCCACTGTCGCCACTCAGCAGTCTGCAGTAACATAGTGACTGAAGACTTTTAAGATGGGAAAACCCCTTTAATGGTACAAATAAAAATGCAAACAATACTATAGTTTGACCTGTTTAAGATGTGTGTGTATTTATGTATGTTATATCCTATTTTAAAGCTTGAATCGGATCTGTTATTATATTTCACAATGCAAACTGCCTACAATATAGAGGTCTTTTTGACCTGAATAACTGATGTACTTGCTTTGAAAATCCACATCATAATGGCTTTATAATCTTTTTTGAAATGTTAAACTTATTCTTCCCCTTTCTATCTTGATTGACAGCTCCTCAGTGTCCCTCCTGGTGGTGAAATCTCCTACTGCTCAGTACAAGCTGCAGCTGTCAGGCTCTGTGGGCAGAGGCTGAATATACTTGGACTCATGAGTAGAGCTGAGCAAAGTTTGGAGTTCGTACCGGACACCCAGTGTCTGGTGCTGAACTCCAAACAAGGACTTCTTTCAGAAGTCCGTTTTGCAGTTGAGAATTCTGGGAGAGAGGCCATTTTACAGCACCAAAGTTTGGGTCCCACAGACTTCTCTGGGGTTTGGGTAGAGTTCTGGTACCAGAACCGAACTTTTGGCTAAAGTTAGGACGAACCCAAGCTTCCACGGGTCCGTTCATCTGTACTCATGAACTATTTTACTCTGTAACTGGACTCCTAAATTGCTCATTTTAATATCAAGATTAAACAGCCACTCTGACATGGATTTTCACAGTAAGTGCACCCACTTCATCAGGTCTAAAAGCTGTATTTTTAAAGTGAACCGATCAGGTCTGATAACACTATTAACTTGCAGATATAGCGTTCATCTGCACGTGAATGGTCTTATGGAGATGCCCGGCCGCTGTACTGAAAATGCCGCACCCAGGAGAAAATAAATTTATTTTCTCCCAGGAGCTGCCGGCTTTTAGCCGTTGCTTAAATAAATCATTGTTTTCGCCCGCACTTTGTTTGTAAACAGGATATATCGTAATCAGGACATATGCTGCTGAGAACAGTGATAGTTTAGCCATCATTCTGTTTGCATCCTGCGGTCGGCCTGTATAAACAGGCTATTAATTGACCATCGGCTCCTACTGATTGACTGATCGACCAGCGTACATCCACCTTCCCACTGCAGCTTCCTATCAGGTATTGATGGCACATCGCTTGATAGCTAGAATAAATTAGTGGCAGCACTACATAGTCGTCATTGTCTACTGTTTGCTCCATGTTTCCAGGGCACTTGTGTGATGGGACAGTGGCTATAATCACTGTCCATGTGGCTGACTGGGAAAAGCTGACAGTGGCACAGTGATTTATTAAGAATTGATGGCAAATCTACAAGTATTTTTAATACCATAATTTCTGTCCTTGTTTCCACTAATAATTTTCAGGTGAAGTTGGCTGTCGGCTTGACCGTCATGAAAATATTGGTAGAGGTCACATTGGAGTAGAGGGATTCAGGAAGGTGATGAATGAGCCACGGTTTAATGAGATTCCCATGATTCTCGAGACGCCTGCCAGGTTGGTGCCTTCTGGCTATATCATCCTACTTACTCTTATAAAAGATATTCGAAGATGTGAATCTGATTTAGCAATGATAGAAGTGAAACTTTCTAAAATATCTAAAGAGACTCTGTCAGCAGTGAATGACTGTTCAAACCAAGCACTGGCGATCTGTGCATAATGGCGAGGCCAATCATTTACATACACCTTCCCGCCTGCTTGGTTTCCAGCTATCTCCGCCCTTCTCCTACCCTATGAAGCCAGAGCTGCCAATCAAATAATGGGGGTCGATGGAAAACAATCAGGTGGGATGGTATATAAATGATTGGCCTCACCGTGAAGCACCGAGCGTCGGGGCTTAGTTTGAACGGTCATTCTGTGCTGACAGTCCTTTTTAAAATACTGTCTGATTTGACTCCTTAAACCTAAAACATTGACTACCATGTGTGACTCGGCTGTACACATAAGTCCATGTATGCAGCACAACCATAGATGTACTATATGGTCACATAATTACTTGGTCTCTCCACTTATGTTGCTGACACAGGACCAATGTGTTAAAAGGGGTTGTGCCCTTTCAGAAAATCTATCTCCTCTGGTGCAGTTTGCTGTAAGAAAAAACATCTGCACCTTACTTGCCATCCCTGGGTCCAGCACAAAGTCTGGCGCTGCTCCCAGTATTGGCTGCGGCACTGACATCACATCACCAGCACAGCTGCCAGTCAGTGAGCTCATCGGCTCTGCCCATGTAGATGGTGTGCTACCAGCCGCTGAGCTCACTGAGACTCGACGCTGGATCTAGGGGCAGATAGTAAAGGAGACAACCCCCTTCAACTATAAATCTGTAAAGAGAATGTGTCATCAGAAAATGACCTACGGTTATATTCCACTTTTTATGTTCAGTGTATTAAGGAAAAATTTTTATTTTTTTTCTCATACTCCTCCAAAAAATCTTGTAATTTATTCACTGGCCACTCAAGCTATTCTACACCCATACATCCTGTTCTTTCAGGAAATAACACATGTACATTAGCAACAATAGACCGACTCTCACCCTATGCAAAGCTTATTGTGAAGGGAGAAGGAGTAGGTGAGCTGTGACATCAGCTATTGTATTTGGATCCTATATTATCCACTGAAGGTATTACCTGTCATTGCAATCCTGCCTCTGCTGATAATGAGACTTCTAAAAAAAATATTCAGTAAAAACTAGGAAGTGTAAATCCAGTGTAGCCCTAGTTAGATCAGTATGAAAATAACAAGATTTATAATAATAAAAAAATACACAAACGCTGACTTAAATAATGGGTAATTTTCTAACAATAAATTCCCTTTTTACAACACTTTAATTTTGACAAGCCCTTCATAAAATGATTTTGCAGTATGCTTTCCTTCATTACCACCTTAGCAGCAGCCAGAAGATACATGGTTTTTGGCACAGGCACACAGTGTCTGCACGCAAAAAAACAATGGGAGGGTGGCATAAATCTGCAGCTGTGATCATTGTAGTCATAGTTTGTGAGCAAATCATTCCAGAAAAACAATGTTGTGACTAAATAAAAGGACTTACATGGGACTGTTTCGTCATCTGTTTTGTATCTTGGATTGCAGAATGACCCTATTCTGATCAGACCCTTATGACCTATGCCGACATTGTCCTACACATGTCTGCGGATGAAACTTCTGTTATCTAAAAAAAAAAATGCTCCGTACATAACATTCCAGAGTTCTACTTAAAAAAAAAAAAAAAATAAAAAATCCTAATAATGTTTAATTTTTCATAATTTCATTTACTGTAAGTACATGCGAGTATGACTGATCTCAGAATACACATCTGTTGTGTTTTTTTTTTTTTTTTAATAAACCATTTCTGTCGTTTGACACATGGCTGCCTCTGTTGATATATACAATACATATCACATTGACTTGAACCTGGGTGAAGAAGTGGACTGGTGTGTGTGTGTGTGTGTGTGTGTGTGTGTGTATATATATACACTCATTGGCCACTTTATTAGGTACACCATGCTAGTAAGGGGTTGGACCCCCTTTTGCCTTCAGAACTGCCTCAATTCTTCGTGGCAGAGATTCAACAAGGTGCTGGAAGCATTCCTCAGAGATTTTGGACCATATTGACATGATGGCATCACACAGTTGGCGCAGATTTGTCGGCTGCACATCCCTGATGCGAATCTCCCGTTCCACCACATCCCAAAGATGCTCTATTGGATTGAGATCTGGTGACTGAGGAGGCCATTTGAGTACAGTGAACTCATTGTCATGTTCAAGAAACCAATCTGAGATGATTCGAGCTTTATGACATGGCGCATTATCCTGCTGAAAGTAGCCATCAGATGCCTGTTCTTAGCTGAGAGGAGTGGTACCCAGTGTGGTCTTCTGCTGCTGTAGCCCATCTGCCTCAAAGTTCGACGCACTGTGCGTTCAGAGATGCTCTTCTGGCCACCTTGGTTGTAACGGGTGGCAATTTGAGTCACTGTTGCCTTTCTATCAGCTCGAACCAGTATGCCCATTCTCCTCTGACCTCTGGCATCAACATGGCATTTCCGGCCACAGAACTGCCGCTCCCTGGATTTTTTTTCTTTTTCGGACCATTCTCTGTAAACCCTAGAGATGGTTGTGCGTGAAAATCCCAGTAGATCAGCAGTTTCTGAAATTCTCAGACCAGCCCTTCTGGCACCAACAATCATGCCACGTTCAAAGGCACTCAAATCACCTTTCTTCCCCATACTGATGCTCGGTTTGAACTGCAGGAGATTGTCTTGACCATGTCTACATGCCTAAATGCACTGAGTTGCCGCCATGTGATTGGCTGATTAGAAATTAAGTCTTAACACACAGTTGGACAGGTGTACCTAATAAAGTGGCCAGTGAGTGTAGATCGTCAGCCTGTGATTTCAGCTCCAGGTTTGATCCTCAGTCCCAGCAGGAAGCTGAACCGCTGATCTCCTTACAAGTATATCCAGTCTGAGATGATGCTGTATAGTCATTAGCGGAGATACCCGAGGTGGGGGCGCATGCAAGTGAGCCGAATCATTCTAATAATAATTAAAAGCACAACATATTAAGTATCAGGTTGTTATGGCGATGGAACGTTAACACTTAACACCTTCACAGCCCAGTAAACAATAAGCATTTTATCTGATTATTGCTACTTAATGATGCGTTTGAACAGTGTTCACACTTCATATAATTAAATAAAAACTAGTTAAGGAAGAGAAGTCTTGGTGCCTATTTAGGCCTGTTTCACACTTCCGTTTTTGACAATCAGTCAAAATCCGCCGTTTTTAAAAAAAAAAAAAACGGATCCGCCATTTTTTTTGGCAGATCCGTTTTTTTCACCATTGAGTTGCATTACCGGCGGATCTTGACGGATGGCCATCGGTTGGATCCGTTTTTTTGCAGATCTGCCAAATTTTTTGCGTCCGCCGACATGCCTTTTTTTGCTGCAGGATCCGCATTTTACAGTGCGCATGCCCGGAGGAAGGAAGTCAGCCAGAAATTTAACCCTGAAATCCTTTCTGGCGGACGGAAAAAAATTTCTCTCTCTCTCTCTCTCTCTCTCTCCCTCTCCCTCTCCCTCCCCAAAAAAACGGTCCGGTGGCATCCGTTCACATCAGTTACCAACGGATCCGCTTTCCGCCATTTTGGCGTATTTTAACTTACACAAAAAAAATGAAGTGTGAAACAGGCCTTAGCCTGTGAATCCCCATGATCATTACTGGCTACTCCAGGACATGCTGTGGTTGTATGATGGACTCTCGAATTGAGAGGTCCGAAAGTCTGGATCGAATAGGGACATCTTATATAGAAGGACACTAGATCTCAGTTTTACCAGTCCAATAACATACTTGGGGCTCATTCAGGCGTCACGTGTGCCACAACTTAAGAGAAATGAATATTCTCCGCATTCCACTGCCATGGGTGTGGAATGCGGTGAATATTCTCATTCCCTTTAGTAGTAGTACATGTGACCTCCAGCAGCCGCAGGAAGGCTGCGGCTGGCACTGTTTGCTATTAAAGAGCAATGAATGCTCACTGCTCTCCGCACACATACTCCTGGCATACAGAGCAGTGAGTATTCCGGCAGCTGCTCTTCGGCTTGCAGGCAGCGCGTGACGTCCCTGCCATGCACTTCTTACAAGCATAAAGCAGCTTCTGGTATCGGAATAAGATGCTGCGAGGGAGCGCCGGGAAGTTAATTGTAATGGCTTGTTTTTTTAATGTTTTCTGCTTTGGCCGGATAAGGCCATACATACCAGGATGGGGATGGGGGCAAGTCATACCAGGATGCTATTAAAGAGAAATGAATATTCATTGCCATCCACGCCCATGAACATGGAATACAGTGAATATTCATTTCTCTTTAGCAGCGGGCACAGGAGTTAGCCGCAGCAGCCAGCTCCTGCCTCCTGTGATCTGCTGCTTTGCCGAAACCGCTCCCCCCACCTCCCCACCACAGCCAGAGGCTATACATCTGGACTAATAAGATGCACCCCCAATTTCCTCCACATTTTTGGAGGAAAAAAGTCCATCTTATAGTCTGAACAATATGGTACATACAGTAAATACTCATAGAATACATAGATATATAGGCATTATTCAGTCGCCATGACTGCACCACGAGAGAGGGGATCCGCCCTTCGGGGACAGGAAACCTACAGACATAAAAAGGGCGGCCCTCTCTCCCGCCTCAGTTGGTTTCCTGTCCCTGACAGGGGACCCCTTCAGACATACCTCTCAGGAGTCCGGATGAAACCCCATGCCCGGCAGGCCGATTCAGGCAGCGGGGGTCCCCTGCCTCGGTCTGTCCGGAGTACTGGAAGCGCTGCACGGCAGGGGGACTGTTGGTGCAGGTGGCAGCAGGTGGAAGAGGCCTTCAGGGGGAGAGCCTGCTTCTGGAGGCCGACGCCAGTACCCGGTAGGTCCAGGCAGTCCCTCCTCGTCCGATCCCGGGGGCGATCGCCTTCGGGGGGGGGCGCGGGCCCGGGGGCATTCGCCGCGCGGCCCGGGGCGTTTACTTCTGCCGGAGGTGGGGGCCGCTGGCTAGCGGGCGCGGACTGGTGACGCTGCCTGGTCGCACCGTATGACGCGCCGAACGGGCGCCGTGGGCCGCGACTGTGACTTCAGGGGTATGCGCCTCTGGGGAGGCTGGGCGGCCGGGGCGCACACACGGCGTGTGCCTGGTCGGGGGTTTCTGGTCCCCGCTGCGGGCTCGGTCGGTGTGGGGGGGGGGGAGCCGGACATCAGGGGGTACTTGGCAGGCCTGGATGAGGGACACCTGTGAGTCCCATAGGGGGCGGTTCTTGGGGTTCGCCGGCTACTTAGGTACCTCAGATCAGCTGCGAGGCACTTCTGGCCCTGTGTTGTTGGAGAATGGCGTCGCAGGAGCGGGCAGAGCCTTTGGACGAGCATCCACAGATGCAGCCTCAGCCTTCAGAAAGACCCCAGCAGCGGTCTAGCAGCAGCAGCCGCTCTGAGAAACATAGGTCTACTCGGAAGGCGAATATTTTCCTCAAGGGAACCTGGGAAACATCAGCTGAAACCCTACGGCCAGCGATCGCTGCCACGTGCACTGCCTGGTCCTTAATAATATGGTTGGACCAGTTGGAAGGGCAGCTTAGAGATAAGGTCCCAAGACAGGACATTCTTTCCTCTCTACAGCCCAGGGAGCGGCGGCCTTCCTCTCAGACGCGTCGGCAGACTCTGTGAAGTTAACCAGATCCGCAGCCCTCTCCAATGCGGCCCGTAGGGCCTTGTGGCTCATATGTTGGCCGGGTGACATGCAGGCCAGATCAAAGTTATGTGGTATCCCATGCGAAGGGGTTTACTTATTCGGTAAAGTGCTAGATGAACTCTTAGGGAAAGCGTTTCTTGCTGTCGCCAGCTTTCTCTATCTGGGAAGACCGCCTTACAGAAGAGACTCCTCCAGATGGTGGTTTGACCGTAGGAGAACAACAAGAGAAAGACCCAGATATGACACCAGGAGAAGAGGTAGGGGGGGTATATGTTTACTACCCCTCGGGACCGTAGCGATCCGAAATGACTGCCGGACCAGGTGGGGGGTTGGTTGTTGTCCTTCTACCCAGCCTGGTCATGTAGTTCAAAAACATGCAAAACACAGGCCGCGGAGACACCATCACATGGTTCTCAACGCAAGCAATGACTAGCGTTGAGAAACATGTGATGGTGTCTCCGCAGTGTTGGATGTTGATCTCCATGAGTTCATTCATCCTCATTTTTCAAGGTCATGTATTTCAAACAGTCCTTGGATACAGAGCATCATCAGAACAGGACTGAGGTTTGAGTTTCAGCAAGCTCCTCGTGAGAAGTTCCTTCTAACCCCCATCCGTTCTTCACCTACAGAACAGAAGGCGTTGGAGGTGGAGATCCAGAATCTTCTCCAGAAGGGTGTCTTGGTGAAGGTTCCTGAGCTACAAAGAGGTAAGGGGTTCTACTCCCCCCCTCTTTCTAGTTACAAAGCCAGACGGCTCCTTCCGCACCATTATTAATCTCAGAAGCCTCAATAAATTCATTGAAATTCACTGTTTCAAAATGGAGTCTGTGAAATTGGCGATTAAATTGGTGTTCAGTGGGTGCTTTATGGTAGTCTTAGACCTTAAAGACGCCTATTATCATGTCCCAATACACGCAGATCATCAGCAATTCCTAAAGGTGGCTGTTTCAGTGGGCGGAGTTATAGGCCATTTTCAATACAGGGCACTTCCCTTCAGGGTGGCGGTGGCACCCCGGGTCTTCACAAAGATAATGGCAGAGGTTATGGCTCATTTGCACCAACAAGACATTCTCGTGATCCCCTATCTAGACGATCTACTAGTTGTGGGGCACTCGGAATCTCACCGCACCACCCAATTAGGGAGGGTAATATCCAGCCTTCAGGGTCTAGGTTGGATCATTAATTTTAAGAAGTCACGTCTGCAGCCCCTAAAAGTACAACAGTTCCTCGGCCTTATCCTAGACTCTGATATTCAAGAGTGTCGGTTACCAGAATCTAAAGTATTCAACATTCAGCGTCAGATACTCAGGGTAATAGACAATCCATCGATTACTCTTAGAGGGGCAGTGTCACTGTTGGGCTCACTTACAGCGTGTATACCAGCAGTACTCTGGGCCCAATTCCACACCAGAATCCTGCAGTGGGACATTTTACACAATACCCGTCAGCTAGAAGGTCGCCTCGAGGGTAGAGTTACCTTATCCAACGATACCATTCAGTCCCTACGTTGGTGGTCACTAATTCCAAATCTGCGTAGGGGAGTTCCCTGGGTAAACCAGATCTCCCGAATTTTAACCACGGATGCTAGCTCATATGGGGGATAGGTGGGTCCAGGGAACGTGGACACCGTCAGAACAGAAATTTTCCTCTAACCTTGAGCTGTTAGCCGTGGAGTGGGCTGTAAGTGCTTTCCTTATGTCCCTACAGGGCGAACACGTCAGAATATTCTCAGACAACCAGGTAACTGTAGCCTACATTAACCACCAGGGAGGAACCCGGTCCAGGCCCTTAATGGATGTGGCGAATCGTATCTTTCAGATCGCCGAGGTTCACCTTCTATCCCTTACAGCCCTCCATATAAAAGGGAAACAAAATCTAACAGCCGATTTCCTAAGTCGCAACAGGCTCAAACAGGGAGAGTGGGCACTAAAGAGGGCAGATCGTACACAGATGGGGGCTCCCAGAAATAGATTTGTTTGCCAGCAGAAGGAACACACAACTCCCTATGTTTTGTTCTCTGGATCCCAGAGAAAACCCGTATGCAGTGGACGCTCTCCTGATCCCGTGGAACTTCGACCTGGCGTATGCCTCCCCCCCCACTGAATCTGATCCCAATGGTACTGAGGAAGATCTGGGAGGACAGGGCTCACATTATCTTAATAGCCCCATTCTGGCCCAGAAGGCCATGGTTTCCTTGGCCGAGGAAGATGTCTGTGTCCCAGCCATTGATTCTCCCAGAGCTCCCGGACCTTCTGTCCCAGGGTCAAGTATATCACCCACGGGTTTCCAACTTACACCTAGCGGCGTGGAGTTTGAGGGGGATCTGCTAAGGAGGAGGGGGTTTTCCCGGGGGTTAGTCAACACCGTATTAAAAAGCAGGAAAGCCTCCACGACTAATATCTACGCCAGAGTCTGGAGAAGATTCTTATCAGTCTCAGGGGCGGAGGTTGGTCAGAAGATCCGCATTGACCAGATATTGGAATTTCTTCAGAAAGGGTTGGAGATGGGTCTAGCCACAAATACGCTTAAGGCCCTTTTACATTTAGCGATGCACCAGCGATCCGACCAGCGATCCGACCCGGCCAGGATCGCTGGTGCATCGCTAAATGATCGCTAGTGAGCTGTCACACAGGCAGACCTCACAGCGATGCAGCAGCGACGCAGCGCACGATGCTCACCTTTCACACACAGCGATCCTGACGTCCTCCCGCCCGCCTCCATGCGTCGCTCGTCGTCACAGCAGGAAGTCTCAGCAGGAAGCGCCCGACGAGAAATGGAGCCGGACATTCTCGCGCGATCAGCGACGGATAGCGGGGGAGCCGGTCGTTGGTAAGTATCACACATAGCGATATCGCTAGCAATATCGCTATAACGTCACAAAACCAGTGACGTTTTAGCGATATTGCTAGCGATATCGCTTAGTGTAAAACCCCCTTTAGAGTCCAGGTTTCGGCTCTAGGGGCATTTTACAACTGCAATCTAGCAAACAATTACTGGGTGGCAAGATTCATTAAAGCAGCAGCGAGATCCAGACCCATTATTAAACATAAGCTGGTTCCATGGGACCTAAACTTAGTTTTATCAGCTCTAATAGAACCCCCCTTTGAGCTTATTGATTCTATCCCCATAAAAACCCTTTCCCTCAAGACTGCCCTGTTGGTTGCCCTAACGTCAGCCAGGAGTGTGAGTGATCTACAAGCCCTCTCTAGGATACCTCCATACACCCAGTTCGGAGAAGATAGGGTCACTTTAAAGCCAGACCCCTTGTATTTGCCCAAGGTTGCCTCAAAGTTCCACAAACTACAGGAAATAGTCCTCCCATCCTTCTGCTCGAACCCCACTAGCCCGACCGAGCAGAAGCTCCATTCCCTTGATGTAAGACGGTGCCTCCATAGTTACATTTCGGCCACAGAACCATGGAAAAGGGACAATGCCCTATTTGTATCTTTTCAGGGAGCTAGGAAAGGACTTAAGTGTCCAAAAACACCCTAGCTAGGTGGATTAGGGAGGCGATTTCTTTTGCTTATACAGCAGGTGGGCTGGAGATTCCGGAAGGCATAAGGGCGCACTCTACTCGGGCCATGGCAACATCCTGGGCAGAGAGATCGGAAGTATCCATCGAGGACATATGTAAGGCAGCCATGTGGTCCTCTCCATCCACGTTTTTTAACCACTATAGATTGGATTTAGGCGGGTGCGCCGACCTCACGTTTGGGAGAAAGGTGCTTGAGGCAGCTATCCCTCCCTAAGTTCTCTTCATCTCTGTAAATCTCTCGTGGTGCTGTCATGGCGACTGAATAAATGCTCAGCTACTTACCGGCAGCGGTGTTTTTCAGGAGCCCATGACAGCACCTTTACATTCCCTCCATCTGCTCTCACGTCTTGGATCAGCACCTTTTCTTTCAGTTAAACGTTAGTCACAGGGGTGAAGAATATTTACTTTGACTGTGTATATATGAATTGCTACTAACCAGGGAGGTCCTCTCATGCTTTGTAATCCAACTGAGGCGGTAGAGAGGGCCGTCCTTTTTATGTCTGTAGGTTTCCTGTCCCCGAAGGGCGGATCCCCTCTCTCGTGGTGCTGTCATGGGCTCCTGAAAAACACAGCTACCGGTAAGTAGCTGAGCATTTCCCTCTGCTGGGTAAGAAAATTATGCGGGAGCCTACGCCATTTTTTTCATAAAAATAATCTTTTACTAATTAAATACATGTACAGTAAGCTGCACACACACTGTACTATGTCACTGATCTGTATATATCTACCTATTCTCTGTGTACATACTGAATGTAATCCATCTCTTCTATCCTGTCGGCTCCTGCTTTGATTTTACACTACGCAGCTGCTGAATTGCCGGCTTTTCCTCTATCTATCTATACATATATATATGTGTGTGTGTGTGTGTGTCTGTCACAGACATCTATATATCTATCTATTCTATGTGTGTATATCTATTCTATTCTTACCTATCAGTGTGATTTTACTGTACAGCCCCATATGAATTGCCGGCTTTTCAAAGGACACCGGTGCATAAAAATCGGACAGCACTCGCATAGTCCGAATGCTGTATTATTATTTTTTTTCTCGCACCCATAGGCTTGCATTGGCAAGTCTCGGCCAAGTCTTGGTGACAATCGCAGCATGATGCGATTTTACACCCACGCCGAATACGACTGAGAAAATAAACGCTAATGTGAGCTGACCCATAGATTAACACTGGGCCGAGTGCTGTGTGATGTTTTATCGGATAGCACTCGTCAGTATTCTACGGTAGTGTGACCCCGGCCTTACAGTGTGATCTGTGCATCTACCTTCATAGCGGGATTCAGAGAGGTGAATAGAAAAACTGGACACAGTGTTATGGAATGAAACTAGTGTGTGTAGCCACGAAACCAGAATCCCATTCATTATAGCAAACATATAAAGAAAGAATATGCCACGCTACCATGAAGGCCAAATGGGAAAACTTCAAACTATAAACTTACCAGCGCGGAGAGCTCATAAGAGAATTGGATGAAAAAGTCCATGCGCTAAAGTACCTCTTTGTTATCAGGTCTTTTGTGCTTGGGCATTTTTTTCAACCAATTCTCTTTTACAAATTTTCCGCGGGGGTGAAATTGTATCTTAATCTTTTCCCGTCTGCCCTTAGAGGTAGGCATATTCTTTGCAGGCTTATGCAACATCTAAACTGTCCTTTCCTGCCAGCTAGGTCTCTGGATAAGTTGTCATTGTGCTTGGTGATGTAAGGTTTTCATGCAGCTGCTTCAGCAAGATAGACCCATGTAGTAAAGCTGCCGGCGCACCGTTTTTGAGTTGATGTTCTTTCCCTAGATTAGAGCTGTGCTGTTCTTGAGCGTTGTCCACTTTTATGTTCTTTGTGCCTCAGCTTGCTTGATCAGGATTAGTCTCCATTAATGACAGCCATCTTCAGCCTCTCCCTCTCATTCTCGACAACTCTTGAACACCTAAGATCAAATATGATTTGATCTGATCTTAGATGCAAAATCAAAAGAGAGGGCCTGGAAATTAACCCTCAGGGCTCGTGCACATGATCGATTCTCTCGTACAAGTGCTATCCGTTGTTTTCATGGGCAGCACTTGTATGTATGATAGTCTATGGGGTGGTGCACACATCCTATTTTTTTTTTTCCTAGAGATGTCCAATTTTGATCCGGGAGGTCGGATCAAAATCAACAGTATAAGTCTATGAAAAAAATTGGACTTCCCTCCGACAACATCAGAATGCTGTACAATTTTCACGAACTGGCAGAAAAGACAAGGTGTAAAAACTTTTTGTTTTCACTCTATGTATACAAGAAAAACTGATGCCAGTCTGATTGGAATAATTGCTCCATTTTTCTTGTATGTTGAGAAATCGGCTGTGTGAACCTCCCCTAATTATCAATACTCCTTACAGCCTGGTGGGCATCAGTGTGGGAAACACGGGACTCCGGTGAAGGCTTTTCTGTTAGAACAAAAGAGAACGCCCTGTTCTAGCCACATGTACAATATCAATTTCCGTCAGTAGGTCCTGTAGCTTTTTATGACTCTGTATGTTCAAAAAGGAGTGTCCCTCCAAAATTAATATTTAATAATCCTTACAGTGTTATACCAGACCTGGCCCCTATAAAAATCATGCTAGCAATGTACCTGTAATGGTACGGTGCCTGAGAAAATTGCGTAAGTAAGGGCAGCCTTCAATGCACTACTTTGGGGGCTTCCCCTTCATTTTGCATGTTGCTGCTGACTGACAGTGTGCGCTGTCTGAACTACGCCCGCTTGTGTAAGCGTGCACTCTGACACCGCCTGAGCCTGATGACACATGCACACAGTGTTATTGTGGGTGGGCACATAGTGGCCAACTGTGTTCTCCTCTCTGGTTCCTCTGTTTGTCCACCATTTGCTACACTAAGACACCCGGAAATATACCGTAACTGGCGAGAAGCTTTAGAGAAGAGAGGGCAGAGAACAAATGCGTGTGGCTCCTGATTTTATTCCATCACCGAGTAGGTGATGGTCACCACTGCCACCAACCTTCAGGCAGCAGGCACCCCGAGAAACAGCACTGACAAGAAGTGGAGGAAGCCCTCAACATGCAAGATAAGGGGATGCAACGGTGCATTAACCCTTTGCGCCCAAGCCCCTTATTTGCCTACAAATTTAACTGAGATCTGACATATTAAACACATGACCAGTCATGGAAGTTTTGTGTTTTCATATTGTCTTTCTTTTTCCCCTAGCCCTGAATTTGAAGACTATTCAGATGAGATTGATCTTCTGTACTCTCTCTGTGAATGAGGACCACAGTAAGTGACATCAAGAGGATGTGAAGGACACGGGTGGTGTGGTGCTCGCTATGCTTCCAGCATGCTTTTCACATACAGTTGATGGATATGTTTATAAGCCCCAAATAAGAGCTCAGCATAGCGCGTGTCTGTAGTGTGAACACGGCCTAATAAACTTGGATCCTGCTGCTTATTACGACTTCTATTATTACAAAAAAAGCAGTGTATGTCTGGGTACTGTTTCTTCATATGATGGGAAACCCTAACAATCTGCACTTTTCTATCGGAAATGGTATGTAAAAGTATGTTTTGTTACAATAGTAGGTATAGGCATCCTACTCTGCATTTATTTTAGCAAAATATATATATTTTTATAGTTGGTAGTAAATAAAAAAAAAAAAGTGGTGTGAATGTATATTGCTGTCATGGAAGTATAAGTAATCACAGAACATTTTTTATCTCCAACTAGGTTGATTTCCAAGACTATTTTAGACATCTCAAGCAAGTATCCAGTGTACAGTTGTTGCTGTTTTTTGGGGCACTCCATTTTCTTTCTCTCGCCATAAATACCTCCTCTGTACTGACAGATTTTTTTTTTCTTGCGTAGAAAAGAGAAAAAATATTTTCCACCATACTTGATAAAGACATTGGAGCTGCTGCTTCACTTCTTCAGCCTTTCCATTACATTTGTTTTAGGATTTTTGAGATACCAAATGATGGAACGTTGTAAACATTTTGCAGCTTTATAACTAATACAATTGTGTAGTAATGTTCCTGCAGGGTTACATTTATATATAACAGGTATTTTGTAATAAAAACTAAAAGCATCTATGTTTGCATGCAAGTTATGATAAGCTGGCTTGTGAGACACATTTACCTATGACAAGCAGCAAATCTGGAGCGGCGCAGAAGTCTCCGGGCAGTTTCTGGAGCTGCAGTTCCTGACATTGATTGTCTAATGCCTTACACAGAGATATTCCCACTACAGGTCTGTCTGCTGTCTGTAGCCATTGTTGCTCTCCCATTCTTCCCTGTCCAGTCTGAAATGCAAAGTGTGCGGACACCGTGTGCCTACATCATGTGACCTGTATTTTTGCTTGTTCCAGTACTTTGTGACTATCTCCATAAGAAACTTTGCAGCATAATTATTACAGAAATATGTTTGCTTAGTCTCAATTCATTAGCCAAATCTATCCTCCGCAAAGACAGGTTTATATTTACAGAGCTATAAGGTATGAAAAAAAAACAAACAGAAAATACGGTATAGGAAATCTAAAATTCAAGTTTGTATTCCATTAAATTAAAAACTAGGATATCCATAGTACAAAGTTAAAATCATGTTCACTCTGACACCGTTTCTGGCCGAAGTATATATTTCTTATATGATTTTTTTTTTTGCATACTTGCCCTCATGTTTGAGTCATCTATTACGTCCCTTTAGATGGAACCTTTAAATAGCGTTTTCTGTGATAACCTGATATACTCTATGATGACGGACATCGTCCAGAAACGCGTCGGTGAACACGATTTTAACTCTGCGCTATGGATATCTTTTTTGTTTAACTGAATGAAATGAAAATTAGAATTTTACATGGTCTGTGCTGATCCATTTTCGCTTGTGCTTTTTTTTTTTTTTGGCACAATTTACTAGTGTTCAGTGGTTGATGGATTGATGCAGTCACTTAGAAGAGCAACCATACCATTCATCACGCGGTGAAGCTTTTCCAATCACCTTTTACGTGTATAAGAGATGTAACATTCTAAAAACTTCCTTTCAGAACATATAGTGGTATGTAAAAGTTTGGGCACCCTGGTCAAAAATTGGATTATAACTCAGAACCTCTTGGTTTGAAATGCATAAAGTCATCCCTATTTACTCCTTACCTTTTTTTGAAAAAGATCAACATGATTTAATAAAGAAAATATTTTATTTTATCCATGGACATGATGCTGGATATTTCTCCTGCCCGCTGCCGACACAGCTCTCCATGCACCGTCCAAGATTAACTCCACAAACAGAATTGAATCTACACTGTGTTCCAAATTATTATGCAAAAATATTTCCTCATATTTTCTCTAAATTACCTATATGAATTGCAGTCATTGTTATTTTCCAGTCATCTAATATTCTAGTATAATTGCAATGTTTTTGAACAAACTGCCTATGAAAACAGTATATTTTTAAAAGTAAGAAATACTCAAAATGCATGTTCCAAATTATTATGCACAGCAGAGTTTAACGTTTTCATTTTGATCAAAAAAATGGTCAATTGTGAAATTATAAGCATTATCAGCTTATTACAAAATGAAATCAAACAGTTTTCAAGTCAAAACTTTATTCTAGGTGATGTTACATTTGCACATAGGACCCCTTGTTGGAAAGAAGCTTCTGAACTCTCTCGTCCATTGAATTTGTCAGTTTTTGGATGGTTTGTTCTTCCAGTTGTTTTGCATGTGGACAGAATACCCTCCCAGAGCTGTTGCTTAGATGTGAACTGCCTCCCGCCATCATAGACACTCCTTTTGATGATTCTCCAGAGGTTCTCAATGGGGTTGAGGTCAGGGGAAGATGGTGGCCACACCATAAGTTTGTCCTCTTTTATGCCCATAGCAGCCAGAGATGCAGATGTGTTATTTGCAGCATGAGACGGTGCATTATCATGCATGAAAATGATCTTGCTGCGGAAAGCACGGTTCTTCCTCTTGAACCATGGCAGGAAGTGCTGTTTTAGAAACTCCACATAGATTATGGAGTTCATCTTTACCCCTTCAGGGATACTAAAGGGGCCGACAATCTCTCTCCCCATGATTCCAGCCCAAAACATTACTCCACCTCCTCCTTGTTGGCGCCTTAGCCGTGTTTTCATGGGGTGTCCATCAACCAGCCATCCTCCACTCCATCCATCTGGACCATCGAGCGTTGCACGGCACTCATCGGTGAACAAAACAGTTTGGAAGTCAGTCTTCATGTATGGTTTGGCCCACTGGAGCCGTTTCTGCTTGTGTGCAGTGGATAGAGGTGGTCGACAGGATGGCTTACGCACAGCTGCAAACCTCTGAAGGACCCTGCATCTTGTTGTTCGGAGGACGTTGGAGGCACCAGCAGCTTCAAAAACTTATCTGCTGCTATGACAAGGCATTTTTGCAGCTGCTCTTTTAACCTGACGCAATTGCCTGTTGGAAAGAGTCCTCAATTTTTCCTTATCAGCACGCACACGTGTGTGCTGGGAATCAGCTACATACTTCTTGATTGTGCGATGATTACGATGAAGTGTCTTGGCAATGTTGATTGTAGTCATGCCTTGACCTAAATACTCCACAATTTGTTGCTTCTCAGCAGCCGACACATCCTTTTTCTTTCCCATTTTGGCAAAAAATGTAGGCTGCTTAATAATGTGGCACAGCCTTCTTAAAGGGAATCTGTCACCCTTTTTTTGGCCTTTCACCTGCTGGCATAGACATCGGGGGCTTATCTACAGCATTCTGTAATGCTGTAGATAAGCCTCCGATGTAACCTGAAAGAGAAGGAAAACACGTTATATTATACTCACAGAGGTGGGCGGTCCGGTCCGATGGGTGTCGCCGTCCCGTCCGGCGCCTCCCTTCTTCATGCGATGACTTCCTCCCATCCTGTAATGCTCCGGCGCACTGCTCTGCCCTGTTGAGGGCAGAGCAGAGTCCTGCAGTGCGCAGGCGTCGGGAGAGGTCTGGCGCCTGCGCACTGCAGAATTCTGCTCTTCCCTCAACAGCGCAGAGCAATGCGCCTCAGCCGGAGCCATTTCAGGATGGGAGAAGAGGACGTCATTGCATGAAGAAGGGAGGCGCCGGACCGGACCGCCCACCTCGGTGAGTATAATATAACGTGTTTTTTGTTATGATTGAGTCACCGAAGGAGGAAAAAACAAAAATACAAGCTAAGTCTAGAAAACCGGAGAGGTTGGTAGCTATCGGATTGCAGACCCCTGATCCTATTCACACAACTAACAGTAGCCGTGGGGGGTTCCTACGGTGCCCTAGACCCCTCGTTCACAGCCGGAGAACTAAATAAGCCGAAAGAAAGGGGAAATCTAAACTGCCCCAGAGCAAACCCCAAAGCAATAGACAGCCCCCAACATGTATTGTCGGTGAAAAGCAGATGAAAACACAGACAGAAAGACAGGTTGAGCAAACGATGGGGCCCAACTAACTAAATAGGAAAGGACAGAAAAAATGCTGGCTGCAATCCGCAAAAATTCTGCCAAAATAATGTCCAACACGTCTGATAGAAAAAAGGCCCTGAAGTCACTAGACTTCAAAATCACTATATTAGCACTCAGGTATATTCTGAAGACTGAGCAAAAGATCAACTTGACCAGAGACAAAAATGGAGCTCAGCCTGTACCAACAAGGGCAGGCAGAACACAAACACTAAGTAAACAGACACAATCTCATGGAAAAATAAGAGAGCAAAAACGTAGCTTTCAGAAGACAGGTACTGAACTGGATTGCAAGAGCTCAGAGCAGAAAGGATCACCAGCAACCCTGCAGGGCATCAGCTGCCTTATATCCACTCAGTGATTCCGGGTGTCCAATCACGCTCCGCCTGTTCAGATGACAGGTTTTTCCAATCCCAATCAATTTTACTACCTCTCTTCACCAGCAGAGGGAGTTCATCATACAACGGTGAAGGGGAAAATGAACTCACAACAGTTTTTCTTCTCTTTCATGTTACATTGGGGGCTTATCTACAGCATTACAGAATGCTGTAGATAAGCCCCCGATGTCTATGCCGGCAGCTAATAGGGGAAAAAAAGGGTGACAGATTCCTTTTAAGTAGTCTTGCCTTTATTTGGACACACCTGCCCAACTAATTTGCACAGGTATCTGCAATTGCTTTCAGTGATATAAAGAGCCCTGACACACATCACCATCAATGAGTTTAAATGACAAAAAAATTCTAACCTTATCACTCCTAAACTCTTTTTGCATAATAATTTGGAACACAGTTTAGGTGAGCTGGATTCCTTTCTCCACAAATTGGACTGGATTAGGGTACCATTCATGTTTGCTCAATCATTGGTTTAACCCCTTTCTGACATCAGACGTACTATTCCGTCCATGGGACCCGGGCCCCTATGCCCATGGACGGGATGGTACGTCTAGCGCGATCAGCGGCGCCCACGTGCTAAGCGCCGCTGATTATCACAGTTGAAACCCGGCACTATGTGTCAGGGGCAGTCACGGACCGCCCCTGACACGTTAACCCTCTGCACACCGTGATCAAACACGATCGCGGTGTATCGGGGGTTAAAGGGAAGCATCGGCAGGGAGGGGGCTCCCTCCGTGCTTCCCTGAGCCCCCCACAGCAGCGCAATGTTCAGCGCTGCTGCGGGGGGCTCTTTCCCTGCAGGTCCCAGGATCCAAGATGGCGACAGGGACCTTCGGGGGCCTGCAGGGAGCTGACTTCCTCAGTGCCTGCAAAGCGCAGGCATGAGGAAGTGTGCGTCTATTCCTGTGACAGATCGCTGACAGTAATTTCCCCCCTGGGACAACCTAATAAAGTTAAAAAATAAAAAAATAATTTAAAAAAAAAATCACTAAATAAAAAAAAAATATTCCCTAATTCATTTTTTGGAAATAAAAAAAAAACAATAAAAGTACACATAGTTGGTATCGCCGCGTTCGTAATGACCTGCCCTATAAAACTGTCCCATTAGTTAACCCCTTTAGCGAACCCCTTAAAAAATAACAAAGCAAAAAATAATGATTTATTATCATACCGCCGAACAAAAAGTGCAATAACGCGCGATCAAAAAGACGCATATAAATATCTATGGTACCGCTGAAAATGTCATCTTGTCCCGCAAAAAACGAGCTGCCACATAGCAGCATCATCAGAGAAAAAATAAAAAAGTTACATCTCGTAGAATAAAGCGATGCAAAAATAATTATTTTTTATATAAAATTGTTTTTATTGCATAAAAGCGCCAAAACATAAAAAAATGACATAAATGAGGTATCGCTGTAACCGTACTGACCCGAAGAATAAAACCGCTTTATCAATTTTACCGCACGCGGAACGGTATAAACGCACCCCCCAAAAGAAATTCATGAAATGCTGGTTTTTGTTCATTCTGCGTCCCAAAAATCGGAATAAAACGCGATAAAAAAAGTCATGTGCCCAAACATGATACCAATAAAAACGTCAACTCGTCCCGCAAAAAATAAGACCTCACATGACTCAGTGGGTCAAAATACGGAAAAATTATAGCTCTCAATATGTGGTGATGTAAAAACTATTTTTACAATAAAAAGCGTCTTTTAGCGTGTGACAGCTGCCAAACATAAAAACCCGCCATAAATAGTAAATCAAACCCCCGTTATCACCCCCTTAGTTAGGGAAAAATAATAAAATAAAAAAAATGTATTTCCATTTTCCCATTAGGGTTTGGGCTAGGGTTAGGGCTGCGATTAGGGTTAGGGGTGTGTTGGGGTTAGGGTTGGAGTTAGAATTGGGGGGTGTCCACTGTTTGGGCACATCAGGTGCTCTCCAAACGCAACATGGCGTCTGATCTCAATTCCAGCCAATTCTGCGCTGAAAAAGTCAAATGGTGCTCCTTCCCTTCCAAGCTCTTCCATGCGCCCAAACAGTGTTTTACCCCCACATATGGAGTATCAGCCTACTCAGGACAAATTGCAAAACAACTTTTGGGGTCCTATTTCTCCTGTTTCCCTTAGGAAAATAAAAAAATTGGGGGCAAAAATATCATTTTTGTGGGAAAAAAATATGATTTTTTTATTTTCATGCCCGGGCGTTATAAACTTCTGTGAAGCCCATGGGGGTTAAAAGTGCTCACCACACATCTAGATAAGTTCCTTAGGGCGTCTAGTTTCCAAAATGGTGTCATTTGTTGGGGGTTTCCACTGTTTAGGTACATCAGGGGCTCTCCAAAGGCAACATGACACCCGCAGACCATTCCATCAAAGTCTGCATTCCAAAACGTCACTACTTCCCTTGCGAGCCCCGACGTGTGCCCATACAGTAGCAGTAGTTTTCTCCCACATATGGGGTATCAGTGTACTCAGGACAAATTGGACAACAACTTTTGGGGTCCATTTTCTCCTGGTACCCTTGGGAAAATAAAAAAAATGGGGACTAAATGATCATGTTTCTGGAAAAAATACGATTTTTAACTTCTGTGAAGCACTGGGGGAGTTCAAAGTGCTCACCACACTTCTAGATAAGCTCTTTAGGGGTCTAGTTTCCAAAATGGGGTCACTTGTGGGGGGATTCCACTGTTTAGGTACATCAGGGGCTTTCCAAACGCGACAGTGTCCGATCTCAATTCCAGCCAAAAAAGTCAAATGGCGCTGCTTCCCTTCCGAGCTCTGCCATGCGCCCAAATAGTGGTTTACCCCCACATGTGGGGTATCAGCGTACTCAGGACAAATTGCACAATAACTTTTAGGGTCCTGTTACCCTTGGGAAAGTAAGAATTGAGGGTGAAAAGATCATTTTTGTGGAAAAAATATGATTTTATAATTGTACGGCTGTACGTTATAAACTTCTGTGAAGCCCTTGGGGGTTGAAAGTTCTCACCAAACATCTAGATAAGTACCTTGGGCGGTCTAGCTTCCAAAATGGGGTCACTTGTGGGGGGTTTCCACTGTTTAGGTACATCAGGGGCTCTCCAAACGTGACATGGCGTCTGATCAGAATTCCAGCCAATTTTGCATTGAAAAAGTCAAACGGCGCTCCTTCCCTTCTGATCTCTGCCATACGCCGAAACAGTGGTTCCCCCCACATATCAGGTATCAGCGTACTCAGGACAAATTGCACAATAACTTTTGCAGTCCATTTTCTCCTGTTACCCTTGATAAAATAAAAAAAATTGAACCTGAATTATTTTTTTTTGTGAAAAAAAGTTCAATGTTCATTTTTTTTTTTAAATATTCACAAAATTCCTGTGAAGCACCTGAAGGGTTAATAAACATCTTGAATGTGGTTTTGAGCACCTTGAGGGGTGTAGTTTTTAGAATGGGGTCACTTTTGGGTATTTTCTATCATATAGACCCCTCAAAGTGGCTTCAAATGTGATGTGGTCCGTAAAAATGGTGTTCCAAAAATGAGAAATTGCTGGTCAACTTTTAACCCTTATAACTTCCTAACAACAAAAATTTTGGTTCCAAAATTGTGCTGATGTAAAGTAAACGTGGGAAAGTATTAAGTTACGTACCGGTAACGGTATTTTTCGGAAGCCCATGACAGCACCACGAGAGAGGGGATCCGCCCTATAGGAACAGGAAACCTACAGATACAAAAAGGGCGGCACCTCTCCCACGCATCAGTTGGATTACAGAGCTTGAGAGGCTACCATGGTTAGTACACAACATATAATATATACAACCTATCTACCCTATTTACCAGAATTATTTTATACCATCTCCCCCATAAGGTGACTTTATGAACAATCTTCTAAAGGAGTGCACCCCTATATGTGAACAAGGGAGGGAACTAAGGGTGCTGTCATGGGCTTCCAAAAAATACCGTTACCGGTACGTAACTTAATACTTTATTCGGACTCCCATGACAGCACCACGAGAGAATTACAGAGATGTAAACTAACTTAGGGAGGGACTACAGCCTGCAGCACCCTTAGCCCGAAGGTGAGGTCTGAGGAGGCCCCCATGTCTAACCGATAGTGGTTAAAGAAGGTGGAAGGAGATGACCAGGTGGCCGCCTTACATATTTGATCAATTGATACTCCAGATCTTTCTGCCCAGGATGATGCCATGGCCCGAGTGGAATGCGCCCTCAGATTCTGTGGAGCTGGCCCGCCACCTGCTGTGTAGGCAAGAGAGATAGCCTCCCTAATCCACCTTGCTAACGTGCGTTTTGATACTCTGTATCCTTTCCTGGGACCTTGGAAGGATAGGAATAATGCGTTTTCCTTCTTCCAAGGATCCGTGGCTGCTAGATATGTAAGTAAGCACCTCCTAATATCTAATGCCTGAAGTTTCTGCTCTTTAGGGTTGGTTGGATTAGGGAGGAAGGAAGGCAGAACTATCTCCTGTGTCCTGTGGAATTGTGTTGCTACCTTGGGAAGGTATGCTGGATCTGGCCTTAGGATTACCCTATCTTGTAAGAACTCTGTGTAAGGGGGCAATCTGGAAAGTGCCTGTATGTCGCTCACCCTACGTGCGGATGTTATCGCTACCAGAAATGCTGTCTTAAGAGATATAATCTTTAGTGAGGCAGAATCTAAAGGTTCAAACGGACTTTCTGTCATGGCTGTAAGGACTAAGTTTAAGTCCCACAGCACACATCTCTCTTTGTGTATAGGTCTCGATCTGGCCGCTGCTCTGATGAACCTTGCTACCCAATAATTTTTTGCAATATCACCTGCAAACAGGGCCCCTAAGGCTGAAACCTGCACTTTTAATGTACTTGTGGAGAGACCCAATTCGAAACCTTTCTGGAGAAATTCCAGAATATGTTTCGTGGGAATTCCGTCTCTGACGTCAAAGTGAAAGGTGGACAGGAAACGTTTCCAGGTCCTAGCATAGATGTTAGTGGTAGTTAATTTTCTGCTCTTTAGGAGGGTGTCAATTAAGTTCTTGGAGAACCCTCTATCTTTTAATAGTGACCTTTCAAACACCACGCCGTCATATGAAGTCCCGCTACTTGTGGGTGGCTGACTGGCCCCTGGTAGAGGAGATCCGGAAGGTTCGGCAGTACCCAGGGATCGCATACCGACATGGTCCTCAACCATGCGAACCAGGTCCTCCTGGGCCAAAAGGGGGCAATTAGTATGACTTTTGCCCGATCCTCTCTGATCTTCTTGACTACCAGAGGAAGAAGATTCAATGGCGGGAAGGCGTATGCCAGAGAAAAATCCCATCTTATCAGGAGGGCATCCACCGCCAGGGGATTTTCCCTGGGGTTCAGAGAGCAGAACGATCTTTCTTTTCTGTTTTCTCTGGTGGCAAAGAGGTCTACCTCTGGCTGACCCCATCTGCGGACAATCTGGTGGTAAATATCTTTGTTCAAAGACCATTCTCCTTGTCTTAGAGCCTTGCGGCTTAAAAAGTCTGCTCTTACGTTGTCCTTTTCGCTGATGTGGAGCGCGGTTAAAGACAGAAAATTTCTCTCTGCTATCTGGAGGAGCCGTTCTGTTATCTGCATTAGCGCGCTGGAGCGGGTTCCACCTTGGTGGTTGACATATGCTACCGCTACTTGGTTGTCCGAGTGTATCCTCACATGATGGCCCTGTAGATACATAATGAGTTTTTTGACTGCCCGTTCTATCGCCAATAGCTCTCTCTGGTTGGATGAGATTTCAGAATCAGAATCCCACTGTCCCTGTAACACTATGTCCCCCATATGGGCTCCCCAACCAAAGGAACTTGCGTCTGTGGTTATAATACGGGTTATCTGTGTTATCCAGGGCACCCCTGATGCTAGGTTCTCGCTATCGAGCCACCATCTCAGTGATGTAACAGCTGAGGGGCTTAGCAACATTCGACCTTGTAAGGAGCCTTCCAGGGCCCTGCTATTAACCTAGACGTCGTTTTGAAGGGCTCTGGTGTGGAATTGTGCCCACCTAACTGCTGGGATGCATGAAGTTAGAGAGCCTAACAGGGACATGGCCTGTCTGAGGGTCATAGATGGATTATCAATTGCCCGAAGAACCTGCTCCTGTATCTTTTGTAATTTATCTAGTGGCAGCAGGCACTGCTGAGTCTCTGAATTTAGTAATAGGCCTAGAAACTTCTGTATTTTCGAGGGCTGGAGTCGGGATTTCTCGTAGTTTAAAATCCATCCGAGGTTTTGTAACCTGGATCTAGCTTTTTCTATCTGGGATCTACAATGACCCACTGATTTTCCCACAATCAAGAAATCGTCTAAATATGGAATGATTAAGAAGTCAACCTCCCGTAAATGAGCCATAACTTCGGCCACTATCTTTGTAAATACCCTGGGTGCTGCCGAGAGACCAAAGGGAAGGGCTCTATACTGTTGACGCACTGTGCCATCTACTGAAACTGCCACCCTCAGGAACTGTTGGAAGTCTGTATGGATAGGTACATGATAGTACGCATCTTTCAAATCTATGACTGCCATAAAACAACCTTTAAACAATATTTTTATTGTTGTATTAATGGACTCCATTTTAAATGTACGATTAATCAAAAACTCGTTAAGGGAACGAAGGTCTATAATCGTTCTGAATGTCTTATCAGGTTTCTGGATTAGAAACAGGGGAGAGTAAAACCCTCTTCCTCTTTCAGCTTCTGGAACCTCTACCAGGACATTTTTTTGGCATAGGCTCAAGACTTCCGCTTCTAAGGCCGCTTGTTCGAGATGAGAAGATCTTAAGGGGGTTAGTTTAAAGGTATCCCGCGGGATCTGGGTAAATTCCAATCTAAGCCCGGTGGATATTACCTTGCGCACCCAGTCACTATTTGTCACTAATATGTGACCATGCCGGGAAGAAGGATGACAGTCTACCCCCCCACGGGAATTGCTAGTCATTGATTTGGTCTCTTGATCTCTCGACGAGCGTGTGAACATATAGCCCGTACCTCTTCTCCTTCTGTCTTCCCATCTGGGGCGATCTCTAAAAGGCGAAGAGTTGCGCCTTCTCCCCTGGGCGAATCTCCTACCAAATGGACGACGGTAGGACGCAGACGAAAGGTTTGGGAATTTTTTCTTATCGTCTCCCGCCTTCTCAAGCAGCTCGTCTAGGACAGCGCCGAACAAATATTCGCCCTCACATGGAATCGCACAGAGCTTTGCTCTGGACTGAATGTCTCCCTGCCAGCACTTTAGCCACAGGGCATTAGAGAGACCTGCTGCTCTGGCGGCCATTCTCACTGCATCCGCTGAGGCATCTGCTAGGAAGGCTGCTCCCTCTTGGATGGTCGGTAGGGCCCCAAGAATTGTCTGTCTTGATGTACCCTGTTTTAGTTGTGACTCCAACTGGTCCAACTAGACCATCATGGACCTGGCCGTGCACGTTGAAGCCACTGCTGGTCTTAAGAACCCGGCCGCCATTTCCCATGTGTTTTTAAGGAAAGTATCAGCCTTTCTGTCTAGGGGATCTTTAAGGGATCCCATGTCCTCAAAGGGCAGCGAGGATTTTTTCGATGCCTTTGCGATGGCTGCGTCTAATTTGGGGGCTCTGTCCCACGTATTCACTGCCGGATCGTCGAAGGGGTATCTGCGTTTGAGGGCTGGTGGTAGGGACCCTCTTTTATCTGGCTTTTTCCACTCTCTGTGGATCAGATCCTGGATTTTTTGATTTAACGGGAAGACTCTCCGCTTCCTCTGTTCCAGCCCACAGAACATGACATCCTGCATGGACAATTGGGGCTTAGGCTCCTCTACCTCCATTGTCCCTCTGACTGCTTTGACCAGCTTGTCTACCCGGTCAAGAGGCAGACAAAATCGCCCCGAGTCCTCTTCTCCTGAGGAGGACGAGGGAGATGAAGCCTGGGAGTCTCTGCTTTTTCTCCACTCTACCGAGGAATCCGACTCCGCCAGGACCTCGCCCCTTAGACTTTCCGGCTGGGATAAGGACTTTAGGGTTTCCCTCATTTCTGCCCTGACAATGTCCCTTAAACTCGCCGCTACCGCGGGCGACTCTTCTGCCACTGTCTGCTGAATACAGGGGGGCACAATTTTTTGAGGCACGCGTCCGGTAACGGGCATGCACAGAGTGCGCATTCCCTATGTTTGGTCTTACTTGTAGCTTTTTTCCCCTAGAAAAAAAAAAAACACAGAAGGGGGGTCCCGTCACTGAGTGAACTTTCACGAAGATCACTTACCAGTGCCACAATCAAGTACCGGAGAATGAGGGGGATTTCTTTCAGCCGATGCTACTGTCTGCCTGGAGGAGCTCTTACGAGTGGACTGGTCACTTCGTCCCGGCCGCTCATTACTGTCACGGGACACTTTCTTTTTCTGTTTGACCTGCCGAAGGTCATCCAGGGGCGGCAGTGATGTTTGCCGCTGCTGTCGCCCTTGCTTCTGCCGCTGCTGCTGCTCTCGATTACTCTCCATTACCACTGCTGCTGCTGTACGCTGCTGCTTGTAATAATGTGGCCAAGGCAAGGTACCCTGCCGGGGTCCTGCCTAAATACCCCTCCTCCGGTCAGCAGTATCTATGCCGCGCCCCTCCCCCCCCTTAACAGGGCTCACTACCCCAGCTGGCGCCGGACCCGGTCCGAAAGCCGACGCCATCGGTGTTTCCGATGGGCGCCGCCATCTTGGAGCCTTCGCGCATGCGCAGTGGCACGCTGACCCGGAAGCGCATCCTCCGCCCGCCCCCTGACGTCACCGTTACCTCGGGAAAGACCGGAAGCCACGCGGGACGCCCGGGAGCCCCGGAAGCAGCGCCACCCGGTCACAGCCCCCTGCAGCCGCGCTGCCGTCGTACCTGCGCCGCCGGAGCCGGGAACCCCCGGGGGGAAAATACTTACCGGCGGCGGCCTAATCCCGGAGACGGACATCCTCCGGACGCCGCTCCCTGCTGCACACGCCACCGCCGTGACACCCATCCTGGGCCACCGTGGCGTCCTCCAGGAGATCCGCACCAGGCCGAGGTAGGAGACCCCCTCGCTACGGGTATCGGCTGGCCGGCCTGGGATCCGGTTCTTCTGTAGGATCCCGTCCCCTCAGGAACAGGAAACCAAACTGATGCGTGGGAGAGGTGCCGCCCTTTTTGTATCTGTAGGTTTCCTGTTCCTATAGGGCGGATCCCCTCTCTCGTGGTGCTGTCATGGGAGTCCGAATAAATGTTAGTTATTAAGTTTTTTGTGTGCCATATCTCTGTGATTTAAGGGCATAAAAATTCAAAGTTGGAAAATTGCGAAATTTTCAAAATTTTCGCCAAATTTCCATTTTTTTCACAAATAAACGTAAGTTATATGAATTAAATTTTACCACTATCATGAATTACAATATGTCACGAGAAAACAATGTCAGAATCACCGGGATCCATGGAAGCATTCCAGAGTTATTACCTCATAAAGGGACAGTGGTCAGAATTGTAAAAATTGGCCCGGTCATGAACGTGCAAACCACCCTTGGGGATGAAGGGGTTAAAATGGTCTTGGAGCGTAAAGGATTTCTCTTCTACTTGGTTCGGGGATACATTTCTACATTTTACCATTGATCGGATCTGCCAATTTGTTCATCCGTCTGGAACCAAATTGTATCACTATTGTTTTAATTTGGGGAGTGATAAATGGTTAAAATGTAATTTACATTGGAAGGAATATTCCTGATTTTGAATAAAAATTACTTGCACATGAGCTCTAGAAAAATACTTGGCAGGTTTCTTATGGCTGCAAAAAGCTTATCCATAAAAAGCATAAAAGTGACCCAGTTTGTCTACAGAGCATCATTGCCGATTTTATTTATACAAAGATATATACAAGTTTAGATGCCAAATATATTGGATTATCAGGAAAGAGACCAAGATATAAAACAAGGAAAACCACCCCCTTATCTAACCCACATTTCCTGTGTCTGATTGTCTGTACCAGCAAATGTTATGCATCATCTTCAAGAACTCTACTGTCGCTGCACCCCCCCCCAGAAGAGCAATTTTAATGCCCTCTTGGTTGGCCGTCTCACAGGCTTCACTCCTCGCCCAATTCTGGAATGAGTATTAATGGCATGTAGAGTAAATTCAGATTGAACCTGTCCTTCCCTCAGTTCACGGCTTGGTCAATGTGTCATTAGAGTCCTGGCATTAAACTGGCATTGGGAGACTCAGCTTCTTGCCACGAAGAACTGTTTAATGAGACAAAAAATTATTCATATTTATTGAGCAAAATATATCTAAAATATAGTCTATATAAATAAAATATATATATTTCTGTAAATTAATTACATTAGTATCTGCCGACAAATAGGAATCAGATAGTTTCTATGACCTGATTTGATACAGTGTACTATCATTTCAGCCTCATTCAGCCATCTGTTTTTTATTATTGTATGTGAAAAAAAAAGGGCCGATGTGCTAGACCAAATTTTCATCAGTGTTTAGTCGGTGTGTCATTTTTTTCGCACCATCAATAAAGTGTAATGCTTTTCCAACCTATTGCAATATTAAAAACGGACAGCACACGGATTTTCCGACTTCTAAGTTTGATTTTGATCTGTAACTCGCATCAAAAACGGTTTGGGAAAACCCCCCAGACCCACCGACTATCACAGGTACATGTTCTATCCATGAAAATCACAGAACACATATGAAAAACAGACGTCTGAACGAGGTCTTGTAGGCTAGTTTGCTCCCCCCAATTTAGGATTCTTACCCTTAGTGATGTAGAGGTAGAAAAAGTCAAAGTAGAAGATGGTCTGCACAACTCCTGACACCACGGCGATCTGGTCATAGAACTTCTCTGTGTGGTAGCGCCAGATCCAGTTGGCCAAGTAAAGCACACGATATAAGCCCAAACAGAAGAGGTAGTGAGTGGTGATGGATTCTGCTTCTCCTGTCTTACTGATCATAAAGAGCTGGGGCAGAATTGCCACAGATTCCAGGTAAATCGAAAAAGTCCAAAGTATCTAAAAGAAGCAAACATATATTATAAATATAGCAAAAGATTTTGTCAGCAAACTACTCAAATGTCACAATTTTCAGAGTAAGGTCTGATTAAGGCTACGGTGACACTATCAGTATTTGGTCAGTATTTCACATCAGTATTTGTAAGCCAACACCCGGAGTGGGTCAGCCATGCAGAATTGGTGCACTTGTTTCTATTATACCTTGTCCTCTGATTGTTCCTCACCTGGTTTTGGCTTACAAATGCTGAGAAAAAATACTGAACATACACTGATAATGTGGCCGTAGCCTTACTCTAACTTGATGTCTGCATAGATAAAAAAAAAAATGGAATAAAATTTCATGAAAAACAATGGTGATCACAAAGACCTATCCTGTGTATGTAGACCATCCATATTTTAGGCCCAGACAAGTCATTTTGCCACAGCTACTATAAGGAATACAGTGTTGACAGCAGTTTAAACCCCAAATCTTAGCTTTAGATTATGCCCAGTCCCTGGTGGCATTACTTGAGAAGGAACACTCTTTTTAAAGTCTTGGATAGCAGTAAAAGTTTAATTTCCTTGCTCTGTGTGCCATGTAATAGAGAGGGGAACTGAAAAGACAGAAAGATCCCAGTCTATTAATGTCCATTCCTTCCTCTGTTCAGCCTCAGGGGGCAGTCAGATGGCCGGCCGCATTGCTCGCACTGACCATGCCTCCCCCGACCCGAGAACGACAGCTGCATATGAGCCAGTGTTGGGCAGAACAGGCTGGTAGTTAGCAATGATCTGCCTTTCATGTCTTAGGCCCATGAGAAAAAAGTAAAAATGTAGTGGATAACCCCTTTAAAGGGAATCTGTCGTCCGTTTTTTGCCACCTAATCTGAGAGCAGCATAAAGTAGAGTCTAGAGACCCTGATTCCAGCAATGTGTCTTACTGGTTTGCTTAGTGTAGTATTGATAAAACACTATTTATCAGCAAGAGGTTATCACTGGAGGACCTGTAAACCTGTGGCCAGGTAGTTAAGCATATACATGAGCTCTGTATAGCTTTGCCCCCTCCAAAGATTGACAATTTTCTGCCTGTGCAGTGTACACGTGAAGCAGCCAATCAGTGGTGTGGGCGGGATTATACAGAGCTCAGCACTCAGAGCTCTGCTAGATCTCCAGTCGAGGAAACAGTGATTTTATCAAAATGACAGCAAGCAGCCCAGTAAGTGACAAATTGCTGGAGTCAGGGTCTCTGAACAAAAAATAGGCTGCTCTCAGATGGAGCAAAAACCTGGTAACAAATTCCCTTTAGGGTGAGTGCACACGCTGCGGATTCTGCTGCGGGTTTTTTCCCGCGGAAACGCAGGTAAAACCGCAGGTAAAGTGACCTGCGGTTTTGCTGCGGTTTGGCCTGCGGTTTTGCCCTGCGGTTTCACACCTCTACTATGTTAAAGGTGTGAAACCGCAGCAGCTTTTCCGCAGGTAAAAAACCACAGCGTGAGCACTGCGGTTTTGAAAACCCATAGGCTAACATGGTAAAGTACCATGTCTGCGGAACTGCTGCAGTTCTGCAGGGCCAAAACCGCTGCGTGTGCACATACCCTTAAGAGAAAAGGATCAGAGGTTTTCGGTTATTGAGTAAATATTGATGTTTTATCTTTGCAAATAAACTTAAATATTTAACAAAGGAAGTCTGACCCTGATAATCATAGGGGCAGTGACGCTCACTGGAGGGCCGTGGACCCTTTATTGTTTACCCATGCACTGTGGCTTGCGGGCTGTAAGTTTGGCTATGCTTAGGCCATGTGCACACGCTGCGGTTTTTGCTGCGGTTCTGCTGCGGTTTTGGCTCTGCAGAAATGCAGCAGTTCCGCAGACATGGTACTTTACCATGTTAGCCTATGGGTTTTCAAAACCGCAGTGCTCACGCTGCGGTTTTTTACCTGTGGAAAAGCTGCGGGGTTTTTTCCGCAGCATGTCAATTATTTCTGCGGATTCTGCTGCGGTTTCACACCTTTAACATAGTAGAGGTGTGAAACCGCAGGGCAAAACTGCAGGCCAAACCGCAGGTCACTTTACCTGCGGTTCCGCGGGAAAAAACCCGCAGGTGAATCTGCAGTGTGTGCACATAGCCTTAGTATTACAATGCAGCCCCATTTAAATCAGGGGTGCAACCCCAGACACTGAGGCAAATAAGGAGAACACTGCGTGTATCGGGGCGTATGTTTTGGGGAAAATGTGTCAGTTTAAGGGTGTGTGCACACGCTGCGGTTCCGCAGCGGTTTTGGCCGCTGCGGGTCCGCAGTTTTTGCTGCGGTGTACAGTACCATTATTCCCTATGGGAATACAAAACCGCAGTGCAGACGGTGCGGATTTTTCTGCGCGGTTTTCCTGCGATTTTGAAACCGCAGAAAGAATTGACATGTCAATTCTTTCTGCGGATTCCGCTGCGGTTTACCATCTCCTCCATTGTGGAGATGAAAAATCGCAGGGCAAAACTGCAGAGCAATCCGCAGGTAAAACCGCAGGTCTTTTGACCTGCAGATTTACCTGGGGATTTTACAAAATCCGCGCGGCCAAATCCGCACCCCAATCCGCAGCGTGTGCACGTAGCCTAAGAAGTTGTCATGTAACGTTTGTCAATGAACAGAGGCACTTTGTTGTTTTTCCCAAGGACTGTATGAACCGTGCCCCATCACAGTGTATTATGTAGGTATCCTTCCCTGGAAGTATTGCTTTGGGGTATAATACAGGGGCATGGCACAGAGCACCTACAGGTTCTCAGGGTTACATGTACGCCCAGCCATGGCAGATTTGTGTGTTTGAGCCCCATGTTTTATTCGACAGACTGGAGGAGCTATTTATGCTGAAATATAGAAGGCCCTATAGGGAGATAATGTAACTCTGAGATTTGGTTCTGCACCAATCTCACCTTCCAACTAGCAAACATCAGTAACACCTTAGTCAATACTTATAAAGGTCACGAGTCTGATACTTGCAGGATAATCACTGTACACTTTCCATAGTGTGTGATCCTATGTAATACAACTAAAAGCTCAACACAATGAACATGATTTAAGAAAGGCATTTTACACTTTCAGAAGACTTTCTAATCAGGTTCAGTTCCTTGTTTGACAGTGACTTCACGTCGACAGCGCTGCAGCCAATCTATGAACTAGGCGGCTTATGCTGTCTACATCAGCAGAGCTCAGTGATTGGTTGCAGCTCGGTTGTCCTTAGGTAGATATACTTTTTTAGATTTCTTCAACAGCTGAAAGGCTTTATAATTCTATAGTACAGACTGCATTTGGTGCACTTGTGATTACAGATGAGCGAATTTGTTCGGATTCGGTTCCGAATACAATTGGCGGCAAATATTGTATTTGCAATGTTTGTTGAACACAGCTGAACATCATTAGAGTCAATGGGAGTAGAAATTACCGAATACGTGCGAAACCGCCCATCAAACATAAATTCGACACGAATATGGCAAATTCAGATTCAGCAACCGATTCCGAACAAATTCGCTCATTTCTACTTGTGATACAATTTTTTCAGCTGATTGTATGGAATAGTAAGGCTATGTGCCCACGTAGCATTTTAAAACGCTCACTAAAAACCAGACTCCTTCCCAGAAATCGCGCCTTTTTTTCCCGCGCGATTTCACCGCGATTATGATCGCGATTTTGCCGCGATTTTCGCGTGCGATATTCAAGCACTTTCCAAGCGATTTGAAGCATCGCTTGGAAAGTGATTGACAGGTTGGTCACACTCGTCAAACATAGTGTTTGACAAGTGTGACCAGGTTTTTACTATTGAGGCTGCCTATGCGGCATCAATAGTAAAAGATAGAATGTTAAAATGCTAATAAAATAAAAAAATAGGGGTATATTTACCTTCCGGCGTCCCGCGCTGCATTCCCGGGCCACAGCGTTCCCAGTAATGCCTTGCGAGACCTGTGATGACGTAGTCTCGCGTTGCTATAGCGATCTCGCGAGACCACGTCATTACAGGGCCGGGAATGCAGCGCGGGATGCCGGAAGGTAAATATACCCCGATTTTTTATTCTTTTTTTTACAGGGGTATGGTACCCAGGGCCTGGAGGACAGTCTCCTCTCCTCCACACCATGGGTACCAACCGCACATGAGACGCTTAACTTCCCGCATGGTGGGCATAGCCACATGCGGGAAGTAAGCGATTCTCATGCATTCCTATGGGTGCGGAATCGCGGCAATTCTTTGCGATTCCGCACAAAAGAATGAGCATGCTGCGATTTTTTCCGCGATGCGATTCCGCCGCGGAAAAAAGCGCAGCATTAGCACAGCATGTGCGGAATGCCATAGGAATGCATGGGGGGCGTTCTGTACACGATTTTTAAGCGTTTTCGCGCCGAAAATCGCGGCAAAAATGCTTAAAAATCGCTACGTGGGCACACAGCCTTATACTTTGTTTCACTCATTTAAGAATAAAAAAAAAGACAATTTGTGTCGGATGCGATATTAAACTATTGGAGACAGCGTTCCTGCAGTTTCGGATTTCGTCTCTTACCTCCAATGGTGTAAACTCGTAGTTTTCCAAGAAGGAAAGTCCAATAACGGGCACCAAGAGAAATTCCAGTCGGAAGGTATCGTTCTCACTATCGTACGTCTTTCGAAACCTTATGTAGATTAGATAAATTGTGATATATGCACAAAGCAAGAACACAATCTGTGAAAAAAAAGAGATATGTGGTGTTAAAGGCCGTGGTCGGCTTATAGGAGTTATCCACTACTTACTGCTGATCGAGCCATCAGTATCTATCTGATTGGTGGGGGTCTCACATCTGGCACCCCCTGGTGGTGGCTGGATGTAAAAACTACACATTGTTCTAGCTTCATGACATTTTTACACCTGGATTGTTTTTTCTGTTCCCCTCTGAGAGAAATTGATCCCACTCTGATCAGACTCTGATTAGCATAATTGGACCTTTTTTCTCAGATGTACCTTTTCACTGCCATCTGTACTCCAAATGAGCTCCTTACCTGGGTAACCGGACACTCTGACTGATGATCAGAGGATTTTTAATAAAAGGTGAATTGAAAAGTTGCTTGTTTTTCCAAGTGCTTTGCAATTTTACCCGTAGAAGCTCACTAGAGCGAAACGGCCATTGTCACTCGCACGCTCCATCTCCCAGTGAACATGCTGTGTACCTCTTGCTTCATAAAGTATGGACTTTTACTGGTGAGAGCCACCTTACTTTTCTTCAGCGTATTCAGCATTCATACTCTTTTTTTTTTTACGCGGTGAGCACCCGTAGTGTTGGTTCGCATGTGCGGGTCATGGTGTAGTGAACTATAATGCACCTTGCACATTTGGTGTTCAGCCCTCTTTTCTCTTGCATTGCAATTAATATTTCTATTAGGAACATTTGGTAACTTTGCAGGGAGCAAACCTCTTCTTACCTTCATCACTGTGTTATAGGCAGATATGAATGTGGTCAGCAAATCCAAGTAGCGTGTTGTAAACACCAAAGCGAACAATAGCTGACTTTTCCCTGATATACCTGAAATACAAATTAATATTAGGTCTAAACTTTTCAGCCTAAAGAGGTTTTCCCATATTAACATTTATCACCCATTCATCTTCTGAATGGAGCAGACATTGCACATGGACAATGCAGCACTATTCAGGATCTATAGGACTTTTGGAGACGGCACAGTACAACGATTAGTTATCTTCGCCAGTCCCATTGAGTTTGAATTGAGCAGCATCACCCAGTTCTGGTCTTGCTCCATTTAAATGGGGGACACTGTACGGACCTCCATTCTTGTGCCCAGCAGTCTCCAACTTACACTTGTGAAAAATGTAAAAGGGTTTTCTACTTTCAGGAAAGTGGATTCCAAACTCTCTACCAACCAGAGCAGCCGCTCACCTCCTGGGTCCAGCTCTGGCTCCACGATGCTGCTCACGTTTCGGTGTTTTGGCTGCACTGGTGACGTATCGTTGACAGCACACATCACCAATGTAGACAATTTTTGACCTTAGTGGTCATGCTGTGGTGGACGGTTAGAGCTGCTGACAAAACTCCCTTTAATTGTGGTACTGCAGTTCAGATCATATACACTTCAATGGGACTGAGGTGCAAAAACAGACACAAACTAAGTCCGGGTGTTGTGTTGATAAGGAAAAACAGCCATGTGTATGTAATCATGGACAACCCCTTTTAAGGCTTATTTTCAATATTTCAGCTTATGTAAAAATAAAAAACAAATATTCAATCACTTATAGTTCAGTGTTTCTAAGAAAGTTGAGTAAGTTACTACCCAACTTTTTATATCTGGCTAGATAGCCACTGGCTTTGAAAGTGCATTAACCCATCTCTTTTATGAAGAACTCGGACTAACAAGCAGACATCTACAAATATGCACTGTAAAATTGTTAAAGGGGTTGCCGGGACGAACATATTGATGACCTGTCCTCAATATCAGATCAGTGGGGGTCCGACTCTTGTCACTCCCACCAATCAGTTGTTATTTACTATGGTGTGGGCTAGATGGAATTAATGTATTGGGCTGGAACAATGCGACTCTGTACATTGTTTAAAACTGCAGGTCAGATACTATTCACGTGAATAAAAAGTAGGTGCAGAACCTGCGAGTGGCAGCGCAGCAATGCACCCATTTGGAGGAAACTGGAGGATGCATAGTCTGGATGGACCTGCTGTGGATGGGAAGGTTGGGGAACGGCAGCGGTAGAGCAGTGGGTCACAGGAAGCAGGAGCCGGCTGATGCGGCTAACACCTGTGTCGACTGCTAAAGAGAAATAAATATTCATTGCTCTCCACGCCCATGGGAGTGGAGAGCAGTGAATATTCATTTCTCTTTAATAGCGGACACACTGTTAGCCGCAGATGCCGGCTTCCTGCAGCTTCTGGGCTCTGAAGTGCGCTCGCTACTTAAGGGAATGAATATTCACTGCTCTACAATCGCCTATATGTAGCAGAGCCGATAGAGTTGTGGCAGCTTCTAGCCTCCCATGGAGGCTATTGAAGCATGCCAAAATTAAAAAAAAAAGTTTTAAAAATATGAAAAAAAGAAAAAAATTGTTTAAATCACCCCCCTTTTGCTCCATTCAAAACAATAAAAAAAAAATCACACATACACATATTAGGTATCGCGGCATTTAGATTCGCTCAAACAATAAGAAAAAAGGATTAACCCGATTGCTAAACGGCGTAGCAGGAAAAAGAAATGAAAACGCCAGAATTACGTATTTGTTAAAATACAATAACGGGCGATCAAAAGATCGTATCTGCACATAAATGATATCCTTAAAAACATCAGCTCCGCATACAAAAAATAAGCCCTCACCCAACCCCAGATCACGAAAAATGGAGACGCCACGGTTATCGGAATATGGCGCAATTTCTTAATTTTTTCCCGTTTTTGAGTGCACGACATGCTAAAACCAATGATGTCTTTCAAAAGTACAACTCGTCCTGCAAAAAATAAGCCCTCATATGACCATAAGGAAAAATAAAAAGGTTAAGGCTGTGGGAAGAAGGGGAGCGAAAACCGAAGAAAACTAGGGTCATTAAGGGGTTAAAGGCTCTGTCAGCACAGAATGACTATTGAAACCAAGCAGAGGCACTCAGATTATCATGGCGGCCAATCATTTATATACACCTTCCCACCTCCTTGTTTTCCATCAATCTCCAACCTTCTCTGGCTCTATGAAGCCAGAGCTGTCAATCAAAGATGAGGGGGGTGGAGAATGATGGAATACAAACAGGTGGGAAGGTGAATGTACATGATTGGCCCCGCTGTGAAGCACCGAGCGGCAGGACTTAATGATTCTGCACTGACAGAGTCCCTTTAAGGGTAACTTGTCACATTGAGAAACACTATATGCAGATATAGGGTTAATCTGCAGGTAAATGGGATTTAAAGACTGGTTAGCTGGCTTAATGGGAAAGTGTTGGCTGCAGGGAGAAAATGAAGCTTTATTCTCCCTTCTGTCAGTCGCTTCCTGTGATGGGGTTGATGCAAGAAGGGAGTCATTACAGTCACCGCTAACTACAAAGTGAATGTGCTGTAATAACATCCTGCCACTGTGATTGTGACATCGTCCAGGGAGCCCAACCTTAGGTCAGGCTTCAAGGAACGAATAACATGGCAGCAACACATGACAACCCATCAGTAGCCTGCAACTGAGTCACAGGAGGCTGATGGGAGCAGGTGACTGCATGCACCGGGCCATCGTGCCATCTAAATGTCGCTGTCAGTGATTGACAAGTGCATTTAGCGGCAGCAATCGAGGCGAGCTCTGATCACTGCTGTTACAGGCAGACGCAGGCTATGTATCACAGCCGACATCTGCCTGGTATGGAGCAGGCTCAGCTCCTGAACCTGCTCCATACAATCATAAGGTGACAGTTATGTCAAGGTTAGCAAATTCCACTTGTCAGTTCCTGAACATGGAAAGACAAATGGAATTCACTAACACGTGAAAGAGCCATAATAGATTTATTGAAGTACTTCTACAGCTGGATGCAGCAGTGAAGGGGGCGCAGAGTGATGTCACTTTTACCAGACGCGGCTGTGGCCGTGTCTGCTAGCTGTGATGCGGCCGTGCATGCGGCCCCGGCTGTTCTCCTGTTCCCATGGCCCAGCCCGCCACTGTTCTGTGAGTTGCGACTGTCAAGCTGCCCGCGACCTATATTCTTTTATTTATTTATTTTTCTCTTCTACCCTCTCTTGCTCTTCTGCAAGGGCCCACCGAGGATTTCCCCAGCACCCTGTCAGACAAGTCTGACCCTGGGGCCGTGCATACCAGGATGGGGAGGAGGGGGCCGTGCATACCAGGACAGGGATAAGGGGGCCGTGCATACCAGGATGAAGATGAAGGAGCCATGCATACTTATACTCGAGTCAATACATGTTCCCAGGTTTTTGTGGTAAAATTAGATGCCTCGCAGCTTATACTCAAGTATATATGGTAATTGGAATATACTGTATATATTTTTTTTTCTGCTTGAATGTAAGCTTCCTTCCAGACTCCATAAACTGTTGAATTAACTGGTTTCCTATGAAACTGGCCAGCGTTTGTGAATACTTCCATGTATAAGAGAGGTACAGGGCGTGTTTGTGCTATTTATAGCCAAAAGTGTTGGCACCCTTGAAATTGTTCCTGAAAATGAAGTATTTCTCCCAGAAAACTACTGCAATTACACATGTTTTGTTTATATAGCAGGAGATCCAGGAACACCGCACTGCTGACACATAAACATAAAAAAGCTAGACTGCAGTTTGCCAAAATGTACGTGAGTAAGCCATAATCCTTCTGGGAAAGCATATTGTTTGACACATCATCATACTATTTGCCAAAAAATGAAATGAAGCCTACAAAGGAACACAGTACCTACAGTCAAAAATGGTGAAAGTCCAAAGATGTTTTGGGGTTGTTTAGCTGCGTCTGGCACTGAGTGCCTTGTCTGTGTGCAAGGCATCATGAAATCTTCATATTATCAAAGGATTTTGGGTTGCAATTTAGTGTCCAGTGTCAGAAAGCTGGGTTTATGTCCTAGGTCATGGGTCTTCCAGCAAGACAATGACTGAAGTACCCAGAAATGGATGGAAACAAAGCAGTGGAGAGTTCTAAAGTGGTCAGCAATGAGTCTGGATCTAAATTCCATTGAATACCAATGGACAGATATTAATGGTGATAGGAAGCGATTCATTGGAGTTATTTATTACAAAGAATGTGCAGGCAAATAGTAAGTTGAGGGTGCCAACAAATTTTTCTGGCTCATTTTGGGGGGTTTATGTTAAATTATGTCTAATTTCCTTTTTTTCCCTCAGTTTTTTTGTGTTCCAATTTACACAAAAGCAGTAAACGTGTATAACCGAATATGTGTAATTGCAATAATTTTCTGGGAGAAATACTTCATTTTCTGGAACAAATTTCACTGTACCCTCCCCGGCCCTACTGCCCACTGTCACCTCTGTCTCCGCTGTCTGCATCTGCGGTGAATGCATTGGTGGAGAATGGGCCACCGACCCCTTCTTTCACCAATCAGCGTGTGAAACAGCTGATGTGATGACATCATTTCACTGCGTCAGCTGTGTACACTGTGGAGAGTCAGTGCATCGGAGACAGGAGCATAGCAGCGGGGGAAAGGAGCGAGGTGAGTATGTGGGGGTGTTTTTTTTCATGTGTATCATTGTATGAGATGCTTGGCTGGAAAGGGGGAGGCTATGGGGTTCTCCTGCTGGACATGAAGAGGCTATGGTGGTCAGTGCTATATATGGGAGGCTATATGAGGCTTGTTTTGGACATGTGAAGGCTATGGGGATCTCCTGCTGGACACGGGAACCTATGGTGGTTTACTGCTGTATATGGGAGGCTATGGGTGGCTTGTGCTGGACATATAAAGGCTATGGGGGTCTCCTGCCGGACATGGGAAGCTATGGTGGTTTACTGCTGTATATGGGAGGCTTGTGCTGGCCATGGGGATGCTGCAAGGGGCTCCAGCTGGACACGGGGACGCTGTGTGGGGGCTCATAAAATATATAGAAGGGGCTTTGTGCTGGCTCAAACGGTATATAGGGGATGTCAGCATACTTAATTCGGCTCAATATTCAGTAATACTATTAATATAAAATAATCATAATTACTATGTTAATATTAATATTGAGCAGAATTAATTTCAGCCTATTAGTTCGGCCTCCACAACAGTCTGTCATGTGGCCCCTTGGGAAAATTAATTGCCCACCTAGAAAATACACTTCAGCATTCATCTTTAAATTCTAATATGTAAAGGTGCTCATTTTGTGTAGTTTGTCAGTAGTTTTTACAAGCTAAAGTTTCAACTTGTGTTCCCTCAAGGAAATATGAATGCAAATGTGGTTACATTACAGACCTAAGCCTGTTATGCGGGGCCACATCTGCCCGCTGGGGCTGTCACACAGGAATGCATTCAGTTTAAGAACATATAAACTTTTCTTGGCTATTGCTACTTTTTTAAGTTCTCAAAGTTTTGTGTACTGCTGTGCAGGAGTGCAACAGTCGTGTAAGAGCAGTCAACAGATGATGACGTTCATACACAACACTAGCTTGAGGCTTCCATATATTACAAAGCGAAAAAAAGAGTTCTTCATCAGTACAAAGGCGGAGACAAAGGACGGAGGACGTGTACAGAGGAATAATTAAGACTTATACATCTCTTCTACGTTATCTGCGTCTGATGAAAAACATTAAAAAGTTCCTGCAAGAAAACTGAACCTGCAATGAACCACAAAGGATATTGTACTTTGCCCCCTGGCTGCCATTTGTATTTAAAAAGTGTGATTAGACCCGTGCTGGAGGGGTCCTGACGACGCCAATTTCACCTGGTTGTGCATCCTTCCACGCACATTCAGGTGAAGTGTATTGCGGCACAGAGACCCACAGGCTCCCTGCACTACAATACACGCCGCCAGTCAATCAGAGGCCGTCAGTGACGTCAGCTTACCAGTGACGCGTGGTGCATGGCAGTGACGTCATGCATTGCCCGTGCTGGTACACTGAATTCAGCTGCTGGCTCCTGCGCCAGACACAGAAGAGAACGCTGTGCGGTATGGGAGACGAAGAAGGGAAGAATAACATTTGTTTCTTTTTAAAATATGTTGGAAAAGAACGGAAGGGCCCAGGATAGGGGACATTATACCAAAATAGAGACACTATACCAGGATAGGGGACATTATACCAAAATAGGGACACTATACCAGGATAGGGGACATTATACCAAAATAGGGACACTATACCAGGATAGGGGACATTATACCAAAATAGGGACACTATACCAGGATAGGGGACACTATACCAAAATAGGGACACTATACCAGGATAGGGGACATTATACCAAAATAGAGACACTATACCAGGATAGGGGACATTATACCAAAATAGAGACACTATACCAGGATAGGGGACATCATACCAAAATAGGGACACTATACCAGGATAGGGGACATTATACCAAAATAGAGACACTATACCAGGATAGGGGACATTATACCAAAATAGGGACACTATACCAGGATAGGGGACATTATACCAAAATAGAGACACTATACCAGGATAGGGGACATTATACCAAAATAGAGACACTATACCAGGATGGGGGACATTATACCAGAATTGGGACATTATACCAGGAAGGAAGGAAACAGGTTGGGGGGAAAATGTTATAGAATGGGGCTCAAGATGGGCGGCATTATTACCAGAAGGGTCCAGGATGGGGGAAATTATTCCAAGAAGCCAGGATGTGGGACAGTACACGTATGTCTTTATAGGATCTAGAATGCTACAAGGCCCTATACACTTGACCAACATGCAGTTCTGGGCCCAGGTCCAAATTTTACATCAGGGACCATTGGACTCTAGTTATGCCACTGACTGTACAGTACTGACCCTTCCCAGGTCTGGCGCCGAGTCTCTTTGGATGCTCCCTGCACTTATGTCACGTTGACAGCGCTGCAGTCAGTGAGTTGAGCAGATCTGAGCGACTGCTGTCAATTGAGGTGAAGCGGCTAAACTCACAAGTTGGCTGCAGTGCTCGCAATGTAATTTTAGCGCTACAGACAACAGGGGTAGAGGTGGACACTTAGCATTGGACCAAGATATGGTGAGTAAAGCAGGGTGTATTTGTTTTTGTTTTTTTTATAGAGACTGCAGCTGGAGCAGAGTGGTTTCCAGAAACCAGAAAACCATTTTGAGGGGAACTTGACCCACTGAATGAATATACAGGAACTGAAATGGATATACATTATTTATTTATTTGTTTGGTTTTTTTTTAAGGAAAGAATTCAGTTTCCGTCTAACCTATATTTTTTACTCTAAATTCCTGCAGTTTCTGAGCTCAGGAGTCCAGTAGGTGGTCCTGACCAGTGACTGGCAGTTATTTGTAATACAGGGAAGGCTGTCACTCAGTAGGACCACCCTCTAGACCTCTCATGTTAGAAAAAGCAGGAATTGAAATCAATAGAATATAAATTATACTGAACCATTTCCTGCAATCCTGTGTATCCATCTGTCCAGCTTCTGTTCTAGAACCCACTCGCAGATTGGACATAGGATTACCATGGCCCGGCCCCCAGTACAGTCATTGTACATATCCCACCATTTCCAGATGTAAGAGCCATAGTTTTGAACTAGAGAAATTCACCGGTTCTGCTAATGAAAGTGATTTTAAAGAGTTATTCCCAAAATAGCAAGTTATCACATAATAAGGCATACAGAAATTTGCTGATGGCCAAAGGCTCGACCATTTCGATCTCCCATTTTCCCAACGATGGGGAAAGCCGAACATGTGCACCTCTGCTCCATTCAAGATCAGATCCTGCAAAGCCCAATACTCAGTCAGGACCGAAGAGAGTCACAGAGGACTGACTCCCAGCAACCAGAAAGTTATTCCCTATCTTAGTGCTCATTCAGACGACCGTATAGATTGGTCTGAGATTGGACCACAAAGCACAGACTGGCTCAACCCGAGTATTACAGCCTCATAGAAATACATGAAGTTATCATGATTGGTTCAAGAGAGCCACGGCCAGTCCGTGCATTCACGCTTGTTTCAGGAGAGCCGCGGCCAGTCCGTGCATTCACACTTGGTTCGGGAGAGAGCCACGACCAATTTGTGCATTCACGCTTGGTTTGGGAGAGAGCCACGGCCAGTGCGTGCAGTAACGCTATGTTTGTGAGAGCCACGACCAATTTGTGCATTCACGCTTGGTTTGGGAGAGAGCCACGGCCAGTGCGTGCAGTAACGCTATGTTTGTGAGAGCCACGGCCAGTCCATGCATTCACGCTTGTTTTGGGAGAGCCACGGCCAGTCCGTGCATTCAGGCTTGTTTCGGGAGAGACACGGCCATTTCATGCAATCACACTTGGTTTGGGAGAGGCACGGCCAGTCCGTACATTCACACTTGGTTCGGGAGAGAGCCACGACCAGTTTGTGCAATCACACTTGGTTTGGGAGAGAGCCTCGGCCAGTCCGTGCATTCAGGCTTGTTTCGGGAGAGCCGCGGCCAGTTCATGCAATCACACTTGGTTCGGGAGAGGCACGGCCAGTCCGTGCATTCACACTTGGTTCGGGAGAGAGCCACGACCAGTTTGTGCAATCACGCTTGGTTTGGGAGAGCCACGGCCAGTCCGTGCATTCACACTTGGTTCAGGAGAGAGCCACGTCCAGTTTGTGCAATCACACTTGGTTTGGGAGAGAGCCACGGCCAGTCCGTGCATTCACGCTTGGTTCGGGAGAGCCACGGCCAGTCTGTGCATTCATGCTTGTTTTGGGAGAGCCGTGGTCAGTCCATGCATTCACGTTTGGTTCGGGAGAGGCACGGCCAGTCCGTACATTCACACTTGGTTCGGGAGAGAGCCACGACTAGTTTGTGCAATCTCGCTTGGTTCGGGAGAGCCTCGGCCAGTCTGTGCATTCAGGCTTGGTTCGGGAGAGCCACGGCCAGTCCTGCATTCATGCTTTGTTCAGAAGAGCCTCGGCCAGTCCGTGCATTCAGGCTTGGTTCGGGAGAGCCACGGCCAGTCCGTGCATTCAGGCTTGGTTCGGGAGAGCCACGGCCAGTCCTGCATTCATGCTTTGTTCAGAAGAGCCTCGGCCAGTCCGTGCATTCAGGCTTGGTTTGGGAGAGCCTCGGCCAGTCCGTGCATTCGGGCTTGGTTTGGGAGAGCCACGGCCAGTCCGTGCATTCAGGCTTGGTTCGGGAGAGCAACGGCCAGTCCTGCATTCATGCTTTGTTCAGAAGAGCCTCGGCCAGTCCGTGCATTCAGGCTTGGTTTGGGAGAGCCTCGGCCAGTCCGTGCATTCGGGTTTGGTTTGGGAGAGCCACGGCCAGTCCGTGCATTGTGGTCCGATCTTGGACCAATTTACATGGATGTCTGAATGCTCCCTTATAGTTAGGGAGTAACTGGCTATTTTGGGAATAACCAATCATCAATTTGGATGTTTTTTTTTTTTATTTAAATGCAGTAGCTCCTCCAATTGTTTCCGTTCCACTGATCCTGGAACGGTTTTTCGTTTTCTTCTGTGCCCCTCCATTCCATAGCTTTGCCCCTCAATAATACAGATGCAAATTTTCCCTTCAACCAACTGGGCTTCTCTGTGGGCGTGGCCGTGTTTTGATTGGCCACCACCACAGGAGAAAAAGCAGACGCCCACAGAAAAGTTCTATGGGACTCGCCCAGTTGGTTGATGGGAAAATTTGCATCTTTGTTATAGAGGGGCATAACTTTGGAATGGAAACACACAGAAGGAAAAGGAAAACTGTTCTGGAATCAGTGGAGCAGTGACAATTAGAGGACGGACGGGGTTTAAATACAAAAAATCCAGTGTCAGATGCCACAAGAAGCGAGGAATGGTGTGACAGTGATGGATTGATGATTCTGGACAGGAGATCACACAGAAAACAAAGTTTACACCCCCTCAATGGAAAGCCCAGAACTCACCGGCACAGGACTTGGTCTTCCACATTTTCACCAGCAGGATGATGATCGCCAGTAAATGGCACAAGTCTCCTAAAATCCTGAACACGTTCATTGTCCCAGCAAGTTACCAGACTGGTGACCAGTAATAACCAGAGCCAGCAAGTCAGTGCCCGGCCGGAAACTTGCTGCAGCCCGGGACAAAGCAGTGAGCGGAGCTCGGGGGGCGCAGGGTGCCCGGAGATCGGCGGCGCGGTGCGGCTCCACAGCTGGCGGTGACGTGGCTGCTGTGTGTGTGGACACCGGGGCACTGCATGCTATGGGAGGAGGAGATGGGCTGGGAGGCTGCACATCACCCAGGACGGTTTAAAGGGGCTGCAGAGAGAGTACGCCGACCAAAACTGCTCTCCCCTCACCCTGTGTGTGCCACGTAAGGGCCTGAGGGACCAGGTGGCGGCACAAACACCGAGAAGTTACCTCGGCACCCAGCAGTGCCAGAGCCCAGATACCCCAATATTAGGAGAAAAAGGCTTACTCCACTGAGGTGTAATATAGGCCATATTATTAGTGAGGGACACAAGTATGGAGCGCTCCCCCAAACCTCCCAAGTGTAATATAGGCCATATTATTAGTGAGGGACACAAGTATGGAGCGCTCCCCCAAACCTTCCCTGTGTGATATAGGCCATATTATTAGTGAGGGACACAAGTATGGAGTGCTCCCCCAAACCTTCCCTGTGTGATATAGGCCATATTATTAGTGAGGGACACAAGTATGGAGCGCTCACCCAAACCTCTCCAGTGTGATATAGGCCATATTATTAGTGAGGGACACAAGTATGGAGCGCTCCCCCAAACCTCCCCAGTGTGATATAGGGCCATAATATTAGTGAGGGACACAAGTATGGAGCGCTCCCCCAAACCTTCCCCGTGTGATATAGGCCATATTATTAGTGAGGGACACAAGTATGGAGCGCTCCCCCAAACCTCCCAAGTGTAATATAGGCCATATTATTAGTGAGGGACACAAGTATGGAGCGCTCCCCCAAACCTCCCCCGTGTGATATAGGGCCATATTATTAGTGAGGGACACAAGTATGGAGCGCTCCCCCAAACCTCCCAAGTGTAATATAGGACCATATTATTAGTGAGGGACACAGGTATGGAGTGCTCCCCCAAACCTCTCCAGTGTAATATAGGGCCATATTATTAGTGAGGGACACAAGGATGGAGCGCTCCCCCAAACCTCCCAAGTGTAATATAGGCCATATTATTAGTGAGGGACACAAGTATGGAGCGCTCCCCCAAACCTTCCCCGTGTGATATAGGCCATATTATTAGTGAGGGACACAAGTATGGAGCGCTCCCCCAAACCTCCCCCGTGTGATATAGGGCCATATTATTAGTGAGGGACACAAGTATGGAGCGCTCCCCCAAACCTCCCAAGTGTAATATAGGACCATATTATTAGTGAGGGACACAGGTATGGAGTGCTCCCCCAAACCTCTCCAGTGTAATATAGGGCCATATTATTAGTGAGGGACACAAGGATGGAGCGCTCCCCCAAACCTCCCAAGTGTAATATAGGCCATATTATTAGTGAGGGACACAAGTATGGAGCGCTCCCCCAAACCTTCCCCGTGTGATATAGGCCATATTATTAGTGAGGGACACAAGTATGGAGCGCTCCCCCAAACCTTCCCCGTGTGATATAGGGCCATATTATTAGTGAGGGACACAAGTATGGAGCGCTCACCCAAACCTCCCAAGTGTAATATAGGACCATATTATTAGTGAGGGACACAGGTATGGAGTGCTCCCCCAAACCTCTCCAGTGTAATATAGGGCCATATTATTAGTGAGGGACACAAGGATGGAGCGCTCCCCCAAACCTCCCAAGTGTAATATAGGCCATATTATTAGTGAGGGACACAAGTATGGAGCGCTCCCCCAAACCTTCCCCGTGTGATATAGGCCATATTATTAGTGAGGGACACAGGTATGGAGCGCTCCCCCAAACCTCTCCAGTGTAATATAGGGCCATATTATTAGTGAGGGACACAAGTATGGAGCGCTCCCCCAAACCTTCCCCGTGTGATATAGGGCCATATTATTAGTGAGGGACACAAGTATGGAGCGCTCACCCAAACCTCCCAAGTGTAATATAGGGCCATATTATTAGTGAGGGACACAAGTATGGAGCGCTCACCCAAACCTCCCAAGTGTAATATACGCCATATTATTAGTGAGGGACACAAGTATGGAGCGCTCCCCCAAACCTTCCCCGTGTGATATAGGCCATATTATTAGTGAGGGACACAAGTATGGAGCGCTCCCCCAAACCTTCCCCGTGTGATATAGGCCATATTATTAGTGAGGGACACAAGTATGGAGTGCTCCCCCAAACCTCCCAAGTGTAATATACGCCATATTATTAGTGAGGGACACAAGTATGGAGCGCTCCCCCAAACCTCTCCAGTGTGATATAGGCCATATTATTAGTGAGGGACACAAGTATGGAGCGCTCACCCAAACCTTCCCCATGTGATATAGGGCCATATTATTAGTGAGGGACACAAGTATGGAGCGCTCACCCAAACCTTCCCTGTGTGATATAGGCCATATTATTAGTGAGGGACACAAGTATGGAGCACTCCCCCAAACCTTCCCCGTGTGATATAGGCCATATTATTAGTGAGGGACACAAGTATGGAGTGCTCCCCCAAACCTCCCAAGTGTAATATCGGGCCATATTATTAGTGAGGGACACAAGTATGGAGCGCTCCCCCAAACCTTCCCCGTGTGATATAGGCCATATTATTAGTGAGGGACACAAGTATGGAGCGCTCACCCAAACCTTCCCCATGTGATATAGGGCCATATTATTAGTGAGGGACACAAGTATGGAGCGCTCACCCAAACCTCCCAAGTGTAATATAGGGCCATATTATTAGTGAGGGACACAAGTATGGAGCGCTCCCCCAAACCTTCCCCGTGTGATATAGGCCATATTATTAGTGAGGGACACAAGTATGGAGCGCTCCCCCAAACCTCCCCAGTGTAATATACGCCATATTATTAGTGAGGGACACAAGTATGGAGCGCTCCCCCAAACCTTCCCCGTGTGATATAGGCCATATTATTAGTGAGGGACACAAGTATGGAGCGCTCCCCCAAACCTCCCCAGTGTGATATAGGCCATATTATTAGTGAGGGACACAAGTATGCAGTGCTCCCCCAAACCTTCCCTGTGTGATATAGGCCATATTATTAGTGAGGGACACAAGTATGGAGCGCTCCCCCAAACCTTCCCCGTGTGATATAGGCCATATTATTAGTGAGGGACACAAGTATGGAGTGCTCCCCCAAACCTCCCAAGTGTAATATCGGGCCATATTATTAGTGAGGGACACAAGTATGGAGCGCTCCCCCAAACCTTCCCCGTGTGATATAGGCCATATTATTAGTGAGGGACACAAGTATGGAGCGCTCCCCCAAACCTTCCCCGTGTGATATAGGGCCATATTATTAGTGAGGGACACAAGTATGGAGCGCTCACCCAAACCTCCCAAGTGTAATATAGGGCCATATTATTAGTGAGGGACACAAGTATGGAGCGCTCACCCAAACCTCCCAAGTGTAATATACGCCATATTATTAGTGAGGGACACAAGTATGGAGCGCTCCCCCAAACCTTCCCCGTGTGATATAGGCCATATTATTAGTGAGGGACACAGGTATGGAGTGCTCCCCCAAACCTCTCCAGTGTAATATAGGGCCATATTATTAGTGAGGGACACAAGTATGGAGCGCTCCCCCAAACCTTCCCCGTGTGATATAGGGCCATATTATTAGTGAGGGACACAAGTATGGAGCGCTCACCCAAACCTCCCAAGTGTAATATAGGGCCATATTATTAGTGAGGGACACAAGTATGGAGCGCTCACCCAAACCTCCCAAGTGTAATATACGCCATATTATTAGTGAGGGACACAAGTATGGAGCGCTCCCCCAAACCTTCCCCGTGTGATATAGGCCATATTATTAATGAGGGACACAAGTATGGAGCGCTCCCCCAAACCTTCCCCGTGTGATATAGGCCATATTATTAGTGAGGGACACAAGTATGGAGTGCTCCCCCAAACCTCCCAAGTGTAATATACGCCATATTATTAGTGAGGGACACAAGTATGGAGCGCTCCCCCAAACCTCTCCAGTGTGATATAGGCCATATTATTAGTGAGGGACACAAGTATGGAGCGCTCACCCAAACCTTCCCCATGTGATATAGGGCCATATTATTAGTGAGGGACACAAGTATGGAGCGCTCACCCAAACCTTCCCTGTGTGATATAGGCCATATTATTAGTGAGGGACACAAGTATGGAGCGCTCCCCCAAACCTTCCCCGTGTGATATAGGCCATATTATTAGTGAGGGACACAAGTATGGAGTGCTCCCCCAAACCTCCCAAGTGTAATATCGGGCCATATTATTAGTGAGGGACACAAGTATGGAGCGCTCCCCCAAACCTTCCCCGTGTGATATAGGCCATATTATTAGTGAGGGACACAAGTATGGAGCGCTCACCCAAACCTTCCCCATGTGATATAGGGCCATATTATTAGTGAGGGACACAAGTATGGAGCGCTCACCCAAACCTCCCAAGTGTAATATAGGGCCATATTATTAGTGAGGGACACAAGTATGGAGCGCTCCCCCAAACCTTCCCCGTGTGATATAGGCCATATTATTAGTGAGGGACACAAGTATGGAGCGCTCCCCCAAACCTCCCCAGTGTAATATACGCCATATTATTAGTGAGGGACACAAGTATGGAGCGCTCCCCCAAACCTTCCCCGTGTGATATAGGCCATATTATTAGTGAGGGACACAAGTATGGAGCGCTCCCCCAAACCTCCCCAGTGTGATATAGGCCATATTATTAGTGAGGGACACAAGTATGCAGTGCTCCCCCAAACCTTCCCTGTGTGATATAGGCCATATTATTAGTGAGGGACACAAGTATGGAGCGCTCCCCCAAACCTTCCCCGTGTGATATAGGCCATATTATTAGTGAGGGACACAAGTATGGAGTGCTCCCCCAAACCTCCCAAGTGTAATATCGGGCCATATTATTAGTGAGGGACACAAGTATGGAGCGCTCCCCCAAACCTTCCCCGTGTGATATAGGCCATATTATTAGTGAGGGACACAAGTATGGAGCGCTCCCCCAAACCTTCCCCGTGTGATATAGGGCCATATTATTAGTGAGGGACACAAGTATGGAGCGCTCACCCAAACCTCCCAAGTGTAATATAGGGCCATATTATTAGTGAGGGACACAAGTATGGAGCGCTCACCCAAACCTCCCAAGTGTAATATACGCCATATTATTAGTGAGGGACACAAGTATGGAGCGCTCCCCCAAACCTTCCCCGTGTGATATAGGCCATATTATTAGTGAGGGACACAAGTATGGAGCGCTCCCCCAAACCTTCCCCGTGTGATATAGGCCATATTATTAGTGAGGGACACAAGTATGGAGTGCTCCCCCAAACCTCCCAAGTGTAATATACGCCATATTATTAGTGAGGGACACAAGTATGGAGCGCTCCCCCAAACCTCTCCAGTGTGATATAGGCCATATTATTAGTGAGGGACACAAGTATGGAGCGCTCACCCAAACCTTCCCCATGTGATATAGGGCCATATTATTAGTGAGGGACACAAGTATGGAGCGCTCCCCCAAACCTCCCCAGTGTGATATAGGCCATATTATTAGTGAGGGACACAAGTATGGAGCGCTCACCCAAACCTCCCCAGTGTGATATAGGCCATATTATTAGTGAGGGACACAAGTATGGAGCGCTCACCCAAACCTTCCCTGTGTGATATAGGCCATATTATTAGTGAGGGACACAAGTATGGAGCGCTCCCCCAAACCTTCCCCGTGTGATATAGGCCATATTATTAGTGAGGGACACAAGTATGGAGTGCTCCCCCAAACCTCCCAAGTGTAATATCGGGCCATATTATTAGTGAGGGACACAAGTATGGAGCGCTCCCCCAAACCTTCCCCGTGTGATATAGGCCATATTATTAGTGAGGGACACAAGTATGGAGCGCTCACCCAAACCTTCCCCATGTGATATAGGGCCATATTATTAGTGAGGGACACAAGTATGGAGCGCTCACCCAAACCTCCCAAGTGTAATATAGGGCCATATTATTAGTGAGGGACACAAGTATGGAGCGCTCCCCCAAACCTTCCCCGTGTGATATAGGCCATATTATTAGTGAGGGACACAAGTATGGAGCGCTCCCCCAAACCTCCCCAGTGTAATATACGCCATATTATTAGTGAGGGACACAAGTATGGAGCGCTCCCCCAAACCTTCCCCGTGTGATATAGGCCATATTATTAGTGAGGGACACAAGTATGGAGCGCTCCCCCAAACCTCCCCAGTGTGATATAGGCCATATTATTAGTGAGGGACACAAGTATGCAGTTCTCCCCCAAACCTTCCCTGTGTGATATAGGCCATATTATTAGTGAGGGACACAAGTATGGAGCGCTCCCCCAAACCTTCCCCGTGTGATATAGGCCATATTATTAGTGAGGGACACAAGTATGGAGTGCTCCCCCAAACCTCCCAAGTGTAATATCGGGCCATATTATTAGTGAGGGACACAAGTATGGAGCGCTCCCCCAAACCTTCCCCGTGTGATATAGGCCATATTATTAGTGAGGGACACAAGTATGGAGCGCTCCCCCAAACCTTCCCCGTGTGATATAGGGCCATATTATTAGTGAGGGACACAAGTATGGAGCGCTCACCCAAACCTCCCAAGTGTAATATAGGGCCATATTATTAGTGAGGGACACAAGTATGGAGCGCTCACCCAAACCTCCCAAGTGTAATATACGCCATATTATTAGTGAGGGACACAAGTATGGAGCGCTCCCCCAAACCTTCCCCGTGTGATATAGGCCATATTATTAGTGAGGGACACAGGTATGGAGTGCTCCCCCAAACCTCTCCAGTGTAATATAGGGCCATATTATTAGTGAGGGACACAAGTATGGAGCGCTCCCCCAAACCTTCCCCGTGTGATATAGGGCCATATTATTAGTGAGGGACACAAGTATGGAGCGCTCACCCAAACCTCCCAAGTGTAATATAGGGCCATATTATTAGTGAGGGACACAAGTATGGAGCGCTCACCCAAACCTCCCAAGTGTAATATACGCCATATTATTAGTGAGGGACACAAGTATGGAGCGCTCCCCCAAACCTTCCCCGTGTGATATAGGCCATATTATTAGTGAGGGACACAAGTATGGAGCGCTCCCCCAAACCTTCCCCGTGTGATATAGGCCATATTATTAGTGAGGGACACAAGTATGGAGTGCTCCCCCAAACCTCCCAAGTGTAATATACGCCATATTATTAGTGAGGGACACAAGTATGGAGCGCTCCCCCAAACCTCTCCAGTGTGATATAGGCCATATTATTAGTGAGGGACACAAGTATGGAGCGCTCACCCAAACCTTCCCCATGTGATATAGGGCCATATTATTAGTGAGGGACACAAGTATGGAGCGCTCACCCAAACCTTCCCTGTGTGATATAGGCCATATTATTAGTGAGGGACACAAGTATGGAGCGCTCCCCCAAACCTTCCCCGTGTGATATAGGCCATATTATTAGTGAGGGACACAAGTATGGAGTGCTCCCCCAAACCTCCCAAGTGTAATATCGGGCCATATTATTAGTGAGGGACACAAGTATGGAGCGCTCCCCCAAACCTTCCCCGTGTGATATAGGCCATATTATTAGTGAGGGACACAAGTATGGAGCGCTCACCCAAACCTTCCCCATGTGATATAGGGCCATATTATTAGTGAGGGACACAAGTATGGAGCGCTCACCCAAACCTCCCAAGTGTAATATAGGGCCATATTATTAGTGAGGGACACAAGTATGGAGCGCTCCCCCAAACCTTCCCCGTGTGATATAGGCCATATTATTAGTGAGGGACACAAGTATGGAGCGCTCCCCCAAACCTCCCCAGTGTAATATACGCCATATTATTAGTGAGGGACACAAGTATGGAGCGCTCCCCCAAACCTTCCCCGTGTGATATAGGCCATATTATTAGTGAGGGACACAAGTATGGAGCGCTCCCCCAAACCTCCCCAGTGTGATATAGGCCATATTATTAGTGAGGGACACAAGTATGCAGTGCTCCCCCAAACCTTCCCTGTGTGATATAGGCCATATTATTAGTGAGGGACACAAGTATGGAGCGCTCCCCCAAACCTTCCCCGTGTGATATAGGCCATATTATTAGTGAGGGACACAAGTATGGAGTGCTCCCCCAAACCTCCCAAGTGTAATATCGGGCCATATTATTAGTGAGGGACACAAGTATGGAGCGCTCCCCCAAACCTTCCCCGTGTGATATAGGCCATATTATTAGTGAGGGACACAAGTATGGAGCGCTCCCCCAAACCTTCCCCGTGTGATATAGGGCCATATTATTAGTGAGGGACACAAGTATGGAGCGCTCACCCAAACCTCCCAAGTGTAATATAGGGCCATATTATTAGTGAGGGACACAAGTATGGAGCGCTCACCCAAACCTCCCAAGTGTAATATACGCCATATTATTAGTGAGGGACACAAGTATGGAGCGCTCCCCCAAACCTTCCCCGTGTGATATAGGCCATATTATTAGTGAGGGACACAAGTATGGAGCGCTCCCCCAAACCTTCCCCGTGTGATATAGGCCATATTATTAGTGAGGGACACAAGTATGGAGTGCTCCCCCAAACCTCCCAAGTGTAATATACGCCATATTATTAGTGAGGGACACAAGTATGGAGCGCTCCCCCAAACCTCTCCAGTGTGATATAGGCCATATTATTAGTGAGGGACACAAGTATGGAGCGCTCACCCAAACCTTCCCCATGTGATATAGGGCCATATTATTAGTGAGGGACACAAGTATGGAGCGCTCACCCAAACCTTCCCTGTGTGATATAGGCCATATTATTAGTGAGGGACACAAGTATGGAGCGCTCCCCCAAACCTTCCCCGTGTGATATAGGCCATATTATTAGTGAGGGACACAAGTATGGAGTGCTCCCCCAAACCTCCCAAGTGTAATATCGGGCCATATTATTAGTGAGGGACACAAGTATGGAGCGCTCCCCCAAACCTTCCCCGTGTGATATAGGCCATATTATTAGTGAGGGACACAAGTATGGAGCGCTCACCCAAACCTTCCCCATGTGATATAGGGCCATATTATTAGTGAGGGACACAAGTATGGAGCGCTCACCCAAACCTCCCAAGTGTAATATAGGGCCATATTATTAGTGAGGGACACAAGTATGGAGCGCTCCCCCAAACCTTCCCCGTGTGATATAGGCCATATTATTAGTGAGGGACACAAGTATGGAGCGCTCCCCCAAACCTCCCCAGTGTAATATACGCCATATTATTAGTGAGGGACACAAGTATGGAGCGCTCCCCCAAACCTTCCCCGTGTGATATAGGCCATATTATTAGTGAGGGACACAAGTATGGAGCGCTCCCCCAAACCTCCCCAGTGTGATATAGGCCATATTATTAGTGAGGGACACAAGTATGCAGTGCTCCCCCAAACCTTCCCTGTGTGATATAGGCCATATTATTAGTGAGGGACACAAGTATGGAGCGCTCCCCCAAACCTTCCCCGTGTGATATAGGCCATATTATTAGTGAGGGACACAAGTATGGAGTGCTCCCCCAAACCTCCCAAGTGTAATATCGGGCCATATTATTAGTGAGGGACACAAGTATGGAGCGCTCCCCCAAACCTTCCCCGTGTGATATAGGCCATATTATTAGTGAGGGACACAAGTATGGAGCGCTCACCCAAACCTTCCCCATGTGATATAGGGCCATATTATTAGTGAGGGACACAAGTATGGAGCGCTCACCCAAACCTCCCAAGTGTAATATAGGGCCATATTATTAGTGAGGGACTCAAGTATGGAGCGCTCCCCCAAACCTTCCCCGTGTGATATAGGCCATATTATTAGTGAGGGACACAAGTATGGAGCGCTCCCCCAAACCTCCCCAGTGTAATATACGCCATATTATTAGTGAGGGACACAAGTATGGAGCGCTCCCCCAAACCTTCCCCGTGTGATATAGGCCATTTTATTAGTGAGAGACACAAGTATGGAGCGCTCCCCCAAACCTCCCAAGTGTAATATACGCCATATTATTAGTGAGGGACACAAGTATGGAGCGCTCCCCCAAACCTTCCCCGTGTGATATAGGCCATATTATTAGTGAGGGACACAAGTATGGAGCGCTCCCCCAAACCTTCCCCGTGTGATATAGGGCCATATTATTAGTGAGGGACACAAGTATGGAGCGCTCACCCAAACCTCCCAAGTGTAATATAGGGCCATATTATTAGTGAGGGACACAAGTATGGAGCGCTCCCCCAAACCTTCCCCGTGTGATATAGGCCATATTATTAGTGAGGGACACAAGTATGGAGCGCTCCCCCAAACCTCTCCAGTGTAATATAGGCCATATTATTAGTGAGGGATACAAGTATGGAGCGCTCCCCCAAACCTTCCCCGTGTGATATAGGCCATATTATTAGTGAGGGACACAAGTATGGAGCGCTCCCCCAAACCTCTCCAGTGTAATATACGCCATATTATTAGTGAGGGACACAAGTATGGAGCGCTCCCCCAAACCTTCCCCGTGTGATATAGGCCATATTATTAGTGAGGGACACAAGTATGGAGCGCTCCCCCAAACCTTCCCCGTGTGATATAGGGCCATATTATTAGTGAGGGACACAAGTATGGAGCGCTCACCCAAACCTCCCAAGTGTAATATAGGGCCATATTATTAGTGAGGGACACAAGTATGGAGCGCTCCCCCAAACCTTCCCCGTGTGATATAGGCCATATTATTAGTGAGGGACACAAGTATGGAGCGCTCCCCCAAACCTCTCCAGTGTAATATAGGCCATATTATTAGTGAGGGACACAAGTATGGAGCGCTCCCCCAAACCTTCCCCGTGTGATATAGGCTATATTATTAGTGAGGGACACAAGTATGGAGCGCTCCCCCAAACCTCTCCAGTGTAATATAGGGCCATATTATTAGTGAGGGACACAAGTATGGAGCGCTCCCCCAAACCTTCCCCGTGTGATATACCCCATATTATAAGTGAGGGACACAAGTATGGAGCGCTCCCCCAAACCTCTCCAGTGTAATATAGGGCCATATTATTAGTGAGGGACACAAGTATGGAGCGCTCCCCCAAACCTCCCCAGTGTAATATAGGCCATATTATTAGTGAGGGACACAAGTATGGAGCGCTCCCCCCAAACCTTCCCCGTGTGATATAGGCCATATTATTAGTGAGGAACACAAGTATGGAGCGCTCCCCCAAACCTTCCCCGTGTGATATTGGGCCATATTATTAGTGAGGGACACAAGTATGGAGCGCTCACCCAAACCTCCCAAGTGTAATATAGGGCCATATTATTAGTGAGGGACACAAGTATGGAGCGCTCCCCCAAACCTTCCCCGTGTGATATAGGCCATATTATTAGTGAGGGACACAAGTATGGAGCGCTCCCCCAAACCACCCCCGTGTAATATACCCCATATTATAAGTGAGGGACACAAGTATGCAGTGCTCCCCCAAACCTCTCCAGTGTAATATAGGGCCATATTATTAGTGAGGGACACAAGTATGGAGCGCTCCCCCAAATCACCCCCGTGTAATATACCCCATATTATAAGTGAGGGACACAAGTATGCAGTGCTCCCCCAAACCTCCCCAGTGTAATATCGGGCCATATTATTAGTGAGGGACACAAGTATGGAGAGCTCACCCAAACCTCCCCCGTGTGATATAGGCCATATTATTAGTGAGGGACACAAGTATGGAGAGCTCACCCAAACCTTCCCCTTGTAATATAGGGCCATATTATTAGTGAGGGACACAAGTATGGAGCGCTCCCCCAAACCTCCCCCGTGTGATATAGGCCATATTATTAGTGAGGGACACAGGTATGGAGTGCTCCCCCAAACCTCTCCAGTGTAATATAGGGCCTTATTATTAGTGAGGGACACAAGTATGGAGCGCTCCCCCAAACCACCCTCGTGTAATATACCCCATATTATAAGTGAGGGACACAAGTATGGAGCGCTCCCCCAAATCTCCCCAGTGTAATATCGGGCCATATTATTAGTGAGGGACACAAGTATGGAGCGCTCCCCCAAACCTTCCCCGTGTGATATAGGCCATATTATTAGTGAGGGACACAAGTATGGAGCGCTCCCCCAAACCTTCCCCGTGTGATATAGGCCATATTATTAGTGAGGGACACAGGTATGGAGCGCTCCCCCAAACCACCCCCGTGTAATATACCCCATATTATAAGTGAGGGACACAAGTATGCAGTGCTCCCCCAAACCTCTCCAGTGAAATATAGGGCCATATTATTAGTGAGGGACACAAGTATGGAGCGCTCCCCCAAACCTTCCCCGTGTGATATAGGCCATATTATTAGTGAGGGACACAAGTATGGAGCGCTCCCCCAAACCTTCCCCGTGTGATATAGGCCATATTATTAGTGAGGGACACAGGTATGGAGCGCTCCCCCAAACCACCCCAGTGTAATATACCCCATATTATAAGTGAGGGACACAAGTATGCAATGCTCCCCAAACCTCTCCAGTGTAATATAGGGCCATATTATTAGTGAGGGACACAAGTATGCAGCGCTCCCCCAAACCTCCCCAGTGTAATATCGGGCCACATTATTAGTGAGGGACACAAGTATGGAGCGCTCCCGCAAACCTTCCCCGTGTGATATAGGCCATATTATTAGTGAGGGACACAAGTATGGAGCGCTCCCCCAAACCACCCCCGTGTAATATACCCCATATTATAAGTGAGGGACACAAGTATGCAGTGCTCCCCCAAACCTCTCCAGTGTAATATAGGGCCATATTATTAGTGAGGGACACAAGTATGGAGCGCTCCCCCAAACCACCCCCGTGTAATATACCCCATATTATAAGTGAGGGACACAAGTATGCAGTGCTCCCCCAAACCTCCCCAGTGTAATATCGGGCCATATTATTAGTGAGGGACACAAGTATGGAGCGCTCCCCCAAACCTCCCCCCCCAGTGTGATATAGGCCATATTATTAGTGAGGGACACAAGTATGGAGAGCTCACCCAAACCTTCCCCGTGTAATATAGGGCCATATTATTAGTGAGGGACACAAGTATGGAGCGCTCCCCCAAATCTCCCCCGTGTGATATAGGGCCATACTATTAGTGAGGGACACAAGTATGGAGCGCTCCCCCAAACCTCCCCCGTGTGATATAGGGCCATACTCTTAGTGAGGGACACAAGTATGGAGCGCTCCCCCAAACCTCCCCCGTGTGATATAGGGCCATACTATTAGTGAGGGACACAAGTATGGAGCGCTCCCCCAAACCTCCCCAGTGTAATATAGGGCCATACTATTAGTGAGGGACACAAGTATGGAGTGCTCCCCAAAACCTTCCCCGTGTAATATAGGGCCATACTATTAGTGAGGGTCACAAGTATGGAGCGCTCCCCCAAACCTTCCCCGTGTAATATAGGGCCATACTATTAGTGAGGGACATAAGTATGGAGTGCATCCCCAAACCTTTCCCGTGTAATATAGGGCCATACTATTAGTGAGAGACACAAGTATGGAGCGCTCACCCAAACCTTCCAAGTGTAATAAAGGGCCATATTATTAGTGAGGGACACAAGTATGGAGCGCTCCCCCAAACCTTTCCCGTGTAATATAGGGCCATATTATTAGTGAGGGACACAAGTATGGAGTGCTCACCCAAACCTTCCCCGTGTAATATACGCCATATTATTAGTGAGGGACACAGGTATGGAGCGCTCCCCCAAACCTTCCCCGTGTAATATACGCCATACTATTAGTGAGGGACACAAGTATGGAGCGCTCGCCCAAACCACCCCCGTGTAATATACCCCTTATTATAAGTGAGGGACACAAGTATGCAGTGCTCCCCCAAACCTCCACAGTGTAATATCGGGCCATATTATTAGTGAGGGACACAAGTATGGAGCGCTCCCCCAAACCTCCCCTGTGTGATATAGGCCATATTATTAGTGAGGGACACAAGTATGGAGTGCTCACCCAAACCTTCCCCGTGTAATATAGGGCCATATTATTAGTGAGGGACACAAGTATGGAGCGCTCCCCCAAATCTCCCCCGTGTGATATAGGGCCATACTATTAGTGAGGGACACAAGTATGGAGCGCTCCCCCAAACCTCCCCCGTGTGATATAGGGCCATACTATTAGTGAGGGACACAAGTATGGAGCGCTCCCCCAAACCTCCCCCGTGTGATATAGGGCCATACTATTAGTGAGGGACACAAGTATGGAGCGCTCCCCCAAACCTCCCCAGTGTAATATAGGGCCATATTATTAGTGAGGGACACAAGTATGGAGTGCTCCCCAAAACCTTCCCCGTGTAATATAGGGCCATACTATTAGTGAGGGTCACAAGTATGGAGCGCTCCCCCAAACCTTCCCCGTGTGATATAGGCCATATTATTAGTGAGGGACACAAGTATGGAGTGCTCACCCAAACCTTCCCCGTGTGATATAGGCCATATTATTAGTGAGGGACACAAGTATGGAGCGCTCCCCCAAACCTTCCCCGTGTGATATAGGCCATATTATTAGTGAGGGACACAATTATGGAGCGCTCCCCCAAACCTCTCCAGTGTAATATAGGGCATATTATTAGTGAGGGACACAAGTATGGAGCGCTCCCCCAAACCTTCCCCGTGTGATATAGGCCATATTATTAGTGAGGGACACAAGTATGGAGCGCTCCCCCAAACCTCTCCAGTGTAATATAGGCCATATTATTAGTGAGGGACACAAGTATGGAGCGCTCCCCCAAACCTTCCCCGTGTGATATACCCCATATTATAAGTGAGGGACACAAGTATGGAGCGCTCCCCAAAACCTCTCCAGTGTAATATAGGGCCATATTATTAGTGAGGGACACAAGTATGGAGCGCTCCCCCAAACCTCCCCAGTGTAATATAGGCCATATTATTAGTGAGGGACACAAGTATGGAGCGCTCCCCCAAACCTTCCCCGTGTGATATAGACCATATTATTAGTGAGGGACACAAGTATGGAGCGCTCCCCCAAACCTTCCCCGTGTGATATAGGGCCATATTATTAGTGAGGGACACAAGTATGGAGCGCTCACCCAAACCTCCCAAGTGTAATATAGGGCCATATTATTAGTGAGGGACACAAGTATGGAGCGCTCCCCCAAACCTTCCCCGTGTGATATAGGCCATATTATTAGTGAGGGACACAAGTATGGAGCGCTCCCCCAAACCACCCCCGTGTAATATACCCCATATTATAAGTGAGGGACACAAGTATGCAGTGCTCCCCCAAACCTCTCCAGTGTAATATAGGGCCATATTAGTGAGGGACACAAGTATGGAGCGCTCCCCCAAATCACCCCCGTGTAATATACCCCATATTATAAGTGAGGGACACAAGTATGCAGTGCTCCCCCAAACCTCCCCAGTGTAATATCGGGCCATATTATTAGTGAGGGACACAAGTATGGAGAGCTCACCCAAACCTCCCCCGTGTGATATAGGCCATATTATTAGTGAGGGACACAAGTATGGAGAGCTCACCCAAACCTTCCCCGTGTAATATAGGGCCATATTATTAGTGAGGGACACAAGTATGGAGCGCTCCCCCAAACCTCCCCCGTGTGATATAGGCCATATTATTAGTGAGGGACACAGGTATGGAATGCTCCCCCAAACCTCTCCAGTGTAATATAGGGCCATATTATTAGTGAGGGACACAAGTATGGAGCGCTCCCCCAAACCACCCTCGTGTAATATACCCCATATTATAAGTGAGGGACACAAGTATGGAGCGCTCCCCCAAATCTCCCCAGTGTAATATCGGGCCATATTATTAGTGAGGGACACAAGTATGGAGCGCTCCCCCAAACCTTCCCCGTGTGATATAGGCCATATTATTAGTGAGGGACACAAGTATGGAGCGCTCCCCCAAACCTTCCCCGTGTGATATAGGCCATATTATTAGTGAGGGACACAGGTATGGAGCGCTCCCCCAAACCACCCCCGTGTAATATATACCCCATATTATAAGTGAGGGACACAAGTATGCAGTGCTCCCCCAAACCTCTCCAGTGAAAAAAAGGGCCATATTATTAGTGAGGGACACAAGTATGGAGCGCTCCCCCAAACCTTCCCCGTGTGATATAGGCCATATTATTAGTGAGGGACACAAGTATGGAGCGCTCCCCCAAACCTTCCCCGTGTGATATAGGCCATATTATTAGTGAGGGACACAGGTATGGAGTGCTCCCCCAAACCACCCCAGTGTAATATACCCCATATTATAAGTGAGGGACACAAGTATGCAGTGCTCCCCCAAACCTCTCCAGTGTAATATAGGGCCATATTATTAGTGAGGGACACAAGTATGCAGCGCTCCCCCAAACCTCCCCAGTGTAATATCGGGCCATATTATTAGTGAGGGACACAAGTATGGAGCGCTCCCGCAAACCTTCCCCGTGTGATATAGGCCATATTATTAGTGAGGGACACAAGTATGGAGCGCTCCCCCAAACCACCCCCGTGTAATATACCCCATATTATAAGTGAGGGACACAAGTATGCAGTGCTCCCCCAAACCTCTCCAGTGTAATATAGGGCCATATTATTAGTGAGGGACACAAGTATGGAGCGCTCCCCCAAACCACCCCCGTGTAATTTACCCCATATTATAAGTGAGGGACACAAGTATGCAGTGCTCCCCCAAACCTCCCCAGTGTAATATCGGGCCATATTATTAGTGAGGGACACAAGTATGGAGCGCTCCCCCAAACCTCCCCCGTGTGATATAGGCCATATTATTAGTGAGGGACACAAGTATGGAGAGCTCACCCAAACCTTCCCCGTGTAATATAGGGCCATATTATTAGTGAGGGACACAAGTATGGAGCGCTCTTCCAAATCTCCCCCGTGTGATATAGGGCCATACTATTAGTGAGGGACACAAGTATGGAGCGCTCCCCCAAACCTCCCCCGTGTGATATAGGGCCATACTCTTAGTGAGGGACACAAGTATGGAGCGCTCCCCCAAACCTCCCCCGTGTGATATAGGGCCATACTATTAGTGAGGGACACAAGTATGGAGCGCTCCCCCAAACCTCCCCAGTGTAATATAGGGCCATACTATTAGTGAGGGACACAAGTATGGAGTGCTCCCCAAAACCTTCCCCGTGTAATATAGGGCCATACTATTAGTGAGGGTCACAAGTATGGAGCGCTCCCCCAAACCTTCCCCGTGTAATATAGGGCCATACTATTAGTGAGGGACATAAGTATGGAGTGGATCCCCAAACCTTTCCCGTGTAATATAGGGCCATACTATTAGTGAGGGACACAAGTATGGAGCGCTCACCCAAACCTCCCAAGTGTAATAAAGGGCCATATTATTAGTGAGGGACACAAGTATGGAGCGCTCCCCCAAACCTTTCCCGTGTAATATAGGGCCATATTATTAGTGAGGGACACAAGTATGGAGTGCTCACCCAAACCTTCCCCGTGTAATATACGCCATATTATTAGTGAGGGACACAGGTATGGAGCGCTCCCCCAAACCTTCCCCGTGTAATATACGCCATACTATTAGTGAGGGACACAAGTATGGAGCGCTCACCCAAACCACCCCCGTGTAATATACCCCATATTATAAGTGAGGGACACAAGTATGCAGTGCTCCCCCAAACCTCCCCAGTGTAATATCGGGCCATATTATTAGTGAGGGACACAAGTATGGAGCGCTCCCCCAAACCTCCCCTGTGTGATATAGGCCATATTATTAGTGAGGGACACAAGTATGGAGTGCTCACCCAAACCTTCCCCGTGTAATATAGGGCCATATTATTAGTGAGGGACACAAGTATGGAGCGCTCCCCCAAATCTCCCCCGTGTGATATAGGGCCATACTATTAGTGAGGGACACAAGTATGGAGCGCTCCCCCAAACCTCCCCCGTGTGATATAGGGCCATACTATTAGTGAGGGACACAAGTATGGAGCGCTCCCCCAAACCTCCCCCGTGTGATATTAGGGCCATACTATTAGTGAGGGACACAAGTATGGAGCGCTCCCCCAAACCTCCCCAGTGTAATATAGGGCCATATTATTAGTGAGGGACACAAGTATGGAGTGCTCCCCAAAACCTTCCCCGTGTAATATAGGGCCATACTATTAGTGAGGGTCACAAGTATGGAGCGCTCCCCCAAACCTTCCCCGTGTAATATAGGGCCATACTATTAGTGAGGGACACAAGTATGGAGTGCTTCCCCAAACCTTTCCCATGTAATATAGGGCCATACTATTAGTGAGGGACACAAGTATGGAGCGCTCACCCAAACCTCCCAAGTGTAATATAGGTCCATATTATTAGTGAGGGACACAAGTATGGAGCGCTCCCCCAATCCTCCCCCGTGTGATATAGGGCCATACTATTAGTGAGGGACACAAGTATGGAGCGCTCCCATAAACATCCCCCGTGTGATATAGGGCCATACTATTAGTGAGGGACACAAGTATGGTGCGCTCCCCCAAACCTCCCCAGTGTAATATAGGGCCATATTATTAGTGAGGGACACAAGTATGGAGTGCTCCCCAAAACCTTCCCCGTGTAATATAGGGCCATACTATTAGTGAGGGACACAAGTATGGAGTGCTTCCCCAAACCTTTCCCGTGTAATATAGGGTCATACTATTAGTGAGGGACACAAGTATGGAGCGCTCACCCAAACCTCCCAAGTGTAATATAGGTCCATATTATTAGTGAGGGACACAAGTATGGAGCGCTCCCCCAAACCTCTCCAGTGTGATATAGGGCCATATTATTAGTGAGGGACACAAGTATGGAGCGCTCCCCCTAACCTTCCCCGTGTGATATAGGCCATATTATTAGTGAGGGACACAAGTATGGAGCGCTCCCCCAAACCTCTCCAGTGTGATATAGGGCCATATTATTAGTGAGGGACACAAGTATGGAGTGCTCACCCAAACATTCCCCGTGTAATATACGCCATATTATTAGTGAGGGACACAAGTATGGAGTGCTCCCCCAAAACCTCCCCAGTGTGATATAGGCCATATTATTAGTGAGGGACACAAGTATGGAGCGCTCACCCAAACCTCCTCAGTGTGATATAGGGCCATATTATTAGTGAGGGACACAAGTATGGAGCGCTCACCCAAACATTCCCCGTGTAATATACGCCATATTATTAGTGAGGGACACAAGTATGGAGTGCTCACCCAAACCTTCCCCGTGTAATATAGGGCCATATTATTAGTGTGGGACACAAGTATGGAGCGCTCCCCCAAATCTCCCCCGTGTGATATAGGGCCATACTATTAGTGAGGGACACAAGTATGGAGCGCTCCCCCAAACCTCCCCGTGTGATATAGGGCCATACTATTAGTGAGGGACACAAGTATGGAGCGCTCCCCCAAACCTCCCCCGTGTGATATAGGGCCATACTATTAGTGAGGGACACAAGTATGGAGCGCTCCCCCAAACCTCCCCAGTGTAATATAGGGCCATATTATTAGTGAGGGACACAAGTATGGAGTGCTCCCCAAAACCTTCCCCGTGTAATATAAGGCCATACTATTAGTGAGGGTCACAAGTATGGAGCGCTCCCCCAAACCTTCCCCGTGTAATATAGGGCCATACTATTAGTGAGGGACACAAGTATGGAGTGCTTCCCCAAACCTTTCCCGTGTAATATAGGGCCATACTATTAGTGAGGGACACAAGTATGGAGCGCTCACCCACACCTCCCCAGGGTAATATAGGCCATATTATTAGTGAGGGACACAAGTATGGAGCGCTCCCCCAAACCTCCTCAGTGTAATATAGTCCCATATTATTAGTGAGGGACACAAGTATGGAGCGCTCACCCAAACCTCCCCAGGGTAAAATAGGCCATATTATTAGTGAGGGACACAAGTATGGAGCGCTCCCCCAAGCCTCCCCAGTGTAATATAGGCCATATTATTAGTGAGGGACACAAATATGGAGTGCTCCCCCAAACCTCCCCAGTGTGATATACGCCATATTATTAGTGAGGGACACAAGTATGGAGTGCTCCCCCAAACCTCTCCAATGTAATATAGGACCATATTATTAGTGAGGGACACAAGTATGGAGCGTTCCCCCAAACCTCCCCAGGGTAATATAGGCCATATTATTAGTGAGGGACACAAGTATGGAGCGCTCCCCCAAACCTCCTCAGTGTAATATAGTCCCATATTATTAGTGAGGGACACAAGTATGGAGCGCTCACCCAAACCTCCCCAGGGTAAAATAGGCCATATTATTAGTGAGGGACACAAGTATGGAGCGCTCACCCAAACCTCTCCAGTGTAATATAGGGCCATATTATTAGTGAGGGACACAAGTATGGAGCGCTCCCCCAATCCTCCCCAGTGTGATATAGGCCATATTATTAGTGAGGGACACAAGTATGGAGCACTCACCCAAACCTCCTCAGTGTGATATAGGGCCATATTATTAGTGAGGGACACAAGTATGGAGCGCTCACCCAAACCTCCCCAGGGTAAAATAGGCCATATTATTAGTGAGGGACACAAGTATGGAGTGCTCCCCCAAACCTCTCCAGTGTAATATAGGGCCATATTATTAGTGAGGGACACAGGTATGGAGCGCTTCCCCAAACCTCCCCAGTGTAATATATGCCATATTATTAGTGAGGGACACAAGTATGGAGCGCTCACCCAAACCTCCCCAGTGTTATATAGGGCCATATTATTAGTGAGGGACACAAGTATGGAGCGCTCACCCAAACCTCCCCCAGTGTAATATAAGCCATATTATTAGTGAGGGACACAAGTATGGAGCGCTCCCCCAAACCTCTCCAGTGTGATATAGGGCCATATTATTAGTGAGGGACACAAGTATGGAGTGCTCACCCAAACATTCCCCGTGTAATATACGCCATATTATTAGTGAGGGACACAAGTATGGAGTGCTCCCCCAAAACCTCCCCAGTGTGATATAGGCCATATTATTAGTGAGGGACACAAGTATGGAGCGCTCACCCAAACCTCCTCAGTGTGATATAGGGCCATATTATTAGTGAGGGACACAAGTATGGAGCGCTCACCCAAACATTCCCCGTGTAATATACGCCATATTATTAGTGAGGGACACAAGTATGGAGTGCTCACCCAAACCTTCCCCGTGTAATATAGGGCCATATTATTAGTGTGGGACACAAGTATGGAGCGCTCCCCCAAATCTCCCCCGTGTGATATAGGGCCATACTATTAGTGAGGGACACAAGTATGGAGCGCTCCCCCAAACCTCCCCGTGTGATATAGGGCCATACTATTAGTGAGGGACACAAGTATGGAGCGCTCCCCCAAACCTCCCCCGTGTGATATAGGGCCATACTATTAGTGAGGGACACAAGTATGGAGCGCTCCCCCAAACCTCCCCAGTGTAATATAGGGCCATATTATTAGTGAGGGACACAAGTATGGAGTGCTCCCCAAAACCTTCCCCGTGTAATATAAGGCCATACTATTAGTGAGGGTCACAAGTATGGAGCGCTCCCCCAAACCTTCCCCGTGTAATATAGGGTCATACTATTAGTGAGGGACACAAGTATGGAGTGCTTCCCCAAACCTTTCCCGTGTAATATAGGGCCATACTATTAGTGAGGGACACAAGTATGGAGCGCTCACCCACACCTCCCCAGGGTAATATAGGCCATATTATTAGTGAGGGACACAAGTATGGAGCGCTCCCCCAACCCTCCTCAGTGTAATATAGTCCCATATTATTAGTGAGGGACGCAAGTATGGAGCGCTCACCCAAACCTCCCCAGGGTAAAATAGGCCATATTATTAGTGAGGGACACAAGTATGGAGCGCTCCCCCAAGCCTCCCCAGTGTAATATAGGCCATATTATTAGTGAGGGACACAAGTATGGAGTGCTCCCCCAAACCTCCCCAGTGTGATATACGCCATATTATTAGTGAGGGACACAAGTATGGAGTGCTCCCCCAAACCTCTCCAATGTAATATAGGACCATATTATTAGTGAGGGACACAAGTATGGAGCGTTCCCCCAAACCTCCCCAGGGTAATATAGGCCATATTATTAGTGAGGGACACAAGTATGGAGCGCTCCCCCAAACCTCCTCAGTGTAATATAGTCCCATATTATTAGTGAGGGACACAAGTATGGAGCGCTCACCCAAACCTCCCCAGGGTAAAATAGGCCATATTATTAGTGAGGGACACAAGTATGGAGCGCTCACCCAAACCTCTCCAGTGTAATATAGGGCCATATTATTAGTGAGGGACACAAGTATGGAGCGCTCCCCCAATCCTCCCCAGTGTGATATAGGCCATATTATTAGTGAGGGACACAAGTATGGAGCACTCACCCAAACCTCCTCAGTGTGATATAGGGCCATATTATTAGTGAGGGACACAAGTATGGAGCGCTCACCCAAACCTCCCCAGGGTAAAATAGGCCATATTATTAGTGAGGGACACAAGTATGGAGTGCTCCCCCAAACCTCTCCAGTGTAATATAGGGCCATATTATTAGTGAGGGACACAGGTATGGAGCGCTTCCCCAAACCTCCCCAGTGTAATATATGCCATATTATTAGTGAGGGACACAAGTATGGAGCGCTCACCCAAACCTCCCCAGTGTTATATAGGGCCATATTATTAGTGAGGGACACAAGTATGGAGCGCTCACCCAAACCTCCCCCAGTGTAATATAAGCCATATTATTAGTGAGGGACACAAGTATGGAGCGCTCCCCCAAACCTCCCCAGGGTAATATAGGCCATATTATTATTGAGGGACACAAGTATGGAGTGCTCCCCCAACCCTCCCCAGTGTGATATACGCCATATTATTAGTGAGGGACACAAGTATGGAGTGCTCCCCCAAACCTCCCCAGTGTGATATATGCCATATTATTAGTGAGGGACACAAGTATGGAGCGCTCCCCCAAACCTCTCCAGTGTAATATAGGGCCATATTATTAGTGAGGGATACAAGTATGGAGCGCTCACCCAAACTTCCCCAGGGTAATATAGGCCATATTATTAGTGAGGGACACAAGTATGGAGCGCTCCCCCAAACCTCTCCAGTGTAATATAGGGCCATATTATTAGTGAGGGACACAAGTATGGAGTGCTCCCCCAATCCTCTCCAGTGTAATATAGGGCCATATTATTAGTGAGGGACACAAGTATGGAGCGCTCACCCAAACCTCCCCAGGGTAATATAGGCCATATTAGTAGTGAGGGACACAAGTTTGGAGTGCTCCCCCAAACCTCCCCAGTGTGATATACGCCATAATATTAGTGAGGGACACAAGTATGGAGTGCTCCCCCAAAATTCCCCAGTGTGATATACGCCATATTAGTGAGGGACACAAGTATGGAGTGCTCCCCCAAACCTCTCCAGTGTAATATAGGCCATATTTTTAGTAAGTGACATAAGTATGGAGCGCTCACCCAAACCTCCTCAGTGTAATATAGGCCATATTATTAGTGAGGGTACACAAGTATGGAGCGCTCCCCCAAACCTCCTCAATGTAATAGAGTCCCATATTATTAGTGAGGGACACAAGTATGGAGCGCTCACCCAAACCTCCTCAGTGTAATATAGGGCCATATCATTAGTGAGGGACACAATTATGGAGCGCTCCCCCAAACCTCCCCAGTGTGATATAGGCCCATATTATTAGTGAGGGACACAAGTATGGAGCGCTCCCCCAATCCTCCCCAGTGTGATATACGCCATATTATTAGCTAGGGACACAAGTATGGAGCGCTCCCCCAAACTTCCCCCGTGTGATATAGGCCATATTATTAGTGAGGGACACAAGTATGGAGCGTTCCCCCAAACCTCCCCAGTGTAATATAGGCCCATTTTATTAGTGAGGGACACAAGTATGGAGCGCTCCCCCAAACCTCCCCAGTGTGATATAGGCCCATATTATTAGTGAGGGATACAAGTATGGAGCGCTCCCCCAATCCTCCCCACCTCCCCAGTGTGATATACGCCATATTATTAGTGAGGGACACAAGTATGGAGCGCTCACCCAAACCTCCCCAGTGTGATATACGCCATATTATTAGTGAGGGACACAAGTATGGAGCGCTCCCCCAAACTTCCCCCGTGTGATATAGGCCATATTATTATTGAGGGACACAAGCATGGAGCGTTCCCCCAAACCTCCCCAGTGTAATATAGGCCCATTTTATTAGTGAGGGACACAAGTATGGAGTGCTCCCCCAAACCTCTCCTGTGTAATATAGGGCCATATTATTAGTGAGGGACACAAGTATGGAGCGCTCACCCAAACCTCCCCAGGGTAATATAGGCCATATTATTAGTGAGTGACACAAGTATGGAGCGCTTACCCAAACCTCCTCAGTGTAATATAGGCCTTATTATTAGTGAGGGACACAAGTATGGAGTGCTCCCCCAAACCTCCTCAGTGTAATATAGTCCCATATTATTAGTGAGGGACACAAGTATGGAGCGCTCACCCAAACCTCCCCAGGGTAAAATAGGCCATATTATTAGTGAGGGACACAAGCATGGAGCGCTCTCCCAAACCTCCCCAGTGTAATATAGGCCATATTATTAGTCAGGGACACAAGTATGGAGTACTCCCCCAAACCTCCCCAGTGTGATATAGGACCATATTATTAGTGAGGGACACAAGTATGGTGCGCTCCCCCAAACCTCCTCAGTGTAATATAGTCCCATATTATTAGTGAGGGACACAAGTATGGAGCGCTCACCCAAACCTCCCCAGGGTAAAATAGGCCATATTACTAGTGAGGGACACAAGTATGGAGCACTCCCCCAAACCTCCCCAGTGTAATATAGGCCATATTATTATTGAGGGACACAAGTATGGAGTGCTCCCCCAAACCTCTCCAATGTAATATAGGACCATATTATGAGTGAGGGACACAAGTATGGAGCGTTCCCCCAAACCTCCCCAGGGTAATATAGGCCATATTATTAGTGAGGGACACAAGTATGGAGCGCTCACCCAAACCTCCCCAGGGTAAAATAGGCCATATTATTAGTGAGGGACACAAGTATGGAGCGCTCACCCAAACCTCTCCTGTGTAATATAGTCCCATATTATTAGTGAGGGACACAAGTATGGAGCGCTCCCCCAATCCTCCCCAGTGTGATATAGGGCCATATTATTAGGGACACAAGTATGGAGCGCTCCCCCATATCTCCCCAGGGTAATATAGGCCATATTATTAGTGAGGGACACAAGTATGGAGCGCTCCCCCAAACCTCCCCAGTGTAATATACGCCATATTATTAGTGAGGGACACAAGTATGGAGCGCTCCCCCAAACCTCTCCAGTGTAATATAGGGCTATATTATTAGTGAGGGACACAAGTATGGAGTGCTCCCCCAAACCTCCCCAGGGTAATATAGGCCATATTATTAGTGAGGGACACAAGTATGGAGCGCTCCCCCAAACCTCCCCAGTGTAATATACGCCATATTATTAGTGAGGGACACAAGTATGGAGCGCTCCCCCAAACCTCTCCAGTGTAATATAGGGCCATATTATTAGGGACACAAGTATGGAGTGCTCCCCCAAATTTCCCCAGGGTAATATAGGCCATATTATTAGTGAGGGACACAAGTATGGAGCGCTCCCCCAAACCTCCCCAATGTAATATACGCCATATTATTAGTGAGGGACACAAGTATGGAGTGCTCCCCCAAACCTCTCCAGTGTAATATAGGGCCATATTATTAGTGAGGGACACAAGTATGGAGTGCTCCCCCAAACCTCTCCAGTGTAATATAGGGCCATATTATTAGTGAGGGACACAAGTATGGAGCGCTCACCAAAACCTCCCCAGGGTAATATAGGCCATATTATTAGTGAGTGACACAAGTATGGAGCGCTTACCCAAACCTCCTCAGTGTAATATAGGCCATATTATTAGTGAGGGACACAAGTATGGAGCGCTCCCCCAAACCTCCTCAGTGTAATATAGTCCCATATTATTAGTGAGGGACACAAGTATGGAGCGCTCACCCAAACCTCCCCAGGGTAAAATAGGCCATATTATTAGTGAGGTACACAAGTATGGAGCGCTCCCCCAAACCTCCCCAGTGTAATATAGGCCATATTATTAGTCAGGGACACAAGTATGGAGTGCTCCCCCAAACCTCCCCAGTGTGATATAGGACCATATTATTAGTGAGGGACACAAGTATGGAGCGCTTCCCCAAACCTCCTCAGTGTAATATAGTCCCATATTATTAGTGAGGGACACAAGTATGGAGCGCTCACCCAAACCTCCCCAGGGTAAAATAGGCCATATTATTAGTGAGGGACACAAGTATGGAGCACTCCCCCAAACCTCCCCAGTGTAATATAGGCCATATTATTAGTGAGGGACACAAGTATGGAGTGCTCCCCCAAACCTCTCCAATGTAATATAGGACCATATTATGAGTGAGGGACACAAGTATGGAGCGTTCCCCCAAACCTACCCAGGGTAATATAGGCCATATTATTAGTGAGGGACACAAGTATGGAGCGCTCACCCAAACCTCCTCAGTGTAATATAGGCCATATTATTAGTGAGGGACACAAGTATGGAGCTCTCCCCCAAACCTCCTCAGTGTAATATAGTCCCATATTATTAGTGAGGGACACAAGTATGGAGCGCTCACCCAAACCTCCCCAGGGTAAAATAGGCCATATTATTAGTGAGGGACACAAGTATGGAGCGCTCACCCAAACCTCTCCTGTGTAATATAGGGCCATATTATTAGTGAGGGACACAAGTATGGAGCGCTCACCCACACCTCTCCAGTGTAATATAGGGCCATATTAGTGAGGGACACAAGTATGGAGCGCTCCCCCAAACCTCTCCAGTGTGATATAGGGCCATATTATTAGTGAGGGACACAAGTATGGAGCGCTCCCCCAATCCTCCCCAGTGTGATATAGGGCCATATTATTAGGGAAACAAGTATGGAGTGCTCCCCCAAATCTCCCCAGGGTAATATAGGCCATATTATTAGTGAGGGACACAAGTATGGAGTGCTCCCCCAAACCTCTCCAGTGTAATATAGGGCCATATTATTAGTGAGGGACACAAGTATGGAGTGCTCCCCCAAACCTCTCCTGTGTAATATAGGGCCATATTATTAGTGAGGGACACAAGTATGGAGCGCTCACCCAAACCTCCCCAGGGTAATATAGGCCATATTATTAGTGAGGGACACAAGTATGGAGCGCTCACCCAAACCTCCTCAGTGTAATATAGGCCATATTATTAGTGAGGGACACAAGTATGGAGCGCTCCCCCAAACCTCCTCAGTGTAATATAGTCCCATATTATTAGTGAGGGACACAAGTATGGAGCGCTCACCCAAACCTCCCCAGGGTAAAATAGGCCATATTATTAGTGAGGGACACAAGTATGGAGCGCTCCCCCAAGCCTCCCCAGTGTAATATAGGCCATATTATTAGTGAGGGACACAAGTATGGAGTGCTCCCCCAAACCTCCCCAGTGTGATATACGCCATATTATTAGTGAGGAACACAAGTATGGAGTGCTCCCCCAAACCTCTCCAATGTAATATAGGACCATATTATTAGTGAGGGACACAAGTATGGAGCGTTCCCCCAAACCTCCCCAGGGTAATATAGGCCATATTATTAGTGAGGGACACAAGTATGGAGCGCTCCCCCAAACCTCCTCAGTGTAATATAGTCCCATATTATTAGTGAGGGACACAAGTATGGAGCGCTCACCCAAACCTCCCCAGGGTAAAATAGGCCATATTATTAGTGAGGGACACAAGTATGGAGCGCTCACCCAAACCTCTCCAGTGTAATATAGGGCCATATTATTAGTGAGGGACACAAGTATGGAGCGCTCCCCCAATCCTCCCCAGTGTGATATAGGCCATATTATTAGTGAGGGACACAAGTATGGAGCACTCACCCAAACCTCCTCAGTGTGATATAGGGCCATATTATTAGTGAGGGACACAAGTATGGAGCGCTCACCCAAACCTCCCCAGGGTAAAATAGGCCATATTATTAGTGAGGGACACAAGTATGGAGTGCTCCCCCAAACCTCTCCAGTGTAATATAGGGCCATATTATTAGTGAGGGACACAGGTATGGAGCGCTTCCCCAAACCTCCCCAGTGTAATATATGCCATATTATTAGTGAGGGACACAAGTATGGAGCGCTCACCCAAACCTCCCCAGTGTTATATAGGGCCATATTATTAGTGAGGGACACAAGTATGGAGCGCTCACCCAAACCTCCCCCAGTGTAATATAAGCCATATTATTAGTGAGGGACACAAGTATGGAGCGCTCCCCCAAACCTCCCCAGGGTAATATAGGCCATATTATTATTGAGGGACACAAGTATGGAGTGCTCCCCCAACCCTCCCCAGTGTGATATACGCCATATTATTAGTGAGGGACACAAGTATGGAGTGCTCCCCCAAACCTCCCCAGTGTGATATATGCCATATTATTAGTGAGGGACACAAGTATGGAGCGCTTCCCCAAACCTCTCCAGTGTAATATAGGGCCATATTAGTGAGGGATACAAGTATGGAGCGCTCACCCAAACTTCCCCAGGGTAATATAGGCCATATTATTAGTGAGGGACACAAGTATGGAGCGCTCCCCCAAACCTCTCCAGTGTAATATAGGGCCATATTATTAGTGAGGGGCACAAGTATGGAGTGCTCCCCCAAACCTCTCCAGTGTAATATAGGGCCATATTATTAGTGAGGGACACAAGTATGGAGCGCTCACCCAAACCTCCCCAGGGTAATATAGGCCATATTAGTAGTGAGGGACACAAGTATGGAGCGCTCCCCCAAACCTCCCCAGTGTAATATACGCCATATTATTAGTGAGGGACACAAGTATGGAGCGCTCCCCCAAACCTCTCCAGTGTAATATAGGGCTATATTATTAGTGAGGGACACAAGTATGGAGTGCTCCCCCAAACCTCCCCAGGGTAATATAGGCCATATTATTAGTGAGGGACACAAGTATGGAGCGCTCCCCCAAACCTCCCCAGTGTAATATACGCCATATTATTAGTGAGGGACACAAGTATGGAGCGCTCCCCCAAACCTCTCCAGTGTAATATAGGGCCATATTATTAGGGACACAAGTATGGAGTGCTCCCCCAAATTTCCCCAGGGTAATATAGGCCATATTATTAGTGAGGGACACAAGTATGGAGCGCTCCCCCAAACCTCCCCAATGTAATATACGCCATATTATTAGTGAGGGACACAAGTATGGAGTGCTCCCCCAAACCTCTCCAGTGTAATATAGGGCCATATTATTAGTGAGGGACACAAGTATGGAGTGCTCCCCCAAACCTCTCCAGTGTAATATAGGGCCATATTATTAGTGAGGGACACAAGTATGGAGCGCTCACCAAAACCTCCCCAGGGTAATATAGGCCATATTATTAGTGAGTGACACAAGTATGGAGCGCTTACCCAAACCTCCTCAGTGTAATATAGGCCATATTATTAGTGAGGGACACAAGTATGGAACGCTCCCCCAAACCTCCTCAGTGTAATATAGTCCCATATTATTAGTGAGGGACACAAGTATGGAGCGCTCACCCAAACCTCCCCAGGGTAAAATAGGCCATATTATTAGTGAGGTACACAAGTATGGAGCGCTCCCCCAAACCTCCCCAGTGTAATATAGGCCATATTATTAGTCAGGGACACAAGTATGGAGTGCTCCCCCAAACCTCCCCAGTGTGATATAGGACCATATTATTAGTGAGGGACACAAGTATGGAGCGCTTCCCCAAACCTCCTCAGTGTAATATAGTCCCATATTATTAGTGAGGGACACAAGTATGGAGCGCTCACCCAAACCTCCCCAGGGTAAAATAGGCCATATTATTAGTGAGGGACACAAGTATGGAGCACTCCCCCAAACCTCCCCAGTGTAATATAGGCCATATTATTAGTGAGGGATACAAGTATGGAGTGCTCCCCCAAACCTCTCCAATGTAATATAGGACCATATTATGAGTGAGGGACACAAGTATGGAGCGTTCCCCCAAACCTACCCAGGGTAATATAGGCCATATTATTAGTGAGGGACACAAGTATGGAGCGCTCACCCAAACCTCCTCAGTGTAATATAGGCCATATTATTAGTGAGGGACACAAGTATGGAGCTCTCCCCCAAACCTCCTCAGTGTAATATAGTCCCATATTATTAGTGAGGGACACAAGTATGGAGCGCTCACCCAAACCTCCCCAGGGTAAAATAGGCCATATTATTAGTGAGGGACACAAGTATGGAGCGCTCACCCAAACCTCTCCTGTGTAATATAGGGCCATATTATTAGTGAGGGACACAAGTATGGAGCGCTCACCCACACCTCTCCAGTGTAATATAGGGCCATATTAGTGAGGGACACAAGTATGGAGCGCTCCCCCAAACCTCTCCAGTGTGATATAGGGCCATATTATTAGTGAGGGACACAAGTATGGAGCGCTCCCCCAATCCTCCCCAGTGTGATATAGGGCCATATTATTAGGGAAACAAGTATGGAGTGCTCCCCCAAATCTCCCCAGGGTAATATAGGCCATATTATTAGTGAGGGACACAAGTATGGAGTGCTCCCCCAAACCTCTCCAGTGTAATATAGGGCCATATTATTAGTGAGGGACACAAGTATGGAGTGCTCCCCCAAACCTCTCCTGTGTAATATAGGGCCATATTATTAGTGAGGGACACAAGTATGGAGCGCTCACCCAAACCTCCCCAGGGTAATATAGGCCATATTATTAGTGAGGGACACAAGTATGGAGCGCTCACCCAAACCTCCTCAGTGTAATATAGGCCATATTATTAGTGAGGGACACAAGTATGGAGCGCTCCCCCAAACCTCCTCAGTGTAATATAGTCCCATATTATTAGTGAGGGACACAAGTATGGAGCGCTCACCCAAACCTCCCCAGGGTAAAATAGGCCATATTATTAGTGAGGGACACAAGTATGGAGCGCTCCCCCAAGCCTCCCCAGTGTAATATAGGCCATATTATTAGTGAGGGACACAAGTATGGAGTGCTCCCCCAAACCTCCCCAGTGTGATATACGCCATATTATTAGTGAGGAACACAAGTATGGAGTGCTCCCCCAAACCTCTCCAATGTAATATAGGACCATATTATTAGTGAGGGACACAAGTATGGAGCGTTCCCCCAAACCTCCCCAGGGTAATATAGGCCATATTATTAGTGAGGGACACAAGTATGGAGCGCTCCCCCAAACCTCCTCAGTGTAATATAGTCCCATATTATTAGTGAGGGACACAAGTATGGAGCGCTCACCCAAACCTCCCCAGGGTAAAATAGGCCATATTATTAGTGAGGGACACAAGTATGGAGCGCTCACCCAAACCTCTCCAGTGTAATATAGGGCCATATTATTAGTGAGGGACACAAGTATGGAGCGCTCCCCCAATCCTCCCCAGTGTGATATAGGCCATATTATTAGTGAGGGACACAAGTATGGAGCACTCACCCAAACCTCCTCAGTGTGATATAGGGCCATATTATTAGTGAGGGACACAAGTATGGAGCGCTCACCCAAACCTCCCCAGGGTAAAATAGGCCATATTATTAGTGAGGGACACAAGTATGGAGTGCTCCCCCAAACCTCTCCAGTGTAATATAGGGCCATATTATTAGTGAGGGACACAGGTATGGAGCGCTTCCCCAAACCTCCCCAGTGTAATATATGCCATATTATTAGTGAGGGACACAAGTATGGAGCGCTCACCCAAACCTCCCCAGTGTTATATAGGGCCATATTATTAGTGAGGGACACAAGTATGGAGCGCTCACCCAAACCTCCCCCAGTGTAATATAAGCCATATTATTAGTGAGGGACACAAGTATGGAGCGCTCCCCCAAACCTCCCCAGGGTAATATAGGCCATATTATTATTGAGGGACACAAGTATGGAGTGCTCCCCCAACCCTCCCCAGTGTGATATACGCCATATTATTAGTGAGGGACACAAGTATGGAGTGCTCCCCCAAACCTCCCCAGTGTGATATATGCCATATTATTAGTGAGGGACACAAGTATGGAGCGCTTCCCCAAACCTCTCCAGTGTAATATAGGGCCATATTAGTGAGGGATACAAGTATGGAGCGCTCACCCAAACTTCCCCAGGGTAATATAGGCCATATTATTAGTGAGGGACACAAGTATGGAGCGCTCCCCCAAACCTCTCCAGTGTAATATAGGGCCATATTATTAGTGAGGGGCACAAGTATGGAGTGCTCCCCCAAACCTCTCCAGTGTAATATAGGGCCATATTATTAGTGAGGGACACAAGTATGGAGCGCTCACCCAAACCTCCCCAGGGTAATATAGGCCATATTAGTAGTGAGGGACACAAGTTTGGAGTGCTCCCCAAAACCTCCCCAGTGTGATATATGCCATAATATTAGTGAGGGACACAAGTATGGAGTGCTCCCCCAAAATTCCCCAGTGTTATATACGCCATATTAGTGAGGGACACAAGTATGGAGTGCTCCCCCAAACCTCTCCAGTGTAATATAGGCCATATTATTAGTGAGTGACATAAGTATGGAGCGCTCACCCAAACCTCCTCAGTGTAATATAGGCCATATTATTAGTGAGGGTACACAAGTATGGAGCGCTCCCCCAAACCTCCTCAGTGTAATAGAGGCCCATATTATTAGTGAGGGACACAAGTATGGAGCGCTCACCCAAACCTCCTCAGTGTAATATAGGGCCATATTATTAGTGAGGGACACAATTATGGAGCGCTCCCCCAAACCTCCCCAGTGTGATATAGGCCCATATTATTAGTGAGGGACACAAGTATGGAGCGCTCCCCCAATCCTCCCCAGTGTGATATACGCCATATTATTAGTGAGGGACACAAGTATGGAGCGCTCCCCCAAACTTCCCGCGTATGATATAGGCCATATTATTAGTGAGGGACACAAGTATGGAGCGTTCACCCAAACCTCCCCAGTGTAATATAGGCCCATTTTATTAGTGAGGGACACAAGTATGGAGCGCTCCCCCAAACCTCCCCTGTGTGATATAGGCCCATATTATTAGTGAGGTATACAAGTATGGAGCGCTCCCCCAATCCTCCCCACCTCCCCAGTGTGATATACGCCATATTATTAGTGAGGGACACAAGTATGGAGCGCTCACCCAAACCTCCCCAGTGTGATATACGCCATATTATTAGTGAGGGACACAAGTATGGAGCGCTCCCCCAAACTTCCCCCGTGTGATATAGGCCATATTATTATTGAGGGACACAAGTATGGAGCGTTCCCCCAAACCTCCCTAGTGTAATATAGGCCCATTTTATTAGTGAGGGACACAAGTATGGAGCGCTCCCCCAAACCTCCCCTGTGTGATATAGGCCCATATTATTAGTGAGGTATACAAGTATGGAGCGCTCCCCCAATCCTCCCCACCTCCCCAGTGTGATATACGCCATATTATTAGTGAGGGACACAAGTATGGAGCGCTCACCCAAACCTCCCCAGTGTGATATACGCCATATTATTAGTGAGGGACACAAGTATGGAGCGCTCCCCCAAACTTCCCCCGTGTGATATAGGCCATATTATTATTGAGGGACACAAGCATGGAGCGTTCCCCCAAACCTCCCTAGTGTAATATAGGCCCATTTTATTAGTGAGGGACACAAGTATGGAGCGCTCACCCAAACCTCCTCAGTGTGATATACTGCCATATTTTTAGTGAGGGACACAAGTATGAAGCGCTCCCCCAAACCTCCCCAGTGTGATATACGCCATATTATCAGTAAGGGACACAAGTATGGAGCGCTCCCCCAAACCTCTCTAGTGTAATATAGGCCCATATTATTAGTGAGGGACACAAGTATGGAGCGCTCCCCCAAACCTCTCTAGTGTAATAGAGGCCCATATTATTAGTGAGGGACACAAGTATGGAGCGCTCCCCCAAACCTCTCTAGTGTAATATAGGCCCATATTATTAGTGAGGGACACAAGTATGGAGCGCTCCCCCAAACCTCTCTAGTGTAATATAGGCCCATATTATTTGTGAGGGACACAAGTATGGAGCGCTCCCCAAAACCTCTCCAGTGTGATATAGGGCCATATTATTAGTGAGGGACATAAGTATGGAGCGCTCCCCAAAACCTCTCCAGTGTAATATAGGCCCATATTATTAGTGAGGGACACAAGTATGGAGCGCTCACCAAAACCTCCTCAATGTAATATAGGCCACATTATTAGTGAGGGACACAAGTATGGAGCGCTCCCCCAAACCTCCCCAGTGTGATATACGCCATATTAATAGTGAGGGACACAAGTATGGAGCGCTCCCTCAAACCTCCCCAGTGTGATATACGCCCATATTATTCGTGAGGGACACAAGTATGGAGCGCTCACCCAAACCTCCTCAATGTAATATAGACCACATTATTAGTGAGGGACACAAGTATGGAGCGCTCACCCAAACCTCCTCAATGTAATATAGGCCACATTATTAGTGAGGGACACAAGTATGGAGCGCTCCCCCAAACCTCCCCAGTGTGATATACTCCATATTAATAGTGAGGGACACAAGTATGGAGCACTCCCCCCAAACCTCCCCAGTGTGATATACGCCCATATTATTAGTGAGGGACACAAGTATGGAGCGCTCACCCAAACCTCCTCAATGTAATATAGGCCACATTATTAGTGAGGGACAGAAGTATGGAGCGCTCCCCCAAACCTCCCCAGTGTGATATACGCCATGGATCAATCATGTAAATGGCACTCTTCTGATCAGCGTTTGTTCCGCGTATCAGCTTATTGTGATCCTATTTGCTTGGTTACGATAATTGGATCACAGGTAAGGAGAAGATGGACAACAACATTTCTCCATTCTTTGAGTCTGCAGAAATCAGACTGCACTCAGATGACATTCGAGTGCAGTCCGGTGTTTTCCATGCACCCATACACTTGCCAAAAAAATTCTAGATCAGCACTGTCTTCTCCTTTCTTCCAACTGCACCTTTAACCCTATCCCACCTCTTCCCTCCCTAATCCTCCCCTCTTTTGAATTCCACTCTTTTCCATCTACTCTCCCTCCAACCTCCAAGTGGCCGTCATATATCGACCTCCAGGCCCGACCACTGCCTTCATTGACCAATTCTCTACCTGGCTTCTTCACTTTCTTTCAACTGACATCCCCACTGTCATAATGGGTGACTTCAACATCTCCACTGATACCCTTCGGTCAGCAGCCTCCATACTCCTGTCCCTTACTTCATCCTTTGGACTTACTCAGTGGTCCTCCTCAGCCAGCCACACAGACGGACACACATTAGAGTTGGTCTTCACCCGCCTCTGCTCTCTAACTTCACCACCTCCCCTCTCCCTATATCCGACCACCATCTACTCACTTTGTCATCCCTGTCCGCCTCTCCTGGCACCCATGTCCAGCAACATGCGCACCCCCGCTGAATCCTTGCACACTTAGACACCCACACGCGCTCTGACTCTATTCTACCACTGGCATCCAAGACACAGACAGTGCCACTGCTTTCTACAATGCCACTCTCGCATCAGCTATTGACACGGTCGCCCCTCTCGTTCATGGCAGAATGTGACGTACCAACAGACAAACCTGGCACAATAACCCCAATAAAAAGCTCTTGCAAGTGTCCAGGGCTGCAGAGCGGCGTTGGAAGAAAACAAATTCGCAAAATGACTTCACTGCATTCAAACAAGCAACACTCGCTTTCAAATCTGCCCCCACCTCTGCTAAACAGGCCTACTTCACAACCCTCGTATCTTCCCTATCCTACAATCCCAAACAGTTATTCAAAACTTTCAACTCCCTCCTCCGCCCACCACTGCCCCCTGCAACCTCTCTCATCTCTGCTGAGGACTTTGCCACACACTTCAAAAATAAAATCGACCAAACAAGGCAAGTCTTCATTGTTCAACCACCACAACCCCTTTGTATACCATATCAATGCCCAAACCCCATAACCTCCCTCTCCAACATCACTGAAGGGGAGCTTAATCGCCACTTCTCCAAATCGCACCTCACAACCTGTGCACTTGACCCCATCCCATCCCACCTCCTCCCCAACCTCATCACCACACTTATCCTATCCCTAACCCACCTCTTCAACCTATCGCTAACGTCCGGTACCTTCCCTTCTGCTTTTAAACATGCCACAATCACGCCTATCCTTAAGAAGCCAACCCTCGACCCAACCGCTATGTCCAGCTATCGCCCAATATCACTGCTCCCATTCGCTTCCAAACTCCTGGAGCTGCACGTCCACGCTGAACTTTCCTCCCACCTCTCATCTAACTTGCTCTTTGACAATATACAATCTGGTTTCTGCCCCCATCAGTCCACTGAGACAGCCCTGACCAAAATTACTAACGACCTACTTACAGCCAAAGCCAACGGACAATACTCTATACTCCTGCTTCTACACCTGTCCTCTGCATTCGACACAGTTGACCACTGCCTCCTACTACAGATCATCTCCTCCTTTGGTATCAAAGACCTCGCCCTATCCTCGATCTCATACCTTTCAAACCGCACATTCAGCGTCTCCCACTCCCACACTACCTCCTCATCCCACCCTCTCTCTGTTGGAGTCCCCCAAGGCTCTGTTCTAGGACCCCTACTCTTCTCAATTTATACCCTTGGCCTGGGTCAACTCATAAAGTCCCATGGATTCCAGTACCACCTTTATGCTGGCGACACTCAGATCTACCTCTCTGGCCCAGACGTCACCTCTCTGCTGCCCAGAATCCCGGAGTGTCTATCAGCCATATCCTCCTTCTCCTCTCGCTTCCTCAAGCTCAGTGTGGACAAATCTGAACTCATCATCTTTCCTCCATCTCACAGATCTTCCTTACCTGACCTATCTATCACAATTAATGACATCACGCTTTTCCCCAGTAGCGGAAGTCCACTGCCTTGGAGTAACCCTTGACTCTGCCCTGTCCTTCAAACCGCACATCCAAGCTCTTTCTACCTCCTGTTGCCTCCAGCTCAAAAATATTTCCAGAATCCGTCCTTTCCTCAACCCTCAATCTACTAAAATGCTGGTGCACACCCTCATCATCTCCCACCTCGACTACTGCAACATCCTTTTCTGTGGTCTCCCTGCTAACACCCTCGCACCTCTCCAGTCCATCCCTAACTCTGCTGCCCGACTAATTCATCTCTCTCCTCGCTACTCCTCCGCTTCTCCCCTCTGCAAATATCTTCACTGGCTTCCATTCCCTCAGCGTATCCAGTTCAAATTACTAATACTGACCTACAAGGCTATCTATAACCTGGTTCCTCCATATGTCTCTGAACTAATCTCCCGATACCTTCCCTTACGTAATATCCGGTCCTCCCAAGACCTCCTTCTCTCCTCCACACTTATTCGCTCCTCACCCAACCGCCTCCAAGACTTCTCCCGAATAGCCCCCATCCTCTGGAATTCTTTGCCCCAACATGTCCGACTATCAACCACATTCAGATCCTTCAGACGGAACCTGAAAACCCACCTCTTCAAGAAAGCCTACAGCCTGCAATGACCCCGCTACCTCCTCACCACTACCGCAGATATCACCTCAACAACACCGGAACTGCTGCAACCCACCAACCTACTGTCTCCTTCCCCACCATCCTGTAGCATGTAAGCCCGAAAGGACAGGGTCCTCTCCCCTCTGTATCAGTCAGTCATTGTAAGTTTGTTTACTGTAAGTGATATCTGTAATTTGTATGTAACCCCTTCTTATGTACAGCACCATGGAATCAATGGTGCTATATAAATAAATAATAATAATAATATAACATTGGTTCGGGTGCTATCCTATAAAACATCGGCTAACACTCGCCCAGTGTATACACTCGTGTGAGCGTGCCCTTACGATGTGTTTTTACAAGATTTTGGGAACTTTTTTTTTGCTATATTAGAAAAATTCTATATAGAAACTTGTGGGAGAAAATTGAGAATTTTGCAAACTGTGGTTCAAAACTACAGTTCCCAGCATGTCCAGACTCCTATAGGTACTTCTGCTCCAAAGAACACAATACAAATTCAAAAAACAGAAATTCTGTATATATAGATACAGTTGTGGCCTAAGGTATTGACACCCCTGCAATTCTGTCAGATAATACTCAGTTTCTTCCTGAAAATGATTGCAATCACAAATTCTTTGGTATTATTATCTTCACTTAATTTGTCTTAAATGAAAAAACACAAAAGAGAATGAAGCAAAAAGCAAAACATTGATCATTTCACACAAAACTCCAAAAATGGGCCAGACAAAAGTATTGGTACCCTCAGCCTAATACTTGGTCGCACAACCTTTAGCCAAAATAACTGCGACCAACCGCTTCCGGTAACCATCAATGAGTTTCTTACAATGCTCTGCTGGAATTTTAGACCATTCTTCTTTGGCAAACTGCTCCAGGTCCCTGATATTTGAAGGGTGCCTTCTCCAAACTGCCATTTTTAGATCTCTCCACAGGTGTTCTATGGGATTCAGGTCTGGACTCATTGCTGGCCACCTTAGAAGTGCTTTCTCTCAAACCATTTTCTAGTGCTTTTTGAAGTGTGTTTTGGATCATTGTCCTGCTGGAAGACCCATGACCTCTGAAGGAGACCCAGCTTTCTCACACTGGGCCCTACATTATGCTGCAAAATTTGTTGGTAGTCTTCAGACTTCATAATCCCATGCTCACGGTCAAGCAGTCCAATGCCAGAGGCAGCAAAGCAACCCCAAAAATCTGGGAACCTCCGCCATGTTTGACTGTAGGGACAGTGTTTTTTTCTTTGAATGCCTCTTTTTTTCTCCTGTAAACTCTATGTTGATGCCTTTGCCCAAAAAGCTCTACTTTTGTCTCATCTGACCAGAGAACATTCTTCCAAAACGTTTTAGGCTTTTTCAGGTAAGTTTTGGCAAACTCCAGCCTGGCTTTTTTATGTCTCGGGGTAAGAAGTCGGGTCTTCCTGGGTCTCCTACCATACAGTCCCTTTTCATTCAGACGCCGACGGATAGTACGGGTTGACACTGTTGTACCCTCGGACTGCAGGGCAGCTTGAACTTGTTTGGATGTTAGTCGAGGTTCTTTATCCAACATCCGCACAATCTTGCGTTGAAATCTCTTGTCAATTTTTCTTTTCCATCCACATCTAGGGAGGCTAGCCACATTGTCATGGGCTTTAAACTTCTTGATGACACTGCACACGGTAGACACAGGAACATTCAGGTCTTTGGAGATGGACTTGTAGCCTTGAGATTACTCATGCTTCCTCACAATTTGGTTTCTCAAGTCCTCAGACAGTTCTTTGCTCTTCTTTCTTTTCTCCATGCTCAATGTGGTACACACAAGGACACAGGACAGAGGTTGAGTCAACTTTGATCCATGTCAACTGGCTGCAAGTGTGATTTAGTTATTGCCAACACCTGTTAGGTGCCACAGGTAAGTTACAGGTGCTGTTAATTACACAAATTAGAGAAGCATCACATGATTTTTCGAACAGTGCCAATACTTTTGTCCACCCTCTTTTTTATGTTTGGTGTGGAATTATATCCAATTTGGCTTTAGGACAATTCTTTTTGTGATTTTTCATTTAAGACAAATTAAATGAAGATAATAATACCAAAGAATTTGTGTTTGCAATCATTTTCAGGAAGAAACTGAGTATTATCTGACAGAATTGCAGGGGTGTCAATACTTTTGGCCACAACTGTAGGTCACCGATTGGAGGCAGCTTTAATAAACAATAAAGCTGTAAGATAAAAAGCAAAATGCTTTGTGTAAATCCAGCTATAGACATTTATGCAGGAGTAGATATGTGTCCATGTAAGATGTTGAAAAGATGGCCGGGGCACCAATGCTGACTGCCTTGTGCTAGGCAATCCAAGTGGTATCAATTATCAGGCAGCAGCTGCAAAACTTCATATGGCACTGTGCACACAGCAACTACTATGAAACAGCCTGCTGCCTTTACTCCACAGCATAGAGTAAAAGAGACCAGCACCGGAGCCACTGCAGTGCTGCCGGGGAAGGCACTTCACCAAAACGACCCTGACACCTTCCTGAAGCAGATTTGCCTGGGAAAACTTGATGTCTGCGCCAGTGTCTAGCGTCCGAGCGCAGATTAAGTGACCAGCGGTGATATCGTTGATGTTGCCGCAGGTCACTGAAGCTGCGGTTCCCACGGGTAGCTCACTGGGTGCTGCCCAATGAACTGCGGTGACCTCAATGAGATCACTGCTAGTACCTAGCGGTAATGTAATGAAGTTTACCGCAGTACATCGGTCGGCTCACAGTGAACTGAGCGTGGGAACAGCTGGCGGTAACATTAATGACATTTGAAGTCAGTTCAAATGTGAGGTGGTCCCCAAAATAATTTTTTGTAAATTTTGTTAAAAAATGAGAAATCGCTGGTCAACTTTTAACTCTTCTAACTTCCTAACTAAAAAAAATTGTTTAAAAAATTGTGCTGATGTAAAGTAGACATGTGGGAAATGTTATTTATTAACTATTTTGTGTGCCATAGCTTCCTGTTTTAAGGGACTAAGAATTAAAAGTTTGAAAATTGTGAAATTTTCAAAATTATTGCCAAATTTTCAAAATTTTCACAAATAAACGCAAGTCTGTATCAAACACATTTTACCACGATCATGAAGTACACTATATCAGTAAAAAATCTCAAAATCAGTAGGATCTGTTGAAGCGTTCCAGACAGAGCTATAACCTCATAAAGTGACAGTGCACAGATTTAAAAAATGAGGCCCGGTCATTAACCCCTCTCTGCTATCCAACGTACTATTCCGTCCATGTGACCTGGGCCATACTTTCCATGGAAGGAATAGTATGTCATGCCCTTTAATACGACACTGCGACCGCTCTGTGACCTATCTGTGACTGCTCTGCAGGAATCCTCAGCTAGCACTGCAGGTCCTCACACTAGCTGAGGATTCCTGCAGAGCGGTCACACTGCTAGATCTCCTACGGTGCTGGGCCTTGTAGTGCCACAGAAGCCTGTGACACCACAATTCCTGCTGAGGACAGAAGAAGAGACTACATCCGTAAGTTGATCCCTGATCTCTTACCGATCTCTCTTCATCCACCCTAATCCCCCCATCCCACCTTCCCTTTTCCCCTCTTTCTACTCTCCTCCACCCCCCTTTGCACCACGCATTTAGCAGCCGCCAAGCGTTGATTGGGGACGCAGTTCACCGATCAGCACTCATGCTCGCTTTTCTTTCTCACCCCCTTTTGCACCACCTCCATGCGCACATCCAGCAGCCGCCGAACTTTGATAAGTGACGCAGTTCACTTATCAGAGCTCATGACTGCTGCTTTAAACACTTTACTTTTACGCCACCCCCGTGCGCACATCCAGCAGCCGCCGATCTTTGATAAGTGAAACCGTTCACTTATCAGAGCTCGTGCCTGCTGTTTTACACTTTTCACAGACATTTTTTTCTCCCTAGTTCTCTTTTTCTTTTAGCTTTTTCTTTTCAGACAAGTTTGCACCAAGCACTATCCCCCCACACACACACATACACAAACAGTTAAAAATAAAGTACTTAACACAAACACCATACTCATAAAAAAAATGTGCGGCCCGTCACGTTCGTCCCAACAGCAATATTCAGTGGAGGAGGCATATGTTTTCCTTGCCTCCGACACTGATAGCGAGGGAGAGGATCCCACATTTCTTTATTTCTTGGATTGTTCATCCTCATCCTCTTCCTCCTCCTCATCTTCCTCCATGGGTCCCCCAGACATCCCAGGACAGAAGATGAGGCAGCGCCCATCATTCCAGAACATGAAGATGAACCAGCACACCCCAATGCGGACCCCGTATGGACCTCACCCCCCGAAAATTATGAGCCACTGATTCCTGATTTTGTGGCAGAATCAGGAATGGGGTGGTGGGGGAAGAGGAAATGATGGAGGTCATGGAATGGGCAATGATGGGGGTGGTGGGGGAGGAGGAAATGATGGAGGTGGTGGAATTGGTAATGATGGGCTGGTGGGGGAGAAAGCAATGATAGATGTGGTGGAAAGAGCAATGATGGGATGCAGGGGGGGAGAATGCAAAAATGCTCATTTTGTCTTTTGTAGGATTTGTGTATTATGGCCAATGTGAACATGCATTTATGTGCTGCATGTGTATCAACTCAAACCAAGCTCAATTTTTGTGTTTTTTCTTTGTATTTTTACATTCTGTGCAAGACGGGGGGTGGCCTCCCTCTCCTGAGCTGGAAATTGTATATAAGGCTTCCCCAGACTGGTGTCTACTGTTTGGGACTCAGTCCTTTTGTCTGCCCTTGTTCACACATTGAGGTCAACTTTGACACATGGCAAGGTTTTTAATATTATACAGTGTAGGACTATCCTGAACAGAGTTACCTTGTCGAGGTGGGATGGCTTTTATGCTATTTTTGATAAAAAACAGTATTACTAAAACTCTGTATTATTTAGATGAACTTTTGCTTTTACTTATTTAGTTACAGCAGGGTTCTTGCTCATTTTGTCTTTTGTAGGTCCTTAGTATATAGCGTACTAGCTTATCATGTGTAGCGCCATCCCTCAGTATATAGTGTAGTCATTTATTATGTATAGCACAGTCCGTTAGTATAGTGTACTCACTTATTATGTATAACACCATCCTTAGTTACAGTTTCCTCTTTTGTTATGTATAACACCGTCCCTTATTACATACCATCCTCTCTAGTTATATATGGTGCCGTCCCTTATTATATAGCTTCCTCTGCTGTTATGTATAGTGCTGCCTCTTCCATAGTGTATTCTTGTTAATTTTGTTATTTGCAGCGCCCTCTTTTATTACATAGTCCATTCTCTTGTTAGATATAAAATGACTGCTGATGCAGGAGCCGGTGACCAGACTACCAGTCCATCATCTCCTCCATTAGAAAAGAAGCTTTCCCATGCTCCATCAGCCATCACTGCATTATATATCTAACAAGAGAGGACGGTATGTAATAAAAAACAGGGCTATATATAAATCAATATGTAAGGGACGGTGCTGTACATAGCAAGAGAGGGCACTGTATAAGGGAAGGCAATATACATACTAAAGGAGACTATGTAATATATATATATATATATGCATGTGTGTGTGTGGCTATATACATACACACATATATATATATATATGTAAATAATATAATGTAGCTTTGTCGTCATAAAAGGAGAGGGGCCCAGACACATTTCTTGCACCGGGGCCCCAAGCTGTCAGTGTCCACCTCTGGGTGAAGAGGTTAACCTACAAAGTGTCTCAGTCCTTAAAGGGTTACAACTACATCCCACCCCCCCAAAAAAAAATAGCTGTTGTATACTTAGTACACCCTGAAGCGCATATCTGTTTTTCACATCAAAAGGGTTGACCGGTCCAAATCGATAAGTCTGAAGTGACTGCATACTCATGAATCCCCCAATGCACACCACACTGTGAGCTGCGAGGATTCACCGATTTCTGACCCGGGACCGGAGGGCATGCATGAGTTATACATAATCCTGGTCAGTGAGCGTGTCCTCGCTATCCATACACTTGTATGGATCGAGGCCCCACTCTCTAGTCAGCCACACCCACCGGAGAGCGCAATACAAGTGTATGGAGGGAGGCCCACTGGCCGGGAGTATGTATAGCACATACATGTCTTATGGCTCAGAAACCGGTGAATCTCTCCAGTGCACAGTGCTTCCACTGGGGTGATTCATAAATCTGCAGTTACTGCAGACTTATCGCTTTGGACAGGACAACCCCTTTAACCCCTTCCCGACCCATGACGCCTACGTAGACGTCATGAAAAGCTGTGCCAAGACGACCCATGACGCCTACGTAGGCGTCATGGTATAACTTACCCTCCTGCGGGTCGGGTGACCGGGGTCAATGAAAGGTCAACCAACCCGCACACACAGGACCCTTTGTGCCTCACCACAGGGGGGGTGGCTTAGTCCCTCCATAGCTATGACCACTCTGGTTGGCTGTTGAAAGTGAAACAGCCAATCAGAGCAATAGTAATATTTCATCAATGAAATTTCATGAAATATTACAATCCAACCATGGCTGATGCTGCAGTAGCATCGGACATGGCTGGAGACCATAATCAGACCCCCCCACAGGCTGGCGGGGGTGATCGGCCCCCACCATGGACTGATGGCAGCAATCGTCAGCTGCCTTCATGATCTGCTCCCCCTCCCCTTCCCTCCGCTCCCCCCGCAGTCCGATCACCTACCCTCCCCTGCCCCGGTACCATCCGAGTCCCGATCTGGCTCCCGGTGTCCCGCCGTCCCGTATTATGGGAGCCGCCATGTTGGGAAAAGGCGGGCGCATGAATAGGATTGGGATTAGGGTTAGGGGTGTGTTGGGGTTATGGTTGTAGTTAGAATTGAGGGGTTTCCACTGTTTAGGCACATCACGGGGTCTCCAAATGCGACATGGCACCACCATTTATTCCAGCCAATTTTGCGTTCTAAAAGTCAAACAGTGCTCCCTCCATTCTTATCCCTGACATGTGCCCAAACAGAGGTTTACCCCCACATATGTTGTATCAGTGTACTCAGGAAAAATTGCACAACAACTTTGGGGGTCTCATTTCTCCAGTTACCCTTGGAAAAATAAAAAATTCGGGGCAAAAAAAATTATTTATGTGGAAAAAAAATGATTTTTTATTTTCATGTCTCTGCGTTATAAACTTCTGTAAAGCACTTGGGTGTTCAAAGTGCTCACCACATATCTAGATAAGTTCCTTGGGGGGTCTAGTTTCCAAAATGGGGTCACTAGTGGGGAGTTTCTACTGATTAGGCACATCAGGGGCTCTGCAAACGTACATGACGCCCCCAGACAATTAGATCAAAGTCGGCATTTCAAAACGTCACTACTTCCCTTCCGAGCCCCGACGTGTACCCGAACAGTGGTTCCCCCCAAATATGGGGTACCAGCGTACTCAGAACAAACTGTACAACAACATTTGGGGTCCAATTTCTACTGTTACCCTTGTGAAAATGAAAAAATTGCGGGCTAAAAAATCATTTTTTGAGGAAAAAATGATTTTTTATTTTCACGGCTCTGCATTATAAACTTCTGTGAAGCACTTGGGGGTTCAAAGTGCTCACCACACATCTAGATAAGTTCCTTGGGGGTTTAGTTTCCAAAATGGGGTTACTTGTGGGGGGTTTCTACTGTTTAGGCACATCAGGGGCTCTGCAAACGTAACATGACGCCCGCAGACCATTCCATCAAGTCGACATTTCAAAATGTCCCCACATATGGGGTACCAGCGTACTCAGGACAAACTGGATAACAACTTTTGAGGTCTAATGTTTCCTGTTAGCCTTGTGAAAATAAAAAATAGCAGGCTAAAAATCATTTTTGAGGAAAAAAAAATATTTTTTATTTTCACTGCTCTGCGTTATAAACTTCTGTGAAGCACTTGGGGTTTTAAAGTGCTCACCACACATCTAGATAAGTTCCTTTGGGGGTCTAGTTTCCAAAATGGGGTGACTTGTGGGGGAGCTCCAATGTTTAGGCACACAGGGGCTCTCCAAACGCGACATGGTGTCCGCTAACAATTGGAGCTAATTTTCCATTCAAAAAGTCAAATGGCACTCCTTCCCTTCCGGGCCCTGCCGTGCACCCAAACAGTGGTTTATGACCACATATGAGGTATCGGTGTACTCAGGAGAAATTGCCCAACAAATTTTAGGATCCATTTTATCCTGTTGTCCATGTGAAAATGAAGAAACTGAGGCTAAAAGAAAATTTTTGTGAAAAAAAGTACTTTTTTTGTTCGGATCAATTTGTGAAGCACCTTGGGGTTCAAAGCACTCACTATGCATCTAGCTAAGTTCCTTGGAGGGTCTAGTTTCCAAAATGGGGTCATTTGTGAGGGAGCTCCAATGTTTAGGCACACAGGGACTCTCTAAACGCGAAATGGCAACCGCTAAATATTTTCCATTCAAAAAGTCAAATGGCGCTCCTTCCCTTCTGAGCCCTGCCGTGCGCCCAAACAGTGGTTTATGACCACATATGAGGTATCGGTGTACTCAGGAGAAATTGCCCAACAAATTTTAGGATCCGCTTTATCCTGTTGTCCATGTGAAAATGAAAAAATCGATGCTAAAAGAAAATTTTTGTTGGAAAAATTAAAATGTCCATTTTTTCCTTCCACGTTGCGTTAGTTCCTGTGAAGCACCTGAATGGTTAATAATCTTCTTGAATGAAGTTTTGAGTAGCTTGAGGGGTTCAGTTTTTAGAATGGTGTCACTTTTGGGTATTTTCTGCCATATAGACCCCTCAAAGTGACTTCAAATGTGAGGTGGTCCCTGAAAAAATGGTTTTGTAAATTTTGTTGTAAAAATGAGAAATCGCTGGTCAACTTTTAACCCTTATAACGTCCTAACAAAAAAAAAAATTGTTTCCAAAATTGTGCTGATGTAAAGTAGACATGTGGGAAATGTTATTTACTAACTATTTTGTGTCACATAACTCTCTGGTTTAACAGAATAAAAATTCAAAATTTCAAAATTTCAAAATTTTTGCCAAATTTCACAAATAAACGCAAAAATTATCGACCTAAATTGCCCAATATGTCACGAAAAAACAGTCTCAGAATCACTAGGATGCGTTGAAGCGTTCCTGAGTTATTACCTCATAAATGGCCAGGTCATTAAGTTCAAAATAGGCTGGGTCAAGAAGGGGTTAAGGTATGTGCTTGATTGTGTCTGCAAAAAAGCAGCTTTTTTCTTACCAACTAAACTGTGAGGATGGTCAATACGGAATAATTTTTAATCCATTTCAGATTTTTTAATCTGTTTGCTACAGGTCAGGATCAGTCACCATCTGTTATATTAACACATTTCATCAATTTTTCTCGAAATTGCTCCCAATTAATCCACAGGTTTATTAAGTACAGTCTGTGAAAAAATGGAAAGGAAATAAATCACTACCTGTTTCCTATCCTTCTCCGTACAATTAAAAACCATCTACATAGGATCACAAATGTGAAAAAAGCCCATGACATTATTCTTCACTAAGGACATTTCTGCTTGCATCTATGGACTACACTAAATGATTAGCACTTGTTTAGGCTAGGGTGTACATTTAAAACTTTGGCCCACAGGGTCGTTAAATTTGGCCCGCGATGCTGGCACCGCTTCCCCCCTTCCTGCCTGGCATCGCACTTTCAACTGTACTGTTATCCTGGATATCAATGGATATTGCTAACACCTGTGTTTTTCCAATAATGATTGTCTACCTCTGTTAATTGGCTTAGAGCTTTATAAATAGTTCACTTGGTTTATTTCTGACATATCATATGACTAAGGGCACTTGGACACCAGAAACGCGTTAGGTTTTTATCTATATTTTTGGATTCCATGTTTTTAATGAATTTTGAATAAAGCATGAACTAAATTTTTACATATTGTGGACGGATGTGCTGCCTATTTCCTTTCTCTGAACATTTGGCTGGCCTTCCCCAGCAGGACTGGCACCCTACACACAGATTTCAGCCTCCAATGTTGGAGGATGTTGATACAGTGGAAGGCAATCCTCCATCATTCTCCTTCTGCATCTGGCATCTCAGTGCACCGGGTGCGAAGACATCACTATTTCGTGCCTGCTGGGCTGAGCAGTGAAGAGCTTCAGAGCACCTCACTGTCAAGACCGCAACAGCGGGGGGAACGGGGAGAGGTGAGTATTGTTTTTTCTAAATGTGCGGCCATTATTCAGTATGGAAGACTACTGCATTGCCTTTCTCGGCCTCACAGAAACCTGGCTGACACCCTCTGACACCACCTCCCTTGCTGCGCTGTGTTACAGCGGCCTCCACTTCACCCACACTCCTTGCCCTGGCAACAGACATGGTGGAGGAGTGGGTCTTCTCCTTTCTTCTAACTGCACCTTTAACCCAATCTCACCTCTTCCCTCCCTAATCCTCCCCTCTTTTGAAGTCTACTCTGTCTGCATCTACTCTCCCCCCAAACTCCAAGTGGCCATCATATACTGACCTCCAGGCCCGACCACTGTCTTCATTGACCAATTCTCTACCTGGCTTCTTCACTTTCTTTCAACTGACATCCCCACTATCATCATGGGTGAATTCAACATCCCCACTGATACCCTTCAGTCAGCAGCCTCCAAACTCCTGTCCCTTACTTCATCCTCTGGACTTACTCAGTGGTCCTCCTCAGCCACCCACACAGACGGACACACACTAGACCTGGTCTTCACCCATCTCTGCTCCCTATCTAACTTCACAACCTCACCTCTCCCTCTATCTGACCACCATCTACTCACTTTCTCATCCCTGTCCTCCTCTCCTGGCACCCATGTCCAGCAACATGTGCATCCCCGCAGAAACCTTGCACACCTAGACACCCACGCGCTCTCTGACTCTATTCTACCACTGGCATCCATATCCTCACTCCAAGACAGACAGTGCCACTGCTTTCTACAATGCCACTCTTGCATCAGCTATTGACACGGTCGCTCCTCTCGTTCATGGCAGAATGCGACGTACCAACAGACAACCCTGGCACAATAACCCCAATAAAAAGCTCCGGCAAGTGTCCAGGGCTGCAGAGCGGCGTTGGAAGAAAACAAATTCGCAAGATGACTTCAACGCTCGCTTTCAAATCTGCCCTCACCTCTGGCAAACAGGCCTTCTTCACAACCCTTGTATCTTCCCTATCCTACAATCCCAAACAGTTATTCAAAACTTTCAGCTCCCTCCTCCACCCAAAACTTTCAACTCCCTCCAACCTCCCTCATCTCTGCTGAGGACTTTGCCACACACTTCAAAAATAAAATCGACCAAACAAGGCAAGTCTTCATTGTTCAACCACCACAACCCCTTTGTATACCAGACCAATGCCCAAACCCCATAACCTCCCTCTCCAACATCACTGAATGGGAGCTTAATCGCCTCTTCTCCAAATCGCACCTCACAACCTGCGCACTTGACCCCATCCCATCCCACCTCCTCCCCAACCTCACCACCACACTTATCCCATCCCTAACCCACCTCTTCAACCTATCGCTAACGTCCGGTACCTTCCCTTCTGCTTTTAAACATGCCACAATCACGCCTATCCTTAAGAAGCCAACCCTCGACCCAACCGCTATGTCCAGCTATCGCCCAATATCACTGCCCCCATTCGCTTCCAAACCCCTGGAGCTGTACGTCCACGACGAAATTTCCTCCCACCTCTCATATCTAACTTGCTCTTTGACAATCTACAATCTGGTTTCCGCCCCCATCACTCCACTGAGACAGCCCTGACCAAAATTACTAATGACCTACTTACAGCCAAAGCAAGCGGACATTACTCCTGCTTCTAGACCTGTCCTCTGCATTTGACACAGTTGACCACTGCCTCCTACTACAGATCCTCTCCTCCTTTGTCATCAAAGACCTCGCCCTATTCTGGATCTCCTCATACCTTTCAAACCACACATTCAGCGTCTCCCACTCCCACACTACCTCCTCATCCCACCCTCTCTCTGTTGGAGTCCCCCAAGGCTCTGTTCTAGGACCCCTACTCTTCTCAATTTATACCCTTGGCCTGGATCAACTCATAAAGTCCCATGGATTCCAGTACCACCTTTATGCTTCCGACACTTAGATCAACCTCTCTGGCCCAGACATCACCTCTCTGCTGCCCAGAATCCCGGAGTGTCTATCAGCCATATCCTTCTTTTCCTCTCGCTTCTTCAAGCTCAATGTGGACCAATCTGAACTCATCATCTTTCCTGCATCTCACAGATCTTCCTTACCTGACCTATCTATCACAATTAATGACATCACGCTTTTCCCCAGTAGCGGAAGTCCGCTGCCTTGGAGTAACCCTTGACTCTGCCCTGTCCTTCAAACCGCACATCCAAGCTCTTTCTACCTCCTGTCGCATCCAGCTCAAAAATATTTCTAGAATCTGTCCTTTCCTCAACCCTCAATCTACTAAAATACTTGTGCATGCCCTCATCATCTCTCGCCTCGACTACTGCAACATCCTTTTCTGTGGTCTCCCTGCTAACACCCTCGCACCTCTCCAGTCCATCGCTACTCCTCCGCTTCTCCCCTCTGCAAATCTCTTCACTGGCTTCCATTCCCTCAGCGTATTCAGTTCAAACTACTAATACTGACCTACGAGGCCATCTATAACCTGTCTCCTCCATATGTCTCTGAACTAATCTCCCGATACCTTCCCTCATGTAATCTCCGGTCATCCCAAGACATAGTAACATAGTAACATAGTTATTAAGGTTGAAGGAAGACTTTAAAGGGAATCTGTCACCCTTTTTTTGCCCTATTGGCTGCCGGCATAGACATCGGGTGCTTATCTACAGCATTCTGTAATGCTGTAGATAAGCCCCCAATGTAACCTGAAAGAGAAAAAAACACGTTATATTATACTCACCGAGGTGGGCGGTCCGGTCCGATGGGTGTTGCGGTTCTGTCCAACGCCTCCCTTCTTCATGCGATGATGTCCTCTTCTCCCGTCCTGTAATGGCTCCGGTGCAGGAGCATTGCTCTGCCCTGTTGAGGGCAGAGCAGAATTCTGCAGTGCGCAGGCGCCAGACCTCTCCCGACGTCTGCGCACTGCAGGACTCTGCTCTGCCCTCAACAGGGCAGAGCAGTGCGCTTGCGCCGGAGCTATTACAGGACGGGAGAAGAGGACATCATCGCATGAAGAAGGGAGCCATCGGACCGGACCGCAACACCCATCGGACCGGACCGCCCACCTCGGTGAGTATAATATAATGTGTTTTTCTTCTCTTTCAGGTTACATCAGGGGCTTATCTACAGCATTATAGAATGCTGTAGATAAGCCCCCGATGTCTATGCCGGCAGCTGATAGGCCGAAAATTAGGTGACAGATGCCCTAAAAAGTCCATGTAGTTCAACCCATATCCTATCCTAACTTGCCCTAACATGTTGATCCAGAGGAAGGCAAAAAAAACCCATGTGGTAAACAGTAAGCTTCACATTGGGGAAAAAAATTCCTTCCCGACTCCACATACGGCAATCAGACTAGCTCCCTGGAACAACGCAATATTAAGGAAACTAGTGCATATACCCTGTAATATTATACTTTTCAAGAAAGGAATCCAGTCCCTTCTTAAATTTTAGTAGGGAATCACTCATTACAACATCATATGGCAGAGAGTTCCATAGTCTCACTGCTCTTACAGTAAAGAATCCGCGTCTGTGATTATGCTTAAACCTTCTTTCCTCCAGACGTAGAGAATGCCCCATTGTACCCGTCACAGGTCTAAGAGTAAAAAGATCATTAGAAAGGTATTTGTACTGTCCCCGCATATATTTACACATTGTAATAAGATCACCCCTAAGCCTTCGATTTTCCAAACTAAATAACCCCAAGTGTAATAATCTGTTTTGGTATTGCAGACCCCCTAGTTCCCTAATAACCTTGGTCGCTCTTCTCTGCACCCGCTCCAGTTCAGCTATGTCTTTCTTATACACTGGAGACCAGAACTGTACACAGTATTCTAAGTGTGGTCGCACTAGTGACTTATATAGAGGTAAAATCATGTTCTCCTCATGAGCATCTATGCCTCTCTTAATGCATTCCATTATTTTATTTGCCTTTCCAGCAGCTGCCTGACACAGGCCACTAAATGTGAGTTTGTCGTCCACCCATACACCCAGGTCTTTTTCAGTGACAGTTTTGCCCAGTGTTTTACAATTAAGTGCATAATTATACATCTTATTCGATCTACCCAAGTGCATGACCTTACATTTATCCCCATTAAAGCTTATTTGCCATTTATCAGCCCAAGCTTCTAGTTTACATAAATTCTCCTGTAATATAAAATTGTCCTCCTCTGTATTGATTACCCTGCAGAGTTTAGTGTCATCTGCAAATATTGAAATTCTACTCTCTATGCCCCTACAAGGTCATTGTAAATAATAATAATAATAAATATGTTAAAAAGAAGCGGGCCCAAAACTGACCCCTGTGGTACCCCACTGCTAACCGTGACCCAGTCCATGTGTGCTCCATTAATAAGCACCCTTTGTTTCCTATCCCTGAGCCATCTCTTAACCCACTTACACATATTTTCCCCTATCCCCATTGTTCTCATTTTATGTATCAACCTTTTGTGTGGCACCGTATCAAAAGCTTTTGAAAAGTCCATGTACACCACGTCCACTGCATTCCCTTGGTCCAGTCCGGAACTTGCCTCTTCATAAAAGCTTATCAGATTAGTCTGACAGGAACGGTCCCTTGTAAACCCATGTTGATATTGGGCCATGAGGTTATTCTTCTCCAGATACTCCAGTATAGTATCTCTTAGAAAACCCTCCAGGATTTTACCCACAGTTGAGGTTAAACTAAGGCTGGTTTCACATTCGCGCTTTTTAAGCGCACGCACGGCCGGGGGTAGCTCCGCCCCCGAGCCGGCTCTCTGCCCGGCGTGCCCGCCCCTTCCTTGTAGCGCCGCCTCCTAGCGCACAGCGGCGCCTGCGATCGGCGCACCCTATCTTTAGCATAGGGTGCGCAGATCGTGCGCAGGCCATGCGCTAGTTGCGCTTTGACCTGCGCTGCGCACTTTTGACGGTGCGCCGTGCGCGCCAAAATCCGAAAAGTTTGATTTTGGCGCGCACGGCGCACCGTCAAAAGTGCGCAGCGCAGGTCAAAGCGCAACTAGCGCACGGCCTGCGCACGATCTGCGCACCCTATGCTAAAGATAGGGTGCGCCGATCGCAGGCGCCGCTGTGCGCTAGGAGGCGGCGCTACAAGGAAGGGGCGGGCACGCCGGGCAGAGAGCCGGCTCGGGGGCGGAGCTACCCCCGGCCGTGCGTGCGCTTAAAAAGCGCGAATGTGAAACCAGCCTTACTGGCCTATAATTTCCAAGTTCAGTTTTTGTCCCCTTTTTGAATATTGGCACCACATTTGCCATACGCCAGTCCTGTGGTACAGACCCTGTTATTATGGAATCTTTAAAGATTAAAAGTAATGGTCTATCTATGACTGTGCTTAATTCCTGCAGTACTCGGGGGTGTATTCCATCCGGGCCCGGGGATTTGTCAATTTTAGTGATCTTTAGACGCCGCCGTACTTCCTGCTGGGTTAAGCAGGTGACACTTAATGGAGAATTTTTATCACTAATCATGTTATCAGTCATGGGATTTTCTTGTGTAAATACTGTTGAAAAAAAGTCATTTAGCATATTGGCTTTTTCCTCATCCACCATTTCACCCAGACTATTTTTAAGGGGGCCAACACCATCATTTTTTAGCTTCTTACTATTTATGTAGTTAAATAATATTTTGGGATCATTTTTACTTTCTCTGGCAATGAGTCTCTCTGTCTCAATCTTTGCTGCCTTGATTTTCTTTTTACAGAATTTATTTAATCTTCTGTATTTATTTAATGCCTCATCACTACCTACTTGCTTTAACCCCTTCCTGACATCCAACGTGCTATCCCGTCCATGGGACCCGGGCCCCTATGCCCATGGACGGGATAGTACGTCTACCGCGATCAGCGGCGCCCACGTGGTGAGCGCCGCTGATCGCGGCCGGGTGTCAGCTGACTATCACAGCTGACACCCGGCACAATGTGTCAGGGGCGGTCACGGACCGCCCCCGACACGTTAACCCCTTGCACACCGCGATCAAACATGATCGCGGTGTACCGGGGGTTAAAGGGAATCATCGGCAGGGAGGGGGCTCCCTCCGTGCTTCCCTGAGCCTCCCATGGCAGCGCAATGTGCAGCGCTGCTGCCGGGGGCTCTTTCCCTACAGGCCCCCAGATCCAAGATGGCGACGGGGGCCTTCGGGGGCCTGCAGGAAGTTCGCTTCCTCAGTGCCTGCAAAGCGCAGGCATGAGGAAGCCTTGTGCACTGCCTGTGACAGATCGCTGATCTGTCACAGTGATCTGTGATGTGACAGATCAGCGATCTGTCACAGAACAGTGATGTCCCACCTGGGACTATTTAATAAAGTAAAAAAAAATAAAAATAAAGTGTTAAAATAATTTAAAAAAAATCGCCAAATAAATTACAAAAAAAAAAAAATATTCCCCCAAATAAATCCATTTTTTTTAAATAAAAAAAACAATAAAAGTACACATATTAGGTATCGCCGCGTCCGTAACGACCCGCCCTATAAAACTATCCCATTAGTTAACCCCTTTAGCGAAGCCCTTAAAAAATAAAAATAAAAAATGAAGCAAAAAATAATGATTTATTACACTGGTCAACAGCATTTTTGGTGCCAAAGATATTTCATCGAATTTAGGGTATTTTTGGGGTGCTGATTCTGAATATGTCATCAGTTTTGCCAGATTGGCTCAAGTTTTTGAGATTTTTGGTATCTTATTTATAGCACTTGTTGGTAAATGCGACGCATCATCTCATTAATTTCTTTGGATTAGTACTTGAACTGAGCAGTTCTCAATATAGTTTTGTGTTAATTAGTGTTCTAAAAGTTTGTTCATAGCTTGATTTTTGCACTAACTTTATGTTGTTGTCTGTTTTCCAGTGAAAAGCATGAACTCATCATGAAGAAGTTGTCTTAACGATCCAGACTCATTCTGTTACATTTGTGGTGAATATACACTGCCAAAACATAGAAGAAACATAACAGACTTCGTAAAAAAAGTGTATTTTGCCTATTTTGGGGTTATGCTTGGGGACCAAGACAAGTTTTGGGCACCACACATAGTGTGCAAAGCATGTATCGAATTATTACGAAAATGGAGCAAAGGACAAAGAAAAAGCTTCAAATTTGGTGTTCCAATGGTGTGGAGAGAGCCAAAAAATCATCATGATGACTGTTATTTATGGTAAACACAGGTACAGGCACATCTTCACAATGAGGGACAGGCCTTCTTGCAGATTCCATGTTACTCCCATTTTCGTTTCTTATGCTTATTGAATCCTTGCACTTGCACTGCACAGAAATAACAGTCATCATGATGATTTTTTGGCTCTCTCCACACCATTGGAACACCAAATTTGAAGCTTTTTCTTTGTCCTTTGCTCCATTTTCGTAATAATTCGATACATGCTTTGCACACTATGTGTGGTGCCCAAAACTTGTCTTGGTCCCCAAGCATAACCCCAAAATAGGCAAAATACACTTTTTTTACGAAGTGTGTTATGTTTCTTCTATGTTTTGGCAGTGTATATTCACCACAAATGTAACAGAATGAGTCTGGATCGTTAAGACAACTTCTTCATGATGAGTTCATGCTTTTCACTGGAAAACAGACAACAACATAAAGTTAGTGCAAAAATCAAGCTATGAACAAACTTTTAGAACACTAATTAACACAAAACTATATTGAGAACTGCTCAGTTCAAGTACTAATCCAAAGAAATTAATGAGATGATGCGTCGCATTTACCAACAAGTGCTATAAATAAGATACCAAAAATCTCAAAAACTTGAGCCAATCTGGCAAAACTGATGACATATTCAGAATCAGCACCCCAAAAATACCCCAAATTCATTAAAATATTTTGGACACCAGAAAAAAAATTTTTTTTCGTTGACCTGTGTTATCATACCGCCAAACAAAAAGTGTAATAACGCGCGATCAAAAAGACGCATATAAATATCCATGGTACCGCTGAAAACGTCATCTTGTCCCGCAAAAAACGAGCCACCACACAGCATCATCAGCGAAAAAATAAAAAAGTTATAGCTCGCAGAATAAAGCGATGCAAAAATAATTATTTTTTATATAAAATAGTTTTCATTGAATAAAACCGACAAAACATAAAAAACGACCTAAATGAGGTATCGCTGTAACCGTACTGACCCGAAGAATAAAACCGCTTTATCAATTTTACCGCACGCAGAACGGTGTAAATGCACCCCCCCCCCAAAAGAAATTCATGAAACTCTGGTTTTTGTTCATTCTGCGTCCCAAAAATCGGAATAAAAAGCGATCAAAAAATGTCACGTGCTCGAAAATGGTACCAATAAAAACGTCAACTCGTCCCGCAAAAAATAAGACCTAACATGACTCGGTGGATCAAAATACGGAAAAATTATAGCTCTCAATATGTGGTGATGCAAAAACTATTTTTACAATAAAAAGCGTCTTTTAGCGTGCGACAGCCGCCAAACATAAAAACCGCCATAAATAGTAAATCAAACCCCCCGTTATCACCCCCTTAGTTAGGGAAAAATAATAAAATAAAAAAAATGTATTTATTTCCATTTTTCCATTACGGTTAGGGTTAGGGTTAGGGCTAGGGCTAGGGATAGCGTTAGGGTTAGGGCTAGGGTTAGGGCTAGGGTTAGGGCTAGGGTTAGGGCTAGGGTTAGGGTTAGGGCTGAGATTAGGGTTAGGGGTGTGTTGGGGTTCGGGTTGGAGTTAGAATTGGGGGTTTCCACTGTTTGGACACATCAGGGGCTCTCCAAATGCAACATGGCATCTGATTTCAATTCCAGCCAATTCTGAGTTGAAAAAGTCAAATGGTGCTCCTTCCCTTCCAAGCTCTGACATGCGCCCAAACAGTGTTTTACCCCCACATGTAGGGTATCAGCCTACTCAGGACAAATTGCAAAACAATTTTTGGGGTCCAGTTTCTCCTGTTACCCTTAGGAAAATAAAAAATTGGGGGCAAAAATATCATTTTTGTGGAAAAAAATGATTTTTTTATTTTCACGTCCGAGCGTTATAAAATTCTGTGAAGCACTTGGGGGTTCAAAGTGCTCACCACACATCTAGATAAGTTCCGTGGGGGGTCTAGTGTCCAAAATGGGGTCACTTGTGGGGAGTTTCAATAGTTTAGGTACATCAGGGGCTCTCCAAACGCACATGACACCCGCAGACCATTCCATCAAAGTCTGCATTCCAAAACGTCACTACTTCCCTTCCGAGCCCCGACGTGTGTCCATACAGTAGTTTTCTCCCACATGTGGGGTGTCAGCGTACTCATGACAAATTGGACAACAACTTTTGGGGTCCAATTTCTCCTGTTACCCTTGGGAAAATGAAAAAATTGGGGACTAATTGATCATGTTTGTGGAAAAAATACGATTTTTTTATTTTCATGCCCGGGCATTATAAACTTCTGTGAAGCCCTTGGGGGTTCAAAGTGCTCACCACACATCTAGATAAGTTCCTTAGGGGGTCTCGTTTCCAAAATGGGGTCATTTGTGGGGGGTTTCCACTGTTAGGTACATTAGGGGTTCTCCAAATGCAACATGACACCCGCAGACCATTCCATCAAGGTCTGCATTCCAAAACGTCACTACTTCCCTTCCGAGCCCTGACGTGTGTCCATACAGTAGTTTTCTCCCACATATGGGGCATCAGCGTACTCAGGACAAATTGGACAATAACTTTTGGGGTTCAATTTCTCCTGTTACCCTTGGGAAAATAAAAAAATTGGGGACTAATTGATCATGTTTGTGGAAAAAATACGATTTTTTTATTTTCATGCCCGGGCATTATAAACTTCTGTGAAGCCCTTGGGCGTTCAAAGTGCTCACCTCACATCTAGATAAGTTCCTTAGGGGGTCTAGTTTTCAAAATGGGGTCATTTGTGGGGGTTTCCACTGTTTAGGTACATTAGGGGCTCTCCAAAGGCAACATGACACCCGCAGACCATTCCATCAAAGTCTGCGTTCCAAAACGTCACTACTTCCCTTCCGATCCCCGACGTGTGCCCATACAGTAGTTTTCTCCCACATATGGGGTATCAGCATACTCAGGACAAATTGGACAACAACTTTTGGGGTCCAATTTCTCCTGGTACCCTTGGGAAAATAAAAAAATGGTGACTAAAAGATCATGTTTGTGGAAAAAATACGAATTTTTTATTTTCACGCCCGGGCGTTATAAACTTCTGTGAAGCACTGGGGGGTTCAAAGTTCTCACCACACATCTAGATAAGTTCCTTGGGGGGTCTAGTTTACAAAATGGTGTCATTTGTGAGGGGTTTCCACTGTTTAGGTACATCAGGGGTTTTCCAATCGCGACATGGTGTCCGATCTCAATTCCAGCCAAAAACGTCAAATGGCGCTGCTTCCCTTCCGAGCTCTGCCATGCGCCCAAATAGTGGTTTACCCCCACATGTGGGGTATCAGCATACTCAGAACAAATTGCACAATAACTTTTAGGGTCCTGTTACCCTTGGAAAAATAAGAATTGAGGGTGAAAAGATCATTTTTGTGGAAAAAATATGATTTTTTAATTGTACGGCTTTATGTTATAAACTTCTGTGAAGCCCTTGGGAGTTCAAAGTTCTCACCACACATCTAGATAAGTTCCTTAGGGGGTCTAGTTTCCAAAATGGTGTCATTTGTGGGGGGTTTCCACTGTTTTGGTACATCAGGGGTTTTCCAATCGCGACATGGTGTCCGATCTCAATTCCAGCCAAAAACGTCAAATGGCGCTGCTTCCCTTCCGAGCTCTGCCATGCGCCCAAATAGTGGTTTACCCCCACATGTGGGGTATCAGCGTACTCAGGACAAATTGCACAATAACTTTTAGGGTCCTGTTACCCTTGGAAAAATAAGAATTGAGGGTGAAACGATCATTTTTGTGGAAAAAATATGATTTTTTAATTGTACGGCTTTATGTTATAAACTTCTGTGAAGCCCTTGGGGGCTCAAAGTTCTCACCACACATCTAGATAAGTTCCTTAGGGGGTCTAGTTTCCAAAATGGTGTCATTTGTGGGGGGTTTCCACTGTTTTGGTACATCAGAGGTTTTCCAATCGCGACATGATGTCCGATATCAATTCCAGCCAAAAACGTCAAATGGCGCTGCTTCCCTTCCGAGCTCTGCCATGCGCCCAAATAGTGGTTTACCCCCACATGTGGGGTATCAGCGTACTCAGGACAAATTGCACAATAACTTTTAGGGTCCTGTTACCCTTGGGAAAATAAAAATTGGGGTGAAAAGATCATTTTTGTGGAAAAAATGATTTTTTAATTATACTGCTGTATGTTATAAACTTCTGTAAAGCCCTTGTGGGTTCAAAGTTCTCACCACATATCTAGATAAGTTCCTTGGGGGGTCTAGTTTCCAAAATGGGGTCACTTGTAGGGGGTTTCCACTGTTTAGGTACATCAGGGACTCTCCAAACGTGACATGGCATCCGATCTGAATTCCAGCCAATTTTGCATTGAAAAAGTCAAACGGCGCTCCTTCCATTCTGAGCTCTACCATGCGCCGAAACAGTCGTTCCCCCCCTCACATATCAGGTATCAGCGTACTCAGGACAAATTGCACAATAACTTTTGCAGTCCAATTTCTCCTGTTACCCTTGGTAAAATAAAAAAAATTGAACCTGAAGTACTTTTTTTGTGAAAAAAAGTTAGATGTTCATTTTTTTTTAAATATTTAAAAAAATTCCTGTGACGCACCTAAAGGGTTAATAAACTTCTTGAATGTGGTTTTGAGCACCTTGAGGGGGGCAGTTTTTAGAATGGTGTCACTTTTGGGTATTTTCTATCATATAGACCCCTCAAAGTGGCTTCAAATGTGATGTGGTCCGTAAAAATAAAATGGTGTTGTAAAAATGAGAAATCGCTGGTCAACTTTTAACCCTTATAACTTCCTAACAAAAAAAAATTTTGCTGATGTAAAGTAAACATGTGGGAAATGTTAGTTATCAAGTTTTTTGGGTGCCATATCTCTGTGATTTAAGGGCATAAAAAAGTTGGAAAATTGCGAAATTTTCAAAATTTTCGCCAAATTTCCGTTTTTCTCACAAATAAACGCAAGTTATTTGAATGAAATTTTACCACTAACATGAAGTACAATATGTCATGAGAAAACAATGTCAGAATCACCGGGATCCATGGAAGCATTCCAGAGTTATTACCTCATAAAGGTACAGTGGTCAGAATTGTAAAAATTGGCCCGGTCATGAACGTGCAAACCACCTTTGGGGGTGAAGGGGTTAATTCTCTAAATGCTTTATTTTTGTCACTTATTGCGCCCCTTACAGCTCTATTTAACCATAGTGGTCTCCTCCTATTTCTAACATGTTTATTCCCATACGGTATACATTGTGCACAGGTCCTATTCAGGATGCTAATAAACGTCTCCCTTTTTCTTTGTGTATTTTTATGTTTCAGGATATCGTCCCAGTTAATTGCACCAAGATCATCTCTCATCCGTTGGAAATTTGCTTTCCGGAAGTTTAGTGTCATTGTTACCCCTCTACTACACATCTTATTAAAGGACACCTGATAACTTATTAATTTGTGATCACTATTACCCAAGTGACCCCCAACCCTTACATTTGATATGCGGTCTGGCCTGTTGGTTAATATTAGGTCTAGCAGTGCCCCCCCTCTTGTTGGGTCCTGAACCAGATGTGAAAGGTAATTGTCTCTCATAGTTGTCAAAAACCTATTACCTTTACTGGAACTGCAGGTTTCCGTTCCCCAATGTATTTCAGGGTAGTTGAAGTCCCCCATAATAATGACTTCTCCTTGAGTCGCTGCTTCATCTATTTGCTTGATGAGGATATTCTCTGTTGCTTCCATTATTTTTGTATTATTTTATAACAAACCCCTATCAGTAATTTATTATTTTTCCCCCCTCCCCTTATCTCTACCCACAGGGACTCTACATTTTCAGCAGATTCATATATATTATCACGCAGGATGGGTTTTAAGGATGATTTTACATATAAACACACGCCTCCCCCTCGCTTATTTGTACGGTCATTTCTGAACAGACTATAGCCCTGTAAATTAACCGCCCAGTCATGGCTCTCGTCCAGCCATGTCTCAGTTATCCCCACCATGTCATAATTATGTTCCAACAACATTAACTCCAATTCCTCCATTTTGTTGGTGAGGTTTCTGGCATTAGTATACATGCACTTTATGTATCTGTCTGTACCTGTATTCTTTCTTAAATTATTAATTGTTCTAACCCCACCCCCACCCCCAATTTCATTATTTGTGCCCAGGTCTCTACCTGCACTGTCTTCCCCTCCTATAATAGGAATACCCTCCCCCCCGTCCCTAGTTTAAACACTCCTCCAACCTTCTAGCCATTTTCTCCCCCAGCACAGCTGCACCCTCCCCATTGAGGTGCAGTCCATCCCTAGTGTAGAACCTGTAGCCAACTGAGAAGTTGGCCCAGTTCTCCAGGAACCCAAACCCCTCTTTCCTACACCAATTCCTGAGCCACTTATTAACCTCCCTAATCTCCCGTTGCCTCTCTGGCGTGGCACGTGGTACAGGAAGTATTTCCGAAAACACCACCTTGGAGGTCCTTGCTTTAAGCTTGCGGCCTAATTCCTCCTCCTTCTCTCCTCCACACTTATTCGTTCCTCACCCAACCGCCTCCAAGACTTCTCCCGAATAGCCCTCATCCTCTGGAATTCTTTGCCCCAACATGTCCGACTATCAACCACATTTGGATCCTGCAGACGGAACCTGAAAACCCACCTCTTCAAGAAAGCCTACAGCCTGCAATAACCCTGCTGCCTCCTCACCACTACCGGAGATTTCACCTCAACCAACACCGGAACTACTGCAACCCATCAACCTATTGTCTCCTTCCCCACCATCCTGTAGCATGTAAGCCCGAAAGGGCAGGGTCCTCTCCCCTCTGTATTAGTCTGTCATTGTAAGTTTGTTATCTGTAAGTGATATCTGCAATTTGTATGTAACCCCTTCTCATGTACAGCACCATGGAATCAATGGTGCTATATAAATAAATAACAATAATAAATAAATAGAAGGCAATGTGGGGCCCATAACACTATATGAAGGACTATGTGGGGTCCATTATACTGTATGGAAGCCAATATTTAGCCCATAATATCATATGGAGGAATATGTGGGTCCATTATTTTGTATGGAGGACTATGTGGCGCCCATTATACTGTATAGAGTACTATGTGGGACACAATATACTGTATAGTATTCAATGTGAGACCCATAATACTATATGGAGGACTATCTGGGTCCGTTATTCTGCATAGAGGACTAGGTGGGGTCCATAATACCTTATGGTCGTCATACTGTAAGTGTGTAGGGTACTGCGAAGGAATTCACTGTGGGGGATATCATTCTGTGTTTAGGGTGCACTTTTATTGACATCATACTCTATGCAGGCAATGAAAGGGCAATCTAGAGGCTTCAACTGGTGGAAAATTACTTTGTAGGGGCTGCCAAGTTGTGAGATATATTCTTCTGTGACCCCACTGAATACTTAAGGTTTTATTTTTGGGGGTTGGGGGACAATTAGAACTGCTATGGGGCCCCATGATTTCTGTGTACACCTCTACATTGGAGGAAATACCCAATGTTTCGCTCATGTGATCTGACTCTTAAGATCTATTAATTACAATGTACTTTGCTCATGGGACATTCCTTTATTTCATTCGTGGGACATTCCTTTGTTTCCATAAGAAAAGGTTCATAGTTCTATTTGATGATATTGAAAACTTTCTCAATTGGAGACTTTTTTTTTTTTTGTAAATATCAAAGTTCGCCTCTGATTTTGTCCACCTTTTTAAATTTGACCCTCTGTGTATTTGAGTTTGACATCCCTGGGCTAGGGTTTCGGAACGACTTAGGACACAGCAATTCTCAAATTTGCTCTCAAAGGTGCAATCAGTTTCCATAGTCGAGTGTTACAAAATGATAAACTACATGTAGCTCTATACTGTCCATGCATTGCAGAAATATAAATATCCCATTGTGGAAAAAGGCAAATTCTGTGTTCCATTTGCCACCACTTACGGTAAGCCACTGGATGAGACTGCAGGCGCATGCTGACTGTGACTGTGCGGAAAATGTTTTATATAAATTGTGCAATTGGGTTTGTGTGCTGTTTGTGTACATTGCATTGTGAACAAGGACAATACACAGGCAGAAAAGGCAGCTATTTGTTTTAGCCCATATACTGACAGAGACGCTATTTATAGTATATATTGACAGGTTTTTTTCTTGACCAGAATGATATGATCTCTAACACACTGAAGTTATCCAGGACTCTGCAATGTGTTGTTCTCCAGGAACCTTCTCATCTACTTCATGCAATTTGTGACATTTCTGATGTCTGAACGTTATTATTGTCACATACACCTTGCACATTTTACACTTGTGGTTTTTGGTTGTAGATGATTGTTGTCCCCTTGCTGCAATGTAAATTAGCTCTCCAGGGACTGACTTTCTGTTGAGTTTGTGGTTTTATAATTAATTGTTAATGGGTTTTCCAGGCTTTTCATGTTGATGACTGATCCTTTAAGCAACCCATACACATTGGCAGGGCCGGACTGGCCATATAGCAATTCTGGCAAATGCCAGTAGGGCCTGTCTGGTCGTGGGCTGCCTTGTCTGCTACGTTGTTAGCAGAAGCGATGGTCTCATATTGTTAAGAGTTGTGACGAGCACCAAGTCACTGACTCTGGGGAGTTGTCTGATGTTTAATTGTGCTGCGGTGTGGTGACTAAGTGAATGTGTCTGGGTCAGCGCTGTTTATATGCTTCAGTTTGTTCTGCATAGACGTGCTACCAGGGCTCGCGTGCCTCTGTGCGCATGCACAATTTCATACCTTTTAACGGAGACGTCAGCCTGTATGTAGCGTTTGCACATAGCAAGACGTTCTGCGTTTCACTTCGCACAGGCGCACTGATATGGCTTGCGTTCCATGTCATGCAGGCGCAGTCTGGTTTTTCCATCTATGCACACAGCTGTCATGCGCGGTTTGTACACCTCAACGTTTGTGTCTGGCTGCTCCTTTCCACTCACACCGGTTGACTACATTTCATCACTTCCCCTGACAAAGCTCTACTTGCTGGGGAGATACGCGTGGGGCCACGGTTTCCTTTTCACTCAGGACCTGGATTTGGGGTGCTTGCCCTTTTTATATGCTGAGTATTGGGTAATTTAACCTCTCATTTCTCTTAGCTTTCATGGGGCTCTTGCCCCAATGCATAGACACCTTTGGGGTCTCCTTATAGCTACCATTAGGGGGCTGGATACTTAGGACCTTTTTCATCATGTGGGGTCCCGCTTTTGATTGTGTGGGGCAGCCCATGTTTCCATCTATTTTTTCCTAGGGCTGTACTATATTCGCTTCATGAGCCAGAAGGTCTAGAATAGGGATGCGTTATGCATATTTTTGTATATTGGGCATTATAGTATTCATTCTGAGTGAATATGGTTCTGTTTTTGGTTTTAATTATGTTTTAACATATTTTGTGTTGTGCCAATAAAACTTTTCTAATATTACATTTACATCAAGATTCTTGTGGTGTGCATAATTTGCAGTAGTGTCTTTCGCTTTCAGTTTTATGTCCTTATTCACTACTGACATTGCACCCCTAGTTTTTTGTTATCTTTATATATAGTGGTGTGCTTGTTTTTTCTTTATTATACATACTGTTAAGAGTTGTGACGTAGCATCAAGTCGTTGACTCCGTCACTTACCCCAGCAGGCCACAGGTAGCATTAGAAATATGGGTCTTGTAGTAAATCTTGCTTTCCTTCAGCCAGGGTAATATTAGTAATATATCCCATCTGGTACTTGGGGACGGGCCAACATGGGCCTGTAGAATTTCAAATGCCAGTGCTGAATTTTGTCCCCACACATAACCTCCTATATACAGTGTGTGCCCCCTCTCTATAGTGTCCTATATCTAACTTCATTGACCTCTGTATCATTCATTCGCTATGGGACTGCTCTGTACTAATGGAATTATTGTGCTTGTTACACATCAACTCTGAAGATTCGCTCATTTATGAGACTTTGGTTGGGGCAACTTTAAAATATAATAATGATAATGGTCCTGTCTAGTGACAAGTTTATTTTACAGGCTTCTGGAGAAATGCACAATGCTAGTCATTCAAGGGTTAATTCTTTTGAACACTGAGAGGGACTTTCTAGCCAATGAAACCACAGTATAAAACACCCCTGTGGTAACTACGGCAACCGCGCTGATGTCATAAACACATGCATCTATGATACAGGAGAAGATTCCAGAACCACAAGTCATTCTGCCGTAGGAGGAGCCATACTTGATGTGTCTGGAGACCTGGAGCTTCATCACTCCACAATGGGAGGAAGGGGACACCGCCTAGCCAGCCAGATCAGCCATACCGCCTAGCCAGTCCAGTACTCGCCGCCTTCACCTTTATATAGACGGCCTGGAGAGGTCGCATTAGGCTTCTCCATAACAAATATGATACAATGTACAAATTCTGGTACAATTTGCTGTTACATGTTGGCATTAACCTTCTAAGCCCAAGGGAAGGGCAGTCCTACAGCCATGGTTCCCTAGAGGTTTCCACCACAGGGGGTTTTTCCTCTCCTGAGTGCTGAAGGATGATTCTTTGTGAGTCGGGGGTTCTGCCATTTTCAGTGTCTTTTTCATAGTAATTGGCTCATTCTAAATTTCAGACACTGAATGAAATAATAATTATGAGATTTGGAATAAAATTCGGTCAATTTAACATCCAATAAAAGTGTTTTGTGTGTTTCTTACACAATCTTGGGTTGGTGGGATTTTGTTGGGGATCAGGATCCAGCATCTATGATCAAGCCATGAAGCCAGATATAGAGTCGGAGCAATTTAACCCTGCGCTGGAAGACAGGACGCAGCAGAGATGACAAAGTGTTACTGCACAATTAGCACAAGTTCACACTCTTCCTTGCAGAAGCCTTTTAATGATTTGATGCTTAGAAATCATTGGACACAACATGTAATTTTCCAGAGATCCTCATTTGGTATTTAGCTGTGTTTCGGGACATAGATCACCGGCGCATGCGCACTAATGCTTTTCGGCTTTGCCCGCAGTTGGGTAAAGCATACTGCGCGTGCGCAAGTCAAGATTGCAATGCGCACACGCGTAATATGGAGGACAACTACGGAAATTAACTGAAATATTATGGACAGCAGCCAAAGAGGGCTGGAGGAAAGGACCCAAAACACCACCCATCGGACCGGACACAACTCATTTACATAGACCGCCAAAATGAGGTGACAGATTCCCTTTAACAAGATCAATTTCTATTTTTTTTCTATCATGGATAATACGTCATTTGCTGCTGAAAACTGACATTGAGTCATATTTACTGCAAGCATCGACTCTTGTGAATTCAATGCTGTAAGATTTGCAATGATATCGGTCTCATAGTTGCACCAATCTTCCTGTAACATGTACAGAACAAGTATAGAACGAGACTGGATCTTAATAATACACATTATTATGACCACAATTCTTTACACACTCACTAGTTCCATGGACTTTGGATGGGACAACATGGCACATGAATGACCATTGATCCATTCGAACACTTTACCGCACTCTTCACCAGTCCTAGAGGTGTGACAGCCAGAAATCAGATATTTATCCTCGATGCTGTGGATTTCGGACAATTACTTTAAGGCTATGTGCCCACGTTAGCGTTTTTAAATGCTCAGGAAACGGGTCTCCTTCCCAGAAAACGCACTTTTTTTGCGCATTTTCCCCGCGTTTTTGCTAAAAAAAGCGCGCTTTTGATGCGTTTTTTTCCGCGCGTCTTCTGGACTATAGGAAATAGCCAAAAACGCGGACCTAAGCGGAAGTTAATGAACATGCTACGTTTTTTACCGCTAAGCGTTTCCTTAGCGGTAAAAAACGCATCCGTTGGCACAAAAAGGCCAAAATGCATTAAAATGAATGGGATGCTTCTTTTTAGCGTTTTTTATGTGGCTTGACCCCGAAAAACGCATCAAAAACGCTTAAAAAAACACAATGTGGGCACACAGCCTAAGGGTATGTGCACACTTTGCGGATTCGTCTGCGGTACCGCAGCGGATTTGGCCCTGCAGATCCGCAGCAGTTTTCCAAGGGATGTACAGTACCATGTTATCCTACGGAAAACAAAAACCACTGTGCACATGCTGCGGAAAATTCCACACAGAAACGCAGCGGTTTATTTTCCGCAGCTTGTCAATTCTTTGTGCAGATTCCGCAGTGTTTTTACACCTATTCCATTCTAGGAATCCGCAGGTGTAAAAACGCAGGTGAAATCCGCAGTAATTCTGCAGTAAATCCGCAGGTAAAAGGCAGGTAATTTTAGCTGAGTATTCTGCAGATTCCGCATGGAAAAATCCGCACAGGAATCCGCAACGCGTGCACATACCCTAAATGAATAGTAAAATGCAAGCAGTAGGCTAGGTAAATTTTAAGTGAATATACAGTTTCTATAGAATTATGGTACAGTCAGGGCTGAAAGTGTTGGCACTAGTGATGAGCGAGTATACTCGTTACTCGGGTGATCTCCGAGTATTTTGGTGTGCTCGTAGATTTAGTTTCTGTCGAGGCAGCTGCATGATTTGCGGCTACTTGACAGCCTGAATACATGTGGGGATTGCCTGTTTGTTAGGGAATTCCCACATGTATTCAGGCTGTCAAGTAGCCGTAAATCATGCAGCTGCAGCAATAAAAACTAAACCTCCAAGCACTTCCAAATTCTCAGAGATCACCCGAGCATACTCGCTCATCACTAGTTGGCACCCTTGAAATTGTTCCAGAAAATGAAGTATTCCTCCCAGAAAATTATTGCAATTACATGATTTGTTATACATATGTTTATTTCATTTGTGTGTATTGGAACTTCACAAAAAAAAAAAAAACACAAAAAAAAACACAGAAGAAAAAAGCAAATCGGACATAATTTTGCACAAAACACCAAAAATAGCCAGGACAAAATTGTTTCTTCTTTTCCAAATTTGTGGCTAAACAACTTTGTTTTCAAGCTTGTGATGGTTGTTCAAAATCACCTGTGCCAAGTAACATGTGGCACCCCCAGGAGTATGGCCGCCACAGTGGCTTTGCCTCCCTCCAGGGAGGGTAATGCCAGGCTTGGAAGCAGTGAAGGGTCTCTCTCGCAGTTAACCTATACATGCAACACAGTTCCACTCCAGGCCAGCAGGGGGGACTCTGAACCGGATTTGAAGGGAGGAGTGCTCTCTGAGGGCCAAGAGGAAGGAGTGGTCAGTTAGTGTGAGGAGGGTGAAGTGTGCAGACGTGTGGAGAGAAGCTGGAGGTTGAGCTGAGGAAAGAGAGCTCCCTCCCAGTGAGAGTGCATGAACTGGAGCCTGGTCTCCACGGTTGTACGGATACTAATGGTCCTGCAACAGACACCAGAGGAGCAGGAGGCTGTAAATGCCCTACCCCCATCTAAGACTCGGAGGCACAACAGCACGGAGTGAGCCAAGAGAGGAATAGCAGCTACAGCTGTCTGCCATACGAGGAGTGCTAGTAGAAGAGAATCAGGAGGAACTTCAGTGTAACTCAGTACTAGGAGTACTTCACTCAAATAAGCGCTAAGAAGGAGACTGCACAGCCCATCTGCTGAGAGAGAATCCCTGAGCTGCTTCCAGGCTAGCCTGCTCCGTTACCATCTGTAATCAGGACCCTGGACTGCATTTATCAAGTAAAGGTACAGAAATTGCACCCTGCTGTGTCTTTGTCTGCTTCCTACCCTTCCGGCACTGCTACATCCCCGTGCCAACCACATCTACACTGCCCTGGGACTACAGCTTCACCTGTGGGGAGCTTTTACATCTTTGCTGCACCATACCATCAGTCCCAGTGGATCTGCATGCAGCGTCGGCTTAACATCTCAATTGCCGAACACCACAGGTGGCGTCACGAACTATTCCATTAACTACATTCCACCATTCAATCTCCCCTAATACTTGGGCGCCCAGGGCCACGGACCGGGTCTCCGCTGCTGTGACACATCACGCTGACACCGGCCGGGGACCGAGTACCCCATAGCCCTGGGGGCGACTCAAACAGGTGCGGGCAATATGAAAACAACACCTGAAACCAGATAAAAAGGGGAAAAGTCTTTGCACTGTGTGTCTCTGTGCCATGCTAAGACGCCTCTCTCACAGCCAAACCAGATCTCACACTTTGCACTGACGAGGGGCAGTCCCCCCAAACACAGTGTCTGCAAATTGAGATTCTGGCTTGGCTTTTATCCTAAGTCATGTAACAAGGCTCGTTAAAGGGTCGACATTGACTTTTAGGATTGCTACTTCCAATAGGCGGCACTAGAGTTCTAGTCCTCTTCCTCTCTGAAGAGACAATTTGCATAATTAGCATATTTCCCAGAGGAACATTGCGGCTTTAAGTCTCTTCATCTCAGCATGCTTAGCATCAGAGGCGTATCTAGGCTTTCTGACACCCGGGGCAAGAATTTGGTTCGGTGCCCCCCCCAAGTACATATGCGACTTGCACACTTAGCCATGTACCCACGAGCTGCTCTCCCTAATCCTCTCAATGTTCAGTAAAAAACTGAAAGCAGGAAAAGAAGCTCGTTGTCACAGGACCATAACTATGAAAATCGCATATGAGTGACGTGTCTATGTGATGGCACTGGAACCTGCAGAGCTGAATCCTGACATTGCAGGCTTCTGAATTCTCACAACTAATGCCCTGCACACGTTTAGGATTCTCCCTTGCCGATATACAGTCATGTCAGCACAAGTATGTGATTTGTATACTTCTGGCCACATTCCAACTACACGTGCCCGGCCTCGCTCCGTTCATTTTCATTGAGTGAGGCCACACACGTCTAGTCAGCATGTGACCACATGTATGTAAATTACCAGCACGAGAGAATCCTGACAGCGTTCAGTGAGCACTGTGAGAATTCAGAAGTCTGCAGTCACATAGAATGACTGCAGACTCAGCACAAGCCTGGACAACCCCTTTAATGTTCCTAACAAATAAAAACATGAGAATTAGTCAGTATCACACATAATATTTACATCCAGGTACCTTATAGATGACGTCCTCTCTGCAGTCGGTCTCCTTTTCTTCTTCTTGTCCAGACCCCATGATGAGTTTTCTCATCCACAGCTGTCTCTGTAGACGTCCATCTTCTCCGGTTTCTGCAGCAAATCTCCACATGATGCCCTTACAGATAGAAGTGTCATTATAATGCTCCTAAATAAAAATGTCTGCAATATACTGTCGCCTCACACTATTCCTCTCCTTCCTCATACTGTCTCCTCTAACATCCCCTCTGTTCACCATACTGTCTCCTCATATATTTACCCCCTCACTCTCTATACTGTCTGCTCACACATACACGACTCCCCATACTGTGTCTGCACACATCCCATCACCCTCACTCCCCATACTGTGTCCACATACATTAACCCGTTCGCTCCCCATACTGTCTGCACCCATCCCCCATACTGTTTCCTCATACATACTCTTCATTTTGTGTCCTCAAATCTCCCCACACACATTAAATCCCTCATCCCTCACACACATTAAATAACCCCCCATCTCCACTCCAAATCCCCCCACACATTAAATTACCCCCCATCCCCACTCCAAATCCCCCCACACATTAAATAACCCCCCAACCCCACTCCAAATCCCCCCACATTAAATAACCCCCATCCCCACTCCAAATCCCTCACACACATTAAATAAACCCCCATCCCCACTCCAAATCCCTCACACACATTAAATAACCCTTCATCCCCTCTCCAAATCCCCACACACATTAAATAACCCCCACCCCCACTTCAAATCCCTCACACACATTAAATAACCCCCTATCCCCACTCCAAATCCCCCCCACATTAAATAACCCCCCATCCCCACTCCAAATCCACACACACATAAAATAACCCCCATCCCCACTCCAAATCCCCCCACACATTAAATAACCCCCTATCCCCACTCATTACCCCCCAAACATTAACCCCCATCCCCACTCATTAACCCCCCCACACAATAACCCCATCCCCACTCATTAACCCCCACACACACATTTACCCCCACACATTAACCCCATCCCCACTCATTAACCCCCATCTTCACTCATTAACCCCCCACATCAAGCCTCATCCCCACTCATTAACCCCCCACACATTAACCCCCACACACATTAACCCCCATCCCCACTCATTAACCCCCCACACACATTAAACCCCATCCCCACTCATTAACCCCTCCACTCATTAACCCCCATCCACACTCATTAACCCCCCCACACATTAACCCCCTTCCCCACTCATTAACCCCCCACACATTAACCCCCATCCCCATTCATTAACCACCACACACAATAACCCCCATCCCCTCATTAACCCCCCCACACATTAACCCCCATCCTCACTCATTAACCCCCATCCCCACTCATTAACCCCCCCCACATTAACCCCCATCCCCACTCATTAACCCCCTTCCCCACTCATTAACCCCCCGTCTTCGGTGTCTTCAGCTCCACAGTGGAGCACTTACCACCAGCGTTCGCTCTGGGCGCCGGGGAGTGACGTCAGCAGCATGATCACATGACCTGATCACGCTGCTGATGTCGCTCTGGCCTGGCGGTCAGAGCTTCAATTGTACTGGCGTCTGTACAGACGCCAGTACAATTGTTCCCTGGGAGTCGGCACATGCACCTTCTCTGCGCCAGCTGTCAGCTTGACAGCTGACACAGAGAACTGCCGACTCTCAGGCCGGGGGGGCGGCAGAACGCAGCCACCAGGGAGGACACTGCGGACCGCTGCATTAGGCGGCCCGACTGCGCCCCCTGCCAGCTGCGCCCGGGGCAATTGCCCCGGCTGCCCCCCCTAGATACGCCCCTGCTGACAATCTCTGTTCTGTCTCAGCAATCTTCTCTTCCCGGACAATCCCTGTCCCATCCGTGCTTTTAGGCCCACCAGCTTCCTACCATTCAACTAGTCCGGCTTCGAAGGGTAACAGGCTTGCCATCTCGTCTTCACCTAGTCACTGCCGTAAGCTTCGGATCTTCATCGGAACGGTCCTGTTTAAGCTGGTGACCGCCTGCAGGACACTCAGCCTGAGTCCCCTTCTTGCTGAAGCAACCTTATCTCCACGGCTGTCAGATTGTCTCCACTCACTGCTGCATCTGCTCTGCACTACATTCTAACCAGGAAGTGCCTCCCTATATCCTATTGCTCTGCACTGCATTGCTCTGTAACTCCTCCCAGTCTGGAAAACCCCTATGCTGACTATATCTATTCTAAGACTCTTATTCCATACCTCTAGTATGCCCCCACTATTCTAATTGTATGCTATTACCCTATACTATCCCTAAACTTATAAACAGTACATATCAAATACATACACAATAAGGCAACACTACATTACAGGAACACTTTAGCATTGGTTAACGACAAGGTACCGCACGCAATCCATGTGAACAATGTCCAAAGAGGGGGAGGCATGTGAATGGCCTCGGTCACCTCCTTACACTCCCTTCTAAAATATGGTCGTCCCCGACCATGGCAGCACACCAGTAAACAAAACGGTTAGCATCTTTAAAACACCCTTAACACATTTATACAGTTAATACAGTCTATGTCCAACTCTTCTTTTTGGTCAACCGTGACCTCGGCTCCACTCGGTTGAAACCCTGGAATCAAAAGAGTTCAAGTTCCTTTAATATGGGTCCAACTGCCCCCGGTCCCCTTGATCCTGGGACCCACACATGCATTGTCCTCACTAGCAACACTTCAGGCTTGTGGGCCAGTGCTTTCGTGCTCCGGGTATCCAAACACATGAAATCCATATAAACAAACACTCAGCAACAGTCCATATAGTCCTGACCCGGCTTGATCCTCGGGTCCTCCTGTTCAGGTGTTTCCCCCCCACCCTCCTTTAGTAGAGTACGGTACTTTTAAAAGAAGTATACTGTTTGTACGTTCGCAGTTGCAGTTCAGGGTTAAAACAACAATAGTTCAAGAGTAAAATAGCACAGTACTTTAAGCAGCCACACACAGTCCATTCTTGTTAACAAGGGTGATTAACCCCTTTAGGGTTTTAGTCCCGTAATTCAGCAGGGGATGTGCAACCGTGCGCAAAGAAAAACTTGGAGGAGGGGAAAAACTAAAGTCACTCAACTGTACCTGACACATGGTCCTGGTGCCATTCAGGTCTCTCTGCCGCTCAGGAGACGCAGAACAGTCTCTTGTTTGTCTTCATCTGGTGCAACTGGCACAACACACTTAAAGGGTTCACCTTTACTCATTACAGGGCCGGCGACCAGCGTAGTGGGCAGCATTCTGGCCCTGAATTATGATGACGGTGTGACCCCAAGATCCACTGGAAAAAGACTCCCCACTGTTCCTCTGACTTCTTTCCTCCACCAGTGGCTGGGTCAGAGAATTTGGAGCTTCCCGCTCCTGTGACCAGACTGTGGCCACTGCTTCCTTTAAGGGCGCCTCTGCCCTCTGGCATCCTGTAGGGGCTGCGACCTTTGTAGGCGGCTTCACACAATACCACGCCTCCCGTGCCTGTCTCTCCTCGATGCTGGAGATCACTTTCACCGCCACCGCATACGGTTCCCGGGGCCCTTCTTCCCTGATAAATGTCCCCAGGTCCCATTCGTGTAGAAGACCCTCAAACATGATGGACCCAGCATTGACATAAATCTTGTCCCCGGTCTCAGCCTCTTGAGTGAACCCATACCCTCTGGTAGAGTTAAAATATTTGATCAGGCCGCATGTCATCCGGCCAGACATGGTTCCTCCTCCTTGCAACTCCTTCAAAACTCGGCGCTACTGCCGTTTCTTCTTTTCAATTACGCCTGCCACCCACTGGACCCCTTGTGCCATGAGAGACCAGGGTTCATCCAGGTAGATGCCATGGGGAGACATGGAGACCGGAGAAGGTGACGGGGCAGGATTATGTGCGGGAACTGAGATGCGGGCAGATGTCGCACTCACTGTGACTGCAACTGGCTGCGACGGTCCTTCACTGCGTCCATGCGAATTCGGGATTATGGCCGCGATGGTCCCTCTCTCCACAACTTCCGGTTTCTCGACCGCTTCTTCCAGCTTCTCCGCATATGCGTTGCTCCAGCTCCCGACAATCTTCCTTTCTGGCTGGCCAAATGGGAACCAGTCCTCCAGTTCCACCACCCACCAGCCCCCAGGGCGCAAGTCCGACTTCGACTGGGCCATGAACCAATCCCAGTCCTGCTGCCTGATTCTTCCACGGAAGGACATACTCCGCCGCTGCATGGAGACTGGTAACTCGTGTGGCAATGGCATCTTCCTTCCAGATGCAATGTCCTTTTCGTCCAGACCCCGCTCGTTTGTGGGTGGAGCCCCTTCCAGCTGCTTCACTCGTTCGGCTTCAGACTCCTCCCATTCCTCAGGGATCTGCTGTAGGAGTCGAGGCTTCTTCTTTTGCCGCGCCCATGTCGGGCAGGTGTAAGGGGGTGGCATTGCTATGGACAGTAGAGACAAGCTTCCCCTTTAAGAGACAGCACCCCCTTGGTTAGATCAGTGGGACATTCTGCACTTCCCTGCTGTAAAGGCTCTTTTGGTTTCATCTGCCTGACTACAGAGGGGAGGGGCTGCTTTTCTGTGTGGCGAAGAGGCAATTTCTGCAGGAAGCAGACGGGGCCTGCCTGAGCAAAGCCACGAAGAAAAGACAAGAAAGGAACAGGCTTGGAATCTTCACACAAGGACAAGACCACGTTGCGCAGAGCTTCCAGGGAGGACTCACATCATCTTGCAGAGAACTGCAGGGGGCCCCCAGGAAGGAACTTAGACACCAACTTCTCCGTGAGTGTTAACCCCGTGTGCGCACATGTTGAGGGCTTAGGATAGGCTGCAACAGACAGAGCACGGTAGCCGTGCGGCCGGAGTGTAGCAGCAGCCAGTGAGACTAGAGTTAGAGCAGCTTCATACTGTATTTTATTGCATTGTTTTGCTTTTTTGAGAAATACACTGATCTGTAATAGTTGGTGCACCGTGCCATTTGTACGGCCCAGCTGGAGAATATCACTTTTGTAAATTGCTTTATGTCATTGCATACCCCTGTTTACTCTTTCCTAACACTGCATTCCTTGCCTGTAAATAAATTAACCATTTGTTGCTTGCACCACATCTTGTGTACCGTAGTCTCCCTGCATTGTGGTGGTCCCCCGGCCATCGCTTCACAGGCACCAGTCACTAGGGGATGTGGCCATGACTTAGGCCACTGCTTCTGCCAAGCTGGTTTTCGGCACCGCTCCCATCTTTTGCGCCACTGTCCGCCATCTTCATGTCAGTGTTCGGCGCCATTTAAGTCTCTATCGGACACCAATTTTGCCGTTATTAAGGCTCCTCCTCTCTCTGCATATAAGGCATTGCAATCCTGCCAACTACAGCAATTCTGTAAGGCAGCCAGAGTGGTAGTCATGGCAATGAGCTGTTGTTTTCCCATACCCTGGCACCCCAAAGATGAAAAATAATGTCCCTTCCGCTGTATGAACAGCGTGCGCAATAGTCACATTTACTGTCAGAGTCCCATCTTCAGCTCCATGAACCTCACAAACATCTCTGTAGACAGTGTCCATTCTTAACAGGTTACCTTTACTTAACAGAAAGTTTTTCAGCACAAATACGGCACAGTGTATACAGAGTGACATTTCTTCAGCTTTCCCTGCCTTCCCGGCAACCTGTGTTCCTTCTGGCAATATCTGCCTCGTTGGACAATTTCTGTCCTGTCTTAGTAATCTCTGCTCTTCCAGGACAATCTCTGTCCTGTCTCAGCAATCTCTGCTCTTCCCGGACAATCCCTATCCCATCCATGTTTTTAGGTCCACCAGCTTCCTACCATTCACCTGGTCCGGCTTTGAATTAAAGGGTAACAGGCTCGTCAGCTTAGCTTTACCTAGTCACTGTCGTAAGCTTCGGATCCTCCCCGGAATGGTCCTGTTTAAGTTGGTGACCACCTGCATGACACTCAGCCTGAGGCCCCTTCTTGCCGAAGCAACCTTATCCCCATGGCTGTCAGACTGTCTGCACTAACTGCTGTATCTGCTCTGCCCTGAACTCTAACCAGGAATTGCCTCCCTATATCATATTGCTCTGAACTGCACTATTCTGTAACTTCCCCCAGTCTGGAAAACCCCCTATGCTGACTATATCTTCTCTAGAACTCTTATTCCCTATCTCTAGTATGCCCCCACTATTCTATTCGTATGCTATTACCCTATACTTTCCCTAATTTTATAAACATTACATAACAAATACATACACAATACAGCAACACCTTACCATTGGTAAACAACAAGGTACCGCACGTAATCTATGTGAACAGTGTCCAAAGAGGAGGAGGCATGTGACGGCCTCAGTCATCTTACACAGGAACAGCCATTACACAGTTAGTGGAGGTCTGATCATTCACTGTATTAATACGGATGCCGCTGGAACTGAAAATAACTAATCAGTAGGCGTTCAGAGGGGTTAGATCCCCACCAATCTGATATTGACGGCCTGTCCTAAAGTCCCACCTAAATAGATCAACAATCATTCGGCCAACAGTCATCAGCCCTGATTGCTTCTTACACAGGAACACTTGTCTCAAGCGTTCCAGTATTCTCTATGAGAGAGCTGCTGCCAGACACCTCTTATCTCTTAAAGCCCCGTCACACACAGTGAGATCGCCAACGAGATCGCTGATTTTGTGACACCACAGCAATCTCGCCAGCGATATCGCGGTGTGACATGTATCAGTGACCGGCCCCCCTGCTGGGTATTGCTGATTGCGCTCGAACGTCCTGGGCCATTTTTTTATCGCTGGTTTCCTGCTGGCCAGCGCGCATCGCTGCGTGTGACAACGAGATACCAACAATCAGCGACGCTGGGAGCTGGTTTCCAATGTAGTTACCCACTGTTTACCTAGGAAACCAGCGTGCATGCTGGTCCTGATCGCTGGTGGGTCTGTCTATGTGACAGCTCACCAGCGATCAGCTAACTATGTCCCAGCAATCCCATCCACGTCGGATTGTTGGTGGGATCGCTGGGACATTGATGCGTGTAACGGGGCCTTTAGAGACTAAAGGATTGGCCATTGAAAATCAAATACTTCTCTCCCCTGACATCATCTGTCTGGAAAAAGTTGGGAGGCTCCACTACACATTGGACTATTGTCAGTTTCTGCCAATATCGGCAAGTTCAGTAAACTTTAATGTGTATGAGGTTTTAAGGATAGGTCATTAATATAATAAGCATGGAAAAAAACTGCAGAGTACAGGATGGGGAGGAACGGCCTGAGCCCTCAAAAAGGGGCGCATTTCAGGATTCATCTTATAGACACTGGTAAAGAAACTAGGGAGCAAATGCGCAAGTAGGGTGATATCTGAGATACAAACATAGAAGAGATGAGGGGTTGTTGAGGGAGGGCTAAATTAACCCTTCACGGTTGATCCAGTGATTTCCAAATTAGTTTATAGGGCGTTGCTAGCAACTGGGAATGACCACACGGAGACGGGGGTCTCTGTACGGAAGGATCGAGACAGATCACTAGTCAACTTTTATTTTAATCACTTCTTTTATAATCTTTTGCTTAAATATGCAAAGTTCTCAACTACCAATAGCATCATTTCACTTTATAAGCCAATAATATTGCAAGAAAACCGGAAACTACATATATGCCCATTTCCAAACAGCATAGAAAGTAATATAATAATAATCTTTATTTTTATATAGCGCTAACATATTCCGCAGCGCTTTACAGTTTGCACATATTATCATCACTGTCCTCGATGGGGCTCACAATCTAAATTCCCTATCAGTATGTCTTTAGAATGTGGGAGGAAACCGGAGTACCCGGAGGAAACCCACGCAAACACAGGGAGAACATACAAACTCCTTGCAGATGTTGTCCTTGGTGGGATTCGAACCCAGGACCTCAGCTAACCACTGAGCCACCGTGCGCATATTCTTCAGAATTCTACAACCCCGGTTCCCTTATCTTGCACCTGATGGGAACAGTCTGGTTTCATCCTAATTACAAAAAATTTATCTTACAGCAACAAAAATGGAGAAACGAAACCTTCAGAGAATGGAGAAAATGAAACTTCAGCTCTGATTTTAGTTTTAACCCTTCACATTCCTCCCTAGATAAATTTTTTTAACACATATGCAGCATCAGAGGTGCTATCCCAAGCTAACAGCTTGAGGGGTACTGGTCTTCACATGACTGATGCCGTGTTACCAGTCATGGCTGTCGCGGCGCACCCATCCCCCTGTATACTACAATTTACGAATAACAATTTTTGATGACGGTGGTGGAGGTCTTTTGAAGGTAGCCATGTGCTTGGCTTCAACATCTTCATCAAATAGCCTTTTGAGATCGGTGCAGAGAAGAGCAGGGAAAACAACACCTTTGGTGTCATCATTAGCTGTCTTAGTGCAGAATTTCCTAATACAGAAATACACCAAAGAACAAGTTTTAGTATCACATATGCAACAAGGATACAGGCAGCAATATACAACAAGCTCTGTAAGATCCCAGCTATCCAGCCCCCAATTCCCTTAAACCAATTGGCTGGATTGAGAAAGGAGAAGGTGTCTGACCACCAACTGTCCTTATTACGATCATTGTCTTTATCGTATTGATCTCTGAGTCTTTGAATATCTTCTAACTTTAACTTTAACTTCTACCAATAATAATATGGAAAATGCGAAAAACCAAAACATTATGCCCCCTTTATTTGCTATTGGCTTGTTAGGTGATGAGGAGAACTTGATAGGGACCGTCATACAAGGGTTCTAGTCCGTGATTCCTGACATGCCTTTTCACGACTACCAAATCACCAGGCTTCAGGTTATAACAGATATCGGTTTCTGCTGAATCTGGAAAAGAAGAAGAAACTAGAGCATGGGTGTTAGCAAGATTTTTACTAAGCTGAATAACACATTGAACAGCACGGTCAGTTTCTTCTGATAACTGCTAAGGCTGGAAATTTGCAACTCGGGGCCTAGCACCAAACAATATCTCATATACAGACAGGCCATATTTTGTAATAGGGGTAGTATGAATATGGTATAGTACAATGGGTAAGAGCACTGGCCATGGAGCCGTAGTCTCCTGCATCATTTTGGTCAATTGTCCCTTCAGTGTGCCGTTCAACCTCTCAACTTTCCCACTGGATTGTGGGCGATACGGAGTATGGAGGGCTACAGTGGATCCAAGCATTGTCAGAACTTCTTGGTACACATAAGAAGAAAAGGCCGGACCTTGATCACTTTCAACAACTTCTGGAACCCCATATCTGCATATGACTTCCATCACCAGTTTTTTTTGCAGTCATGTTGGTAACAAGGAATGCTTCCGGCCAACTGGAGAACCGGGGCCCAGTAGAATTTTTGCACCAGTGCGAGGGCCTGATTCTTTCCTCGATGTGTAGGTCCATGTGCCCATGTGGCAATAGCAGGGTACATCCACTTAGGGAGACACACGAGTTGGTCCTCTTTCCAGAGACCATTATCCATACGTGCCCCATCAGTCTTCCATTGCTTCACCTCTTCCTTTGGAGACATTCTCTGCATCGTCATTAAGCGGTCTCGCGGGGTCCAACAGAAAACTTCAGTTTGTTGTAGTTCATCAGGTTCTTGTAGGGTCAATGCTTCTTGTAACTGTTTACGCTGAGAGCGTGTGGTCACCATAGTTGGTATGGTTGGTTCAACGGGTAAGAGAGCGGCGGCTTTTGCTTGCATATCCGCAAATACATTGCCAACAGTCTGTGGACTGTTCCTAGGACCGTGCGCCTTAACTTTGATACTAGCCACCTGAGTGGGTAATTTGATTGAGTCCATGAGGGTTTTAACAGCTTCAGCATTTTTCACTGGGGTTCCGGCAGTAGTAATAAACCCTCGGTTGGCCCATAGAGCCCCAAAATCGTGAGCAATACCAAATGCATACCGTGAGTCTGTGTATATATTAGCCTGTCTGTTCTTGGCCAAAGTACATGCAGTAGACAGAGCCTGGAGTTCTGCTTCTTGTGCTGACTGTGAGAGCGGGAGTGCAGCTGCGTGCACTACAGTGTCCTCTGTGGTAACAGCGTATCCCGTGTAGAATCTACCAATCTCGTCAGCATATCTTGAACCATCCGTGTATAACACCAGATCAGGATTTGGAAGTGGATTCTCACTGACTTTTGGTGGAGTAGCTGTTTTTCAGTCAGAAGTTGGGTGCAATCATATTGGAAGTAATCTTCATCTCTGCCATCTTTCCTTATAGTTCATTATACCTTCTTTCGAGGCGTTGTAAAGGGGTTGCATTATGCGGGATGCATCCGGTATCCACTGACAACACTAAGTGCATAGTCCAAGAAAACGCTGGAGTTCAGTTTCATCTTTTGGGAAAGGAAGGGAGCTGACAGCTATTTTTCTTTCTTCTGCGAGGTGTCTGGCACCCTGAAGGAGACAGTGACCCAAGAATATCACTTGACCAAGGCAGAACTGAAGTCTCGAGGCTGAAACCCGACAGTTCAGTGCTGCCAGATACTTGAGGAGGCTAACAGTGGCAGCAATGGCAAAAGACACCTGCTCATATTTTTTGCAAACTGGTTGGGACCGTTTTGGGCCCCTTGTGGCATAACTGTGGGAAAGGCATGCAAAATACAGATTTCCTCACTGTCTTCATCTACATAGGGATTATATAACATAAGAACCATCTGACCATCATCTTGGAATTGTATTTCGGAGCGGAACTGTGATAATAAATCTGCCCCTAGTAAATTTACTGGACATGTGGGAGAGATTACAAATTGAGCAGTAACCTTGGGGAAGGGTCCTACAGGGATGGGTTTATAAAAGTATATTAATTGGGTCTGCCATCTACCCCGATTAAAACAGCAGGGGAATAACAATCTCTCTGAAAGTGTCCAAGTCGGGCACAGGGCCAGCATTGCAGCCGAGAAATAGCAGGGTTCCCAGTCATAGGATTGGAAAAGATATTGGAGCACGGGAGCTGGAATTTGAGGGGGAGCTGGGGTTTGCTGTGTGTGAACGAGCTTTGTGTTCACAGCTGCAGTGGGGGCGGTGGGAGATGGCTGGAGCAGCTATGGCTGCTAGCTTGTTATTTTTTTTCTCTCTCTCTCCTGAACAGAATGGGTTAAATTCTTCTGAAAACTTTTTATTACTTTCAATGCATTGTCCGGAGTGGAATTCTCAACGTCAGGTCTAACTGAAATTATTGCCTCTTGCAATTCGGGACTGAGGCTGGACATCAAAGCTGCCACAAAAAGATGTGTATGGGCTTCATTATACAGTGAGAATCCCAGATCACTAAATACTACCATAAGATGCCCGTAGAACTTCTCGAAGGTCTCCCCCTTGGCCTGTGTGATACCTGTGAGAGAGGTAGCTTGGTCCGCTAATCTATCTTGTGCCCAAACCTTTAAAGCATTGCAGAAATCAACACCGCTCTCATAGGTTTCCCCATCCAGATTCATATTATATATTATACCACCCTCAATAATTGGAAAATACCCCTCCCCAACTTTTACTCGAAGTATGTGTAATAGATCTCTTCGGGGAGTGGAATAAATCTCTTGATTTGCTGCCATTTGCCTGTAGAAAGTCATGGGGGAAGTCTCTTGATCGGGTAATTGATTGCAAAGGGTGTCTATTTGGGATGGGGTGAAGGGAGTATACTCATAACCACTAGCAATATTAGACATAGCGGGGACTGAGGCTGGCGGCGGATGATAATAGGTACCGTCAGAGTTTAACAAAGGAAAGGTGGGGGCGGGGGCTGCTTCTCCTGGTCTTCTTGTACAATTGTCATCTAGCAAGGAGACCTCTTCTTTCAAATCATCACTTTTAACTATTTGTCTGCCTGACACATTAGTATCAATCTTAGTGCCTTCTTTAATCACTTTCTCACACCACAGTCACTTTCTTGAACCACAAAACATCCAGCCCTTGCCATAATAATAGACAATTTTTCCTTCTTCAACATAGCAGTAACAGAAACAATCAGAATTCACTTTCTCTGTTCTTCCTAACACCTTCGTCACACAATTCATGTGCCAAGCCACAAAATTCTTCTTTTCCTTCCATGGATTCTCTCTTTTAGAGCTAAATATCCTTACTTCAGTTGTGCACAGATCTGGAGCGGCCATTTCAGTCTGTTCCACAGGGGCCCCCTCTGGGATTGCCCAAGATTCAACGCGGTACTCAGTGAAAGGAGGAGGGCGTCTCAGGCTATCCCTCCGGACACCTCTGGTTATATATATCTATCTATATATACCTGAGTTACGTATCCTACCCAGTCTTCGATCACATCACCACGCCCAATACTAACAGTGATCAGGATTTCAGGATATTTTGACTATAAAGACAGTCACAATCACTGGTCAATCTGGGGTGTCCATCCCTTATGAGGTATGGTTCGAGCACTGGGCCCCCAATGGGACTGCACCTCTACATGATTCCACCCATGAATGACCCCACCATCAAGGACAAACCTCAGATCCTCTTTGCAGCAACAAGCACAGGAAAACCACACCAACGGTCAGTCTGAACAGTATAACTGCCAACTTACCATGGTTGTTGTGGGGGATGATCAGTCCCAATTTTCCAGCACCCGTGTCCGCTCCGAGGGGAGGGTCCTTTGTCTTGTTGTCCTCCGGGGGCAGAGGCGTCCCAGTTCGGGGGCCCCACGTTGGGCGCCAAGCTGTTGAGGGAGGGCTAAATTAACCCTTCACGGTTGATCCAGTGATTTCCAAATTAGTTCATAGGGCGTTGCTAGCAACTGGGAATGACTACACGGAGACGGGGGTCTCTGTACGGGAGGATCGAGACAGATCACTAGTCCCCTTTATTTTAGTCACTTCTTTTATAATCTTTTGCTTAATTATGCAAAGTTCTCAACTACCAATAGCATCATTTCACTTTATAAGCCAATAATTTTGCAGGAAAACCAGAAACTACATATATGTCTGTATCCAAACAGCATAGAAAGTAATATAATGGCATATTCTTCAGAATTCTACACCCCCGGTTCCCTTATCTTGCACCTGATGGGAACAGTCTGGTTTCATCCTAATTACAAAAATTTATCTTACAGCAACAAAAATGGAGAAACGAAACCTTCAGAGAATGGAGAAAATGAAACTTCAGCTCTGATTTTAGTTTTAACCCTTCACAGGGTCTATGCTCAGAGATAGGTGGCTTTCCTGCTCTGCTGTTAGTATCCCGCAAAGGATAGCAAAGAATAAATAAGATAAACTGATTTGTTTATTCTGTGGTGTGGATCTACACATTTCAAGGTACTCCAACCTTGTCCTCATGAAAACAACCACATTCTTTTAGACATTGTTGCTATACTGCTGTTACAAATAAATGCTATGATGTAAATAATAAATTCAATCGCTCATATTCATCACCCCAAAAAACTGATATGTACTGTATTTTATTTTTAAGTGAAACATTAATTTCACGCGTCTTTGGTGCAGATTTTAAGCAGCATTTTTAATGTGATTTATATATACGTACGTATTGTGACAAAGTCACTGGGACTGGGACAAAAGATGATTCCATCTGATGATTTTGAGGCATTTTTGACTGTGTTTGAAAGGATAGCAGAGCAGGAGATGCTCCCTCAAGAGCAGTGGACGGAAGTGCTGGCCCCCTATCTAAATGGTGAGCCCCAAAAGGCTTACAAAAGGCTTATTATGACCTGGTCTTACAGGATGCACAGGAGTATGCCAAATTAAGAACTGAGATATTGGTACGCGTTGACAAACCCAACTATTCCAAAACGTTCGACTTACTGCATCTCGTACAGAAGTGGTTGCAGCCTGAGTCCTCCACCCCAGCCCAGATGGTCGAGCGTGTTGTCATGGCCAGATTTATCCACTCCCTTCCTAGGCTAGTGCAAACCTGTGTAGCCCAGGGGGACTCCCGGAATGAGAACGACCTGGTTGACCTAGTGTAAAGGTTCCAGGTGGTCGAGAAAGTCCTTAAGGAAACCGGATGTTGTCGCATCCCTGTACTGAAGAACCCAGAAGGACCCTTGCGCGCAAAAGAAGGGTAATAGAGCCACAGCTTGGGGGAGTCTAAGGTCCTAGGGGGTCAACGAGGGTTTGCCAAAGGCCACTGGTAAGGACTTAATTTGTTGGAGATGTCATGGTCCAGGGCACATAGCTGCCCATTGTCCTATATCTGCCAGACAGACGGACTGCAGTATAGGGAGGCATTGTTCATATTATGTCTATCCAGCCTTCAGTGTCCCATGACAATAAATGGGGTACTGGTGTCTGGACTCTTGGACTCAAGCAGTTTGGTGACCCTTGTAAGGTGCTTCCCTCACCAACCAGTTGAGCCCTGGAATACTTGTGGACATCCGCTGTATTCATGGGGATGCCATGACTGAGGTCCTGGGTTCAAATCTGTCACGGATGTGTTTTGTGGAACCACTGTGCTAGAGACCAAGGAGAGCCTGGAAGGGTGTGACTAAGCGAGCACCTGACTGTTCACTAGAGCCTCTGATGATGAGGTTAGACTTGCCTCCCGATGAACGCCAGGTGCCACTCCAGGGCAGACCAATGGACGCCCAGCAGCTGGACCCAGAGGACAGACTGAATGGAGCATCAGGCAGAGTTTGTATTAGAATGCAGCAGACAGAGTTTGCATCAGAGTGCAGCAGAGTTCACACCAGAGTGCAGCAGGCAGAGTTTGTATCAGAGTCCAGCAGGCAGGATTTGCATCAGAGTGCAGCAGGCAGGGTCTGCATCAGCGTGCAGCAGGCAGGATTTGCACCAGAGTGCAACAGGCTGGGTCTGCATCAGAGTGCATCAGGCAGGATTTGCACTAGAGTGCAGCAGGCAGGGATTTGCACCAGAGTGCAGCAGGCAGGTATTTGCACCAGAGTGCAGCAGGGACTGGTATGCAACCTTACACAACATAGACAGCAAACAGGAAGGTTGCTCAGGCACCTCCGCAGTGAGGAGGAAGCAATATATACATAATGCCTCTCAGCCATTGGCTGGGGAGGAAATCGCAAGTGCACGCGCTGGCCCTTCAAGAGGACGGGAGCCCTCACGGTCATGGCTGGAAGCATGCAGAGCATGAGGAAGGAGGGAACCGATCACAGCACGGGTGAATGAAGTGACATTCTGGATACCCTGCCTGTCAGAGCAGGGATCCGGCGTGTTGCTAACTGTACTCCCCCCCCCTTTACGCCTCCTCCTCTTTAGGCCATAGAGGAATTTCCAGAGGGCAATCGGAGCGTGAATTTTTTCCTTCGGCTCCCAGGATCTCTCTTCTGGACCAAATCGCTTCCAGTCAAGGAAGAAGGTCTTGCCTCATACCTTCTTCATGGCCAAGATGTTCTCCACTTCAGAAACATCATCCGAGGCAGTTTGCATGGACGTAGTACTGGGATCCTTGAAGAAGGGTCTCAGAATGACCAGCTTCAGCAGAGATATATGGAAGTAATTCAGAATCTGTAATGTAGGAGGCAGCTTCAATTTATAGGAGACCTCGTTGATCCACTTCAACACTTCTAAAGGCCCGATAAAATGAGGACCCATCTTGTAACCCTTCAGCCGGACGTACCTGGACGAGAACCATACCTTGTCACCAGGGCAGAAGCACAGAAGATCCAGGCACCTTTTGTCTACATGTCTCTTCATACGGGCAGAGGAAGCTTCTAAAGTGTCTTTGGTGTCCTCCCACAACTTTACAAAATCCTTGGAGAGGACATCTGCCGCAGGAAGGAACCGTCACCAGAAGATATCATTGGCGAACTCTTGAAAAACTGCCGATGCATTACTGAGGCTGAAGGGCATCACTCGGTGTTTATAATGTCCGTCCCTCGTGTTGAAAGCCGTCTTCCATTCGTCTCCCTGGCGAATGTGGACTAGATTGTAGGCGCCCCTCAAATCTAATTTGGTGAAGATCCTGGCAGAGGCTAAATTCGGCCTCTAGGGGGTGTAAATACAGGAATCAAGTCGATAGGGCAGTCATACCACCAGTGGGGCGACAAAGTCTCTGCTTCCTTCTTGTCAAATACATCATCAAAGGATTAATATGCAGATGGCGAAACAGGGCAGTGATGCCGGACAAGATGGGGCCTTAGCCGACGTACTGGAGCCAGACACTTCTCATGACAGGAATGTCCCCAGCATAGCACCTCTCCAGTTCTCCAGTCTAACACAGGTTTGTGCTGTCGTAGACATGGTAGGCCTAAGAGAAAGGCATGAGACATGTGGGAAAGAACATAGAAGACAATCCTCTCAGTAGGAATCATCCCAATACGGACCTCAAGCGGCTCAGTAGCCAGACGAACCATCTCCCGAAGAGTTCTCCCATCTACAGATGTTATTGCCAGGGGGCTCTTGAGCGGATGAACTTGGATTTGGAACTGATCCACTACAGCCTGGAGGATAAAGTTTCCGGCTGCCTCGGTCCAAATATGCTGACTCAACAAATTGGGATTCACCAGTTGTCATGGCCACAGTAAGGGAAGGGGTTGGGAGATGTCTTTTCTGTCTAGGGAGGCCTCTCCTACCGACCCTAGATGCCAGAGCTTCTCCGGCTTTACCGGACAGACTCAAAAGGAGCGACCCATGTCTCCACAATACAGCGCGTCAATCCCTTAGTCGCTGTCTAGCAAGGGCAAGGTGGTCGATCGGCATGGGTTCAGATGAGTCCTCGACAAGGGATGACGAAGGAACAAGTGGTCTTTGAAAAGACGGAGCCAGGCACCGCGGTTCTCTTTCACATGCCACCTCACAGGCATGCTCACAGAAACGAAGGTCTATACGGATGGCGAGGGACATCAGTAACATAGTAGCATAGTAACATAGTCATTAAGGTTGAAGGAAGACTTTAAGTTCATCTAGTTCAACCCATATCCTATCCTAGCTTGCCCTAACATGTTGATCCAGAGGAAGGCAAAAAAAAACCCATGTGGCAAACAGTAAGCTTCACATTGGGGAAAAAAATTCCTTCCCGACTCCACATAAGGCAATCAGACTAGCTCCCTGGATCAACGCAATATTAAGGAAACTAGTGTATATAACCTGTAATATTATACTTTCAAGAAAGCATCCAGTCCCTTCTTAAATTTTATTAGGGAATCACTCATTACAACATCATATGGTAGAGAGTTCCATAGTCTCACTGCTCTTACAGTAAAGAATCCGCGTCTGTGAGTATGCTTAAACCTTCTTTCCTCCAGACGTAGAGGATGCCCCCTTGTCCCCGTCACAGGTCTAAGAGTAAAAAGATCATTAGAAAGGTCTTTGTATTGTCCCCGCATATATTTATACATTGTAATAAGATCACCCCTAAGCCTTCAATTTTCCAAACTAAATAACCCCAAGTGTAATAACCTGTCTTGGTATTGCAGACCCCCTAGTTCCCTAATAACCTTGGTCGCTCTTCTCTGCACCCGCTCCAGTTCAGCTATGTCTTTCTTATACACCGGAGACCAGAACTGTACACAGTATTCTAAGTGTGGTCGCACTAGTGACTTAGGCCTCTTTCACACTTCCATTTTTGACAATCAGTCAAGATCCGCCGATTTTGAAAAAAAACGGATCCGCCATTTTTCTTTGCGGATCCGTTTTTTTACCCATTGACTTTCATTATCGGCAGATCTTGACGGATTGCCGTCCGTTGCATCCGTTTTTGTGAGGATCCGCCACAATGTTGGTGTCCGTCAGCATCCTCAAAGATTTCTAAACGGAGCTTGCAACGTTTTTTTGGGCGGCGGATCCTCCAGACACTAATTTAACCCAAAATTCTGACTGTGTGCCGGACAAAAAATTTTCTCTCTCTCTCCTTCCCGGCCAGCGGTTCCTTTAAATTTCCTCATTTTGCGGATCCGTCAATAAACGGATCCTGTGCCATCCGTTCACATCAGTTAGGAACGGATCCGCTTGTCCGCCTTTTTGGAGGATTTGAACTGACACAAAAAACTGAAGTGTGAAAGAGGCCTTATATAGAGGTAAAATTATGTTCTCCTCATGAGCATCTAAGGCCTCTTTCACACTTCAGTTTTTTGTGTTAAAATCGGATCCGCAAAATGAGGAAATTTAAAGGAACCGCTGGCCGGGAAGGGGGGAGAGAGAGAAAGAGAGAGAGAAAGAGAGAGAGAGAGAGAGAAAATTTGGGGTTAATTCAGTGTCTGGAGGATCCGCCGGCCAAAAAAACAGATGCAACGGACGGCAATCCGTCAAGATCCGACAATAATGAAAGTCAATGGGGAAAAAAACCGATCTGCAAAAAAAATTTGCGGATCCGTTTTTTTCAAAACTTGGCGGATTTTGACTGATTGTAAAAAACGGAAGTGTGAAAGAGGCCTATGCCTCTTTTAATGCATCCCATTATTTTATTTGCCTTTGCAGCAGCTGCCTGACACTGGCCACTAAATGTGAGTTTGTCGTCCACCCATACACCCAGGTCTTTTTCAGTGACAGTTTTGCCCAGTATTTTACAATTAAGCACATAATTATACATCAGGTCGTCAAAGGTAGTTGCTTAGTCTCATCCTTTATGTTTCCAGAGACGCCCTCCCAGAATGTAGCCACCAATGCTTCATTATTCCAACCGAGCTTGGTCGCCAGAGTACGAAAGCGTACCACATATCATCCCACAGACGAGTTGGACTGGCGTAAGCAAAGAAGAGCGGAAGCTGCAGAGGTGGTTCGCCCAGGTTCATTGAAAACTTTGCAAAAGGCTTCCAAGAATACGGACAAATTGGAGATGATAGGGTCCTCTCTCTCCCATAATAGATTCAACCACGCCAGGGCCTCACTTCCAAGATGTGACATAAGAAATCCCATCTTTTTCCTGTCTGATGGGAAGTGATGAGGAAGGAGTTCAACATGTAGCCAGTACTGATTGATCAACCCGCGGAAAAGCTTGGGATTGCCGTCAAAGCATGGTGGACCTGGATCTCGAACTAAGCAAACTGTCTGGGAAGTCTCTGGAGAAGACACGGCTGCTTCAACATGCGGGAACTCTGAGATGTTTAAAGTTATGGACTGCAACTGTATGGACAGCTCTTCCTGTGCATCTTTCTGTCGGCAGAGCTCCTGGTACATGGCCCGAACAGGCAGGATCCAGGGTCCAGCGGGGTGCATGGCCTGAGCAAACTGTCACGGATGTGGTTTGTGGAACCACTGTGCCACGGACCGTTGAGAGCCTGGAGGGGCGAGACTAAGCGAGCACCTGACTGTTCACTAGATCCTCTGATGGTGAGGTTAGACTTGGCTTCCGATGAACGCCAGGTGCCACTCCAGGGAAGACCATCAGACACGCAGCAGCTGGACCCAGAGGACAGACTGGATGGAGCAGCAGGCAAAGTTTGTATTAGATTGCAGCAGTCAGAGTTCGCATCAGAGTGAAGGAGACAGAATTTTTATCAGAGTGCATCAGGCAGGGTCTGCATCAGAATGCAGCAGGCAAGAATTGCATCAGAGTACAGCAGGAAGGATCTGCATCAGAGTGCAGCAGGCAGGATTTGCACCAGAGTGCAGCAGGCAGGATTTGCATCAGAGTGTAGCAGGCAGGGTCTGCATCAGAGTGCAGCAGGCAGGATTTCCACCAGAGTGCAGCAAGGACTGGTATGCAACCTTACACAACATAGACAGCAAACAGGAAGGTTGCTCAGGCACCTCCCCAGTGGGACGCAAGCAATATATACATAATGAATCTCAGCCACTGGCTGGGGAGGAAATAGCAAGTGCATGCGCTGGCCCTTTAAGAGGGCGGGAGCATGCACACACGTGCCCTAAGGACATGGCTGGAAGCCTGGATGAAAGCTCTGCTGGAAGCATGCAGAGCATGAGGAAGGGGGGAACCGTCCACAGTGCGGGGGAGTGAAGTGACAAGGCGGAGACCCTGCCTGTCAGCAGTGGCGGATCTTAATAGGGGCGGATGGGGTGGTCGCCCCGGGCCCAAGGTTTTTTGGGGGCCCAGGGGCAGGGGCGGGCTGGGCCGGGTGTCAGAGAGGCAAATGCCCCCCCGGGCCGCTCCCCCAGCACCTGTACAGTGCCGGCCGTGCCCTGTGCTGTGACGCCGCCGGCAGCAGACAGCCGCCCGCGTCACATTCTATGAGGCCAGGGCCGGGAGCTGTGCACGGCCGTCACCTTGACGGCTGCTCAGCTCCGGCTCCCTCCGGCTGTACTTCCGGGTCAGATGTCGGGCGTGCGCGATGACGTCATCGTGCACGCGCCGACATGTCCCGGAGGATGCTGAAAGCAGAGGCGCTGCTGGGGAGCGAACCGGCTGTGAGGTAAGTATGGGGAACTTTTTTTATTTTTTTTTATTTATAAAATGAATTAAATGGGGGAGGGGGTGAGTGGGGGCTGTACACAATGAAGGGGGGGTGACTGGGGCCTGTATATGATGACGGGGGGGTGACTGGGGGCTGTATATGATGAAGGGGGGTGAGTGGGGCTACACAGGATGAAGGGGGTTGAGTGGGGTTGTACAGGATGAAGGGGGGTGACTGGGGTTGTACAGGATGAAGGGGGGTGACTGGGGTTGTACAGGATGAAGGGGGGATGAGTGGGGGCTTCACAGGATGAAGGGGGGATGAGTGGGGGCTTCACATGATGAAGGGCGGTGAGTGGGGCTGCACATGATGAAGGGGGGTGAGTGGGGCTGCATATGATGAAGGGGGGGTGAGTGGGGCTGAACATGATGAAGTGGGGGATAAGGGGGACTGCACATGATGAATTAAGGGGTAAGTGGGACTGCACATGATGAATTAAGGGGTAAGTGGGACTGCACATGATGAATTAAGGGGTAAGTGGGACTGCACATGATGAATTGGGGGTAATGGGGACTGCACATGATGAATTGGGGGTAAGGGGGACTGCACATGATAAATTGGGGGTAAGGGGGACTGCACATGATGAATTGGGGGTAAGGGGCACTGCACATGAAGTGGGGGTAAGGGGGACTGCACATGATGTGGGGGTAAAATGAACTGCACATGATGATGGGGGAGTGGGGCTGCACATGAAGTTGGGGGGGAAGGGGACTGCACATGATGAAATAGAAGGGGGGATAAGGGGCTGCAAATGATGAAGCGGCACTGCAGATGAAGTGAGTGGGTGATAGGGGACTGCAATGGATGAAGTAAGGGGACTTCAAATTAAAGTGGGGACATTAAAGTGGATCCCCTATGGCCAGGATCACGTTGGGCGATTTTGTGCGTATTGGCCGTAGGCCTACAGCTTATGTGCAACGTCTTTTTAGGCCATGTCCACACGTGGTGGAATGGTGGCGGGTTTTCCGTATGGACCCGCTGCAAACCAAGTGCTGCGGTCCGTACGGCTGTCAATTCCCGCACGGGGACCGCAGCGCTCAGATGGGAAGGGGGGTACAGGGGCCCAGGTTTTATGAACAGCCCCGGGCCCATAGTCCACTTAATCCGCCACTGCCTGTCAGAGCAGGGATCCGGCATGGTGCTAACAAAATCCCACCAAGGACAACATCTGCAAGGAGTTTGTATGTCATGGGTTTCCTCCGGGTTCTCCGGTGTCCTCCCACATTCCAAATACATGCTTATAGGGATTCTAGATTGTGAGCCCCATTGGGGACAGTGCCAATAATGTATGTAAAGTGCTGTGGAATTAATAGCGCTATAAAAATGAGTAAAATAAATAAACTATCCCATGGCCAGAATGACTATAAAAAGGAACTGTGGCTTGGAGTCACATAAGATCAGAGTAAAGACCTACTGTACTCACTTTTAACAGGAAGGACTTCAGCGAAAGGCGGGGGTTCCGAATTACTCGAACAGGAGTCGATTCACTCATGAAGAATCCCCATCACAATAGGAGGCGGATGAATTCCCTCTATGTGTCCTTGCTGGTGACGAGGACAAGACGGTGACCCAAAAGGCCGAGATTCCTGAGTTGGGGGTTTATGGGGCGAATTTTGAGACTGCTCAAATGGCGTACCTTACGTTAAAAGAGGTGTGGGACAATGTTACTGTGATAAATGGGGATGTCCAAGAGTCGGGGGCCGACACCAGGTTTTCATATTTCGCGGTAAATGAGGATTTGCTATATATAGGTACTAAACTGATAGGGGAAGTATGTTAATACAGATGTTATTACCAGGACCCTATAGGCATAGGGTACTAGACGTGGTCAAGACTTTCATGTCTTGGTTGTGTATCTGGGGTAGACAAAACCCAAGAGGGATCTTAAAAAGTTCTACTGGCCTGGGTGTCACCGAGAGATTGCTAATTATTGCCGGTCCTGTAATACCCATCAGCTAACTGCTCCCGTCTTCCACTTTTGCCCGTTACCCATTGTAGAGGTCACATTTGACCGGATTGCCATGGAACTTGTCGAGCCCCTAGTTATTTCCACCAGGAGGTACCAATATATTCTGGTGTTCGTGGACTATGCAACACATTACCTGGAGGCAGTACCACTGAGAAACTTCTCCGCCAGAAGACTAGCCCGAAAGCTAGTCCATATTTTCTACCAGACGGACCTGTCAAAGGAGATTCTGATGGACCAAGGAATGCAGTTCCTGTCCAAAGTAATGAGAGAGTTATGTAAGGCTCTCCAGATTATACAACTCAGGATATTGATGCACCATCCGCAGACTAACGGCCTGGTGGCTAGGTTCAATAAGACCCTGAAGTCCATGCTTAAGAAGATTGTGGAGAAGGATAGCCGAGACTGGGATTGCCTACTGCCATATCTGCTTTTCTCTATTAAGGAAGTTCTACAGACCCCTACGGGGTTCTCACCAATTGAGCTGTTATACAGGCAGCTCCCTTGGTGACTTATGGACATTGAGAAGGAGACCTGGGAAGGAGAAGTTTCACCCCACCCGAGCATCATAGAGCATGTGGCCCAGAACAGGACAAGATTGTTAAGGTGATGTCAATTATGAGGAGAGCCTTCTTTAAGCACAAGAGGCCCAGGCAAGGGTCTACAATCATTTGGCGATGCTGAGACAGTTTAACCCTGGAGACTGGGTGTTGGTGTTGATCCCCACGGTCAAAAGTAAATTTATTGCCAAGTGACGGGGGCTATACAAGGTGGTTGAGAAGCTGAGTGACATCAACTACAAGGTCCACTAGCCAGGGAGAAGAAAGCCGTACCACGTGTATCACAGCAACCTACTTAAATCGTGGCGAGACAGGGAACCGGTGGGCTACGTGCCTGGGAGCCAATCCTGAAACCAAGGTCAAAGATGTCACAATGGCAGAAACACTGTCACTGACCCAGACACAGCAGTGCCAAGAACTGCTTCAGCACCTGGACATGCAAAGGTTGTTGAGCATGAAATCCTGACAATACTGCATGTGCGTGTGAACCTAAAGCTGTATCGAATTTCGAAGCCCTCTGCAAGGTGATTTTAAAGGAGATAAGAAAAATGTTGAGAATGCCTTTCGCCTTGCTTGGAGCCCCGGCTACCTTCCAGAGGGCCATTGACCAGGTCTTAGCACCTCTCAAAACGTATGCTTCAGCTTACCTCAACGATATTGTGATATTCAGTCCGGATTAGAGAAGTCATCTGCAGGACGTCCAGGCCGTACTGGATTCGTTGAGTAAGGCGGGTTTACCATAAACCCAAAGGAATGTGCCATGGGAAAAGAGGAGGCAAAATACTTGGGCTACATCATCGGAAGAGGCGAGATAAAGCCCAAGTGAATCAGGTAGAGGCAATCCAAATTTGCCTCAACTGGTCTCCAAGATACAGGATCGAGTGTTTCTGGGAGTTGTGGGATACTATCGGCGATCTATCCCAAATTTAGCCATGATAGCCACACTTCTGACCTACCTTCTTAAGGGAACAAAGACATCAATGGCAAAATGCTCTTCTGAAGTAGAGATGGAATTCCAAGTGTTGACGCTCGCCCTGTGTAAGCAGCCAGTTTTGATCGCACCTGACTTGAGCAAGGAATTCGGACACCTCAGAACTAGGTTGGGAGCCGTGTTGTCTCAGGAAGTTAACCGAGAGGAAGAGCCAATACTGTATCTAAGTAGGAAACTCTCCTCCTGTGAAAAAAAAACTATGCTATTGTAGAAAAAGAATGCTTGACCATCAAATGGGCAATTGACACCCTAAGGTACTATCTGTTAGGCCCGATGTTGAAGATATTATCAGATCACGTGCTCCTGAGATGGATGATGGAAAGGAAGCGTTAAAATGCCCAGTTGACTAGGTGGGTTCTACGGCTCCAGGACTTCAGTTTTCATGTGGAGCACAGGCCTGAGAAGCTGCATGGTAATGCAGATGCTCTGTCTATTCTTCCCTGTTTAGTGTCTGAAGATGACAAAAAACCCTGCTTTGGATAGAGGGGGGGGGAATAGGTGACAGTCACTGGCAATGTACTGAAGGGTAGATATGTGTCACTGAGGTTGTTAGATTCAGTAATGTGAACCTAGGAAAATGGTCCCACACACTAATTCCTGAGAAGGGTTAATTGGCCATTTTAAGGTCTAGGTTTTAGTGAACATCAAGAAAAAAATCCTTATATTAAGGCCAAATATCCCCCATCGTTACACCAACAACCAACGGAACCCTTTCTCCCCCTTTTCTTGTGTGTAGCCCATTACAAAATAGATTTTTATTATATCCCTACAGGAGAAACTAACCTGGAAGAAACTTCTTGTCTGCGGGGAAGGGTGAGCTGAGATCCAGGAGTGGAGGGGAGTTCGTGCGGCATCTATTCATCGCAGAGGAGAGTCAGAGGACATGGGCTGTGACTGAACACAGGAGAGGAGGTAGGGGAGTCCCCAGCTACAGGAGCTGCACAGTGACCTCCGGGAACGTCCACCCAGAGTGCTTAACACAGGCTATCTGTGAACTACCAATGTCCTCCTCTCCTTTTCAGCATCAATTATCACATTTTATTTTTGTTGCTGGTGAAGGCACGTCTCCCATACCTGTTTTGGCGCCATTATACTGGTAAACATCAATCATTTACTGTGTTGGGTCACTTTTTCCTCTCTCAGATACCAATTCAAATTACAACTATAACACTGCCACCTTCTGTTCTTTTATGGAGCTGTAATACCACTACAATACTGATCCATAGAAAACAGCGGATCGTATACACCAAAACTAACATTATGAGCAATAAGGCGTTATTGCTCATTTGGCCAGCAACTAAAAAACGACGTATGTTAAAGATTCTCACCTCTTACAACCCAATTACAGAGACAGTAAATCTCAGATCTAAAGCTTGGATCCATCTTGGTTAACAACATAGGCAAACTGACTCTTATACTTAAGATGACAATTTAAAACTAAAATATGAACAGGTTGTAATATTATTTCTCACAATTTTATTTTTATTTCTCATAATTGATATTTCAAAATGGTTAAAACAAATAAGTAGTGTGTTAAAGATCCTGGAGCACTCTAGTTCCTCGCAAACAAGGTGAACGAAACAAGTTTCTCAAAAAGTTGCTACTCCCGTAAGTCTTCCCAGAAAATGGCTTCCCAGCTGTCAACACAAGCCTCAGCAACTGACGCGAATTCTAGTAATGTTGACTCAGATTGAGACTCCCACTTATCAGCCTCTGCACAGATTTCCAGATGATTCTTAAAAAAAATGAGCGCAGGCAATGCAGCCACTATTACAGGAATTGGCTCGACTTAGGTCAGAGCTAAAATAAGTGGGTCACAGGGTTGAAACCCTCGAATCTGTGCAAACTGACCTACTAGACTTTTCAGAATCCTTGAAAGACCAAATGGACAAACAAAAACACCAACTGAACTCTGCTGTGCTGGCCACAGAAGATCAGGAGAATTGGAGCAGGCACAAAAATCTAAGATTAAAAGGGGTCCCAGATTCACATGCTCCAAATACTCTAAAGAAAATCATTACAGAAATATTTGCCTCCATGGGTCCTCCGTGGGTCCTGAAAGGGTTGAACATATTGAAAGGGTATATAGAGCCCTTAGGCCAAAACCTAAAACCTCAGACTCTCTGAGACACATACTGTAGTATTTTTTCGTCTGAACTACGTGGACTCCTCAGCCATGTTAACTAAAGCAAGAGAAATTTCCCCAATATCTTACGATAGCAATCCAATACAGATTTTCCAAGACATATCTACTCTGGCGCAAAGGAGGAAAATCAAGCCACTACTGGACGCCTTGTGTGCAAACAAGCTGATGTATAGATGGCTCTATCTGTGTGGTCTTGCAGTTATGAAAGAAGTCAAGCAAATCTTCATACGCTCCCCAGAGGACCTCCAAGCATCATGGGATTTACTAGGAATTCAACAAATTGATGTTCCTTCCTGGATGCCTTTAGATGTCAACCTCATCTTACTGTAATGATCAACGTGTGACTGGACACACCACCGCCAGCAGGGCGAATTTATAAATTTATATGACACATGCGACCCTGGATACACCGCCTCCAGTAAGGCAAATTTATCATAGAATCATCTTATTTAAATAATAAGACGTGCAGCCGGATACACCGCCTCCAGCAGGCGAATTTCAGAAACACACGTGAAACTGGATACACTGCCTCCAGGACATACATTGCCAATACCAGCTGTACTCGTTTGTCATAAACCTGATGTGCAGGTAGTTGCAGGGGTGAACTCTGGATCTGGGTGTCCCCTCTGTAGGTGGTTCCCTGATGAGGAGCGGTCTTGAGGGTCCAGAGGCCCCTCATTGAGGGAGGGTACTGTCATGATCCAGGTTGGATGATGACAGTTAAAAGCACATGTAACCTTTTTTTTCCTTTGGCTGTGTGCTTGGGTTTGGTTTTGCCCCCGGTGGCCATTAGGATTATTACACAGTGGTGTCTTTTGTTCTAGTTTGCCCCCAGTGGTGGTTAGCATTATTACCCGGGAATCACTAACAGGTGTGATTCCTCTGGCTTAACTATAAAGGTGTGTCATGTGCTCTCACTGGTGTTGGTGATAGTGTTCATTTCAACCATCCTTGGTGGAGGAAGGAGCTACAGAGAGGTCCTGGCAGCTCAGTCAGAGCCCTGGTGTGGAAGGAGTCAGAGGAGATTTTTTTGCAGCTCTGACAGAGCTTGGTGGCAGCTATTCAGGAGGAAAGCTGCATTCTGGTGGTGGACTCTGTTGCTGGGACAAAAGCAACAGAGCAAAGCTAAGTGGTGTTTCCCTGTTTGTATTTTTCCCTGGTGTGTATTAGTACAGCGGTGGGGCCAGTGCCTGCACCACCCAGCTCCCTAGCAAGGGATAGGTGTAGGGTGTGCTAGGGTGACAGGTATCCTGATCGGTGCCCGGTGCGGAACCGGCCTAGGGAACGTTAGGAATGTGAGGGACACTGACTCAGGGGAGTAACGGAGGTCTACACGTCCCCGTTCCCTATCGCAGGGACCACCGTTGTAACTGTTTCCCCTTCCCCCATGTCTTGTTGTTTTAGTTACCGGCCTTCGGGCCGTGTCACACAGGACAGTTTCACGTGCCGTGTCTTGTTGTTTCAGTTACCGTCCTGCGGGTCGCGTCACACAGGACGGGTCCACGTGACACTTACCTCAACTACAGAGGCCTGAAAAATGGTCTTTGCAGGGGAAGAGATCTTCACCCAAGGCCAGAGGACAACTGCCAAGAAATCTCCCTCTATGAGAACCAGCGATTCCAAGCCATTCTTTTCCTTGGGTCCTTATGTAGGGACTAGTCTTGTTTTCCACTTAAGAACTCTGTTTTACCATTTTATAACTGTTCTCCCAAAAGTTTCCCATGACAGTAATTACATCCAATCTTACATCCGAGAAAACTTTGCTAGCCCGTTATTTTAACCTTTTATATATTTGTTTTTCTGTCTCTCACTTTTTCATTTATTGAAGGTATCACCACCTTGACTGACTTGTCTGCTACTATTTGGGATGACCCCCCCACCCTGCTGTAGATAAGTTGTATATTGTTAATATTGATATGTTTTGCATGTTGTTTTTTCACCTCGACTGTTGGACATATATTCTTAGGACTTTTTCTTTTAAAAAAATTATATGGCTGAAAAAACACTTCTGACACCATTGTGGTAGCATCATTCAAGGTGAAAGGTATCAATTCCCCCGCAAAACATAGTCAGGTTCTCCGTCTATTAAATAAACATCGCACTTCTATAGCCTTTATTCAAGAGACAAACTTAAATTGAGGCCGCACTCCAGACCTTACTAGATCAAAATTTCCACTTTGGTTTAGTAGTTGTAGCTCATATGCATCTAGAGGTGTCAGCATTGCCCTATACAAAAATATGCCCTTCAAGTTGAGGGACTGCCTGACTGATGCAGAATGCAGATGTGTAAGGGGTTTATTGCCAGTACCTCTGTTACACTCTGTAACCTTTATGTCCCAAACCAGGGACAATCAGGTTGGCTTACTAAAACATTGGAGATCCTGGAGTCATGCAAAGAAAGCCTTCTTATAATAGATGGAGACCTAAACACCCCTTTGAATCCATTTATGGATGTGTCTACTGGAATATCCACTTTATATCAGAGAGCCCATAAAAAATTCATATAGCTCTAAATTCTATTCATCTTATAGATACATGGAGACTTTCCAATCCCTCAATAAAGGATTTTACTCTTCTCTCATCCACACTCTACATATCATAGATTACACTACCTCTTTTTTCAAAGTTCCTGCTTACCTCTGATCAAATCCATGTCAGTAGGACCCATAACGATATCAGACCATGCACCTATATTCTCATGTCGAGATTAAATGAAACCTTGTTAAATAGTGATGAAAATATTACCAAAATGACCAAGATATTGGATTTATACGTTCTAGATAATGAAGTATCTGGCCCCCCAGCCCCAGTAATATGGGAGGCTCATAAAGCAGTTATTCAAGGCGAGTTGATTGCGTTAAGCTCACACATCTGCATGTTTTTCTCAATATCTGACATCAAAATAAACCTTTCCCGTTTTAGGTCAATTAGGATTACCATAATTATTAATATTTGACAAATGCCAGAATAATGAGAGAGAGAATGTTTTAAGGCATTTTTATTACTTACTGCAAAGTCAAAAGTTTACATACATTTCATTAGTAGTGTTGAGCATTCCGATACTGCAAATATCGGGTATCGGCCAATATTCGCTGTATCGGAGTTCCGATACCGAGTTCCGATATTTTTACAATATCGAATACCGGAATCGGAAGTTCCCATAATGCAATGAGCCAGTTGTGTTAGCCATGTTAACTAATGGCATGGCTGTGATTGGCTGTCTGTTGAAATGATGTCATCATGATGTGCGGTCTGTGCGGGCCTGCCGGGGGTCTGTGCGGGCCTGCCGGGGGTCTGTGTGTGTGCAGGCATCGTCCGATGGGACTACAAGTCCCATCGGGCTATGCCTGCTACAATGACAGTGATTGACACATTAGCCAATGATGGGACAGTAGTAGTCCCATCATCCGGCTAATGTGTTGAATGTAAAAAAAACAAAAAAACAAACCATACATACTACATATATACAACATTCATACAACATACATACATACTACATTCATACAACATACACACTACATATATACATTCATACAGCATACATACATAGTACATATATACTACCTTCATACAACATACATACTACATACTACATTCATACAACATACATACATACTACATATATACTACATTCATACAACATACATACATACTACATATATACTACATTCATACATACATACTGCATACAACATACATACAACATACTACATACATACTACATACATACAATACATTCATACAATACATTCATATAGACATACAGTACATATAACAGAGTACATACTCACCATCACTTGTCACTTTGATCCCCGAAGCCAGTGACATGGCTCGTGGATTTCTGCGGATCAGGGAGTATATTGGTTGTTTGTTATTTTAATATTTTTTACAGATGACACTGGCTTCGGGGATCAAAGTGACAAGTGATGGTGAGTATGTACTCTATGTTATATGTACTGTATGTCTATATGTATGTATTGTATGAATGTATTGTATGTAGTATGTATGTTGTATGTATGTACTATATATGTATGTTGTATGAATGTAGTATATATGTAGTATGTATGTATGTTGTATGAATGTAGTAAATATGTAGTATGTATGTTGTATGAATGTAGTATATATGAAGTATGTATGTAGTATGTATGTATGTTGTATGAATGTAGTATATATGTAGTATGTAGTATGTATGTATGTTGTATGAATGTAGTATATATGTAGTATGCATGTAGTGTGTATGTATGTTGAATGAATGTAGTATATATGAAGTATGTATGTAGTATGTATGTATGTATATATGTTGTATGAATGTAGTATATATGTAGTATGTATCTAGTATGTAGTATGTATGTAGTATGTATGTTGTATGAATGTAGTATATATGTATGTATTATGTAACATGTATTTATGTTGTATGAATGCAGTATATATGTAGTATGTATGTATGTTGCATGAATGTAGTATATATGTAGTATGTATGTAGTATGTATGTATGTTGTATGAATGTTGAATATATTGTGGGGATGTGACTCGCTTAGGTGCAGCGGGAGACAAATATGAGACAGGTTCTTCAACAGTGCATGCGGTTTATTCACGTCATAAACGCACAAGGCAGCGTAACACCAAAAAGTAGCCTTTAGCTCAGGCAAAATAACACAAAATGTCCGTGGTTGAGGACTCAGAGCAGGAGTCTCAGCACACATGGGAGGCTTAGTCCTCCCCACACACAACTCCCTGGTTCAGGAGCAGGCCACATTATAAGGCTGTAGCCACACCCACGATCCCAGCAGCTGACTGGTCACCTGACTGTGACCCTGCCACATACCTCCCCCCTCAGCCTAAAGCCGTAGGGCTTGGCACTTTCACCTACCAGGCAAGGGATTCTGGAGAGGGCATCGGCATTCCCATGTAGCTTCCCGGCCCTATGCTCTACATGGAAGCTGAAGTCTTGTAGGGCTAAGAACCAGTGGGTGACCGTAGCATTCTTGCCCTTTGTTTCCCTCATCCACCTGAGTGGGGCATGGTCGGATATTAACCTAAACTTCCGTCCCACTAGGTAGTACCGTAATGTGTCCACTGCCCATTTTATGGCCAAACACTCCTTCTCTACAACTGAGTAATTTCTCTCACAAGAAGTCAACTTCCTACTCAAGTAGAGAACAGGATGCTCCTCCCCACGTATCTCTTGGGAGAGGACTGCTCCTACCCCGACATCTGAGGCATCTGTCTGGAGGACAAATTCATGCTTAAAGTCTGGGGCCACCAAAACGGGTTGCTTACAAAGAGCTCCCTTCATTTCCTGGAAGGCTGACTCTGCTTCTTCGGACCAGCTGACCATCACTGACTTTGTCCCCTTTAGCAGATCAGTTAGAGGTGCAGCCATTGTGGCGAAGTTTGGGATGAACCTCCTGTAATATCCCACAATCCCCAGGAAGGCTTTAACTTGCTTCTTTGACAGAGGTCTCGGCCATGTTTGAATTGCCTCCACTTTATTGATTTGGGGTTTGATCTCACCATGCCCCACTACATATCCGAGGTACTTGGCTTCTTCTCTCCCCAAGGCACACTTCTTCGGGTTTATTGTAAACCCCGCCTCTCTTAGAGCGTCAAACACTGCTTGGACCTTTTCCAGGGGAGTCTCCCAGTCCGGGGTAAAGATGACGATATCATCCAGATATGCGGCAGCATATAGCTTATGAGGCGCAAGGATTCTATCCATCGCCCTCTGGAAGGTTGCCGGAGCTCCCTGTAGGCCAAACGGCATCCGGACATACTGGAAGCACCCGTTTGGTGTGGAGAATGCCGTCTTCTCCTTGGCTTCCTGTGCCATGGGAATCTGCCAATATCCCTTTGTCAGATCCAAAGTGGTTATGTACCTGGCCGGTCCAAGTCTCTCGATGAGCTCATCAACGCGTGGCATGGGATAAGCGTCGAACTTGGAGACCTCATTCAGCTTCCGGTAATCGTTGCAGAACCTCCATTCACCATCAGGCTTTGGGACCAGGACAATCGGGCTCGACCAGCCGCTCTTGGATTCCTCAATGACCCCGAGCTGCATCATATGCTGCACCTCTTTGGAGATTACCTCTCGCCGGGCCTCAGGAATACGATACGGTTTCATGTTCACCCGCACATGTGGCTCGGTCAGAACTTCGTGCTCCACTACCTTCGTGCACCCCGGCACCTCTGAGAACAGGTCCCAGTTTTTCTGGAGTAACTCCTGGCACTGCTGTTTCTGGGCCTTCGATAGCATCTCTGCTATGGTAACCGCTCCAACCTCCCCTTCTAGGTTGCCCAGCAAGCACGGAGTTACCGCTGGCTCTCTATCTTGCCACGGCTTGATGAGGTTGACATGGTAAACCTGGTATGGCTTCCGTCTTCCGGGTTGGTGGATCTTGTAGTTTACGTCTCCCAGCTTCTCCACCACCTCATATGGCCCTTGCCACTTGGCCAAGAACTTACTCTCCACCGTCGGGATTAGCACGAGAACGCGGTCACCAGGATTGAATTGCCTCACTCTGGCTGACCGGTTGTAGACCCTGGCCTGAGCCTCTTGTGCCTGGCGGAGATGTTCTTTAACAATGGGCATCACCTTCGCAACCCTCTGCTGCATCAGTGCCACATGCTCAATGACGCTTCTGTGGGGCGTGACTTCGGCTTCCCAGGTTTCCTTGGCTATATCTAGGAGACCTCGCGGATGCCGGCCGTACAGAAGCTCGAAGGGCGAGAACCCCGTGGAGGCCTGGGGAACTTCACGAAGAGAAAACAGTAAATACGGTAAGAGACAATCCCAGTCTCTACCATCTTCCTCTATGACTTTTCTCAGCATGCTCTTCAGTGTCTTGTTAAACCTCTCAACAAGGCCATCTGACTGCGAATGGTACACTGAAGTCCTTAACTGGGAAATTTGCAAGACTCTGCACAATTCTCTCATCACCTTGCTCAGAAAAGGTGTCCCCTGGTTGGTCAGGATTTCCTTCGGCAAACCTGTCCGGGAAAACACATGGACCAGTTCGCGGGCTATACTCTTCGCGGAGGAGTTTCTCAGGGGAATGGCCTCAGGATAGCGTGTGGCATAGTCCAGGATGGCAAATATATACTGATGGCCCCGAGCTGATTTAACTAAGGGACCGACCAAGTCCATGGCAATTCTCTCAAATGGCACCTCAATAATGGGCAGTGGCACAAGAGGGTTCCGAAAATGAGATGTGGGGGCAGTTAACTGACATGTCGGGCAGGATCTGCAATAGTTTGCTATTTCTCGGTGACACCCAGGCCAATAGAACCTCTGTACAATCCGTTCCTGCGTTTTTTCCACCCCCAGGTGTCCCCCCAAGATGTGTGAATGGGCCATGTCCAACACTTTCCGTCTATAGGGGCCTGGTACTATTAACTGCTCCACCCCTTCCTCCCTTATTTTCGTGACCCGGTACAACAATTCCCCACTCAACATAAAATAGGGAAACCATGTGTCTGCTCCCGGCTCTTGTGCAACCCCATTAATGACGGTGACATTGTTAAAGGCTTCCCTTAGCGTGGGGTCCCTATGTTGGGCAGTCCCAAAATTCTCCCCGGCCACCCCTAACTCCGGGATGTCAGGTACAGGGGACCCTTCCTCTTCATCCCCAACAAGGACACATAAAGGAAACCCGTCTGCCTCAGTGGAGTGGATTGGTTCCCTGCTCTTGCTAGCACCCTCAGAACCCATCCCCCACAGATCCCAAAACAGACAGAAATCCCGGCCAATAATTATAGGATGCAACAAGTCTCGAACAACGCCAACTTCATGCGACTCGGTGCCATGCGCCGTTTCAATATTCACCCTAGCCATAGGGTAGTCCTTTGCATCGACATGTATGTACACCAATCTTTTTACTCAGGAGTATGTTGAGAGGAAAACTGGCCCTCACAAGGGTCACCAAGCTCCTGGAGTCCAGAAGTGCCATTACTGCTCGACCGTTCACCTTCACGGGACACGTTTGTAGCCCCTTGTTAGGTAGCGAGTTCACACTGCAAGCTGGATATGCGTAGTATGAACTACGGCGTCCCATGCTGCAGTCCATTGGCTCGGTGGTCTGGGGACAACGGGTCGCTATATGTCCTGGCCTGTGACACTTCCACCAAATAATATCACCCGAGGGGACCTTGGGCACCGCCTCCCCCGCCCCTTTTGACCTTGGACGCACCACCCCTTTTTGGGACTCCGCCCCCTGCTGGGACCCCCAATACAGAATGGGCTGCTTCCCCAAGGAACCTTCCATCCCCTGGTATCTCTCGACCAGCCCAACCAGTTCATCAGCATTTTGGGGATCACCCTGGGCAACCCAAGTCTGTAGAGGTCTCGGCAGGGAATGCACAAACCGATCCATCACAACTCGCTCTACCATCTGTGCAGGGGAAGCCGACTCTGGCTGCAGCCATTTCTGGACCAGGTGCAACAGGTCAAACATTTGGGAGCGCGGGGGTTTGTCCCGGTGATATGCCCAGCGATGAACTCGCTGTGCCCTGGTAGTCATTGTTACCCCCAAGCGTGCGAGAATTTCCGCTTTTAATTTGGGATACTCTCTGGCATCTTGTACCGTCAAGTCAAAGTACGCCTTCTGGGGCTCCCCCGTTAGGTATGGGGCCAGTGCCTCCGCCCACCGCTCTGGCTGAAGTTTTTCCCTCTCAGCCACCCTCTCAAACACCGTCAGGAAGGCCTCCACATCATCCTCAGGGGTCATTTTTTGTAATGCGCGTCTTACCGCCTTCTCGACGTCGGTGGCATCAGCCCGACCTGGGGTTGGGGCGCTCGTCCTGCCCTCCTGGATGGCGGTTGCCAGAAGCTGCATCTGCTGCCGTTGTTCCTGCTGGCTCTGCTGGAACTGCTACCGCTGCTCCTGCTGGCTTTGCTGGATCTGCTGTAACAACAGCTTGTTGGTTTCCTGCTGCAGTGCCTGGGACTGGACCAGGTGTTTCATGAGGTCCTCCATGATTCCAGGCAATGCTTGTTGCCCGCATTCTCCACCAATTGTGGGGATGTGACTCGCTTAGGTGCAGCGGGAGACAAATAAGAGACAGGTTCTTCAACAGTGCATGCGGTTTATTCACGTCATAAACGCACAAGGCAGCGTAACACCAAAAAGTAGCCTTTAGCTCAGGCAAAATAACACAAAATGTCCGTGGTTGAGGACTCAGAGCAGGAGTCTCAGCACACATGGGAGGCTTAGTCCTCCCCACACACAACTCCCTGGTTCAGGAGCAGGCCACATTATAAGGCTGTAGCCACACCCACGATCCCAGCAGCTGACTGGTCACCTGACTGTGACCTCACCACAGGTCCTTCAAGCAACAACAATAACCATATCTGGTATGCTTTACTTATGCCTTACATTATAGAGACAAGCCATTTATGAGGCACATATCTCCCATCGATTACACAACCCTTAGCCCTGCCACAATATGTAGTATGTATGTATTATGTCACATGTATGTATGTTGTATGAATGTAGTATATATGTAGTATGTATGTAGTATGTAGTATATATGTAGTATGTATGTAGTATGTATGTTGTATGAATGTAGTATATATGTAGTATGTATGTATGTTGTATGAATGTAGTATATATGAAGTATGTATGTAGTATGTATAGTATGTATGTATGTTGTATATATGTAGTATGTATATATGTATGTTGTATGAATGTAGTATATATGTAGAATGTATATAGTATGTAGTATATATAGTATGTATGTATGTTGTATGTATGTATTATGTAGTATGTATGTATGTTGTATGAATGTAGTATATATGTAGTATGTATGCATGTTGTATGAATGTAGTATGTATGTAGTATGTATTATGTAGCATATATTTATGTTGTATGAATGTAGTATATATGTAGTATGTATGTAGTATGTATGTTGTATGAATGTAGTATATATGTAGTATGTATGTATGTTGTATGAATGTAGTATATATGTAGTATGTTGTATGAATGTAGTATATATGAAGTATGTATGTAGTATGTATGTATGTTGTATGAATGTCGTATATATGTAGTATGTATGTAGTATGTATGTTGTATGAATGTAGTATATATGTAGTATGTATGTAGTATGTTGTATGAATGTAGTATATATATATAGTATGTATGTATTATGTAACATGTATGTATGTTGTATGAATGTAGTATATATGTAGTATGTATGTATGTTGTATGAATGTAGCATGTATGTAGTATGTATGTATGTATGTTGTATGAATGTAGTATATATGAAGTATGTATGTAGTATGTATGTTGTATGAATGTAGTATATATGTAGTATGTATGTATGTTGTATGAATGTAGCATGTATGTAGTATGTGTGTTGTATGAATGTAGTATATATGTAGTATGTATGTATGTTGTATGAATGTTGTATATATGTAGTATGTATGTATGTTGTATGAATGTAGCATGTATGTAGTATGTATGTATGTATGTTGAATGAATGTAGTATATATGAAGTATGTATGTAGTATGTATGTATGTTGTATGAATGTTGTATATATGTAGTATGTATGTATGTTGTATGAATGTAGCATGTATGTGGTATGTATGTTGTATGAATGTAGTATATATGAAGTATGTATGTAGTATGTATGTATGTTGTATGAATGTAGTATATATGTAGTATGTATGTATGTTCTATGAATGTAGCATGTATGTAGTATGTATGTTGTATGAATGTAGTATATATGAAGTATGTATGTAGTATGTATGTATGTTGTATGAATGTTGTATATATGTAGTATGTATGTTGTTTTTTTTTTTTTACATTCAACACATTAGCCGGATGATGGGACTACTACTGTCCCATCATTGGCTAATGTGTCAATCACTGTCATTGTAGCAGGCATAGCCCGATGGGACTTGTAGTCCCATCGGACGATGCCTGCAAACACACAACCCCCGGCAGGCCCGCACAGACCCCCGAGAGGCCCGTACAGACCCCGCCCGCACACACACTCTCCGCCCACACTCTTCCCCCCTCCCGAACTGGATGTGCAAGTAAAGAAAGGGCTTATTTTCATTCCGATATTTGTGCCCCATTGACTTGCATGGGATTCCGGTATCAGAATCGGCGATACCCGATATTTTTGGGGTATCGGTCCGATCCAATCCGATCCGATATTTCCCGATATCGGAAGGTATCGCTCAACACTATTCATTAGTATTTGGTACTATTGCCCTTAAACTGAATGACTTGGCTCACTGTGCTGATATCTGTGGTCTTACTGTAAAGCAGGTGGTCGGATCCAACATGCAGGGGAACACCAGGACATAACAATCATATTTCCTCAGGTATGGTGGGAAATTGCAGTGGTTATAACAACAGTTAACAAGATGCAACAAGGATATCACAGGTAAATGATACAATACAGGGCATATAAAGAGTCCATTTAATTTAAACATTAGGTAAACTTCTTAAGGATTATGCTTATGTCCCTCTAAACAGGGATAAAATTCCTGCTCCTGTAGGAGCTATTGTGCAGACTACTACTGTAACAATTGCCCTAGTGGGGGTCTCTGATTCATCCTGGAAGCTCACAAGTCCTCCTGACAAAGTCTACCAAAGCACCATTGGCCTCCTTCGCTTCAATTGAACAATACCCTGTCTACTGCCCCAGCCAGGGGCGTATCTAGGGGGGGGCAGCCGGGGCAATTGCCCCGGGCGCAGCTGGCAGGGGGCGCAGTCGGGCCGCCTAATGCAGCGGTCCGCAGTGTCCTCCCTGGTGGCTGCGTTCTGCCGCCCCCCGGCCTGAGAGTCGGCGGTTCTCTGTATCAGCTGTCAAGCTGACAGCTGGCGCAGAGAAGGTGCATGTGCCGGCTCCCAGGGAACAATTGTACTGGCGTCTGTACAGACGCCAGTACAATTGAAGCTCTGACTGCCAGGCCAGAGCGACATCAGCAGCGTGATCAGGTCATGTGATCATGCTGCTGACGTCACTCCCCGGCGCCCAGAGCGAACGCTGGTGGTAAGTGCTCCACTGTGGAGCTGAAGACACCGAATACGGGGGGTTAATGAGAGGGGAAGGGAGTTAATGAGTGGGGATGGGGGTTAATGTGTGGGGGGGTTAATGAGTGGGGATGGGGGTTAATGAGTGGGGAAGGGGGTTAATGAGTGGGGATGGGGGTTAATGTGTGGGGGGGTTAATGAGTGGGGATGGGGGTTAATGAGTGAGGATGGGGGTTAATGAGTGAGGATGGGGGTTAATGTGGGGATGGGGGTTAATTTGTGGGGGGTTAATGTGTGTGAGGGCGTTAATGTGTGTGGGGGTTAATGAGTGGGGAAGGGGGTTAATGTGTGGGGGGGTTAATGAGTGGGGATGGGGGTTAATGTGTGGAGGGGTTAATGAGTGGGGATGGGGTTTAATGTGTGTGGGGGGTTAATGAGTGGGGATGGGGGTTAATGTGTGTGGGGTTAATGTGTGTGGGGGGTTAATGAGTGGGGATGGGGCTTGATATGTGGGGGGTTAATGAGTGGAGATGGGGGTTAATGAGTGGGGATGGGGTTAATGTGTGGGGGTAAATGTGTGTGGGGGGGTTAATGAATGGGGATGGGGGTTAATGTTTGGGGGGTAATGAGTGGGGATAGGGGGTTATTTAATGTGTGGGGGGATTTGGAGTGGGGATGGGGGTTATTTTATGTGTGTGTGTGGATTTGGAGTGGGGATGGGGGGTTATTTAATGTGGGGGGATTTGGAGTGGGGATAGGGGGTTATTTAATGTGTGTGAGGGATTTGAAGTGGGGATGGGGGTTATTTAATGTGTGGGGGGATTTGGAGAGGTGATGAGGGGTTATTTAATGTGTGTGAGGGATTTGGAGTGGGGATGGGGGTTTATTTAATGTGTGTGAGGGATTTGGAGTGGGGATGGGGGGTTATTTAATGTGGGGGGGATTTGGAGTGGGGTTGGGGGGTTATTTAATGTGTTGGGGATTTGGAGTGGGGATGGGGGGTAATTTAATGTGTGGGGGGATTTGGAGTGGAGATGGGGGGTTATTTAATGTGTGTGAGGGATGAGGGATTTAATGAGTGTGGGGAGATTTGAGGACACAAAATGAAGAGTATGTATGAGGAAACAGTATGGGGGATGGGTGCAGACAGTATGGGGAGCGAACGGGTTAATGTATGTGGACACAGTATGGGGAGTGAGGGTGATGGGATGTGTGCAGACACAGTATGGGGAGTCGTGTATGTGTGAGCAGACAGTATAGAGAGTGAGGGGGTAAATATATGAGGAGACAGTATGGTGAACAGAGGGGATGTTAGAGGAGAGAGTATGAGGAGGGAGGGGAATAGTGTGAGGCGACAGTATATTGCAGACATTTTTATTTAGGAGCATTATAATGACACTTCTATCTTTAAGGGCATCATGTGGAGATTTGCTGCAGAAGACCGGAGAAGATGGACATCTACAGAGACAGCTGTGGATGAGAAAACTCATCATGGGGTCTGGACAAGAAGAAGAAAAGGAGACCGACTGCAGAGAGGACGTCATCTATAAGGTACCTGGATGTAAATATTATGTGTGATACTGACTAAGGCTGGTTTCACATTAGCGCTTTTGTGCGCAGCGCATCGGGCGCACCAGTGCGCATGCGCACTGCGCACCTATATTTTACATGATGTGCGCATGGTCTTGCGCATATTTGCGCTTTCGTGCGCATGCGTTTTTTTGTCTTTTGCGCCAGGCGCGTCAGACGCAACATGTTGCATTTTTGGTTCCGCCCTGTCTCGTTAAAACAACGCATGCGCACGGAATGCGCACGGAATGCGCAAAAACACCACATTGGAGCCTATGGGAGCGCAATACTTGCGCATGGTCTTGCGTTTTTATGCGCATGCGTTTTTTACATAAACATGACTGAAATTTGGTCTAGACAGTAAAAAAACAAAATTGAACCAAGGTGATAAAATGGTGTGGGCACTGGGATTCCACAATACTTTAAGGATTGCTCACTAGTGGACACACAGCACAAGCTGCACCAATGTAAGTATGAAAAACCTAATGTCTGGCTGAAATTTCAATACATTTCTATGTACTTATGTCTCTTTTTTTTTTTATTGCAGCATGTCTTCATCTGGTGAAGAATATGTCCCCGGGACAGGGCAAGAGGCAGAAGAAGTGAGTACTATGCTTCCGTATGGATTTGAAAAAATAAACACATGTGATTAATTTTTTTGGTTTAATTTTCAGAGCTCATCCTCCATCACGCCACCACCACCGGAGGAACGGCAGGAGCAGCAAGGCCAAGTGCGGGCGGGTAGACGTGATGTAAGTACAGACGGACTGTTTTTTTTTTTTTTTTTACTTATTTTCTAGTCTGGTTTTTTTTTTTTTTTTTTTTTGGTATTTTTTAATTTTATTTTTTTTAAATTTTCATGGTTGTTTTTTTCGATGTTTGTTGTTTTTTTTCCATTTATTTCCATTTAAAACAAATAATTTTTTCATGGATTGTTTATCAATATCTAGGGCTCAAAGTGTGTATGTGTGTGTGTGTGTTTGTGTGTGTGTGTGTGTATGTTTGTTTGTTTGGGTATATGGGCACGGGACTATGGGATGGAGGATATATATGATGGGTATATGGGCATGGGATAGAGGATATGTATGATGGTATATGGGCACGGGACTATGGGATGGCGAACATGTATCATGTGTATATGGGCACAGGCATATGAGATGGCGAATATGTATGATGGGTATATGGGCACAGGACTATGGGATGGAGGATATGTATGATGGAATATGGGCACGGGACTATGGGATGGAGGATATATATGATGGGTATATGGGCATGGGATGGAGGATATGTATGATGGTATATGGGCACGGGACTATGGGATGGCGAATATGTATGATGGGTATATGAGCATGGGACTATGGGATGGAGGATGTGTGATGGGTATATGGGCACTGGACTATGGGATGGAGGATATGTATGATGGAATATGGGCACGGGACTATGGGATGGAGGATAATTTTAAATTTATATAACTAACCACAGTTAGTTACTATGCCCGGGCAGCGCCGGGCTCTTCAGCTAGTTATCGATATTTTTTTTTTTTTAAATCTTTCAAAGATTAATGTTTGTCTTTCTTTTCTAGGCTCCACAGCGGGAGGAGGACCTCGCCCTGGACAACGACGAGCTCATCCGTCTAGTCCAGGAGCGAGTCCCGTTGTGGGACACCCGTCACCAACTGCACTCGGACAACGTGGTGATCCGGCGGCTCTGGAACGAGGTGGCCGCATCGCTGATGGATGGCTGGGACAATGCCTCTCCCCGGGTCCGCAAGGATTTTCGTAAGTATTTAAATGCAGTGTGATGCAGCAGTGATCTTGGCCGGGATCACCCAACTGTGTGTGATGCTATTAACTCCATGGAGTTTCTATCATCACACACAGTTGGATGATCACAGCCTCCAGTGCATAGTCTTACTTTTTTTCTTTTTTTTTTTTTTTCCATCACAGTGAACAAAGTCAGAACCCGTTGGCGCTCGATGAAGGACCGCTTCAACAGGGATATCCGTCAGGAGAATAAGGTTCGCAGTGGTGCTGCGGCAAGGACCGGCACGAAGTACCGATACCATCGTGCCTTGGCATTTTTAAGACCGGTCCTTGCCTCCCGAACGTAAGTATTTTCTAGTTGTATTGTGTTTTATTCTGTGCTTTTCTATTCCACAGGAGTTGGCGATTGTTAATTTATGGTAGTAATTTCTTTCTTTTCTTTTCACAGCACCTGGAGCAGCACCCTGCAACCTGGTCCCGAAGCGGTCCTTCATCAAGCTGCCCCGGACCCCTCCCAGCCATCCATCAGCGAGGAAGCACCTTGCAGGTCTGCACCACAGTCATCTGGAGACCAGGAAGCTGGTCGCTCAGGTGTTCCCCTGTCCCAGGTCTCTGCCACTGGTTTTGCGGGCACTTCCCGCCAGCAGCGGCAGAGGACCTTGGACAGGCCTCTCATGCCCGAGTTCGTTGAATTGAGCTCGGTCTTTCAGAGTAGCCTCAAGGCACTCTCCGATAGACTTGAGAGTGGTTTCCTCCTTTTGGACCAACGCTACAAGTCTATCGAGGGTCGCCTTGAGCGCCT